>NC_142876.1:122410000-123814166 GCF_051225735.1 Oryctolagus cuniculus
GGCAGACAGAACAATTCCAGCTCTCTAGCTTCCCCTTTCTGTATCCCTGTCTCTCAAATGAAATGAGTAAAACTGAAACAGAAGCTGCAGAGAAGACGAGAATGACCTCAGCGGACGCCAGGCCTCGCTCCGAGAAGGACTCAGCACGGCAGAGGTAGGCTCGGGAGTCTGCATCCTCCCAGGCGGTTCCCGAGCTTCCCCAGCAGACCACCCGAGTGACATCTGGTGGCCAAGATGCACGGTCCAGAGCCCCACAGGCCTGGACCCGACTTCCAGCTCTGTGTCCTAACTGTGTCCTAACTGAGCGAGGTCCTCCCCTCTCTGTGCCTCTGATGCCCGCTCTGTAAACACTGGGATGGATTCAGCTTTCAAACACCTGTTGGTAAAACTCAGGGAACATAAGGCATACCAAGAACACAGCCCAGGGCCCAGTGCCGGGCAAAGACTCCTTAAACACCCAGCATCAGCCATGATTACTCTGTGATGATGATGGTGACCCTCACCACCGTCCAAATCTCACCTGGTGGAAAAGAAGGAAGAGACACGTGGCCTCCTCCTTCTGATTGGTCAAGGCTGCCTCACGGTGTCGCTCTTCCACAGGTGAACACGGAACTTAATACAACGGCACCCTCCCGTCATGGTGGCAGAGTGGCAGGGAGGGAGAACAGGCAGTTGGAGCCCACAGGGAGCTAACGGAGCTGTGCAGAGACGATGGTGTCAATGAAATTCGCCTCAGTCAAGTCATGGGTTACTCCAAACCTACAAAAGGAATTCTTGGGAACAAAATACCTCCTAACAGTTTTGTGTCAAAATTCTCCTTTTGGAGGGGGTTACAGGGGAGGGGCATGAGGCAGAGATACAGGGACAGACAGAAACAGAACTTCCTTCTGCTAGTTCACTCCCTCAACGCCTGGAACAGACAACGCTGGGCCGGGCCAAAGTGGCAGGCCAAGAACTCAATCCAAATCTCCCATGTGAGTGGGAGGGAACCCTTTATATGAGCCATCAGTCACTGCCTACAGGGGGTACATTCACAGGAAGCTGGAATTGGACCCAAGACTCAAACCCAGGTACCGTGATACAGGATGTGGGTATCCCAAGTGGCTTCTTCATGGCTGTACCAAACACCCAGCACAGGTTCTCACAGCGTGAAGGGCACAACACACCCCTTGATTACGTAGCCCTTCCAAGACTAAACTTAAGGAAAGAAAAGCTGGGGCTTGGTTTAGTAAGGGACCTCTCTGAGAATAAAAATATGGGTCCATGGGATAAATTCTGTGATCTTTCATTCCTTTAACTCATTTTATTGTAATGTCTTTCAGACAAAAAGCTACCTGGCTTTCTTCTGTGGACCAAAGCGTACAGGCATCACCCCCACCGCCTCCACATAGAGTGCTCTCAGCTGAAGTACAGGGACTGGCAGGTCAAGATGCCTCAACAGACAAGCACGCCCCATATCTGCACCTCGGAAGGAAAGCAGGGCCGACCCTGACCCTTCACGTCTTCTTTGGCAAGGAAGAGAAACCCCACCCCTCCCACCATGTCCTGGCTAGAATCCTCTCCATCTCAGATCCCAAATAAACGCTGAGAAAGTTCTCCAAATCATCAGTCCCCACAGTTTCAGTTAGGAAAAGACAACTGGGCTGGGGGTTTCTCCTGCTGATGAAAACCCACACCCGTACTGAGTGCCTGGGTAGGATCCTGGCTTGGCCCCTGATCCCAGCCTTCTGCTAACACGCATCATGGGAGGCAGCAATGGCTCCAGCCTTGGTTCCTGCCACCCCTGTGAGAGGCCAGGATGGAGTTCTGGTTCCTGGCCTCCACCGGACCCAGCCATGGCTGTTGCGGCCATTTGGGGAGTGAATCAGTGGATGGGAGCTCTTGGCTCTCAAAGAAATAAATATCTCAACCTAAAAAAAAAAAAGAAAGAAAATAACCAATGACTCAAATCCTGGTGTCATCATGTCCTTTGGGGGCCTGCACAGATCTGTCAAAGGACCCTGTGCAGTCACAACCTGAGAAGCAGGAATCTCACAACAGCACCGAGGCGTCTCACGCCAGGGAAGCAGGAGGGGTCAAACTGGCTATGACAGCTTCAGACCACACACTCACCCTCCGTCCCCACAGGGGGCAGCCGCCAGAAGCTCCAGAGTACACAGAGCACCCTCTCCGAAAGCCGGCACTCGCTCACGCCCCACCCCTGCACTGTTCTACCATCTCCTCGCTTACTCCCCTGCCTGGCCCTCCCACCTGGACTGCCAGGTGTACAGGCACAGGGATCAGGTGAAACAGCACACTAGAGCCACACTGCTTTGGCAGTGCTACGTGCCTAACAGACCCATGGCTGAGTTCAACCATGGAATGTGGTTGAAGTTCAAGGAATTCCTTTGTCTGAAGTCGCTTCTCCACGCTTCTTGCCAGTTCACTCCCACTACTGCCGCAAAGTCCGGTGAATCCATCATCCCTCAGAGCAGCCTTCCCTGGCCAGCTCAGATCACAGGTTCCCACAGAAGCCTCCAAGCGCTCTCACAGCTCGATGGCAGTGGCAGTTTCCATTTTTTGTGTATACTTATTGAAATACCCTCTCCCCCCACCGACCACGTGAAGAGCTCCAGGAAGCCAGAGACTGTACACTGGTGCCCCCCAGTCTCCAGCACAATGCCCGGCACTGGGTCGGTGTCAGCAAATCCCTGTTGGATGAGTAAGGGAGTTCCGCCCACCCGTCTGCGCGTGGTGAGACCACAGCAGTCCTCCGCCATGGTAGGGACAGAGCTTTCAAGGCTCCGGCTTTCTCCCTGCCTAGCAGCTGACTGCAGGTGAGAAGCCTAAGAGCCGGATACACACGGTGACCTGCAATAACCCCCGGGAAGGTCTGATCCCATATTTGCAGTTATTTAGCTTCCATTAATAGGTTTTGTGTCTCCCTTGGGCAATGGGATTAACTCCCCTCCGAGTCAGGGCAGACTGAAGCAGCTCTTACCTCAAATGGCTTTGAGCACTGAGGAGTCTACTGGCTGAGCCGGATTCCCCAAGGGCCTGTTCCGCTGCCACAGCCCTTTTAATCAAATCCTGCCCGATGCTTGTCCTGACCTCTGGAATTGCTATTCAAGGCTGGACCACTGACCTCTGCCCCTTCCTCCTCTACATGCAGCGGATGCTTGGGTGCCCTTCCTGCCTACTAACCCAGTTCTGCCACCAGAGGATCCCAGCACCACTGCCCGTCCCAGGGTGAAAACAAGACATTCACCTGCTCATCACCGGGCGGCATTTCAAAGGGAAGACAGAGTGGTAGTTCCCGGCAGCGTTGGGAGAGCGCAGACAGTGAGCGTCTGTGGAGAAGACTACTCGAGAAGACGTCACTGCACCTGGAAGGCAGCAAACACAGAGCCAAAGGTTAACTCTGACAAGTAACAAAAACAGACCGCGGCTGTGTAAACTTCGCCCCCAACACCAGAATAAAAAGCAAACTGCTCTCTCTCCAAGGCTGTTACCTTACTGTTTCTTTCACAGCACTCTGTTTAGAGGAAGTGACTAGGTTTGTTCAAGCAAGAAGCAAGCGGACATTAAAAACACTGGTAGCTCAAAGTCCTACAATCCAGTCACTCTCCTGGTCCTGGTCGCCTTTCTGTGCCCTTCCCTTTACTTGTGCTTGCATTCCCGGGGTGAGGCAGCGGTGACGCCGGCATGAGCCAGCATGCCACACTCCCCGCCATCCCTACACCCTTCATCTCTGCAGTCCGGGGCCCATCTGTGGGCTGGCGGATGCGTCCTTCTGAGCTGTCAGTCACCAGAAGTGATCTTTGCTGTAAAAACTGGTCCATTTCATGGGCAAACCTCTGACCAACCTCTCAGCACTGGCACCACAGTCCCTCCACAACTGTCTACACAGACGGAACCCCACTGACCGGGAACCCTTCCTGCAAACAGCTGGCTGACTTCTGGTATAACACGCACAATATTTCATTTTGTGTAAGATTCATTTATGAGAGCCTTCCTATGTTTAAAGCAACGTGGTTTCATTTCTCTGCATATTTTTATACCTTGTCCTCCCTTGTCGATATGAACAAAGCTTTCCTCTCTAATTGTCTGTTTGGTTGTTAAAGGAGGTCACCCCTTTAAAAGCCTGAAACACCAAAGTATAGAGACAGGCAGTTACCCTGGTGGTTAAGGCGCACCAGGGCTCCAGGATTCGATTCCAGGCTCTGGCCTCGGACTCCAGGTTCCAGTTAACGCAGACCCTGACAGACAGCAGTGATGGCTCAACTGATTGGGTCACCCACATGGGAGACCCAGAGAGCTTTCCCAAATCCTGGCTTCAGCTCAACAGAGTCCTACCCACTGCAGGCATTTGGAGACTGAACCACAATATACAGAAGCACTTTTCAAATTTATACAATCACACACACACACACACACACACACGAGTCAAAGCATACAAACAGATATGCAATGAAGTCTCCCTCCCCCAAATCTCACTTATCACTTTTGTGTCTCATCATTCCAGAGATTTTTACTAATATGCCCACCAATGCAAGTGTGCCTTCTTCCCCTCATTTTTAACACAAACAGTAGCACCCTCTACCTACTGGCCTTCACCGGGCTTTTAATTTAAATATATTTTAAAATCCTTTGAGGGGCCAGCTCTGTATCGTAGCAGGTAGAGTTGCTGCCTATTGGGCCAGCATCTCATGGGCACTAGTTCAAGACCCGGTTGCTCCACTTCCAAACCAGCTCCCTGCTAATGTACCAGGGAGGACAGCAGAGGATAGCCCAAGTGCTTGGGCCCTGCACCCACAAAGGAGACCCAGAGGAAGCTTCTGGCACCTAGCTTGAGACCAGCCCAGATCCAACTATGTGGCCATCTGGGGAGTGAACCAGCAGGTAGAATATTTCTGTCTCTCTAACTCTTTCAAATAAAGAAAGTGAACTTTAAAAAAAATCCTCTGAACTTGTTCATTTTTTGTTACAATAAGATATTTCATGTGAAATATACACCATAAGTGATTTAGGTGATGCCTGATTGAGGCGCTAGTATACTCTGGACACTGATCTTTTGTCAGATAGGTAGCTTGCAGACATTTTCCCTCTACTGGATGTCTCTTCACTCTATCGATCATTCCCTCTGCTGTGCAGAAGCGCCTGAGTTTTATACAGTCCCGCTCATCTAGTTTTGCTTTCACGGCCTGTGCTCTGTGGGGTCGTAACCAAGAACTCGTACCTACACCAATGCCTTGAGGGGTTCCCCTACATTTTCTTCCCGCAAATTCAGAGCCTCAGGCCTTAAATGTATATCTTTGATTCATTTTGAGTTGATTCTTCTATAAGGTAAGAGGTATGGATCTAATTTTATTCTTCTGCATACATACATCCAGTTTTTCCAGAACCATTTATGGAAAGGCTTATCCTTACTGCAATGTCTGGCCTAGTCAAAACTCACTTGGCTGTGTGTACATGGATTAATTTCTCGGCTCCCTATTGTTTCATCGATCTATGTATTGGTTTTCATTACACGACTATGCTGTGTTAATTATTACAGCTTTATTGTATGTTTTGAAATCAGGCCCTATGATGCCTCCAGATTGACTTTTTTTTTTCTGAAGGTGGCTTTGGCTAATCTATGTCTTTTGTGATTCCATATGAATTTTGGGATTTTTTCCTAATTCTGTAAAGAATCCCATTGGCATTTTGATAGGAATTGCATTGAATCTATAGGTTGCTTTAGGTAGTATAAACTCTTTAATGAGAATGATTCTTCTAATCCATGAGCAGGGAAGATCTTTCCATTTTTTTGTGTTTCCTTGCTTATATCATTCATCAATGTTTTACAATTTTTATCAGACATCTTTGACTTTCTAAACATTCCTAAATATTTGTTTTCTGTGGTTATTGTGAATGGGATTTCTTTTTTGATTTCTCTTTCCATGAGTGCATCATGTCATGTCACACATATTTTGTAAGCTTATTTTGTAACCTGCAACTCCACTGAATTGGTTTATCAGTTCTTACAGCTTTTTGGTGGAGTGTTTAGGTTTTCCATGTACAACACCATGTCATCTGCAAGCACGGATAACTTGATTTCCTCTTTTCCAATTCCGATGCCTGTTATTTTTCCTCCTCCCTAACTGATCTTGCTGAAACTCCCAGCACTACTGAGTGAGAGGTTAAAGTGGACAGCCTTGTCTTGTTCCAGATCTGAGGGGAATGCTTTCAGCTTTCCCATTCAGGACGATACTGGCTGTGGTTTGACATAGACAGCCTTTGGTTGAGCCTGATAATTTTCAGTTTTTAAAGACAATGATGCAACGGTTTCACATGGGTTATTCTGTGTGTACTTGACGATAATCATAGGTACATATTTGGAGAAGTGGACTTGCTGGGTCAAAGGGTACACATATACATTCAAAAGTTTTACATGAACTCCAAGCCCTCCATAGGGCTGTACCAGTTTACACTCCAAATGGCAATTGGGGCAGGCAGTTATCTGCTCAGTAATTCACCAGTAAGAGTCATGAATCTTGTGAATATTTGTCAGTTTGGTAGGTGAAGAGTTAGATCTCACTGGGATTCCATTTCCATTTTTCTTATTGGGCGTGAGGTTTAGCATCTTGTCAAACATTTTTATTTCCTTCTCTGTGACTTGTATAAGTTGTAGACATTTCTACAAGCTGAATTTTAAGTATTCACCGCAAGTTTCTAAGCCCTCTGTATATATTGGTAATAATATGTGTTTAATGTTTTTAACTTTGCTTACCATAAGCAGAAGCTTATTTTTATATTCTTTTATGACTTCTGAATCCTACATTCCTATTATAGAGGCAGGCTTCATCTGAAGATTTAAGAACATTCTCCAGCGTTTTTACCAGTTTTTATGGTAGTTTTATGGTTTCCGTTTGTTACAGCTTAAAACTTTCATCCAGGGGCCAGCGCTGTGCAGCAGGTCAGTCCTCCACGTGTGGTGCTGCCTTACCTACTGGAGCGCCAGTTTGAGTCTCAGCTTCCATGCCAACCCAGCTTCCTGCTAAGGTGCCTGGGAAGGCAGCAGGTGACAGCCCAAGGGCTGGGCTCCTGCACCCACCTGGGAGACCCAGATGGAGCGCCTGACTCCTGGCTTTAGCCTGACCCAGAACTGGCCGTTGCAGCCATTTGGAGAATAAACCAGCAAGTCAAAGATATGTCCCTCTCTCTCTCCGTCTCTCCCTGTCTGTTTCTCTGCTTTTCAAATAAATAAATAATAAATCTTAAAAAAAAACTTCTATCTATCAGAATTTTTCACTAAGGACCAGTGTTAAGTTTCCTAGATGTCTGCTCCTTGTCCTGAAATCACTTACATGACCCAACCCTCCCCAGAAGAGAAGTCACTGTTCTCAGATAATGATCCTGTAAATAAAGGTTCCATGTCCAGGCCTTAGATCCTGGTCTGCTGACTCGAGCTTCGGTGCCACTTTCACATCTTAAATGACAAAGCTCCTCCGTCGTTTCTAAAGTCTGGAGGTGCTTTTTACTGTTGAAGACAAACTTGGCAACACCTCGTACGGTTCAGAAAAGCAAAGCCCACCTGCAGTGGTCTGAATTGGACCTGCAGGTCCCCAACAAGGTCACCAAGGGAAGCCGAGCTCATCGCCACGGAGGCCTCACTCAGAGGCGGGGGTGCCTGACAACTCGTGCATGTTTGCTCCACCAAGACTTGTGCATTGCTAGCTGATTCCATGCTGCCTCACCTTCTGTGAAGCACTCGAGAGAGATTTGTTTTTTACAGTATAGTTTGGGGCTGTTTATTTGAGGAGGTGAAAATCGCAGATTTGCATAAATGCTTTTTATCCCAGTTACTTGCTGAATGCTTTCCAGAGCTGATTCTCCCATAATTTCCAGGCACACAGCCTTTTTTTTTTTTTTTTTTTTTTTTTTTTTTGACAGGCAGAGTGGACAGTGAGTGAGTGAGACAGAGAGAAAGGTCTTCCTTTTGCCGTTGGTTCACCCTCCAATGGCCGCTGCGGCCGGCGCACCCTGCCTATCCGAAGGCAGGAACCAGGTGTTTCTCCTGGTCTCCCATGGGGTGTAGGGCCCAAGCACTTGGGCCATCCTCCACTGCACTCCCGGGCCACAGCAGAGAGCTGGCCTGGAAGAGGGGCAACCGGGACAGAATCCGGCGCCCCGACCGGGACTAGAACCCAGTGTGCCGGCGCCGCTAGGCGGAGGATTAGCCTAGAGAACCGCGGCGCCGGCCTACAGCCTTTTCATCTACCAACAAGGGTGCTTCCCCTCCTCTGAACACGTCCTCTCTCCTTTAGCCTGGACCTCAGTGCACTGAGCAGCACCTCGAATGCAAGCGGAGACGCAGCACAGCAAGGAAGCTTCCTCCCATGATGCTCCTGGCTGAGGTGCAAAGTCTCAGCTCCCGGAGGACAACCTGGAGAGAATTCAGCAAGCTCGATGATTCTGTGTCTTTTCTTTTCTATTTTTCTTTAAGATTTTATTTATTTATTTGAGAAGAAGAGCTACAGAGAGGGAGAGACAGAAAGAAAGGTCTTCCATCTGCTGGCTCAAGCCCCAGATCAGCTGGAGCTGGGTCTATCTGGAGCCAGGAGCCAGGAGCTTCTTGTAGGTCTCCCACACGGGTGCAGGCCCAAGCACTTGGGCCATCTTCCACTGCTTTCCCAGGCCATCGCAGAGAGCTGGATCAGAAGAGGAGCAGCTGGGACACGGACTGGTGCTCATTTGAGATGCTGGTGCCACAGGCCTACTACACCACAGTTTCAGCCCGGACTGTATTTATTCTGAATAAAGTTGAATTTTAGCAAATGCCTTTCAGTCAACAGGAAGAATGTGACCATTTTTCTCTTTAGATCATGATCACTGTTAGTTAAACACTAGGAAACTTTTTGGTGACTCAGTTTGTGAAAAGTGATTATTTAGAGTACATGCTGGTGGGCCGGTGCTGTGGTGTAGTGGGTAAAGCAGCCACCTACAGTGCCAGCATCCTGCATGTGCGCCGGTTCGAGTCCTGGCTGCTCTACTTCTGATCTGGCTCTCTGTCATGGCCTGGGAGGGCAGTAGAAGACGGCCCAAGTCCTTGGGCCCCTGCACCTGCCTGGGAGACCCAGAAGGAGCTCCTGGCTCCTGGCTTTGGATTGGCACAGCTCCAGTCATTGCGGCCAGCTGGGGAGTGAACCAGTGGATGGAAGATACCCACCCCCTCTCTGTCTCTGCCTGTCCTCTGTGTAACTTTGACTTTCAACTAAATAAATAAATCTTTAGCGTATGTACTGGCATTGGGATTAGTGATCTACAGCACTGTTTTTTTTCTCAATAATTAAGGTCCGGTTTTGCACTCTTTCAAAAACATGAACTTTGCTGTCAATCTTTTCTGAGTTCTGGACAGACAGTAGCATCACAATTCTCTTTCCCAGAAGTGTTTGGTAAAACCATCTCAAGCCTCTCTGCTCAGTGGCTCCCTGACATGTTTCTGAGTATTTCCCATGGAAATCACTCTGCTCTTATTAAAGATTTTTCCCCTAGACATGCTCAGTAAATTATTTTCCTATCAAAACGTCCATTTTAATCATATTCAGCTGTCATCCAAACAAATTTTTAAGAAACAGACTTTTCAGGCAGAGACACACTGTGGGACTGCTCATGGCATCCCCCCTGTCATTTTCCTGAACCCCCGGGGGTCAGAGAGCTTGGCCAACACCTGTCCCCCGATTTCTGCCCTGCCTGATGCCAGGTGAGTCCTACCCTTCACCTCCTGAGTTCTGCCTTCAGCTTCAAGAAATGAGCTCTGGGACAGTTCCAGTGCACTGCCCGACAGTGCTGTCTCGTCCCTGCTTCTCCCCAGCTCTCCCCACAAAGCTGCTTGAACCCCACAGTCTTTCAAAGGCCTTGCCACTACACAGGATCTCTTTCCAGGCTGGACCATGGCAGAGAGCTTATATCTGGGCTTTGCATTTTTTCTCTTGATGGTTTGGACAATGGCCAGAAGGAGAAGACGGCTGTTGGACTGGGCAGCCACCTTCATGTCATAAGTCCACTCTCTTTTACTCCTTGTAAGCATTTCCAAAGTGTTCAAACCATTTCAGGCCACTTTTCGCCTTGGAGATAATTAGAATTTTCTTTTGCAGTTTAAATTAACTGGATAAGAAACTAAAATCCTGATTCCTGAGTGTAAACTCTACTGTGAAACACAGCAAGCCTGATAAAACACCTCCCTCCTGAAGTCTGGGATCTCTGTGGTTACAGAAAACGGACGTCCCAGATTTCAAGTGAATATCCCATTATAAAGGAAGGGAGAGCAACAGCTCTCACAGTGTAATTGGAAGAAGGTTATACAGGTTGTTTGACAGAACATAAACCTCAAGTCTTAATCACATTAACCCTCCTGCCACTCTGCCCACACCCTCCCTGCTCTCTGAGCCAGTGATGCGAATTCCAGACACTGCAAGGAAGTGGTCTCCACCCAGCACTCCTCGGGAAGGAGCAGAAAGCCTGAGATTCGGTCTCACATCTGGGCCGAGCTGTGCTCACAGAGGTCAAACGGGGGCTCCAGCAAGTGGGCGGAGGGGCTGGTGCATCTGAGAAGGTGGCGGAGAGGGGCACAGAGACAGAAGCGGCTGCTCGGACACACACTGATGAGGTTTTCACAAGGGCCTGTCAGTCTCTGTCCACCCCACCCACCCTGCGTGGCGTGAACTTCCTGATTCGTGGGCCAGCTTTCCACCCTAACCCTCTCTTGTGGGGACAGAGGGAGACCCAATGCACCCCAAGAAATCACGAGGTTCATAACAATATCTTGGACCCTGGCAGATTTTTTTTGTTCCTATTATTGTAAAAATGAATGACTAGTTCTCACATAAGTCTCTACACTAACCCATTTGGAAGGTACGCTGAACCCTTCGTTACTCAATACTGATGACATCAAATAAGGTAAGAAACTGGCAGGCAAACACAGGCACACATGTGAGAAACAGCTGCACCCGTCTACTCAAAGCATGGACCCTGACTCCAGGAGGGCACTGAAACCAAGACTTACTAGCGGTCTTGCAAAACGGGGAGCCTGGTGGGCCAGCACCCCCGGGGTGGCTTGCAGCAAGCTATTTCTTCCCTAGCAGAGGTCCCTCCCCCAGCTCCTTATTGGCTGGGTAAATACGGGGTTATAACCTCCCGGCATCTGCTGCAGCTGTTTTGGCGACTAACGTCCTGTTTGCCTAAGAACTTTCGGGTGCATGTAACCCAGCTGTTATGCTAGTTATCTACTCACAGCTGAACACCTTGCTTTGAAAATGAACCAGATGTTTACTTCTCACATACAGGCGTGGGCATTCACAGCTGTAGTTTCTATTACTTTATTAACACCCTCCCCCCCAAAATTTTAAAATGTCAGCTCACAATACAGGAAGCTGGAGAGATTAAGTACACTAAGACCACGATGTTTCTCTTTACAAAACAACACTATAGGAATGCTTTTACAGATCTTATTTTTCCAACGTACTGAATTTTTAATAGTCCATAATTTTTCAGAGCCCCTCTCTAAGATGCACGTGAAATTCTGTCTTATCAATTACCAGCAACTGGAGGAAATGACTCCTTTGTATGTGGGACCCAATGTCACTTAGGAATTGCTGTAATCGATTCTGAATGCTGGATGTTTTCATCTTCCACAAACACCTTTTCCTCTAATCACTGAGCTCTTAATGGTAAACGCATAGTTCCAGCTTCTGAGGCTGACAGCTACACACAGTCATCTTCCACACGCCCCCACTTTCCCATCGCGTTCTCAAATCCTGACGACCCTCCTTTGCTATCCCCAGTCTACTCCAGTGCCCTAAGCCACCGAATGTGCCATCTGCATGCACTACCCCAGGTCCCCTTTAGGTGGCTTTCAGACTTCCGGTCTCATCCAGGTACTGCCTGTTCCACCTCCCAGCCTAGAACTCCTCAGTGGTTCCCATATTCTGCCAGCCAAAGCCCCAGTGCCTAGGCTTGTCCCCGGCCCCACCACAATTCACCCCTCCTACTTCTCTATCCAGCATCTTTTAATACTTGTGTCACTTCTGCCACTGTATCCAGTTTCAGGTACGATGGCTCTCACTAGGCTCCCCACGTGGGGAATTTTATAAACATCACAGCAAGAGTGGATTGCATGAGCTTCTTACATACTCACCTGTGCCTGGGATGATGGCGGAAAAAGCACAGGAGAGGGAGGCCAACACATTCGCATTTATGAGTTTGCTGGATGGCAGGTCCCAAGATAGGAAAACTAATTATTTATATTTAACATGTAAACTTGGATTTCTGCACACATGTACACAACTGGATACTATGATTTTAAAATAAAACTGACATCAGTATTTCCACTTACAAATGAGAAAACAAAGGCGCACAGAGGTTAAGTCATGGGCCAACTGCCACACACAGATGGACTTGAGTGGACGGCGATTGACCTCCCACTAAATTTGTTCCACTGTTGCCACCATGTAATTCCCCTACAGAGAGCAGGTGCCTCTACCCCTGCTCACTTGAGATGACTGATCTGTGTTCATGGCATCTACTCAAAAATAAAACAGTCACAGCAGATCTTAAACCAACACAAGAAGAGTCGAGTGACTTGCCGGCTAGTAGCTAATCAGAGTCAAGTTCTCTCAAATCCAACTGTGGCTGCAGTCTCCACAGTTGGATGCTACCTTGAAGTTGTATGAATCCAGGGAAAATCAATCACAACACCTGTAATGTTTTGCTAAGCTGGAGAAGAATAAAGAATGTCAACCCAGAATCTACGAGCCACCTGGCTCCGTTACAAGTTTAGGCTGCACCGTGGAGAGAAATACGCTGCAGTCTGGAGAATCCACGTGAAGACAGCCTCATCTCGACACAGCTTACACTCACCACAACTCTGTTGTGTGTTTTGGCTTAAATTACGAATACAATTCTATTTTCTCTCCTTCTGCCTTTTCCCCTCACAGACATCCAAGAAGAGAGTGAGGATGAACGTCCTGTAAATGCACTGTCATGGATAACTCGCACCACGCAGCACAAGTTACCACTTCCCAAGTGTAAGCTCTGAACGTCATTAAGTGTCATTTTTCAATGGGCAGGGGAAGGCAGGGTCTCCAGGAGTAAAAAGATCGTGTGAACAGGAGTGTGGCACGGATTCAATTATTAAACGCACTGCTGTATAAACTGTTCTCGACAAGTAAAGACACAGTCACTTAAAGAAATATCAAATACTTCCTGAGAATACAAGCGAGCTAATGATCAAGAATCTCCCTTTATAAGTCAACAACAGGAGTCACTGTGCACTTACTCCTCATGTAGGATCTCTGTCCTTAATGTGCTGTGCATTGAGATTTAATGCTATAACGAGTACTCAAACAATATATTTCACTTGTGTTTCTATGGGGGTGCAAACTGTTGAAATCTTTACTTAATGCATACTAAACTGATCTTCTGTAAAAAAAAAAAAAAAAAAGAAATTATCAATTCCCAACTTGACTCTCACTGGGATTAAACATGACAATAGGTCTGATCTGATTTCATCATCATTTAAAAAAAATCACCTATTATTTTTCACTTTATGTTTCTGTGTGGGAGCAAACTGTTGAAATCCTTACTGTGGGGAGCAACTGGGAGCAACTCGGACTAGACTAAGTTACTGGAATTAAGACTTATTCTATGCATCTGCTTTCCCACAATATGGCGCTGAGAAGGGAAACAACTTCTACACAGCTGCCTCCAGTTCAGCCAATAAACTGTGGGACCTGCTCCTGATTGGAGGAGAGCAGTGTACTCGGCGTGTGGGTAGCAGAGTTGGGATTGGTGGAAGAGGACTATGAAGGAGGAGAGAGACGGCATGCACCAGGAACATCTAACGGGAACATCTAAGGGGAACACCTGTGCAGCCCCCGAGAGAGCCGGCCGGCGGTGTGCCGCTCCCCTGCGGAAGTGGGGAATGTGGCAGGGGGAACCGCCCTTCCACGGAGGTGGAAGGGATGGTAGCCAACCCGGGAAGAACCAGCAGCAAACCCGGGGAGGGCCGAGCAGACGAAAGAACAGCGCAGGGTCCTGTGTCGTTCCTCCACGAAGACGGGGAGCGACACTTACTTAATGTATACTAAGCTGATCTTCTGTATATTAAGATAATCGAAAATGAATCTTGATGTGAATGGAAGGGGAGAGGGAGTGGGAGAGGGGAGGGTTGCGGGTGGGAGGGACAGTATGGGGGGGGAAGCCATTGTAATCCATAAATCGTACTTTGGAAATTTATATTCATTAAATAAAAGTTAAAAAAAAATAGCCAGTGGGGAAAAAAAAAAAGAAAAGAATCTCCCTTTATATGAAAAACAAGGAATTCACTATGATGAAAAATTACGCAAGCAACCAGCATACAGTCACTGTACTTCTTAATCCTAGTAAGTGATCCAGGAAAGAGAAGGGGATCAAGTCATGAACAGGACTCTAGATCGCTTAACTCCCCATATTAGATCCACTGGAAAGTGATTTGTCCTTTGTCAATAAACGCAATGGACTGTGACCGCAACCCCGCTGTGGGAAATCAGCATTTTATTGTTAGTCTGCAGTGCCCAGACTCCCTCTGAAGACTTCACAACACATCACTCAGATGAAAAACACTCGGTACAACTGCTACCTGCAACACGAACCATCTTTTGTAAAGAAGAGCTTGCAGCCAAAGAAAATTACACAAATATTCGTCAGCTTTTGGCCCTAAGAAACACTGTGTATGTAAGCAAATTATCAGCTAACTGT
This sequence comes from Oryctolagus cuniculus, assembly GCF_051225735.1. Classification (NCBI taxonomy): domain Eukaryota; kingdom Metazoa; phylum Chordata; class Mammalia; order Lagomorpha; family Leporidae; genus Oryctolagus; species Oryctolagus cuniculus. Next base: position 122,424,758 of record NC_142876.1, read on the forward strand.
GGCTTACCACCGTGCAAACGGAAATACAGGCAGAATCACCTAAAGAAAGGTCACTGCCTACTACACGACTTCTGAGATCCTGTGTGTCTGTACCCAAGCAGATCAAGTGAACCTAGAATTCAAGTGAGACGTGTTGATTCAGGACATCGTTGGAGAAGCGTCTTCTGCCTCATGTCCTGGAAAGCAAAGGACACGAGGAGCAGCATGACGAAGCCGTGTCCTGCAAGCTCGGCCCGAGCAGGGTGGATCTGTCCACGCACAAGCAGTCCCAGGATGCCTGACTGGGCAGAAGAGAGAAGGTTTTCTCTCTATGTGCAAGGTACTTCTTCCATGACATGAATACAATTTTTAGAACGTAATTCAGGAGCACAGAAACGCAGAATCCAGGTGAGCTCCCTGATGCTTCCAGCTAGGACTTGTGCATGGGAAAGACTGGAGGTGGGGAAGGTTGGGGGTTTGAGAACGAGAACCCACCTGACCACAGGAACTGCTGAATTACACTTCCAAAGGGGAGGCAACTCAGAGACGACACAGCCTGAGGAAACACAGAGACATCAGAAAGATCTGCTTAGATGTTATGACATACACCACGTCAAGTAAGAAATACCCACATTCAATTCAAAAATGAGTTAGTATATATTTCATCTTAATGCTTAAAACTGGTCTTGGACAAGTATATGGACACTCAAGTATCAAGTGCATTCAATCAATCAAAATACAAGAACCGACATTTATTTATTTACTCAACCAATATTTACTGAGTGCCTTCAATATATTTAGCACTTGGACAGTAATGAGTAAGATAAAAATCCCTGCCTTCATGGAACTTAAGTCCTACCATTTTACTAACCCAAGATAAGCCAGAGTCACTGCAGTTACCACTGAACTTGAAGTTAGTTGTTCTTATTTCAAGAACTTAAGTTGGCAACAACAGATGATGTGTGACTGCTACAGATTTCCCCATTCATAAATTTTCCTCAAGGGATTCCCACTAGAAACAGCAATTTATCACCAGTCCATCAAACACATTCTGAGGTTATTAATATTTCACAAGACCAGCTACCAAAATCGTTTACTCCTCAGTTCCAGTTCCAGTTCACTTATCAACATGAGGACCAGAAAGGTCAATGTGAAACAGAAAATTCAACAATGAGAGCTCTCAACTCAGCACAGAATACTTTGTATTTTAGGCTAATAGATGACACCTTTATTCCTATCTTATCACAAGGGAGAGTCTCCATATGAGCTTGTAAAAGCTTCCTAAAGGAAGAGAGAGGGGTGGGGTGGGGGCGGGGGGGATGGAATAAGAAACAGAGAAACAGAAGTGGGCAAAGAGAGATACAGAGACACCAGGAAGGACAATGGCATAACAAACCTACACCATGTCATTTATAACTATGACGGAAGTGGGTCTCATTTCAGATCCTTGGGCATGGAAGTGGGTGCATCAAGACTCTTCAGATGCAAATTACAAAGAAGTCTACTCATGCAGGCTCATGCAAAAATGGAATTTATCTGTCCATGCAATAAAATCTGCAGGAACACTGCTGGCCACAGACCTGCTTGCCGACCCCTTGTGATACAACCCACACTCAGTTTTCTCACTCTTTCAGGTAAGCCTCTGGGCTGTTGGCTTCACTCTGAGGTGGGTTCCACCATCAAAGCTACAAGGACTCTCAGTGGCTCATACCTTCTTTGGTTTAAAACCAGCAAACAGGTGCCAGCGCTGTGGAGTAGCGGATCAAGCTGCCGCCTGCAGTGCCAGCATCTCACATAGTTGCTGGTTCAAGTCCTGGCTGCTCTACTTCAGATCCAGCTCTGTGCTACAGCCTGGGAAAGCAGTAGAAGATGCCCCAAGTCTTTGGGCCCCTGCACCCCCATGGGAGACCTGGAATAAGCTCCTGGCTCCTGGCCTCAGATCAGCACAGTTACAGCCACTGCAGCCATCTGGTAAGTGAACCAGCGGATGAAAGACCTCTCTCTCTCTCTCTCTCTGCCTCTGCCTCTCTGTATCTCTGCCTTTCAAATAAATAAACAAATCTTTAAAAAAAAAAAAAACAGCAAACAGGCCAGCGCTATGGCATAGCGGGTTAAGTTGCTGCATGCCCATATGGAAGCCAATTTGAGTCCCCACTGCTCCACTTCCAGTCCAGCTCCCTGTTAACATGCCTGGTAAAGCAACAGAAGATGGTCCAAGTGCTTGGGTCCCTGCACCCAGCTGGGAAACCCAGCTGGTCCTGGGTCCTGGCTCTTGGCTTCAGCCTAGTCCAGCCCCAGCAGCGTAAGCCATTTAGTGAGTGACTCAGTGGATGGAAGAGCTCTCTACTGTCTCTCCCTCTCTCTCTGGTACTCCACCTTTCAAATAAATAAACAAATTAATCAAACAATGGGTGTCTCCCAGCCAGGACCGCAGGTGTAAGTCCCACTGTATCTTGTCACCGCTGATCAACTCAGGGTCCCCTGTGGCCGGGGACATGTACTGACATAGACCTGGGCCATATCCTTCTTTTCCCGCCTGAGTGCCCCCTAAAACTCCTGGGCTGAGCAGGTGGGTGGGCATGACTGCTCACAGGGGAATCAAAGCTCTACAGGTGCCCAAAGGCCAGTGGTGTTGATCTAACACAGAAGGGAGAACTGAGTCGGGTTCCTTCCCACTGAGACTCACTGAATGATAAGACAAAACCTGGCAACAATGAAGACAGAGGGATGATTGGATGGGAATAGAAATGAGAACAAGACTGTGATCCCAGGGAGAGGTCTGCCACTCACACACACTGCGCCCCGAGTGAATTATAAAACGGCAGTTGTTCCAGGAGAACGAATTGCAAACAGCACCCAGCCTGAGCACATGGATGGTGGAAGGCCCTCCTGTCTGCAGGCCATGTACAGAGAAGCCAGGTAGAGGGAGCAAAGGTTAGATCTCTGCTTCCCAAGAGACGCTCTGTGGCAGTGAGACGGCACAGGCTACAGACAGCCATCTGGCGGGTTCTGTGGATTCCAGTGACAAATGCCTCCCAGCACATTGCTTCCTGAACAGCACACTCTGTGGGGAGCAACTCGGACTAGACTAAGTTACTGGAATTAAGACTTATTCTATGCATCTGCTCTCCCACAATATGGCGCTGGGAGAGGAGGAAACAGCTTCTACACAGCTGCCTCCAGTTCGACCAGTAACCTGCAGGAGCTGATCCTGCTCCTGATTGGAGGAGAGCAGTGTACTCGGCGTGTGGGTAGCAGAGTTGGGATTGGTGGAAGAGGACTATAAAGGAGGAGAGAGACAACATGCACCAGGAACATCTATCTGAAGGAACACCTGAGCAGCCCCCGAGAGAGCCGGCTGGCGGTGTGCTGCTCCCCCGCGGAAGTGGGGAAAGTGGCAGGGGGCACCACCCTTCCACGGAGGTGGAAGGACAGCAGCCAACCTGGGAAGAACCAGCAGCAAACCCGGGAAGGGCCGAGCAGACAAAAGAACAGCGCAGGGTCCTGTGTCATTCCTCCGCGAAGAGGGAGAGCGACAACACTCCCCATGTCCCCGCTTCCTGCTAGGGTGGACTTGGAAACCGACAGACAGCCTCCTTCCCTTGGAGTCCTTCCAAGGAGGCTTGAGACAGTTAGCAAGGGCTGTTCCGTGAGACCTGCGGGAGGTTAGGAGTCAGAAAACATTTCCTTCCAAAGGCGGCATGAACCTTCTAAGCTTCTAAGCCAGATATTCTCTGTCACAACCGTCCAAGGCTGCACTGTAGCATGAATGCAACCACGGGTACACATAAACAAATCAACACCCCTGGGCTCCAATGATGCTCTATTTATATATTCTGCCACTTGAGTACAAACCTTACTTGATGAACAACTGCCCCGTTAAACATTCATTTCATTCTAATTAATTTCCAACTCATCTTGGATAAATTTTTATCCTGTTTCATTCTGATGAAACAGATTGGGCAGATACAGATCACCAAAGCACATTTGCTTGAAAAAGGCTAACCATTTCTATGGCTTGCTCTTCCTCTGCTGAGTAGAACAATGGATGGACTGTTTTCTGAAAAAAACGCTGACTTTCCTCTGTTGCTTTAAATGAAATATGGAACGCTGACTGTTGGGTTCCCTGCCTTGCTAAGGACACTGATGAACGAAGACATGAAGAGAATGGGTATCAATTCTGGTAAGTCAAACTCTGAATGTACAAAAGACAAATTAGGAGCCCGAGTCTTTTGATTTACTGTTCATTAGAAATTCCATTCTATGCTTAATTAATGAAGCCAAGAGGTCATTTTAATTATGTATCATTTGCATACGACTTTATTCCTTTCAAGCAATGGATGAGGTTACAGGGAAGAGGACGTAACTCTGCTCATCCACAGAAAGGGGGGCCCTGCGGTCTTTCCCAGTACTGGAGGGGGAGCTGCATACAGGAGGGAGTGTGAGACTGACACTGCAATGACCTAGCTTATTCTGAAATATATTTTTGGCATTTCAAAAGGATTACCATTCTGTCCTTTTGAAAGCATTCCTCCAACAGGATTTTTTAAAAAATCTATGTAAGACATCTTCCAAGAACTTTCTAGAATCCACTCAACAGATCTTAGGGAAAATGTCAACTGCAAGGGCCAGGGTCCCTGAAGCCCAGGGGCACAGCCACCCCAGGAATCCCAGCGGTAATGCAGGACTGCTGGGAGGGAACTGACAGCTAGTGACTCAGACCCTGCTGAGCTCATTCCAGCAAGCACTGCGCCCGGAGTGGGCACTGCTGTGGCAAGGAAGAAGGAAATGGCCATTTCAGGTCACCGCAGATAAAGAACTGACCTGGGAATTAAATGCTGTCGTATTTTTCAGCATGTGATTTTACAAATGTATATCCTTTTATGTCCAATAAAGGTGGTAACCAGCATGATTAAACAGCTAACTTGTATCTGGCCAATGTTTCTCTCGCTCTCTTTTTAAACATTTTATTTATTTATTTGAGAGGCAGCGTTACAGACACAGAGATGAAAAGACAGAAAGGTCTTCCATGTACTGGTTCATTCTTTAAATGGCTGTGATGGCCAGAGCTGGACCGATCTGAAGTCAGGAGTCAGGAGCTTCCTCTGCGTCTCCCATGAGGGTGCAAGGGCCCAAGCACTTGGGCCATTTTCCACTGCCCTCCCAGGCCATGGCAAAGAGCTGGATCAGAAGAGGAGCAGCCGGGACTCAAACCAGCACCCATATGGGATGCCAGCATCACAGGCAAAGGCATAGCCCACTACGCCACAGCACCAGCCCCTAGCCAGTGTTTCTAGCTCTCATTCATAGATCTATTGTGTGAGCCTATGGACATTCTTCCCAATGAAAAGCCATAGCTCAGCAGGGCTGGAGTCCCACACTAGCTCACAGGGCCAAGTCAGGACACAGGACTCCAGAGACACACATTTCAGTGTCCGCTTTGGTGCGACAGAGCTTTGCTCATCTCTGATTCTGAATCCCTGCTGAGCACAAGGGTCCTGCCTGCTTGGAGACCCGCGTCCTCTCATCACCACATTTACGTTAGTGCAGAGAGGGTCATCAGATTTGTTCTGACCCTAGCTGGGGCCTGGAACCACCCCCAAAAGTCAGATGAACAGGGGTATGGAAAGCTGAAAATATGACAAACTGAGGGCTCGACTTGGAGATGGAGGAGATCAGAGAGGCTAAAGTGAGATCCAAGTCTAAAGAGATAAAAAGGCCAAGAGAACACAAGAGATGAGGCTGAGGTGGGTCACAAAGATGCCCGCCCACTGCAGTCTCACTGAAGCCACCAGAACACAGGGCACCCTGGGTTTCTGTCCATAGCAAGCGTGATTGCTGAGACAAGCAAGGTAGACTTTCGGAGAAGAGATAAACATTCAAAAGAAAGAAATCGTCCTGGGAATCCAAATTTTCATTTCTGCATCAGTGCTGTGTATGCCCGTGTGCTTCTCTGAGCCTAAACTCTATCACCAGGGTCTTGCCATCTGCCAGGCTGGGTCTCGGTGCTCACCAGGGCACACCAGGGCCAGCTCCGGCCTGCTGCGAGGAGCACACACACTGTGTCGCTGTCATAGCCTTGGAGGCCTTCCTGGAACCACACCACACCCACGCTCCCCACCCAGAGGCCTCCCCTCTGCCAGACCTGCTTCAGACTCCCCCTGCATTGAGAAGCCAACTGGGCAAGGAGGTGACTTCTCCATGACCGAGGATTAGCAGGCTCAGGAAAGCGTAGAGCCCAAGTCACTCCATCACTAGCAGGGTTAGCCTCGACCAAGCTCCGGGGCCAGAGGAGAACTGAACAGAACGAAAACAACCACGAGTCATCAGCTGGAGGGTCGGGTGTGCTGCAAGGACAAAGATGGGGCCTCCGTGTACTTAGGTGTGAGGTCTAATGAACCCCTAACAGGGTTACGTCTACTGAACACCAGACACAGGCCCCAGCGCTGGCAGGTGCTTCAGAGAGGCCGCAGGTATGTTCTGAAATACGTTGGAAATTCAGATCCTAGAGCTGTGTACCAAGTCAACAGCTCTGTTCCCCTCTGAAGTGCAGATTTCCCAAGGAAAACGTCAACTCCAGATCACAAGAGAGAGGGGTGCTATGATTTCCCCATGGAGAGATGGTACTGGTGTTAATCCTTGTGCAAGTGCCACGCGCAGGCTGCAGCACTGCCATGACTTCCTGGATTTACGTGGACAAGCCTCCCTTCGAACTGGGACCCAGGAGAAGAAAAGTCCGGGGACAGCAGCTAGGAGAACTCGTTAGGTGCCCACCACGCTCTTGCTGCCAGCACCTCCACTTAGAGGAATCTCATTTCTCCTGTACAGAACTACCCCCAGCCATGAAGGACATAGCAAACTTGTAACTGCTGCAGGCGGCGGGAAAACTTCACATTAAGCATCTTCGTGCCACTCTTATGATGCAAAGACACGGGTTCTGCCCTGAGCCTGCTTCCCCTCCGACAGCCAAGACAAGTAGCACGGGCGCCCAGTAAGCCCAGGTGGGAGGGACTTACCAACACACCCAGGGACACACCAACACACCCAGGGACACACCAACACACCCAGGGATATGTGCTACTGACAAGCAGATATCCACAGTTCAGGCGGACTTGACAGTGCTTTCTTTTGTGTTCCTGTTAACAGAGACAAAGTATCTTGGAAACAGTGGAGGATGCATTTCAGGAGAAAAGAACTCCTAAAATTAGAGAAAAAGAGCAAAGGTAAATGATAAAGACAGCAAAAAGGTGGAAATCAGAAAACAATTCTCCAAAGAAGCAGAAAGCACAAACAGTTTCTTGGTTTTCTTTCTACATATTGTATCCCAAATTATATTTATCACAATCCATGTGTTTCTGCAAGTATTTTTTTATTTCAAAAATATTTTTATTACTTCCACAAAGGAAAAAATTATGAACCACAGTACTTGAACAGCAACCTTAATGAATCACAAGATAAACTCATTCAGTGGCCTACAGACATCTCCCACCCTCTGAAGGCTGACTGACAGCAGGCAGACCAATAAGAGAAAAAGCCATGTGAACTATGTAGATGCAGGGAGGAAAATCCCAGCACGGGGATCACACACCAAGCACGAGCCTCCAAGGGCCAGACGGAGGAGGCCTAAACACCGCCCGGAGTTACAGAAGGGGAGAGGAGCTGGGACGCGGGCTTGGGTTCCCTGGAGAATGGTGACCAGGGCTACAGGAGGGGATCAGGGAGGCACGCGCTGTGAACTCGGTTTTTGGACTCTGCAGCTAACAGTCGTTCAGAGCAGCAGCAGCAGGTCAGACTGGATGGAGTGACCTGAGTGTGCAGACTCAGCTCCCGAGGAGTTCCTGTGTCGGGGAATGGGACTTCCTAATAGCCACCTGCCTTCTGGGAAGGGCAGCACCCTCTGTGTGTTAAGGGAACTCTGGACCAGTAGGAGCCGTTCCTGTGTCGTTGGAGTAAAACACGACTACACTACAGCACAGTTACGGGGTCAGGGGAGGCACTGACAGTGAGAGAAGCCTTGAGGCTGCGCCCCCAGCCAAAATCGCCTTCCCTGGGGCTTGGGGTGCCCTTCTGCAAGCCCCAACACCTCTTTCCCACTTGGTGACCACATCCAGGTTGTGGCTTCCTGGTGACTCGGTGCATGCCAGGTCCTCTTTCAAACACGTCTTCCTCGGCTGCTCCCAAGTCAGCAGGAGAAACACAGCCTGGAAAACCCTCTTCCTTCAATTCAGCAATCCTTAAAAACAGCACTGCTGGCTAGAAATGCAGGATGCCCCCTTAAATTTAAACTTCAAGTAACTCATTTGTTAATCAGTGTCCCAGATATTCTGTAACACAAAGCACCCTGGCGTTTGCACGATTTTTTTAAACTATTATTCTCATTTCATTCAGCTTAGAATGGTTTTTGCTCAATCTGGAACCTCAGAAGACCAAGGTCACTTTGCACATCACGACGAAGTCACACTGAGTAGAGAGGGGCTCAGGCAAGGCTGGAACAGAAGTCCCATGGGTCAGGGACCTGGAGACAGGACTCCATCCAGTGCCTCTGCAACACAGGAAAACCCCTTTTCCCGGCTTCACTTGCATCCCCAAGTCTTCCTCCCTCACACAATGCAGGCAGCATCTCAGGCAAGTCTCCAGTTCTCTGTGGAAAAAAGGCATCCTACTCCCAGCTCACTTCCGGCACTCACTGAAGTTAGCAGGGACCCTGCTAGTGAGGGCCGAGTCCTTGGAGGCTGGAGCCTACTCAGCCAAATGCACTTGATGCTGACTAGCTGGGCCAAATTAGAGAGTCTTGCAGTCCCATTCTGGGGTGGGATCATTTACCCCAGGGGCTCACAGGACCCAAGAAAGCACCTGTTTTATGACGACTCACTTATTACACAAGGACAAAGCTCAGGAACTGCCATGTCAGGGAGACACACGAAGCCGGGTGTGTGGGAAGGGGCACAGAGCTCCACACCTTTCCCACTCGCTTTCCTACTGTGTCACAGCAACTCCGTGTGTGACGTGAGCTGGGGACCAATGTTCAGGAACCTGTGGACGTGAGTCTCTGCTGTCTTCATCACCACCCACCTTCACACAAGAATTTTCCACTTTCCATGTCGTTTCCTGGCTGCCACGACATGCAGAAATGTGGACTGAGACACAGACCCTGGACAAGCAGCACGAGGCTACAGACCAGCTCACAAAGGCTGGAGTTTCCACAGCAAAAAAGAGAAAAGACCAGGGGCTGACGCTGTGGCAGAGCCCATAAAGTCACTGCCCACGATGCCTGTGTCCCATACGGGTGCCGGTTCAAGTCCTGGCTGCTCCACTTCTGATCCAGCTTACTGCTTCTGGCCTGAAAAAGCAGCAGAACATAGCCCACATGCAGGTGGGAGACCCAGATGAAGCCCCAGGCCCCTGGCTTTGGCCTGGTCCAGCCAGGGCCTCATGGCCATTTAGGGGACACGAACCAGAAGACAGAAGATCTCTCTCTCTCTTTCTCTCTTTCTCTCTTTCTCTCTTTCTCTCTTTCTCTCTTTCTTTCTCTCTTTCTTTCTCTCTCTCTCTCTCTCTCTCCCCCTTTCAAATAAATAAGTGAATCTTTTAAAATATATATATATATATTTTAAAAGATTAAGCTGGGGCCAGTATTGCGGCATAGTAAAGCCACCATGTGCAGCGCCGACATCCCAAATGGGCACCAGTTCAAGTCCTGGCTGCTCCACTTCCAATCAAGTTCTATGCTATGTCCCAGGAAATCAGCAGAAGATGGCCCAAGTCCTTGGGCCCCTGCACCCAGGTGGGAGACCTAGAAGAAGCTCCAGGCTCCTAGCTTCTGGTCAGCCCAGCTCTGGCCATTTTGGCCATTTTGGGAGTAAACCAGCAGAGGGAAGATCTCTCTCTCTGTCCCTGCCTCTGTAACTCTGCCTCTCAAATAAGTAAATCTTACAAAAAAAAAAAAAAAAAAAGATTAAGCTACACTGCAGATAGAGGGGTTTAGGTAAGGTTAAAACAGAAGTTGGAAGTCAGGGAGCCAGTGTGAGGTTTTTTTTGTTTTGTTTTGTTTTGTTTTTTGTCCAAGTTATTTTAATATAGATTCAATATGTAATATCTCTCCAAATTGTCTTTCCCTAAAATCTCTATTCAGAAACTTTGTCCAATTTGGGGTATAATAATTTCTTTTAATTTTATCTAAGTCATACAGGTTTCATATATTTCATATATTCAGATTTTTATTTTTATTTTTTAAAGATTTATTTATTTATTTATTTGAGAGGTAGAGTTACAGACAGTGAGAGGGAAAAACAGAGAGAAAGGTGTTCCCTCCGTTGGTTCACTCCCCAAATGGCCGCAACGGCCGGAGTTGCACTGATCTGAAACTAGGAGCCAGGAGCTTCTTCCTAGTCTCCCACATGGATGTACAGGCCCAAGGACTTGAGCCATCTTCCACTGCTTTCCCAGGCCACAGCAGAGAGCTAGATGGGAGGAGGAGCAGCCAGGATTAGAACTGGTGCCCATATGGGATGTCGGCGCCCCAGGCAGAGGATTAACCTACTGTGTCACAGTGCTGGCCCCCTCATATATATGGATTTAAGAACATAGTGGTACTTCCCTCCCCCACCCTTCCTCCCACACACTGTCCAACCCTTTCTCCTCCTCCCTCTAATAATTAATCATTTTGGAAAGTAAGTCAGAAACTGCCAGCGATCAAGAAAGGAATTTGTTATTTGAAAACCACACTCCTCCTACCTCCCTCCCCCTCTCCCCAGTCACCAGACAGGCCACTTTCAGGACAGGTTTCACCGAACGCCTCCACGGGCTTCAGGTTTGTGTGGCGACACCTACACACTACTGGTCCGTGCCCCTTGTCATTTCTTCCCACCTCACGACTGGACACTGTGATTTCAGTCCATGTGCGATTTGCATATGAACTCTGGCATAACCACGCAGATCTAAGTCATGGATATGAATACACAACTCAGAAAAGGGCCTGGGTATTTGTGAGAGCCCACTAGGAACCCCTGTAAGCTGCACCTCAATAGCACACAGCTGTATGCCATGGGCGGGACGGGAACGGAGGGCAGAGGGAAGGCCTGGGGTAGCAGAGCCACCGTTCTGCGCCTGCCTTCACACTGGGCCACTTCCCCAGTTCTTATGCACCTGTATCAGGGAGCAGCATGAGAGACCACGGAGCCAGGTGGGACACAGGGTGCGATGGTTTGGATACAGTCTGGATCACCCAAGGGACCATGTGTTGGAGGCTTGATTGCCAGGGTGGCTCTGTTGGGAACTGGTGGGAACTTGAAAAGACGGAGCCTCGTGGTGGTCTTGGTGGGGAACTAAGGTCACTGGGGTCATAAGGTCATGAAGTTGACACCTCCTGCCATCTCCATCTGCCATGGCGACACACAGCCAGAGGGGCCACACCAGAACCGAGCCAGTGCAGGTGCCAGGCCCCTGAACCTCCAAAACTCTGAGTGCCATAAGTGTCTCCCAGGGCCCTCTCCATGGAGCCTGCACCACACTGCTTGGAAGTTGAGCCCCCAGAAGTATGAGCTAAATGCTTCTCTGTGTGCCATGATTAGCCTAGGCCAGATCATTCCCTCTGGTGAGAACACCGGCCTAATGCAAACGGCAGGACAAGCAATGCTGGCAGACATCCTCATTCCCATAACCAAGCTCTTCAAATGACGTGGAATGGAAATCATTGAGAAAAAGGGAATTTTTTTTAAAATTTAAGGTCAACTTTCCATCTAAAAATAAGGACAGATCACATAGATTTTATAAAATAAACTAACGTTTTCATGGGTCACATTAAGTTCTGAAGAACCTTAAAAATCAAACCAACATGGGAAGTGAGATACTCAGCAGACTCATAGAATGGCAGATGTCCTAAATAACACTCTGGCCTCAGAATCAGCCCTAAAGGCATTCGGATCTGGCTGAAAAGCCCATGAGAGTATTTCAGGCATGGAAAGCCAAGACACTCTGGCAAAAGATCTCTGTGAGTGAGATCCCAGTGGAAAGAACAGGTCTTCAAAGAAGGAGGTACCATTCTCTGCAGGGAGGAGAGAACCTCCACTTTGACTATGACCTTGTCTAAACAAGATAAGAGTCGGAGAACTCAGAGGGCTTCCATAGCCTTGGAAACTCATGACTGGAGCATAGGGAGATTACTGATGCCATAGACAGGAGTGTCAATTGGTAAAGTCAACAACAGGAGTCACTGTGCACTTACTCCTCATGTAGGATCTCTGTCCTTAATGTGCTGTGCATTGAGATTTAATGCTATAACGAGTACTCAAACAATATATTTCACTTTGTGTTACTATGGGGGTGCAAACTGTTAAAATCTTTACTTAATGCATACTAAACTGATCTTCTGTAAAAGAAAAAAAGAAAGAAATTATCAATTCCCAACTTGACTCTCACTGGGATTAAACATGACAATAGGTCTGATCTGATTTCATCATCATTTAAAAAAAATCATCTATTATTTTTCACTTTATGTTTCTGTGTGGGAGCAAACTGTTGAAATCCTTACTTAATGTATACTAAGCTGATCTTCTGTATATTAAGATAATCGAAAATGAATCTTGATGTGAATGGAAGGGGAGAGGGAGTGGGAAAGGGGAGGGTTGCGGGTGGGAGGGACGTTATGGGAGGGAAGCCATTGTAATCCATAAGTCGTACTTTGGAAATTTATATTCATTAAATAAAAGTTAAAAAAAAATACAAAAAAAAATCAAACCAAGATGGAGTGACTTAAGCTAACACTATTAAAAACAAGAAGTTACCTTTGCCCCAAATAAAAAATTAAAGTTTAAAATTACAGCCCTAAACTTTTTCCCCCAAAGCTAAAATTAGGTGCAGCTATAAAAATAAGGGACCCTATGCTTAGCTAGCTGCGACACTTGTGCCTGGCTGTGTTAAGACCTAACCCAGTTTGTATGCCTCCTAATACTCAAATAATGGTGTGGGAAGCGGGACGCCACTCTCCCACAAGGGGAACAAAGGGAGGGAGATGTCGCTCCCACCCGCCCCACCCAGGGTGAACAAGATGGCGCTGGCAGGGAAAGGAACTGCTGAAGAAGTAAACAACAAAATGGCGACGAGGTGCATGCCTCCCGTGTGATCCCGTAGCTGATTGGATAGAAGACGCATGCCCTTCACATGATCAGCTCGCGGACTGGACTGCTGTGTGCATGAACACTATAGTGATTTTTTTTTTTTTTGACAGGCAGAGTGGACAGTGAGAGAGAGAGACAGAGAGAAAGGTCTTCCTTTGCCGTTGGTTCACCCTCCAATGGCCGCCACGGCCGGCGCGCTGTGGCTGGTGTACTGCACTGATCCAAAGGCAGGAGCCAGGTGCTTCTCCTGGTCTCCCATGGGGTGCAGGGCCCAAGCACCTGGGCCATCCTCCACTGCACTCCCTGGCCACAGCAGAGAGCTGGCCTGGAAGAGGGGCAACCAGGACAGAATCCGGCGCCCTGACCGGGACTAGAACCTGGTGTGCCGGCGCCGCAAGGCGGAGGATTAGCCTAGTGAGCCGCGGCGCCGGCTCTATAGTGCTTTTGATTGGTCACTGCGGGTATATAAACCGTGTGGCTCTGTGCTGGGGGCGCTCTCTGGACTCCCGAGTTCAGGAGGCCCGTCTGCGCAGACGCCGAATAAATCCTCTTGCTTTTGCATCAGCTGGTCTGGAGTCTGAGTCTCTGGGGTGTGCCTCTTGACGTGTGCATCCTCACTCCGAGGGTCTAACAATTCAACCACGGTACTGACCCATTTTTAGTGAGTCACCTCTGGCAGAAAAGCAAGAAAAACCCAGCACGAGAGATGGAGCAGGTGACAAAAAGCAGTTACTCAACGAACTGACAGAATCATTTCTGATATAATTAGAACTCTGTAAAAATTAACTGTGATACAAGCAACGTTGCCAGTATTTCACAAAGGCAGAAACCACGCTTAATGCCCATTATTTTCTCAAATATAAAGCTACTTCTAATTCGCAGTGACCTCTGGGAGGCAGGGTTCAACTTTCTGCCACACACACTTTACATGCTGTGTTCTGTAAAGCACAGGAAACGAGGGGCTGGAGAGATGAAAGAGAGAGAAATGAGGCCAGAGAGGAAAAAAAATCCAGGCTACAAATGAGATGGAGAACACAAGGGAGCAGGCGCCGCGTCCCTGGGCACAAATGATCTTTATCATCCCACAGAAACAGGGACAGGAGGGGGAGGCTCCAGATACGAACTTGAAAGTGAATTTTCACCAAGATGACGGAACAGGAAGGGAGCTTACAGCTATCGTCTAGGGGAAGATAACTAAAAAAGGCATGGACAGAGCTCAATCTCAGAGGAGAGTTAGGGAGAAAACGGCAGAGGAAACTCCACGCAAATTAGAGGGACATTGTGGACCCATGTGGAGGGTGTGGATGTGCACAACTCAGAACCCCAGCAGCTGAGAACCTCAGTGCCAGCCTTGGAGAGTGAGGCAAGACCAGACTGCTGCAGCCCAAACCACTGGCGATGCAACTGCAGGAAGAGCCTGGGTGAGTCTGGCTTGGAACCCTATGGGGACAGTGTACCTGCCAAATTAGAAGAGAAAATAATGGGACACATCTCTCTCTCTCTCCATGACCACCCGGCACCTGCATCCTGTAACTAGCTGATAGGGGACAGGTGCCGTTTGGACATACATAATGCACTCGCTCTGTCCACGTACTCAGCAACCAGCTGAGAGGAGATGCCTGAGTCTGACTGGGAGAACTGACATGGGGGTGGGTGCTTGTGACTGTGTGAGCCTTGTGTGCTGGGACTGTGAAAATACTGTGGCTGTGTGGGCGAGCGCAGGGTATGGCTGGGTCTCTGGGCAGTCACTGTGGGCAGCACCACAAGCTCAGGGGTCCCTGATTCCCTGGTGAGGGTCATTGCTGTGGGATTGATGCTCACACTGAGGACTGCATGGACCCTTTGTGTGGTTCTTGTGGCAGTATGAATGAGTATTATACCCACTGGGGCCAGCAACCAGACATTGGTCTCCTTGGAGGACACAGGGTGAATGTGAACTACCCCAACAGAGCAGATTAAACCACCCTGATAAAAAAAAATAAGAGATTTAACATGCCCAATTTGGGTGTCACCTTAGACACTCCCCTCACAGTGGAGCACTGAACAGAGCTCCTTGGCCACACCCAACACATACCTCTAGGTATTCACTGAAAGAGCCAGCACTCCACTAAGCCACAGAGGCATACTCCAAAGACAAAAGCCGTCACGGGGGTGAGAGGACAAGTATCTCCACAATGCCCAAAAAGAAATGCAGCAATTCAAGAAACAAGAGTAAGAAAGACAACATGATGCTTTCAAGGAAACACCACAAAACTTCAGTACAAGAATGTGAAAATGAAGAGATTGAAGAAATGCCAGAAACAAATTCAAAAAACCGATTGTGGGATTACTTAGAAGTAATTAGAAGCAAATCCATGAATTAAAGAAATCCATACAGGACATGAATGAACATTTTTCCCATGAAATTGAGATTTTAAAGAGAAATCAAAATGAAATATTGGATATGAAGAATTCAATAGACCAAATAAAGCCTCAACAACAGATTCGGTGAGGCAGAAGAAAGAATGTCTAATTTGGAAGACAAATCTGCAAATTTTACAGTCAGATCAGAAAAAAGAGAAAGAGAAAAGAAATTAGAAAACTAAAAAAACATTGCCAGTGATCTATGGGATACTATCAAATTATCCAACACACAGGTCTTAGGAATTTCTGAGGTGTGGAAAGAGAGAATGGATTAGAAGTTCTTTTTGGTGAAATAATTACAGAAAACTTACCTAATTTGGAGAAAGTAAGGGACATCCAAGTACAGGAAGCACATAGAACTCCTAATAGACATGACCAGAAAAGATCTTCACAATACATTGTAGTCAAACTCTCCACAGTAAAACATAAAAAAAGATTCTAAAATGTACACAAGAGAAATGCCAGATTACTTTGGAGGCCCTCCAATTAGACTCCCAGCAGATTTCTCATCAGAAACCTTATAGGCTAGGAGAGAATGGCGAGATATAGTCCAAGTCTTAAGAGAAAAAAATTTCAACCCAGAATACTGTACCCTGCAAAGTTCTCATTTATGAATGAAGGTGAAATAAAGAACTTCCATAACAAGCAGAAATAGAAAGAATTTATCACCACTTGCTGAGTCTTACAAAAGATCCTTAAGGATGTGCTACACACAGAAACATGGTCATCATTACAAAAGAAGGTGAAGGCAGAAAACCTCCCAGTAGAAGTATAAAGGAAATCCAAAGTAAACTATAGGAATATTTATGGGAAAACGGCAGGGCCAAGTCATTACTTATCGATAGTCACCTTGAATGTAAATGTCCTCAACTCTCCAGTTAAAACATACAGATTGACTGGATTAAAAATCAAAACCCCTCTATTTGTTGCCTACAAAAACACATCTCACCAACAGACTGAAAGTGAAAGGTTGGAAAAAGATTTCCCATGCTAACAGAAACCAGTAAAGAGCTGGTGTAGCCATCCTAATACCAAACAAAATAGACTTCAACACAAAAACTGTTAAAAGAGACATATGTTCAATATATAGCCATGTAACTAGAGACAGAAAAGATATAAAGAGAACAGATGCCCACGAATAGAAAACAGAGAGAAAAATATGCATATACAACAGAAAATATCTTCATAGATATACAGAGAATACATAAATATAGGAGAGGAAGAAACACATATAGAGAGAATGTATTCATATAGAGAGACACTATAGAGAGAGAAGCTGAGTTCTCTAGCTTGTATATATCCAAGCAGAATGTGCCTCATTGTGTGTTTCTGTAATTCATCTAGCTATATGAGTAAATATAACACATCCAGCTGTATAGAAAGAGAATATATACTTTAATATGTACATAGAGAACAGATAAATACTATCAAAAGGGACCAGTGATACAGTGTAGATGGTTAAGCCTCCACCTGCAGCACCAGCATATGGGCGCCAGTTCAAGTCCTGGTTGCTCCATTTCCCACCCAACTCCCTGCTAATGTGCCTGGGAAAGCAGCAGAGGATGGCCCAAGTCCATGGCCTCCTGCACGCATGTGGGAGACCCAGAAGAAGCTCCTGGCTCCTGGCCCCTGGCTTTGGACTGGCCCACTTTTAGCTATTTTAGCCATTTGGGGAGTGAGCCAGAGGATAGAAGATCAATATTCATTCATTCTCTCTGTCTCTCTGCTTTTCAAATAAATAATCTTCAAAGAAAAGTATAAATACTATCAGAAGTTCAATGTATCAGTACTTCACTTATCTATAAAACCTTAACACAAATTCAAAGACAATTAAAGCTCTTTGTATTGCTGGGGACACTTTGAAAATGGCATCAGAAGATGGTCAAGCCAAGGGCTGCAGGACACAGTGGATGCTGTGCAGGACCCGCCTGTGGCATGTGGCTCTAATTTGCTGACCTCCTTCTATCCACATTTGCACAGTGATTTGCAGCTCCAGCATAGCTGATCCTCCTAAGAAAGAAGCCCCCACGCAGACACTTCTCTCCAGGCAACACGGGTGGTGTCCTTGGGTTTCAGGCAAGAAATGCCATCCCAACACTCTTCCTGGTGCGGGGAGAACAGTATTTTCCCAGGCACCTCTATGAAAATACTGTGCGTTCAGAGCCAATCTGTAGAAAATGTGTGAAAGACTTAATTAGGGTCATACCATATAATGTAAAATCAGTCTGAACAACATGAAAATTTATAAGTGCTACCAAGGCTGACACAAGAGGGAAGTGGGCGGGAGGGGGAGAGAGTGGCAGGGAGTGGGGAGCTGGTGTAGAGACTGTCCCTCTCTGGGGGCTTCTGCAGACTATTAGATGGTTCAGTTTTGTACGGAGGATTCTGATGTGTTTGAAGAAAAAAGAATCCTTGACAAAGTAAACAGAATGAAGTCCTTGTCATTTTCTCTCACCAGCCCAACCCAACCCGGCTCTGCTCACTAAGCGGAATGTGTTGTGTATCTTCGTCACGTGAGCAAGGAAGGGCCTCAGTGGAGCCCTGCTATTGAGTGTTAGCATAGCAGCTTCTTCTATCACCAGCAGAGGACCTCTGGTGGGCGATCCAAGGCCCACCTGCCACAGAATCCCCTGGAGCTGCGCGTACTGAATACCAACAACACCTGCTTAGCCACTAGACTAACAAGCTTCCAGTGATGGAATCCGGACTCCAGACCTTCAGTAAACACTGCCAACTGATGTCCATGAACTCCACAGAGCTAAACGTTGCTGTTTGAGTGTTGCACGGCCATGAGAGCACCCTAAACACTCAATTCTTTGGCTAAGAACCTAAGTTAAAAGCAATGTCCCCAAATCTATTCCAAAGCTCCTAAAATGGTAGGATTTGTCTTAGTGAGCTTGGATGGGTTACATTTGTCTCTTAAGACGCATGCCAAGACAGCGTTGTGGTACAGCAGGGTACGCCGCCACTCGATACACCAGCATCCCAAATCAGAGCACTGGTTTGAGTTCCAGCTGCTCCACTTCTAATCTAGCTCCCTGCTAATGCACCTAGAAATGCAGCAGAAGACTGTCCATACATGGGCCTCTGCCGTCCACATGGGAGAGCAGGATAGAACTCGTACATTCTGGCTTTGGTCTGGCCTAGACCTGACTGCTGCTGCCATTTGGGGAGTAAATCAGCAGATGAAAGGATCTCTCTCTCTCTCTCTTTCTCTCTTTCCTTCTCTCCCTCCCTCTCTCCCTCTCTTTCTCCCTCACTCTCTCCCTCCTCCCCTCCCTCCCTTTCTAGCATTCTATCTTTTTTCTTTAAAAAAAAAAGAGGAGGAAACATGCATATTTTATGAAGTCTGACAACCATTGGGCTTTGAATGTATCCTTAGAGAGAAGTTACACTCCATGCATTTTACCATCGCTGAGAGAAGGGGTTAGCAATCCAGAAAGGACCAAGTCCAACAAGAGGCTCTCAGAGGTGTTCCAGATGACCACACTGTGCCAGGCTTTCTGTGTCCATGCTTTGAGCTTGGGGCAGTTCTAGGAGGAGGACAAGCTGGAATACCCAGGGCAGTGTGGGGCACCCTGGGCTGCTTGGGAGGCTGGGTAATCTCTTAGGCGTCTGAAGTAGTCAATCAAAGATGTGATCCAACCATAAGCTGTGGCAGGGAGAACACCCATATGGCCTTTTTCCTACGACTTCTCCAGCAAGTGAGAGGGAGTCCATATGTGAGGGGAGCGGAGTGGGGTGTACAGCGGAGCAGGCTGGGCTCACACTACGTCCAGAACAGCTTTCCAAGGGCGACTCTGCTCATGTCTCATCTGCTTAAAACACATTCAGTGATGCTTCCTCACCTCCCACATATTGCAAGGAAACATACTTGCTCTGCAGCACTGTGCAATTATCTGCCAGGGCAAAGCAACGGCAACAACACACTCTGCACTCATGGTACATGACGCCAACCCACAGGACTGTCCTGTGTCTGAGCACAGAGCATCCCTAGATCCCTCCTTGTCGCAGGTTTCAAAGACCACTCTTGCCACTGACAAGGGGAGGCACAAAGACTCGGTGCCTTCTTTCCCCTAGTCCTGTCCCTTCTCTCCTGTGTCCCTCTCTTCACATGTGTATCCACACACACACACACACACACACACAGGCATCTCTTTGGTTCTGTCTCTTGGGAAAACCCGAAGTAACAAACTGTATATTTCATATGTGGTGAGCCAGGCTTCAATCTTGAATTTTCTTTTACCCTTCACCAATTTTTATAAGATTTTGGGAAAAATATTTGGCTATACATTAAGTCTTCTAAAAGTTCATACATTATAGAGGTTTCCTCTAAGTAAATACTCAAATTTTGATGAAGGTTTATATACACTGCACTTTTCTTAGAGTAAGAATACTTCAATCTGCTTAAATGTCCAATAGTGAGAGATTAAATAAATTATGGTGTACACATAAGAGTAAATATTAAACAGTTATTAAATTACACTTCTGAAGAACAATGCCATGGTGCATTACAGAGATAATGTCCAATTTTAAAAGCAGGCAAAATCATTATGTATCCTGTGACCTGAATGACATTAAAAATGCATTCATACTCACAGATGTATAGAGAAAAAAGTGAGCACCAATGTAACATGATGTTCAGAATGTTGGATTTCTGGGCAGGCTATTTAGACTCATTTTTAGCTTTAACTTTGTATGCATGCCAAGAGTGCTATAAAATTCTTATTTTTTTTCTCAAGGCAACAAAAGGTAGCAAAGAGACTCTCAGGCCTTCATGGGGAAATTTGTGACATACTATGAAAAAAAATTCCTGGAGTCCAAAGTCAGTCAACATGCTTGAGCCTCAGGTTCCTCAAAAACCACAAGGAGTTACCCAGAAACCTCGCCAGTCACATCAGAGCAAGCAGGAAGACAGTCTTTGGGCACTAACTGGTGTAATCTACACTCACTGCCTTACAAAAGTGCACACATTATTTCTGACGATCCGTCAACAACTCTACTAAGATGTAATTCACAAACCATACATAGAGCCATTTTTCAAAGTGTGCAATCAGTGGTTTCCCACATGTTCACAGGGTTGTGAAATCATCAACACAACAGAATTTCACACTTTTGATCCCCCAGAAGGAAACTCATGCCCATTAGCAATCACCCCAAAACCCTACTCCCCTCCACCTCTGGAAACCATTAATCCCCTTTCGTTCTCTATAGAGTCAGCCATGTGGACATTTCATATGCATGGAATCCGTGAGCCCCTTTGTGTCTGGTTTCCTTCACTTAGCACAGTTTCAAGGCTCATCCCAGGCACAGCGTATCTAAGTCCTCCATTCCTTTGGTTGCCAAAGAAAACTCTTCCTAATCAAAAATCACCTTATTCATTGATCACTTGATGGACATTTGAGCTGCTTAAATAATGATTCTATGAATATTAGTGTACAAGTTTTTAGGTATACAAATGTTCCATTTCTTCGGGGTATACACCAAGGATTGGAATCTTGGGCCACGTGGTCACTCTCTATTTAACACGTGGATGAACTAATAAGCTATTTTCCAAAGCAGCTGCATCATTTTACAATATCACAATAATATATCAGCCACAGATGAGTGTTCCATCTCTCTTCATTGATCTTAACTATACATGTATACACAAAACACACACACACACACATGCACACATACACATATTATTCACTTATAATCTTAATTGGCAGATGGTAATGCATGACTTTATCAAGAATAACATAGTGTCTCAAAGTATATACGGGCATATAATGTGGGATGATCAACTGTAGCTAATCAACAATACATCCACTCACACTCATTTTTTGTGGCGAGCACCTACCATCACTCCTTACCCATGATCAGAATACAACCGAACATTGTTAGCTACAGTTACCCTGCTGTACAAGAGATCTCTGGAGACACATTCCTCTTCTCTAACTGGGAATTCTCTGACCAGCATCTCCCTTTCCCCCTCGCTACTCTCTCTTCTAGTTTCCGTGAGATCCATCTTGTCCAACTCCAGACGTGAGTGAGACAACACAGTGCTTGTTTCTTTGTGTCTGTTTCAGACAACCTACTGCTCCCCACATGCCTTCCTGCTGCCCCCTCAAGCAGTAGCTCATTCTCTGGATGGCGAAGTAGCAGCCATTGCACAGAAACCACATTTTATGTACCCATTCATCCACTGATGACTAAATAACAATCTAAAACTAGTCAAAAATCCTGAACACACTTCCCAAAAGATAGGCAAATGGCCATGAGATACATGAAACAACGCTCAACATCATCACTAATCCAATAGGTACAAAGAGATATCATCCTACCCTGGGGTAAGTATGGCTACTCTCCAAAAGACAAAAGCTAACAAGTGCTAGTGAGGGTGTGGGAAAAAGACAGCCCTTCAATGTGTTGGGAGAAATGTCAAGGACGACAACTATTAGGGAAAACAGCAGGGAAGCTCCTGAGAAAAGTACAAGTGGGACTACCACACGATCCAGCAATCCCAGGACTGAGTGTACAGCCACAGGACGTAAGTCAAAAGGTGTCTGTGCTCCGCGTTTACAACCACACTGCTCACAACAGCAAAGATGGGCAATCAACCCCAGCAACTCCCAATAGACGACTGTGTAACAGGAATGCGATATACCCCATATATAGCCTTCAGTCAAACACTTTTATGGTTATTACAAGGCTTTTAAAATCCATCTTAACTTTCACACTGGCTTGGTTTCACTGAAGCATGGAAACTCTACGCTTCTGTGGCCCCACCCACCTCCTCCTTCTTGTACTATTATTACTGTGCACATTACAGGTGGATATCCGTCAAGCCCAACAATACACTGGGATGATAACTGTGTGTAATTCTATGTCTTTGAATGAGGTTGAGAGAAGAAAAGAGGATAATTATATTTTTATCTAACTTGTACTTTTAACTTTATTATTTGCCATATCTGGATCTTCTCATTTCTTCCTGTGTATTTGAGTTTCCATCTGATATAATTTCCTCCCTCAAAAAGAGTTTAGTTTCCATTTAGCAGCTCTATGCTGCCATTTTCAAAAGTATTCTATGCCTGTCCATTAGGAGCCTCAGAATCTAATTTTGTACATTCAAAAGTACTTCCAAAACCCATGCACCTGAGGGGAATTCACGAATTTCACGGAAATGTTCATTATGAAAACACTGTGGATCGATTTCAAAACTGTTTATATCAAAATAACTTCTCAGTTAATTTTTTTGAAGAACTCTGTGAAGAATCCTCCTATTATTTAAGTAATTACTTACCAAACCAGTTAAAAGAAAAAAGGGGATGAGACACCCAACTGTACAATCTTTGAGAATAACCTATCAGTTTCCTCCACCAGTTCTCTCTGCTTCTTCGGGCAGGTTTGAATCTGAATCTGGTGTCACGTGTTCTCAGCCTGAAGAGATTCCTTTAGCCTTTTTAGAGGGTCTGGCAGCAACAATTTCTCTAGAAATGTCTTCATTTCCCCTTCATTTTAGAACAGCTTCACTAGGTACAGAATTGTTGGCCGGCAGCCATTTTCAGCACCTTTTGTCAATGCAACGCCTCTGG
Organism: Oryctolagus cuniculus; assembly: GCF_051225735.1. NCBI lineage: Eukaryota > Metazoa > Chordata > Mammalia > Lagomorpha > Leporidae > Oryctolagus > Oryctolagus cuniculus. The sequence goes on from NC_142876.1 coordinate 122,447,835, forward strand.
CCTTCTGAGTAGAAGTCACCTGTTAATGTTACTGAAGTTCCCTCACACAAGCGGTAAGTCTCTTTTTTCCCTGTTTTCAGAGTTCTCTTTCTGACTTTGGCTTTCAATATTTCACCATGACACAAGGGAACTTCACGAAATGTATGTATATTGGAAGTGAAAGAAAAAGGATTTATGTTTGTTTCAAGAAGCAGAGACAGACAGCAAGAGAGCGCCCCCATTCCTTGGTTCCCTCCCCAACTGCCCATGTCCAGAGGGAAGCCAAGGCCAAGGCTGCAGTTGAGATCTCTGGCCTGGAAGAAAGCAATCACTGAAGCCATCGCCAACGCCCCCCACGGTCTGCATAATCAAGAAACTGGAAACAGGAGCCAGGATGATCCCACGTGCTCCAGTGAGGAGCATGAATATCCTAGCCAGGTCATAACTGTTGGGCCAAACGCTTGTCCCAAGCGAAGTGCATTTCAGTGAAAAACTTTGAAATCCATGAATCCAAAACGTGTTCAAAAAGTTCGTGGAAGATGTGTGCTGTGAAAAACCCAAGCACGAATTCCAAATTCTCTGTGCCAAAATGGACTTACCTTCAAATTCCATTTTTCAGCTAATATTTTAAAGACATTTCTTATGCCCACTTATCAATCCTGCTTGGAGTTCCCTCAGCTTCTTAGAGCATACATGTCAGCCATTTCTTTGAAGGTTTTTCTGTTCCCTCTAGAACTCCCACTGTGTGATGTTACTGGTTTAATAGAATCCCCAAGTTCTCTGAGGTTCTGTTCATTCTTCCTTCCGCTCTTCAGATCACAAAATCTCTAATAATCTAATGTCTACCAGCTCAAGTCTACAGACGAGGCCACCTAACGAATCTCTTCTTTGTTATTGCATTTTTCCATTCTTCAGCTTCTAGTTGGTTCTTTCGGGCAGTTCTTATCTCTTTGGTATTTTTTATTTCATAAGATAAGACCACAGTGTATTCTGGTGATCTTTAGGCATCTCATCCCTAATTCCCTTGGACATACTGCTCATCTCTGCTTTGAAGGCTCTGATCAGTCTAGGTGCCTGCCCTGGCCGGCGTCGACCGCCTGCTCTCATTGCCCTCTGCATGGGCGGCCCTTTCCTGTTTCTGTGCTCTTCTTAGTTCCTGTAGGAAACCAGCCGTTTTAAACAGTGTCTGACTGTCAGCCTCCTGCGGAACCAGCAGCTCCTGTATGGGGTCTGCTGTGCTCCACCTGCCTGCTCTTCACTGTAGCAGCTCAGCGGAAGACTGAGGTCTGTTTTCCCGTCACGGGATACAGCGTGGGCACAAAGAGCGGCCCTGGCAACCTGAGCTGTCTGCCCCGCTGGCGTCCAGCCTCCTCTTCCTGCTCTGATCTTTCTATTGCTTCCATCCAGACACTGAGGCAGCAAGCGCTCCAGAGGCGCAGGCAGTCCCATCGGACTCGTCCTCACGGGCAGAGTGCGCCGTCGCCGAGGCTGCTCAGACCGCCGGCGCGTCCCGAGCTATCTCTTTCCCTGGTTTCCTCCATGAGCCAGCCTGCCAGCTGCTTGCTGAGAGGAGCGGTATGGGCCCACAGCAAACAGCAACTGTCACCACCAAGATCGTCACTGTGCTGAACAAGACCCCCAAGAATGAGCTGCTGGTGCTGGTGCTGCGGCAGAGCACGGAAACCCGCCATCTGCAGTGCCGGTATTGCTTGTGTGTGTCCGTTCTAGTCCCGGCTGCTCCACTTCAGGTCCAGCTCCCTGCTAACGACCTGAGAAATCAGGGGAAGATGGCCCAAGTGCATGGGCCCCTCTACCCATGTGGGAGACCAGGAAGAAGCTCCTGGCTTTGGCCTGACTCATCCCTGGCCATTGCAGCTGTTTGAGATCTTTCTCTGTCTCTCCATTTCTGTAACTCTGCCTTTCAAATATATAAATCAAAGAAGGGAGGAAGGGAGGGAGGGAGGGAGGGGGGAAGAGAGAGAGAGAGAGAGAGACAGAGAGAGAGAGAAAGAAAGAAAGAAAGAAAGAAAGAAAGAAAGAAAGAAAGAGGAAAGAAGGGGAGGGGAGGGGAGGGGAGGGGAGGGGAGGGGAGAGGAGAGGAGAGGAGAGGAGAGGAGAGGAGAGGAGAGGAGAGGAGAGGAGAAGAGAAGAGAAGAGAAGAGAAGAGAAGAGAAGAGAAGAGAAGAGAAGAGAAGAGAAGAGAAGAGAAGAGAAGAAAAAAGAAAAGAAAAGAAAGAAAGCAGGCAGGGAGGGAGGGAGGGAGGAAGAGAGGAAGAGAGAGAGAGAGAAAGAGAAAAAGAGAGAAAGAGAGAGAGAGACAGAAAGAAAGAAAGAGGGAGGGAGGGAGGGAGGAAGAGATTCCACACCTCTTAGTTTCAAATCAAGTCTGTCTCCTTGTGAAGGTGTGTGCAGCTCTCTGTTTATAGCGCCTGTCCAATGCCCTGGGCAAAACCTCCACTTCAGTGCAACCGAGCTGAAGGAGGGGACAGTGGCCTGTTTCTCCCAAGTGACATCACTGCTCTGCTCACAAGCTTCTGTGCCAGGATAGCAGCCCCAGATCTCAGTTTGCTGTCCCTGGTATAGAAAGAGCCCCCAGAAGCCAATGGGGCTTCTAGGGCTCTCTGGGGCTAGTCTTTGGGGGCTGCTACACCCGAGAACCCACGGGGTCAGTACAGGACAGAGGAAGAAGACCGGCCCTCCTGGCAGCACTTGCCCAGAAGAGAGGTTCCACAGCAGAACGGAGGGGGAAGGGGTGAGAGATGCCAGGCCCTGCCCTCCTGCAGAGAGACCCCTGCTCTTAACCAGGAGCTTGCAGACAGAGTCATGTTCATGGCTGCATACACTGCGCTGGGCAAGGGGGCAGGTCCCAGTTCAAAGCCACAGATTCTCTCTGTTCTTACCAAGGTTTAGTAGGTTTGCACATGTTTCTCAATTTTCTGTGCCATCTTAGGACAATTTTCCAAAGATTTCTTAAAATTTTTTTAAAGATTTAATTATTTGTTTACTCAAAAATCAGTGTTACCGAGGGAGAGGAAAAGATAGAAGCAGAGACAGAGATATAGAGAGATCTTCTATCTGCTGGTTCATTTCCCAAGTGATTAGAACAGCAGGGGCTGGGTCAGGCTGAAGCCAAGAACCAAAAGCTTCTTTGGGTCTCCCACGTGTGTACAGGGGTCCAAGAATTTGGGTCATCTTCTGCTGCTTTTCCAGGGCCATTAGCAGGGAGCTGGATCAGAAACAGAGCTGCCATGACACAAGCTGGTGTCCATATGGGACACGGATGTTGCAGACAATGCTGTAACACTGGCTTCCCCTAAATAATTTTTTATCAGTGAAATGGTTGCTTCATACCCAACAGGACCCCCTGTGCTGCTCACACCACCGGGGGAGAAGTCAACCTGCTCGAGTTTTACCAAGAGAGAAAAGTTGTGCATGCGTGAAATCAACAACACTTCCCCAACAATCCCAGCCCACGATTCACACCATCCAGATAAGAAGTAAATGCACTTATGGGAAAGCTGTGTTGTTCATAGTTTCACGTACTGGTGCCATACGCCACTGCTCTTGCTGCACTGACAAAACCAAGCGATGCCACTGAGAAGCCAAGAGCGAGCCAGAATGTTCCGCCGCGCTGGAAAAGAAGCCCTTGGTTCCTCTCCATTGGACTGAACCACTCTGACCACAAGCAGCTGCTGGAGGATACAGAGAGCCAAGCAAACGATTCCACCTCTAGGGCTCAGAATCCACGTCCCAACCCTGCAGCCCAAAGCCTAACAAATCCACTTTGAAATCTCGTGACTGAGAAAATCCACGTGAAAACACACCTTTCCATGAAAGCCCTTCAAGGCAACCATAAAAGGCTCATGGAAGAAAAGGTAAAAACCTTCTAGAAAAAAAACAACGTTGGTGAGTAACTGAAATGTCAGCCAGAAAATTCAAGTCAAGACCATTTGGAAGCTTGTAATTGACTTGACATCGAGATCTCAACATCAATTTTATGCTTTACCTCGAGTTAAAGCAGTTGTCAGAGGATAGGGGCAACATATTGGAAAAGCTCATTGTCTAAGCACTGTAATTCAGCTACAGAATACTTAGTTAATGGCAGACAAACAGCAAGGAGTGGTACAAAGAATAATAAAGGCATGATTAAAAAAAAAAAAAAACAGAAAAAATTCTGGTGGTGCTACAGCTGAGAAAGAAATGACCAGAAAAGTGTGTGGTTCCCCAACACTGGAACAGGAGGCCCAAAGCCAGCATCTCCCCAAGGGAATTTGTATCCTCAAGAGAAGTCCGAGGACCAGACCACCTCTCCCTTGGATCTCAGGAATCTTCCAGGAAGTGTCTGCTTGTACGGGAGCCATCACCATGTTGGAAGGACTGGGACATCAGGACAGGGCTTTCCACCTGGACCAATTCTCATAGTCCCCCACTTGTCACCAGCAAGAAGCCAGCCCTCGCGGTGACAGTGGAAAGCTACCACAGTGACTCAGAGGTTGCACCCACACGTCTTCACATCCGGCTGCCTCGCCGTCTCCACCCAGAGGATGCCCCGTCTCCCACCAGGAGGGACTTTGTGCAGCGTGAGCTGTGCCCTGCATGGCTGGATGCCTCCAGTGCTCATAAGGCCCTCCGCTACCTCCTTCACGGAGTCCATCCCTGCTGTTCTTCCAGCCTCATCTCCACAGGCCACCTTCTGGAGGTCGTTCACGTCGAAATCAAACCGGGGCCCACCCAGCCCTGGGGCTTCCTGCTGGCGTGCCACAGCGGGGGCATCTGCGGTGTGCTCCACTCGAGATGACAGCCCCAGTGTTCAGCGTTTCTCAGCACAACTGAAGGGCCTGTTAAACCCCCAACTGCTGGCTCCACTCCCAGAGTGTCAAGTACGTAGGTGTGCGTGAGGCCGAAGAGTTCACATTTCTGCAGGATCCAGGTGCTGACGCAGCTGTTCCTGGACCACACCACAGAATGCCAGCTCCAGACCGCGTGCTGTCGGCAAGCACCGAGCCAGCCTGGGTGTGCTCCGCTGGAAGCAGCACTTATCTGCAATGCCTGGGGCTCAGCAGGGGCCTTCCATGCTCGCTGAATCAACACAGCTGGGGAATCCTGGCATGTGTCACTTCACACACTAAGGAAACCAAGTAACACCAACACCACCCCTCAAACATGGCAGCCACCCCCGGAACCATCCGAGCGTGGGAAAGACGCACAGGCCCTTTCTGAGTGATGGGTTATGGTGACAGCCAATAGGTGAGACTAGACACACTGCACTACAGTAAATCATACCAAGAACCAAGAGGGAGAAACCCAGAGGTACGCGGGTTTCTCACACAGGCATATTCCTTGTCACCTGATGAGGAGTCAGCACTGTCTTCTCTGTGTGTTAACCAAGATGCCTCATCTTGGGCTGCACGGGTCAGCTCCTCGGTTCTGCTCATTCTGTGCTGCAACTCTCGTCCCCTCAAACTCCCCCGTGTGAGTGAGGGCTCAATACCCTCCCCAGGTGGTTCCAGATAATCTCCCCAGGCTGCCCCAAGGTGGGTGACTCAGCACTTTTTTTTTCCCATTTCTGTTCTTCCTAACAACAGGACATTTAGCATCACTGGTAGGTTTTTTAAAAAGTAATTGTAAGCCGGCGCCGCGGCTCACTAGGCTAATCCTCCACCTAGGGGCGCCGGCACTCGGGTTCTAGTCCCAGTCGGGGCGCCGGTTTCTGTCCCAGTTGCCCCTCTTCCAGGCCAGCTCTCTGCTGTGGCCAGGGAGTGCAGTGGAGGATGGCCCAAGTCCTTGGGCCCTGCACCCCATGGGAGACCAGGAGAAGCACCTGGCTCCTGCCATCGGATCAGCGCGGTGCGCCGCTGCGGCGGCCATTGGAGGGTGAACCAACAGCAAAGGAAGACCTTTCTCTCTGTCTCTCTCTCTCACTGTCCACTCTGCCTGTCAAATAAATAAATAAATAAAAAGTAATTGTAAATCATATAACATTCTGCTACTCAGAACCACCCAACATTTGCCTTCCCCATCTGTACATACCAGCTTCTATCCGCTTCCTAAGTACTAATCTCTCATCAACATTTAGAAACTGTACCACAACTCTGTCTCTGTTTCGGCGTCTCCTGTAAGAGCCCCTACAAATACTTGTGAAGTGAAGGGAGGAAGGCAGGGATACGCCCCTGTGTCGCTCCAGCACCCTTAGCACGACCATCAAGAACGGAGGCAGCAGAAAGCCAGAAGCAGGAGTGGGAAAAGCAGGGCCAGCAAGGCCTCAGGCCCAGGGCCAAGGCTGTGCCACAGGGAAGCTGGAAGAAGGCCTGGGTGTCTGAAGAAGGCATGGAGGAGGGGCAGCATGACCGAGGAGGATGAGGGGAGCTTTGCTCTTCCTCTGTGCCTCTGTGGTCTGTCAGGGCCCAATGGGCAGAGCCTTGATGCCCACTAAAGCCAGAGGCTACGACTCCCAATGCTCTTGGAAACCAAGAGGCTGTGGCAGGCAGAAGGAAGCTCCCAGATGCCCACGTCCGGTCCTTGGAATTTGCTCCCTCACAGGGCAAAGGGGCATTGGAGGTGTAAGTTTAGGATTCTGAGATGGGACCATCCTAGAGCACCTAGGGAGGCCCAGTGTAATCACAGCCTTCTTATAAATGGGAGGTGGGAGGGCCTGAGGGACACTTAAAGGTGTTGGAGCAAGGGGCTATCAGGCAAAGTGCAGGTGGCCTCAGAAGCCGGCAAGAGCAAGAAAGTGGATCATCTTTGGAGTCTGCAGAGGACACAGCCTGGCGGATGTCTTCATTTCACCTGGGAGACCCGTCCTGGACTCGTCGTCTCTGCATAAGCCATTAGGTTTGTGGCAGTTTGTTAGGGCAGCAAAAGGAGACTAACAAAGACTCTTCTCCAGACTCAGAATCCCTTCGTGTCTCTCCATTCAGGGAGAGAGAAATCCCCGTCTCCACCACCCCTTGGAGCCTGAGCCGGAAACGTTTCATGCACAAATGCACAGATGTGCATGCCTTCCAGCAACCGTGGTTTTCTTGTGAAAAAGTAGCAGACTACACACAGTGTCCTTCCGGGAAGTAACATGTGTGTGTGTGTGTGTGTGTGTGTTTCCTTCTCCACACGTATCCCGACACCTTCAGAACACCAACGTGGTGCTAGGATCACAGCTGACACAACGGCTCAGATTTCACGTATTTCAGTTGCACTCATCAAGCTCACAGTAGTAAATCTGACTCTCCCCTCTGCAGAGGAGGAACATGGGGTCTGGAACATTAACCGTTTCCAACTTCCAGACTCAGACAAAGGCCGTTCTGCCATCCTTCAAGGCCATCGCTCTGCCTCTGAGATATTGAGACTCCTCACCAGAAGCCCCGCCCCCTGTTTCATGTCCTTCATGCTATGCCCGCCTCTGTCTTCCCGCACACAACTCAATTCTTTCTCCTCAACCCCATGGGCTGCAACCTGCTGCCTCTTCCCCATGGAACCCACCTGGCTCATCTCTGCCTGGTAAACACCTACATACCCGTGAAATCTTGGCAAAAGCATAAATTCCTACAGAAAGCCTCTCCCGGCCTACTCTGAAAAACACAAGGTGCTTGTGTTAAGTGCTTCCACAGTACTCTGTTTCTTCCCAGCTACCGCCTTTGTCCTATTTTGGAGCTACTGCCTAATGGTGGGTGCCTAACCCTGTTTCTCTTTCCCCAAGATGTCACTTCCTGGGGATCAAGGATGACTCTGATCTCATCCACTACTGCACACTCAAGGCACGCTACAGAGCCATCAAAGAAACATAATAAGTATTGATTATGTAATCAGGCAGCAGTGAAAATACTGCCGCATTTGGTGGCTGGAAAGGGAAACCTATTAAGTTATATAACAAATGGGTCTTTGAGCTTTCAACTCTTAACGAAAAGAAAAATGATCCTTCAGAGTTTCCTCCTTCAGCTAGGTTTTAACAATAATCCCAGAGTGACCTGGGTTCAACCCGGCTAGATCACATGATTTACTGTGAGCGTGAAGTCGGGTAATGATGTGGACCTGCATGAAGTGTTATTTCCTGCAGCAAATAATAAGAAGAAAGAGGCCCCAGTAGCTTTGATTCTGCTACACCAAAGTTAAGACCTAAAGAGACAGTGTTTGCCACTCTATGTGCTTGTCACCCCATGATGGGCAGACAAGGAACAGGATCAAACAAATGACTGTGCTACGGGAAACAGAGGCCTTGCAGTTAACCCAGCACAAGCGTACCTGCAAATGTATGCTATTTGGCCTTAAGGCCCCGATGGGAGGTTTTGAAGCCTTCCAACCTTCCAAAAGGTTGGCCAAGGGGCTGGTGCTGTGCTGGCATAGCTGGTTAAGCTGCTGCTTGCAATGCCAGCATCCTCTATCAGAGTGCCGCGTAAGTCCCAATTGCCCTGCTTCCGATCTAGCTCCATGCTAATGGCCAGAGTCAGGGAACATGGTTCAGATTCTGCTTCTCCTATGCGTTCGTACAAAGCTAAGAAGACAGAAAGACATCTACCTCAGGGTACCAGCACACATTGAAACTATCATTGTAGAAAGGCTTACTACTCAATAGAAGTTGAATTAAATCTGACTTTGCACTCAATCTAAGAAATGACAAACTCCCGAGGGGAACAGTCTCACCAGCTCTTCGTTGTAGGAGATCACTGTTATCAGAAGAAGCATTGTTACAGAAATACTAGCAGGTACTTAACAGGTCATGGGAAAGAACTATCTTGAGGGTAGAGCCAGCGCTGTACTGAGTCAAAGCCAAGAGCCAGGAGCTTTTTCTGGATCTCCCAAATGGGCACAGTGTCCCAAGCTTTTGCCCATCTTCTGCTGCCATTAACATGGAGCTGGAGCAGAAGTGGAACAGCCAGGACACAAACCAGCACTCATATGGAACACGACCATTGCAGGCAGTGGCTCAACCCACTACACCACGATGCCAGCCCCTTGAGCTGATTTTAAGAATCAAGTTTAGGCTGGCGCCGCGGCTCACTAGGCTAATCCTCCGCCTTGCGGCGCCGGCACACTGGGTTCTAGTCCCGGTAGGGGCGCCGGACTCTGTCCCGGTTGCCCCTCTTCCAGGCCAGCTCTCTGCTGTGGCCCGGGAGTGCAGTGGAGGATGGCCCAAGTGCTTGGGCCCTGCACCCCATGGGAGACCAGGAGAAGTACCTGGCTCCTGGCTTCGGATCAGCGCAGTGTGCCGGCTGCACCAGCCATTGGAGGGTGAACCAACGACAAAGAAGACCTTTCTCTGTCTCTCTCTCACACTGTCCACTATGCCTGTCAAAAAAAAAGAATCAAGTTTAACATGGCAGCCAAATAACCTTCCCCACCCCATCATAAACTGGTGCCATGGTACAGCAGATTAAAGCCCCAGCCCGCAGTGCCAGCATCCCGTATGGGTGCTGGTTCGAGTCCTGGCTGTTCCACTTCTGATCCAGCTCTCTGCCATGGTCTGGCAAAACAGTAGAAGGAGGCCCTAGTCCTTGGGCCCCTGCACCCACAGAGGAGACCTCGAAGAAGCTCCTGGCTCCTGGCTTCAGAACAGCTCAGCTCTGGCCATTGTGGTCATTTGAGGAGTGAAACAGTGGAATGTGCTTGCTTGCTCACTCTCTCTCTCTGCCTCTACCTTTCTCTGTAACTCTTTCAAGTAAATAAAGTAATTCATAAAAAAAAAACCACTTCCTCATCCAGTAAGTGTTTGTGTCTCAGTAGACCACCCAGGAAGCCACATTCACTAAGTGATTCCTTTGAAGTACTTAACCCCTTCTTTAAACATGGATCATGTACCCAATACGTGCCAAGATTCCTAGGCACTTGGCTGGTGAAGGTGGCACGGGACCACTTACAAGTAATTTGCTGCAGTAGAGCCCCGTGTGCAGGTAATGGACCTGAAGCAAACCCCACGAGCAACTTCATGTGACAGCATATGTAGGACAAGGCAACTACACGTAACAAGTTTTGAGGGGGCCTGGAGACGTGTTCACTCTGGGCCGAGAACAGGGGAGATCTTCAAAACACTCATGGAAAACACATGTTACCTTTTCATTCCATTGTTCATGAACTTTGGGGTACCCTCATACCTGCCTACAAAAAGAAGCTGAAAAGTAATTGCTCATGCCTCACACTGTGCCACAGCCCACACAACGCTCCTACCAAAAAAAAAAAAAATTTAACTTCCAGACATCACAGGCTGAAGACAGCAGACACCAAAACTCAGTGAAATCTGTGAATTCTACATGTCACTTATGGTTTCCCAAGACCCGGAAGAGTCAGGTGAAATGACAACGCACTGCTAAGCTACTGAAAAGGGCCTGGTGATCAGGGCCATGTTTTGCTCCAGTGGGTTAGGCCTCCACCATCAATTATCACAGCACCAGCCCAAGTCCTGGCTGCTCTGCTTCAGGGCTGGCTCCCTGCTAATGTGTCTGGGAAGGCAGCAGAAGATGGCCCAGGTGCTTGGGCCCCTGCCACCCACATGAGAGGCCAAGATGAGAGTTCTAGGATCCTGGTTTTAGCCTGGCCCAGACCTGGCTGCTCTGGGCATTTGGGGAATAAACCTTTGTTAGCCTTGGTAGGTAAACAAATCATGCATTGGAAAACAAACAACCTTTGTCCACCATGGGCCCCAAAGCACGGTCACCCTCAAAACACGAGGACAAGACAGGGTACAAAGAACTCAGTGAGTCAAGAGACGCCTGCAGACACAGCCCGGGGCTGCACAGCTGTACGACCTCTGACCAGCCAAGCCACAGCCATCGGGATTGTGCTCCAAGGCTTTCTCTGCCCTTCCCTCCAAGAGTGGAAGCTGATGTGCATAAGAAAATAACCACAGCTTTGAACAAAACTACCTGGAACTGCAGACTTCACATCGGACGGGCGAACAAAAGGTATCAAGAGCAGCAAGAGGGAGGAAGGCCTTGTAATGACAGCTGAGCACTGAATTCCCTGAGAAAGCATCCAGTGAAGCCAAGATTTGTGCTTCGCTGCTGTCATCTGCAACCACCATCCCTTGGAGACCTGAGAGATTTGCAGAGGTACAGGGTGAGTGCTCTGCCTGCCCCAAAATGAATGCCTGCTCGCCTCCCTGGCAGACACACGACAGTCTTGTTGTGAAAATGCTTCTCCAAGAAGCAAGCGCTCACCACAGAGAGCATCCCCTGGACAGCAAGGATGTGTTCATGTTAAACGGTTATCTGTTAAAAAAAATGTGGTTTATATAAGGACTGCAAATTTGGGATAGGGCCTGGCTCACATGAAAAGCTGTTTCTATTCACAAAGACGCTGCTTGAAAAGACAGAGCAGTGCCCTTGAGACACAGGTGTATGGAACAGATGTGCCTCCATGAGTAATTTGCATGACATGCGGGCAACCTGGAAGCAGGCAAGGTCAAGGAATTTCATTACAGGGAGCGAGGCACCGGGAAACAAGAGTCTTTGCTCTTGGGTTCCTCTGGCACTGCACTCCCAGGCGACACCACTGAGGCAGATCGCTCTCAAGGTACCTCCATTCAGATAATCAGAGAACTGTTTGTTGATCAGAGCCACCAAGAGCAGACAGAAGCAAGGAGTGACCAAGTCCTTCCACAGGCCTGCAGGCAGACCCTCTCCCCTAAGTCCTATCCACTGACCCAGCGACCTTGCAGCGCCAGCGCCTGAACGTTCGTGCGTCAGAAACTGAGACAGGAAGGATCTGCAGTGTGCTGTCACCACAACACCCTGTGCCAGGGACGCTCCCTACCAGGCACACTCTTAACCCTCAGGGAGCTCTGGGCACTCCTGGAAGTGGCCACAGTGTTAATGAGCGTGCCCAGCTGCCTCTAAAGCCATAGGAAAACTCAGTCAAGCTCAGCAAACACTCAGAGGAAGATGAAGTCAGTGAGAAAGGAAAACATGGTCTGGATTAAGAGCCGGAGCATTCGGAGCCGTCGGGAGAGGGGGGCAGATGAAGGGCATTCTCCACCCTCAGCAGGCGGCACAGCCCTGGGCGCTGCTGGCTCCCACTTCTGGTGAGGGAAGAGACTCAGGCATCTCGTGGGTGTGGTGCTGCTCCTCCCATCTGAAGCTCAGACCAAGAAACAAGTGAGGTGCACGGGGCCTCATGGAAAAATGAGTATTATAAAAACTATGCATGGATTTCAAAAATGCAGCAAAATAAACCTTGTAATTCCATTTCCCACAAACTTAAAAGTGACCTTGTAGGTTTTTCTCTTACAGATTTATTTATTTATGTATTTGAAAAGCAGAGCTACAGAAAGAGAAGGAGAAAGACAAAGAAAGAGAGAGAGAAAGAGAGAGAGAGAGAATCTTATACCCACTGATTCACTCCCCAAATGGCTGCAAAGACCAGGGCTGGGTCAGGCGGAAGTCAGGAGCCTGGAAACCCAACCAGGTCTCCCACATGGGTGGCAGGGCCCATACCCTTGATCCATCATCTACTGCTTTCCCAGGCACGTTAGCAGGTACTCAAACTGACCATCACATGGGATATCATGATCCCAAGCTGTAACCCACCACACAACAACTCGGTTCCCTTGTACTTTTGTCTCACGGTCTTCCCTTTGATTGGAAGCTCTGTGAGGAAACATCTTAAGCTGTAATACTTTTCTTTGCCCTTTCTAGCAACTATAAAAGTGAATAACACTTGATTAATTGGTTTATTTAACTACACATTGAATTTAAACAGGGGCAAGATGAGGTATTCCGAAGCCATTTTCTCACTGGAATGACACACCCTGCCCGGCCCACGAAGCCTCCTGCTGTCACTCCCCTATGACGTGACCCCAAGTCGCAATGAGTCAGAACTGAGCACGTCTCCCTGGAGCCTCTGCTTGGAGTGAATCCACCCGCGGCCTTCTCTCTTCTGAGGCCTGACCACATCTTTCTGCCACCTCATCATCCCCACAAACAGCCCAGCCAAGTTCCTCTCCTTCTCCAAAGATTACCCAGGGTCTGAGGCCCTAGGAGCCTCAAGCACGTCCCTTAAGAGCTCAGTTTTAACAGGAGCCCTGTTTGGCAAGAAACCGCCTTCCTCAATATCTGCTCACCCCTCCTACCTTACCCTGGCAGTGACTGGTCCGCGGGGACCCCTCAAGTCAACTCAGCAGGAACTCACACGTCTCTTGGAGTCGTCCAACCAGACGCCCATACCTTGCTTCCTTGCCATCAACTCCACCTTTCTTTGTGTTTGTGGAATGGAACCCAATCTCTTTCCCCACTGTACGATTTTTGTATTTATTTTGAAGTCTGAACTAGAGAGAGAGAGAGAGAAGAAGGGTGGGGGGGGAGAGAAAGGAAGAAGAAAGAGAGAGAGAAGAGAGAGAGAGGGAAAGATAGAGAAGAAAGAGAGAGAGGCATCTTCCACCTGCTGGTTCACTCCTCCAGATGGTTGCAATAGCCATGGCTAGGCTAGACTGATGCCAGAAGCCAGGAGCTTCATCCAGGCCTGCTATGTGGGTGGCAGGGACCCAAGCACTTAGGCCATCTTCTGCTGTTTTTCCCAGGCCATTAGAAGGGAACTGGATCAGAAGTGGCGCATCCAGGATATGAACCAGCACCACATGAGACCCCAGCGTCACAGGCTTGACCCGCTACGCCACAATGTCAGCCCCATGTAAACATCTCTGCAGCGGCCTCCCCACATGAATAACACCTTCCTTCAACAACACACAAAAGGAGTTACAGCATCTTCAAGAGGCCAAGTCAACTATGTCTTCAAAGAAAAAACTGTGTACGGTTTCTAATGAGAAAATGCAGTTCTGTAGGGAGGACAGTTGGATACATTTTAATATGAAAATATGGACAGAATAAATTCTAACTATACTCTCCAAGTGAGCTACCCTGGGCTCAGCATACATCAGCCCTGTGTCATGTGGGGCAGAGTTCTCCTCGCTGAATGAGAATCTCACAGGGTGAGCGGTTGGTAAATATTTGTTGACAGTAAGAAATCTAGGAGCTGCAAGGCCTTTCAGGCATCACTGATAATCTAAATGTGTATTTTATTTTCATGAGCAGGGAGAAGAGGCGGCAGTTCCGAGACAGATTCACACCAAGGTTTAAAGAGCAAACCGAAGGGTGCCAGTTTCAGCATGAAGTCACTGAAAATCTTAGCTGTCATCAACAGCCCAAGACGTAAGACAGCCCTGGTGTATCTCCATCTTTATCCATCAGTGAACAAGTTTATTTTCCTCTCAGATACAAGTGCTTTAGCAGTACAACCATAAGGGAGAACGAGAATGATACGTGATGTCATAAGCAGACACACACACACACACACACACACACACACACACACACTGGGGCTGCAGAGGCATCATGCCTTCAGAGACCCATAAAACCAAGGGTGCGTTACTCAGAGGCAGCCCGAGGCTGCGAGGTCCCCGACAGACTCCCAGCAACATGGACTTCCCTCAGCGGAAGCCTCTGGAAGCTGTGCAGGGGCTTTTATGCGTCAGACCCAGGCTCGCCCCTGGTCACCCCAGTGCTCCAGGGGAAGGCTGCTGCAGCTCCTGGACCACAGGCTGCACCTGTCGCTGGATCTGTCACACTGTCAGTCCTGATCACCGTCACTGTCCTTTGTGGCTTTCCAAACGCACTGCATTGAGGCTGCCAACCACTCCGCTCACAGAGTCACCCCGCCCCACGCTTTCAGCATGCAAGTCCTTAATCAAGTAAACTGAGAAAATACGTAGCGCCAGAAACACAGGCCACAGGCGCAGTCATAAGCTAGGTTTTTGAAACAGCTTCCCTGATGTTCCATTTCTACACCAGGAAATTCATCCTCTAAGCAGGGTCGGGGAACGGTGTCTGCCCAGGTCCATCTCAGATTTATGACATCATTCGCCAGCCAGACACGATGGTCAGCTGAACAATCAGCTTGCTACAGGTGCAGTGAACTCGAGTTCTGCCCGTGGAGGCCTCGGTGGGGCCAGACCACAGGATTTCTGAGCCTCTTACGGCCCACGGACAAAAACATTCCCCACGCCCGATTTAAAGTGCACAAAATCAGCAATTCCGGCACATTCTCAGAAGTATGCAATCACCGCACCGTGCCTCACTAGGCTAATCCTCTGCCCGTGGCGCCGGCACACCAGGTTCTAGTCCCGGTCGGGGTGCCGGATTCTGTCCCGGTTGCCCCTCTTCCAGGCCAGCTCTCTGCTGTGGCCCGGGAGTGCAGTGGAGGATGGCCCAAGTGCTTGGGTCCTGCACCCCATGGGAGACCAGGAGAAGCACCTGGCTCCTGCCATCGGATCAGCGTGGTGCGCCGGCCACGGCGGCCATTGGAGGGTGAACCAACGGCAAAGGAAGACCTTTCTGTCTCTCTCTCTCACTGTCCACTCTGCCTGTCAAAAAAATAAATAAATAAATAAATAAAAATAAAAAAAGAAGTATGCAATCACCACCACTGGTCATTAACCCAAAGGAAGGCTGCACCCCCCACCCCAGCCTGCAGCAACCGTAAACCCCCGTGTCTCCACAGACGTGCCTACTCCTGGTATCTCACATAACCTTCTCAGGGCTTATCCAAGCCTTTGCACGCGTCAGCACCTCACTGCTCTGGCGCTCTCTTCCAGCGTCCAGGTGTGCCACACTGCACTGGTCTACTCATCAGAGGACAGACATCTGTGGTGCTCCCACTTCTGGCCTTTTATGAGTGACACACTTAGGAATATTCAGTATAGGTTTCTGTGCAAACATTGTCATTTCTCATGGGTAGTTACTACGGTTAGAAGCTTCATCTCTCTGCCCTTATGAATGGATTAATGAGAGTTCGGAACTCAGGGGTGGGTTCATGTCACTGGCACGGGAGTGTCTTGCCATAAAAAACAAGCTCTCACAGGACCACCAGTGTGGTGCAGTGTGGTTAAGCAGCCACCTGCGACGCCAGCATCTCCTAAGAGTGTCATTCGGATTCCCAGCTGCTCCACTTCTGATCCAGTTCCCCACTCACACACTTGGGAAAGCAGCAGCAGCTAGCCCAAGTGCATGGGCCCCTGCCACCCACATGGGAGAGCCAGATGGAGCTCCAGGCTCCTGGCTTTGGCCTGGCCCAGTGGTAGCCACTGTAGCCATTTGGGGAGTGAACCAGCAGATGGAAGATTTATCTATCTCTCTCTTTCCCTCCCTGCCCCTTGGAACTCAGCTTATCAAATAAATAATAAATACCTAAAAATAAGTAAACAGTGGCTGGCTCTGTGTTAAGCCTCCACCTGCAGTGCCAGCATCCCACATGGGTGCCAGTTCAAGTCCTGGCTGCTCCACTTCAAATCCACCTATTGTACCCAGGAAAGCAGCACAGGATGGCCAAAAAGTACCCACATGGGAGATCCAGAAGCAGCTCATGGCTCCTGGCTTTGGCCTGGCCCATCCCCGGCTGTTGTGGCCATTTGGGGAGTGAACCGGTGGATGGAAGACGTTTCTCTTTCTCCCTCTTTTATTTCTATCTCTGCCTTTCAAATAAATTAATAAATCTTAAAAAATAGATAAATAAAAATAAGTAAACAAAGATAAACTCTCCCTGAAGAGATCGCTACATCTCACTGCATGTGCCCTCCCTCTGTGTTACAAAGTAGTAAGACCCCCACCTTAAGCCAGGGCCATGCTGGTGGGCTTTTCAGCTAATTGTGCTGTATTTTTTTAAGTGACTCTGTCTGTAGTGTTCATTTACATTGGCAGAATACCTAGGAAGGCAACGGCAGGTCACAAGGTAACTGTAAATCCTTTTGAGAAACTGTTTCCCAAAGACCTGTCCCATTTTACATCCCATCAGCAGTGCACGTGGGTTCCAGTCTCCATGTAAGAGGTTTTTCAAGTGGGAATTTCTGTCCTCTCAATTCATGTGAATGCTGAGACCCCTTGTGTGGCTGCTCAATTATACCTGTTGCGTCATTTATAACCCACTTAGATGTGAACCTGCACTCTCAAAACGCCAAGCTGACTTTTCAATTCTTTCTTCTCTTTCCCATTCCTTAAGGTCTCTCTACTGTGGAGCATTTGTCTGCTCGCAGTTCTTTTCTGAGCACATTATATATTCAGTTACCTGGTGTAGTATCTAAATCTTTACCTAAAAATGTCTTTCAGTTGACATGAAAGACATGCTTGATTAGACACAGGAACCTTCTCCTTCACTAAATTATATGTGCTTTTTTTCCTTCTTCCCATGTTTACTGTAGCAATATACACTGTACATGCCACTTTACATGTTTTCCTTTATATAATAATTTATTCAGGGCCGGCGCCGTGGCTCACTTGGTTAACCCTCCGCCTGCAGCACCGGCATCCATTATGGACACCGGGTTCCAGTCCCGGTTGCCCCTCTTCCAGTCCAGCTCTCTGCTGTGGCCCGGGAGGGCAGTGGAGGATGGCCCAGGTCCTTGAACCCTGCACCTGGCTCCTGGCTTCAGATAGGCGTAGCTCCAGCCGTAGCGGCCATTTGGGGAGTAAACCAACAGAAGGAAGACCATTCTCTCTGTAACTCTCTCTCACTGTCTAACTCTATCTGTCAGATAAATTTTAAAAAATGGAAAATAATTTATTCTTCATGCCAGGAAGATTCTAAGAGTGCTTCTTTATGCTCAAAACTGAAGAATTTTACCAAGTATGTATCTTTTTTGATTAATCCTGCCTACAAGTGGGAGGCTCAGGAATAGCCACTTCGAGCCTTTTAGCCAAGGAGATAGTCCTCTATTGCTGATTTACATGCCTTCCCCATGGTTTCCTTCTCCCCGACAGGGCTGTCACTCCCCTGTTGGAGCCCCCAGAACCTGCCCCCAGGCATCTTGTCTCCACTCTCAGATTTCTGCGTGTCCAGAGCCTCCCTCTGTTTTGCAACATCTCTCCCACTTAGCACCCAGGGCACTGACTGAAGTCTCCGTGAGTGTGGTATCCGTTCTCGCTGGATGAATGCTTTCCTTTGAAAGCCGTGCGGGTGACTGTGTGTGAGGGGAAACGTGAGTTTGCCTGCTCTGCTAGAATCTACACAAGGGCTCTGCATCCTGCTCATGCAAACCCGCTGTCTCTTCCTGCAGTTTTCTTTCATGGGAGGCCATTTTTTCTTGTTTTGCTTGTTCTCCCTTTCCAGGCTGCAAAGTCCAAGTGGGTGGGTTTCCCTGCCCCTTGCCTGCTGCCTGACTCCACCCACGATTCCAGCTGGGTGGATCCGGCTCCGCCCACCAGCAGCGGGCACTTGATGCACCTGCTCACTGCCAGTCCCCACAGATACAGCATGAGCCAAACCTTCCACTCCCCAGTTGCTCAGTGACAACCCAGGAGTCCGCTGCCTTCAGCAAGTGGTACAGAGTTTAAGATGCTGCTTTAGACACTGGCATCCAACGTCAAGGTGACTGGTTTGAGTCATGACTCGGCTCCCAACCCAGCTTCCTGCTAATGCACACCTCAGAAGGCAGCACGGGTAGCTCTAGCGGTTGAGTTCTCCACTTCCAGCACCAGCCTGACACTGCCTTGGCTGTTGTAGGCATTTGAGGAGTGACTCGGTGAATAAAAGATTGATCGCTCTTCTTCTCTCCCTCCCTCCCTGCCTTCTTTCCTCCCTCACTACTCCCCCCATCTGTCTTTCAAATATATAAAATAAAATAGAATCCTTTTAAAACAAAGCCTCATGGAAGCAGGTTGTTTGTTCTAACAGAGCCCGGCTGACGGCAAAGCGGAAGCTCCCAGCTCAGCCATCACTGTTTCCCTGGTCCTAGAACAGGCCACGGCAGGCAGTAACGGTCGCGTAATGTCTGTGCAGTCTAAAACACTAACTGAGGCGGGGAGGATCCTTAGCGTTCACTGCCTATTGGCCTCATGGTTAGGGCCTGCCTGGGGTTTTCAGACAGAGAAAGCCAGCTTCAGAAAAGCGAGTAATTTTCCAAAATGCCAGCCAGCAAAGGGTGCTCTGCCTTCTGATTCCAGATCTGTGCCCCTTGATCTCGATTGTCCCATCAGCTTCTGTCTCTGAGGACTTCTCGCAGTGGGTGAACGAGCCCCACTGTCATTTCTGTCTTTCTTCTTAACAGCGCATACTGGTGGGTCAGACAGGGTCATGGAGCCCAATGGTGCAGGCCGTCTACCATCATCAGCTTAGCCGCTCAGAATTCTCATTCCCTTCAGCAGAACAGAAACGGCCTAAGGCAGCCAGGGACACAAGTGCTCCGCGAGAGAAGATCACACACACGGGCCACGTCTCATGAAGGGACCGAGTGGACCTGGTGACCTCAGACACAAATGCCCACTGGACATGCTGCTGCCGGGCAGATTTAGACAGAGCTGCCTCCTGTGTGAAAGCAGGAAAGCCGGTGCCCTCGTTCCAGGGGAGGAAGCTGAGCCGCAGACAGGAAAAGCCACTGCCCAGGGTCTCGGGTTCAGGGGCCCACCAGAATGGGCACACACCCAGGGCCTGGCCTCCTAGACCACGTGATCGTCACGGCGCCGTGACGAGGAAGATGGCGGGGTGCTGATGATGACAGCTCTGCAGAGCTCTGAATGCCTCCTACAGCTCCAGGTCTGAATGCTCACACGTCCCATCCCATTCAATCTCCCAGCTCCAGGCCTGAGTGCTCACAGGTCCCATTCAGTCTCCCAGCTCCAGGCCTGAGTGCTCACACTGTCCCATCCCATTCAATCTCCTAGCTCCAGGCCTTAGCGCTCACACATCCCATCCCATTCAATCTCCCAGCTCCAGGCCTGAGTGCTCACACGTCCCATTCAATCTCCCAGCTCCAGGCCTGAGTGCTCACACGTCCCATCCCATTCAATCTCCTAGCTCCAGGCCTGAGTGCTAACACGTCTTATCTCATTAAATCTCCTAGCTCCAGGCCTGAGTGCTCACACGTCTTATCTCATTAAATCTCCTACCGGCTTCAATCATTCTGCTAACTTTGATTTAAAGCAGGTGAGAAGGGGAAAAAGAACCCCGTCCAAGGACATGTGTAGGTCTCCCTGACCAAGGGCATAATGAGGCTATCCAATGATTAAACAAGTTAACACACTTGCAACATACAAAATGGGGCCTAGGACATAGTTTATGCTCAGCCAAAACTAATATTGAACAAAATACAGTAAAAAAATAAAACAATAAGAAAATGAAAATTTTAAATAGACCTTATTAATATAAAAAGCCCTGTTTATGATTGACAAGGAGAATTTTGGGGGGAACACAAAACTTCTAAACACTTTAAACACACAACTATTGCATCAGCTACCCAAATCCCTCTGCGTTACAATTCATTTATTGCTTGGATAAAGAGATAAAGTGAAATTATTCATGTTCTTATGCCATAAATAATTAACCTCATCATGGGAAAAAAATGAGGAAGCTGGCTTAAACCACACTTTCTCAAACAGTAATTGATATTTATCTCTTCTGCCGTCCTAACTATTAAAAGCCACTCATAACACTTACTACTGTCACCAGGACAAAGAGTCTTCAATTCATCATAATTCCAGATGATTTATACAGGAATCATGGAGGGGGCAGTTCCTCTCCTCTGCCTTTGGAGAAAGAGCAGTTTGCAATAAATCACCCTACAAGGATGTCGGTGCCAGTGCCGGGTCCTTGTGCTTAGTGAGAGGCGTGGGCCCTCCACACCAGGGTAGGCCAAGCCCCCACAGGTTTGACTGGAGCTATGAGCTGCTAATGGACTTGGGATGTCAGTGAGCAGCCCACTCCCCACAAAGCCTGCTCAGAAGTCAGCCATGTAGTCACTGTGGAGTAGGCTTCCTCCTTCCCCAGGGTCAGGCACACAAGGCGTTCCTGCCCTGACGACAACCAGACTTGAGTGGCCCTCCCCACGCATGCACCACCTGGCCACCTGCAGGGAGCCACCCTGGGGTGTCTGCAGCCCTACCTGCTTCCACCCACCTCACGAGGGCTCCCAGACCAGGTCCAGCCACTGGCTCCAAAAGACAGCACTGTGTCCTTCCCAACGCCCATTCACCACCTCCCCAACCCAGGAATAGACCAGAGAGAATCTCGTCACCACCACCCACCTCACCCGCCACCCACGCCCACCCACTGAGCCGCAGTCCTCCAGGTAAGAGAGGGCCTCCTGCTCCCCCAGGGCTCCTCCTTCCATCTGACTCACAGCAGGCACCGTGAGTTCCGCGTGGCCGACGTGACAGTCCTGAGGGACAGGGAGGAGGAGAGGAGCCCCGGAGGGAGGGGATTAAGGCCTTCAGCAAAGAGGCGTCCTCCACATTCGGCCCTTTCCCTCCTTCTGCAAATCCTCCCCTGAGTTCACAGCAACAAGGCGCCATCTTGCAAGGGGAGACCAGCCCCTCAGCAGAGCTGGTTCCCTGGGCTTGGATTCCCCAGCCTCCCTCACTGTGGACAGTCAGTGTCTGTCCTGCACAAACCTCCCAGGTGTGGCATTTTCGTCGTCACAGCACGAACTGACCCAGACTCCAGGTCATGTGATAAGCAGTGGTTCTTCCAGGTCTTGGGAAAATTGGGAGGAAGACTTCACTCAGGACTGTGGCAATGCAGCGCTAAGACCAGCACCAAGTGGGACAGACACGGGCCCTGGCCCAGACACGGAAACACCCAGGGGAATCCAAAGGCAAGGAGAGAACGAGCGGTCACTGGTGGACAGCACGACAAGGCCACAGCAGGGGTAGAAGGCTCACCTACAGACGTGAGCTACCCTGGCTGAGGGCAGGCCAGGGTGCTCACTGCTCTCCACACTGACTCAGCAGAATCCTTGCATGCCAAGGGCAGGGGCCAGAGGAGTGGGCTTGCAGCTTGGTTAAGGAGAGCGCCTTGGCCACCTGCAAGCACCTGTATGCCCCTCAATTCTCACAAAGTTCTTCAAAAGAAACCACTCCTTTAAATGCTGCTTGAGATTCTCTCCACGAGGACAAGCCCAGGACTATCAGGCGCTGTGACTAGAATCTGTAAATTCCTCCAACCCAGACCCTCCGCATACCGCATCTGAGCTGTCAACCAAAAACAAAATCCTGACCCAAAAAGACTTCCCAAAGCCCTGCCAGGAGTTCATTGATCTCATCTCAATTTCATGATGGACCCAAGACAGAAGACAGGATGAATAGGCAAATCACAGCCCTACACACACACACACACACACACGTGCAAAATACACATCCAACCATTAGTTTTCAAAGTCAACTTCCTATCAAAACCTCTCCCAGCACAAGCTGAAGAGCCTCACTTTCTACTGGATACAGTCTTGCTTGCATTGCTAATGAGCACAGGTGTTTAAGAGCATGTGCAGGCCGGCGCCGCGGCTCACTAGGCTAATCCTCTGCCTTGCAGCGCCGGCACACCGGGTTCTAGTCCCGGTCGGGGTGCTGGGTTCTGTCCTGGTTGCCCCTCTTCCAGGCCAGCTCTCTGCTGTGGCCAGGGAGTGCAGTGGAGGATGGCCCAAGTGCTTGGGCCCTGCACCCCATGGGAGACCAGGAGAAGCACCTGGCTCCTGGCTTCAGATCAGCGCGGTGCGCCGGCCACAGCGCGCCGGCCACGGCGGCCATTGGAGGGTGAACCAACGGCAAAGGAAGACCTTTCTCTCTGTCTCTCTCTCTCACTGTCCACTCTGTCAAAAAAAAAAAAAAGAGCATGTGCAGTAACAAACTTTCTCCTCTAGCATTCTCATTCGGTGACACACACACTCCCTGGCCCGCGTTTCTCAGCCTAGCTTTGTGATCGCCGACGCTCACGCCCTGCTCTTCGCAGCATATTCATGCGACTCCTCACGGACCCCCCCCCCCCGCGACAAACCTACAAGGAAGACACAGCAAACACTACTGCAAACCACAGCGAAACCCACGGCTGAGTCATCTTCCATAAAACGCTTCCCTCCATGTCCCAGAACTCCTGAATATCCCAGCGAGAAGGGCGGGGAGTAAGTCCACCGGGCATGGACGTGCCCTACGACTGCTTCAAGTCTCGCACTTGCACTTCTCTCCCTTTTGCCCTCTGAATGGGAGGCTGAGGCTCTCTGCTCAGGAGAAGGTGTGAAAGAAGCCTTTGCTGAAGTCACTGCTCAGTGTTTCCAGTCCAGCAGCAATCAAAGGCCGGGCCGGATGCAGCTTCCTGAGCAACACAAGTTCCAGCAATCGCCGGTGCTTTCTCAGAAACGTGAAACGCTCATTATAGAGCACCACGCCGCTTTGTTTTCGGTCTATTTGCCCAAATTTGTATTTGTACTCCAATACCAGCTCGGCATGTACAGTGGATGCAGCAAGCTCCTATTCCCACTCTCTGCCCCCAAAATCCATTTAAGATGTTGGATAGAGGACGTAACATACTATTATTATTATTATTATTATTATTGACAGGCAGAGTGGACAGTGAGAGAGAGAGAGAGAGAGAAAGGTTTTCCTTTGCCATTGGTTCACCCTCCAATGGCCGCCACGGCCAGCGCACCGTGCTGATCCGATGGCAGGAGCCAGGCGCCTCTCCCGGTCTCCCACGGGGTGTAGGGCCCAAGCACTTGGACCATCCTCCACTGCACTCCCTGGGCCACAGCAGAGAGCTGGCCTGGAAGAGGGGCAACCGGGACAGAATCCGGCACCCCGACCAGGACTAGAACCCAGTGTGCCGGCGCTGGAAGGCGGAGGATTAGCCTAGTGAGTCACAGCGCCGACCAATGTAACATATTATTAAACTGATAAAAACAGACAGTACATTTGATCTTGGCCAAAAGGCCGAGAAGCAATGCCATAACTCTTAAAAATCGTGTAGAGCATCCAATAAAAAATTTCTCTAGTCTTATTCATGTTTTCATTCATTTATTCACTACTGCATTTTTTTTTAGGAAATTTTCTTATCTCTACCAGAAATCCTGGTAGAAATGAACAAACTCATTTTGGATGGAACAAACGGTATACATTCTACAAATACCTTGGCCATGATGCCTGTAACACTGATTTATTGTCATAAACCAAAGGATCAATGTAAGCATACTAAAGCCATAGTTGGCAAATGCATGTTTTTGTTGACCTGGAAAATAACTCCCTTTTCTGGCTTTCAGTGTTCTGTTCTGATCACAAAAGCATTAACTTAGCCATTCTCCAAGGTTCTATCCTCAAAGCAGACCACCCAAGACTGGAAATGCAACCAGTCATCATGATAGCGTCCACTAGGTGGCACCTTGGCAGGAGTGAGGCAGAAAGTGGCTGAAGTTCTGGCCCAAGAAGCTCATGCAGAACATGACCCGTCGCTCTAGAGAGGCGCACGCGGAGCCCCAGAGTGGTTATTCTCCACGTGTGCCCTCCTGAGCCTGCTGCACCAGGCAAATTACTTCAGCTCCACTGTTTGCCACCTGTGAGATGAGACTAACTGCACCTGCTAGTTTTGAGTTCAAGACAACATGAATAGAACACTTAATACAAAACTGGGCACATGGTACACGCCCAGTAAAAAGTACCAACATCATTTTCATTTAAAGGCTTATTGGTGGAAGTGCAAAAAGAAGGCAGCTCTACTTTCTGATATGTTCAAATTGTCAGGATGCTCAAATTACTGGTAAAATGACTGATAACCTGCGGGGACTCTGCTGTCTGGGGGCAGGGGACCCACTGGGCTGCACACTCGCCCTTCCTCTCCTCCCTCTTCTTCCTGGAGCTCCACTACTTGCTAAGAAGACTGTTTCTGCAATTTAAAAGTTTAACATTTCTTTACCACGACAACAACTTTCCTGTCTCTGCTTCTCTAACAATTAGAACTTGACAGGTATCAAAGGACAGGGCAGGAAAGTGGCCTTGGGAATTAAACGAAGGGCATGGGCATCTACCAGTCAACGGAAGCCATTCTCTACCAGACTCTGTTCCAACAGATCTCTGCGTTCACACATTTAATTCACAACCATCTTTGAGGTAGACACCACCGCACCCCATTTTACAGAGGAAGAAACTAGGGCACAGAATCCACACAGAAATCTAATACATTCCATCAAAAAGCACATTGCTCTCAGTAGCCTCAGAATAATCCCAGCCTTTAACAAAATACCTAACCATTGATGCAGCTCCTGAAGTCAGGACTTCTAGAACAATTTTCCTTGCTCCACTCAGGAAGTGGACACCATCTGAAGTTACAATGAACCAACTGACCAAGACCTCAGTGCAGCCCTGTCTCAAGTGTTATCACAGATTCTTCTTGCTTGTTTGCTTAATGAGATTATTTATATAGTTATGCATTGCTATAATTTTTTAAAGACTTATTTATTTATTTGAAAGCAGAGTTACATAGAGAAAGGAGAGGCAGAGAAAGAGAGAGGTCTTCCATCCCCTGGTTCACTCCCTACTTGGCCACAATGGCCAGAGCTGCATTGATCTGAAGCCAGGAGCTAGGAGTTTTCCCCAGGTCTCCCATGTGGGTGCAGGGGCCCAAGTACTTGGGCCATCTTCTCCTGCTTTCCCAGGCCATAGCAGAGCTGCAGCAGAAGTGGAGCAGCCAGGACTCTAACTGGCACCCATATGGGACGCCAGCACTGTAGGTGGCAGCTTCACCCACTACACCAGAGCCAGTCCCAGCACTGTTATAATTTTGTTATAAAATATTTATATTTATGTATAATTTATAGAAACTAGAAAATATTTATAACAGTTCATAAGGATCATCACCCTCCACCAGCTGATGTGATTTCCTATCATCATTTAGGGAAAAACAATGAAAATAGGACAAGTGGTGAATCTTGAATTTCTAGTCCACTTCCCACAGCCAGTGCTGAGCCGTCCCCCAAAGCCTTCTGCAGAGCTCAACTGGGTCTGAGAGCAGCATCATATCAAAGAGGCAAACCCTCTGCTTAGCTCCCCAGGCTGGGGCCACCTCGGCTTCTCCTTCTTGCCACTCCCAGATTTAAACCCCTTGAGAACACATGTAGTCCACACCACTGCTTTGCCCTGGCCTTCATTACACCTCAAAGCTCCCAGACTCTGAGGAGACAAAAAAAAGACCCCGCGAGGGTACATCGGGAAGTAGAGAGCTCGCCTGGGCTCCCAACTACCGATTCCTTTCCTGCTAAATGTTGTCCAGGGAAACCTGGCACAAGCTGAGGCAATCAATAAGCAAGGCAAGCCCTCCCTCAGCGGTAAAAGACAGATACAAACGAAACCCTGAATGGGCCTTCTTGCGTTTCGCAGGCCATGCTGAGTGCTGAGAAGCACGGTCGCTGCCTTCCAGAGGCAGAGCCACACATTTTAAGAGCATGTGAGCTGCTCCTGTTCAGCCTTTCTCCAGGAGCGAAGAGGTCCCCCCCACAAGATTCTGTCAAAGTCACACCACAAGGCGCGTATCCAGGGATGGGTAAGGCTGAGCCCTCCGTACCTGTATGAAGAGCAGACCAGGGGGAGTTTCTGAGACGTGAACACAAGGAAGGGGGCAAGAGGAAACCACAGGCCACCAGGGACTGCAGAGAATGGCACAGTGAGAACAGAGGACAGGGACTTCCAGCCGCCTACAGAACACAGGCTTGGCAGTAAACGAAAAGTGACCCAGGAAAGGATAAAGAAAGGGTATGTGCTGGATAGCAGGCACCCTGGCCATCAGCTGAAAGCAAGAGGGCACTGCTGGTGGTGACCCAGTGAGCCTGCCCTTCCTCCAGCCACTGCAAAGTATCATGGTAGGTAAGTATCTTTTTATTTTTTTATTTTTTTTATTTTTTGACAGACAGAGTGGACAGTGAGAGAGAGAAACAGAGAGAAAGGTCTTCCTTTGCCGTTGGTTCACCCTCCAATGGCCGCCGCGGCCGGCGCGCTGCAGCCGGCGCACCGCGCTGATCCGATGGCAGGAGCCAGGAGCCAGGTGCTTTTCCTGGTCTCCCATGGGGTGCAGGGCCCAAGCACCTGGGCCATCCTCCACTGCACTCCCTGACCACAGCAGAGAGCTGGCCTGGAAGAGGGGCAACCGGGACAGAATCCGGCGCCCCAACCGGGACTAGAACCCGGTGTGCCGGTGCCGCTAGGCGGAGGATTAGCCTAGTGAGCTGCGGCGCCGGCCGGTAGGTAAGTATCAATAACACCAAAGACGCATGCAGACTCAGAAGTGTGGCAGCCCCACCCCTAATATCCTCGCTTTTGTCTTCTGTGGCTTCAGTTACCCACAGAAAACTGCAATTCAAAAATATCAAATGGAAAACTGCAGAAACAAGCAATTGCTAAGTTTTACACTGTGCACTCATTCTGAGTACTGGGATGCAATCTGGTGCCATCCCCTTCTGTCCCGCCCAGAATGTGACAGTCCCTGTCCCACCTACCCATCCTGCACTCACCACTCACCTACTGGTCACAGAGCAGCCACCCTGCCACCAGGCTGTCACAGTACCGCAGTGGCTGACTTGGCTGGGTCATGGCCTCAGAGCACAGGAGTAGCAACAGAAGGTCATGGGAGGACAGACCGACCCTGGGACTGTGCAGCAACGCTGCAGCACACGCAGACACAGGGCCTGGGGCCTTCCGTGGTCTCAGGCAGCCACGGGCGGCTCTTCCTCCCAAAGTTCAATTCTACTGGGTTAAACACAAAAATTAAGAATATCATGAGGCTGGGCAACGTGGTACAGCAGGTTAAGCTGCCGCCTGAGATGGCTGCATCATATAGGGGCGTCGGTTTGATTCCCAACTGCTCCACTTCTGATCCAGCTCCCTGCTAATGCACCTGGGAAAACAGCAGAAGGTGTCCCAAGCATTTGGGTGTCAGCATCCACCTGGGAGACCCAGAAGTAGCTCCTGGCTTCAGTTTGGTCCAGCTCCAGCCACGTGGCCATCTGAGGGGGTGAACCAGAATATGGAAGATCTCTGTCCCTGTCGCTCCCTCTCTCTCTCTGATAACTCTGCCCTTCAAATAAAATAAACCTTTTTAAAAATCACTTGCCTTAAGTTATGGGATATATCCAATCATGGAGAGTAGGAAACTGCATAATTTTTAATTGTAAAAGGAAATGAGTCATTGGTAAAGCCAGCACTGTCTGCCCTGGCATTCTGTTAGCACCACTCCCGGGCAGAGGACAGGCCACAGCAGCAGGAGGGACAACATGTGGCAAGTGATTGAGGCAGAGCCACTGCCTCAAATCCAGATCCCTTCCCCGTTAGTCAGCTTCCTAGAACGGTCCTCCAGGCTCCTGAAACACAGGGCCAGGAGCTCACACGTGCTAGATCCCTAACACAGCAGGAAGCATGAGGAAGGAATCCGTGAGCCGGGCGCAGCTCCTGAACGTCACTGACGGCTCTGCAGACTTCCGAGTGGAGGAGGCCGATCGTCCTCCCATAAGGATGGGGCACGGGGAAGGAAAGGCACACCCTTGCAGATCCAGCACCCGGAACCTGTGTTCTGCCCATCATCTCCACCAGATTATTCAAATTTTCCCCCACAAACCTTCCCTTGGTAAATACACAGAGCAAGAAATTCTTGTATGTGGTCAGCTTCATTACAAAGCTTATAAAACAAGGAGCACCCCAATGAAGATAAAAAAGTAAACTAAAATATTCCTGCCCTGTCATTAATTTTTTTTTTTTGACAGGCAGAGTGGACAGTGAGAGAGAGAGACAGAGAGAAAGATCTTCCTTTGCCGTTGGTTCACCCTCCAATGGCCGCCGCGGCCGGCGCGCTGCGACCGGCGCACCGCGCTGATCCAATGGCAGGAGCCAGGAGCCAGGTGCTTTTCCTGGTCTCCCATGGGGTGCAGGGCCCAAGCACCTGGGCCATCCTCCACTGCACTCCCTGGCCACAGCAGAGAGCTGGCCTGGAAGAGGGGCAACCGGGACAGAATCCGGCACCCCGACCGGGACTAGAACCCGGTGTGCCGGTGCCGCTAGGCGGAGGATTAGCCTAGTGAGCCGTGGCGCCGGCCGCCCTGTCATTAATTTTAAAGATTTATTTATTTTGAAAGAGTTATAGAGTGAGGTGGGGAGAGAGAGACAGAGACAGGGAGAGACAGAGAATCTTCCAACCACTGGTTCATTTCCAAGATGGCCACAATGGCCGGGACTGGGCCAAATCAAAGCTAGGAGCCAGGAGCTTCATCCGGGTCTCCCAGGTGGGTGTCAGGAGCCCAGGCATTTGAGCCATCCTCTGCTGCTTTCCCAGGCCACTAGTAGGAAGCTGGATTGGAAGTGGAGCAGCTGGGACACGAACCGGTGCCCATATGTGGTGCAGGGGTCACAGGCAGCAGCTTTACCTGCTGTACCACAGTGCCAGCCCCACCTGCCTGCTGCACCTGTTAGTAACCTTTACCACACTGGCTGCACTTCACCCCATGCCTGCAAGTCCACGCAGGGGACTCTTCCACAGAGTTCTCCAGGAGAGGGCACGCATCCCTCTGGCTCTCTCCCACATGACACTGCCCCCGGGATCTCTACCACACCACCGGCTTGCCTTATCCACCCTGTCACACCCTGACACAACAAGCAGGCCCCGCTAGGGTACTTTCTTCCATCCCAAGGAAGAGAGAAAGCAGCCAAAGCTGAGAGCAAAAAAATTAAGCTCAAGGAGCCAAGAAATTACACGAGGTGTTTGCCGTGATTCTAATGGGACACACATCCCAAACAAACAAATACAATGCAAACACCTTATGTTTATAGCAGCAAATTATATTCACAGCTCACTCAAATTCCTGGTATATACACAGGTCAAAAAAACAAGATAAGATAGCCAGAAGCACACTCAAGTATAAAGAGCAGTTTAATATACAGTAGGTATGATATTTAAAATTAAGAATAAAAATTTATATTCAAAAAACAATGCTCAAAAAACTTAGTAGTAACCTAAGGGGGAAAAATAACATTGTGTCCCTACCTTACAGCAAGATAAAAAACCTGATTGGTAAACAATAAAAAGGAAACCATAAATGTAATAGAACAAATAACAGAGAATTTTATTTTATCATATCAGAATGGAAAGGCATCCTAACTATGACAGGATACAGAGGCACACAAGAAATGATAAAAAATTTTACTTCGAGCACACATAAAAAATATTTATTTATCAACAAACAAACTTAAACAAGATAAAGAAATGACAGAGAAAAACATTTACAACTCATGTTACAGACCAAGGACAAATTTACTGGATCTACAAAGAATGTGGCTAAGTTACAAAGTGAAACCAACAACAGAAGTCAAACAAGGAAACAGCATGAACAGGTGGCTCGGGGCAAAATAAAGCTTTTAGTTACAAGCACAAAATAATGAAATACAGTGCTGAAAAGACAATCATGAAACTATATCATGAAATTACGTTTAGCCATTCTTTGAAAGAAGTAAGAGCTGTAGGAAGATTGCAAACCAGCTTGCTAATAACGGAATATTTGTTGGCAAGCCCCTGAGTGTATGTGGCACTTGGGAATGCAAATAGGTAGAATCTTCACAGACAGAATTTAAAATATGTCCTCACTCACCAAAGAAATTTGGTTTATGAATATACCCTACATACACACACACACACACACATTTGTGAAGTCACGTGTACAAGATATTCATCAGAGCAGTGCTGTTAACAGCAAAACCCTAGAAACTATCTACACGTTCATCAATGCACAGCTAAGTAAATTACATTATATCCACGCAAATGAATAACTGGAAGGTATTTAACAAAAGCAGAGATCTTTGTAAGTACCAAAATGGAAAACCCTCAGAGCAGCATAAGAAATAGCGGTAAGCTGTTAGCTAAAGTATACACAATTGTACACATTTTCCCTAGAAGTGCATATTCTTTAACATAGAATTTTTACTACGTATAATTATATAAAAAGTATAAAGCTCTGATTTTTAAGGATGAGTAACAAGAAGCTCAGAATATAGATTTAGATGTGGACTACAGATAATTTTGTTTTATTCTTAAATTACTAAACATATGTTTAATAAATAGTGGAAAATTATACATAGATTATAGAACATCTTGTGATTCAGTTAAATACTAAGGAATTCAGCCAACAGTTAAGGTGCACACATCCCACACTGGAGAACGGGGCTGGACTCCCAGATCCAGCCTCTGACTCTAGACCCCTACCAATGCAGTTCCTAGAAGGCAGTGGGGAGAGTGTAACCGTGTTCCTGAAACCCAGGGAGACTTGGGTTGAGTTCCTGGCCTCAAACTTTGGCCAAGGCTACACGCATTTGAGGAGTGAGCCAGCAGATCTCTCTCTCTCTCCCTCTTTCTCTCTCTCTCTCTCTTCCCCCTTCCCTCTCTCCCTCTCTCTTCCCCTCGTCCTCTCCCTCTCTCTCTCTCTCTGTCTCTCTCTCTTTTTCAAATACTGCCTTTAAAAATGGAAGGCTAGGGGCTGGAGCTATGGCATAGCAGGTAAAGCCACCACCTCAGTGCCCCATCCCATATTGGCGCCGGTTCGAGTCCCGGCTGCTCCACTTCCGATCCAGCTCTCTGCTATGGCCTGGGAAAGCAGAAGATGGCCCAAGTGCTTGGGGCCCTGCACCCACATGGGAGACCCAGAGGAAACTTCTGGCTTCTGGCTCCTGGTTTTGGTTCAGCGCAACTCCGGCCATTGTGGGCATTTAGGGAGTGAAACAACAGACAGAAGAATCTGTCTCTGTCTGTTTGTCTGTCTCTCTCTCTCTCTCTCTGCCTCTCCTTCTCTATGTGTAACTCTGATTTTCAAATAAATAAATAAATCTTTTTTAAAAATGAAGGCCAAATTAGCTCTACTAATTTAGACAAAACAGAGATGAGGAAGAGCATTTTGTAATGATTAAGGGGTCAATTTTCCAAGAAGATACAATTAATTTTAATGTGCCTGCAACGAACAGAATATTAAAATATGTGAGACAAAAATTGATAGAACTACAAGGTGAAATAGATGAACCAACTACTGTAGCTGGAGGCATCAACACCTCACTTTCAGTAATTGATAGATCAAGCAGATAGAAAATCAGGAAGCCTATAAATGACCTTAACGACACTATCAATCAACTTGATCTAACTGGCACTTATGGAACATGGTATCCCATCACAGCAAAGCTCACATTCTTCTCAGGCTCCCACGGAATTCTGTCAAAAAGACTCAACTCTCCACCTTAACTGTAAAAGAATACAACCTCTACAAACTCTGATCTCTACCCACAAAGACATTAAATTGGAAATCAGTCACACAAGAGAAGACAGATAATGCCAAACTTGGAGATTAAACTAATATATGATTGAAAGAAGTCTCAGGTGAAGTTTTTAAATATCTTTGGCTAAATAAAGATGGAACACAAATTACCGAAGTATAGAGGACACAGCAGAAGCAATGCTCAGAGGAAAATTTATAGCCTTAAATCCATATTTTAGAAACTGATCAGTATCATTAATATTGATCTCATATTATACCATGGAAACTACAGAGAATAAGGTAATTTAAATACAGGAAGTTCTACAACATGCAGAGAAAAAAGAACAGGAAATAAAGAGACTTGGGAGAGCCCCCCCGCCCGCCTCCTCCACCACAGCCGCAGCAAAGGCACATCTGTCTGTGACCCAAAATGCAGGCGTCCACCAGACACCAAACCTACTGCACCCTGACCTTGGCCTGCACAGCCTCCAGAACCATGAGGAACGCACTGGTTATCAGCCACCCCTTCCAGGGTCGACTGTTAAGCAGCCGGGATGGCCTAGGAACCCTGACACCATGTGAGGAAAATAAATGGCACTTGACCTCGGGGGCCTCCCTCCCCAAAACACAAGTCCCCCATCTGACCATAAGGAAAACATCGTGCATCCCCAACAGGGGTCATCACAAGGAAGGAATTGTGAGAAACCCTCACCGGATTCTGTCCTGGTGCCCCTCTTCCAGGCCAGCTCTCTGCTGTGGCCCGGGAGTGCAGTGGAGGATGGCCCGAGTGCTTGGGCCCTGCACCCCATGGGAGACCAGGAGAAGTACCTGGCTCCTGGCTTCAGATCAGCGCGGTGAGCTGGCCGCAGTGCGCTGGCCACGGCGGCCATTGGAGGGTGAACCAACGGCAAAGGAAGACCTTTCTCTCTGTCTCTCTCTCTCACTGTCCACTCTGCCTGTGAAAAGAAAGAAAGAAAGAAAGAGAGAGAGAGAGAGAGAGAGAGAGAGAGAGAAAGAAAGAAAGAAAGAAAGAAAGAAAGAAAGAAAGAAAAGAAAAGAAAAGAAAGGAAAGAAAGAAAGAAAGAAAGAGAGAGAGAAAGAAAGAGAGAGAGAGAGAAAGAGAGAAAGAGAGAAAGAAAGAAAGAAAGAAAGAGAAAGAGAGAAAGAGAGAAAGAGAAAGAGAGAAAAAGAGAGAAAGAGAGAAAGAGAAAGAGAAAGAGAAAGAGAAAGAGAAAGAGAAAGAGAAAGAGAAAAGAAAAGAAAAGAAAAGAAAAGAAAAGAAAAGAAAAGAAAAGAAAAGAAAAGAAAAGAAAAGAAAAGAAAAGAAAAGAAAAAAAGGATCCTGCAACAGAACGGGGAGTGGGAGGGAGCAGGTACCAACTAAGGCAATACAAGTGAAGTGAGCACTTTACTTAATAACCACATGTCGATGGTGTTCATCCTGTCGGTGCACCTTAGTAATAAAAGGTGCTAATACCACAGAGGAAAGTGGGTACAAGCTGTACAGCACGTCTCACACTGCTTCCACTTTTCTTCTCTAAAGCTAAAGCTGTTCCAAAACTTAAAGTTTAAAGGAAACTAGATAACAAAAATATACCATTTGTAGAATGACACTAAAGCCTTCCATGAGAAAAAAATATTTTTAAATATCAGAACACAGCTACAGAACTCCTGGGTAAAGACAATAAGTAGAACAACAACTGGAAACAGAATTTTCCTTCTCCAAAATCTAATCCAGTGGAAAAATACATAGTAATCCCAAAACTAAACGCAGTGTTCAACAAGCAGAATCGTAAGGCAAAGCAGGGCCATTCCCTACTCAATGCCATCATCACACTCCGTAGAGAGGAGCTGAGAAAAATCCCAGAGCTTTGATGGCTCCTCCTGTAACAAGCGAGAAGCACCCCTCTCTGCATACATCCCTTTCTCTTCCCTATCCTAAGTCAACACAGACACGGACGCTGGGGCTGACAAACACCGACAGGAGAGAAAGCTTCCATGCTGACCTGGAGGAAGGGACTGGGAGCTGGACGGATTCTGTCCACCAGGGGCGCAGCTCCTGACCCAGCGTGGTGCCCTTCAGTGGGGGGCAGACTTGGCGCACAGAGGGAGCCCAGGCTTGGAGCACAGCCCTGCCCCCACACATGATCACTCCAGGAAACAAAGAACAGGAGTGCAGCAGGCAACAGGGAGTAGTCGGAGCAATGACCGTGAAATCACAGAAGTGAGAAGCCAACAAACCACCAGCACTATGTTAGAGAAATGAGAGGGTAAAAAAGATGAGATTAAAATTCCCAAAACCTCAGCATGTCAACACAGCAAACCACATCCTAAAAACAAAAATAAGTTAAAAACAATTGTGTGTACACACTCATCTACACACATACACACTGTGTCTATCCAGCATCTACCCATCCCCACTCATCCACCTATCTGAATACCTAGCCACGTACACATCTGCTGTGTCTCTGAAAGTCTGTCTGCTTACCAACCTGCCTGTCTGTCTCTCTGAACAAGCAAAGTGGAACGCAGCCCAGAGCAGAGCATAACCCACGGTGGGAGACATGCCTTCCACGGTGTCATGCACAATACACAGCCATGTTCCACACAAGCACATTTCAGTCAAGCCTGGGCTGTGTGTGTGATGGTGATCCCGTAAGATGATAACAGGGTAGAAAAGCCACAGTAGCACAAGGTACCACCCACATATTTGCAGTGTTGCTGGTATAAATACAACCACCACATTGCAGGTTGTACAGAAGTATAGCACGCACAATTCTTCACAGTACTTAACACTGGATAATAAATGGTTATGTTTCTGCTCTATGGATTTGCTGTATGGATTTATAATTTTAAAGTGCATTCCTTATACTTATACTAAAGCTGCTGACTATACAACTGTGTGCTGTGTGGCAGCAGCATCCAGAGGCCACATGGAGCGGTTCAGCTCCACTGTCTAGGTTTGTGCCTGCTCATGTTGGCGAAATGAAGAAATCAGCTAATGACGCATTTATCAGAATGTGTCCCAGTAGTCAAGGGGCCCATGGCTGTAGTAGAAACCTACGCTCAGTGGAAAAAAGACTCAAAGCAAGTCTGACAGAACAAAAACCGAGAGCAAAATGCAAACTCAAGGAACAACTTGGAAAAGACAAGAACCACTGGAGGATGAGTGAAATGAGAACAAGAAGGTTCTGATATATACAACAAAATATGCTTTTATTAATAGGAATTGCTAAATAATAATAAATGCAAATCAAAATGAGAAAATAAAGAAGTACTTGGAGAAAAGCACACATAGGGGAAGCAATGACAAGCAATTCAGTTTATTGGTTGGTTGTAGGGATCAAACAATCAATAAATGCAGCCCAAGAAGTAAAACACAATAATGGACAAAATCTAGACTCCTCAGAGCAAAAGAGTATGCTTCATTCTGTGGGAGTCTGGTGGGGCGTTCAAAACCAAACTCCGGCCAGGCGAATGGCACAGCGGTTAAGTCACTGCTTCCGATTGCCGACAACCTGTACTGTGAGCCTGGTTCGAATCCAAGCTCCATTCACAATACGGCTTCCCGCTAATGTGCACCCTGCGAGGCAGCAGGAGATCACTCACATAATCAGGTCTCTAGCAAACACTTTGAAACCTCAGGCTGTGTTCCAGGTTTCTGGCTTCAGACAGGTCCAGTCCCGACTGCTGCAGAGAGAGCCAGAAGATGGCAATTTGCTCACTCTCTCTTGCTGTCACTCTCTCTCATTCATAAATAAATAAATAGGAAAAAATGAAGTCTCTTGTCAACATATTTCAACTAAGCATTAAAAAAAAAAAAACCTCTCAACTTACACAAGTAGAAAGTAAATGATGTGCTGAGTGGGTCAAGTGTGGCAAGCTCTCTTATTTTCCAGACAACCTAGAAACCGTGGGAACAGTGGCTTAGAACAGAACAAGAAGGTTCCACACTAAGAAAATACAAACAGGACCAAAGGCAGGGCGCCGGGCCACAGGTGTTCATTCTAGCAGTGAGAATACCAGGATTTTGGTTTCATCTCCAGCTCCTGATTCGAACTTTCTCAGTGCAGACCCTGGCTCAGGTAGCTGGTCCCACCACCCACCTGGGGCACCCGGACCGCGTTCCCAGCCCCTGGCTCTAGCCCAGCCCAAACACAACCTCACGGGCACGGAGGGAGTAACTCAGCAGATAGCAGCGCTGCCCGCGTGTCACTGTGGGTCTCTGCCTCTCTCCTTCTCAAATACAAAATAACAAAACATGAAGAGCAGGAATTTGGAGAGAGGAGAAAGAAAAGAGCTTTTTTTTCTTTCATTGCATAAAATCTACAAGGAAATTATGTCACCGGTTGCAAACGTTTAAATGTTTTCACAGATGCTAAATCTTAGAAATATTTTTGAGAAATACAGTAAGCATCGCTTACAAGTACCTAGGTCCACCTTGAATCAGAGTGTACTGTGGTACAAATGGAGGATTATTTCCCCCTTATCTCACTGCATTTGATTCCACACTGCGTGCATGAAACGGGACACACCGTCAAGGAAAACAGGCTCGTATAACATAAGGGGAAGTTCACTGATGAGGGTCGCTTTGGTTTCTTGCCCTGATCAGGGTTCACATGTTTGAAATTAATAAAAGTAAAAACAATAAGCACGTGGGAACACAGAAGCAGCTGCAGACAACGGCTGCATGAGCGGGCAGAGTAGCTGTGTTGCAACAAAACTTTATCATGGGGCTGGCGCCGTGGCACACTAGGTTAATCCTGCAGCGCTGCCATCCCATATGGGCTCCGGGTTCTAGTCCCAGTTGCTCCTCTTCCAGTCCAGCTCTCTGCTGTGGCCTGGGAAGGCAGTGGAGGATGGCCCCAGTGCTTGGGCTCCTGCACATGTGTGGGAGACCAGGAGAAGCACCTGGCTCCTGGCTTCAGATCAGCGTAGCTCCTGCCGTTGCGGCCATTTGGGGGGTGAACCAATGAAAGGAAGACCTTTCTCTCTGTCTCTCTCTCACTGTCTGTAAATCTACCTGTCAAATAAATAAATAATAAAAAAATGTCTAAAAAAACTTTACCACAAAAACAGGCGGCAGGTCAGACGCAGCCCATGGGAGGAAATTTGGGCGTCCTCGTGCAGTCAGAGTCTATGCCCCTGCTTCCTGGAAAACCTTCCCCAAAGCACCTGAACCTTTTCTGACATTCTGTGATACATGCATGCTGTTCAAATACATGCACACTGTTGACAATTCAGAAAAGAAGAGTTCAAAAGGGAAGTTGAAATTGCCTATAGTTCCACTAACCAAAAACGGAGGTTATTTAATCTTAATACATTTATGTATTTATCTGTGTGTGTAGTTTTGTAACTGATGCTGCTTAATAAGCTTACATCCTGATTTTCACGCTTAACATTATTGCATCAAAAGGAATTCTGACAAAATTAACATTTTTGTAAACGTGATTCTTAAAAGGCACACACAACCCTATCACAAATCATTTGGAGATTTATTTGCTCCTTTTACTCGGATATTTGGATATTCCACTATATGCTTATAATGCAATGCTCACATGAAAATCTGTGTATTTAAATCCTTTGCCATGTGCCTGGCAAACTTTTAGGCAGACTCACAGAACTGAAATTACAGAGCGTGAACAATTCTGATGCTTGCCATGGACTTCCTTTCGGATTCCTGTCTGTGGTATCTGAGATGGGACCATGAAATAATTTAAAGTCGTACATCCTCTTCTTACGATTGGAGCCACTATCCCCCTTACACACAGAAGTCCAGATTACACATAAATCTTTAAAATACTCCACCCAAGACAAGCTGTGCCTCGCCTGGTTAAAAGAAAGGGAGTCTAGCTGTTTTTCCCTGGCAAGCCACTAGGCATCTATTTGCCGCAGTCGGGATTACAGAGGTAGGCGTCACGGCAAAGTCTCAGAGCAGGGTAATTCATCATCGTGGACATCACACTGTCAGTGAGCATAAATCAAGAGACAAGCACTCTCTCCCCGAGTGATACGAAACAGCGCAACACGGAGAGAAGAACCCGATGGTGCCTGTGGCTGGCGCTTCTCGCCTCTCCTGCAAACGAGTAGCACATCACACACGGACGCCTCTGCCCTGTGATCTATTCTCTCCACCAGGTATTACTCAGATGTGGCCAACAGCATGAGATACAACAATCTATCCATAAAAACTGCCCAGGAACACACCACTGGTTTATGGTAAGCATAAAGTGACCACGGCACAGATGGCCACACCTGCTTACAGACCCTGTCCATGGCAAGCCAGAGTGGAGAAGAACTCCACCTCCATTTTGTCACCAGCTGAGAAGACCACAAACCACACAGAAGCTGGATCTGAGAGACCCAGGTTTGACCTCCTCTCCGTCAGTGACTGCCAGGCCCACCCACTCCCTGTGCTGCGACAGGGAGAAAGTTGTGCTTTCTCTGTGAACCCGAACAAGCAGATACAGCGTGACTGCCACGAGTCCTAGAAAGCAAGAACAGTCAGTTAATGCTGCCAAAACCGGATGCCCTTCCTACATTATCTTTTTTAAACATTTATTTTATTCAATTTAAAGGCAAAGTGACAGAATGAGAGGTAGAGAAAGGCAGAGATCTTCCATCCATTTGGTTCACTCCCCCAAATGGCCACAACACAGGGCTGGCCCAGGCCACACCAGGAGCCAGGAACTCCATCCGGGTTTCCCACGTGGGTACAGGTGCCCAAGCACTTGGTCATTTTCCAGGGCTTTCCTAGGTGCATCAGCAGGGAGGTAGATTGAAAGTGGAGCAGCCAGGACCCAAATGGGTGCTCATATGGGATCCTGGCATCGCAAGTAGAAGTTTAACTCACTATGCCACAACACTGCCCCTTCCTACATTCAAATGCACAAAACTGTTTTCTAATCTCTCTCAGTAATTCTCTTAATAAGACCAAAGGCAAAAATTTACCTCTAAATTCAGAGGCTTAAACAGCTTAATCGTTATTCTAAACTATTAGAGGACTAATTTTGATGCCTCAGTAACTCTCTTTAATTCCACTCAACACAGAACCAGACAAATAGCTTGAAATCATAATAAGCAAAATCATATTTCAGAACAGCATGACCACAGTGCATTTCCCTATGAACTGCCAAGCCTCACGTTTTTCAACTTTGTGTTTGTATAAAACATACCCATCATGTTACTGTACACACTTTATATGCACAGAAATAAAACTGTTGCTTTTACTTTTACTAAAAAAGAGAAATGATTAAAATCCCCATAAAGTATATATTAAGTACTCCCTAGAGTGAGTAGCCATAAAATTGTATGAGGCACTTATTGAATTCATCTGAGTTGGTAGGATGTGCATATATTATAGGATTCTTTAAAATGCATGCTGTTAACTGGAATTCAGTGCATTAATACAAACAATTCCATTTGAACCCTTTGAAAATAGATATTACAGTATCTTCCTGACAGGTGAGATGATAGGAAATGTGTAAAAGTCCGTTACATCAACCCACAGCTGGGTTTTGAATGGAAGGGAAGATGGCAGCTGCTCAATCCTGGAGCAGAAGATGCCCCCAGACTCTGACCAAGCCTGGCTAAATAGGAAAGGGAGTCTCCGTGTCAGTCCACCAGGGTTCTAGCCAATGCTTGCAAGGGTATCTTGGGAGCAAGCTCCCAGGCAGAACCTGAGCCAATCATGCAGCTGTAAGGACCTGCTAAGAAAATGCCCCCAGAACAAGCCATGAAGGGATGGACCAAAGACTAGTAGAGGGAGAGACGGGGAAGGGTCTGAGTGCACAGAAGGTCTAGACCAGCACACCGCAGAGATTCTCCCTCTGGAGTCAACAGATCCAGGCTTTCGCACTAACATCCCAGAAAGCCATTCAACCTTGGGCAGGCTGGGGTAGGAGGAGGTCTACAGAGCATCTCTGAGTCTTCCTGTGGGGCAAGGCGGCTCCGATACACAGGAGCCAGGCTCTGAAGCTCCAGGTGCCTGCACTGGGCAGCACAGACTGGAGGCAGGGCGGCAAACGAGGGGATGGCCACCGACAAGCTCCTCCATAGCAGGCAGGGTTTGTGCTCGAGTCAGTATGGAACAAACCCACCGAACTACCTGCATTTCGTTCGTATGATTTTTAAATCTGAAAAAAATCAGTCATACGGCATGGAATGCCCAACGGTAGAGAGAGGTCTTTCCCTCGTTAAGTTGTTTCCCATCTTGCTCTTGTCTCTCTCAGTTTGTTCATTATTCTACACCTGTAGCGCCAGTGATGCCAGGAGGACCAAACCCAGGTGAACGAAGCGAAGGCAGTGCCTTGCTTTTCACTCATGAAACCATGTTCCACGGTCACAGACGTATTCCAGTCAACCCAAACTCCCCGTAAGTACAGGCAAAGACGCTCCAGGACATGAACAACCACAGCAAAGCCATCCCTTCCACAGGACATCACACAAAACATGTTTCCTCCCTGTCATGCAACAGTGGCCTTAGCTCAACCTGGAGATTGAGTTTCCTTCAAGAAATAGTCACTCAACAACAGGAGTTTTCAAAGTGGGGCGAGGGACCGTTGTGAAAACTCACAAATGTGTGCTTGGAGACTCCGTTCAGTGCTCCTCCAGTGCCCTTCCAAAGCCCCGATGCCGACAGAACCTGTCACAGCAACACCTATCAACGAAGGAGCAGCTGGAACCTGTTGATGACTGATTGACTGGGTCTTCTTGGAAATGGAGAAGCAACTCGCAAGGCCTCTCTGAAAAAGTTTTCCATTTAGCAAGTGAAACAGTGACCCATCGTTCACTTCATGCACTTCACGCTGGACCTCTAGCATCTGTTGTTTTCATACACAACTGGGTCACTCCCCTGATGAGTCCCCACTCTCTTGGGGAGAGGAGACCACTTTATTACATCTCATAAACAATAAAGGTGTGATCTACTCAATCAACAATCTCAGGACCTTCCCGAATTCCTACCATAAATAATGTGTTGTGGCCAGCACCACAGCTCACTAGGCTAATCCTCCACCTGCGGTGCCAGCACACTGGGTTCTGGTCCTGGTCGGGGCACCAGATTCTGTCCCGGTTGCTCCTCTTCCAGTCCAGCTCTCTGCTGTGGCCAGGGAGGGCAGTGGAAGATGGCCCAAGTGCTTGGGTCCTGCACCCACATGGGAGACCAGGAGGAAGCACCTGGCTCCTGGCTTCAGATCAGCGCAGCGCGCCGGCCGTAGCAGCCATTTGGGAGGTAAACCATCAGAGGGAAGACCTTTCTCTCTGTCTCTCTCTCTCTCATTGTTTAACTCTGCCTGTCAAATAATAATGATAATAATAATAATGTGTTTAGTATACCCTGTATCACAGTGCCTCACTTGGTATATCTGCATTACCATAACTCCCACCTGTCTCCTCTACCTCTCACCACTCTTCAGAAATACTGTTCATAATCATGTTTTATCTAGCCCAGAACTATCTATCTGCACAAGAACGGGCTGTATTTTCTGTCAATTTGGGGACATAGAGTCCCACTGCTGATGGCTTGCAAATACCCTCTTACTTTAAAACTAAACTTTGGCATCTCAAAGTACAAGAGAGTAGAACGTGAAGTGAGTTGAGCGGATCTAGGATATTTTGCTTCAAAACTTAAGCCGATGATTCTAACACTGACTATAGTGAGGAAGCTGGAAACCGCAGGGATCGGGTTAAAAAGACACGGAGACACCCCCTTGAGAGTGTGTTCACAACACGTGCACGTCTTGGAAATGCAGACTCCAAACGAAACGGAGAACAGCACGTTATAAAAAGTTAGGGAGACAGTAACTAAAGTATCCAATTTTCTAAATGACTGTAATTGAAGTTACCATTCAGTTATGAGAAAGACGACTTCAAGAGTTCCCTAATTGGTCCCCAAGCACACCAAGATTTCACCAGATAATGAAATGCTCCCGTTAATCCGTGCCCTCTGAAAGTCCCCAGAAAGAGCTGCCAGTGCAGGGTGGTGAAGATGCCAGACCGTCCACTGCTGTGTGCCTTGCTGGTGAGCTCACACAGGGAGCACAAAAGGCTGGCCCACGACTGCTTGTTGGGAGATGAGTGGGAGGGAGAAGTGATTCCAAAGACCTCCAGGACAATTTCCAAGGACAACAGACACACCAGCAGCCACGCAGTCATGTGGCTGGCAGAGATCTGCCCTGCATAACTCCATTTCTCCACTGATACACGCACTGTCCATCTGCTTGCTGCGGTCGCTGTGGGAGTGTGTGTGTCCCCGCCACGGTTCAAGGGTAGAACTGAGACAGCCGAATGGAGCAAGATGGAGACACGGCACCCATCAGAGGTGATCAAGCTGCTTTTAAAAGAGTCTCTGGCCCTCACCTGCCCCTGCACCCCCTCCACATGAGGACACAGCTCCCCTCGGGTCTGGAGGATGCAGCACAGGTGTCAACCAGCAGACGGAGCCCTCAGCGACTGTGTGGGCCACCAGGGACTCAGGTGGACGTGCACAACCAAAGAGTTCTTGCAAATCTGCATCCACAGCCCCCACCCACACTCTGCATGTATTCCCCATGGTGAGGAAAATAGCCACATATTCAGAGGCAGACAAAAGAAGAAATGAGGGGTGTGAGAGAGAGGGAATGGGGGTCACATTGGCCTCATAAAAATCCATAGAAGGATCTCCCTTCTCTACGTGTTCAGTTTGTACAGAGCTGTGATTATTTATTTGTTAAATACTTGATAGAATTCACCAGCAAAGCAAGCTGAACTTGGTGTTCTCTCTGTGAGAAGCATGTGTTAAACAAACTTTGTATTTTAGAATAACTTCACGTCCACAGAAAACTGGCAAAGGTAATCCAGCAACACCATGCCGCATCCTCAACTTCTGCTCAAAGGGGTTTCCCTGACCTGAGCGGGACTTCGGGCCTGGTCCCTCGCTGCCTTGGGGACTGCCCTGTGCCCTGAGAGCCTTCACCAGCCCCTCGGCCTCAGAGCTGCCAGCAGCACCCTCCCCAGCTGAAGGAGCCAGACAGGGCTCCAGACAGTGCGACTGTCTGCTGCCGGACACAGAACCCTGTGTAGAATCACCGCCCTGATGTCAGCAGAGTTTATGACCATGGTTAGGGTTACAGGGATGTTGGGACATTTGAAAGAAAAAGATTTTATTTATTGAAAGGCAGATATGAGAGAGAGTCAATCTTCCATCCCCGAGTTCACTTCCCTGACAGCCTCAACAGCCAGCTGTGAAGCCCGCTGAAACCTGGAGCCAGAACTGCACCCTGGTCTCCCCTGTGAGTGGCAGGAGCCCAAGTACTTGGGCCATTACTTGCTTCTTTTTTCCT
Organism: Oryctolagus cuniculus; assembly: GCF_051225735.1. Classification (NCBI taxonomy): domain Eukaryota; kingdom Metazoa; phylum Chordata; class Mammalia; order Lagomorpha; family Leporidae; genus Oryctolagus; species Oryctolagus cuniculus. The sequence goes on from NC_142876.1 coordinate 122,491,125, forward strand.
AGGCACATTAGCAGTGAGCTGGACTGGAAGCGGAGCAGCCCGGACTCAGATCAGCACTCCGAATGGGATGCTGGCATTTCAAACAGCAGCTTAACCCACTGTGCCACTATGGCACCACAACCAGTGATCAGTTTTGAAAAAACCAGGCTTCTCAAAGACTGTGTCCACTTCCTCTAAATGGTTAAATTCCTGACCCAGTACTGGTTGGTGATGACACTGGTCATCCTGATTGCCTACAGACTATGGACACACATCTTGGAGTTAGCCCCATGCTGACTCCTGGCACTGATAACCTGCATTTTCTCTCATTTCTTGATCGCTCTGGCTAGAGAGTTAACTACTGTCCATTTTACTGATCGTTTCATTAAGCAAGAATTTTGTCTTCATTTATTTTCCTTGGTGGTCTATTTCCTATTTTAAATGATGTTTCCTTGCATTTTTGTGACTTTCTTCCTTCTTCTTGACATTGAACTTAGTCTTATTTAGATTCTTAACTTTTTAAAGATATTTTCTTATGTAATTTAATGCTATAAACTACATGTAAGCACAGACTTGGATGAATTCTAAAATTCTACAATTTTGTGTTTTCCTTCACATTTAACTCAAAATTTTAAAGTTTTTCTTTGTGATTCTTCTACAATCTATAGGCTATTTAGGAATACCTGCTTAGGAATGGCGTTTAACCTAGAGGCTAAGACACTGGTTAAAATACTCACGACTCACACTGCAGTGCCTGGGTTCAATACACAGCTTCACATTTCAGCTTCTTGCTAGTGTAGACCCTGAGAGGCAGCAGCTAATGGTTCAAGTAGCTGAGTTCCTGCCACCCAGGTTGGAGACCAGATTTGAGCTCCCAGCTCTTGGCTTCAGCTCGGGCCAGCCCAGGCTGCTGCAGGCATTGAAGGAATGAACCAGCGAATAGAAGACATCTCTCTACTTCTTTCCCTCTCTCAAGTAAATTAAGAAAAATGAAAAGAAAACAGGTATTCAACTTCCAAATAATAGTACTGCAGATATTTCCTGTGAGTAATCCTGATGAGAGAATTCTGCACTTGGTTTGACTCCTGAAGCTTACTGAAGTCTCCTGTGGCGTCAGCAGGGGAGGGTCTCAGTGATCAGCACAGGCACACTTGTGGGGAGCAGGGCCCATCGCCCGGGAGACAAATAAGTACTAAGACTGTGGACAAATAAATACTGAGGACAAATACTGAGATTACCGAGACTAAACTACTGGAACTGCTAGGACTAACTCTGTGCATCTGATCTCCCACCATGTGGTGCTGAGAGGGAGTACACAACTTCCACACAGCTGCCTCACCAACTCGACTAACAAGCTGCAGGAGCTGATCCTGCCCCTGATTGGAGGAGAGCAGCGTGCTCAGTGCGTGGGGAGAGAACGCCAGCAGAGTTGGGATTGGTGGAAGAGGACTATAAAGGAGGAGAGAGACAACGTGCAGGAGGAACATCTGAGGAACCCCTGAGAGGGCCGGCCGGCGGTGTGCTGCTCCTCCACGGAGGCGGGGTGGGGGGGTGGGGGGTGTCGGCAGCTAATCCAGGGAGGACCAGGGAAAGAGACAACAGCAAATCCGTTGCCGCTCCTCTGTGAGCCTGCAGAGCGAGCGACAACACGTGAGAACAATGTGTGTCTGCCATTGATGGTGGAATATTCCACAAACATCAGCCTGATAAACTGATTTGTGCAGTTGATCAAATATTCAATTTCCTTACTGACTTTTGCTCAGCATGCCCTATAAGTACAGGAAAAGGAGGTTGTAATTGTCAGCTCTAATAATATATCTGTATATTTCATTTCTGTTCTACTTCGTGTATCTGAGAACTATTTTGGGTTACATGGGCATTTCATACGCTAGGTCTGTCTAAAGAACTCATCCCTCATCATTGTGAAATGTCCTATTTATTCTAACATCTGCTTGCATAGCACAGACACTAACACATTACTACTGCCACTCTTGTGATTAGTTTTTACATGGTACATCATGTAATACATTGATTTCTTGTACACAACATTCAGTTGGGCCCTGATTTTTTAACCCAATGTCACAAATTATTCATTTGCCTTAATTTGTGATATGGTTACAGAATACTAGGCTGACAGCTTTGGTTTCACTATAGTTCCCTTGTCATATCCTCTGGATAATTTCTGGTGAGTAGTCTGTAGTCATTCTTAACGTTATTCCTCTGTAAAGTCTTCATTTTTCTGGTTTCTTTGAGACTTTTTTTTAATCACTGGTTTTTAGTAGTGGGATTTATGAGGAGCCTCGTTGTGGATTGTGTGTGTCCTTATCTTGCTTAGATGTTGAAATTCTTGGATCCAGCAAAAGCTTTTATTCAGACACTGTATTCTTGTATATAAAGATTTTCTTTCTTTATTTGAGAAGTAGAGTTAGAAAATGGGGGAAGAAAGAGAGAGAGAGAGAGAAATATACAGAGAGGCTTTCCACCTGCTGGTTCACTCCCCAAATGTCCTCAACAGTCAGAGCTGGACTGATCCAAAGCCAGAAGTCAGGAGCCTCCTCCAGGTCTCCCACAGGGGTGCAGGGACATCTTCTACTGCTTTCCAAGCCACAGCAGGGAGCTGCATCAGAAGACAAGCAGCCAGGTCATAAATTGGCCCCCATACAGGGTGAGGGCATTGCAGGTGAAGGCTTAGCCCCTACACCGCAGCACCAGCCCCAGACCTTGCATTTTTAATTCCTGCAGTTCCACATGTTTTTGTATTTTCTCGCCCTCTCCTCTTTAACCCTATTGATCACACTAATAAGGGTCACTTCAACATCCTCGTCTGCTGTTTCTGTCACCTCTCCCATCCCTGGATCTGTTCCTAATAAGTGATTTCTTTCCTTAATATTATTCATATTTTCTTTTTGTGTGTGTTATTTTTGGATGGATAACAGATATGACAGAATTTATTTTGTTGAGGACTAGATATGGCTGAATCTCTTTAAACAGAGACATTGTTCTGGCATGCAGTTCATGAGTTATTAAAGACCTGGTTAATTCTCTCAAGGCTTATTTATAAGCAATTTTTAAGGGGGTGTTTATGGCAGCCTTTACTTTAGAGCTAATTTAGCACTATTAAAGTGCCCCCATTCTGGAACACCAGCCCACTATGTCCACTTGTTGATGCCCCTGCACACTCGGAGGGCTCCCTCCCTCCATGAACTTTGGCTTAGGGGCCTCATTTCTCCCCAGCAGCTGTTCTCCAAGCCTCACGGCAGGGGACCACATGCACCTGCTGGTAGTTAGTCAGACTTGGGTGGGCTCTCCTGAACACCAACCCCAGTGTCTCTTCTCCCCAGTGCACTCTGTGTGCATCCACCTTCCACAAAGGGCTGTGAGCCTCAAGTGCCAGCCACCTGCACATCCTTGGAGCCTGCCCTCAGTCTGCTGAGCACGGGGCAGCCACCAGGCCTTTTCTGGGCTCTTCCTCCATGCACCGCAGGATGGAAAATGCTCCCAGGAAGGATGCTGGGAGACACAAGGATTCTCCCATTTGTCTGCCTTCCCTCATGAACCACGGGCCTATAGTTCCTGCCATCCAAATTCAAAAAGCAATGGTTAGTGTGTTTTATCTGGTTTTCTGCTTGTTTTGGGCAGGAGGGCAAGTCCTATAACAGACGCCCTTTATGGAAAGTAGCCCTGAAATGGGGCAGATTGCCTCCACTGATTTCACTGATCACCCAGCAGGCACGCTGGACACTGCACCGGGTATCTGTGCAGTCATCGATCAGTTCTCACTCATCACTGAGAACGTGTTTGTTGCCCCAGAGACGCGCCTGCAAGCCCTCGGCTGTAACTGACAGACGTGAGCCACCACCTTCCTGCTCTCATTGAACGCTCTGCTTCGAGGAGCAACATCCTACAGTGCCTTCTGCGTGAGTTCCCAACACTCAGTTTCTCCTGTTTGTTTCCCACTTCTGCGGTTTTTCAAGCTGTCACACTTGCCCTTGCTCTCAGCTTCGAGAAACTCTGGATGCTAATGTGCCCATTTAATAGACAAGTCAGCTGTGGGCCAGATTTTCTGCAGGCCCGAAACACGGTGAGGAACAGGAGGGTTTGCATGTCTGTCTCAGAACTCCAACAGCGCTCCTTCCGCTGTGGTTCACCAGAGCGCACAAGCTATGCAACCCATCGCCTGCCTTAAAGGAAGCAACCTCAAACAGAAAACCCGTAAATGCACATCTCAAATCCCCTCCGCCAGCTCACCCTCTCAAGTCTGATCTCCCCAGAATTAATTGACGTTTACAAGCATTGACATTCTGTCAGCCACGTCCTTAAGGAAGGGATTCTAGTGTCTGCTTTGTTTTCAAATGGCTGTCATTAGTTGACTCATAAAAAGTAATTGGCTCTATGATTGCATACATGTCCAGATCACCAGCACACTGTCCCTTAATTACTGCTTTGTGTGTGCACACAGGTGTTAACTCCATTTAGTTGCTTGGGGAACTCTCTGGCACCACCTCTAAGCCGCAGAACAGTGAAATGCAGTGAGGATCCTATCCTGGGGCTCCAGCTTTCCCAAGCTGTTCCTGCTCATCTAAAAGATGAGGTCAAGGTCGTCAAAGCATCCTCAATTTCCTCAAGTGAGAAGAGGCACCTGCAATAACTGACACAGGTATCTGGAAGGACCCTCCCATTCCTAGCATTTCAGGATATCTCTGAGTGCATCGAGCTGGCACTGTCTAAACCCAGACGCTTAATAACTGGCCATTTTCATGTGTATCCAGCATAAGAAAACCAAGGTTCAAAACGGTATTGGATCATCTCCATAAAAAGAAGACACAACATTTCCAGTGTAATGGAAATACTTAACAGTGTCTGATAATCTGAGAATCAGCAGAACCGCTGCCATGTTGGAGATGGGTAAGACACAACGATAATTGTGTCCTGGGGTTCTCAAAACGCATTGCTGAGCAAGGCTGGACGCTGGGCCGGTACAGATTGCTGGGCACCTGTCCCAGAGTTTTCCATTCAGCAGCTCCAGGGCAAGGATCTAAACAGGGCCTAGGACTGCACTTTGAGAACCACAGAGTTAGCCCAACCCAATGCCCTGGTTGCCTGCCTCCTCTCCAACGTTCCCCAGACAGGAAGTGCGGGTGCAGAGAGAGGAAGACCGCAGAGGGAGCCTCTGCCAGGCACCTGGCCCTCACACCTCTCCTGCAAGGTCTCCAGCGCTGACAGACGCATCCCAGCAGAGGCCTTGGCACATTTTTCTGAACCGCAGTGCTAGAGAGCAGAGTGCAGAATCCACGAGAGGGCTCATAACACAGGGAGTGGGAAACCAGGGAAATTAAAGGTAAATGCCTTAATCTCCGGTACACACAGATGTAAGCAGTATTTACCTCTACCTGCTACTTTTGTTTTTCTAACCCTTGACTTTTAAAAAATGCTAAAATGCATTCAATTGCCAGAAATATGTTAAAATAAAGGTGATTTACATGATAATTTAAGGTTAAAGGAAATTTTATATATAACAAAACACTGAAAAGTACCACCTGTCCTACAGGCAAAAACGGGTGTAGAGACTAGTGGGACACACAGGTCCTGTAACCATGGATTCGCCCCAGCTGGGGACTACACATATTGTTTAAACACTCCAATTGCACTGAACATGTACAGACTTTTTTGACATTATTCCCTGAGCAACACATTATAGCAACCATTTATAAAACACTGACATTATATCAAGTATTGTAAGTCACTTAGAGATGAGGTAACGTAAATGGATCGCTTAGGTTTTATGCAAATACTATGCCATTTTATATAAAACACCATTAAAAGGCTTGAACATCATGGGATTTTGGTGTCTGTAGGTGGTCCTACAACCAACCCAGCAGTTCCTGATGATAATCATACTGTGGATTTATCTCAAGATGGGAATCCAAGAGTTCCGACTCTAACCTGTTAACTGTTGCATGGGTGGGAACACCAAACATCTGCGTTCTTTCAGCTCTGTGGCTGGCTGGTGTGTGCGCACAACCAAGTTCAGGGGAGTGCTGTGTAATCCATGCTGCTGTGGAAGTCCACCCCTCCTGCCTGACTTCATATCCATGGCAGAGGGAAGAAGAGGGGGACGAAGGGACTGGAAAGGGAACCAGTGCAGAAGGAAAAAGACAAACTGCTTCTCAGAGGGCCAGAGCCTGATGTACAACTGACAGGACACAGTAGGGCTGGGGAAGCCCTAAGAACTGAGCAGGCTGTGCAGCCAATCCAACAAACTGGCCCCAAGGGGAAGGGAAGGAGACTCAAGGGGACCTGTGGGACACCCAAGCAGTAAGTCACAGGCGTGGGACAGCAGGAAGTTTGTAACCATGTGTCAGGGACACGAGGACAGAGTAACAGGTTCTAAGAAGTGAGCTAATCAAATCAACATCTTCGCCAGTGCTGCGGCATAGTGGGTAAAGCCGCTGCCTGCAGTGCTGACACCCCATATGGGCACAAGCTCAAGTCCTCACTGCTCCACTTCCAATCCAGCTCCCTGCTGTGGCCTGGAAAAGCAACAGAAGATCCCCAAGTGCTTGGGTCCCTGCTCTCACGTGGGACACCCGGGATAAGCTCTTGGCTCCTGGCTTTGGATTGGCACAGCCCCGACCATTGCGCCACCTGGGGATTGAACCAGCAGAGAGGACTGCTCTCTTTCACTCTCTGTATAACTCTGACTTTCAAATAAGTAAATAAATCTTTTTTAAAAAAAATCAACATCATCACCTTGGGGAGCAAACTTCCCCTAAAAAGCAAAGCCACCGGCAGAAACAGCTCCTGGGAGCTGCCTGAGGAGTGGCTGCAAAGGGCGAGTACTTTCGGCAACCAGCCCAACCAGACTTGGAAAAGGGCACTTAGGTTGTCTCAGCCGGCCAGGACAGCCAGCATAAACTTCTAGTCTGTATGTAAGCATTCCTTATCTGTACCCAGAAATGCCCCTCTCAAAGCTAACCAGTAGCCTCTTTCCACAGGCAACACCTTGCACCTTGCATCTTTTTTTTTTTTTTTTACAGGCAGAGTGGACAGAGAGTGAGAGAGAGTGAGAGAGAGTGAGAGAGAGTGAGAGAGAGAGAGAGAAAGGTCTTCCTTTTCTGTTGTTTCACCCCCCAATGGCTGTTCCGGCGGCACGCTGCGGCCAGTGCACCACGCCAATCCAAGACTAGGAGCCAGGTGCGTCTCCTCATCTCCCATGCAGGTGCAGGGCCCAAGCACTTGGGCCATCCTCCACTGCACTCCCAGGCCACAGCAGAGAGCTGGCCTGGAAGAGGGGCAACCAGGACAGAATCCAGTGCCCCAACCAGGACTAGAACCCAGTGTGCCAGCGCCGCAGGTGGAGGATTAGCCTATTGAGCTGCGGCACCGGCCCCACCTTGCATCTTAACACACTTATAGTCAATCATGTTCTAAAGAAAGTGATGTTATGGGAAGTGCACCTGTTTACCAAAGCCCACTTCCTGCGAGGGAATGTGCCTGCTGCAGGGTGGTGCTTACTGAGGGACATACGCTCACTGTGTAATGATAAATGAAAACTGATTGTAAAAGGATACATAAACTCTGATTAGAATTTGGCCACAGGGGCTGGCACTATGGCACAGCAGGTTAAGCCGCGACCTGTGACACAGGCATCCCATATTAGCAACAGTTCAAGTCCTGCTTGCTCCACTTCTGACCCAGCTCCCTACTAATGGGCCTGGGAAAGCAGCAGATGACCCAACTGCTTGAGCCCCTGCACCCACGTGGGAGACCTGGATGAAGCGCATGGCTCCTGGCTTCAGATCGGTGCTGCTGCAGCCATTGGGGTCATTTGGAGAATGAACCAGCAGGTGAAAGATCTTTCGTTTGCTCGCTCTCTTGCTCTCTCTCTCCGCCTTTCAAATAAATAAATAAATCTTTAAAAAAAGAATTTGACCATGTTGGAACACTTGCCAAGACTCATTAAAAACCACTGGGCTTCAGGTGCTTGGGCTCCTGCACCTGCATGGGAGACCAGGAAGAAGCACCTGGCTCCTGGCTTTGGATCGGCACAGCGCCGACCGTGGCGGCCATTTGGGGGGTGAACCAATGGAGCGAAGACCTTTCTCTCTGTCTCTCTCTCTCTCTCTCTCTCTCTCTCTCTAACTCTGTCAAATTAAAAAAAAAAAAAAAAAAAAAAACCACTGGGCTTGTGCCCCGGGCCTAAGTCACTCATATTGTGCCCTGAAAGAACTCTGTCATTCATCTTTTTACAGAGTCTGCTTATTTCCGTCAGCGTCCTCCAGGTCTGAAGTTTGCTCCTCATTTTTGTTGAAGAGGGAATGAATGGGCAGTGGGTGCTGACGAGACCTGACCCACAGTCCCCGAAACCGCAGCAGCCATGAGCTGCCGGGTGCCGCCCATGTGCTGCTTCTCCTGTTGCCGCATTTCTTCCTTGTGGCTGAAAGCTTACCCAGAACAGTGAGTCTGAACCCAGATGTTCATTGCAAATCTCTTGGGAAGCTTAGAAAAGACAGATGCCCAGGTCCAAGCCCCAACAGTGCAGTGTTCACACCAGGCTTCCACAGTGCAGCCTGACCAGAGACAGACTTGCTTACCCAGACCCACGTCTCATCTCCCCACTGTGCACACCCAAATGCAGTCTGTCCACAGGAACTTAATCACCAGCTCCACCCAGAGAGGAAGCAGCGTGGATGGAGAGGAACAGGTACCACGGCACAAGGCCACCTGGACTGGGCTCTCTCCTACCCAGTGCCCTTGCTCAAGGTGGGCCTCTACCCTCTGCTTCACATCCCTCCTCTGTAAAGGGAGGGCAATGCTTGGCCCTGCAGAAAGAGGAATTCAGTTAGAACAGCACCTGTCACATGGGAACCAAAATTGTGACTTCCAGACTCTACAAGAGACAGGACAGGCCATGAGCCCATGCACAGGCCTGCCCGGCACAGGTTCATTTCAGGGCCTAGCTGTACCAAAGCACCCACTGTGTGATGCTGCATTATGAAAACTCCTAAATTACCAGAGGGAATAGAGTGCCTATCTCATGAGCAAAGATGAGATGAAAGCTGTACTGTCACAGGCGTAAAGCTGGCCCAACAACAAGCTGGTGCCGCAGTCGTCACAGCTCACGCAGGAGGAAGAAATGTATGCATTACACACTCTGGGAAGATCTCTGCTTGACTTTCCAGCTCAGGAAAGGGACAGCACATTCACGGAGGTGACCGGTTCTCCAGGAGAGCGTGAAGAAAGGGACTTTATTCTGCCGGAGTCAGTCCAGCTCAAGACTGCAGCAGGCAAACCTGGAGAAACAGATTTTCATAGTAACCTCTGCTTCCTGCAGTCCAGACGCAAGAGCCAAATGCGTCTTAATTACAGCAGCTTCACAAATTAATCTCCATAACTCTCATACTTCAGAAATTAACCTCTTGTCCTGAGAAGGTCAAGGTCAATGTCAGTCCCTGACGGAATCCGGAGGGTCTCAGATTCCAGCCCCTCAGCACAGCTGGCGGCACAGCTGCACGTTCTGCTCCAAATGACCATGGATCTTTCCAAAAACGAGGCTGTGAAGACGTTCAAAAACCAGAATCCATCTTTCCTCAGCTGTCGTCAGAATGCATCTGCTGAGTCTAAGGACCCAATAACCGGGGAGTTTGCCTCCTTGTGGATGGGGAGAGAAAAGGAGGCGTGAGGACAGGTCTGGTGACTTCTGCAGGTCACGACAAGGAGGGTGCACAGGTCTGACCCCGACTCTGCGGGTGCCGCTTTCTCTCGGGCTTGGGCTGAAGAATGAGTCTCCACCCCTGGTTTTCTATTTGTGGGCACAAAAATATTAAGTCTCTGCTCATCAGCAAGAAACCACAGACCTGCAGGAAATAATAAATACAGTAGCTCAAGTGGATGCAGACATTCCTGTATTCAACACAGCCCAGTCCCGCCTCCAGTCCCAACTCGTGACTGTCAGACCAGACACTTCTAATAGGAGACAGAACCAACAACGAGGGCATCACTGTTTTAATAACACATATGCTATTTCAGATGAGCCTTTTAAAATCCATAAGTTTTAAGTACAATCATTCAGCTGTTGAGAATAAAGTGTAGACAGCACTACAGAGCACAAGGCAGTACACAGAGCCTGCTACACTACACACTGTCAGAATGAACATTTCTAACATGGGTGCTACTGCACCTTGGAAAGGAGCAGAAAATGGTCCAAGTCCTTGAGCCCCTGCACCCACATGGGAGACCCAAATGAAGCTCCAGGTTCCTGACTTCAGCCTGGCCCAGCCATGGCTATTGCAGCCACCTGGGTAGTGAACCAGCAGACAGAAGGTCTCTGTCTCTCCTTCTCTATTTGTAATTCTGCCTTTCAAATAGACAAATGTCTAAGATTTTTTTTTTTTGAGGGGCCAGTGCTTTGTGTAGCGGGTAAAGCCGCCACCTGCAGTACAGGCATCCATACGGGCGCCAGTTCGAGTCTCAGCTTCTCCACTTCCAATCCAGCTCTCTGCTATGGCCAGGGAAAGCAGTAGAAGATGGCCCAAGTCCTTGGGCCCCTGCACCCATGTGGAAGACCCCCAAATCAGACAAAAATGAGGACAAGTGAGACTCAGTTCTACAAGGCACACCTCACATTCTAATATGGTAGTGGTTAGACAAAAAGCAAGCAGTGCTGGCCAAGCATCTATCGTGGGCTGATACGCTGCACAAGAGTGCAGGTACTCACTGTCTCCGTTCAGCAGATGAGAAAGCGGACGCTCTAGGCAGCAATGGAAACTGCTCAGCTCAGCCCACGAGTGGCAGAGCCAGCGTTTGGATGTCGTCACGATGCTGAAAGCTGTTGCCTTTCCACACGTTGATTTAAAGTCCGCAAACACCTTGATTGCAGCCCACATGCGGGTCGCAAAGCAAGGAAGAAGCCTCAAGGGGAAAGGGGGTGAAACAAAGACCAGTCGTGCAGAAGAGCAGGTTCTTGCCTCCATGTCTGAGCCTCTCTCGTGTACTTCCTAGTTTATAAGAGCATTTCTAGTTTGATTCATCAATATTGCAATAGCAGACTATAGATCAACATGGTATTGCTACTAGCCATAGACTGCAAGTTCTCACAAAGTCTAGAAAGCTTCAGAGATAACAAGGTCCCTTGCCCAAAACTCCTTACTTTGAGAGATGCAGAATCTACCAACAGTCCTACTTTTTATCTTGATTTTCTTAAGATTATTCTGAGGGTCTGCTGTTGTGGTGCAGTGGGTTAAGCTGCAGCCTGCAATGCCAGCACCAATATGAGTGCCAGTTCAAGTCCCGGCTGCTCCACTTCTGATGCAGCTCCCTGCTAATGCATCTGAGAAAACATCAGATGATGACCCAAGTACTTGTGCCCCTGCCACCAACATGGGAGACAAGGATAGATATTCGGTTGCTGGCTTCAGCCTGGCTCAGCTCCAGCTGTTACAGCCATCTGGGCAGTGAACCAGCAGATGGAAGATCTCTCTCTTTCTCTCTCTCTTTCTCCCTCCCTCCCTTCCTCTCACCCTCCATCCCTGCCTTTAAAATAAATAAATAAATCTTTTTAAAAAAAAACACAGATTGTTTTTCAAATAGAGAGATAAATGTGTTTAGAAATTTTCAGATCAGTGTGAGTACAAAGACAGCATCCTTCATCTTCCACTCACAACAGCTCTCAGCTACGGCTTTCATTCTGTTCAAAATAGAAAAAAAAAAAAAAAAGAGCCAAATGACATTGAGAAACAGTATAAATGTCCCTGGACTGGGCTCCATTTCATTCCTTCCCATCAGCCTTGAAAATTTCAAATTCAAGAATGGCAGAGACTTGGAGTGTTAGAGGACGAAGAGGCTGGGGTTTGTCCAGCTTGTGCTGGTTACATTCAACCGTGGCAGGGCAGAGACAGCTCACAGACAGACCTGAGGCTGACTTTCAGTAAGAGCTAACACACCGTTGCCAGCTAGCCAGACTCGCCTTCCACAAACATTTAGCTTCTCAGATTCTATCCCTGAAAATTAATGATGTGTCACTGGGCTTGCCTCCTCCCTAATGAAGTAGTTCCTCAGAGCGATTGAAGTCAGGTGCAAGAAGCTTGCTTCTCCTGTGAGTGATAAAGCCCTTTCCTCTTTCTTTGCACAAATTTAATTAGGTGAAAGCAGAAAAAAATTAATTACTGCCACACAGTGATTCTGCGTTTTTCAACAAGTGAAAGGGATTTTGTTGGCGTTTGAAAGCTTTTCTGCACAGAAATGGCAATAAACAGACAACATATCAAAAATTCAAATGTATGTGTGACTCCTCTGCTTTGTGCAAAAGCAAATGTGTGATTCATAAAGTGAGTGTCTTTATTAAGCACCTCATAATTCACAGGACCCAGTGCCATGAACAAAAGCCAGCAGAAGGCTGCAGCTTTGATACAGAGTAACTGAGGGAAGACGGGGAGGCGGGGATCAAATGAGGCCGCCAGGGGAGGTACCCACTCAAGCGGAAACTGCTGGTCACCACGAGCCACCAGGTACAGCCGCACAGGCAGAAAGGCGGGCATAGGGGGCACCCGGCACGCAGGCCAAGAGGCAGAGGCAAGTCTCTCACACCAGGCAGGGTTCTCAAGCTGGCACAAGAAGCACGTGGGCTGTACAACTCATCACTGAGCGCCGTCTCACGCATCGTGCTGTGTGGGGCAACTGCCGGCTGAACAGCTCAGGATCCCGGCCTCTGCGGCTGGGAAAACCAGGAAGTCTCTGGGCTCTTCCAGGGTCCTCCCGGGTCACTGCACTGGAGTAACAGACGGGAGACGCGGCCACCACGTGGGTCCAGGTAAAACTATGGTCCGTAAATCCAGAGTTACTGCTGGCTCCACTTCAGCCCTCAGGACCTCAGCAACTGTGGCTCTCTGGCATGCTGGAACAGTCCAGGTTGAATTCACACTGGGCCAGCCACAGTTTGGCCAAACCTGGGGCTTTTAGTGCCCATCTCAGCACCCCTGCACCCACAGCCATGAGGCAGGGCTCGCCACATGCTGCCTGCAAGGACTCTGCCTGTTGTTGTACTCAGTCAGTCCGCAGTCTGGTTTCTCTGCAGAAGGGAAGAGCATCAACTCAGAAAAATGAGAGGAACATCCTGAAAGTTGAGGAGCAGAGCGAATGGTCTCATGGGATTGGAGACTGTGGAAGACACCCTCTTAGGGCTAGGAACGAAAGGCCATGAGCAAGTCAGGACTGAAGAATTTCATCCACACTTTATGTACGTTTTTCTCATCTACTTTTTAATGTATAAAATGGGAGCACTTTTATTAAACACCTGTCTAGTCACTGGGTAGGTTTTGGGGAAAGGGGGTGGTGACAACATGTGCCTCAACAAGCCACTGGAAAGCGTAGAGAAATTGGTGAAAACGAGGCAGAAGGGCACGCAGCGCTGCAGCCACAGGGATCACCCGCTGAAGTCACTCCGCTCCAGGACGAATGAACGGTGAATAACCCCGGAGCATGCTGGATGAGAGCAGGGCCGTCTCTGCGGCTGCGCAAAACCTGCGCTGACCAAGGAACACCGCAGCCCTGCTTCCCAGGGCGTCCAACCTAAACACACACCCTTCTATCTAAACAGAGCCCACAAGTCACGCTGTTTGGGCATATTTACTGACTTTTCCTTCATTTTTTAAAGATATATGCATGTGTGTCTTTGAAAGGCAGAGAGAGAGAGAGAGAGAGAGAGAGAGAGAGAGAGTGTGTCTCCAACACGGGCGACAGAGCCACAACATTTAAGCCATTCTCCTTTGTCTCCCCAGGCACATTAGCAGGAAGCAGAATTGGAAGAGGAGCAGCCAGGCCTCAAACCAGCACTCTGATGGGATGCTGGCATCATACGCAGCAACTTAACACAATGCACTACAGTTGCGGCCCCTACTTACTTCCCCTTTATGCCGCATCTGCAAAATGTGAGTATGTCACAAGAGATTGGACAAAGGAGGATAGTGCCAGTATATTTATTTTATCCTGAACAGAAGAAAGCTGCAGGTCTTACCATATTCAACCTAACACTTCCTTAGCATTCATTAGGTGCCATCAAGTCCCAGGCAATATGTCATGTGAGTGCATTAAATCTCACAGCAAATCCATCAGCCAAGGGCTGGGGTTTCACCCGTTCTAAAACAAGACACAGGCACAGAGAGATTGAGTGCCTTGAACCAGGCTGCACAGCCACTAAGTGAGGGGCCTGGACCAGGACCAGACACAGTGTGTGAGACTTCCAGTCCTGATGCTTCTACAACCTACTGCTTGTCAGTGATGATCCAGCTCATCTGACTGCTGGTGTCTGTCTGTCTGCAGGCAAGTAAGAGGCACCGTCCTGCTCGGAATCGAAGGGTGCAGGGCACAGAAAACACAAGTGGATGGTGCACACACGGTGAAAAAACAAAAACTAGGTATTTGGGTTCCAGGATACCAGGCCAGATCATCTTCATGTCTGTGAGTTCTGGGGTCCCAAAAAACAGGGAAGTACAAGTTGCTGCCCATGTCCCCTGGGAATGGTGTGGGCGGAGGCTCGGCTCACTGGATGAGTCTGTGGCAGCCCTGTGAGTCCAGCTGGAGGAGGCTGACGGCACACAGACGAGCCTTCAGGTTCTAGAAAGCTTCCCCCGCATCCTCAGGCTTCGGCCACCTGTGCTCGCAGGATGTCAGGGCCTGGGTCTACCTTTTCATTTTCCTTTGTTGTCCGAGACCCCACACAAGGGTGTGAGACACTCTCCAGCTGGCACCCGGCCCAGGCTGTGTCAGCTAGGGGCCATCACAGAGCAAATGCCCAAGCCTCATCCCCGACACAAACAAATGTCCTCATAAAAGCACCGCAGGCTTCCCACAGGTAGTGCTGATGTCACAGGAGATGTGGGCGGGGACAGATTTCCTGCCAAGACTATGAGTCAAAGCAGCAAACGAAAGTGAATGGTGGGCCAGGGCCTGTGCCGCGGTGTAGCAGGTCAAGCTGCTGTCTGCAGCGCCAGCATCCCATATGGGCACCGGATCATGTCCTAGCTGCTCCTCTTCCAATCCATGGCCTCAGAAAGCAGTGGAGGATGGCCCAAGTCCTTGGTCCCCTGCATCCACGTGAGAGACCTGGAAGAAGCTCCTGGCTTCGGATCAGCTCGACTCCATCTGCTGCGTCATTTAGGGAATGAACCAGTGGATGGAAGACCTCTCTCTCTCTGTCTCTCCTTCTCTCTGTAACTCTCTCAAATAAATATATCTCATGAAAAAAGAAAGTGAACAGTGAGAGGGCTGCACACGCACTTGTGAGGTCAATGTCTTAAAGGAGCGCCCTGGTCATGAATCCGCTTTTACAATCCCAACAGGAGGAAAACATTTGTTTTCTCCCCAGCATGTAGCTGGACCAATCAATACATGATAAATTTTTCGTTAATAATACAGCTGTGCTTTGGCCATAAAAGGAGTGACTGAAGGTTACTAGTTTCTGAAGCTCAGGAAAGAGAACTGCTCTGCAGTTAACGAGTGTTACAACCCACACACTCACTAACATGGACTAGGTTCATGACAAATTTCATTATTCAGTCAACAAACACTCAACTCATGACTTTGATCCAGAATGTGTGCTACCACCACAGCACCTCCCTTAACCTCATCATGACCTGATTTGATGGACATCTCTAGCCTTTTTATTTTCCCGCAGATTGGGAGCTAAATTTAGAGAGATGGACTTGCTTGCCTAGTCCGTGAGCATACACAGGCACATGCAGAACTGACACGCATATGCCTGCATCCCAAGCAGGAGGTCAGCAGATGGACCCTCTGGGGACTGGGGTGACGTTGATGATGAGGATGTGTTGCCATCCCACTATGCTCACACAGTCAGAGCTCAATGCAGACAGCTGCCTCAGTGAGCCAAGTCACTCGGCCACGCACCAGTGAGCTCACGCCAGTTACACAACAAGGGCAGGGACAGCGGAGTAAGAGAAGCAACCTCCAGCTTCAGGAAGCCAGGCACAGCTGCACCTTGCAGCCACTGTACAGTTCCACTGGGCCTCTCCTCCTCTTGCTAAGGTCTCAGACCCCTCTCCCTCACCTCCCTGCCTGCACCAAAGTCCCCTCACCTGCTCCCCCAGCACCACACGCTCTCTGACACACAGCTGACCACAGCCAACATCCATACCGCGTGGTTGACCTCTCTGCCTCCTGTGAGGTTCCCTCCCCTCCTGGCGGCAGGGCCTTTGTGGGGTCAGGGACAACACCGTGTCCCTGTTGCCCTGACAAGTAAAGCAGGAACCCGAGGACTACTTACTGAATAGGGGAGCAGAAGATTCAGCTTCCACAATGGCAACCAGCAGGCAGAAGGCTGCTTCCGGACCTCTGGCGCTCTGTAAGCAAACTTGGCCATGCAGAACACAATGCTAATGGCCGGCGCCACTGCTCACTGGGCTAATCCTCCACCTGAGGCACCGGCACTCAGGGTTCTAGTCCCGGTTGGGGCGCCGGATTCTGTCCCGGTTGCCCCTCTTCCAGGCCAGCTCTCTGCTGTGGCCCAGAAAGGCAGTGGAGGATGGCCCAAGTGCTTGGGCCCTGCACCCCCATGGGAGACCAGGAGGAAGCACCTGGCTCCCGGCTTCAGTGCACCGGCCGTAGTGGCCATTTGGGGGGTGAACCAACGGAAGGAAGACCTTTCTCTCTGTCTCTCTCTCTCTCTCTAACTCTGCCTATCAAAAAAAAAAAAAAAAAAAAAGAATAATGCTAACGAGATTTCCTCATGTCACAGACAGGACAAGCTCTCGAGTCAGCACCACAGGCCAGATTTGTCTCATTTCCCTTTTCACATGGAGCCTAACCTCTTAGATGAGCAAATATTTCCCTGGTCTAAGAGGCAAGCTGGGATCAGGGTTGCTGGAACACATCAGAAGGAAGGCAGTGACAGCACCAAATTTTATGTTTATCACATGCAGCTGACTGCGATTGGCCCCGGGAGTGCTACTCACAGGACAGAGAAGCCAGAGATCAACCACGTGTGCCCACCTCAGCCTCTTCCCAGCTGGAAGGATGGGGATCTGAGCAAGGCATCGGGAGGAAAACCGTTTCCATGGGAGAGCGGCTTCCAGCAGCCCTGAACGGAGGAAACTGTTGGCAACCCCATCCCCACTGCTGCTGCTCAACACAACCCCCAGACACCACTCCCCCTTGCACTTCCAACACCAGATGCCTCCATTTTCCCCGAGAATGAGTGAAACCTCGGGTGAAGCTCGCCCTGTGTCTTCATACCGCGTGTTCTTTCTCAGTCCTGGGCTTGCTCTGTAGCCCCGGGTTAAGGAAAGCACAAACACAGACACAGGCTCCTGCGAAGCTGCGTGCTGTGATGTCACTCACTGGTACACTTCATCTTTCCTTGCGTTTCCGGCTTCATTCCACCCTGACCAAAGCTCCTGCACACATCCCAGCCCATCACACTCTTTCTGGGATGCTGTGATCCTCTGCCTCTCCTGCCCACGGTGACAAAGCCCATGTGAGGCTGGAGGTTCAGTGCCCTGTCTCTGAGCAGTGGGCACTCCCCAAAGGCTCCTTCAAGGGCCTTATGCATTCCCATGCCCTGAGTGTCCCTCAACTACAATGAACCAGATCCGGCGTTTAATCAGCCTGAGTCCTGGCTATGCCACCATTCGGGCATTTACAAGCGCTTTCTCTAAGGAATCGGGTGCTATGTTCAGCATGGCTGGCTGTAAGGTCTTCATTCAACTCCTAATTTCTGCTGCTATAGCACCAAGGCTACATATAAATCAGTACATATTCCTGTGTTCCAAAAACACTTTATCCATGGAAACTTGAGTTTTATATAATTGCCACATGTCCTCAAACGTTATTCATATCTTTCCAACAATTTAAAAATGTTTAAAAATTTTTAAATCATTCTTAGTTCTCAAGTTACCCAAAACACAGTGACAAATTTGGCCACAAGTCCTCGCTTGCTGACTCCTACACTTACAATGATGTGAACTTGCACTTGGGAGCCAAGCAGGAGCCCCTTGCTACTGGGGCTTTTGCAACCATCCTGTTAGTCAACTCATTAGAAGTATCCAGAACGTGACCTGCAGTGCGGCATATGTGCAATAAGTACCTTTGTTACAGCATGCGCTTAATAATTTATGTTTAGTACAACTGAACTCATAGCACCACCTGTGTAAGTAAGAGCAGACATAACTGGGTGAATAGATAGAACTGGCACTCATTTCCACGGCAGACTTCATCAAGTACTTTAACGCAAAGATAAAAATCGGAAATTCCCATGAAGCTGAAAAAGGGAGGTCATGTCCCAAACCTGGGTGACTGTGCTACACTCTCCTCAATGTCCTCCTCTAAGGCACGTGCTCTGGAAAATACGTTCCACTCAAACTCCTGAGCCTGGGCCAGGCTCCCAACCACCACCCCAGCCACGCCTGCCAGTTACAGCAGCTCAGGGGGCTCTGCCCTCCTGCTTCCTCCCCGCCTTCCCTCCCTTCTTTCCTGTCTTCCTTTTAAATTTGAGAAGCAGGGAGAGACAGAGAACAAGCTCCCAGCTGCTGATCTGCTCCTCAAATGCCTGCAACAGCCAAGGCTGGGTTGGGTCAAGTTGAAGAACAAGAACCAGGAACTCAGCCTAGGTCTCCCACCCACTTGAGCTATCACCCCCACCTCCCGAGAAGGCATCGGGCAGAAGCTGGAGTCTGAAGCCAGAGCGAGGGAAGGAACCAGGTACTCAAATGTGGGACACAGGTAGCATGGCCCACTGCATCTTCCACCTGCAACACTTGTTCCTTCCTCAATCTGTCTTCAAGAATTAGCCCTCCCTGCAGTGCAGGGCTGAGATACTTCAGCATCTCTCAGAGGCTTGTCCAAGCCTGATCATGTACTTAGCACTCTGTTAACAGTTTATTTTTTTATTTTTATTTTTTTGACAGGCAGAGTGGACAGTGAGAGAGAGAGACAGAGAGAAAGGTCTTCCTTTACCGTTGGTTCACCCTCCAATGGCTGCCGCGGCCGGCGCACCGCGCTGATCCGAAGCCAGGAGCCAGGTGCTTCTCCTGGTCTCCCATGGGGTGCAGGGCCCAAGCACTTGGGCCATCCTCCACTGCACTCCCTGGCCACAGCAGAGAGCTGGCCTGGAAGAGGAGCAACCGGGACAGAATCTGGCGCCCCGACCAGGACTAGAACCCGGTGTGCCAGCACCGCAAGGCGGAGAATTAGCCTAGTGAGCCGCGGCGCTGGCCTCTGTTAACAGTTTAAACACATGCATTTCCCCCTCTAAACAATGGCTGAGGGAGAACAGACAGCATATTCTGCCCAGTTAAGAAAACCAAAGAGCTCAAGGGGAGGCACTTGGACTAGGGGTTACGTTTGCTGCTGGGGATGCCCGTATCCCATACCAGACTGCCTGGGATCAAGTCTGGCTCTGCTGTCCATTCCTGCTTCCTGCTAATGCACACTCGAAGGCAGCAGGTGATGGCCCAAGTACTGGGATCTCTATCACCATGTGCAAGACGAACTGAATTCCTGGCTCCTCACTTCAGTCTGGCCCAGCCTTGGCTGCTGCAGGCATTTAGGGACTGAACCAACAGATGCAAACTCTGTCTGTCTCTCTCCCTCTGTCTCTTTGCTTTTCAAAGAAATATTAAAAAAAAAAAAGACTAAAGCTTTGAAAACAAAGACTTTGATTTCCAAATCTGATTCGATGCCTCACAGTCTTACCCACAGGACCGCCTCCTCAGGTACAAACACTCCCTGCATGGCGCACCTGCACAACCCTGGTCAGAAGGCCACAGGGCACCTGACAAGTGCCCAGGGGAGTCCTGAAGCAGGGCTCAGGGCCACTTGTGCTCTCCCTGGCTGGGTCCTGTGCACTCTGTGGCTCTGGCTCCTGCACAGGCCCCCAGCATGGAGGCTGCCGTCATCCCCTCCACAGCCGTTTCAGTGCCTCTGTTTCCACCTCCCCCCCACAGGCTGATCAGGTGGGGAGAGAGAACGGCAAACAGGGGTTTCAGACAGAAACAGGAAAACATTGCCAGCTCCCCACTTAGCACCAAGTACCTGGGCTCCCAGCTGCTTTGAGACTGAGTGCCGCGTGGTCTCCCATCACTCAGGAATGAAATCCTTTCACAGCCTTCTCCCTGCTATGCACAGGGGCATCTTGTGATCACTTACACCCCCCCATACCTTCCAAAGGGGCTTCTAAAAGGGCTCCTTCATCCCTACAGAATGTGTGGGTCCAGCCCACCTGAGTTCATATCCCAGCTCCACTCCCGATTCACGCTCCCTGCTGATGCACACTGCAAGAGGCAGCAGATGATGGCCCACGTGCTTGGGCCCCTGCCACCCACATGGGCGGCTCAGATGAACTTCCAGGCTCCTGGCTGCAGCTTCACCCAATCCCAGCTGTTGGTGCACTTTGGGGAGTGAACCAGTATATGGGAAATGGCTCTCCATCTTTGCTTTGCTTTGCAATGGTTAAGTTGTTTTCAAGAGAAAAATCTTCTCTTGGTAATAAAAATATATGAGATCCATACATATTTTTTCATAATATGCAAAATTAACTTATGTTGTAACTCTCTTTTCCATGAATTTCTTGAAGTTGCTGCCTACCTTGCTCTCCTGCCCTCCAGCCTCCCACTGGGGTGCCTTCCATTGCTCAAATGTACCTGGAGGTTAGAGGTCAAGGACTCCAGGTGGAACAGTTCATAGGCACAGAATCCTGGGCCACAGCACAGGGTAGAGAGGAGCAGAGCAGGCTGAGAACCAAGTCGACAGCAAAACAACCAATCTTGCCCATGAGTCACCTTGATTGACTCAAGACAGCACAAGGCTCCCTGACTGGCCCTGAAGTTGCTTTTATGTCCTGTTTGTAGGGACACCTGGATGGATCCTTTGTCCCTCTCCCACTGGCCCTGTAAACTCTGTCACATGAGCTCAAGTTGGGCCTTGGACACGTAAACTAAACCCTCCAGATTAGCAAGGGTGATGTGCAAGGAGGAGCCTCATGCTGGGCTGGCAGAGTTCGGGAATAAAGACGCTCAGAGGCTGTGCAAGAAGTGGCCAAAGACACGCACAGTGCGGAGTTAGCCCACAGGATCCTAGCGTGACAGAGGATGTCAGGTCCCCAGCATTACCGCCGCCTGGAGGTCTCTGTTCTCTCCTTTCTGCAGAATTCCCAAAGGCAGGGCCACCTGCTACAGGCAGCCATTGCTCCCACAACAGAACCCTCAGGACACACAGAAACAAAGCGGCATACTCAGAGGCATGCTGGAGCTTGCAGGCTCACACCAGGCCGTGTGCAAGCCAGGGAACTAGGAAAGCCGGCAGCCCGGCTCAGCCCGCAGTCTCAGCCAGGGAGGCTGTCGGTGATATTTTCAGTCAGAGGACGCGGCAGGAGTCCAAGTGCCAAGGCCAGAGACCCTGGAGTAACAAGTCCACGGGCAGGAGAAGAGGTTGGGGCCTGATTGCAGGACAGACAGCAAGAACTCGCCCTTCCCCACCTCTGCTTCCCTTTGGGGCCCCAGCACATCACAAGGTCCCTGCCCACATGGGGGAGGACCATCATGCAGTCCAGTCTCTTCTGGAAACACCCTCCCTGACACCCCGGGCCAGCCCAATCATCTCACGCCAGGCTAAGGGCTTTCCCTGTCAGCACTGAGGATAAGTCCTGCTCTCCAGCTCTCTGAGTGGTCCTCAGCCCAGTCAAGGTGACCCCAGACCAAGCCTCACACCCACGGAAGCCTTGATAAAGACGCCTGGGCCCTGGTCAGCTCTCGCATCGGCTCCCCACGTCTGCATCTACAGCCGGGGCACACACCGACTCCCCGGAAACACAGCTCTCCTTTGCTAAAGACCAAGAAAAAAAAAAAAAACGGATTTGTGGGCCAGCACTGTGGCATAGTACATTCAGTGTCCACCTGTGGCTCCAGCATTCCAACTGCTCCTCTTCCAACCCAGCTCTCTGCTATGGCCTGGAAAAGCAGCAGGAGATGGTCCAAATGCTTGGGTCCCTGCACCCACAGGAAAGACCCAGAAGAAATTCCTGGTTCCTGGCTTTGCATCAACCCAGATCTAAACCAGCTTATGGAAGACCTCTCTTTATATCTCTCTGTTTCTCTGTAACTCTGCCTCTCGAATAAATAGAATTTTAAAAGAAGAAACAAAGAAAGAAAAGAAAAACAACGGATGCCAGCAAAAGGGCCCCTGCCTGGGGAATACTTCTTGCTCCAGGAACCTCCAGCAGTCTCCAAAGAAATGATTGGGGCAAAGGACACCACCTGTCATGCCCTTCCAGGCCTCAGGTTTGCAAACTTAGGAAATGCATCACACCATACACAGGCCGAGGACAAAGAAACCACACCCCCCTCCAGGACCCAGCAATGACAGAGTTTTCTAAACGGCAACAGAGAAGCATGAGTCTGAGACACAAACACCTCACAACAGTAGCGGAGGTAAGTCCCTGTGGTGGGGACTGGTGTTGTGCTACAGCAGGTTAAGCCACCATCTGCAATGCCGGCATCCCAGATAAGCACCACCTGGAGTCCCAGCGCCTCCACTTCTGATCCAGCTCCCTGCTAACACACCTTGGAAGGCAGAAGATGGCCCCAGTACTGGGGTCCTTGCCGCTCATGTAGGAGACCCTGATGGGCCACGGGCTTCTGGCTTCTCATCCTAACCATCACAGCCCTGTGGAGAGTGAACCAGCAGATGGAAGACCTTTCTCGCTCTTTCTCTCTCTGCCTATGAAAGAAAGAAGGGAACAAGGGAAGGCGGCGGGAAGGGGAGGGGAGGGGAGGGGAGGGGAAAGGGGAGGGGAGGGGAGGGGAGGGGGAGGGGAGGGGAGGGGAGGGGGAGGGGAGGGGAGGGGAAAGGGGAGGGGAGGGGAGGGGAGGGGGAGGGGAGGGGAGGGGAGGGGAGGGGGAGGGGAGAGGAGGGGAGGGGAGGGGGAGGGGAGGGGAGGGGAGGGGGAGGGGAGAGGAGGGGAGAAGGAGAAGGAGAAGGAGAAGGAGGAGAAGGAGGAGGAGAAGGAGGAGAAGGAGAAGGAGAAGGAAGACAGACGGGAGGGAGGGAGGAAGGAAATAAATTTTGCACGACCAACCAATAGTTTCATGCCTGGTTACACAGAGCTGAAGAGGCTTCCAACAGGACTTTGTCAAGGGGTCTAATGCATCCAAGTGCCAGGCTCATCACAGAAAGGGAAGTCCACCGCCTGGACAGGGTGGCTCTGGACAGGGTGGCTGAGCAGAAACAGAGCTGGTTGCTCCCAGGCTGGGAGCCTGGCCAGTCCAAGACCCAGGCCCCGGTGATGGGGCGGCTGGTTGGAGCCCACCTTCTGACCCTCAGTGCTTTCCCACCGCGTCCTCACGGGGCTGACAGGCAGAGCACCTCCTGGGATCCCCTTCCCAAGGCCACTAACCCCGTCCTCATAGCCTCTGCTCTCATGGCCCCATCTCCCTCCAGAGGCCTCTTCCTACTGCCCTCACGCAGGAGTCAGGATGTCAGTATCAACAGTGACTTTGGGAGGGCACAAGCCCAGTGCCTCACCAGCCTTACGCACCACAGGTCTATTTCTGTTTGCCTGCTTCTTTGAGGATAGCAACCATCTACTGGGAAAGTACTGCAGAAGAGACTCTGCAAGCAACGTTGGGGATTACTCTCCCAACATCTGTGTCCACAGAGGTCTGAGCGCACCAGGATGCAGGGTCGCCATGGCCTGCTGTGCAGGGGGCTGCTCTACTTTAGCTGAGCAGGTTCAACCAAGCCCACCCAAGCCTGCTGTCCCCACCCCTTGGCTGGGTTCCCAAGAAGAAAACCAGCAAGCGACAGCTGACGATGGCCAGGAAAGAGCTTGCTTGCGACCACCAAGTCCCTAGTGATGACAGCAGGGAAGCAGCTATATCTTCCACTCGGGGGCAGGGGGAGTCCCAGAATCCCACTGCTCAGTCCATTCAAAAGGCTGAATGCCCCAGCACACCCCCCCCCCCCCAGCAGCAACACAACAGATGGAAGTGGCCCCCGCCCAGGCTGTTTTATTTCTGTGACGGTACAATGTGGTCTCGTCCCATTTCATTATGCTCGATAACTGTCGTAAATCTAAAACCACTACTATCTGACGTCAGCACAAAAGTCATTCCCTGAGCCGAACTCTGCCAGGTCCACCCGGCAAACCCTGTCAGCCTCCTTTCTCACACGCATGCAAATGGCGGACCTGCCCACGTTGGTCAGGACAGCTGGCAAGGGAACCAGGCAGGGCCAGCAGTCCCCCAGCCCAGGGCACACTCACCTCCTGCTGGCCGCAGGAGACCCCACAGCAGACCATGGTTTCCTTTACCCCGTGCTCAAACCCCATGTCTGAAGTTTAGGTGAAAATGAACACGTGTATGAGGTGTATGACCAGGATCTCGAGACAAGTATATTCTCATTCCTAAGTTATTTTTTTTTTTTCAAAACCAGTGACACCTCGTTCACTGGAATGTGCTGCAGGATCACAGGCTGGGGATTCAGTGTTCAACCCCCGGTAGCTCCAATCCTCAGCACAGCACAAAACCCTTCCCTCCACACCCCCAACAAAGAGGGAGCCCATGGGAATATGTAATAAATATTTCCAAGTGGTCAGAACAAATGCCTGGTATTTGTCACTGTAGATAAGATCGCGAGTGTGAAGTTCCCAAGCTCATATTAAATGTCTAATAAATGTCTGTTTCTTGTGAATTTTTTCTTCTTCTAGAAAGTCACCTGGGGTTGCTTTCTGTGGAAACAAGAGCATCGTTCAGGTGCCCAGTCTGCTGCATCAGTGACCCAAACCCTACCCGACTGGGCCTTGCAGGAACTTGAAAGCATTGCTTTTCTGTACCTCTGCTCTAACTGCACAAACAATGACCCTGGAGAAACACATAAAGAACAGAAGCTACACAGTAGCACAGATCCGGACTGACATCCTGGTTCTGTCACTTCCTAGCTGGTGCACCAGGGCAGGTTACAAACACGCTGGCATCAGTCCCCTCGTCTCTCAAATGGGGATCACGCCTGAGACTTCCCCAAGACCATGGCAGCATAAACAAGGCAGGGAAAGAAAGACACAGAGAACAGAGGAAGCCCACGATGAACCAGACATATAGAGCCTCTCCCCCAGAGACTCAGAGCACAGACTCCTGAGACAAACTCTCCGAGCCGATTCCGGCCCTGCCGCTTCCTTGCCGTATCATTTGGGTCAAATTGCTTGAATGCCTTACCTGCATCTCCTCACCTTCAAGAATGAGACAATATCTAGCAAGCAGTGTTATTTGTGGAACAAATGAACTCATTTGTGCAGAGGGCTTACGACAGCATGTGGCATGTCACAAGTGCTAGTATGGGAGCGTCTCCTGCCTCCATCAAAACCACATCTGCATCCTGGTCAGCCCTGGATGCCACTTCTGGTGGGGAATCAAAAGCAGGGTACCCTGTGGACCAGTTTTCTGGGTGATTGAGGATACGGTAGCTAGCACCCAAAGTGACTTACGACCCTCAGTGGGTGAAACGTGGCTTTGAACCCCTCAGCATGAAGAGATCACAGAACCTGGCAGGGCTGGTTTCAGTCTACTCGGCTGTCACAGCTGCACAGCAGTCAGACTCGTAAGGAAAAGGACAACAATGTGCAGAGGGCACTGTGGGGCTCACGCCCCAACCTGCAGACCCAGGGACATTGGCCTTGGTCAGCTCACTGCTGCCAGTCACTACAAACTGCCCTGGCTACACTGCCACTGTCCACGCCCAGGGCCGGCCCTCCTGAATATTCGGGAGCCCACCTGAACTCACTTTGGGGTGAGGCTCTGAGTGTACAGCCCAGGCAGCTGGACCTGGGCTGCACTTGCTTTTCAGAATGACCACTGCTCCTGCCCAACGCCTCCCGAGCTCCTGACAGATGCAGCCCTGGAGAGCACACCCCAGAGAGCACAGCGCGAAACCCCCCGGCTCCATCTGCTCTCAGGGAACTGCATCTCGGGCAGTAAGCGAAGCGCAATTTAACAACCAGAGACCAAGAAAGTATTTTGTGAGCGCCAACATGCACAAGGTTTGCTGCCGGTACTTGAGAACGCCCAACAGGACACACATCAGATACACAAAATCCTCAGGGAATTGAGTCTGGCACAGAACACAGAGGCAAGGGAACTCCCTCCAAAAGGACAGCAGGGAGCAAATGCCGCAGGGAGCACACAGTGAAGACATAGCTGAGGGGCGTGGGAGGGAAGGGGAAGGGCTGCCTGCATCCGCCAGGGGTCTCTTCCCAAACCACAAACTTCACCGGTTCCTGGCCAGTAAGACTGTTGGCCTAAAACAATACATGCGCCAGCATCTCTCACTGCTGTTTGCCTCAAAGTCTACCACTGCAACCCTGATCTGCTCTGAGCTCTGAACGTGTCCTCATAGAAGGGACTGATCATGAGACCCGAGCGAGCTGCAACTCTGCAGTCCTGGCTGGGTTTTCACACGAATTCAGGGTGAAGTATGGCACCGTGCTTCCAGCTAGATGGAGACAGTGGAATATACAAATTCTTTTTTTTTTTTTTTTTACAGGCAGAGTGGACAGTGAGAGAGACAGAGAGAAAGGTCTTCCTTTTGCCGTTGGCTCACCCTCCAATGGCTGCCGTGGCCTGTGCACTGCGGCCGGCACACCGCGCTGATCCAAAGGCAGGAGCCAGGTGCTTCTCCTGGTCTCCCATGGGGTGCAGGGCCCAAGCACTTGGGCCATCCTCCACTGCACTCCCTGGCCATAGCAGAGAGCTGGCCTGGAAGAGGGGCAACCAGGACAGAATCCGGCGCCCTGATCAGGACTAGAACCCGGTGTGCCGGCGCCGCAAGGCAGAGGATTAGCCTACTGAGCCGCGGTGCCGGCCTTGAATATACAGATTCTGTGGCCCAGGACTTTGTCCAGTCTGATTCCAGTCATCTCCACTCATCTGTGGTTGTGCTTTTGTAATTTCAACAAAGAATCCAAAAAATACTAAATGGAAAATTCCTGAAGCGAACATTTCATGAGCTTTCAATTCTGTGCTACCATGACCCCCAGAACATGAATAACCCCCGAATCCAGCATATCCATGCTGTATAAAGTACCCCCACCCACACACACCTGAGACACTAAAACTGCCCCGGTTATCAGACTGCTGCACTCTCACTGGTCTTATGTCTAAGTGACCCTCATTTTACTTAATGATGCCACCAAAGCACAGGCAATTGAATCATGGCGACTTGGATACACAAAAGAGAAGCCATAAAGAACTCTTTTAAAGAGAAAAGGTGACCGTTCTTGATTTAGTAACGAAAGAAAGAAAACTGTATGCTGAGGATGGTGAGACCTGCAGTAAGTCGCTGAGTTTATCATTTCTCTCTCAGACATGGACGTAACATGCGGTATATATGAGCAGCTCTCCAAAAGCTTCGTGGAGAAGGCATGTTACAGAATACCTATGAATGGATTTCAAAAATTTTGCACAAAACATGTCTTTTAATTCCAGTTTGCATTGACTTGAAGTTCCCGTGTGGAGTGTTCAGTACCATCCGTGGCTTCGGGCACCTGCAGGGGGTCACTGAATGCGCTCCTGTGGGTAAAGCGGACTGGACAAGAGTTGTTGCGAGACTCCCCTGCCTGGTGGTTCCTGCTGCACTCAACAGTGGCATCCTCGGTCCTTTCCAACCCTTCCCCCACCAGTTCATCCCCGACCAAGGCGTCAGGATTCAGGTTCGGGACAGGAAGTCTGCCTCACTCCAGGCTGAGCCTCAGCAGGACACCAGCACACTCCCCACTACCTGGTCACCTGGTCACAGTTTACTGGAAGCATCTCCCTCCACACACACACACACACACCAAGGGTGCCGGTCACTGCCAAGGCCACACACTGCACTCCTAGCCAGGAGTGGTGCCGTCTGCTCCCCGTCAGATCACACATGAGGTCAGTCCCCAGACAGAACCCCAGCTCCCACTCACACTCCAGTCATGAGGAAGGGGTTTCCCACTGGGAAAATGTATTTTCAAGTTGTTAAGACTCAGGAAGGCACTGGGTGAGCTGGGACAGGAAGGGGCCTTGCAAACCTCAGCCCCACTGGAGATCAGACTCCGTGGCTGAGGGCAGGTCTGGGAGGAAGACGTCCAGCTGGAACCTGGTAAAAGTCTCTCTTCCTGCTTGTCCCACAGCAAAGCACTGAGGAGCGTTTCATGTTTTCTCGGGAGGTTTTGTGTCTTGATTCCCACCTGCTTAGCTCAAGGTCTTGGGAAATATAGGGTCCCTGCTGATGCTCAATTCTCCCTTTTAATAGCATTCCCTTCTAATAGACACACCCCTGTCAAGCCACCAAGCCACCCTCTAACCACAATCACCTCTCCAAGCACCAGCACCCCCGCCTGGCCTTGGCAGGGGTCACTCCTCCCACACCACAAGCCACCACATCCCTCTGCGGCCTCAGCAAGCACTGGTAACTGGTCTCCCAGCATCCACCCTGACTCTGTCCCAGCTCAGTCCCCACACAGACCAGGGGCCACATTCAAAGTGGTGACACGAGGGGTTGGCCCGACCTGCAGCCCACCAGCCCAGCAAGCAGGTCTAGGTATTCACCTGTGGCCCTTAAACAATCTCACAGAACATGGACACCACACGAGGCTGCTCTGACCAGCACGGGTCAGGACTGAAACAGCACAGGGGCAGGATCTGAGTGCACACCCGAAACAAGTACTGACCAGACCACAGAGCGGCCAAAGATCCCCTTATCCAGCAAAACGAGCACTGCTGATTCTGAACCTCTTGCAATGCCAGCCCCACTGGTTCCTCTTATTGATAAATACCAGATTTATTAAACAACCCAATGACAGAATCGCCCCATAATATGACAGCATACAATCCAGAAAAATCTGCCCTTCCTGGAGGCCGCCCTGAAACACCAATCCAGAAGCCCTAATACCTTGCTACAGAGACACCCACTACACTCGCTGGGCCTGCACCTGCTGAGTGAGCTACAGAGACACCCACTGCACTCGCTGGGCCTGCACCCTGCTGAGTGAGCTACAAGACACCCACTGCACTCACTGGGCCTGCACCCTGCTGAGTGAGCTACAAGACACCCACTGCACTCACTGGGCCTGCACCCTGCTGAGTGAGCTACAAGACACCCACTGCACTCACTGGGTCTTCAGCCCTACTGCAGTGACCCGAAGTCCAACTTGAGGGACCAGAGCAGTGTTCCTGGCAGTCTCTGGGTGCAAAACACTGACTCCAGATTATCTCGAAATGGACAGATTTCCATACAGAGCACCCATGTTTGAGTCTCAGGCCCATCCCTGACTCCCAGCCATGTACTTCCTCGGCCAACTCACACACTTTTGCTGGGCCTCAGTTTGCTTGAAAAATGCTAGCAGTGTTTTTTTTTTTTTTTTTTTTTTTCCCAAAGTTACAAAGTCAGGCAGAGAAAGTCCACAGAACACAGCATTTATAAAACACACCTGAGCAGGGCGGTGTTGTGGTGCAGCAGGTTAAGCTACTTTACGGGAAGCCCACACCCCAAAACAGTGCCTGGTTCAAATTCCCACTGTGCTTCTGAGGCAGAGTCCTGCTAATGCACACCCTGGGAGGCAGCACATAATGGCCCAGGGACTTGACCCCGTCACCCTCATGGGAGACCCAAATGGAGTTCTTGGCTCCTGGCTGCAGTCTAAGCCAGCATTGGCTGTTACAGGCATCTGGGGAGTGAGTCAGCAGATGGAAAATCAATCAATGTTTCTCTCTCTCTCTCTCTCCCTCCCACCATCCCTCCTTGCCTCCCACACCCTTCCTACCTCTGATTGTGTGTGTCATTCTGCCTTTCAAATAAATAAATTTTTAAAATATCTGATCCAATCACTCCTACTGAAACTGAGACCCACACCCCTTACCGTGACCAGGAAGGTTTGCCTCTTGTGACTGCCTCCTTCTTCAGCCTTGTGGTACCTCAGCTTTCTCTTCCATAAAATGGGATGATAGGGTCACAGCAACAGGGGCAGAGCATCACAAAGACCAGGTCGATTCCACAAGGGGATTGGGCTGTGCCTCCCAAATACCTCCCTCCACCAGCATGGAGGGGGCACACAGCAAACGTCTCTCATCCTCCTGTCCTGGAAGATTACTGCCCAATAGTAAGAGAGTGGGACCAGATCAAACCCGTGTAACTCAAACTGCCCTGTGGAGCGTCCCGCATGCGTGTTTGCAGGGTTCTGCCAACTGTTAGTCGATTCTGTAGATGCTGCGGCAGGCATGAGACCATGACCACCAGGCACAGTCCTTGGCGTCCCGTGGAAAGCGCAGTATCACTGCGCAGTGGCTCTGCCCAGTCAGGAAACCTGTTCAACAGGTTTCAAATGTTGGGGTTTGAAATGTAATTTATCAATAAGACCTCAGGTATTAATATTATACTAAATAAACATTATAAAATGTGAGTTTGTAAAAGTATGCTACTAAAATATTAATTTATGTTCTATGCTGGAATTCCAAGTATTTTGTTTTGGAAGAAAAAACAAACAAAATCTTTTTTTTTTTTTTTGACAGGTAGACAGGTAGAGTGGACAGTGAGAGAGAGAGAGAGAGAAAGGTCTTCCTTTCCGTTGGTTCACCCCACAAGCACTGCGCTGATCCGAAGCCAAGAGCCGGGTGCTTCTCCTGGTTTCTCATGGGGTGCAGGGCCCAAGCACTTGGGCCATCCTCCACTGCACTCCTGGGCCACAGCAGAGAGCTGGACTGGAAGAGGGGCAACCGGGACAGAATCTGGCGTCCCGACCAGGACTAGAACCCAGGGTGCAGGCACTGCAGGCAGAGGATTAGCCTAGTGAGCTGCGGCGCTGGCCGTAAATAAAATCTTCTAACTCAGCTGGGTCACCTCTCAGCATCTGCTGAGGCAAGGTACAAGGGGGTTTGTGACCTCGCTCGTTTCAAACCCACGATGATGAAAATGAAGTCATGTTGTGCCCTGCTTCCCTTCAGTGGGGATGTGGTTCACTGCACAAGCGGACTGGGCTCGCGGACAGGTGGAAAACAGCTTTGCTTTGGAAAATACGGCAGCCTCCCAGCCTGGGCACAGCTGCAAGACACACACGAACATGCACACTCCAGGTCCTAGGACAACAGCTGTGCTGCCCTCAGCCTCCAGGACAATGGACACTGCTTGCAGACACAGCAGGAATGTCCCTCAAGCTGGCTGCAAAGTCACACTATCAAATGATGCTGTCCCGGTTGCCCCTCTTCCAGGCCAGCTCTCTGCTGTGGCCTGGTTGTGCAGTGGAGGATGGCCCAGGTGCTTGGACCCTGCACCCCATGGGAGACCAGGAGAAGCACTTGGCTCCTGCCATCGGATCAGCATGGTGCGCCGGCCGCAGCGCGCCGGCCGCGGCGGCCATTGGAGGGTAAACCAACAGCAAAGGAAGACCTTTCTCTCCATCTCTCTCTCACTGTCCACTCTGCCTGTCCAAAAAAATAAAAAAATAAATAAAAATAAAAAAATGATGCTGGGTGGCTTCATTCTGAAGCATAACTCCTCCCAGAAATGATTCAACAGGGCACTGTGCAGCAGCCCCTCTGACGACACCAGCCGACCCCTGGACATGCCGTGTCTCACACGGGGTCACAAGAAAGAAATTAGATTGGAAGAACCTTTGATTGCCACCTGCAAACAAGACTGCCTAAGCAATGAAAGAACTCCAAAGCCTCAGAGGCGAGGTCGGCTAATGCCATCCCACACTAACAAGGCAGCAGAGACCCAGAGAAGAGGCAGGCTTCCTTCACACACAGCTGCTGAGAGAGACAAGCCTCCCATGACACCACCGCACCCAATGCACCTTACATGTCTGACAGCTGTGCAATCACAGTCATGTGGCCCAGGGCACGGATTATTCCATTTCCAAGAATATGGCAGACAAATAATCTAACAACTCTCCTACCAAAAACAACCAACAATGCCGGTAAATACTTCAAAATCATGCCAAATGCAAAGAGGCTAGAGAAAGAAACAAGCAACACTGTGGCGAAAACTCCAGTGAATGTGGATTCAACAATGAAGCCAGTTTTCAACAAGGACAACAGTTAAATCTGTGGAATCTGACCATGAGGCATGCACGTTCTTGCTCAACTCTAAAGATCAAGTTCAGGGACAGGCAAAGTTCTATGCTGGGCCCACCTGACCAAGCCGGGGTCTGAGACAGGTGTCACGGCACAGTGGATTATGCTGCCACTTGGGAAATCCACACCCCCTAGCAGAGTGCTGGTTCATGTCCTGATACTGTTTCCAATCCAGCTCCCTGGTAACACACCTGGTAAAGCAAAAGATGATGGCCCATTTGCTTGGTCCCCTACTACCTACCCTGATTCCCAGAGCGAGTTCCAGGCTGCTGGTTTCAGGCAGCTCAGCCCTCGTTGTTGCTCACATTTGGGTAGTGAACCAGCAGAAGAAAGATGTTTATTCCTCTGTCTCACTCTCTATCACTCACTCTTATCTTTCAAATAAAAAAATAAAATCTAAAAATCAAGGTGAAGCCTGGAACACAAAGATTTCTACCTTCAGGAAATGGGCACAGCTGGGAGAGAAAGTGTGCCTGCCAGGGGCCTGCCAGGAAGCCCACCTGCGGGAGCTCAGTCCCAGTGCCCAGGACTGGCAGCCACAGCCTCAGGAGAGCTCACTGTCTACGCGAGGTGCCCACAGACCTCATCGCACGTCCACCTTAAGTTCTGCTGGCACCCCTCACACCTGGCAGAAGCAAACAAAACTCATTCTAGGGGCAATCCACCCAACCTTCAAACAATTCCCACTAGTATTACTCTGTGAAACATGCTCTCATAAAAGAATTCATTCTATAATAAAGACCCTCCCAACAAAGAAAAGCCCAGATGGTTTCACCGCTGAATTCCATCAAACATTCAAAGAACAACTAACTCCAGTTCTTCTTAGCTATTAAAAACAATCTAAAGGGGGGGAAAATCCTCCCAAATTGTATGAAGCCAGCAGCCTGAAAACCTGAAAAAGTTACAACAGAGAAACAGAACTACAGACCAGTCTCTCTGATAAACACAGACGCAAAAATCCTCAACAAAATACTAGCCAATCGAACCCAACAACACATCAGAAAGATTATCCATCCAGACCAAATGGGCTTAGCCCTGGTATGCAGGAATGGTTCAACATCACAAGTCAATCAATGTGATACATCACATTAACAAATTGAAGAACTAAAACCATATGATTATCTCAACAGATGCAGAGAAAGCATTTGACAAAATACAACATCTTTTCTGAAGAAAACTTTAATCAAATTGGGGAGAGAAGAAACACTCCTCAACACAATCCAGGTAATTTATGACAAACCCATGGCCAGCATCCTACTGAACTGGGAAAAGTAGGAAGCAGTCCCACTGAGATCCAGTACCAGACAGAGATGCCCATTCTCACCACTGCTATTCAATATAGTCCTGGAAGTTCTAGCCAGAGCCATAAGATAAGAAAAAGAAATCAAAGGGATACAAATTGAGAAAGAGGAAGTCAAACTATCCCTATTTGCAGTTGACATGATTTTATATACAGGGGATCCAAAGGACTCCACTAAGAGATTATGGGAAGTCATAAGAGTTTGGAAATGTAGCAGGATATGAAATCAAAAATCAACAGCCTTTGTATAAACAGACAATGTGACAGCTGAGAAAGAGCTTCTAAGATTCATGCCATTCACAAAACCTACCAAAAAATCAAATACCTTGGAATAAATTTAACCAAGGATGTCAAAGATCTCTATGATGAGAATGACAAAACATTAAAGATAGAAATAGAAGAAGATAGAAAAAAATGGAAAACTCTTCCATGTTCATGGATTGGAAGAATCAGTATCATCAAAATGTCCATGCTTCCAAAAGCAATTTACAGATTCAATGTGATACCAATCAAAATACCAAAGACATTCTTCTCAGATATAGAAAAAATGATGTTGAAATTCATATGGAAACACAGGAGACCCCGAATAGCTAAACGAAGCTAATACAACAAAAATAAAGCCAAAGGCGTCACAATACCAGATTTCAAGACATACTACAGGGCAGATACAGACACACAAGGACTTCACGAAATCCTATGACACTGACAAGAAACATGCGCTGATGTGTAATTCAAGAAAGAAAAGAAGGAGTTGCAGATAGAAAGAAGGAACTGTTTTTAAACATCACCAAGCAGATTTTCAAAGGAATTGGAACAGAAATAAAGATTCGAACCTTCGGAATTGAAAACTGGAAGAACGATCAGACTCCATTGAGGAGTGAATGCATTCCGCCATCTGCCTTAACCATCCGTGGACAGCAGAATGACAATAAACAGCCACGTGTTCATACAACGGAATTCTACACACAGCAGTGAGACAGGAGTGTAGCTACCTGCATGACAAATGAACCACACGGCACAGAGGCAGGCGAGCCAGACACGAGGTAGCACCCCACACAACACGTGATTCATCCCACAGGAGTTCCTGGCACAGGTGAAATGGGTCCCAGGCATCAGAACTGGGGACAACAGGAGGGTGATGGAGGGAGGGAAGTGCTAGGGGCTCCAGGATCCCAGTGAACTTGTGCCTCTAGGGGCTATCCACACGTGATCCTGAAAACTCTTAGATAATTCAGTGATATTCACTTCATTTATTTGGACCCACCTCTATCTGCACATTCTTCTTCAAAGACGTTTTCCACTTCCTTTGATGAAGCACTGGATGGGGCATGATGTGGAGAAACAAAATATGTCCTGTGCACAGTATCTGGTTTTTAAAACACTAGGGAAGGGTAAGGATGTGTCCACCTGAAGAAAAAACTGCCAGCTCCTAGACGGAGCCTGACAGCGTGGGCTGAGAGGGTGCTGGACCCAGCCCACAGGGGCCAGGTGCACACACTGTCCCCATCACTGTACCCGGTGACAGCAAAGCAGCAGCTGCAGCTGGCTGAGACAGGAATGCCTGCACCAGGAAAACTGGCCACAAAGCACGGGTGTGCTGTCACCCCAAAAGCAGGTGGGACTCACTTCCCAGCACTTCAGCAGCTAGAGACTTGCACTGCTAACAGAACTAGCACAAATGCAAACACGTCTCTGTCTTGGTCCTATCACAGTCTGCTAACAAAAAACAGAAGCCTTTGGTTAAAAAGTGTGCTAGACATGCTCACTCGGACTTACCCCTAATGGTAGAGCTAGAAACGTGCCAGGGGATTCCAATTCAATACCAACAAGGTGGCATGTACCAATGCCATCCCACTAGTCAAAGTGATCAGTTTCAGTTCATAATTGATCATAATGATAGGATTAAGTGTCAAAGGGACCACATAAACAAGACTAGTGTCTGCTAATACTAACTGATAGAATTAAAAAGGAGAGAATAATCCAACATGGGAAGCAGGATACACAGCAGACTCATAGAAGGGCAGACGTCCTAAAGAGCACTCTGGCCTCAGAATCAGCCCTTAAGGCATTCGGATCTGGCTGACGAGCCCCTGAGAGTTTCTCAGGCATGGAAAGCCAAGACACTCTGGCAACAACAATAACAAAAAAAATGACCTAAATGAAAGATCTCTGCGAGTGAGATCCCAGTAGAAAGAATGGGCCATCAAAGAAGGAGGTACCTTTCTCTGAAGGAGGAGAGAACTTCCACTTTGAATATGGCCTTGTCTAAATAAGATTGGAGTTGATGAACTCAATAGGCTTCCATAGCCTTGGCAGCTCATGACAAGAGCATCCAGTAATTACTGACGCCATCAATAAGAGTGTCAATTGTTAAATCAACAACAGGAAGCACTGTGCACTTACTCTCCATGTAGGATCTCTGTCCTTAATGTGTTGTACTGTATGAATTAATGGTAAAACTACCACTAAAACAGTACTCTATACTTTGTGTTTCTGTGTGGGTGCAAACTGTTGAAATCTTTACTTAGTAAATACTAAGTAGATCTTCTGTATATAAAGATAATTGAAAATGAATCTTGATGAAGAATGGGATGGGAGAGGGAGTGGGAGATGGGATGGTTGCAGGTGGGAGGGTGGGTATGGGGGGAAAAGCCACTATAATCCAAAAGTGGTACTTTGGAAATTTATATGTATTAAATAAAAGCTGAAAAAAGTGTGCTAGACCCAGTATCTTCATTTTTATAGTCTATTCTTTTTTTTACACTTTTCCATTTTTAAATTTTTAATTGGTTTTAACAGATTTAACATGGTATGCAGATGCAATTCTAAGAACATAATAATATTCCTTTCCCCCTCTCTCTTCCTTCCACCTTTTGTCATTTTTTTTTTTTTGGTGTTTAAAATAACATATTTTAGGAGCTGGTGCTGTGGCGTAGCAGGTAAAGCCACTGCCTGCTGTGCTGGCATCCCATATGGATGTTGGTTCGAGTCCTGGCTGCTCCACTTCCAATCCAGCTCTCTGCTATGGCCTAGGAAAGCAGTAGAAGATGGCCCAAGTGCTTGGGCCCCTGAACCCACATGGTAGACCCAGAAGAAGCTCATAGCTCCTGGCTTCGGATTAGCACAGCTCCGGCCATTGCAGCCATCTGGGGAGTGAGTCAGCAGATGGAAGACCTCCCCCCCCCACCGCCTCTCCTTCTCTGCATAACTCTGACTTTCAAGTAAATAAATTTTTTAAAAAAATAATAAAATATTTTAAAACTACATTAGAGTAAAAAGGCTTAGTACTTCACAAAATAAGAAGTTTAACAAGCAAAATGTATAAGGACCCTAGTTTAGTAGGAATATAAAGAATAACTGGGGGCCAGCTCTGTGGCATGGCAGGTAAAACCATGGCCTGCAGTGCCGGCATCCCATATGGGCACTAGTTTGAGTCCCAGCTGCTCCACTTCTGATCAGCTCTCTGCTATGGTCTGGGAAAGCAGTAGAAGATGGCCCAAGTGCATGGGCCCCTGCACCCATGTGGGAGACCTGGAAGAAGCTCCTGGTTCCTGGCTTCCTATCAGCATAGCTCTGGCCGTTACAGCCATCTGGGGAGTAAACCAATGGATAGAAGAACCCTCTGTCTGTCTCTGTCTCTGTCTCTCTCTTTCTCTCTCTCTGCCTCTGCCTCTCTGTAGCTCTGCCTTCCAAATAAATAAATATTTAAACAAATAACTGAATGGAAAAAATAACCATTTCATTCACATACAGTGAATTTTAATGTAATCACAGATCATCAAAACTAGCGTAGTATAAAATCCTTAAGCACTGGTTTGATAAATGTATAAAACAACCTTTTGGGGCTGGCATTGTAGTATAGCAGGTTAAGTCATCACCTATGGAGCTGGCATCCCATATGGGTGCCTGTTCCAGTTCTGGCTGCCCCACTTCTGATCCAGCTCTCTGCTATGGCCTGGGAAAGCAGTGGAAGATGGCCCAAGTGCTTGGGCCCCTGCACCCATGTGGGAGACCTGGATAAAGCTTCAGGCTCCTGGCTTCAGCCTGGCCCAGCCTCAGCCATTGCAACCATTCAAGGAATGAACCAGTGAATTGGAAACCTCTCTCCCCCTCTCTCCCTCTCCCCCTAACTCTGCTTAAATAAATCTTTTAAAAAGTTTCACAAAACTACATTTGCACCAATTCAGATACACAGGCATTTCTTTTCCTTTTTTTCCTCCTGTGTTTTTTACATTTTAGCTCCCACATAGAAGGGAGAACATGCAGGTTCTTGTCTTTCTGGGTCAAGAAAACAGGCATGCCCAGGAACCCTCAGCTGGGACGCATCGCCCTGCTGCCCTCCGGTGGTCAATGAGCTACCTTGTGCTTGTCTCAAAGTTGGGCCCAAGCCAAGTTCCAGGCACCACACAGGGAGTCATCAATTTAGTTCAATGCCAATAGCTGAATAGCATTAATTCTAAAAATTCTGTAAATTGCAGAGGCATAGAACTGAAGGGCCATATTAATACACAAAGCATCAAAATTACTCCTGCCAGAATGTGCAAGCATTGGAAACAAAGTATTAACCAGAAAACAAAGAAGTCAGTAAGTCATGATGTCTGCCCATCCATCACTCAGCAATCCTGTCCAGACCGCCAGCTACTTACAAATTCACAACAAAGCTTGTGGAATTTGAGAAATCCTACAACCTTGTAAATAATGCATCTTGTTCTGTGAGGATCATGCCGTGAATAACACATCAGACACAGGGAGTCGGGAAAGCAGAACCAAGAACGGAACTGGGGAGCGCTTCAAGTGACACGATGTGGCATCACTGACATTAACTCTGCTTCAGCACCCTTTGTGTTTTTAAAAGAAAAAGAACCAAGGGGGGGAGTGGCATTTTTTTTTTTTTTTTTTTGAAAGGCAGAATTAGAGGAGAGGAAGATACAGAGAAATCTTCCATCTGCTGGTTTACTTCCCACATGGTCACAACAGCCGGGTCTGGGCCAGACAAAAGCCAGGAGCCAGGAGCTTCTTCCGGGTCTCCCACTTGGGTGCAGGAGCCCCAGGACTTGGGCATCTTCTGCTGCTTTCCCTGGTGCATTCGCATGGAACTTTATTGGAAGCAGAACAACAGGGACTCGAACTGGCACCCATATAGGATGCAGGGTTGCACTCAACAGCTTAACCCACCAGGCCACAAAGCCAGCCCCAATTTCTTAGAATTAAAACAGGAACAGGATGGGTGTTAGGCACAGTCATTTAGACACCATCTGGGATGCCCACACCAAAAATCGGGGTGCCTCGGTTTGAATCCCAGCTCTGCTTCAATTCCAGATCCCTGCTCATGCTCATGTGCATCCTAGTAGGCAGCAGGGGTGAGCTACATGGGAACCCCGGAGGGAGTTCCAGGCCCCCACTTCTACCTAGGCCAGTCGAGGCTGTTCCTAGCATTTGGAGAGTAAAACAGCAGACAAGGTCCCAGTGTATGTCTGTCCGTCTGTCTGTCTCTCTCTCTCTCACATCTCTGAAATTCAAATAAATAAAACATTTCTAAAAACAGAAATGATCTCTGCCTTAGAAGTGCATGTGAAATAATACCAAGGAAAGCATCATTGGGAAGGGTCCCATCCCTGAGATGCCAGGATACTGGAGCAGTCTGGTCCATGAATGTGTTGATCTCTACTGTACCCGGAGGAGTGAGGAAAGCAGTGCACACCAGCACGCAGTGGAGGCACAGGGGAGCGTCAGAGTCCTCCCAGCACCTTGAAAACCAGCCTCAGTTCCCCACGTGCTCCTGGACACCCAAGCCCCAGGGCACAGCTCACAGCACAGTCCACCGTTCCTCTCCCTATGCAAGGTGTTTCTTTTTTAACTGACAAGGAACCAAAGCAAGAGGAATA
The DNA here is from genome assembly GCF_051225735.1 of Oryctolagus cuniculus. Classification (NCBI taxonomy): domain Eukaryota; kingdom Metazoa; phylum Chordata; class Mammalia; order Lagomorpha; family Leporidae; genus Oryctolagus; species Oryctolagus cuniculus. Next base: position 122,530,388 of record NC_142876.1, read on the forward strand.
AAATAAACAAGGTTGCTATGGTTTCTGTAGCAAGGAGAGGGAGAGCAATGTCCCCAGCCTGCATTTGGAGATGCAGGTAACTGAGTACAGAAGAGAGGACACTTCCTTCTGGCCTGCCCGGCAGCCTTCACTCAACGACACCCGCTTACCCTCGGCCCTAGCCACCAAGTGGCCCATAACCCTGGACTGCACAGTCTCCACGCCTCATTCCTCAGAACAAAATACCCCAAAGTCTGGGGCTCACCACCGTGGCAAAACCAATCAGAGTCCTCCCTTGAGGTAACAAAAACAATCGATCAGATCTCCATGTGCACAACTTTGAAACAAGACCCCTACCTTACATCCACACAAAAATCAACTGAAAATGGATCAAAGATGCATGTGTAAGACCTGAAACTGTGAAAATACCAGAGGAAAACTAAGGGAAACACTCCAAGACATCGACATAAGCACAATTTTTTGGAAAAGACTCCCAAAAGCAAGGGAAATACAGTAAAAATAGACAAGTGTGATTATAACAAACTAAGAAGCTCTGGCACAGCAAAGGAAACAAGCGACAAAGTGAAGCGACAACCTACAGAATGGGAGAACTGTTTGCAAAGTACACATCTGACAAAGGATTAATATACAGAAAATAAAGAAGCTGAAGAAATTCAACAGCAGCAGCAAAAACAAACAATCCAGTGAAGAAATGGGCGAGGGGTCTGAATAGACACTTTCCAAAGAGGAAACACAAATAGCTGACACGGGCATGAAAAAATGGGTGTCGTCAGATATCAGGGAACTACAAATGAGAGCCACAGTGAGCATCTCCGTCTAGCTGGAATGCCTGTTACCCAACAGCAACAAAGTAACAAGTGCTGGTGACTTAGAGAAAGAACCCCAGTACACGGATGGTACAGCCCATTCCTGAAAACAGTACAGGAGTCCTGAAAAAGCTAACAACACATCTACCATATGACACAGCTGCCCCACTACTAGCAACGCATCAAAAGGAAACCAAGTAAGCATATGAACAAGATCCTGCATCCCATGTCTACTCCTTCCCCATTCAAAATAGCTAAGATCGGGAATCAGCCTACGTGTGCCCACCATCCATGCACCAGTGAGCTTCTTTGGCTCAGCAGGATGCAATACTACTCAGCCATAAAAAGGCATGAAGGCATGACATTTGCAACAACATCAAAGGAACTGGAGATGACTAGCTGAGTGAAATAAGCCAGACACACAGACACCACACACTGTCTTTCCTATGTGGAAGTTAATATACATACAGTATGAAAATGTGAGAGTGTCATAGATACTGAAAATGCTGTCTTCACTGATTCACACCCCTTACATAATAATGCAGCCTTCTTATGAAGGACCTGCTCAGGTCTACAATGCCTTGGGTATGTGCCTGTGATTGTCAACAAAACCTTTCTGGAAAGTACACGAATGCCAATCTCCCCTCCCCAAAAGGCCATCTGTATGGACACACGGCCTCGTTCTCAGATTTCGCAGGCTCCGGAGTTTGAGTACAACCAGCCTGTGTACAACCTTGGAAATCAGCAATGGCCTCTGCTATACACAAAGACAGCAACACCGTAAGTCAGCTGCGTGGAAAACTACCACCACACCTGGAACTACACAATGAGTAATGTGGCTTCTGATCCATGAGGCACAACCCTGACCCCACCTGCCTTATGAGGAACAGACATGCCAAAACAGCAGCCCTAATTCCACCCCAAGTCACCAGATCTGCAAGACAGAAGAGAAGGGAGGTCTCACGTTTTAAACCATTCACATCCTGGCTATCTCCAGGCCAGCAGCACCTGCGTTGGGCTGACTCGAACCCTGAACTAAGGCAGCATCTTCCCATGGCCATCATGGGCACTCTCCTTCCTCCCTCTAAAGCCACGCGATTTCATGAAGGAAACACAGGGCTCAGTGTTTGAGCAAAGATTCTTCCTAAATATCTGACGATATGTGACTGACGCGGAAATCCTTGCCACTTGCAGGTTCAGGCCCTAGTGTGACTCCTTGGTTTACTGGAACAGAATAGGAAACTGATGAGAAGGAATGGGAGCCAATAAAATGCAGAGTTCTGTGGGTTCTTGTGGGTCTCTCAACCTCAGTTGGGAAGCAAAGGCAGTAAGACGTCCAGGCTCATCCCGGACTTTAGCACTCTCTGCATCTCCAGGTCTCCCGCTGCCCCAGCGCATGACTGTCACGGTGAGTGGAAGACTAGACTAGCTGGTGAGTGAAATCACCAGAGAAACTGCCTACCAACCACCCCAGCACGTGTGTCTCCGGTACAACCATGCAGCACACACTGGAACTAAAACAACTCCCTCTACACTGATAAAAAGACAGAAACGGGCCAGCACTGTGGGTAGTGGGTAAAGGTACTGTCTGCAGTCCCAGCATCCCGTATGGGTGCCAATTTGAATCCTGGCTGCTCCACTTTCCATCCAGCTCTCTGCTATGGCCTGGGGAAGCAGTGGAAGATGGCCCTAGTCCTTGGGCCCCTGCACCTGCGTGGGAGACCCCAAAGAAGCTCCAGGTTCCTGGCTTCAGATTGCTGCAGCTCTAGCTACTGAGGCCATTTGCAGAGTGAACCAGCGGATGGAAGACCCCTCTCTGTCTCTCTCTCTGCCTTTGCCTCTGCCTCTCTGTACCTCTGCTTTTCAAATAAAGAGGAGGAGGGAGGGTGGGAGTGTGGGTGGGAAGAAGGGTAGAGTGGGAAGTATTACTATGCTCCTAAATCTGTATATATGAAATACATGAAATCCGTTCACCTTTTGTACATTTTAAAAATTGGAAAAAGTATATATAAAATACCATCTGTTCTGTTTATATTAACAGAAAAAAATTTTTATTTTTTTAAATAAAAATGTTTTAAAAAAGCCAAGTTGTGCCTCACCTGGAGACACATGGCAGTATATGGAGGCATCGTGATGGTCAGAGTGGGGCTGACACTGCTGTACTCGGTGCGATGAGCCAAGGAGTGTGCTAACATTCGTGCCAGGAACAGAATCCTCCAGCTCAAAATATCAACAGTGCTGAGTTTGAAAAACCCAGTCAACAAAAAACAGAAGGAATAGGGGTACAGCTGAGTAGCCACTTGTTTGAATGGAAAATCCGTGCCAGAAGGTTCCCTGGGCTATGGTAAGAGCTGGGCGAGGTGGACTCCTCCTGACTCGGCAGGGACAGGGGGAGGCGGATGCTGGAAATCTTCCTCTCACTGCAGTTCCTGTTTAAGAGCGCTCAGCTGAGCCTGTACCACCGGTTCCCACACCAGCTCTCCAGCCACACACCCACCCTGCATGGAGCCGCCTCACCCAGCTCCGCTGAGCTTCCCAGCAATCGCTATTGGCTGAAGATGATAAATGTCCCCTTGCTGCAACTCCTAGGAAGGGTCTTTCACGTTTTGCCAGTGTCCTGTGACGATGAACGTACACCGAGGAACCCTACGTCCTACTCTGTCCAGGAGAGCTGAGTCACTGCACTCCTGTGTCCCAGGTCCTGTGTTCCCATGGCCCGGATGACAGTCCTACCACAGGAGCAGAAGCCGCCTGGGAAAGTGGTGAGGAGCATGGGCCAGGGTCAAAACCCTCGCTCAGATCCCTGCCTGCCAATCACCCGCTCAGCGGCTTCCAGGATGGCGTGCAGCCTCCCAGCGCCTCAGTCCCATCTGCAGAACAGGAACAATACCGGAACCAACCTCACAGATTTCTCACGATGGGAAGCCCTTAGACCAGGACTGCATTGCTGGCTGCCATCCTCATCACCATGGCCATCGTTACCAGCCCACGTGGGCTGGGAGCACTGCGCAAGCCTCCTGAGACAGTGCAGAGGGCAGAATCAGGTTTTCTGATTAGCTACTGGCCACCCCAAGGGTGAGGTATCCACTTTTAAACCTATGTGAGTGTTTTTAGCCAAAATTTGAATCAAACATATGTTTGCTAATTATCTTCTTTGATGTTTGAAAAAAAAAAACTGGCTTAAATGTCAATATTATTTTAGAAGGAACAGCTCCTTCTGTTCACTAAACCAGGGGGAGGGAAATGAAAAGTCTCCATTAAAATGCTGAAGTGGCAAAACAACATAATGGTATTTGTTCAGAGTGTCAGAAGGAATAAAAGTGATTCCCACTCTTGTCTTAAGTGATTCCGTGCAGGACTCTCCAGCAGGAAATGCGAACATTCCCGCCAAGCACACCTGGAGCAGAGCCCAGTTACCCAGCAGCCCCGCCCAAAATGAGACTCTCGCCAAACTCTGAACACGTGGCTTAGCAGCACCGCTCCCTGCTTAGTCAGAATTCCCAGTGCCCCAGCAGCTCCTGAAACAGGGTCACGCCTCCAGCTTCGTGCCACCCAGGCTGTTAGACTTCATGTCACTCTTCCACCTCCTCCTTTCCCAACCACACAGCTCCTCCACCTCCTCCCCAGTCTCTGATCTACGGCTTGCAGGTGCTGCAGCACCAGTCAGCCTCACAACACTGGGCAGGATAACAGAGCGAGATATTTGCGTTTGTGTGCAGGAAATGATCCCTGTAGTTCCCACACCGCTGTACGGCACCGTCCTTGGAAGGGGAAGAAATGAGTTCTGAATTTATAATCTGGCGCCTGCGACTCAAAGCAGTTCCCTCCAGTTTAATCAGTGGCTGAACTACGCCATTCGTTACAGAAACACAGCATCTAAGTCCGCTTCTCTTGAAATCCAAGATACTCACAGCAAAATTTTACTGGCAGCTTTGCAGTCACGGAATCAAAGATTCACCAAGCATAGAAAATCATCGAGTCCTTTCATTCATTTACATTAATGATCATTATTTACATTAATGATCATTATCTGCCGGTCTTAGACTGACATGGCCAGGTACGACGTTTGCAGGGGGCCCTCCCTTTGTTGTTGATTCCTGAGTTTTGCGGAGCCTTCTTGTATCTGTGCCATTGCCCCTTCTGTCTCTCACTCTCCCCATTACTCAGCTTCAGCAGGAGCTGCTCTGAAAGATCAGGGTGATTCACATAAAACTCAGTCCTGCTACTTTCCTTTTCTTTAAAGGGAGCAGGATCCCAGCAGACTGCAACAAACGGAGCTGAAAATAACTCCCCAGGCAGTTGTGCATTGGGAGTTAGATTAAAATGAGCCCAATTTATTTTTAAATGACCTGGTAGTTTGTAGGAAAAATTTAAGCTACTTAAATTTTGCATCAGTGGAAAACTAGGGAGCTCCTGAAAGCCAGGCAGGGTCGCTGAGGTGGGAGAATGGGCCTCTTCCCAGAAGCAGAGACAAGGCTGCCTACAGATTGGCATTCAAACAGCAGCAGGAGAGGAGCAAGGCCCGTTTTAACAGGAGCCTAATCTGCTTTAAAATGCTAAAATAAAGCGAGCTCAATGTCCGTGCAGGATCACGGGTGAGAAAATCCGTACCTGGGACTAATTCTCCGACTCGCATTCAAAATCAAGGTCCTGGAAGCTTGGCTGAGGCGCTACCAGCTCGCCACTGTGGCAGAAGCCACTAGACACAGGAAGTGAGAAAGGCGAAGCGAACTTCCCTCCATCCTCCTCTCCACTCAAGCAACCCGGAGCCCCGGCCGGACACCCGGGGAAGAGTCCCGCGGTGTCTGCCCAGCCACATCCACCACCCCCTGCAGTGCAGACTACAGGAGTCCCCGCGGAGTTGATTCCCGTTCACTTTCTGGAAGCGAAACTGCTCTTCCACATCTCCGGTGTTTAAGCCACAAGGCTGTGACTTGCAGGTAACTCGCTGACTGTCCTGACCTCTGGCATGAAAGATACTGACAACTGTTAATCCAAATTAGCACCCACTCCTGGGAAGAGGCTACTACGGTTCTTCCAATTGTGACATACGTGTTTTTAGTACAAATGAGTCCTTGATTTGTAGCATTCTTTCTATTCAACATAGCATAATAAACAATATTCAATCTTTTTGACAGATGAAATGACTAATCCTCTTCTTGGAACATCCACTCTGGGATTAAATCACTGGAACAGACATGAGAAAGCAGGTGTTCATATCCACACATGAACATACATGTAAACCTATTTATGTGCTAGTGTGCAGAAAGCCTGCTTCATACAGCCAAAGTCAATCAGCACTACACTTAGTCACTGCTATATCACTGAGGTTGGTGAATTGCCCATTTTAGGGAGGAAAACGGTAATATAGGTAATTATGCTAAAAACCCCTATAATGGTTTAGCTGATCCTGAAACTAAAAGCAAACAAGTCAACAGACAAAGCACCTCGGATGATTACTGGTGCCCGTACCAAGCCAGGCTTAGGCAAGTCACAGCACGGAGGCAGACATACATGCCACGTTCTGCCTTCTGCTCACGACACACTTCCCCCCCTGCAGCCCACTCTCTGGGCGTGAAAAGCTGACGCCCTGCCCTACTCAACAGGGTCCAATACCCTCTGGCTCCTCCCTGGATGTGGTCATCAGGGCCCGAGCCAGAAACCAGAGGGGAGGAGCTACAGTTGCCCTGTCCACTCTCACAACTCTTTTGGTCATGGCCTTGAACACTTCTGCCTCCCCCCGCCCCCCGTATCCCTCCATGGGTGATGACGGTTCAACTGTACGGCCCCAGTTTCCCTCAGTATCTCTGTGGTTCCCTGGCCCTATTCCCAAGCTTCTGTGGTCTTCTCTACAAAAACGCTCATCAAACTATTGACGTCTTACAGTAATCAATGGTCTCCACACAACTCTATCAGCTGCCACCAAGCAGATGCGAGAACGCACACACCAACAGGAAGGCCTCAGGAATCCCACGTGGCATTCGCAGAGCTGACATAATCGTGAGAGAGCGAAGGAAAGATGAGACCCCAAGCCAGGAGACAGCCAAGAGCAGGCAGGTTTGAAACACAGCTACAGAGTCAGTGCACGCAAGCTAAGAACAGAGAACGGCGCGAGAAAGCCTGGGAGGCAAGGCCAGAGCCATTCTTGATAGGATTTTGAGTCTCAGGCTAGAGTCCTGTTATGGACTAAACAGGACATGGCTCACCGAACTCAAGCAGATGTGTAGGTAACAGCTAACGGATCAATGCTAATGTTGGTGGATTAGGGTGGGGACTTGATTAACTAGGGGGCTATGAGGGGAGACCATGTCTGCAGGACACTGGGAGCTACGCGCAGGTAGGGTTCTCACAAAAGGGTTGGTCATTTAAGCCAAGCTCAGTCTATCTTCTCTCTGCTTCCTGGCTCACCATGGGATTGGTCCCCTTCACCTCACCACTACTAGATTCCAAGACACCAGATTAACAGGCTGCTCCTTCTTGAACTGAGACCTCCAAACCGTGAGCCAAAATCAGCCTTCTCATGCCCAGGACGCTCCTCTCAGGTGCTTTAGTCAAAGTCAAGCAGCTCTGACTAGCACAAGTCCTGAAAAACACTACACGAGGAATTCAAAACATCAAGGAAAAACCAAATTAAAGGAGAAATTCATTTTGGTGCAAAAATAATTGTGAAACCTCTGCATAGTATTTTGCATAGTATACATCTCTTCATGAGCTTTTTTAAAGACCCTTGGGATTTTAATGAAAAAAAAAGTAAGATCTGTTTGCAAAAATAAGCCAGGTATTACAGTGTGCATGCAAGTGTGTGCATTTGTGTGTGTGTTCAATGAATCTTCATCTCTGTAGATTTTTTTAAAAGATTTATTTATTTGAAAGTCGGAGTTATACAGAGAGAGGAGAGGCAGAGAGAGAGAGAGGTCTTCCATCAATTGTTCACTCCCCAGATGGCCCCAACGGCTGGAGCTGTGCTGATCCAAAGCAAGGAGCCAAGAGCTTCTTCCAGGTCTCCCACATGGGTACAGGGGCCCAAGGACTTGGACCATCTTCTACTGCTTTCCTAGGCCATAGCAGAGAGCTGGATTGGAATAGGAGCAGCCGGGACTAGAACCAGCGCGCATATGGGATGCCAGCACTTCAGGCCAGGGCGTTAACCCGCTGTGCCACAGCGCCAGCCCCATCCCTGTAGATTTTAATCTTCCTTAGACAAGAGTCACATCTGTTTTTTACCACTGTACTCAGCACATAGCAGGTCCTTAATCAATAGCTGAGGAATGAATGAATACTAGCACAATGAAAGATATTTTAGATAAGGAAGACATTAAAAAAAAGCCGGGGCGGGGGGATAAACTGGAAAATGGGCAGTGAACTAGGATGTGGTCTCTGGGAAGAGGAAGAAGCTCAAGAATGAGACAAGTCACCCCAGATGTGCTCAGGACCCAGCACATGTGCAAACGTGGCCAGCTTCCTGTCATCACAGAAGTAGCTTCAGGTACCAGGGGGCGTACTCTCAGAGATATGGAAGCAAGCAATAAAAAACAGGCCACACCATGAGAGAACCAGTTACGGAATTAAACCCAAATATTTTGAAAGAGAAATGGACAACAGCACAGATGATCATAAATTAACATAAGAGGATCTTCTTTTAAGGTTACAGCAATTAACCAAAAAGAGAAAAATCAGTGGAAGTTGGAAACATTTGAGAAGGCTAAAACTGGAACTTTAAAGAAAAGACTATGTAGTAAATAAAAGTTGGGAAGGGAAGGGAAGGGAAGGGAAGGGAAGGGAAGGGAAGGGAAGGGAAGGGAAGGGGGAGGGGGAGGGGGAGGGGGAGGGGGAGGGGGAGGGGGAGGGGGAGGGGGAGGGGGGGAGAAGGGGAAGGGGAAGGGGAAGGGGAAGGGAAGGCTGTGTGGATGACAGGGACCAGAGTCGCCCTGCCCGCTGGGGACTGAGTCACAACCGCATTCCCATCCCCTGTACCAAAGTTGCCATTGCACCTACCTGGGACCACGTAGCCAGGTAGCTGGAACCACCAGTGAGCCACTCCCCTTGCCCCAAGGACGACGACGACGACTCCTCCTCCACCTCCTCCTCCTCCTCCACCTCCTCCTCCTCCATCTCCTCCTCCACCTCCACCTCCTCCTCCTCCACCTCCTCCTCCACCTCCACTTCCTCCTCCTCCTCCTCCTCCACCTCCTCCACCTCCTCCTCCTCCTCCACTTCCATCTGTACCATCACCAGGACCTTACCATTGCTGCCTTCTGCCCCAGGGTCAAGTCTCCCACAGCATCTGCTATTCCTGGGGCCTCAGCCATCTTTATCCCCAGGGCCACGTTGTCACTGCCTCAGACCCCTTAGGGGCAAGTCACTTCTGCATCCTCTACTCCAAGTCCTAAGCCAGCAGGGCATATCCTTAGTCCTCAACCTTGGCTCCACGGAGAGTACACCTACACCCGTAGGCCCAGATCCCACAGTACGCCCCCATGTCATAAACCTACAGCTCCAGCTCTGCAGTCACTCAGGGCGTCTACACCTGGGAACCCAGCACGGATGCAGCAAGCTGTGAGTCCTGCCAGACTTGGCGCCAAAGGGGAGCCCCTCAGCCTTTACCATCAAGGACCGCAAGTGCTGCTGCCACTGCCCAAAGTACCTACAGTCGCAGCTGCACTGATGAGGACCTCAGCTGTCAGAGCTGCACAGAGACTAAACCAGTGCACACCCCCTCCCCAGAAACAGAGCCATCAGAGCCCACCAAGCTGGCACCCTCACACCAACCCATGCCCGAAATTCTTTACTCACCAAAGCCAGTCTCTGAAGCCTGGAAGACACAACAGCTGCATGGAGTGTACACACAGACATCATTACAGCAACACCAGAAACAGAAAAAAAAAATTTTTAAATGATATAAGAAACAATAATCTCCAGGAACAAATTCCAAAGAAATGGAGTGCAATGAAATTCCTGAGAAGGAATTCAAAATAATGACTTAAACAAGCTTAGTGATATGCAAGAAATCACAGAAAACTAGAAGATATCAGTGTAACAATACCTGAATGATATGAAAAATTCAACAAAGTGGCAGAAATCAAAAGGAACCAAACACAAATCTCAGATGTAAAGAATGCTATGAATGACATGAAAAACGAAATAGAGAGCTTCAACAGCAAATTCCATCAAGCAGAAGAAATAATCTGGGAACTTAAAAACAACTCCTTTGAAATTGTCTAGTTAAAGGTAAACAAAGAGTAAAGAATGATGCAATTGAGCACACACACACACACACACACACACTACAAGCTGCAGGCAAAGAAGAAGAGAATCATGTTTGCTCAGACTCCAGCACTGGCAGCAACTACTCCAACCCTGCCTGGCTTTGGTAACCACACCACAGTCTGGTCCCACTGTGGCCCGAGGCTTTCCCAGCTTCACTGGCTGTGGCTGCATTTCACAGGCCAACATGGACTGCAGCCCTACTGAATCTTCCTCTTTGAGCCTGCCTCAGCTCTGGTCAGCATCGCACACACCAGCCCTACCATGGTCCAAGCCCTCTCTGGCTTTCATGAACATGGCTGCACCTCTCTCCTTACTCAGTCTAGCATGGCTGCATTCCCAACACACCCTAGTTTGGAGGGCATAGGTGGCCATGCATGTTTGTCCAAACCTGGGCCTGGCTCTGCCACAACATCAACTACCACCACCAAGACCTGAACATACCTGCTGGGACTCAGAGGACACAGCTCCGTGCCCTGGCCACCACTGCCATCATTAACACTGGAAGGGGACAGTCCACCTGGAACTAAAGCCAAAATTACCTATCAAACCAACACCATGCACACACCTTCAGGAGGAAAGCCTTCAACTCATGAAATCCATCATTTAAAAGCAAAAGAAGCCGCCACCGTGGTTCAATAGGCTAATCCTCTGCCTTGCGGTGCCGGCACACCGGGTTCTAGTCCCGGTCGGGACACCGGATTCTGTCCCGGTTGCCCCTCTTCCAGGCCAGCTCTCTGCTGTGGCCAGGGAGTGCAATGGAGGATGGCCCAAGTGCTTGGGCCCTGCACCCCATGGGAGACCAGGAGAAGCACCTGGCTCCTGCCATCGGATCAGCACGGTGCGCAGGCTGCAGTGCGCCGGCCGCGGCGGCCATTGGAGGGTGAACCAACGGCAAAGGAAGACCTTTCTCTCTGTCTCTCTCTCTGTCCACTCTGCCTGTCAAAAAAAAATTTTTTTTAAATTAAAAGCAAAAGACACAAATGCCTCATCAAATGTGCCAACGCCAATGCAGGCCCACAAGAAAGATTAAAAAACAAGGCGAGATGATGTCCCCAGAGGAATCCCATGGTACCCTAATGTCAGACTCCACTGAGAGGGAGAGTGATGCAATCCCTGACAACTGATTCAGAAGAATGATGATCAGAACAGTCAAGGACATACAAGAGGGTACAGATAAACACACGCAGGAAACCAGTGCATGCTATAAATGAGACGCTCAACAGAGACAGACGTATTGAAAATAACCAAACCAATCTTGGAAGGGAAAAACACAACAAATCAAATTTAAAAGCCAGTGAAAGTTTCAACAATAGATACTATTCAGGCCGGCGCCGCGGCTCACTAGGCTAATCCTCCGCCTAGCGGCGCCGGCACCCCGGGTTCTAGTCCCGGTTGGGGCGCCGGATTCTGTCCCGGTTGCCCCTCTTCCAGGCCAGCCCTCTGCTGTGGCCAGGGAGTGCAGTGGAGGATGGCCCAAGTGCTTGGGCCCTGCACCCCATGGGAGACCAGGAAAAGCACCTGGCTCCTGGCTCCTGCCATCGGATCAGCGCGGTGCGCCGGCCGCAGTGCGCCGGCCGCGGCGGCCATTGGAGGGTGAACCAACGGCAAAAGGAAGACCTTTCTCTCTGTCTCTCTCTCTCACTGTCCACTCTGCCTGTCAAAAAAAAAAAAAAAAAAAAAAAAAAAAACAATAGATACTATGCAGTCAAAAATAGAACATCTCAACTTGAAGAGAGGTTTTTTTGAAGAATCCCACTCAGAACAAAATGGCAACAGTTGCCAGGTCTTTGGGACACTATTAAATTAATATTCAATTTTTTGGAACTCCAGAGGGACAAAATAATAAAGGTATAGACAATCTATCTATTGAAATAACAGCAAAAACTGCCTTGATCTAGACAGAGATATGAACAACCAAATGCAGAAGGTCCAAATGAGCCCAAACGAACAAGACCAGGAAAAATCCTTCCCTCAACATACTATAAGCAAACTCTCAAAAGTAGAGCAGGGCCGGCGCTGTGCCACAGTGGTCTAAACCTCTGCCTGAGCCCATATGGGCTCCAGTTCGTGTCCCAGCTGCTCCTCTTCCAATCCCACTCTCAGGTTACAGCCTGGGAATGCAATGGAAGATGGCTCAAGTGCTTGGGCCCCTGCACCTATTTGGGAGACTGGGAAGAAGCTCCTGGCTCCTGGCTTTGGATTGGCCCAGCTCTGGCTATTTTGGCTATTTGGGAAGTAACCCATTAGATGGAAGACCTTTTTCTCTGTTGCTCATTCTCACTGTCTGTAACTCTGCCCCTCAAACAAAAAATAAAATATTTTTTAAAAGTATCAAATATGCAAATTTAAGGCAGGGCAAGAAGTGATTTTTAAGGGAATCCCAGCAGAATAACAGCAGATTTTTTTGATACAACCCTTACAAGCCAGGAAGGAATAGAATCACATATTCCAAATTCTGACCAAAGAAAAACTACCAATCAAAAATATTTTATCCACAGAAGCAATCTTTCATAAATGAGAGAGGGATATAGACTTTCCAAGACACTGAAAAATTAAAGGGACTCATCACCACCAAACCAGATTGACCAAAGATGCTTAAGGGAGTACCATATACAAGAAAGATACCACCATGATGAAATATGTAAAAGTGTAAGAACCACTAACAAAAGATGTTCAAAATAAATAGAAGGAGTATTTTTAAATGAAAGAACTAATTCATTACTTATCAAAAATAGCTATGAATATAAACAGTCTAACCTTCATAATTTAAAAAAAAAAAAAAACACTGAACAGATGGGAAAAAAAAAAACATGGTACACTGACAACAAAAAAAATCATCTAAACAGAAAAAACACACACAGACTAAAAGTCAGAAGCAAAAAGTAAGCAGGAGCAGCTACATCTACATCAGACAAGAGACATTAAGACAACAACTGGGGCTGGCACTGTGGCATAGCGGATAAAGCCACCACCTGCAGTGCCAGTATCCCATATGGGCATGGGTTCTAGTCCTGGCTGCTCCACTTCCCATCCAGTTCTCTGCTATGGCCTGGGAAAGCAGCAGAAGATGGCCCAAGTCCTTGGGCCTCTGCACCCATGTGGGAGACCCAGAAGAAGCTCCTGGCTCCTGGCTTCAGTTCAGCACAGCTGCAGCCACTGCGGCCACCTGAGGAGTGAACCAGTGGATGCAAGACCTCTCTGTCTCTCTCTCTGCCTCTGCCTCTGCCTCTCTGTAACTCTGCATTTCAAATAAATAAATAAATCTTTTTTAAAAAAAAAAAAAGACAAAAACTAAGAAGTGACAAAGGAGACCACTATATAATGGTCAAGAGATCACCCGAAGATGTGATGATTTTACATGTTTATACACATAATACTGGTGCCTCAAACTGTATAAAACAAACATGATAAGCATCGCTTGATCTAAAGAGAGATCAGCCAGTACAATGTTAGTGAGGGGTATCAGCAGCCAAATTTCATCAAGGAGAGATCATTTTTTAAAAAAATCAAGACACACCAGAATTAAATCACACTACAAATTACAAACCAAATGAACCTATGACATTTACAGAACAATACATCCAACAGGTGTAGAATACACACTCGTTTCACATGGATCATTCTCCAGGACAGATCACACATGAGGTCACTGAACAAGTCTAAAACATTCTTTAGAAATCTAACTCTGCCTGAAGAAAGGAAAGAAGAAAGGAAGAAATGAAGAAAGAAAGAGAAATCGTATTACCTACCTCCTCTAACCACACTGGAAGAAAACCAGAAATCAACAGCAAAAGAAACTCTCAATAGTATACAAACATAGCACAACTGAAAAACTGCTCCTGATTAAATAATAGGTCACCAAAGACATCAAAGGGGAACTTAAATTTCACAGAAACAGGAGTAGATGCGTGGCAGAGCAATTAAGGCACCATTTGGAATGTCCAGTTCCCATATCCCAGTGCCTCTGTTTGACTCCTGGATCCTCTCCCAGTGCTAGCTTACTGTTAATGCACACCCCGTGAGGAAGTTCAATGGACTGAGTTTCTGGCTCCTGGCTTGAGGCTGGCCCAGTCCTTGTTGTTTCAGGCACTTGGTGAGTGATCAAGTAGATGGAAGATCTATAACTATCTCTTCCTTTGTCTCTGCCTTTGGAATAATTTTTTTTAATTTAAAAAAATCCACAAAGGGATTATCGGATGGTATAAGTGAAGTATTTTCTTTTTTAATGGTTCATTTATTTGTCTGAAAGGTAGTGTTACAGAAAGAAAGAGTGGGGGCCGGCGCCGTGGCTCACTTGGCTAATCCTCCCATATAAGCGCCGGGTTCTAGTCCCAGTTGCTCCTCTTCCAGTCCAGCTCTCTGCTGTTGCCCAGGAGTGCAGTGGAAGATGGCCCAAGTGCTTGGGCGCCTGCACCCACGTGGGAGACCAGGAGGAAGCACCTGGCTCCTGCCTTCGGATCAGCGCAGTGCTGGCCATAGCGGGCATTTGGGGGGTGAAGCAACAGAGGGAAGACCTTTCTCTCTGTCTCTCTATCTCTCACTGTCAAAAGAAAGACAGAAAGACAGAAAGAGAGTGAGAGAGAAACCAGGAGCTTTTCTGAGTGTCCCAGGTAGGTGCAGGAGCCCAAGCACTTGGGCTATCCTCTGCTGCTTTCCCAGGCACATTAGCAGAGAGCTGGATCAGAAGTGGAGGAACCAGGAATTGAACTGGCACCCATATGGGCTGCCAGTACTGCAGGTTGTAGCTTTAACCCACAGTGCCACAGTGCCAGCCCAAAATATTTCCTTGAGAAAAAAGCTGCCAAAGCAAGAATAAATCCCACTTCTCTGTTTTGTCATGGTATAATTTCAGTTAAAGTGAAACATGGAATTGGACACATGTAGGCCATCTTTGATGTCCCTCATCAAACCTACACAGAAGACCAGGAACAGATTCTGCACCTGCATAAATTAGGGCTGCTGGTCACAACTTACAGAGAACAAGCCCAGGTAACCAAACAAGCTGTCAGGACTAGAGAGACCCCAGCAAGGAACTGCAACTGCAGCCCAAAAAACCATGGACACACACTCTCGAAGCCTGATGCCGTTTTTTCTTGTCTTCCTCTGAGGACTTGTTGCTTCTGCCTGTCCAGTCCCTGGGGTGCATTCTGCCAGGAACCACTCAGAGCCACTCTGCAATCCAAATTCCCAGGAGAGAACTCAAATTGGCTCAGCCTGGACCTGGGGTCAACAGACAAAATAGCCATAGACAGCAGTGCAGATCCTCGGCCAGTGGGCTGATGGTTAATCCCTGCTGGGAGCTGAAGGGAGTGCAAGAGGGTGTCGATTTTTCCTACTAAGAGAGCAGGCTCTCTTGCTCAAGAATTCCTGTTGCTTTTGCCGGTCATGTTGCTGTAAATAATTTTTTAATCAGAGCTGGTATGCAGCAACTGAATATCAAGTCAAATAAGTACTAACCCTTTGGATGAGTAATTTCCTTCAAGAAAACTTATGATAGGAAAATAATTCGTTGGAGGAAAAATAAATCAGGGGTGTTTCTCCAATATATTCTTATTGTTTAAAAAAAGAAGCCTGATAAATACCTGACCTGCGTAATCATAAAGCAAACTATGGAATAGCAATTTTCAACAGACTATCACACACACATTAAAAATGATCACAATGGAGATTTTTAAACGTTAAGACTTTAAGATTTAGTTTTGCTTTAAATTTACAATAACCCACCATAAAAATAACTTAAAGAAAAGTGCCATGTAAAACTTTTTAAAAAATTAATTCATAAAAACACACCAGTGATTAATGTGAAGAAATAACAGGAATTGTTTTGTTGTGAGAAAGGAATTAAGGATAGTTTTCCCATGCTTTGTTTCAAAACTTGACTTAAAGTGAAAATAATTCGGGCCAGTGCTGCAGTGTAGCAGGTAAAGCCGCCGCCTGCAGTGCCGGCATCTTATATGGGCATAGGTTCTAGTCCCGGCTGCTCCACTTCTGATCCAGCTCTCTGTTATGGCCTGGGAAAGCAGTGGAGGATGGCCCAAGCCTTTGGGCCTCTGCACTTGTGTCCCATGGGAGACCCGGAAAAAGCTCCTGGCTCCTGGCTTCAGATCAGAGCAGTTCCAGTCATTTGTGGCCAACTGGGGAGTGAGCCAGTGGATGGAAGACCTCATTCCCTCCTTCCCTCCCTCGCTCCCTCCCTCTCTCCCTCCCTCTCTCCCTCTCTCTGCCTCTTCTCTGTGTAACTCTAACTTCAAAATAAATAAATAAATCTTTAAAATAAATAAATAAATAAAGTGAAAACAATCACAATGCTACGTTTCTTCTGTGAAATTCGGCCTCCATCCAGGCCAGCATTGTGACACATGGGTTAAGCGTGACACCAGCATCCCATATGAGCACCAGTTCCAGTCCCAGCTGCTCCACTTCCAATCCAGCTCCCTGCTAACGCACCTGGGAAGCAGCAGCAGACACCTGAGGACTTGGGCCCCTGCATGTACATGGAAGAACCAGATGGAACTCCAGGCTCCAGGCTTTATCCTGGCCCCGCCCTGGCTGTCGTGGCCATTCAGGGAGTAAGCCAGTAGTTCAAAGTTCTCTGTCTCTGTGTCTCTCTCAGTTCTCTAAGACTCTGTGGTTCAAATAAATGAATCTTTCTTTAAATGTTTACTCTGTATACTGCGTTTTGCACTGTGTGTGTCACAGAAATTCTTTAATTTACTCTTCAGAGAAACTCTCTAAGTGTAGTATTATGATGGCCTTAAGTGGGAATGGAAGGTTTTGACAAGTCAAGAATGGTGCGAACTCAAAGCCACACCACCATGATCAGACCTTAACTCTTTTTTTTTTTTTTTTTTGACAGGCAGAGTGGACAGTGAGAGAGAGAGACAGAGAGAAAGGTCTTCCTTTGCCGTTGGTTCACCCTCCAATGGCCGCCACGGCTGGCGCGCTGCGGCCGGCGCACCGTGCTGATCCGATG
This sequence comes from Oryctolagus cuniculus, assembly GCF_051225735.1. Lineage (NCBI taxonomy): Eukaryota > Metazoa > Chordata > Mammalia > Lagomorpha > Leporidae > Oryctolagus > Oryctolagus cuniculus. The sequence goes on from NC_142876.1 coordinate 122,547,434, forward strand.
GCAGGAGCCAGGTGCTTCTCCTGGTCTCCCATGGGGTGCAGGGCCCAAGCACTTGGGCCATCCTCCACTGCACTCCCTGGCCACAGCAGAGAGCTGGCCTGGAAGAGGGGCAACCGGGACAGAATCCGGCGCCCCGACCGGGACTAGAACCTGGTGTGCAGGCACCGCAAGGTGGAGGATTAGCCTAGTGAGCCGCAGCGCCGGCCCAGACCTTAACTCTTAATGATTTCATAGCTCATCACTGTCCAAAGTGTGCTTGATTAGGATGATTGCATGTGTGTATACATGTGTGAGCACACAGATTTACAAATAAAATAATTTCCAAGTCAAAGGAAATGATAGATGCATTGTCCACAACACCACCTGAAACTTAGGAAGATTGGAACAGCTATTGCAGTATTCCCTGGGGAAGGGTCAGGGTATCCGGTGTCTGAATTAGCTTAATTAACAACATTGATAAACCCCAAAAACATTCAATGGTTAGCTTCTGTAACTCCCATTCCCTCAATAGTTGTTTAAAAAATAAATCTATTTTCACAAACTAATCTCCACCAACTAATGAAGCTGATACCAGAAGAACATTATTAGGATAATTTATATTTGCTGAGATATTAATGTATCCCTGCCTATCGTGGTTTTCCCCCAGGCAAAAGGAAGCAAGTACAACATTTTCTGAAGTCATTTCACAGATCAAATCACTCAGAGAAATGATATCATTAGTCTTATGACAGTGTGCATTTAAGTAAATTAAGGGAGAAACAATTAATTAAATGACAAAAAGGATGAAAGCATCAAAAATTAACATACTGCTGACATTACATGTCAAAACAAGAATATCGTTATGGATACAAATATTTAAACTGACGGGATTCTCACAAAGAATAAAAATTTGCTGTTGCAGGGCTTCCGGCTGTGGCATAATTAGAAAATCTCTAAGTTCCGGGAACAAAGGACATATGCATTCCCCATAGTTGTTCTGAAATATTTTACAAACTAGATTTAAGAAGAGAATCTGTAATCTTAACTGAGGAAGATTTTCTTGGTACATTTTTTTCATAAAATTTCTCTTTAGCTTTTAGAGATCGCATGCCCTCAGATAATAGATGGAATGTTCTCAGCTACAGTCTTAGCACAGCAAAATCACAGCTTCCCACACTGGAGGAATTAATGCCTGCAAGTGACAACTTCCCCAGCCGTCACCAAAGCAAGTTTCTGATAGCTGCTGTTGTTGAGTTAATTTCACAGAGTGCAGAGACGGAACATCAATCATGAGGCAACATGGTGTTCCAGAAGCAGCCTGCACCAGTGAGACAGGGAAACTGACTTCTCCTTTCATTTGCAGACCAAGGATCCCACCCCGGCCTCCTAAGGCAGCACTCGCCAGATCCAACACTGACCTAACTAACAGCTTCCAATCTCTCCCATCTGCTTACCTGAGAAAACCTTTTCTTCTATGTTACTACTGATGGTTCCATCAGGAGCAGTCCAACCACATATTCCCCTGCAGAAGAATCAGAGTGGCTCCAGAAGGATAAATGGGACATCAAGAGAAAAAGCAAGAGATGCAATCACAGAGCGAGGGTCTCAGGAAGCAAAAATAGTAATACAATTGTAATGGCAGCAGCCGCTGTACAAAAATCACAGTCAAACACCCGGGAGATTTGTCTTTTTCTGAGAAAGGTCTGGGTGGGTGGGACTTGACATGGATCAAAGAACACAGTCTTTATCCGACAGACACAAGCACCACCCAGTGCCCCAAAAGGTGATCCAGGTTAAAAAATAAAAGATGGGGGCCTGTGGTGTGGCATAGTGGATTCAGCCACTGCACGCAAGGCCAACACCATATATGAAAGCCAGCGCACATCCCTGCTGCTCCACTTCCGATGTAGCTCCGTGCTAATATCCTGGGAAATCAGCGGAAGAGGCCCAAATGCCTGGCCCCTGCCACCCGAGAGAGAGACCCAGAGGAAGATGCTGACCCAGCCCTTGTCACTACAGCCATTTTGTGAGTGAATCAGCAGATGGAAGATCTCTCTCCATCTCTTCCTCTCCCTCTGTAACTCTTTCAAATAGATAAATAACTCTTTCAAATAAATAAACAAATCTTAAAAAAAAAAAGTAAAAGATGGATAAAGTATACTAACTCAAGGCAAAGAAAATGACAGCAAAACTTTCAATTTTAATATCACAAATTTGGAATATAACCCAAAATGATATGCATGGTAAATACGGGCAACTTAGAACAGAAATAAAATAAAATCAAAACAATCAAAGACCAATGAACCACACAACACAGCATCAACTGTTGTAAAAGAAAAGCCGCATGCCATAAAAAGCAAGGGACACAGAAAGGTGGGACACCTCTGACCCCCGCCAGCAGCACATCAACTGGCCATAGACGTCAGAGAAGGTGAGGAGCACTCTGACAGACGAGTTGTTGAGACTGAACATTTGATAAGCACCTAACACTGAATCCTGAACATACAAAGTAAGCCTTCATCTCAAGTACTAACGCAGTAAACACTAAACCACCGATACCCTAGCCCACAGGACAGATCTGATCACTTTCAGAGGGTAAACAGGAAACAGTAATATTTCTTTGCTATAAGTAAAATGAAAATTAATAACACAAAATACGTTCCTTTCACTTAAAAAATCAAGAAACTGTTCTAAAAACAACTCTTCATAATTTATAAAATTTCTTTTGATGGGGCCAACATTGCAGCGTAGTGGGTAAAGCCGCCACCTGTAGTGCCAGCATCCCATTTGGAGGTCAGTTCAAGTCCCGGCTGCTCCACTTCCAATCCAGCTTTCTGCTATGGCCTGGGAAAGCAAAGGAGGATGGCCCAAGTCCTCCTCTGCACCCATGTGGGAGACCCCGAAGAGGCTCCTGGCTCCTGCCTTCAGATCAGCGCAGCTCTGGAAGTCGTGAACAACTGGAGAGTGAACCAGCAGATAAAAGATCTCTCTCTCTCTCTCTCTGCCTCTCCTTCTCTCTCTGTGTAACTCTGAAATACATAAATCTTTTTTTTTTTTAAAAAAAGGACCTGATGTATTTTTAAAAAATATTAAAAAAAAAGAACATAATACAGGATTGTTTAGATATTCGAAGTCTCCTGTGCCTCCATATGAATTGCTGCACCATTTTTTCCAGATCTGAGAAGATGTCTTTGGTATTTTGATTGGTATCCCATTGAATCAATAAAGTGATTTTGGGTGAATAGACATTTTGATGATATTGATTCTTCCAATCCATGAGCATGGAAGATCTTTCCATTTTTTGGTATCCGCTTCTATTTCTTTCTTTCTTTAAGATTTTGTAATTCTCATTGCAGAGATCTTTGATGTCCTTGGTTAAGTTTATCCCAAGGTCTTTGATTGTTTTTGTGGCTACTGTGAATGGGATTGATCTTAGAAGTTATTTCTCAGCCATGGCATTGCCTGTGTATACAAAGGCTGTTGATTTTTGTGCATTGATTTTATATCCTCCTACTTTGCCAAACTCTTCTATGAGTTCCAATAGTCTCTTAGTAGAGCTCTTTGGATCCCCTAAATAAAGAATCATATCGTGTGCAAAGAGGGATAGTTTGACTTCTTCCTTCCCAATTTGTATCCCTTTAATATCTTTTTCTTGTCTAATGGCTCTGGCTAAAACTTCCACTACTATATTGAATAGCAATGGTGAGAGTGGGCATCCCTGTCTGGTACCAGATCTCAGTGGAAATGCTTCCAGCTTTTCCCCATTCGAGAGAATGTTAGCTGTGGGTTTTTCATAAATTCCTTTGATTATATTGAGGAATGTTAATTCTATACCAAATTTGCTTAGAGTTTTCATCATGAAAGGGTGCTGAATTTTATCGAATGCTTTCTCTGCATCTATTGAGATAATCATATGGTTTTTCTTCTGCAGTCTGTTCATGTGGTATATCACATTGATTGATTTGCGCACATTGAACCATCCCTGCATACCAGGGATAAATCCCACTTGGTCTGGGTGGAGGGTCTTTCTGATGTGTTGTTGCATTATATTGGTCAGAATTTTATTGAGGATTTTTGCGCCTATGTTCATCAGGAAAATTTGTCTGTAATTCTAAGGCAGAGGCATCACAATACCAGATTTCAGGACATACTACAGGGCAGTTGTAATCAAAACAGCATGGTACTGGTACAGAAACAGATGGATAGACCAATGGAACAGAATTGAAACACCAGAAATCAATCCAAACATCTACAGCCAACTTATAATTGATCAAGGATCTAAAACCAATTAATGGAGCAATGACAGTCTATTCAACAAATGGTGCTGGGAAAACTGGATTTCCACATGCAGAAGCATGAAGCAAGACCCCTACCTTACACCTTACACAAAAATCCACTCAACATGGATTAAAGACCTAAATCTATGACCCAACACCATCAAATCATTAGAGAACATTGGAGAAACCCTGCAAGATATAGGCACAGGCAAAAACTTCTTGGAAAAGCCCCTGGGGGCATAGGCATTCAAAGCCAAAATTAACAATTGGGATTACAACAAATTGAGAAGTTTCTGTACTGCAAAAGAAACAGTCAGGAAAATGAAGAGGCAACCAACAGAATGGGAAAAAATTTTTGTAAACTATGCAACCAATAAAGGATTAATAACCAGCATCTACAAAGAGATCAAGAAACTCCACAACATCAAAACAAACAACCCACTTAAGAGATGTGCCAAGGACTTCAATAGACATTTTTCAAAAGAGGAAATCCAAATGGCCAACAGACACATGAAAAAATGTTCAGGATCACTAGCAATCAGGGAAATGCAAATCAAAACAACAATGAAGTTTCACCTCACCCCAGTTAGAATGGCTCACATACAGAAATCTACCAACAACAGATGCTGGAGAGGATGTGGGGAAAAAGGGACACTAACCCACTGTTGGTGGGAATGCAAACTGGTCAAGCCTCTATGGAAGTCAGTCTGGAGATTCCTCAGAAACCTGAATATAACCCTACCATACAACCCAGCCATACCACTCCGTGGAATTTAACCAAAGGAAATTATATTGGCAAATAAAAGAGTTGTCTGCACCTCAATGTTCATTGCAGCTCGATTCACAATAGCTAAGACCTGGAATCAACCTAAATGCCCATCAACAGAAGACTGAATAAAGAAATTATGGGATATATACTCTGTAGAATATTATACAGCAGTAAAAAAAATGAAATCCAGTCATTTGCAACAAAATGGAGGAATGTGGAAAACATCATGCTGAGTGAATTAAGCCAGTCCCAAAGGGACAAATATCATATGTTCTCCCTGATCAGTGACAACTAACTGAGCACCAAAAAGGAAACCTGTTGAAGTGAAATGGACATTATCAGAAACAATGACTTCATCAGCCATATCCTGACTGTTGAGGAACAACTTACTACTTTATTCCTTTTAGTATTTTTTGTTCTACTTAATACCATTGGTTGACCTCTTTAATTAACACACAATGATTCTTAGGTGTTTAAATTTAACTGAAAAGTGATCCCTGTTAAATATGAGTGGGAATAAGAGAGGGAGGAGATGTACAGTTTGGCACATGCTCACTCAGACTTACCGTTAATGGTAGAGTTAGAAACGTGCCAGGGGATTCCAATTCAATACCAACAAGGTGACATGTACCAATGCTATCTCACTTGTCAAAGTGATCAGTTTCAGTTCATAATTGATCATAATGATAGGATTAAGAGTCAAAGGGACCACATAAACAATACTAGTTCCTGCTAATACTAACCGATAGAATTAAAAATAGAGAACAATCCAACATGGGAAGCAGGATACACAGCAGACTCATAGAATGGCAGATGTCCTAAACAGCACTCTGGCCTCAGAATCAGCCCTTAAGGCATTCGGATCTGGCTGACGAACCCATGAGAGTATTTTAGGCATGGAAAGCCAAGACACTCTGGCAACAACAACAACAAAAAATGACCTAAATGAAAGATCTCTGCGAGTGAGATCCCAGTAGAAAGAATGGGCCATCAAAGAAGAAGGTACCTTTCTCTGAAGGGAGGAGAGAACTTCCACTTTGAATATGGCCTTGTCTAAATAAGATTGGAGTAGGCGAACTCAAGAGGCTTCCATAGCCTTGGCAGCTCACGACAAGAGCCTAGGGTGATTACAGATGCCATAAACAAGAGTGTCAATTGTTAAATCAACAACAGGAAGCACTGTGCACTTACTCTCCATGTAGGATCTCTGTCCTTAATGTGTTGTACTGTATGAATTAATGGTAAAACTACCACTAAAACAGTACTCTATACTTTGTGTTTCTGTGTGGGTGCAAACTGTTGAAATCTTTACTTAGTATATACTAAGTAGATCTTCTGTATATAAAGATAATTGAAAATAAATCTTGATGAAGAATGGTATGGGGTGGGAGGGGGAGTATGAGATGGGATGGTTGTGGGTGGGAGGGTGGTTATGGAAGGAAAAAGCCGCTACTAACCAAAACTTGTACTTTGTAAATTTATATTTATTAAATAAAAGTTAAAAAAAGTAAATGAAGACAAATAATGAAAAACTTAAAGAAGAACAGAATACACCTAAAGCAGTTCTAAGTAAAATTGAATCTTAAATGTATTTTCCCTTAATAAAAAAGATTGGAAAATGATACATTACACAATGGACTCAAAAACATTTTAAATATGTGAAAAATGGAAAGAAAGAGCAAACATAAAATGTTAAATTAATGAGTTTAACAGAAAATACTAAAACTAAAAATAAATACATACCTTAAAATTCCAAAAGTCATTCCTTGAAAATTAAACAAAACACAGCACTAGCCTAAAAGCAAAGGTGGGAATTTCATAACACAATAAATAAAGGGCATAATATTGTCCCATAAGCTATAAATTATAAAAATCATCAAAGTTTGGGGCCGGTGTTGTGGCGTAGTGTGTAAAGCCGCTGCCTGCAGTGCCCGCATCCCATACACGTGCCTGTTCAAGACCCAGCTGCCCCACTTCCGATCCAGTTCCCTACTATGGCCTGGGAAAACAGTGGAAAATGGCCCAAGTCCTTGGGCCCCTGCACCCACACGAGAGACCCGGAAGAAGCTCCTGGTTCCTGGCTTTAGATTGATGCAGCTCCAGCTACTGAGACCATTTGGAGAGTGAACCAGCGGATAGAAGGCCCCTCTCTCTCTGCCTCTGCCTCTCCATAACTCTGCATTTCATATAAATAAATAAATATTTTTTAAAAATCATAAAAGGTAACGTTGCTCAACTTCATCAAAGTCAAGTTTGAAGTCAGATAAAATTTAAAACTTTCTAGGAAAATATATTATCAAAACTAAGAGATTTTAAAAATCTAAGCAAACTAAATCCTCCCCAAAATATTTGTAAAAAAAATGGGTAAAGAGTCAAATGATATCCCACTTACCTGAAAAAAAAAGATGACTTTACAGGAAAATTTTAATGAACCCATAAAATATGAGTATATACAAATTAATTTATACTCTTGAAGAAAGTAAAAAAAAATAAGGAAAATTTTCCAATTCATCAAATTAACATTGGCTTGAAATAAACCACTTACACACAGAATCTGTGGACCTCACTCACATAGCATCAGCCTGAAAATCTCTGTCAATCAAGTCAGGAAGGAGAAGGAGACCCCAGGCACACACTGCACGCATACTGACAAAATCAACATTCCATCAAAGACAATCCAACAGCAGAGAAAGAGATCTGGATTTATTACTGACCTGGTAAAACAGATCTCAGAGCAAAGCCAGCACCAAGGTTAACAGAGGCACACTGCAGGCCTCCCGGAGTTCCAGAACAGAGCTGCAGCACTCGCCATGGCACTGAGAGGTGACGCTGCTGTCTGTCTCTCCCCCTCCCTGTGTGACGGTGCAGCAAGAGGGCTGCTCAGGGTCTGGTGTGGCCTGAGGGACCCCCAAACTTCATGCACTGGGAGCTTGGTCTGCAGCATGGTAATGCTTTACAGTCATCAAGGCATAGACCAACACCCCCAGAAGATTTCAGTGGGGGGCACTGCCTTCTCGCAGGAGCAGGTGCCTGAGTCCTTCTGTAAGAGCCGCTTCCCCTTCCATTTCTCTGCTTTGTTGTGACACAGCCAGGGGCACTCACTGGGCGGGGGCACCATGCTGTGTCGCCCAAATAAATCCTGTGCTTTGGAAGGGATGCATCCCCAGGGATTCTGCGACAGCAACCGAAAATGGCCCTGGACCTCCCAGCCTTCGGAACCTTGAGGAGGAGTTGTCTTTTCCTTAGCAACCACCAAGACTGTGGAGAAAACGCACACAGACATCAGTCTCACACCTGTTATGGCAGGAGTCAAGATCACCCAGCCCAGGCCAGCACATCAGAGCCTTCTCCCAAGAGAAGTCACCCACAGACCGTCCACACTGGCCGTGAGTCAGGTGATGAAAGGCTCTCCTGGAAAGGGTACCCTGTGCCTGGCTAAAGTGCACGGCAAGGCCTCACGCTGGCCATCACATGTTCTAGCCCTGAAATGACAAACGTCACTCTGGCCAGTTCACTGTCCTGGTCACAGGCCTCACATGATGCACAAAGACTGTAAGCAAAGCAGGACCACGTACTGCTGAGCCAGTTTCCACCAATACAGCCATGCTGGAGAACACCTCCACAGTGTGTTGTTAAAAGGCCATCTAAACACCAAAAGGGCCATTTTTAAAGTCCATATACTGGGACCCGCATGGTGGTATAGTGGCTCAAGCCAATGCCTACAACACCAGCATCCCATGAGTGCCAGTTCACTTCCTGGCTGCTCTACTTCCGACCCAGTTCCCCGTTACTGTGCTTGAGAAAGCCCAAGGTGATGGCCCAAGGCCTTGGGACCCTATCACGTGGGAGACCTGGACGGACTTCCAGGCTCCTGGCTTCTGCCTGGCCCAGCCCTGGCCACTGTAGTCATTTGGGGAGTGAACCAACAAACAGATCTCTCTCTCTCTCTCTCTCTCTCTGCCCTACAAATAAATAAATCTTTAAAAAATAAAAATCAGGGCCGGCATTGTGGTATGGTGGTCTAGGCCCCTGCCTGTGGCACCAGAGTCACATGTGGGTGCCAGTTTGAGTCCTGGCTGCTCCTCTTCCAATCCAGCTCTCTGCTATGACCTGAGAAGGCAGTAAAGGATGGCCCAAGTGCTTGGGCCCCTGCACCCATGTGGGAGACCAGGGGAGGCACAACTGCACATGGCTTTTAATGACTGGACACAGATCAGCTCTCAGATGCATTTCAGTCCTGCGTCTCTATTTGGAAAATCTTGTGAAATCTAGTGAAGTGAGAAGTTTATAGGCACAGTTTTATCTCAGGCCCTGAGGTCAGTGCTTTGCTGTAATTTCACACAAGTTCATTTCATTTGCAGCAGCAACAAATGTCCTCATTTAGCTAGTTTTCAGTAGCAACGGAAAGTAGGTCATTATGGCAGATGAGAAGATAGTTAAGACAAAAAAGAGCCTAATTTCACTGTAATTATATGAATGTGTATATGCTCATATATTCTTTTAACAGAAAAGGCTTCAGCTCACTTGTGGCAAAGCAGTACTCATTGTGAGTTTGCAAGGCAACATAAGGGTTGCTGAGCAGCTGGGATTAGAGAGCTAGGCCTGAGTCCTAGTTACACACTTCAATGCCTGTGAGCGCTTGGGCAAATACTTAATGACTCTACTACACTTCAGTTTCTGTGCTGTGAAATAAGGGTAGTGCACGGTCATGTGTGTGGGAGCAGAGGGCACAGACGTCTGCTCCAGAAATCAGAGAGCTTTCCTGGAGGAGAGACGGATAGACGAGGATGACGATAATGATCAGGAAGAGGATGATGAAGACGATGATGAACATTGTGGTGATAAAGAAGATAATGAACAAAGTATGATGTCATCATCATCATGATGAAAATGAGTGTGAAAATTAGATAATGAAGCCGGCGCCGTGGCTCACTAGGCTAATCCTCCACCTTGCGGCGCCTGCACACTGGGTTCTAGTCCCTGTCGGGGCGCCAGATTCTGTCCCGGTTGCTCCCCTTCCAGGCCAGCTCTCTGCTGTGGCCAGGGAGTGCAGTGGAGGATGGCCCAAGTGCTTGGGCCCTGCACCCCATGGGAGACCAGGAGAAGCACCTGGCTCCTGGCTTTGGATCAGCACGGTGCGCCGGCCGCGGCAGCCATTGGAGGGTGAACCAACGGCAAAGGAAGACCTTTCTCTCTGTCTCTTTCTCTCACTGTCCACTCTGCCTGTCAAAAAATTAAAAAAAAAATTAGATAATGAAGATGATGACAGCTATGTCAGGGATGAGGATTAGAAAGACGACAACAAAGATGAGGAAGATGACGATGTTGATTATGGTTACAATGATCATGATGTTGACGATGACATCAGACCCGTGCTGAGACCTTTACGTTTTCTCTCCTGTGTCACACAATTCTAAAAGATTAAGTTGTTTTTTTTTTTCATTGCCACAGGGCTGAAAATGTCGCAGGGATGAAATGTCACGGCAGGCAATGGGAGAGTGAGAATTCCAACACAACCTGGACTGTGTTGGTCCCATTGCTCATCACTTACCACTGGAGCACACAGGTCCCCTGGCTCCGCTACAGTGAGGCAGGAACACTCACGCCTGCTTGTATGGACCTAACTGTTGTGACTCTGTGTCTCTCTGACTCTGTATCTCCCTACCCAGTATCCTATAAGGTGACCTGTTCCTATTTATCCATTGCTGGCTGCACAAACACTTATTGTTTCCAATGAAGCTTGGTTTTGGACACTGAAGTTAAAAGGTACAATAAGATAATAAGACTCAGAAAGATGCAAAACTGATGGCAATGATTATGGCTAGAATATGGGTTCATGAGCATTTATTATACTGTCCTATCACATTCGTGTATGTTTGAAATTTTCTATAATAAAACTCATTATAAAGAGAGAAAGAAGGGAAGGAGTGTACTGTGTTCCAGCAGGGTTACCAACAAGTTGTTCATTATAAACTTTCTGAGTCTGTATCGGTGTGATGCAGGGGAACTGGAGAGATGAATCCCAGTTGGTATCCTGGTGTCAATGACAATTTTCAAGACCAGACAAAATACGAGGAGAGAAGAAGCAAACGTTTTAGTAGAAGACAGAGAAGCTCCGAGCAAAGGAAACAGCCTGTAGAGAGAAACCAAGCCGCTGAGGTCTTGCAGTCTAGGGGTGTTTGTCGGTCTTCAACACGTCCTCTCCAAAGAGTAAATGCAATGGTTAGGCATTGGCTACTATGAAGGCAGCAGCAGTCTTAACGAGCTTTTCCAACTTGTTTTTGTCAAAAGCAAAATCTTGTGTGTTGGCAAGTATTTGCTAGAAGGCGCTTCCGCCCTGTCTTGTTTAGTGTGTACGTGCTGGTCAGGGCATGGATGGAGTCAGTCCGGTCGGCTTCTGGCCCCGGGATCCCTCTGCTCTGTCCTCGTTCTCCTCAACCACTGCCTCCTTATACATCCAGACTCCTCGGCAGTGGAGGGCAGACTCCAGCGGATCGGGGAGAAGGAACCCACAGTCTCCCATTTCCCTCCCACGTTCCTAACTGCTGCTCCTAAGACACCTCCCTTCCAGGTCCCTTCTTCCTTCCTCCACTAGAAATGTCAGTGTTGACATACTACACCTTAGCCTCCCCTCACACCCGACTCTGCTCACATCCTCCCCAGACTTTCAATACAACGCACACGCTGACCCCTCCCCAGTGTATATCCCAAACCAGACCTCGCTGCTAAGCACCAGACAGCAATGCCCGTGTCCATGGGGCATTCCCTGGACACCTCAGAGCCAAAATCCTAGAGATATTCCCTCCCATCTTGCTCCTTACCAAGCTCTCTATCCACATCTGTCCTCTGACTTCATGATGTCAGCCAGAAAGGGGCAAGGACTGTACATCACCCCCAACCCAAGTGTGACAGACTTCCTAAGAACCTGCTGAACTGACCCATACCACCTCCTCTGTGAACAAGTAACCGAAAAAAGAATGCATGGAACCCAAGACACTGCCTCAAATGATTCATTCGACAAAGCAAAACACAAAGGAGTTTGTTTCACATATTTCATTGTATTCCAAAATGACTGCAAGTGTTTTCAAAAAGTAGAGTAAATACAAATGCAGTTTCTGGGTTTTTTTTTTTTAAGATTTATTTATTTATTTGAAAGGCAGAGTTACAGAGAGAGAGGCAGAGACAGAGAGAAATCTTCCATTCATTGGGTCACTTCCCAAATGGTCGCAACAGCCAGGACAGGACCAGGCCAAAGCCAGGAGCTTCTTTGGGGTCTCTCATGTGGTGCAGGGGCTCAAGAATTCGGGCCATCTTCCACTGCTTTCCCAGGTACATTAGCACTGAGCTAGATTGGAAGTGGTGCAGCCCATATGGAATGCCACCATTGAAGGCTGTGGCTTAACCCACTGAGCCACAGCACCGACCCCCAAATCCAGTTTCAGACCACAAGAATTTTTCTGCTGGCGTAGTACAAAAAACTGCTAGGTTTTAACAATTATGTCTTTTTTTTTTTTTTTGGACAGGCAGAGTTAGACAGTGAGAGAAAGAGAGAGACAGAGAGAAAGGTCTTCCTTTTTCCATTGGTTCACCCCCCAAGTGGCCACTACAGCTGGTGCACTGCAGCCGGTGCACTGCGCCAATCCAAAGCCAGGAGCCAGGTGCTTCCTCCTGGTCTCCCACATGGGTGCAGGGCCCAAGCACTTGGGCCATCCTCCACTGCCCTCCCGGGCTACAGCAGAGAGCTGTCCTGGAAGAGGAGCAACCAGGACAGAATCCAGCGCCCTGACTGGGACTAGAACCTGGGGTGCCGGCACCACAGGCAGAGGATTAACCTAGTGAGCCGCAACACCAGCTACAATTATGTCTTATATGAGCCTTTCTTATATGAACATTTAGTCAGCAACTAGTTTTAATTTTGTGCTTAAGGTTTTAAAAAAAATCACTTTTTTCAATTGGCAGCTTCATCACACTGAAAGTGTTCTGTCAGCACATTTAACTGAAGGTGGAGGTGCAGCCTAGATAACCAAGAGCAGAGACAGATTCCACTGAGCAGACACGTTTCAGTGTACATCCTGAGCAGAGAACCGTGTGAAAACATGGACTGGGGCCAGCGCTGAGCCATAGTGGGTAAAGCGGCCAGCTGCAATGTTGGCATACCATATGGGCATAGGTTTGAGTCCCAGCTGCTCCACTTCCAATCCAGCTCTCTACTGGGGCCTGGGAAAGCAGTAGAAGATGGATCAAGTATTTGGGCCTCTGCACCCATGTGGGAGACCCAGAGAAGCTCCTGGCTTCGGATCTGCTCAGCTTTGGCTGTTGCGGCCATTTGGGGAGTGAACCAGTGGATGGAAGACCTCTCTCTGCCTCTCCTCTCTCTGTGTAACCCTGACTTTCAAATACATAAATCTTAAAAAAAAAAAAAAAGGACTATTGAAGGTGGCTGACTTTCAACGACTGTAATTCTAGAATGTGTGTGTCGCTCCCCCTCTTCGTGGAGGAACGACACAGGACCCTGCGCTGTTCTTTCGTCTGCTCGGCCCTCCCCGGGTTTGCTGCTGGTTCTTCCCGGGTTGGTTACTATCCCTTCCACCTCTGTGGAAGGGCGGTTCCCCCTGCCACATTCCCCACTTCCGCAGGGGAGCGGCACACCGCCGGCCGGCTCTCTGGGGGCTGCACAGGTGTTCCCCTTAGATGTTCCTGGTGCATGCCGTCTCTCTCCTCCTTTATAGTCCTCCTCTGCCAATCCCAACTCGGCTGCCCACACGCCGAGTACGCTGCTCTCCAATCAGGAGCAAGTCCTACAGTTTATTGGTTGAACTGGAGGCAGCTGTGCGGAAGCTGTTTACTTCTCTCCCAGCGCCATATTGTGGGAGAGCAGATGCATAGAATAAGTCTTAATTCCAGTAACAGTCTAGTCCGGTTTGCTCCCCACAGTGTGGATTGGAAAGACTTGCCCAAAGCATCTCCGAAGAGCAACTGTGCTTGATACAGTCATCAAACAGCTGAATTTAAGAAAAGGCATTACCAGGCACAGCTCCTCCAAAAGTGCTTAAGAGGGAAGCTGCTCTCTGAGGCAGCAGATCGGCTGTCTTCAAAGCACAGGGGAGGTTACGGTGGACGCTCCCCAAATAGTCCTCCCAATTAGGAAACATGAGGACTTTCCATTCTCAAGAATTTTAAAGGAGTAGCAATGGCAACACTCAAAAATGCCTCAGTAAACCAAAGTACATCCATGCCAACCGCTCCTTCCAGCCTCAAGGGGCCACACACAACTTCAGAACAGAGTGTGGCAAAGGGCACACGAGGCAGGGAGGCTAAGCCTGCTTTGTGGCACCAGGAATGCGGAATCTTAGGGCTGGTGTGGTCTGTGTTAAGGTTTGGCCATGGTCTGAGTGTGTCCATGAAAGTGTCTTGTGCTGACAGCTTAATCCCCAGGGCGGTGATGTTCAGCCAGCGGAGCATTGAAGACGTGGGACCAACATCAGCCCTAAGATCCCCGCATCAGAAATTCTACAAGGCCATTGGGAAAGAATGACTCTCACCCTCACTTTCAATAAAGCGATCTCTCAAAATGTCTATACGGGAGGTTGGTGCTGTGGCGAGCAGGTAAAGCTGCCGCCCATAGTGCCGGCATCCCATATGGGCACTGGTTTATGTTCCAGCTGCTCCACTTCTGATCCAGCTCTCTGCTGTGGCCTGGGAAAGCGCTGGAAGATGGCCCAAGTGCTTGGGCTCCTGTACCCGCGTGGGAGACCTGGAGGAAGCTCCAGGCTCCTGGTTTCGGATCGGTGTAGCTTCAGCCATTGCAGCCATCTGGGGAGTGAACCAGCGGATGGAAAACCTCTCTCTGCCTCTACCTCTCTCTAGCTCTACCTTTCAAATAAATAAACAGAATTTAGAAAAAAAAATTCACTTACCATGTCTTTTTTAAATTTAATTTTTTTAATTTATTTATTTGAGAAGCAGAGTTACAGAAAGGCAGAGTTATGGGGGGCGGATGGGGGCAATAAGGGTCTTACATCTGCTGGTTCACTCCCAGATGACCGAAATGGCCGGAGCTGCACCGATCCAAAGCCAGAAGCCAGGAGCTTCTTCTGGGTCTCCCAGGTGGGTGCAGGGGCCCAAGCACTTGAGCCATCTTCTACTGCTTTCCCAGGCCACAGCAGAGAGCTGGATCAGAAGTGGAGCAGCTGGGACCTAGGCCATCCAGTGGGGCTGGGGGTCTGTGGGCCCCTCAGACGTGGGCAGAACGTCCTTCCTAAGCAGGTTGCCAGCTGTTTTGGCTGGAAAGCTTGCTCCTGACCAACCGGCACCTCCCCTGCTTTCTTGTCCTGCACTGTGACCTTGCTGCTTTAAATCACCTTCAAGTTAGTTGTGGTCTTCCATCCAGAGCTAGCAGAGGAGGGGGCTGAGCCTGTAAAGAGACAGTCCTCAGGAGACCCCTGCTATCTCCATGAACCCCAAGCCAATCAACGTACAGTGCGTGAACCCCCATCCAATGGGCACCCCAATAGGATGACCCAGTGAACATGCTATCGGGAATGACCCCCTAAATTCTATACAAAAACGTGGATCCTCAGTGTTCCCCAGAAGTGCCATCTGGGATGCCACATGTTACTGGAATTTGGGGTGCCATATGATATCACTATACACTTATTAATAAATCTCCAATATTAATAAGCCTGAGAGGGTTCTTGCCTAAATTTAGAGAATTCTAAATACTGGCACAGATAAACGAGGCAGCATGGTACATTTTAAGCTTTTATTTAGTGCAAAAGATGCATAGGAGAGTGAGAGCTTTATCTAAGAGAGGTAACTCTGGGTTCATACCGAGCACCAGGAACCAGCCATGTGGAGGATCATCTAGGCCAGGAAGCCTAGGGCGGGTGGCCTGAAGGCCACATGCCATGGAGGCACAGGGCTACAGCAAGCCCCCTCCTGGCAAGAGGCCAGGGAAGAAGATATGGGCAGGACAACACTGTGTCCCAGGCTTTTAACCCCCTTCCAAAGGGGAGTGGTTAATTAACCTGATTGGCTGGTGGGCACCCAGGTGTGGCCAGGTAGGGGCATGAGGTCACACAGGGGTGTGGTGAAGGCATGGTCTTCCAGCTCACAAACCTAATCAATTTTAACCTGTATGCCTGCCTACTTCAAACAGAGAGTAATGCCTTAGGAACCCGGGACACTTACTCAAAGCCGGGATCCCACTCGGGCACTTCGCCTGGTCTGCTCTCCGACCAGACGCCATGAAATAAAAGTTCCCTTTCTGTCAAATAAAAATTCCTGCCCCTTGCAAATTGTTTCCCAGCTTTCTATCTCTATTCTAAGCTGAGCAAAAGAATCCACAGAGCTCGCTCCTGGAACGGCATCTCCTCCATGACCGGTAACAGGCACGTGAACCGATGCCCGTGTGGGATGCTTGCACCCGAGGCTGAACCTGCCATGCCACAGCCCCATCCCCCAGTCTCCACTTCTCCCTGTGCTCCCACTGGCAGGTGCACTCTGTGAGGTAGAGACTACCCCTGTCATCCTCAGCTCCGGGTCCCTGCAGTCTGGCACAGTGCCCAGCCCAGAATGCCTGAATAACTTGACAAAAACAGAGATCATCACAATACTCACAATGCCATCAGCCTGGAAACTCTGAGTCACTAAATAGCTCTAAAGAAGGCAGGTGAGGAATAAAAAGGGGCAGGTGGGGGGGGGGCACAGCCTGCACATTTCTGCAAATGAAGGAAATCTGGGCAATCCTCAAGCGTCCCAGCTCCAAGACAAACCCACTCACAGGCTGTGCCTGCAGGGAGGCCACAGACATTTGCATCAAAATGAATTCAAATTAAAAAGCAGTTGCCTCTTTGTGGGTCATTAAAAAAGAAGCTGAAACCTAAAGAAGAGGTCTTGGAAATTATCAGAGGCCAGACCAAAAGCTGTTTTCAAATGCGTTCAAAGATTAGGCCTCAGACAAGAAGAAGACAAGCCCAGGCAGCATCCAGCTCAGGGTCTGTCCCTGCTGGCAACACTCAGTGACCAAGAGCTCGCTGCCTGCAAGTGGGAAGCTGCAGCCCCAGCCGGGTTCACGCTCACCTGGCTCCCTGCGGTCTTGCTTCCAGAGGGCTGGGAGGGCGCTTGGCCCCCAGGTTGACACCATGTGCTGGTTTGGCCTCCACCCCTCCAAACATTAACTAAAATGCAGGACCCCTGTGCTGAGTAGGGGTGAACGGTCCCTCCCCTCCCCTCTGCGTCCAGAGAGTACCCTCACACAAACTCCAGTGAGCCCCACAAACAGCTGCCAAGCTCACACCCTTCAGAGAGCAGGGAGGCAGGTGTAGCCCAGGTAAAGGCTGTACCCTATGACCACACAATCCCCAGGAAGCAAAGCCTCCCCAGTCCTCAGCGGATACACAGAACAACCCAAAGGAAAGGGACCTGATCCTGAAGTACCTCTTCTGTTTAAGTAGAACACACTTATAAGCACCAAGAAAACTCTTGAGCTGGAAGGAACAGCATATGAAATCTCAGCTAACCATACACAGCCAGAAACCTGAGAAATTCCTAGCCAGGTGTGTCCAGGCCTCACCCTGAAAACACACCTGTTGTCCGGCGCCGTGGCTCACTAGGCTAATCCTCCGCCTAGCGGCGCCGGCACACTGGGTTCTAGTCCCGGTTGGGGCGCCGGAGTCTATCCCGGTTGCCCTTCTTCCAGGCCAGCTCTCTGCTGTGGCCAGGGAGTGCAGTGGAGGACGGCCCAAGTCCTTGGGCCCTGCACCCCATGGGAGACCAGGAGAAGCACCTGGCTCCTGGCTTCGGATCAGTGCGGTGCGCCGGCCGCAGCGCGCCGGCCACGGCGGCCATTGGAGGGTGAACCAACGGCAAAAGGAAGACCTTTCTCTCTGTCTCTCTCTCTCTCACTGTCCACTCTGTCAAAAAAAAAAAAAAAAAACCTGTTAACAGCAACGGACAACAAAGGGTGGCATTCATTGGCACAGGGCGAAATGCAGGTTACACCACAAAAACGGATTTAAGAGCTGCTAGCTTTGAGTAAGTTATAGAGATAGATTTCAAAAACAAAACCAAAACTCACTCTTTAAACCTTATTTGCAAAATCAGGAAAACAGCTGCCACCTGCCGAACACTTGCCATGCGTTCTGCGTGCTCATGGTGGCGCACTAGAGCTCACTTCCCAGGTACTTACTGCTGATGTGCAGTTACGCACACTGATCCTCCACCACTCACGGACTCCACACACAAACTCTGCCACCTGCTGGAATATACTGGATTCCAAAACTGATGCTTGCAGCACTTTCCAATCCAGCTCTCTGCTGGTGGCCTGGGAAAGCAGTGAAAGATGGCTCAAGTGCTAGGGGTCCTGGCCACCCACCTGGGAGATTCGGAATAAACCCCTGGCTCCTGGCTTCAGCCTGGCCCAGCCCTAGCCAATGTGTCCATCTGGGGAGTGAAGCAGTAGATAGGAGATCTCTCTCTCTCTCTCCTTCTCCCTTTGTAACTCTGACTTTCAAATAAATAAATAAATCTTAAAAAAAAAAAAAAGTGGCCACTCCACTTGCAATCCAGCTTCAGCTATCACATCCAGGAAGGCAGCAGATGATAGCTCACATACTTGGGCCCCACCACTCACATGGCAAACGAGGATGCAATTTTAACTTGCTGGCTTTGATCTGGTAGAGCCCTGGCTGTTGAGGGCCAGGTAATCAACCCACACTTCGGAGACCTCTCTCTCTCTCTCTCTCTCTCTCTCTCTCTCTCTCCCTCTCCCGCTCTCCCTCTCTCTCTCTTTGATGTTTTTTCTTTCAAATAAACAAACAGGTATTTGTACAAAGATGGCAAGTTTTCATATAAAAAAAAAGTATGTACTGATTGGCTGACAAAAATAGCATCACCAAAGGCCCCTGGGAAGTTAACCTGACGTGTCCTCTAGGAGCTGTGATTCAATATTTGCTCCTTCAGTATTAGCCACACTTTTACATAACAGCTAAAAACAATGAAAATCAAGCGTACTCACTATAACTGAGGGCATTCTTAAAATTTTCTGTTTTAAAAAGGAGGAGACTCGTAGGGACTTGTAGAGCTGGTAAAGCTGCAACCTGCAACGCTGGCATCCTTTATCAGTGCCAGTTCAAGTCCCCAGTGCTCCACATTCAACCCAGCTCTCTGCTGATGTGCCTGGGAAGGCAGCCAAGGATGGCCCAAGTCCTTATGCCCCGGCATTCATGTGGGAGACCCAGAGGAGGCTCTTGACTGGACCAACTCCACTGCGGCCATTTGGGGAGTGAACAGGCAGATGGAAGATGCTTTCCTCCTTCGTTCCCTCTGTCTCTCTCCCCTGCCCCTCTCCATTTCTCTGTAAACTCTGCCTTTCACATAAGGAAATAAATCTTTTAAAAAAAATTAAGGAGCCTGTGGCTTAAAGAAGATGAGACTGCTGGCACCCTCCAGAGCCTGTGCTAACCATGCCAATCCACCAAACACAGCTCACGGTTCTACACCTTGTGATGTCATGACTCAGCCCCAATCTCAATGAGTAGTTGTCTCCAAGTACAGTTTGTCCATAAAATGCAACTATTCATAATGCCCAAATAGTTCAGTATGAGTAATACACTTATAATAGGGGCAACATGAGGTTCAAATCCAATGATCTACACAGCATGCCAAGGGCCATGCGGATATTTGTAACATCATTCCTGGGCCATACAAAATTATCAGCTTAGAGATTAGCCTGCTTGCTGCAGATTTATTAAATTTTGAATCCTGCCCTGCAGTAGCCTTGGGAGGGTCAAACCGAATGATTTAATGGGCCTTACATGACCTGCAGGCTGGACAGCCCCCAGCCCTGGGACTCCATAAGATCAAGACTGGCATTTACATCTGGACCTGACAACATCCACGCAGTCGGTAAATAAACACCAGGCCCTGCCAACAAACCAGCTCTGAGATTCGGTAGGTTAACGTGTCCAGGCCCCCACAGAAGGGGGCCATGGAAATGCCGTGATGCAGGAAGCACTCCGTGCAAGGGCTAGCAAGCCCCTGCTCCCCATAATAACCAGGCTTGAACTAACCAGCACCGTCAATTCTTTCAAACCTCACTAAGAAGAAAAATCCATTTCCCAGCCTCTTCAAGGTACAGAATTGGGCTTATCTCCATCGTCCAGGAAAACCCACCGTGTTCTAGGACAGTCATTGTCGTGTTATTTGAGCATAGATCATACCAAGAGAAATTCACTTAAAAGTAGAGGTTTGGGTTTTTCTCCCTGCTTTGTGAAATAGAGTAATTCTGCCTTCAGTTTTCTGGGTTATTTAACAGAGTTAATGAAATGACACATCTAAGCCACTTAGCACAGTACCGTGCCAGGAAAAGACCATGATACAGAGACATCCAGAACAGACTAGTTAATATGTGCACCTTTAATGACCAGGGATGTTGAGAGCTGCCCTGGGAGATGGGGAAGGCGACCCCTCCCACCATCCTGCTTCATCAAGGGATTCAGCTCTGGCCACAGACTCTATCCCAAGCTATGCTGATCAACGTCGGCAGAGCTGACACGGGGCTGCATCATCACGTGGTGGGTTGGGGAATGCGATGTCCAGCCCATTAGAGGATGTACAGCAAAATCCCTGGCCTCTGCCACTACACGTCAGGACCACCCTCAGCAGCTGGGACAATCATCAGCTGGGACAACCAAAAATCTCTGGTCATACTCGAGCTGAGCGTCCAAAGACGCAGAGGAGGTATGTGGAAGAGGACACCCACAGGACTACATGGGTGTACACTGTCTGTGGCTGTGCTGTGTGGCCTGTGTCCACGCCACTCTACCTGCCCAACAGCTCTAACCCCCGCCCTACGAAGGTCAAGTTGAACAAATCCCTGGAAATCTCTCCTGACTCCACAGCATGGACAAGCGACATACCTGAGAGAACATGTGCATGCTAAGAAGACGCAAATGCACTAAAAAGACACACATGTGCTAACAGGACACGCATGTGCTAAGGACATGCGTGAGCTAAGAGGACACACATAGGCTAAGAGGACGTGTATGCCACAGAAGAAGTGCAGTGCAGGCAACATTCAGTGTGGCGGGTGTCCTCCAAGAGCAGCCCTGGGCCCAGCACACAGTGAATCCGACACAGCACAGCTCTCATTTCTGTTATTACTATCACTGTTCCAAGTCTCAGGGTTTGGGTCAGTTCTGTTTGCTTTTTAAGACCCATTCATCTACTGAATGAGAAACGTAGCAAAGGTCATTTTCATTCTCACTCCAATGGAAGATCTCTGGCTGACACCGCCACAGGCTCCTGGAAAACTGGTGTGGACAGCCTGTCTCTGAGGACAAACGTTTCTTTCCCACCCCTTGGGCCAGACTACATCCGAGTGATGAGCTGCACACCAGGGTCCCTCACAGACTGCCCCTGAGAGCGCTGGTTAGGACGCAAGGCCGGCAGCCGCATCTGAAGAACTGCCTGGGCGCGTCTGCCCATTGCAGCTCAGCACTTGCAGAGATGGAAGCACGAGTGCCCTGACCATGAGCAACAGCAAGCCAGCACCGCGTGGCCTAACGTCCTGCCATCGGCAGGAGGGACACGCATCAAGCACTCAGATTAACAAGGCAGCGTGGTGCCCCTCTCTGGAGTTCCACTGAGAACATCAGTATGGGGGCAGCAACAAAAATGAAACAAACCAACAACATTTCCCCCTAAAAGAGCGGGGTGCTTGGCTGTGCGCACACAAAGGCAGCCCTGCTTCCAGGACAGCCCAGATCCTAAGAGCGCTGCAAGCACCCCCACGCGGGAGGGGGAAGAACAGTCCTTTTCAGAAAGCAGGAACCAGAAAGGAGGTGCACAACCCTTCCCAGAAGGAAATTAGCTGTTACTTGTCCTATTTTGCCAGAGTCTTAAAGAAAATCACATTTGCTGTAGAGAAAGAAATAGACTCAAGAGATTAAGGTTCCGTTGCATCAAAAGAGACAATAGGCAGAGTGGAAGCAAAAGACGTGTTTTTAACAAAAGCCAGCCTTCACAGAGACAGCACCAGCTAGGTGCCAGGCCTCTCTGAAGTGGCTGTTAGCTGGCTAACTCAACATCCAAGTCCAGGAAACACGGGGCCTCTTATTACCTCCACTCCACAGGTAAGGAAACTGAGTCTCACACAGGCTGAGAAACTCGGCCAACCGAGTGGCGAAACCAGAAATCAAACCCAAGAATTTTGTCCCCCAGTCCTTGTGCATGACCACGGTCAGACACACCCACACAGACAAAGCTGCGGGCGTCATTCCCGACACCAGACCCTCAAGGGGTATTCATGGTGAACCTCTGAATGTTCAGGCTCCTAACTGACAAAAACAGTGATGATCATCCTTACAACAGCAAGACATAATTCCCCTAAAAATGCCACAGACACACACACACACACACATACACACAGGTGTCACTGACCGCAGTGTCACAGCACGACGATGCTGAACACCTTATAGGAATCAGGGTGCTGAGGTTTTGTCAGCATCAGAGCACACACTGCCAAACACATGCACTGTGATGAGAGAGAACACCTGCTGTTTCTGTCAAAAGAAAACACTGATCACATACAACATGTGTCCCTTCATATATGTAAACTATACATAACAGTATGTGCATTTATGTATATAAAAACATAACATGCTATACATCTAATCTTTTTTTAAGATTTTGTTTATTTATTTGAGAAGTAGAGTTACAGACAGTGAGAGGGAGAGACGGAGAGAAAGGTCTTCCTTCCCATTGGTTCACTCCCCAGATGGCAGCAACTACAAGAGCTGGGCCGGCTGAAGCCAGGAGCCAGCTGCTTCTTCCCAGTCTCCCACACAGGTGCAGGGGCCCAAGGACTTGGACCATCTTCTACTGCTTTTCCAGGCCATAGCAGAGAGCTAGATTGGAAGAGGAGCAGCCAGGACTAGAACTGGTGCCCATATGGGATGCTGACACCTCAGGCGGAGGATTAACCTACTGCGCCACAGCGCCGGCCCCTATACATCTACTTTTAAAGACCACAAGAGTACAAGCAATCTTCAAAGACTTCAGGAAAAAGGTACATTATGAAAAAATTACACATGGAATTTACTGCACCAAAATGAACTTATCTTTTAATACAACTTATTTCACAAAGTTTTTGAAGAACTCCCATAAGGGAAAATATTGATAATAGTTATCTTGCAAAAGTGCTTTTCTGTTTTTCAAAACTGTGTTGAGTAGATATGACTTCAACATTAGAAACAAAACCATAAATGTTAATTCTTTTCATTCTACTTATTTGCCTGAAAGACAGAGACTGCTCTCATCTGCTGGTTGACTCTTCATATCCATAGCAGCCGAGGCTGGGCCAGGCTGAAGCTGAGAATCAAGAACTCAACCGAGGTTTCCCACATGAGCGCCAGGGGCCACCCGGCACCAGGAGCCACCACCACTGCTTCCCAGGTTGCTTATAAGCAGGAAGCTGGAGTCCGGAGCTGCAGCTGAGAATCAAATGCAGGCAGGCTGATGTGGGACACCAGTGGTAACTGCTGGGCTAAATGCTCACTGCCTAAAACGTTGACTTCTCAAACATATTACACACAGCAGACACAGAGCCTCATGAGGCATGCAGGTGGCAGCCACAGAACCAGGTAACACAGAACCTCGGACACCCCCACCTGGACGTGCTCAGAGGAGGGAGCAAGCCTCACGTTCATTACCAGGGTGCTCTGCTTCTCTGGGAGTGGTGAGAAGCAGCACGGTCTTCCCAGGGAGAAATCATGGGGCAGAGGTGACAGTGCCTGAGGGGCGCTGACCTGGGCTGTGCCGTGCCTGCACTAGCTGGGCCCTGGCGGAACCTGCTCTGGAGGCAGGCACTGGTCCCTGTCCATCACCAGTGAGCAGGCTGCTCCTGACGCTCTTGCTGCAGTCCCTACACATTCCTGCTGCTCATGTCCCGGGGCTTGAGGCCACCTCTGTGTAATGACGACCTCGAGGTGTGCCGCTGACACCCGGTCTCTCCCCTACTACAGTCAGCTGTGCTGAACCAGAGCACTGCAAGAGTTAAGGGTCCTCTCTCACCACCCTGCAGGGCCTCCTTCACCGGCTCCAGTCAGGCTGCGCCTTGTCCCCGTTGCACGTGCCTCAACACCTGGGAGGATGTCCCACGCCCTTCAGTTGCACCCCAGGCCTCTGAGCCAGCTGGTTACTGCGGCCCCTCCCCCGTATGCCTCCCTCCCCCTCCGGCCCAGCTCAGTAAGCCCACATCCCAGCCCGCCTTCCCAGGGGACTTCCTTTCCCCTCCTCTGCAGCAACTCCAGGCTGCCTCTGAAACACGAGGACATCAACACACAAAGCACTGCCACACGCGTGAGCCCCACCAGCCCCGCCAGCCCACGTGGTGAACGCATGTGATCTCCGCCTTGTGAGTAAAGAGACCCCGGCCAGCTCGCGGGGCCGACCTCAGCTCTGCCACGTCTCTCCCAAATACGCCCTCCCCAAAATGCCCTCGCGCGTGCTCCCTGGTTGTCCCCCACCCTCGTTAACCTGCTACTGGGAGAGCCAGGCCCTGGCTGGCAGGGACAACAGCTTTTCCTCACCGATGAGTCCCAGAAGGGAGCTGAGATGACTCCCTGCACCCATGAAGCCAGGAGGGCAGAGGAGCCACATGTCCCTAAAGCAGACATCTGTGACAGTGGCTACGTTGTAGGCCTGGCCTGTGCCACCGTTCCTACCACCTCCCTTCATGGCAGCCAGGGGCCCAGATGCAACTCCCTGAAAACACAGAGGAAGGAAACCTCTCCCCTGCCACCTCCAACGCAGGACACAGAGACCTCAGAGGACAAAGGGCCGATGCAGGTGCGTGCTCGCCAGCTAGGCAGATTGTAAGCCTTCTGCAGGAGAGACTGCCGATCAGCAGGCCTGAGGCAGGCCCCAGAGACTGCAGTGCTCTCCTGCTCCTGGGTCCCTTCTCCTCCCGGTGGCAAAAGGACTGGCAATTTGGCCAGGATGGAGAAGAAGAGAAGCAGCACATCACAGACACAGAGGCCGCCATCTCCGAAGCAGTCAGAGGGGTCCAGCTCCAGGACCCCCGCAGATACCAAACTCCAAGGACATTCAAGTCCCTTGTAGAGAATGGCATAGGATTTGCACAGAACCCATATACATATTCCTGTGTTTCCATCGTCTCTAAGTCGCTCATCATGCCCAATACAATCCACAAGTAATGAAAGTAGTTGTCACTATACTGGCCAAGGAATAATAAGCAAAAAGTCTATGTTCACTACAGATGCGATTTTAAAGCATATATATTTTCAGTCTATGAATCAGACGGCTGATGTCCATATGTGTGTGTACAGCAACCCTGCCCCCATCGCTGAGTCTAGATGCTCAGTGTGCCCAAATGCTTAACTGCCATAGCTGAAGGTGCTAAAAGCAACAGGCCCCAGAGCCACAGACTTTCCCTGGGAGAAGAGACATACTTTGGGGGGCTTTACCTGGCCCATGGCTATGCCTTGAGTTCATCGCAAAGGGAACTCTGAATGTGAAAGGCCAGCTGATTTAGGCCGTGTCCTAGAGCTGGAGGCAGAGCCAAGCTGGTAGCCAACTCGGGTTGGCAGACAGCGTATCTGCATGCTCACAGCTGACACCACATGCCACTTCACAGTGCTACTCAACAGCCCTCAGGTAGAGCCCGAGACACTCAGATGGCACTGGATTTAAAGCATGCCCTCGGAACAAGTCTAAACGAGGTCAATAACTCTCAGCGACCTTACCGCTTTCCGTGGAGGGACTGGAGGCCCTGGCTCGCCCTGGGCCAGGTGTATCTGCAGCAGCACCACTGTTTCTACTGGTACAGGAGCCTCGGCAGAGATTCACCCATGCCTAGGCACGATTAACTCACGTGCAAATCATCTGGACTCACAGCCAGTTTGTTTCACCCACTATAAATCCTGCCCGATGTGAATCTGTCTTCACAAACCTCGGTGCCACTCCATCTCTTTTCATTTTCTAAACTGAGTCCTGATGGAGCAGGACAACAGCCTCATTCACAAGTTTCCCCAGAGAACAGATTTACCATGCTTGCTGTTCCGATGCACTTTCTCTCTTCCAGCTGATCACTGGATAACAGATAATTCTTTTTTTTAATTTTTTTTTTTTATTTTTTGACAGGCAGAGTGGACAGTGAAAGAGAGAGACAGAGAGAAAGGTCTTCCTTTGCCGTTGGTTCACCCTCCAATGGCCGCCGCGGCCGGCACGCTGCGGCTGGCGCACCGCGCTGATCCGATGGCAGGAGCCAGGTGCTTCCTCCTGGTCTCCCATGGGGTGCAGGGCCCAAGTACCTGGGCCGTCCTCCACTGCACTCCCTGGCCACAGCAGAGAGCTGGCCTGGAAGAGGGGCAACCAGGACAGAATCCGGCGCCCCGACCGGGACTAGAACCCGGTGTGCCAGCGCCACAAGGCGGAGGATTAGCCTAGTGAGCCGCGGCGCCAGCCCAGATAATTCTTTTTAAAACACTCACTCCTATAATAATCTGATTATCAAAAATAATTAAGTGAGGCAAGCACTGTCAGAGTGCCTCCATTCAACCTCTATCCAGCTTCCAGCCTGTACACATCCTGAGGGCCCAGCTCCTTGTGTCTCTGCCACCCACATGGGAGACCAGGACGGAGTTCCTGGAGCCTGGCTGCAGCCTGGCCCTGCCTTGTTTCTTGTAGGTATTCGCAGAGTGAACTGGACATGGAAGTGCTCTCGCACACTGTCACTGTTCCTTTCAAATAAATAAGCATTAAAAATACTTAAGTCTGGGGGCTGGCGCTGTGGCACAGCGGGTTACAGCCCTGGCCTGAAGTGCCAGCATCCCATATGGGCACTGGTTCTAGTCCCAGATGCTCCTCTTCCAATCCAGCTCTCTGCTATGGCCTGGGATAGCAGAAGATGGCCCTGCACCCTCCGGGGAGACCCGGAGGAGACTCCTGGCTCCTGACTTTGGATCGGCGCAGCTCCAGCCGTTGCGGCCATCTGGGGAATGAACCAGTGGATGGAAGACCTTTCTCTCTGTCTTTGCCTCTCTCTGTAACTCTGACTTGCAAATAAATAAATAAATCTTAAAAAAAATAGTTAAGTCTGTTACTGCCTCTTGTAAACCGCACTGGATAATACTTCCAAATATTCTGTTCATGTATGCGTCTAGGAAAACACCTGCAAGAAGAGCGAGAAATAACACCACAAAAACAGGGATTTGGGGACTTGGCAGGTGTCACTCACATTATAATGAGAAAGTAACAAAGCAACAAACAATTTATCCTTTGCTCCGATTAATTAACCACACAGTATCAAGAACGAGTCCCCAGTGAAGGAAGGAAGGAAACCATAGGTAATTAGGATTCTCTCAACTTAAAAAAAAAAAAATCCCAGCCTACTTCTTTACACTCGTGTGTCAGTTCTGTCTCTCAAGCACCCAGATGCTAAGTGAACAGACACTGAGCAAGAGTTACTAGAAGGAAACGGAACACATTCAAACCAGCCTTTCTTTTAATGCTAGGTCCCAAAGGCAGAAGAAGGGTGTTGTTCTTACAACTGAGACGCCGTTTGGCTGGCAAAGAGCAGCCTCCTGATGTGTCTTGTTTTGAATACGTCTACCCTGGAGAATGCTGGTAATGCTGGGACAGTCACTGCTCAGCTTCAGGACTTGCCGAGGGCATGCCCTTGCACAACTTAACAGGTTTCTCTAAAATCTATGACCTTCAAGTGCAAACAGCACCATCTGCTACTCCCCAGGTCATGCGAGAAGGACACGGAATAACAGAAATCAGATGCTTACCTCACTGCCTGGCAAAGACCTCTACCTCTACCTGGCTGGCCCTCTACCTTCAACCCATCCAGCAGGCACTGACTAGGCACCAGCTCTCCGCCAGGCACGATTAGCAGAGCTCAGATACAGCAATGAAGAGGCCCGCGGCTGTCATGCAGCACGGGTTCTTGTGGAAGAAGACTGATAACCAACACACGTTTCTTGTTTGCCAAAGTGCAGTGAAGAAAACCAAGCTGGATGAAGGGATAAAAGGGGCATCAGGAAATGGATCTCTGATTCCTGGGAAGTGTTTGCAAGCCAGTTCTATTGTGGATTCAGACATGGAAAAAT
Source organism: Oryctolagus cuniculus (assembly GCF_051225735.1). Taxonomy (NCBI): domain Eukaryota; kingdom Metazoa; phylum Chordata; class Mammalia; order Lagomorpha; family Leporidae; genus Oryctolagus; species Oryctolagus cuniculus. Next base: position 122,575,597 of record NC_142876.1, read on the forward strand.
AAATGGCTATATCTCTGAGTTGGTTTGGGCCAACGCTTACATGGGTACGGCTTCCCAGGAGCCAGAAGATAACGCCATTTGGCAACACCCAAATGAGCCAAACATTGCCAGAATGTCATCCTCTGCAAGCTACCCACGAAGCATCAGAAAAAGAAAAAAAGGCTCCGACCCTGAGCTGCCACCACAGTCAGCCTCCGCCCCGAGCTGCCACCACAGACAGCCTCCGCCCGAGCTGCAACCATCCCACGCGGCAAAGACAGCACGTGCTCCCAGGAACTCATCTCCGAGAGTGAATGACACACCTCACTCTCCTGCTCTTTTTCAGAAGTAATTGCGATTTTTTTTCAAGCCTACCAAAAATAAATGTAGAGGACAACGAACACCACTGGAATATCCCAAATTAGAAACCTTCACCTGCTGAAGTCTCCCCTGTCTTCCCAAAGTTACCCTTTGGGAAACCAAAGCTAAGCCCATGACTTTTCTTTCTCAGGCTTCTAAGGATCTCCAGGGTTACCCGTGACCTTGGCATTCCCACCAGTGTGGCAGGCTCTGAGTGACTACCCACTCTTTGCCAGGATATAAGCACAGAGTAAGACCCACACGGTAAACAAACTCACAGTCAGTAGGGAAGGCAGCGGGGCACACGAACCTTGCAACTGAGTGGGATGAGTGGAACAACAGGAGTGTGTGTGAGAAGGAAAGAGGGAGAAGGTCCTGGAGAAAGCTTCCCAAAGGGCAACTGAACTGCACTTTGAAAAACAGGCAAAGCAAGTGAGAACCACAGACCAGACAGAGGCAACCAAGCCAGCGAGAGCTTCGCCTCACACAGCAGCAAGGCGGGGGAAGGAGGGGCTGCAGACAGAGCTCCAGACTCAGGGCACAAGGAGAGGCAAGCCAGCATGAGCAGATGAAGCTCAAACACAAAGGAATCTGCCTGTATCGTTTTCTTATTTCCATGTATGAGGCTTTTTGTTAAGATTGATTCTTCAAACATTTTCATATATTTAAAGAGATCACTAATTGGCTGTGCACTGTAAAATAGTCATTAAAACTTCCACTCATGGGGCCAGTACTTTATCATAGTGGGTAAAGCCATCGTCTGAAACACTGGCATCCTATATAGGGTCTCATTCATGTCATGGCTGCTCCACTTCCAATCCAGCTCCCTGCTAATGGCCTGGGAAAAGCAGAAGAAGATGGCCCAAGTGTTTGGTCCCCTGCCACCCATGTGAGACCCCCAGATAAGGCTCCTGGAGAGAACAAGTGGATGAACGATCTCTCTCCCTCTCTCCGTCTCCCTCTCTGTAATTCTGCCTTTCAAATAAATAAGGAGATATTTTTACATTTCTACTCATTAATTTTGCTCCCCACAGTCATTCACACATTCCCTTCCAACTGTGATACCCTACTATCTGTGATCTGAGGTCTGTCTTTAGCCTAACCTTCCAGAGTCTCACCTTAATGTATGCAACTGCTTTTATTCTGGTGAAGGTGAACAGATTAATAGCTCTATAAATTAACTTGTTCACCCACAGACTAAGAATAGAAGACCTAAAAAGAGGCACCTCCATCTAACACCATCTATTATGATGCCTTAAAACACAAGCCCAGAGAAATGAGATGAAAATTTATAACCCACGCCCCAAGAACAGGCAGTGAGCAGCAGCTGCAGGCCTTGGTTTCTAGAACTCTCTCAGCTGCACGTTTCCAAGCAGGAACCCCTGCTTTCTCACAAAGTTGTGTCACGGGGCTGGTGCTGTGGCATAGCAAGCATAGCCACCACCTACAATGCCGGCATCCCAAATGGGTGCCAATAGGAGACCCGCTGCTCTATCTCCAATTCTAGCTCTCTGCTGTGGCCTGGAAAAGCAGTGGAAGATGGCCCAAGTCCTTGGGCCCCTGCACTCACACAAGAGACCAGGAAGAAGCTCCTGACTCCTGGCTTCACATCAGCCCAGTTCTGGCCGTTGTAACCTTTTGTGGAGTGAAACACTGGATAGAAGACCTTTTTCTCTCTCCCTTTGCCTCTCTGTAACTCTGCCTTTCAAATAAATAAATAAATCTTTAAAAAATAATTTAAAAAATAAAAATAATAAAAATTGTGTCACCTTAACACAGGGCCAAATGTTGATGTTTCACTGACATATAAGGAAACCTTATCAAAATAGGATTTACTTTAGACTATAGTCCACAAACAACAGGAAGATAATTGTACATGTACTTAGATATTTAATAGGATACGAGCACATCATTGGGGATTTCTCTCTATTGTAGAAAGAAGCAGGAAGGAGAAAATTTGAATTAGCCTCCCACAGGCAAGGCTTAGACCAGGGTCATAACACAGACAGGTTGCCACCAGCACCTGCCATCTTCCTGGAGGACAGCCACAGATAGCCATCACAATGTCCCCTGTGCTGTCCTTGGTCAGCTGCCTCAGGCTCCTGTTTGGAGCTGGCCAATGTCCCAGGACTACAGATCCTCACTTTATTTTTTTTTTAAAGATTTATTTATTTATTTGAAAGGCAGAGTTACAGAGAGGTGGAGGGGGGAGAGAGAGAGAGAGAAAGAGACAGAGAGAGAGAGACAGAGAGAGACAGAGAAAGAGGAGAGAGTCTTCCATCTGCTAGTTCACTCACCAGATGGCTGCAATGGCTGGAACTGAGCCGATCCGAAGCCAGGAGCCAGAAGCTTCTTCTGGGCCTTGCGCACAGGTATAGGGGCCCAAGGACTTGGGCCATCTTCTACTGCTTTCCCAGGCCATAGCAGAGAGCTAGATCGGAACTGGAACAACTGGGACTCGAACCAGCGATGATATGGGATACAGGCACTACAGGCAGAGGCTTCACCTGCTACGCCACAGTGCCAGCTCCAGGTCCCCACTTTATTTATTTATTTTTTGGACAGGCAGATTTAGACAGTGAGAGAGACAGAGAAAAAGGTCCTCTTTCCATTGGTTCACCCCCCAAATGGCCACTACCGGCAGCGCGCTGCGCCAATGTGAAGCCAGGAACCAGGTACTTATCCTGGTCTCCCATGGGGTGCAGGGCCCAAGGACCCGGGCCATCCTCCACTGCACTCCCTGGGCCACAGCAGAGAGCTGGACTGGAAGAGGAGCAACCAGGACAGAACCGGCACCCCGACCGGGACTAGAACCTGGGGTGCCGGCACCGCAGGAGAATTAGCCAAGTGAGCCGCGGCGCTGGCCCCCACTTTAATAAAACCAGATTCTCTCCATTCAAATCTATCTCTCGCTTGCCTCCACAGCTGTCTTGCTGTAGCTCAAAGCTGACAGTATCACTTACTCAGGCTGATGGCTTCCACAGTTTCTTTCAGACCCAGGAGGACACATAAAAACACCGCAGCCAGCCTAAGACGCCACTACCATCTGGGCTTTTGTCACCACCCTTCCAGCTCTGCCCCTTGGATAAAGCCCAGTTCAGTCACCTGCACCTTTCCCCAGCCAATCAAAGCCTTGGGCAGCACCTGCACTCCACACACACTGTGCTGCTCCCCTTCCTCCTGCCCTGCTAGATGACTTCATCTTACAGAGAAGAGGGTAGCGCGCCACCCAGGTGAGCCCTGCCCCTAGGAGACACCGTCCCTCATCCACTCCTCCCGTTCAGGAGCACACAGGGCTTGGAGGAGGCTGAAGGGGAGGTCACAAGGCCTGGGCCTGGCCAGTGAAGATGGAACTGCCCTGGACGTAGAGGTCCGTTCAGGGCTGAACAAGCAGCCCAGAAAACATCTCCCCCAGAATCCCTCCAAACCAAGAAGGAAGAGGCACAAACTGAAAACCTGATAACAAGAATGCTGCTGCTGCCATGGGAAGAGTCTGCCGAAGTGCCAAGTCTTACCCAGGCAGCCGAAGTCGGCACAGAGACAAGAGGAGGCTGCTACAGATGAGACGGCTGAGTCCCGGGCTCTTCTGTTCAAGTGTAAACCCAACAGATGTATTTGCTCCCCTGGAAGAATCACTCACCACATCCCCCTGGGTCCTGCAGATCCCCCTAAAATCCTGTAGCAACACCACCCTGTCTCACGGTAATGCCTCTGTTTGCCCGGCTGTGCCTGCCTCCAGAGTATGAGTGACGGCTGAATCCCATTCATCTTGGGACGACAGTGCGTGGCACGCAGTTAGTCCACATCTGCAGAACAAACATGCCGAAGACAACCACATCCACATCCCCCTCTGAGGACACACCTGCCACACCCAAGGGCCTTCTCTGCCTTCTTTACTTTCCTCTCATCAAAGACGCTAATATTTCCATACTCACTCTCAAACCATAAACAAGAAATTTCAGGGAAGTTTAGCATCGTATCAGAATCTCCACGACATGGGCTAGTGTACTAAGACACACAGATTTAGTTTTATTTTATCAAATCCTTTCTCTACATCTATTGATACAATCATAATCTAAAATTCATATGGAAACACAAGAGACCCCACATAGCTAAAGCAATCTTTTTTTAAAAGGAGAACAGTTTAATTTTGGTACACAAAGTAAACGAAGAACAAAGACCTAACACCAACACAGCCACACTATTTTTTAAAAGATTTTATTTATTTATTTGAGAGGTAGAGTTACACACAGTGAGAGAAAGAGAGGCAGAGAGAAAGGCCTTCCTTCCATTGGTTCACTCCCCAGATGGCTGCAACACCTAGAGATGCGCCGATCCGAAGCCAGGAACCAGGTGCTTCTTCCCAGTCTCCCACACGGGTGCAGGGTCCAAAGGACTTGGGCCATCCTCCACTGCTTTCCCAGGCCATAGCAGGGAGCTGGATTGGAAGAGGGGCAGCCAGGACTAGAACTGGCACCCATATGGAATGCCAGACCGCAGGCAGAGGATTAACCTATTGTGCAAATGGAGCCAGCCCCACAGCCAAGCTATTTTAAAACCAGTAAATACTTATTACCATGTAATCATATGTTCATAATTTTGTAATAAATTTTTAAATTTTTAGGAAAATATAAAAACATGTCAGATAAAATATATCCAAAAATCATTAGTATTCCTGAGTAAAAATGTATAGAAAATATAAATTTGCTATTGAACTACAGAATTTGCATAGGTTAAGTTACAAATACTGTTCCCAACTTAACATGCAAAAATCAACTTCTACATTATAGTCTCCCAATTTAGGGAATTCATCCATAGCATTGGAAAATTTGTGAATTTATTCTTCCAAACTTTCATCATTAGTCAAATCAATGTGAAGAAATGTGCATTATCTAGGTGATGTTAAATATGTACAAATGAATATTTTGTGAATAATCTTTTGCAATATATCTTTTCATATTTTATATTTTACAAATGTTACAATATTTATTAATACAAGGTGAACAGATTTCATGTATTTCAAAGGTATAGTTCTCAGATGATAATCATACTTATCTCCTCTCTCTCCTCTTCCCTCAAACCCCCTCCTTTCTTCCTTTCTTTTTTTAAATTTTATTTAAGTTATACAATTGTCATGTATTTCCTACACACAGATGCAGGAACACAGTGATACTTCCCACCCAACCTGCCCTCCTGCCCACACTCCCTCCCTTCCTCTTCCTCCCTCTCCTACTCCCATTCTTAATTTTTACAAAAATCTATTTGCAGTTTGCTTTATACTCATAACATTAACCCTACACTAAGTAAAGAATTCAACAAATAGCATGAAGTAAAAAGCAGTCTTAAACAACAAAAATAAAGCCAAAGGAATCACAAGCCCAGATTTCAAGACAGGTCAATTGTAATCAAATAGCCTGACACTGGCCCAGAAAAACAGACATGGGACCAACGGAACAGAACAGAAACCCCAGAAATCAGCTCAGGCATCCACAACCCACTAATTTTTAACAAACAAGCTAAAATTAATCCTGGGAGCAAGGACAGTCTCTTCGACAGATGGTGCTAGGAAAATTGGATCTCTGCATGCAGAGGTATCAAACAAGACCCCTACCTCACATCTTATACAAAAATCAACTCACAGTGGATCAAGGATCTCAATCTACAACTTGATACTATCAAGTCACTAGAGACCATTGGGAAAATTCTGCAAGACACTGACATAGGCAAAGACATATTGGAAAAGACCCCAGAAACACGGGCAATAAAAGCAAAATAGACAAATGGGGTTCCATCAAGCAAAGAAGCTTCTGTACTGCAAAGAAAACACTCAACAAAGTAGAGGCAACTGACAGAAGCAGAGGAAATATTTGCAAACTATGCAACAGATAAGGATTGAAAACCAGAATCTATAAAAGGCTCAAGAAACAAAATAAGTAATCCAGTTAACAAATGTATGAAGGACCTGAATGGGCATTTTTCAAAACAGGAAATTCAAAGGCTAACAGGCACACACAAGATCATTAGCCTTCAAGGAAATGCAAATCAAAACCACAATGAGGTTTCACCTCACCGCAATTAGCATGGCTATCATCTAAAAACCAAAGAACGACAAATGTTGGTGAGGACGTGGGGGAAAAGGTACCCCAATACGCTGTTGGTGGGAATGTAAACTAATATACCCACAAAGGAAGACCGTATGGAGAGTCCTCATAAACCTGAAAGCAGATACACTATGTGACCCAGCCATCCCACTCTTGGGAATTTACTCAAAGAAAACGAAATCAGCATCTGAAAGAGCTATTTGTACCCCCATGTTGACTGCAGCTCACAATATTATTTATTGCAATTCACAATAGCTAAGATACAGAATCAACCCAGATGCCCAACAACTGATAAACGGTTAAACAAAATGTGGTATACATGCACTATGAAATACTACTCAGCCATAAAAAATTAAATTCTTTCTTTGGCAAAAAAAAGGGTGGAACTGGAAACCATTACACTTTAGTGAAATGAACCAGTCCATAAAAGAAAAATATCATGAATATCATATGCTTTCTCTATTACATGACAGTTAATACAGAATACAAAAAATGGACATCCTGCGATCTGACTGCTGTTCCTAGCACTTGGTTAGTTGCACATGAAGCCTGAGGGCACAGAATAGACTGATACTGCATGTGTGTAAAAGCTGAAGAGGAGGAGGAAGGAAGGAAGGGGGATTGGGGTGGTGAGAGAGGGAAGGTGGGCATATGGTTATTTTCTTGGAGTTGTACCTGTACAATGCTCGAGATCTGTTCTCTTTATATTGATAAATTAAAATTTAAGTTTAACTTTACAGGCCCAACTACAAAGAAATCAGATATTCTAAAAGACAAATTGAAAATTAAACTCAGACCCATCTTTTCGGCTTGTAGGGCCACATGGACAGTTGAAATCTGGAAAGGGAAAAATGCAAATATTTTAGAACTTATCTCACAGTGGTAAGAGATGAATTTTTTTGCCATTCTTTATACTGTTTTGTTATGCTTTTGAGACATTGGGATCACAGTTTTACATTACAACAAGAAGATGAGATGCTCTCATCACCTCAAATTTAAAACGAGAAGGTCCACAGTGTGGCCCAATATAGGCAGAGGTTGCAGGAACCACATCTCTGAATGACACAGACACTCAACCTCAACACTTCAGCACTGCATATGAGGGGCATTTTAAAAATTCATGGAAAATGCATTCTGTGAAAAATGACATGGATTTCTAATTTTTGTAGTGGGGGCAGGTATTTGATGTACCAGTTAAGATATTTTGAAAGTCCAAGTCCATATGAGAGTACATGGGTTCAAGTTCTGGTTCTGCTTCCAACTTTAGCTTCCCGCTCACCCACACCCTGGGAGGGTACAGGTGATGGCTCAGATGCCTGGGTCCCAGCCACCCAAGTGTGACTTCTCAGGTCTGGCTTTAGCCTGGCCCAGCTCAGGCTGTTGAGAATATCTGGGGAGTGAAGCAGCAGATGGGACCCGTCTGTCTTTAATAATTGATAATTAATAGTTTACATTTCAAAATCTCTACCAGAATAAACATATTTTAATTCAATTTTCCCACGAGCTTTCTGAAGTCCCCTTCTGCCCGTCCCTCGCCCTGCAGTCGTCGGCCTCCCACTCTCCCTCACGGAACATTCCCTCCAGTGGCCTAAACGGCCACACTGCTCACCACATGTGTCATCGTCCAACGTCCTCGCTTCCATGGCTTAGAAGAATGAAAGCTGCACCAGTGGCCTAAACGGCCACACTGCTCACCACATGTGTCATCGTCCAACGTCCTCGCTTCCACGGTTTAGAAGAATGAAAGCTGCACCAAAAGACACACAGCCATCAAAAAGTGCAATCGAAAACTCAAGGAGTCACTCGCAGCCTCTGTCTTGGGGTTTCAGCCATAAACAAGCACAGAAAGGGCATCTCTCTCTCCCACGGTGACATTCCACTGCACGGATCTGCAGCTGTTGGAAGTAAGGAAGGAGCTGAGCTAGAGTCACTCCCTAAAGACAGAAAGAGCCAAACACCGCAGGCGCCCCCACTGTCCGCAAGCCCAGACCTCAGTGGGCTGGGAGCAGCCATCGATGTGACCAGTAACGGCCCCCTCCCTGCAGGAGGAGCCCTGAACTCTCCCATGGCCACATGAGCACCAAATCTCTACCTGATCTCCTCACAAGTCTACTCCCGCCCTCTGCTGGCACCTAGGCCTGGGGACAGACTCTGGTGGTACCTGAATAACACAGAGCCTCTGGCCACCAGGAGCCCCCAGTCCCAGAGCACACAGAGACATGGAAGGAATCAGAGCACAGGAAAAATGGCTAAGCGAAAATCTCCACCAAACACGGAGAGGAAACACGCCAGAGGGGAGTGAGAAAGCATCTGGGAGAAGACATCACATCTGAGCAGAATGGCAAAGCACCACGAAACGGATGGGAAAGAAAGCACACACCACGGGGGACATGTGCAGCCTCCTGGTTCACACGCTCGGGTGTCAACATGTAGAAATGCCAGATATTTCCAGGAAACGTCAAGATACGTGGGCATCAGTCTTCCATGTGAGAGTGGCCTTTTTAAGACTAAGCTTTAGCTTTATGGATGCCAAGTAGGTATAAAAAAAACTGCACACATTCACAAGTGCAGACGTGTGCATATATACATACCCAGGTGTCACAATACCACCACAGACAAGCTACTAAGTACATCACCACCCCCAGCAACTTGGTTTGAGTGTGTGTGCTGTTTATTTTGGCAAGAATGTTCAACAAGAGATCAGTCCTCAAATACCTAAGAATGGGGGCCAGCCTGGCACAGCAGGTGAAGCGGCTGCCTAGGATGACGGTATCCCACACCGGGGTGCTGGCTAGAGCCCCAGCAGCTCTGCTTTTGATCCAGCTCCCTGATAATGCACCTTGGAAAGCAGAACAAGATGGTCCAAGTGCTTTAGTCCTTGCCACCCAAGTGGGAGATCTAGATGGAGTTCCGGGCTCCTGATCTCAGCCTGGCCCAGGACCCTTCTTTGTGACCATGTGAGTTGTGAACCAATGCTAGAAGATTCTCTCTCCAACAAAGTGGGAATACACATCCAGTGTGCTATGGATGGTACAAGAAAGGGCACAGCTTCAGGAATCCAAATCTCTCTTTTTTTTTTTTTTTTTTTTTGGACAGGCAGAGTTAGACAGTGAGAGACAGAGAGAAAGGTCTTCCATTGGTTCACCCCCCAAGTGGCCGCCACGGCCGGCGCACTGTGCCGACCCGAAGCCAGGAGCCAGGTGCTTCCTCCTGGTCTCCCATGCACATTCAGGGTCTAAGGATCTCGCCTGTCCTCCACTGCCCTCCCGGGCCACAGCAGAGAGCTGGACTGGAAGAGGAGCAACTAGGACAGAATCTGGTGCCCCAACTGGGACTAGAACCCGGGGTGCCAGCGCCACAGGCGGAGGATTAGCCTAGTGAGCCACGGCACCGGCTGGAACTCAAATCTCTTATAATTGGCAATAGGATACCAGCCTTTGCTCCAAAGGGAGACACTGTGTCCGTCTCTCAAAGCTGCTCACCAACAAATACCCTTGAAAAGTTGGCCCACAAAGTGACTGCTGAGACTTGGACAAACAGAAGCAGGCGGAGACGTGACAGCCCCATAGTGAATTATGCCCCACAACAGCTGTATAAATCGACCTCTCACCCACTGTCTGTCCCTCCATTGTCAGATATCATCCTTGCAACCTTCACATCTCCTTAACTAAAGCTTACTGGAGACACACTGGTGATGGATATTTGCTGTCTCTAATAGGGAATCCTGAAGATTCTGGAAGCACTGGGCACTTCCTTCCTGTGGAATAGGCAGGATCTTGTTTCCATTATAAAACAGTTCACTAGGGGCTGACTCTGTGGCATAGAGGATAAAAGCCACTGCCTGCAGTAACGGCATCCCATATGGGCACCAGTTCAAGTCCCAGCTGCTCTACTTCCAATCCAGCTCTCTGTCACAGTCTGGGAAAGTGGTAGAAGGTGGCTCAAACACTTGGGCCCCTGCACCCACGTGGGAGACCCGAAGGAAGCTCCTAGCTCCTAGCTTCAGATCAGCGCAGCTCTGGCCATCATGGTCAACTGGGGAGTGAAGCAGCACATGGAAGACCTTTTTCTCTCACTCTCTCTCTGCCTCTCTAACTCTCTCTCTCTCTCACAACTAAATACTTTGAAAAAAGAAAGAAAGGAAACAAATTCTTTCAAAAAAAAAAAAAAAACAAGAATCCACTGATTGGGCTGCACTGTGCTACAACAGGTTAAAGCCCTGGACTGCAGCACCCTCATCCCATGTGGGTGCCAGTTCGAGTCCCGCTGCTGCACTCCCATCCAGCTCTCTGCTGTGGCCTAGGAAAGCAGTAAAGGAGGGCCCAAGCCCTTGGGCCCTGAGTCTACATGGGAAATCCAGAAGAAGCCCCTGCCTCCTGGCTTCAGATCAGCCCAGTTCTGGCGTTGCAGCCATTTGGGGAGTGAACCAGCAGATGGACAACTTCTCTCTCTCTCCGCCTCAGCCTCTCTGTAACTCTGCCTTTAAAATAAACAAATAAATCTTTTTAAAAATTAAAAAATAAGTTCACTAAGATTTTTATGTGCAAAGGTTGGATTGTAGGTGATGCTAGGACTATCTGGACAACAACCGATAGGAGCACTGAGTTGCACCAGGAACCTGCGCAGCTTCATTTTAGTGTTCCAGGAAGAGAGACTCTGTCTGTCACTAGGAGATGTCAGTCCTTATCAGGTGCGACCTGGGGTCTCACTGAACAGGGTGCTATCAGGTGGACCCCTAGCACATTAATCTCCCTCCCAGGGAACACTTACGCTTTGAAGGAGGCATTCCCCAGGACAGCGTTCCCCCGGGATGGGTATCGACACGGCAAAGCCAAAGGAGCTCTGTGCATCTCAGAGAAGGCAGAGCTGGGCCCTACCTGTTCCCAGGGTCCTGTGACTGTGAACAGGCCTGCAGAGTGGACTTGGAGAGCGTGCGCTACACACAGAGACCAAACACTGTGAACCTGTTCCAGCGTTTCCCATACTTGCTCTGAGGACACACAGTCCTGGGTGGTCTCGGTGAAGCTGAAGTCCGAAGAGGAAAGCACCACGAAGCGGGGTCCTCACACTGCCTCCTCCCCCCCACCCACCCCCAGCACCCACTTCACCAAGCCAACTCCCAGGTCCCACCCAGACCCACGGCATCAGCAACTCTGGGCTGGGACCCAACAACCTGCTCCTGGGCAGGCCTTCGGGGCGGGCACACACACCTGAGGCAGAGAACCAGCGTGACGGAACCACAAGAGGTTGTCCGAGCCGTGAAACGCATTGCTCCATCAGGATAAACGAATGCATCCCAGCAACACGCAGCCCTGTTACTTCCAACGGCCATAAAAGAAAACGGTTGACAACTTTTATTTTCTTCTGCAATGTAACAGCCTCGGCAGTAAACCCAACCGCCTGAATTATCTTTCTTATCAAAACAAAGCAGATCTTGGTCGGGGGTGATATACGGTGGCAACCGTCACATTCGAAGAAAATCAGTATGCAAATCAATGCACTCAACTCCAAGTCTCGTCTGTCAAGTCTTTCATCTGACCCAGTTTAATTAGGAGCTCAGTGAAATGCAAGAATAGGCCTAACTCAATATCCCACACCAGAGCTGTATCAATAACACATAATTTTCCGGGAGACAGCACGAGGGGTCGATAGAAAAGCTGCCGGGCCTCAGAAAACGCAAGGCCGGACGGCGTGTCCAGCTGACCTGCCCCGTGTCCGCTGCTGGGAGAGAAGCAGACAGAAGTCTCCGTTCCAGCTGCACAGGAAGCTGGTCATCAGAAGCCCACTTGCCTGTTAAAGGATGGTACTTAAACATTGAGTGTTTAGTCAAAACACACAACTCGTTCTTGCCACCATTTCTTTCTTTCCGGATTTTTTAGACTATGCTTCCTGAGGTTTTCACAAAAAATGCTCCTGTGAGCTCCCAGAAACATTGGCTTTCCAATCAAATTGATATCGTGGTTGGCCCCCTAAAATATGATACCAGAATGTGGCCCCCTTAAAGTTCTCCCAAAGTCCCATCTGGGTGCCAGACGTATCTCTCCAGGCAAACATGTGACCTCACTCTCCACCAGTCCGAGTGACTGGGCACTCTCTATCTGTCCCCTCCGTTCTTGCGGATGCCCTATCCCCCATAAAACCTCCTTACTTCATTCTCTGTCTCATGCCTGAATTCTTCCACAGCTCTTCTCCAGTGACGACCCCAGCAGCTGTGGACATGAACATGCGCGGAGCATGCAGACCTTCCTGGGGGCTGCTGGAGGGCCCCGGAGCAGCCATCCCTCCAAGTGAGAGATCCTAACCTACCACAGCACCAAGAAGCACATCTTGACAAGCACAGCCCCAGCCCAGGGGAACCCGAGTCTCTGGGGCTGAGCCCCAATACCAGAGTTTCTCAAGTGTCCCCGGTGAGCATCAGCCGTCTGGGGCCAGCTTGGCCGGGCATGTGTCCACAGAGGCTTCCCAAGCCTGGACTTGTGAAGCAGTCATTTACCTGCAAGCAGAGAGGGAGGGTGATTTTCCCAAAACCGCACAACGTTCAGCAACCCAAATAACAGCGTGAGCTTCAACCGCGGGAGAGTGGGCCAAGTTGGAGAAACGTCATCTCATGCCACAGGTGCATGAAATGCTACAGTCCTGAGAGACACAGCAGCTGGCCGGGACACGGCCAGGGAGACTGCACGGGCCAAGCCACTGCTGGCATAGACAGACGTCACCATGTGAGCACCAGGAGAAGCGGGCAGAGCAAAGACAGCGAGTGCTTGCTGTCTGAGCAGAGGAAGGACGGGGCTGTCGCGGGAAGAGCTCAGGGCAAGCTGAGAATAAACAGCACACATCAGCTCTCCCTGGGAATCTGGGAGCAAACCTGTGAGACGAAGGTGCCTGCTGCAAACAGAGCAGGAAGGCGAGTGACAAGCAGCTCCTCCGCCCAGGGTCTGCAAATGCTTCTCAGAGACCAAGCAATGGGGCTGGCACAGATGCACAGGGGGTTAAGCTGCTGTGTGCAAGGCTGGTCTAACGTGCAGGAGTGCCAGTTCAAGTCCCGGCCATTCAGCTCGCCATCCAGCTCCCTGCTGAAGCACCAAGGAGGCAGTAAAGTGACCCAAGTGCTTGGATCCCTGCCAACCATGTTGGAGACCCAGATGGAGTTCCAGGTTCCTGGCTTCAGCCTGGTCCATATCTGGCTACTGCAGCAATTTGGAGAGCAACCAACCAGTGGAAGGCCTCTCCCTAGCTCCGTTACTTGGCCATTCAAATATAAATAAGTAAATAGTTTTTAAGAAGATAAAGTGATAAAGCAACAAAGCAACAGTAAGATCTAAAGCTTCTTATTCCTTGTTTGATGGGCATGGCATAGTTCTAAGAACTTCACATAGGATAATCCACATCTGGGGCCCAGAGTCTAACTGCCAAGGTTGCACAGCCGTCCTGGACAGAGCCGTCCAGGGCAGAGCCATGACCTGCACCCACCCCACGGGCTCCCCCACATACATTCCTTCAAACCACCAGAGCATTGTGTGCCTGTGCACTTTCCCCGGGGGCATCGCCAGGAACTAGTTACAAACCTCCTTCACCATTAAGAGTTTATCTTGGGGCCAGTGCTGTGGCATAGTGTGCTAAGCTTCTGCCTATGGCACCTGCATCCTATATGGGCCCTGGTTCGTGTTCTGGTTGCTCCACTTCTGATCCAGCTCTCTGCTATCAAGTGGGAAAGCAGTAGAAGATGCCCCCAAGAGCTTGGGCCCCTGCATCTGCATATGGAGCTCAGAAGAAGCTCCTGGCTCCCGGCTTTGGATCAGCGTAGCTCCAGCCATCGTGGACATTTAGGGAGTGAACCAGTTGATGGAAGACCTCTCTCTTTCTGTCTGTAACTCTGCCTCTCAAATAAATAAATAAAATCCTTTAAAAAAAAAAAGGTTATCTCATTACTTACTACCAATTTTAGGAAAGATCTCTAATTAGATCTGCCATGTTAAACACAATCTGAACATCTGAAGCACTTATTAGCTTCAGAAACTCAATTTTTCTTTCAATTTTTCTTTTTTATTATTTGAGAGGCAGAGATAGAGCCACAGAGATTCCCCAGCCCCTGGCTCTCAAATGCCCAGAGCAGCTGGGGCTGGCCTAGGGCCAGAGCCAGCAGAGGGACGGAGCCCAGTCATCCATATGTGGGTGGCAGGAACCACGCCACCCGAGCCATCACTGCTGTCTCCCGAGGTCTGCATTAGCAGGAAGCTGAAGTTGGAAACAGAACCCAGAACTCCAGTACGGCAGCAGGTGCTTTAACTGCAAGCTTACACACAAGCCCCTCGTGAACCACTCAGAAGATGGCATTAGGGTCACTTTTCTACAGCCCTCTTTTATTACCTGTGGCTTTATTAACACGGAATCACCATGCATATTTATGGGGTACAGTGTGGCGTTCCAACACAAGTACCTAACATATACTGGTCAAATTAGGACTTTGGCATTTGCATTTCCTTTTCATTTTTTTTTTTCAGGCAGAGTGGACAGTGAGAGAGAGACAGACAGAAAGGTCTTCCTTTGCCGTTGGTTCACCCTCCTATGGCCGCCGCGGCCGGCGCACCGCACTGATCCGAAGGCAGGAGCCAGGTGCTTATCCTGGTCTCCCACACAGGTGCAGGGCCCAAGCACTTGGGCCATCCTCCACTGCACTCCCTGGCCACAGCAGAGAGCTGGCCTGGAAGAGGGGCAACCGGGACAGAATCCGGCGCCCCGACCAGGACTAGAACCCGGTGTGCCAGCGCCACAGGCGGAGGATTAGCCTAGTGAGCCGCGGCGCCGGCCTCATCGTTTTCTATTTGGAACAACTGATGACTTGCTTCTCCTTCACTGCTGCAAAGAACGGAAGAGAAGCAGGAGAGGAGCAGGCGAAGTCCAGGAATCGTGCATCTTCCTGTCCCAGATCATAACAGGTGACCAGTCAATGCTCTCACCTGGACACATGAAATCACCAGCAAAGAAAGCTGCAAAATGTGCCCTGTCAGGAGGGAGCAGGAACAGTGTCCAGGCTGGGGAAACCATGCGTACACGCGGCATGTAAGGAACCCTTCCTGCACTCAGTGCTCACACTCCCAGGTCTCTACTGCACAGAAAACTCAAGCTACCAAAGGTACCATGGAATGTTCACTTGCAAAGACGTAAGCTGTATCATTCCTATGAGTGAAAAGAGTCAAATCTCCTAAAGGACCAAAAGGAGGCTGGGACTGACATGAATCATAGCACATCCACACAGCGGGGAGAAGGCCTGCGACACAGCATAAAGCAAAAGCAGCTGGCAATGACACCAAGGCATGGAGGGGTGGAATCCTTAAAACCTTTATGAAAAGTGGGTATGATGAAAATAGGTGTCAAAGACGAAGCCGTATTTGCACCAAAAGAAAATTGCCTTTTGATGCCATTTCTCCACACCTGGTTGCTCCTAATAATGACTTGCTGTGCATCCTCTGAGAACTCCCCCTTGGTGAGCAAAACAGAGACCAGAAGGAAAGTGCCTGCGTGCTCACAGCGGCTGTCCCTGCCTGGGGAAGTGTGTGTGAGCTACTCTGGTTTTGTGCATATTGACATTTTTTGAGCATTCTACAATTTACAGAAGTAACCTCTTACAATAAAAAAGTAACGTTTTAAAAAGAAAAAAATGGATATTTTCATTTATCTTTAAAGATTTATTTATTTGAAAGAGTTACAGAGAGAGGTAGAGACAGACAAGAAGGAGAGAGGTCTTCCATCTGCCGGTTCACAAGTGGCCACAATATCGAGAGCAGAGCTGCTCCAAAGCCAGGAGCCAGGGGCTTCCTCTTGGAATGGTGCCCATATGGGATGCCAGTGCTGCAGGCCGAGTCTTTAATCCACTGAGCCAAAACTCCAGCCCCAATATTTCCATCTTGAATCACTAGCAAACAATAAGCAATCACAATCCAAGCAAAAACGTAATTCACTAAACTTTCTCATGGAAAAAAATATTTCAGTTAAAAGTTTATAATTTGGGGGCAGGCACTTGAGCCAGCAGGTGGGATGCCAGTTAAAATGCCTGCATTCCGAGGCTGGCACTGTGGTGTAGCAGGTAAAGCCACCACCTGCAGTGCTAGCATCCCATATGGTTGCCAGTTCGAGTCCCAGCTGCTCCACTTCCTATCCAGCTCTGCTATGGCCTAGGAAAGCAGTAGAAGATGGCCCAAGTCCTTGGGCCCCTGCCCCTGCGTGGGAGACCCAGAAGAGTCTCCTGGCTCCAGGCTTCGGATCAGCACAGCTCCGCTGTTGCAGCCAATTAGGAAGTGAACCAGCCGATAGAAGATCTCTCTCTTTCTCAGTCTCTCTTTCTCCAACCCCCTTCTCTTTCTAATTTCGAATAAATAAATACGTAAATCTTTTTTTAAAAAAAATGCCTGCAATCCACATCATGGTGCTTGGGCCCAATGCCCAGTTCTTCTCCTGGCCCCAGCTTCCTGCTAATGTAGACCCTGGCAGACAACAACGATGGACAAACTGAGTTCCTGTCACCCCTCTGGGAGACTTACATTAAGCTCTCAGCTTCTGGTTTTGTCTCCAGCCAGGAGCCACTGGAGACATGTGGGGAAAGAGGCAGTGAGTGGAAGCTTTTTTCTCTCTTTGCCTCTCAAGTCAAGAAATAATTGTGAAACATAACAAAGTGTATTAAATTTGAACTTCCAGAAATAAGTATTTGCTCTAACAGCAAAACACTTCCAGTTTTTACACATGGATTAATATATTAGGCAGTTATGAAATCATCTACAATAGATTTTTTTCTCAAATGGGAGAGTAGTATGTGACAGAGAAGCATAAGTGCTCCGTGTCAGGGGTGACACCCACTTGTCACCTGCTCCTCTCCCTTGGCAAACATCCCAGGAGCCACCAGGCCCGAAGTCCTCCACCTAAAAGGCTTTTCTGCAGACTGTCTCCAAAGCTCTGGCTGGACTTCTCTCCGACCCACCAGCAGTGAGTGACTGTGTCCCCATCAGTCAGAGTTGACGAGGTCTGGCTGGGTTTGTGACTATGAGCGTCTCCAAACCTGTGCTCCGGCACTACAGCTGCACCATGCCTAAGGCAAGGAGTGATACATAAAGGATTTCCTAGCATTTTAAAAGTGTTTTGGTTTCATATCATGATGGTGGTGACCATAACAAGTGTAAGGGAATACCATGTTGGCTGGTTGTATTTGCACACTATGAAGAAGCTGGCTCAAGGTTCATTTCTTCCCCCGCCTGACTCCAGGGCCCTGGTGCTAAAACCGTGCCCTGAAGGGCACCATCATTCGTGAGGTGCCTGGGAAGAGCCGCAGGTGGATGAGGGCGGGTGGGGAGCGGCTCTATCTGCTGCCCATCTTCTGTCACCTGCGGCACGCACCGGCACTTCACACGGCATCTCAACTGCAGCAGAGGCACCGACAGAAGGCTTTCAACGTGAAGCCTACTCTATAATGTTTTATTTTTTCTTCTTTTTCAGTTAATGATACATCTTGGATATATTTTCACACCATTACCCATAAACTCATATTATTTTCAGTCTGTAGAACTTCACTGGATGGGTTTACCCCAAAGCTGTCTGCTCTCAAGATAATTTTCTCGGGCACTAGGAAGGCAGGCAAAGTGCTTGCTGGCTGAGAGAGAAAGCCCCTCCCACTCAGGAAAGCATCTTGGTCCAGGGTCAAAGACGACATCAGACTCCCCACACAGGCACTGGCCAATTGCCTCCCAGCCTTCTGCAGACTTACGCCGAGGGTTCTACCAGTACCAGGGTGACAGCTCTCACGGCTGCCTTCAGCCCAGCTTTCCTGGGCTCCAAAACTTGGAATCAGTTGAGAGGTGGCATGGGCTCTGAATACACTTCTGTGGGGCGATTTTTAGCGCCTGGTCCCACAGAGCCCTCTGAGCCGTCTCCTGTCTGTAGGGTTTTGACAGGAAGACCATGAAGACACAGCGTGGTGTTGGGGAAGAACAGTCGTTGACTAGAACTGCTTCAGCAGCTCCCTGAGCAAAGGTGCCCTGAGTTCCCCTCAAAATCACCAGCACCTGAGCCCTCCGGAACAGCCAACAGGGGGTCCTCGGCAGGGACATCTGTGAGTCAGGTGTCTCAGGGACACAGGACACAAGCCCCTCTGTGGGTCCTGGCTTCAAAGGCAGCAACTCCTGGGCGCTGGTGAGTAAAAGGGAACCGTAACACAAGTGCAAGAAGGGATGGGCCACCCTACCATGCCCAGCTCCCACACATTCCTGCAGGCTCGGTCACCTACTCTCCCAGCAAGCACGTCAATCCCCTGTTGAAAGCCTTCAAAGGACACCCCAGCAGCATGGAGAAAGGACAAGAGCAAGGAGGAACTTTTGGTTCAAGAAACAGAAGGAAGATTCATTGCTGATGGACAGAAAAGGCAATGGTGGATGGGCAGAAGTGACAATGGAAAATTATACAGGAACCATATCATGTAGACTGGCAACACACACAAAGATGGTGGTTCTATTTTAGATGGGCCAGGCAACCACTGGGTGGTTTTAACCAGGTAAGGGGCAAAATCTGACCTAGATACTTATAGGACATCTCTGTAGAGAAAGACTTCAAAGAATGTGCCATGTGTGCAGTCACGTGCTGCTCACCTGATAGGATGACAGACTTGAAGGATCACAGGTCCATTTCTGGCAGCCCAGTGCCTCTCTTTGCCCTGGGAAGCCATGATTGTCGCTCCCCATCTTCGTGGAAGAACGACACTAAACCCTGCCTAGGCTTCATATCCGAGTCACGGCACCATTATGTCGCTCTCCCTCTTCGTGGAGGAACGACACAGGACCCTGCGCTGTTCTTTTGTCTGCTCGGCCCTTCCCGGGTTTGCTGCTGGTTCTTCCCGGGTTGGCTACCGTCCCTTCCACCTCCGCGGAAGGGCGGTTCCCCCTGCCACTTTCCCGACTTCCGCGGGGGAGCGGCACACCGCCGGCCGGCTCTCTCGGGGGCTGCACAGGTGTTCCTTCAGATAGATGTTCCCCTTAGATGTTCCTGGTGCATGTTGTCTCTCTCCTCCTTTATAGTCCTCTTCCACCAATCCCAACTCTGCTACCCACACGCTGAGTACGCTGCTCTCCTCCAATCAGGAGCAGGTCCTACAGTTTATTGGCTGAACTGGAGGCAGCTGTGTAGAAGCTGTTTCTCCCTTCTCAGCGCCATATTGTGGGAGAGCAGATGCATAGAATAAGTCTTAATTCCAGTAACAGTCTAGTCCGAGTTGCTCCCCACAATGCTGAGCACAGGCACCATTGGGGAGGAAATGCAATGACTTCCAAAGTGGGATTACAACATCAGCACAAAGTCAATCCCCATTTTTACAGCATCCAATAGTGTAATGAACCCCGAGAACACCATGGACACAGACATCACCCATCCATGCATCTGAAGAATTCTTAACACCTTGTATGACCTACCCTCGTATTCGATGACCTCACCTACTTGTGCATGTAGAAAACATAATGGCAATTACAGCGCATTTGACCCAGCTGTGACTCACCTTCCATGCAGACAGAGTACCCAGTGCACATGGCCTCCACTCAGAGGCAGTTGCTTAGACAAGTTCCAGACAGCAAGAAATATGTTTTATGATGTCATAACTGCTTCAGGGAAGAAATGAAGGAATGGAGGAGGTCAGGACATAATCACGAACATGGAGACATGTGCATTAGCAGGTGCGCAAGCAGCATCACTCCCGATGTGAGAAGAGACTCAGCTGAGCGGCAGAGAGGCAGGCGCAGGGCACTGGACATGGCCGTCCTGCAGCCATCTAAGGTGACGTTTACGAAGATGAGGCACAAAAAGGTGCAAAACACAGAGTACTTCAAAAAGCTCATGAGCAATGAAGTCCATGCAGTTTCTCCATAACACG
Organism: Oryctolagus cuniculus; assembly: GCF_051225735.1. Lineage (NCBI taxonomy): Eukaryota > Metazoa > Chordata > Mammalia > Lagomorpha > Leporidae > Oryctolagus > Oryctolagus cuniculus. The sequence continues at coordinate 122,595,937 of NC_142876.1, forward strand.
GATTCCCCATGAACTTTTTGAAGAGATCTCGAATGCTAAAAGAAAGGGGAAAATACCTACATGTTTTGATAAAATTATACAAACACATAGCTATCAAACTCTCAGAACTACAAATCTATCAATGCATATGAATTTTGAGTATCAACAAAGCTGTTAACTCAATCAAAAAATAACAACATTTAAGTGAGTCCCCTTCCTTGGTTACCAAATCCAAGGAGTTGCATTACGATCAAATTAAAAATTAAGCAATACCATTAACCATTTGCATTTACTTTTCTAAATGTGATTCAATCAATATTTTATGAAATTTTGTCCATATTTAAACTAGTTTAATAAAACCAGTGAATTCAAATATTCAGACATATCAAAAACAGATTAAAGAGAAGTCAATTTGAAACTGTCTATGGGTGTCCCAAAAAAGTTACTTGTAAATGTCTCACATCAATCACTATTTAAGGCTATCTCCTGCAGTGGTGAGAGATCACCACACCTACTGAGCATTGCTGAGAGGGTGAAGGAGAATACAGCATATGAAAATTCTCTGTACGCTGTAAAGGGTTGTGTAAATGTAAGTAATTTTCTCTGCCCTCGAATGGGGCCAGTGAGTGTCGCCAGTGAGTGTCAGGCAGTAGCAGAACCCTACCCACTCCTTCTCCCAACTCCTTTTTTTTTTTTTTTTAACAGGCAGAGTGCACAGTGAGAGAGAGAGAGACAGAGAGAAAGGTCTTCCTTTTTGCCGTTGGTTCACCCTCCAATGGCCTCCGCGGCCAGCGCGCTGCAGCCGGCGCACCATGCTGATCCGATGGCAGGAGCCAGGTACTTATCCGGGTCTCCCATGGGGTGCAGGGTCCAAGCACCTGGGCCATCCTCCACTGCACTCCCTGGCCACAGCAGAGAGTTGGCCTGGAAGAGGGGCAACCGGGACAGACTCCAGCGCCCCGACTGGGACTAGAACCTGGTGTGCCGACTCCTTTGATTTGTCCAGAGCTTAAACACCCTGACAAGGCCAGGGGCATTCTCTCTTTGAAGTTCATGTCTGCCAGAAGGGACATTCTGCCCTCCTCTTCGACATCACTGTGAGGAAGTCTTGACTTGGCAGGGTTCCAAGTCTCTTGGCCATGTAGGCTTCCAGAAACCAGGTTCATTAGCAGCAAGCACACACACACACACACACACACAAGAGGGAGAGGGAACTCCATCAAGAATTTTTATTTTCAGAGACAAACTTGGTGAAAGTTCAATCAAGAAATGACTTCTTTAAAACTGAATGCTTCTACTGGTCTGGTAAATGGGATAGGCATTTGGCCCAGTGGTGGGGACACACACACCTGCATCCACATTGGAGCACCTCACTTTGAGTCTTGTCTCTGCCTCCCAATTCCAGCTTCCAGCTAATGCAGGCCCCAGTGAGCAGCAGTGACAGCTCAAGGCACTGGGTTCTTGTCAGCTGATGCAGGTATCCAGGGAGTGTGTGTGTGTGTGTGTGTGTGTGTCCATTTCTCTGCCTCTCAAATTTTAAAAATATAAAACCGCAGAAGCGTGTACAGCCAAATGAGTTACTTTTCAACACGGTCGCCCTGTGCAGCTACCAGCTTGTTCCCACCTGAGCTTTCCTTCCTGGAAGCAGAGTTATTTTAAAATCGATGCAACATTAGACTCTTCCTTTTTCCATCAAGCAAAATCATCCTTCATATTCAACAACTCAGTCAGGAACGACTCGTGTCTGTTTCCAGTCATCTAATTCACCTGCAAAGGTTGCCAATTTGCTACCTTGCCAGCCGTCAGAACCTGCTGCACGCTGCAGACACACTAGCCCAAGAGAAACTGCAGAGACACCTCGTTCCGCACCATCCTCTTTAGAAAAGCGATCACCTGTCGACAACAATGAAGCGAGGCTTACCTGTGGATCGAGAAGCTCGAAACGTGTTTATTAAATATTGATCACAGCAGTCACTGTAAAGCCATGTTTTTGCAAATGACTACAGGAGCGTGATCACAGCACAATGGAGAACAAAATAAACCCTGTCTATTCGTTCTTTTAGAGAGCCATTATTTATTCAAACCCGACGTGCCAGGCACTGTCGGAGGTACTAAGGACCCAGCAAGCTGCAGATTCACAGTAATGTACCAATCTTACATAAAAACAAAGCAAAATCATGATAAAATCACTCACATCTGACACAATATTCCAGGCTATGACCAAATCAGATTTGGTCTGCATTAGACAATACCGCAAGGAAACTAGTGCACCAGTTCTACAGATCAGGAAACTGAGGCACAGATTCAGTGATCTGACCAACATCCCCGAGGCACAGGGCACAGATGGATGTACAAGGCAGGCATTTTCACACTTCCCTAACCCTCTTTCGCTCTTTTGAACTCGCACAATACAGGGCTCCCCAGTGTCAGCGATAGCCCCCTCCACACAGTCCTCACAAGTCCAAATTACCCAGCAACCAAGTTTTCTACCTGAGCACAAAAGGGCTGGAAACAGCCAGGCCCAGGCTTACGTGCTCAACGCTGCACCAGTGTTGAACCCCCCAGGCCTATCTTCAGTAAATAAAACTAGCGATTCATCTCCAGGAACTCTCCCACCTGTGCAGACTCTGGGCCATCCTTGTACTGTGCTGCCCTCTATCTCCATACAGCCCCCAAAGGCACAACACTCATAGGCGTGTCCCTTATCACTGTCCTGAGCTACTGGAAGGAGCACATTCCCTCTGTCTTCAGAAAAATTCATGCTAAGGTGTGGACATGGAAGCCTGCTCCCAGCGTAGCAGTGTAGACAGGTGGTGGGATCCGAAAAATGAGCAGCCCACTGGGAAGTGAGCACCCACATGCACAGATTCTTGACAGTCTCACAGGAGTGAGTGACTTCCCAGGAGAGCAGATCACCGCAAACCAGTGAGCCCGGCCTCTCCCCAGCTGCCGGCTTCCTCTGTCACCGTGGAATTACTTCTGGGTGCGCCTCCCCCATATGACACTACCCGCCACGCTGGGACACAGCATGAGAGATGCAACCGCCTGCTCTCAACTCCCGAACTGCAGGCCCACACAAAGCTCTTCTGAGAAAGTGTCCAGGAACACAAAATGAGTGACACAATTGGTAAGTCCTATAAAGATACCATGTGTAAATAGCTGGGATTAAAGTCCCAAGTCTTGGTGTTAGTTAAGGTAACATTAGCTGACACAGAAAGCAAACCCTGACAACTCCGTGATTAAACACAATAGAAATGCATTTGTCACTCATGGAAAGCCCAACGCCACTGTGACTGACGGCCTTCGACAACAAGGCTGCCTCTCGTATTTTGCTACCCCATCCTCCTCCAGTCCTTAAACTCTCCATCCAGGTGGCAAATACAGACAGACCATGGAGGAGAGAAGCCCATCTCCTCATCTCCACAGGAAGTAACATGTACAACCTCCACTCCCATTCTACCGGGCACAGACTTCCAGTTCCACCTGATGCAAAGAATGCTGGGAAGTGGAATCATGGGTAGGAAACCATGCAGCAGCTTGAAGGGTACCTAACTCTCTGGAGCTCAGGTGACAGGGTAGCACACACTCTACTCAGAAGGCAGGAAAGTTACAGCAGGAAGATCTGCAAAGAACTCAACACGCGGGAGAGAAGGGAAGAGCAGAAACCACAGGATCCCTAGAATACCGGACTCCTCTAGAGTGCCTTGGCCACCTGCAGAGGGGACCCCAGAGGAAGCTGAGCTAAGTTTCAGATGGAGAACTGCTTCAAAAGAAGAGCCGAGGCCCTGTGTCCACCAACACATACAACAGAGGAAACTGATTCCATCTGAAGCGAGGTCCGGTTTCCAGAAAACGCACATCACCTCACACGCGGGGCTGTGGTACACATGTAACTGCTGTTCTGTCAGGAGCACTAATTCCCTTGATTGTGTTGTGAAAACAGAAGTATTGAAGAAAATCTTTTTAAAAAGCCCTCAAAGAATAATTAATATTCATACACAACTCTCCATCTGAAATCAATTGAGGCTGAAGCCAATAACCGGCATGGGCAGGACAGTTCTACCTTAGTTCCAGATTTTTTTTCTTTTTTTTTTTCTTTTGACAGGTAGAGTTAGACAGTGAGAGAGAGACACACAGAGATAAAGGTCTTCCTTCCGTTGATTCACCCTGCAAATGGCCGCTACGACTGGAGCTACGCCGATCCAAAGCCAGGAGCCAGGTGCTTTCTCCTGGTCTCCCATGCGGGTCCAGGGGCCCAAGCACTTGGGCCATCCTCCACTGCCCTCCCGGGCCACAGTACAGAGCTGGACTGGAAGAGGAGCAACTGGGACTAGAACCTGGCGCCCATATAGGATGCTGGTGCCGCAGGCGGAGGATTAACCAAGTGAGCCATGGTGCCGGCCCCCAGAACTGGACATGAGTAAGAGATGAAGCTTGTGGAGGCCAACCAACGTCTTGAATGGAAGGAGTACACCATCCTGGGGACACTAACCACCAGCCCTTGGATTTTATGCAGTGAAACAAGGAGGCTTTCATCTGTTTTGAAATCCTCACACTACTTAGGGCAGGGGAGCATGAGGTTTCGTGAGCTGCAAATCTTGACTTTTAGGGGTGAAAAGCGACTGTGCTGCCACTTGATTCAGCTCATTCTGCACATCTCAGATGAGCAAATGCCAGTGCAGAGAGAGGATGTGACGTGGTCAAATGATAAAAATAGGTTCAAGACTCCAGAACCGTCCATCAAACAAGCACCCACACGCATGAGCTGTGCCAGAGACCTCCCCATCTGGAGAGCTCCACCACACAGTGTCGGCTGCTCCCATGACGTGGGGAGATCCCGTCTGAAAATGGGCCACCAGCACAACCATGACTGCAGGGGCAGCACACCAACCAGTGGGCCAGAAGGAGCAAGACAAGTCCAAGAGGCAGCTGCTGCCACAGAGCTTTGGGGAACGCAGGCCCTCAAGTGGTCGCTGTCAGTTAACCCCCAATGTCCTAGGGGTTACTCTTTGACCCTGTACTGATTGGGCTGGGAGCCTTCCAGATACTATTGTTCCAGGGTGGCAGGGAGAAAACTGGACTGTTCTGAATTTGAGGCATCCCTACCTTCACACTTCTATCCCAGCAAGCTTTTCTGGGTTAGGAGGCACCACTGGGTCTCAAGAAAGGAGGCCGTGGGTCCATGCACCTTGCTTTCAGGAGGTTCAGAGAGAGCTGGAGGAGAGAGCTACAGCAAACCACACAACAGCCACACCCTGCAACTGGTAAGCCGTGACCAAGTTCAACAGAAAGGCAACCCAGGACCACACAGGACACCCAAACACCTACCACGAAGTTCAGGATCTGGGACAGGAAACTGCATGGTGTGGTCCACAGCTCGGCAGCAACATCTCACGCTCATGAGCTGTGCAGACTCCCAGGCCTCCCAGACCTGGCGTGAGGATGCACACAGGCACAGCACCCCCGGCAAGGTGTGCAGACTGCACTCCAGCTTGAGGTGCTGAAAGCTGTAGAGGGCTTCAGTGGGTGCTGTGGGTAGAATCATGTCTAAAAGGGCTGTGGGAGACACACAGGTCATGGGTGAGCCATGGCTCTTTTAAATAGTTTCAGATTTACAGGAAAATTGTGGAGTCGGTACACAGTTCCTTTATTCCCCCCATACTATTGTCAGCACCAATGAACATGTCCTGGGAGTACAGAACCGCTTCTTCCATTTTACGGTTTTGGTGGAAGTGGTGGTTGTTTAGATCAGGATTTTTCTAAGTCAAGTTTATTAAGTAATATTAATGAAATAAAATCCATCTTTCTGTAATGTACAGGTGGATTACTCTAGCAAATATACAAAGGGACTTCAAAAAGTTCATGGAAAATCGATTTATATGTTTACTTTGGTTCCATAAAGTTTTGTTGTCCATGTAGCTTTTCCAAGATATGTGTTTTCCATGCATGTATTTATTATTACTATTGAGAAGCAGAGATAGAGAAAGAAAGAGTTTCCATCTGCTGGTTCACCCTCCAAATGTCTGCAGTGGCAGGTGAGAGCTGGGAACCTACCCAAGATATCTTACAGGCTCACAGGGACCCAACTACCTGAGCCATCACCTGCTGCCTCCCAGGGTGTGCATGAGCAGGAAGCACAAGTCAGTACCAGAGCCAGGACTCAACTCCAAGCCCTCAGATATAGGACGTGCACCCTAAGCCCAACCCTCTGCCCCATGAACTTTCTAAAGACACGTGTGTGTGTGTGTTTGTGTGTGTGTAACCACCAGCACAGCCAGAAGACAGACAGAACAGTTCTAGCACCTTAAATGATTCTTTGTGCCATTTTGCTGTCTGCACCCTCTCCTAAGCCCGATTCCTGGCAATCATGGATCTGCCTTCTGTCTCTGCAGTTCAGTCTCTTTGGTAGTACATGATCGAGTGTGCGGCCTTCGTCACTTAGTATAACGTTTGTGCAGTGTGTCTGCTCTGTTGTATACGCCACTTCTTCTGTAGCTGAGTGGCCACGATCCACACAGCCACCTGCCACATGATGTCTGAGATACCATGAACAGAGCTGCCATCAGCATTAGTGTATAGATCTCGGTGTGGAGACATACTTTCCTTTAGACAGACATCCAGAGTAAGATTTCTAGGCCATAACGTGAAGTATATGCTGAACTTGATAATAAACTGCCAAAAACATTTTCCAAAGTGGCTATATGAAGGGTGCTTTGACAAGCAGGACTTCTTCATGACAAAGAGTTCACCAGATCGGCACCGACACTGAGATGTGAAAGAGCAGTATTTGAGCAGAGACAGGGTGCGTAGCGGCAGTGTAGGAGAGGGTAGGGGTGCACACTGTGGGGTCCCTCTGCCCTGCCCTCGCACGCCTTCTTGTTGGCTTGCTCTAAGACTGTAATGCTCAGGGCTTTACCCTCATCTTGTTCATTTTCATCTTGCAATTTTTTTTGCATCTCTTAAGTTACACAGGAAAACACGAATTCTCCAAGAATGGGGACAGAAATCTCCCCACATGCCCATCCCAAACTTCCACTGCTCAGTTAGAAATAGCCTTCCAGGAGCATAAGAATGGCATTTCTCTAGAACGGGCCCTGAGCACCCCGGAAAGGGTTTATAGAGACTGGGAGGGTGACAGTGAACAAGAATGGGGCTGCCAGTTTGCACCTGTCCCTGGGAAGTCAGCTGGCTTCCAGTATGTTCCCCAAGCCCAGGACCTTGGTCCCAGTACCATTTGTAACGGGACCTCAAAGGGTGCTGCCATCACTGCCTTCACCCTCTGGCCAAGAGGGTGCAGGACCCCGTCTCAACCCACCTCTGATCACCAGGAAGGCACACAGCTCAGAATCTCCCTCTGTCCTTACTTCTCTGTCTTGCCTCTGGAAAAGTGGCTCGAAAGAAGAAAACAAATTTAACATATGCTGTTTTTCTTTGAAAAGCATTTCCCAGGACTCCTGGGCCTGTGAGTCCTGGACTTGGTCTCTGAAAAATCCCAGTGTCCCTTGCTGACAAGTGCAAGGTGTCAGTCTCCGAGCCGCTTGGTGAGCTTGCCTGTTGCCCATGTGCGCGAGTTTCTACCCTCACAGCCCTTCGCTGTGGAGCGTCACTCAAGCTGAGTTACTCAGGCAGGACGCATCAGCCTCTGAGAATCTAGAAGTACATTCCATTTCTTCTCCCCGTCCTTTCTCTCACAGGCAGAGATGCCAGAGTCCTGAGCCCGGGTGTGATCACGCAGCTACTCTGGCTGTCGTAATTCCTGTGCATGAGACTGGAACAGTATCCCATGCTTGGGGCCAGCGCTGTGGTGCAGCAGGTAAAGCCGCCGCCTGCAGTGCTGGCATCCCATACAGGCACCGGTTTGAGTCCTGGCTGCTCCTCTTCCAATCCAGCTCTCTGCTGTGGCCTAGGAAAGCAGTAGAAGATGGCCCAAGTCCGTGGGCCCCTGCACCTGCGTGGGAGACCTGGAAAAAACTTCTGGCTCCTGGCTTCACATCAGCAGAGCTCCAGCCATTGAGGCCATCTGGGGAGTGACCCAGGGAATGGAAAACTTCTCTCTCTCCCTCCCCCTCCTCCCCCTCCCTCCCTCTCTCTCTCTACCTCTGCCTCTCTAATAAAAAAAAAAAAAAAAAAACTAAAAAAAAAAAGAATCTGAGCTTGAGGAACTTACTTGAAGTCTAGCACCTTCCTAGCGACAGGTGAGAACCAGCAGCCCCATTCTGGCTCCTCAACATCCTACCATCTCTACAAACCCTTCCACGGGGTCCCTCAGGGAATAAGGAGCAATAAGGAACAACTTCTTCCTCACTGACGATGAAGTACCAAACCCAATCGCATTCGACTCTTCTTGTACTTCTCCTGCATGCCCTCCAGTAGCCACATGGCCTCCGCCATGTTGCTCACAAACACACGCTATTCAACATGGCAACCCAGTTACCTCCCAAGCACTGAAAGTGGTGAAGCAGAAAGCTTTATGGGGCCAGTGTTTTGGCACAGAGGGTGAAGCTACCACCTACAACATTGGCACCCCATATGGGTGCATGTTCAAGTCCTAGCTGTTCCACTTCCCATCCAGCTTCCTGCTAGGGCCTGGAAAAAGCAGTGGAAGACAGCCCAAGTGTTTGGGCCCCTGCCACCCACGTGGGAGGCCCATATGAAGCTCCTGGGCTCAGTCCTGGTTCAGTCTTGGCTGTTGTGGCCATTTGGGGAAGAGTCCAGCAGATAAAAGATCTCTCTCCCTCTACTGCTGTAACTCTTTCAAATAAACAAACACACCTTTAAAAGAACAATAAAAAAGCAAGCTGCATGGTGTGCTCAAAAGCCACGAAGTCATATGGTGCTGTGCATCCAGGAGCATTCCCCAGACCGGGCTCATGGCTTCGTACATGTTAACAAGATCACAGAGGCCCAAACCTGAAGCCTAGAGCCACCTCGGATGTTGAAAAGCTCAGAATCGTAGGTCACAACTCCACCTTCTTTGAAACTTATTCTCCTCATCAGTTCACTGGGGATTATTATTTACGATTCAAATTGCTTTTGGAAACTCAGGGAGATATCAAAAGTCAAAGTAATGGCCTCACGATGGTGGGTACAGAGTGATGAGTCAGCACTGCTGCTCAGGGTCTATGCTGCTCTCCAGGGGATGTTCAATGGTGTTACGCAGGAAGTATCAAAACACTACCAAGGGGGATCCATTTCCAGTCCACGCTCAAAACAGGAAGTGATTCTTCCCTACAAAAGCAGAGTCCAAAATGCATAGGAACACAGGTGAGAAGCAGATGAGCAAGGTAATGAGCAGAAAGTAGGGGGCAGGAGGAAGTTTAAAAGCAAAGATTAGGGAAAAGAAAGAATGAAAAAGGAAAAAATAAGAGAGGCAAGAAGAAAAGTGCCTGGCCCTCCGCTCCTAAGGAATGGAATCTCCAGTGGTGTTTTTGACTCGGTGAGTGATCTGCTTTCTCCTGGAGGTTAAGAGAACCTGGTGACCCCTCACACTGTGTTGAGATCATGTCTGTCCAGGAAGGGACTTCCACACGCAGGCAGATTTCCAACAGTGACAGTGTCTCTCCCAGTCTGCCAAGGACGCCTTCTGTCCTGTCCCTTCACAAGAGGGTTCTACAGGATGTCCAGGAGTACACTGCCAGCACCTCTTCTCTACCAGTATTTCAGAGCCGCTGGAGGTCAAGTCTGGAGGTCAAGTCTGGAAGTCCATGGGAGACCACTAGGACCACTGGCAGAAAGTTTCAGAAGCATATTGGAAGGAAAAACAGGAACCCTGAAACGAAGCATTTTCTCTGGTGGGGACCAGCTGTGTAAGCACTGGAAATCCACATGACCTCTCTCTCTCTCTCTATGTGAAAGGAGCAGCTCGGGCCATGGGATGTCTTCAGCTCGATCCTGCATTCAGAAAGGTTTCAACAGTGATGAACACTCAGCCACTAGGTAGGGACCAACTTGGTCTCTGGTCATCCAGACATAAATGACACACAAAATAAGCTGGTAGAAATGCTCATGACAGAGGACATATGGGAGGTTGGGGATAAGGCTGGGGGAGACCGAGGAGGCTGGAGGTCACTGTGCTGTTGAAACAGATGGGCATGGATAGCAACAGCCTACAGCCATTCCTATTGCATCCCTGCGTGTTGAGTGAGGGTCAGTGCTCCAGCTGTCCAGCAGCTGTCTGCCACAAAGCTCTGCTCCCACCTACAGAGGAAACAGGAAATCTTTCCTGGAACTGATGAGCCAGACTCAAGCAGCTGCCAGAGCCCTGAAGATCCGCATCAATCACGCCGCCCTCTCTGCCCCCTCCCTGGATTTAGTACAACGATGTCAAAGGCGTCTGAACTGCACTGCCTCCTTTCACCTCTAGTTTGCACATGAACTCTCAATAATAATATTTCCTTCTCTGTGAGATACTCAATTCATGGTAACAATGTGTAGTGTCTGAAAGGGGAAGCAAAGACGGGTCATCCAACCTTCAGGGAATGACTTCCCGCTGTGAGGGAGGGAGGCACTCCAGCCAAGTAGAAGCCTACACCCTGTAGAATCTCAGCGCGGATGCTTATCTCTGTCATCGCTTTGTGGATGGGGAACGGGGAAGACTTCCCACCATCCACTGGCGTAAAGGCTGATGTTTGAATCCAGCCTGCCTGGATTCCACTGCTCCCTTAATGAAATGCATGGTGACATTTCTTTAAAATCCAGCTTTGTCGCTCAGGCAGTGTGAGTTCAGGAAACCCAGCTGCCTCTCTGAGTCTCAGGTGACTGCAGCAGCACAGAGGTGAGAGTTCACTCCGCAGAGCAGTCTTCAGCACATGGCAGAGGAGGGAGTCGTCTTAGTGTGAACTCCCCTGCCACAGAACCACTGCCCATGGCTCAGCATATCTGCCCCAGCAGTGTGTCCCCGCGCTTCCTTGCACTCAGTTGTAAAATCACACTTTACAGGCTCTTTCACTGTTGGCTTATTCATGTTGCCGTAGAGTCTCCATAACCCTCACTTTAATGGAGCCAGTATATTTCACTGAGTGTGTTATAGTTTATCTGAAAACACCATTACCTGGTTTTTAGGCTCTTTCTCATATTTTGCTTTCAGAAATTTTAATGACACTAATTTCTTTATGCACTTGGTTTGCTCCACGTTTTCAGAGAGTTCCTAAGGCTAAATTCCTGATGGTATCACTTGGGCTTTTTTAAGCATAAAGAATTCTCTGAAATTATGTTTTGCTGGAAGAAATACCTACGTTACCAATATATTCCCACTCTTACATGCACACACGTTTATCCAATTCAGAAGTCTCTCACCAAGCACACCCTGGTCAAAAGGAAATTATAAAATGTAAACCCTTAGAGATGATGAATCAGCGCTGTGTGTAGAAATCTGCTGAAGCACAGGGGGAGAAGAGGACCGATAAAGAAGCTGATAACTTAGTGTCAAATTGTGAGAGTGACACACACACAATGTGGCTCAGAGAAGAGACAAAACCATCCAGGGGCCGGATCTACGAGCAAAGGTCAGCACAGCCCTGTGGCACAGTGGGCTAAGCCTCCATCTTTGGTGCCGGAATCTCATAAGGGTTCTAATCCCAGCAGCTCCTCGTACAACCCAGCTCTCTGCTATGGCCTGGGAAAGCAGTAAAAAATGACCCAAGTACTTGGGCCCCTGCACCCACATAAGAGACCTGGAGGAAGCTCTTGGCTCCTGGCCCCTGGCTCCTGGCTTTGGATCAGCTCAGCTATGGCCATTGCGGCCATCTGGGGAGTCAAACGACAGATGGAAAACCTTTCTTGCTGTCTCTTCCTCTCTCTTTAACTCTGCCTCCCAAATAAATAAAAAATCTTTTAAAAAAAGCAAAGGTCACAGATAATAAACAGGTATATCCTGGTTCAGCTACAAATTAAAAAGGAAACTTCCATGGTCTCTAAGCTTGAGAGGAATAAACATCAGAATGGCAAAGAAACATTTGCCACCTTCTGCAATGTTTGCATCATAAAATGTTTTTCAAATGTCTGTACCACAGTCGCCTCTACTCTCCCAGATGTACTCCAATGACTTATTCATTCTGCGTAAGTAAGAAAGGAGGAGAAAGCATCATGTTCCCACTTAAGAATGGACCTGCTTACTCCACACACAGCTCCCTCCTCACAAACCGCCTGAACCCACGGAGCAGGTGCAGCAGTGATGTAATCACTGAGCTGCAATTCTGTAATGTAACAGATCCTAAACCATGCTTCCTCTTCCTCTCCCTGACTTTGAGTTTCCTGTGGGATGTGGATGTGCCTCACGCCCAACAGAGGAAGGGAGCATGACCGAGTCTGCTTTATGGAAAGTGTCCTGTGCACAGTACAGGAAAAGCACATCAGTACACATCATTTGCTCCATTTCAACCTCATATGCCACAGTCACAATGTGCTTCATAACACTAGTCAGCGATGCCTTGTAAAAAGGGAGATTTGAGAATGCCATTCTGACCTGTATAATTCAGACAAAGAGCATCAAACAGCAATCTACACATTCCTCTGCCAAAATAGCATCCGATAGCACCAGTAGCCAGCAAAGCAATAAAGGAGAGAAGCAGTTCAACAGAACAGCGATGAAAAACAGAAAAATGTCACAAACATCGGAAAACGGCCTTGCTCAACTCTGCTTTACTGTTTATGAAGTAGGTTAAGAAAACAAGAAATGCAGCAAGGCTGAGCATGCTACCACCCTAACAGTGACCACCCTGTTCCCCCCAGAACTGCCTCTTCCAAACCAGATCTCATCCAGAAACTCAATACGTCAAGTAAGTCAGAGAGGCAGGCACTGGGGATTCTCCCAGGCACTTACCTGAAGTCATCTTCACATAACCCAACAAGCTGTAGGGAAGCCAAGGTGAACCCACATCCCCGCAGATGCTACGGGAGAGAGGAGCTGGGACGGAGAGAGGAGTGGGGGCGGGGGTGGTCATTGCCAGTAGACAATTTGGGACTGTGTGCTATGTCACCATCATCCTACACAGTAGGACTCCAGAACCCACTTACCAACCAATATCTCCCCATGCCCTTCCCGCCCAACACACCTGTGACCACCAGTCTACTCCGTCAACATTTTTTGATTCCACTTCCCAGGCAACTACAAAATCTTCTTAGAAAATAGCATTATAAGATAATTTTATTTTGATTTAAAAAAATTAATCCATGCTGACTTTTTTTCATAAAACACATCTTCGATGAATGTTTCAAAGAACCCCTGTGTGAGTGAGATGATGTGGAATCTGTTCTACGGCTGTGGCTTGCCTCACTTAGCACAATATCCTCCAAGTTCAGCTACATTCTTACGAACATCAGACTTCTGTATGTAAGAACAAGTAGACCTCCTGTTTTACGTATCCTGATTTCTTTATCCATCCTTTCATGCACAGCTACTTAACTTGATTCCATGTCTTGGCTATTGTGAGTAGTGCTCCAACAAACCCAGCAGGGCTTTCGCCTGTCCTATACCCTGGTTTCATTTCCTGTGCATTCACACCTGTGCTGCATCGCAGAACCAGATGGCAGATCTATTCTTGAGAATCTTCTGTAGGGCTTCCCACGAGGGCTGCACGGACTTACACTTCCACCAGCAATGGATAAAGGCTCCCTTTTCTCCATTCCCCACCCAACACTTGCTGGTTGTTTTGTTTGGATTATAGCCACCCTAACAGGTATAAGGTAATACGTCATTATGGAGAAATGGAATCGCATACAGTGATGAAAATGCAAAGTCAAAGAACAAGAAACACTGAGAATCTCAGAAAAGCACTGCTTTCCATTAGGCACAAGAAAGTTTACAGTGTAGAGTCCAGGTTTATCCAGTAAAAACAGGCAAACTAATGGGTGCTGTGGCTCCGGAGCCACGTGCTGCTCACAGACAGGTTTGCTCGATGAAAATCATGGAGCAGCACAGCCGTGCTGTATAAATTTTTTGAGTATTACACTTTGAGGTGTACCGGTTTCAAATGTAACAGAAGTCAGTCCAAGTTCTCAAACAAAAGCAAGAAGCCAGTGTCCACTGGGCCATGCCTTCTTAAAGGCGGTCCACACACACACACACACATTTGAGCGCCCTAGATATGTGGCACTGTCTCAGGTTCACTATCTCTCTCACACACACACACACACGTGAGTGCTTAGGATGTGTGGCACTGCCTTGGGCTCATTCATTCACACACGCACACACACACACACACACACACAATAAGTGCCCTGGATGTGTGGCACTATCTCAGGCACACACACACACACACAATGAGTGCCCTGGATGTGCGGCACTGTCTCAGGCACACACACACACACACAATGAGTGCCCTGGATGTGCGGCACTGTCTCAGGCACACACACACACACACAATGAGTGCCCTGCATGTGTGGCACTGTCTCATCACACACACACACACACACACACACACACCTGTGCACATTCCCCTGGATGCCGTCCAGTGCCTCTCAGCTCGCTCTCCTTTCCAGACAAGTGCCACGCCAGGCCTAGTTGTAGATTCAAACGCTTTATTCTAACTACTGGGGTTTCTGGTTATAAAAGTGATATCTGCTCCTGGAAGAAAACCCGAAACTACAGCTGAACAGAAAAGCAGAGCCCTGTGCGACCAGCACAGGTGCTGCTGTTTTCCTTCCTCTCAAACCCTTCTGCCTTGTGTATACAAATGTACTTGTGGCACAATCAGCAAGTTCTTATGGATAATGCTGAATCCTGATTCTTTTCCACTCAGTGTGACACTGGGAACATTTTTCTGAGTCACCACCATGACATGGAGTGCTCATTACCCACTGATGCCTGAGAGTGCGGAACTCGCACACTGTGTAGGCCCCTGCACTACACACCGCTACGGAGTTGAAGACAAAATAAACCAGCTCACATCTTGAGCAGGATCACATGTGATCCTGATTAGAGTTTTCCTTAGGCCTTCGAAGCCTATTTCCTAATCTGTGCAGTGGGAGTGGTAGCACCATCTATCCACAATGGGTGACAGGATTAACAGAGACAACCCACATGAAGTTTCGTTCTGAAGGGAAATGATAACTACAAACTCCTTTAGAGAGGAAAGGCATGCAGAGGGGTAACAAGCAATAAAAAACAAACATTAAAAACACCAGACACTCCCCAGGGTGGAAGAAGAGAACACACACTGTGCACTGGAAGCCCACTGCCAAGTGTGCAGGCAGCAACACAGATCAGCTCAGCAGCAGCACCCAGGACCTGGCCAAGCCTTGACCTGACGTGCAGGGTCAGATTCTACAATGTCACAGTATTCCTGGGTGACAGGTGCACCTATGAAGGCTGGAGGAACACCAAGCTGCATGAGTGCATGGTGATGGGTAAAAATCAGACAATCCAAGAGAAGACACGGGTGAGGGGCAGGCATTGCAGGGTTGGATGGAGGAGCTTTGTAAACCACACACTGAGAAGTTCTTAGCAGGTCCTTGACATGAACCAGAGCAGTGCTGGGGGCACAGTAAGACATTAAGTTGAGCCCATACACCCAGTTCATGTTATCTTTGGTCTTGGATTCTATGCAGAAAGGTTTTTCCCTGGGGCCGGTGCTGTGGTACAGTGGGTTAACACCCTGGCCTGAAGTGCCAGCATCCCATATGGGCGCCAGTTGGAAACCTGGCTGCTCCACTTCCAATCCAGCTCTCTGCTGTGGCCTGGGAAAGCAGTGGAAGATGGTCCAGGTCCTTGGGCCCCTGCACCCACGTGGGAGACCTGGAAGAAGCTCCTGGCTCCTGGCTTCAGAACGCCTCAGCTCTGGCCATTGCAGCCAATTGGGGAGTGAACCATTGGATAGAGGATCTCTCTCTCTCTCTCTCTCTGCCTCTCCTCTCTCTGTGTAACTCTGACTTTCAAATAAATAAATAAATCTTAAAAAAAAAAGAAAGGTTTTTCCCTTCTCCCTTCTGTGATCCAAGATGTGTGGACACCCTGTTCACACTGGAGCTACAACGATCCTACAAAACCATCACTCTTCGAGAATCTAGACTGGAAATCCTGGACAGTTGAATGGAAGGCCCACTTCCCAACCACTGACTCCGAGTACCCATGGGTGGGCTCTCAGAAGTCTCAGTTTGGGGATCACTGCTCTAACCCAGTGGCTGCACGAGGACAGGTTTACACAGCAACCATATGATATAAAACAACACTTTCTTTAGGGTTCCATTCCCTGATGTTAAAGTCAGCATTGGGAACTCAGTCCATCTCTATTCCTCCTTAACACGGACCATGATCAATTTTCTGTGTGTCCCCTGATGTCAAGAGTAGTGACCTGGTGACCAGGAACAACTACGCAGATTCCCCACAGCACCGAAGCAAACAGTGGCGTATAGGGTGACAGCAGCATTTTCATACCAACAGGAATGAATAACAAAATGAACTGTGCTCATTTTCAGAAAGGAAAATAACAACTTCCTGGAGCTTAATTTTCATTAAAAAAAAAAAAAAGGACTTGAAACTAATCAAAACCCAACCAATGGAAACTCCGTACAAACTTTAGTCTTTCCCTGTGGATGGGAAAGCATCCTTAGGTCACCATTAACTGCAGTTTGGGTCAGAGTGTGGGAGGTGGGGCGATCTCTCTATAAAGTGTGGCGTGGATGAGAGTGAAATCGTAACACTGGGTGTGGAGTGGGGGAAGGTGCAGGACAGTCAGAACGGATCAAAACACCCCTAACTTCACAGTTCAACGAGAAAGCACAGAATGACTGGCATGACCTGGAAAAATTCTCATATAATCATCTTAGGAAATATAAAGTATGACGCTAAGAAATCAGGCCATGTTAGAAACAAGAGGTAAGGGGGACAGCACTGTGGCTTAGCACGTGAACCCATATGGGCACTGGTTCCTGTCTTGGCTGCTCCATTTCTAGTCCAATAACCTGCTAATGTGCCTGGGAAAGCAGGAGAAGACGGCCCAAGCGTTGGGTCCCTGCACCCACATGGGAGACCTGGAATAAGCTCCTCACGTTGGACAGGCCCAGATCCAGTGGTTGTTGCCATTTGGGACATGAACCACTGGATGGAAGATTCTCTCTCTCACACACACTCTGCCTTTCAAGTAAATAAATAAATCTTAAATAAATAAACAAACAAGAGAAGATGAGGAAGCATGCGCTTCTCCACACTGGCAATGGTGCACTGAGTAGAACAGGAGGGATGCCAGCACCCACGTCAGCAGCAACAGTGTGGCAACCACAACCCGGAAGTCTCTTGGAGTGCAGGTTTGTCACCACGTCCACCGCCTCTCTCAGTGCATTTTCTGTCACCCTCACTGGACACTTGCAAGGAACAGAGGCTATGCAGCTCCTGGTTCTGCAGGCAGGGAGTCCCAGAGTGCAGTCCACTGAGAGCTCAGTGTGTGGTCAGGGTGTTCTCGCTGCCTCACAACCTGATGGAGGGTACCACGCGGGAAGACACAGCAAACGTGCCCACGTGGGGCTTTCTCTCTCCCCTGCCAGCCACGAGACCTGCTCTACTCCCAATCACCTCCACACACCATCCACACAAGAACCAGTGCCGTTACAACGTTTATTCAAGCCCCGGAGCCAATGCCTAGTCAGAAAACCCCACTTTGGCCTGCATCAGCAAAAATGAAAAGAAACCAAATGGTAACTCACGTGTCTGAAATTGGTGATTTTTTTTCTGTATCCCTACAAAGTGTGGCTCAGTCTCAGCCACATCAGGACGCAGCACCCAGCCCTGTCACTGTGCTTTCCTCACTCGGGCTCCATGGACGCCGCAATGGCTGCTGGCAGCTCCACACTGCCATCCCCCAAGGTTCAAGGCCAGAGGTGAAAGGGCTTTCCCCCCAGCACCTCCTGAGTTCACTTCAGTTAAACCACTGGGATGGGCTGTGACTGATGCCAGAGACAGGATACTCTATGAGGATTGGCTGCACCTGGGTCCCAACCCGATAGCTGGAACAAGCGCTCCAGTTACGCAAATCCCATGCTGTGATGGGCAGGGCTCCACAGACCACCTGTGGCATCCCAGGTGGAGCCACAGGTACACAGAAAGGACCACAAGCCTGCACCAAGAAAGGGCGGCTGAAGGAAACCCGAGTGGGAGAACCAGAGAGGAAGACAAAGACGGCGAGCAAAGACGGCAAATCGGAGCTGCAGGGTGGCCACAGGCACAGCTTCTGGAGGCAACTTTGTCACCAGTCACAACCTCCAGGTCACACACTGGCACTCGCAGGTGAAGGACACACAGTGCATTCACCCTGGGCAGATGCCGCCCTGCCTCCCTCCTGCTGCTCTCAGTCCAGGAGCAGCCAGGTGCCCCAGGAACCCTCCAGGGGCCAGAGCAAGGGCTCGCCCGACAGCGCCACACCTCCCAGACTCAGGCATGAGCACAGGCCGCCTCCCCTCCCATACCTTGCACCTTCTCTGGCCCCCAGGATCCTGTCTGCCGGAGTCACACCTGCACATGGCTCAGGTGTTGCCCTCAGCCCCTCTCCTCCCTTCTCAATCATAAGCCCTGATCCCATCTGATAGAAAACCTGTGTGTCTCCTGCTACAGCCATACCGTCTGCTCATTAAAGAGGAACGTGGCATCTGCCTTCCTGGTTTTTATTTTTCCTTGAAGGAAAGAAAGCTCCAAAGGTAGTATCAGATGCTCAGAAATACCTGTAGGATCAATGGAAGAACAAAAGCTAAAAAAGTAGGACTACAAACACAGACATTAAAACTACCTTGCAGGCCAGCACCGTGGCTCACTAGGCTAATCATCCACCTGCAGCGCCAGCATTCCAGGTTCTAGTCCCGGTTGTTCCTCTTCCAGTCCAGCTCTCTGCTGTGGCCCGGGAGGGCAGCAGAGGGTGGCCCAAGTGCTTGGGTAACTGCACCCGCATGGGAGACCAGGAGGAAGTACCGGGCTCCTGGCTTTGGATCGGCACAGCGCCGGCCATAGCAGCCATTAGGGGAGTGAACCAACAGAAGGAAGACCTTTCTCTCTCTCTCTCATTGTCTATAACTCTGTCTGTCTCTCTGTCTCTGCCTCTCTCCCTCTCACTGTCTAACTCTGTCTGGCAAAAAAAAAAAACCACTACCTTGCAGAGATTCATGTACAGCATTCAGAGGTAACTGACATTTTATCACATCAGACAGTTTGGAGGTCTGCACTGTGCCTGGCATATTTCAATCAGCAAACTGATTAAAATGCCCATGGAGACACACTGAAATAAGCGCAGGTTAACCAGTATGTTCCATCGTAAGAAGCTGCGCGGAGTTCTAACAAGGAGAAGGACTCCTGGGCGGGCAGAAGGCAACAGGGCAGTGAGTGCAGCCCTGGGGAGAAGGGGGCCTTGGAGTGTGAGATGGGAGGGGTAAGCCAGCCCAACACCCAGAAAAGGCGGCCCTGGCAGACAGCCCCCCTGCAGTAACGCCTGCTTGCTCACCGGCCACGTCACAGCCAGGCCCTGATGACAGAGGAACGAATGCTAATCTCGCCTACCAGCCAAAAGATCGTCTTAGCAATTTTTCATGTTTTAAACATTTGCTGGAACTTTATTCCCATAAGTAGACTGACTTTGTGACTCAAGAAGTTTTCCCAGTCAGCCAAAAAAACCTGAGAAAATAGGAGAAATTAAAAAAAAAAAAAACATTTTCAGCCACAGTGTATATTGACTTCAAAATGTTCATTTGCACTGACTTTATTCATCTGAGAATTTAATGGGGCTGCCTTAATTACTCAGAGAGGCAAGCGCATATTAAAATGAGGAAAATCATGTAACAGCTATGATGAGTTTCTTTTATTACTGCTTTAATAACTGTGAACTTCAATGGGTACCGACAATCCAATGACTATTAATGCTTATTTTGTTCGTGAGCAGTCGAGGAACATCTAAGCAGCTCAGATACTTTGTTTTTTTTTTTATCCTCAGCAGTGATAAGCTTTCTTATTTGCCTTCTTCTCATCTCATTTGCTACAACACAATGATAAAGAAAAGAGTGCAACAAATTTAATTATGTGAGCTGTGTTTCCAAGACTGCCAGATACTGCGCTAATGAGGACACATCCAAGCTTCCTCTCCCACACTGGCCCAAGCGTGGGCTCCTGAACAAGCCTTTTTCTGTATTCTAAACTTTCCAAATGCTGCCAGTGATTCGGAGCAAAAACATCTCGTGTGAGGGAGGATGTCTGGCCTGCTTGTTCAGATGCCCATATCCCATATCCCAGTGCTTGGGTTCAAGCCGGGGCTCTGTTCCCAATCCCAGCTTCCTCCTAATGCAGCAAGGGATGGCTCAAGTAACTGATCCCTGTCATGTGGGAGTCCAGAAATGGTTCCCAGCTCTGAGTTTTGTTTTGTTTTGTTTTGTTTTGACAGGCAGAGTGGATAGTGAGAGAGAGACAGAAAGAAAGGTCTTCCTTTGCCGTTGGTTCACCCTCCAATGGCCGCTGCGGCTGGCGCACCGCGCTGATCCAATGGCAGGAGCCAGGTGCTTCTCCTGGTCTCCCATGGGGTGCAGGGCCCAAGCACTTGGGCCATCCTCCACTGCACTCCCGGGCCACAGCAGAGAGCTGGCCTGGAAGAGGGGCAACCGGGACAGAATCCGGCGCCCCGACCAGGACTAGAACCCGGTGTGCCGGCGCCACAAGGTGGAGGATTAGCCTAGTGAGCTGTGGCGCTGGCCCAGTTCTCAGTTTTGGCCTGGACCGTTGTGGCTCTTTGGGGAATGAACCAGCAGACAGGAGCACATTCTGTGTGTGAGAGAGAGAGTAATACTTTGAAAACACCACCTGGAGTAGCAGGAATTTGTCACCTCTGCCGACTTCAGGTACTGCACTGAAAACCACAGAAACACCGCTCTCCGCCAAATCCTTACAACACCTGTGCTGCTCTTCTCCCCCTGTTCCAATGCCCAGGCCCAGAGGCGACTTCCGGGGGGGTGGGGGGCGGCATGTGGCTCTCCGTGACCCCACCTTCCTGGACATGTCCCATTGCACCTGGAAAAACCCCCGTCAAAGCAGGATGCATTAGAGTCCCCCTCGCGTCCATAACCTGGAGACAAAGCAGAGAAAGGTGTGCTGGTGTGAGAGCTGAACCCAGTAGGCAGGGCAGCCGGGCAGCCGCTAGAGAGAAGCCCTCCTGGTTCTGGTTCTCCTGCCTCCAGAGGCTGCCCTCCACCCTCGGTGTCCATGCCTCACAGCACACACCTGCAAGGCTGCGGCCATGGGCAGAGGATGTCCACGCCCTCCGTAGATGCACGGGCATTCGTGTGCACATAGCTTCCCCTGGCGCAGGCCCCCGAGTTCCCAGTGCTTGTAGAGAGGTGCAGCCCTGGATGGTCAGAGGCAACAGCCTAGAAGTGGATCTGTGCCCCGGGCTCAGGCCCGCCCTGCCCCAGCACCTGTCACTTCCCTAGTTATCCCAGCACTCAGAGATCTCTGCCAAGCCATCAGCTATCACCATGTCTTGAAACCCACCCCTGACACACTGCCGTGTCAATAAGTCTTCCCAGATCCAAGCAAAAACTTGCACGCACTTTCTCCCACACGCGTGCACACACCGACATTGTTGAGACACAGCCACCAACCTCTCTCTGCAAGTCTCACCCTCCCTCCATGCTGCTGCTTGTTCTGTGGTGCCAGCCACATTTTTTTTTTAAGATTTATTTATTTATTTGAAAGTCAGAGTTACACACAGAGAGAGAGAGAGAGAGAGAGAGAGAGGTCTTCCATCTGATGGTTCACTCCCCAGATGGCCGCAACGGCCGGAGCTGTGCCGATCTGAAACCAGGAGCCAGGAGCTTCTTCCAGGTCTCCCATGCAGGTGCAGGGACCCAAGGGCCATCTTCTACTGCCTTCCTAGGCCATAGCAGAGAGCTGGATTGGAAGAGGAGCAGCCGGGACTAAAATCAGCGCCCATATGGGATGCTGGCACTTCAGGCCAGGGTGTTAACCCGCTGCACCACAGCACCGGCCAGCCATGTTGTAACACAATAATTGTTCATAACTCATTTATTTCTCATCTGTCTTCCCCACTGGACCATAAACTCTACAGGGCCAAACCGAAGTATGTCTACAGCAACAGAATCACGATCTGGATCCTCAGGGAACTCTTCAAGAGTAAATACCCTCCACTACTGATCCCCATTTTTCAGGCGATCAGAGAGACGAACAAATCCATCCTGGTCCACACAGCTCCTACTGGGCAAAGCCACGTCGACCTGCAGCTCCTCCTATCGTCCATGCTCCTCCCTGCTCCTTCTCTGTCCCTCCAGAACACCTGTGTATCTTCCGTAATTACACAAAATTCCTCTTTCAATGGCTGTCATGTTTCAGCAGCCATTTAAGGCTGTTGAAGTTGGCATGATGTTTTTGGCAATAAAAGCAGCATTGTAAAATAGTCACATTTTCTCACCTCCAAAATAAAATTTCATTACGCTATTGCCTAAAGATATGGGCAACAATTAGTTATGGTACAAAGCACCTTTATGGTGCAGGTTTTCTTGAAGCCTCTACTTAAATCCTCTTATAAGGCAGCAATAGTTGAGTGGATATTAAAAACTAATGACTAAATATGTCTCAAAGGAAGGCTAGGGGCATCTGCCTTCAAGTCCCACTTGGCTACACACTCCTCCGCTACTCTCGACTTGAGTTATTTTAGGTTGGCTTTGGAGCTAATTTGGCAGGTAGAGAAAACGGGGACCACACCAGGATTCTAAAAGATTTATGATGCAAGGAAACATTTAAAAATAAGGCAAACATCTTAAAAGATCCTCCCTGATGGGCAAGGGTTCAAACACTGCCAACATCCGGAAGAGAACATTGTTATGATTTGGGCTAGACCACCGAGTTTTTAAAATGAACTACATACCCAACATTTACACACAGACAATTTGACCAAGGATTTGGATTTCTTACAGCCTGGGAAAATTCTGAGTCATCGTCAGATGGGACGTGTGCTCTCCAGTCCCCTCACTCCCTCCTGTCTCCAGACTTCACTCCTCTTCAAATCCTGCCGTAATGGTGTAACGTGATGTTGGCACTCTCCTACGGACTTCACAGCTCTCCTCCCATGCTCTCAAAACCCAGCATGTTAGAGCTTCCTCTCAGCTCCACGAACTCACAGAGTGACTTCCAGTCTGCTTCCGTGAAACAGCACAGAAACCAAGCCAGCAGAAACACGTCAGGCGTGAAGAGCACTGCTGTGCTTCGTACCCACCAAAACTCCCCTGGACCCTCGGCAGTCAGGTGAGGACCCTCGTGTCAAGGTGCTCTGTTGGGGCATCCACTCTCACACAGGACTAGTGCTGTTCACTGGGAGGCAGTTTTCTTTCTTTCTTACTTTTTTTTTTTTTTTTTTTTTTTTGGGACCGGCAGAGTGGACAGTGAGAGAGAGAGAAAGACAGAGAGAAAGGTCTTCCTTTTTCCATTGGTTCACCCTCCACTGGCCACCGCAGCTGGTGCGCTGCGGCTGGCGCATCATGCTGATCCGAAGCCAGGAGCCAGGTGCTTCTCCTGGTCTCCCATGGGGTGCAGGGCCCAAGCACTTGGGCCATCCTCCACTGCATTCCCAGGCCACAGCAGAGAGCTGGCCTGGAAGAGGGGCAACCGGGACAGAATCTGGTTCCCCGACCAGGACTAGAACCCGGTGTGCCGGCGCCGCGGCAGGAGGATTAGCCTAGTGAGCCGCGGCACCGGCCAGGAGGCAATTTTCAGCTCAGCACACCGGCCGCCATGGGAGCAGGTGGTGACAGAGTGACGCTGTACCTGCTTACTCTTCTGCTTTGCACCATGAGCTCACGCAGCTGAAGGCCCTCACTGGAAGCCTCCGAAAATGTCAGCCAGAATAAACCTCTACTCCTTGTAAATCACCCACCCTCAACTACTGTGCTGTAGCAGTGTGAAATGGACTGAGACGTATTTGATACAGGGTCAGCACAGTGGTGCAGTGGGTTAGGCTGTGGTCTGTGACACCAGCATGCCATGTGAGTGCCAGGTCAGGTCCCGGCTGCTCCACTTCCCCTCCAGCCCCCTGCGCATGCACCTGGGGAAAGCTGAAGTAGAGAGCCCCAGTCTTTGGGTCCCTCCACCCAAATGTGAGACCATATGCGAGACAGAAATGGAGTTCCTAGCCCCTGGTTTCAGCGTGGCCCAACCCTAGCTCTTGAGGTCATCTGGCGAGTGAACCAACAGTTGGAAGATCTCTGTGTCTCTTCTCTCTTTGTAACTAGGCCTTTCAAATAAATCCTTTGTATAAAAAAAAGTTTTTAATATAAACAACTAGAAACATTAACTGTTAAAGGGCCAGGGAAGCAGGATCAGGGAGTTTGCTGCCAGCACTTCAAACATCAGGAAGCTGAAGGATGTGAAGAGCCCACAACCCTTCAACACAGAACGGGTGACCTTCAGCAGGATCTGCAGGTGAACCTCTCACCTCCAGCCTGTTCCCAGCACCTGCCAGAGGATGCCGCTTCCTTCTCCTGTGTTTGCGGTCCCACACCACACCTCTCACTGTCAAAGCCAACTCCTGCCATCAAGGCAGTCGGAGGAGTGAGGTTCCCAGGCATCTTGTCTCTGCACGGTGCAAGAACACCGAGGAGACCAGGAACAGGTGCTCAGCACAGTGGATAAGGTGCCGGCTGAGACGCCTGCATCCCCTACCGGAGTTCCTGGTTCCAGTCCTGGCTCTTCTTCCAATTCCACCTTCCTGCTAAAGCACACCCTGGTCGCCCAGCAGCGGGAGACTTGGATTGAGTTCCCAGCTCCTGGCTTTGGCTTCCAGCTCCAGGCTTTGCAAGCATCTGTGAAGTGAACCAGTAGGCGGAAGATCTTTCTGCCTGCCTCCACCTTTACACCTCTGTGTATATGGGGAGAGTGTATCTGCCTTTCGAATAAAAATCAATTAAAAAGTAAATCTTTAGGAAAAGAAGACCAGGAACAAACTACTACAAAACAAACTTCCAGCACACCCTCAGTTAGCTTGTGCACCTGCTCCTGCCTTGCTTAAAACAACCTCCAAGCCCTCTGCCAGAAGCAAAGCTGGCTGTGAGCATTCGCCACAGTGTTTCAGCGCTTATGCTAGTGAGGGGACTTTGGGGACATTTCTAAGCCATTCACCTGCAGTGTTGGGGGAGAACTTCTTGAATGCCTCAGTAAGGAATGAGCCAGGGGCTTGAAACAATGGATTGAACAAAAACGGCTGATTCTTGGTCCTGAAATGTGAGCTTGCTCTATCTCCCTTCCCTTCTCCACCGTCTCAGTGGAGCTCACAAGCCTATTAGCTATGGTAAGCAGCAGCCCCACATCGTCTAGAGAACAGACCATCTCTTAGGCTCCCTAAAGACCCATTCCCTGAGGTCTGTCATTGTTTGACCTTGGTGGCAGCTCCATAAACATAGACACAGCACTGCTAGTGAGAACTTAAATCAGCTATTACAGGTATTTGGGAAGAACTAAAGGAAACTATGGCTAAGTATATAAAGGAAAGCACGAACAATATGTCTCACCAAATAGAAAATATCAATAACAGGTAGAAATGTATTTTAAGAAAAAAACAAATAGAAATATGGGAATTGAAAAGTACAAGAAATGAAATTGAAAAATCGCTAGCGGAGCTCAAAAGCAGATTTGTGTCAGCAGAATAGAGGAATGGGAAACCAAACATGAGACGAGCAAGATTGTTCACTCTGAGGAACAGAAAGGAAAAAGTAAGAAAAGTGGACAGAGCTTTGGTGACCTCCACAACACCAGCAAGCGCACAATGTGTGAATAGTGAGTTTCATGAACAGAGGAGAACTACGGGGCAGAAAGAAAATCTAAAAAGATAACGGCTGAAAACGTCCCCAATTGGTTAAAGTAAATTAATCTATACATCCAAGAAACTTTTAAAAACCAAGTGGGTTAAACACACAGAGAGCCACACAATAGGAAGAACAGAGCTCACAAGCAGAACCATCACAATCAAACTGATGAAAACAGAAGAGAGAATCTGGGGGACAAAAACGAAGCAATTCATCACTCAAAAGGCTGTTCAGTGTGATTAAGAGCTCATTTCTCATCAGAACATAGAAACCAGAGACAGGAGTATGACATATTCAAAATGCTAAAAGGAAAAAAAAACTATCAAACAAGAATTCTGTTAACTATCGAAACTAACTTTCAAATACAGACGCTCCGGGGGCAGGTAGCCTGGAAGTTAGGACACCTGTTGCTTGCTCCGCACCTCCTTCCCTGACTGCAGCTTCTACCGATGCCGGCCCTGGGAGACAGGGATGAGGGCTCAGCTTCTCTGCCCTGGGAGACAGGGATGAGGGCTCAGCTTCTCGGCCCTGGGAGACAGGGATGAGGGCTCAGCTATGAGCCTACCTATGAGACCCACCTACCTATGAGACCAGGATTGAGTTCCAAGCTCCTGGCTTCCACCTGGCCCAGCCTCAGCTGAGAAAAAGAAGAGCATCTGATAATGGCAAAAGGATCATTCCCTCACCCCCATCAGGAATAAAGTGATAAATACATGCACACAACAGAACTCCAAAGTTCCTGAACTAAAAACTGACAGAATTAAAGGGACAAGGGAACAGCTCAACATCAATAAATATTTGAAACTTCACCTTTCAATAATAAAACAAATAAGCAGCAAGAAGCAGACAGCAGGTCGACACCATAAACCAGGAGGTCTAACAGGTGTCCCTCTTCCCTCGGCAGCAGTGAGCAGACATCCTTCAAGTACACACGAAACACTCTCCAAGATCACACGTTAAACCACAGGACAACCCTCGACAAATTTAAAAAGAACTGACATCATATAAAGCACATACTCTGACCACAATGAAATAAAATTAGAAGTTAATAACAGAAGGAAATCTGTAAAAATGACAAATATATGAAATTAAACAACGAGGGCGGAGCCAAGATGGTGGAATAGTGAGGGCGCACACCGATAGTCCGGGAAAATTTAGTTTAATAAAAGGGGAGTTACAGTAGCCACAGAAAAAAGAACCAGGAAAATATTGCAGGGGAAACCCTTCTGGATGAATCGGAGGACCTACTGGGAGAACAAGGTCGCCCACCGCGCGGAAGCCAAGTCGCGGGACTGAGCCGCAGAAGCCCCAGGGTCTGCGCGCCAGTGCTCCAAGGGGAGTGCATGCCACACAGACAACAGCGGGGAGACTTGGGACGCTCAGGGCTCCGAGTCCACACATTGGCGCTGGAAGGGGAGGTGAGCTCAATAACCCGAGACATTGGTGGGGAAACGGGGGTCAGAATCTAGAGGAGGGCCGGAAAGTGCAGCAAACTCACTACCGGAAAGAAGGAAAAAAAGCTTCGGGGTTTCTCTTCCCCCTAACCTTGCAAAGGTTACAAGGCTGCAAGGCTTGAAGAATTCCCAAGAGACAAAGAGCAGGCCTCCTCTCTGGATTTACATATCAATGGGGGAGAGCTAAGGAACTGAGTCACTACAATTCAGTAGCCTAGGCAACCCAGTGGGAGTCCAGAGGAGCCAAAGACTGGAAGCAAAATACCATCAATTCTGCATGGCCTTGCCATGCGGTGTTACTTACCCCCTGAATAAATAAAATACATAAATAAATAAAAAGAGAGAGATTTACCACGCATAACCTGAGGGTGTCACCTTTGCACACCCTTAACCAGGAAGAACCAGGCAGAGCTCTTAGGCCACACCCATCTCAAGCCTCCAAGGCTCCTCCAACAGCAGGCAGTCCACTTAACACGGACACAGTATAAAAAAAAAAAAACGCACAGTGACGCAAGAAGAATTAACTATGCCGAGTAACAAACACAGAAATAGAGGGAGCAAGATCAACGATGACACTATGATGCCTCCAAATAAACAAAACACCCAAAGCCAAGATTATGAAGATGATGAGATAGAAGAAATGCAAGATACGGATTTCAAAAAATTTATGATAAGAACATTTAGAAGTTTTCAAAAGCAAATCGTTGAACTACAGAAATCCTTAATGGACAAGATTGAAAATCTCTCTCGTGAAAATGAAATTTTAAGGAAGAGTCAAAATGAAACTCAGAAACTAGTAGAACAGGAAAGTGTTATAGTGAAGAGAAATCAAAATGAAATGAAGAGCTCAATAGATCAAATGACAAACACATTAGAGAGCCTTCAAAACAGAATGGGTGAAGCAGAAGAGAGAATATCGGACTTAGAAGATAGAGCACAGGAAAACATACAGTCAAACCAAAGAAAAGAAGAGGAAATTAGAAATCTAAAAAATATTGTTGGGAACCTACAGGATACTATTAAAAAAACCAACATTCGAGTTCTAGGAGTTCCTGAAGGCATGGAGAAAGAGAAAGGATTGGAAGGCCTTTTTAGTGAGATACTAGCAGAGAACTTTCCAGGTTTGGAGAAGGACAGAGAAATCCTAGTACAGGAAGCTCATAGAACCCCCAATAAACATGACCAAAAGAGATCCTCACCACGACACGTGGTAATTAAACTTACCACAGTGAAACATAAAGAAAAGATCCTAAAATGTGCAAGAGAGAAACGTCAGATTACTCTCAGAGGATCTCCAATCAGACTCACAGCAGACTTCTCATCAGAAACACTACAGGCTAGGAGGGAATGGCGAGACATAGCACAGGTGCTAAGAGAGAAAAATTGCCAGCCCAGAATATTATATCCTGCCAAGCTCTCATTTGTGAATGAAGGTGAAATAAAGACCTTTCATAGCAAACAGAAATTGAAAGACTTTGTGGCCACTCGTCCGGCCCTGCAAAAGATACTTAAAGATGTGCTACACTCAGAAACACAGAAACACGGCCATCAATATGAAAGAAGGGAAAGGAAGAACACCTACCAGTAAAAGAGCATGGGAAGCTCAAAGCATATACTAGAAAATATTTCCGGGAAAATGGCAGGGCAAAGTCACTACGTATCAATAGTCACATTGAACATTAATGGTCTGAATTCTTCAGTTAAAAGACACCGTTTGGCTGACTGGCTCACAGAACACAACCCAACTATTTGTTGCCTACAAGAAACACATCTCTCTAACAAAGAGGCATGCAGACTGAAAGTGAAAGGTTGGAAAAAGATATTCCATGCCAATAGAAACCAAAAAAAAGCAGGTGTAGCCATATTAATATCAGACAAAATAAACTTTAATACAAAAACTGTTAAGAGAGACAAAGAGGGACACTATATAATGATTAAGGGTTCAATTCAACAGGAAGATGTAACTATTATAAATGTATATGCACCTAATTACAGGGCACCGGTCTATTTAAAAGATATGTTAAGGGACTTAAAGGGAGATTTAGATTCCAATACAATAGTACTGGGGGACTTCAATACTCCACTCTCAGAAATAGACAGATCATCCGGACAGAAGATCAACAAGGAAACAGCAGATTTAATTGACACTATTGCCCAAATGGATCTAACAGATATCTACGGAACTTTCAACCCTACATCTACAGACTTCACATTCTTCTCAGCAGTGCATGGAACCTTCTCTAGGATTGATCACATACTAGGCCATAAAGCAAGTCTCAGCAAATTTAAAAGAATTAGAATCATACCATGCAGCTTCTCAGACCACAGCGGAATGAAGCTGGAAATTAGCAACTCAGGAAACCCCAGAAAGTATGCAAACACATGGAGACTGAACAACATGCTCCTGAATGAACACTGGGTCATTCAAGAAATCAAAAGAGAAATCAAAAACTTTCTGGAAGTAAATGAAGACAACAACACAACATATCAAAACTTATGGGATACAGCAAAAGCAGTATTGAGAGGCAAATTTATAGCAATAGGTGCCTATATCAAGAAATTGGAAAGGCACCAAATAAATGAGCTTTCAGAACACCTCAAGGACCTAGAAAAACTGCAGCAAACCAAACCCAAATCTAGTAGGAGAAGAGAAATAATTAAAACCAGAGAAGAAATTAACAGGATTGAATCCAAAAAAAAACATTACAAAAAATCAGGCCGGCGCCGCGGCTCAATAGGCTAATCCTCCGCCTAGCGGCGCCGGCACACCGGGTTTTAGTCCCGGTCGGGGAACTAGATTCTGTCCCGGTTGCCCCTCTTCCAGGCCAGCCCTCTGCTGTGGCCAGGGAGTGCAGTGGAGGATGGCCCAGGTGCTTGGGCCCTGCACCCCATGGGAGACCAGGAAAAGCACCTGGCTCCTGGCTCCTGCCATCGGATCAGCGCGGTGCGCCGGCCGCAGCGCGCCGGCCGCGGCGGCCATTGGAGGGTGAACCAACGGCAAAGGAAGACCTTTCTCTCTGTCTCTCTCTCTCGCTGTCCACTCTGCCTGTCAAAAAAAAAAAAAATCAGCCAAGCGAGAAGCTGGTTTTTTGAAAAAAATAAACAAAATTGACACCCCATTGGCCCAACTAACTAAAAAAAGAAGAGAAAAGACCCAAATCAATAAAATCAGAGATGAAAAAGGAAACGTAACAACAGACACCACAGAAATAAAACGAATCATCAGAAATTACTACAAGGACCTGTATGCCAGCAAACAGGAAAACCTATCAGAAATGGATAGATTCCTGGACACATGCAATCTACCAAAATTGAACCATGAAGACATAGAAAACCTAAATAGACCCATAACTGAAACAGAAATTGAAACAGTAATTAAGGCCCTCCCAACAAAGAAAAGCCCAGGACCAGATGGATTCACTGCTGAATTCTACCAGACATTTAAAGAAGAACTAACTCCAATTCTTCTCAAACTATTCAGAACAATCGAAAAAGAGGGAATCCTCCCAAATTCTTTCTATGAAGCCAGCATCACCTTAATCCCTAAGCCAGAAAAAGATGCAGCACTGAAAGAAAATTACAGACCAATATCCCTGATGAACATAGACGCAAAAATCCTCAATAAAATTCTTGCCAATAGAATACAACAACACATCAGAAAGATCATCCACCCAGACCAAGTGGGATTCATCCCTGGTATGCAGGGATGGTTCAACATTCGCAAATCAATCAATGTGATTCACCACATTAACAGACTGCAAAAGAAAAACCATATGATTATCTCAATTGATGCAGAGAAAGCATTTGATAAAATTCAACACCCTTTCATGATGAAAACTCTAAGCAAATTGGGTATAGAAGGAACATTCCTCAATATAATCAAAGCAATTTATAAAAAACCCACAGCCAGCATCCTATTGAATGGGGAAAAGTTGGAAGCATTTCCACTGAAATCTGGCACCAGCCAGGGATGCCCACTCTCACCACTGCTATTTAACATAGTTCTGGAAGTTTTAGCCAGAGCCATCAGACAAGAAAAAGAAATCAAAGGAATACAAATCAAGAAGGAAGAAGTCAAACTATCCCTCTTTGCAGACGATATGATTCTGTACTTAGAGGATCCAAAGAACTCTACTAAGAGACTATTGAAACTCATAGAGGAGTTTGGCAAAGTAGCAGGATATAAAATCAATGCACAAAAATCAATAGCCTTTGTATACACAAGCAATGCCATGACTGAGAAAGAACTGCTAAGATCAATCCCATTCACAATAGCTACAAAAACAATCAAATACCTTGGAATAAACTTAACCAAGGACGTTAAAGATCTCTACGATGAAAATTACAAAATCTTAAAGAAAGAAATAGAAGAGGATACCAAGAAATGGAAAAATCTTCCATGATCATGGATTGGAAGAATCAACATCATCAAAATGTCCATTCTCCCAAAAGCAATTTATAGATTCAATGCAATCCCAATCAAGATACCGAAGACCTTCTTCTCAGATCTAGAAAAAATGATGCTGACATTCATATGGAGGCACAAGAGACCTCGAATAGCTAAAGCAATCTTGTACAACAAAAACAAAGCAGGAGGCATCACAATACCAGATTTCAGGACATACTACAGGGCAGCTGTAATCAAAACAGCATGGTACTGGTACAGAAACAGATGGATAGACCAATGGAACAGAATTGAAACACCAGAAATCAATCCAAACATCTACAGCCAACTTATATTTGATCAAGGATCTAAAACTAATTCCTGGAGCAAGGACAGTCTATTCAATAAATGGTGCTGGGAAAACTGGATTTCCACGTGCAGAAGCATGAAGCAAGACCCCTACCTTACACCTTACACAAAAATTCACTCAACGTGGATTAAAGACCTAAATCTACGTCCTGACACCATTAAGTTATTAGAGAACATTGGAGAAACCCTTCAAGATATTGGCACAGGCAAAGAATTTCTGGAAAAGACCCGGGAGGCACAGGCAGTCAAAGCCAAAATCAACTATTGGGATTGCATCAAATTGAGAAGTTTCTGTACTGCAAAAGAAACAGTCAGGAAAGTGAAGAGACAACCGACAGAATGGGAAAAAATATTTGCAAACTATGCAACAGATAAAGGGTTAATAACCAGAATCTACAAAGAGATCAAGAAACTCCACAAAAACAAAACCAACAACCCAATTAAGAGATGGGCCAAGGACTTCAATAGACATTTTTCAAAAGAGGAAATCCAAATGGCCAACAGACACATGAAAAAATGTTCAAGGTCATTAGCAATCAGGGAAATGCAAATCAAAACCACAATGAGGTTTCACCTCACCCCGGTTAGAATGGCTCACATACAGAAGTCTACCAACAACAGATGCTGGCGAGGATGTGGGGAAAAAGGGACACTAACCCACTGTTGGTGGGAATGCAAACTGGTCAAGCCACTATGGAAATCAGTCTGGAGATTCCTCAGAAACCTGAATATAACCCTACCGTTCGACCCAGCCATCCCACTCCTTGGAATTTACCCAAAGGAGTTTAAATTGACAAACAAAAAAGCGGTCTGCACCCTAATGTTTATTGCAGCACAATTCACAATAGCCAAGACCTGGAACCAACCTAAATGCCCATCAACGGTAGACTGGATAAAGAAATTATGGGATATGTATTCTTTACAATACTATACCGCAGTAAGAAAC
The DNA here is from genome assembly GCF_051225735.1 of Oryctolagus cuniculus. NCBI lineage: Eukaryota > Metazoa > Chordata > Mammalia > Lagomorpha > Leporidae > Oryctolagus > Oryctolagus cuniculus. The sequence continues at coordinate 122,628,839 of NC_142876.1, forward strand.
AACGAAATCCAGTCATTTGCAACAAAATGGAGGAATCTGGAACACATCATGCTGAGTGAAGTAAGCCAGTCCCAAAGGGACAAATACCATATGTTCTCCCTGATCGGTGACAACTGACTGAACACCAAAAAGGAAACCTCCTGAAGTGAAATGGACACTATGAGAAATGGTGACTTGATCAGCATAGCCCTGTTAATGGACAACTTAATACATTATCCCTCTTAGTATTTTTTTGGTCTGTTCTACTTAATATGACTGGTTTAATTCTGTAATTATCACACAGCTATTCTTAAGTGTTGAAAATTAACTGAAATGTGACCCCTGTTAAACATAAGAGTGGGAATAAGAGAGGGAAGAGATGTATAATTTGGGGCATGCTCGGGCTGACTTGCCCCAATTGGTAGAGTTAGAAACATACCAGGGGATTCCAGTTCAATCCCATCAAGGTGGCATGTGCCAATGCCATCTCACTAGTCCAAGTGATCAATTTCAGTTCACAATTGATCATAATGAAAGGACTAAGAGTCAAAGGGGGCACATAAACAAGTCTAGTACCTGCTAACACTAACCGATGGAATAAATAAAGGGGAGAGTGATCCAACATGGGAAGTGAGATACTCAGCAGACTCATAGAATGGCGGATGTCCTAAATAGCACTCTGGCCTCAGAATCAGCCCTAAAGGCACTCGGATCTGGCTGAAAAGCCCATGAGAGTATTTCAGGCATGGAAAGCCAAGGCACTCTGGCAAAAAGATCTCTGTGAGTGAGATCCCAGTGGAAAGAACAGGTCTTCAAAGAGGGAGGTGCCTTTCTCTGAAGGGAGGAGAGAACCTCCACTTTGACTATGACCTTGTCTAAACAAGATAAGAGTCGGAGAACTCAAGGGGCTTCCATAGCCTTGGAAACTCATGACTGGTGCATAGGGAGATTACTGATGCCATAAACAGGAGTGTCAATTTGTAAAGTCAACAACAGGAGTCACTGTGCACTTACTCCTCATGTAGGATCTCTGTCCTTAACGTGCTGTACATTGAGGCTTAATGCTATAACGAGTACTCAAACAATATATTTCACTTTGTGTTTCTATGGGGGTGCAAACGATTGAAATCTTTTTAATGTACACTAAACTGATCTTCTGTAAAAAAAAAAAAAATTATCAATTCCCAACTTGACTCTCACTGGGATTAAACAGGACAATAGGTCTGATCTGATTTCATCATCATTTAAAAAAAATCATCTATTATTTTTCACTTTATGTTTCTGTGTGGGAGCAAACTGTTGAAATCCTCACTTAAGGTATACTAAGCTGATCTTCTGTATATTAAGATAATCGAAAATGAATCTTGATGTGAATGGAAGGGGAGAGGGAGTGGGAAAGGGGAGGGTTGTGGGTGGGAGGGACGGTATGGGGGGGGGGGAAGCCATTGTAACCCATGATCGTACTTTGGAAATTTATATTCATTAAATAAAAGATAAAATATAAAAATAAAAAAAAATAAATAAAACCCATGGAATACATCCAAAAAAAAAAAAAGAAATTAAACAACGAATCATAGAAGAAAATACAGGGGAAACTATAAAATGAGATAAAGGAAAAAACTCTGAAATACAGCTCAACAATTGCTTTGAGGGAAATCCACAGCTGTAAACGTGTCCATTTAAAGGGAGGGGCGCTCTGAAATCAGTGATAGTCATCTACTTCAAGGAATTAGAAAAAAAAGCAAAGGAGGAAAGAAATAATAAACAGCAGCATTGAAACAGCACTACGGAGCATGGAGAGACGATGTTCAAATCAATAAAACAAAAAGTTGGTTTTTAAGAAGATCAACACATCTGGCAAAACTTTAGCTAGAATTTCAAGAAAAAAAGAAGGAAGGCTGCAAGAACTATAAACAGGAAAGAGAGAATATTGAACTTACTGAAATAAAAAGCATCAGGAGAGAATCCTATGAACTGTCACATGCCAACAATTAGAAAACCTCAGAGAAATGGAGGGAACCCCACATGACACAAACCACTCAAATGCACTCAAAAAGAAATGCAAAAATAGAGATTTAATGTATTCTACAAAAAGTCAGTCAGGTCCAGATAACCTCACTGGCGAATCTGATCAAGTATTTAGGGGAGAATTAACAGAGATGCCTCACAAACTCCAGTCTACACGGAGCCTCCCCACAGAAGCCCAGGGCTGGCATGTCTGCTAAGAAACAGGTAACAGAGTCAGTTCCAGGAAGAACTTCTTCACATTAGAAATTCTTTCTTAATGTCTGGGATTTTGAATACGCAACTCAGCAAGCCTCACTGTACGTGGGTAGAAAGTAGAATTATTCATCATACAGCGGGATGGCACTAGACAGATGCAGGCCGTGTGACTCCCTCAACTTCCACCTGCTTTCCTTGTCCAGCTGCCACCTTTCCACCTGCCGTGCAAAGTCTACACTTCCTCCCTCACCTGCAGGTCACAGGTGGGAGCAGCAATGTGGGGACGCGCACTGTCCATGCAAACAGAAACCGGAGTATGAGCAATGCGTTCAGGTGTAACTCAGAAGGCAGGAGCCAAGCCAAAGCCCACGTGTCGGCCCACTAGAGACCTAGGAAGGTCAGAGTTCACAGCACACAGCATGGGTGCTGAGCAATCTGCGTGGGCCGTTCGCAAGAACAAAGAGCAGATGTGCACGGCCCCCAGACGCTGGCCTGGGAACCTGGCCTCCCTTCTCTTTTGCTGTATGAATCACCACATGGGGAACACACAAACTACTGCACAGAGAACTGGAAAAACTCCCTCAGAAAATCCTCACAGAGGCTCCTCTCCATGTCAGGGACAGCCCTGGCCCCTGTGGAATGTGGGTGTCAGCAGCCCAGACCCCCTGAGATTCTGCGTCTCTGTCCTAGGGTAAGTCAGTCCCAGAACCCAGAACCTTCCAAAATGCATGAGTGCCGCAGGAAAGCTCTGAGCTTGGAGACATATCTGTTGCCATAAGTCTTTCTGCAAATCTGGCCTCATAAGCTGGAGAAAGAACACCTACTATTATGAAGAATATTACCATAAATTCCCATAATTCTATGGTGATACTGAAGAATCATCTCACCACCTGTCTTTAGGCATCTGGATCTCGATGTTCCAGGAGTTACCAAAGCAGGGAGTGTGTCAGGGAGAGGGGGAGGCGAGCGAGTCCCAGCCACATGGGGTCTCCCAGCACTCACAGCTCAGGGGTGCAGGTTTTCCTTAAGGACTTCCGCACATCACCCAATGAGGGCATTTTCATCAGCTCAGCACATGCATGGACACAAACAAGCAAACACACATGTGCACACACGCATACACACAAAAACATCAGGGAAAACAAAGTAACCATTTCCTTCTATTATAATTTGAAGTGTTGTAATTACACTTATTATGAATGTGTTGGACAAAGAAAATCAAAAACCGTGGAAGTCCAAACCTTGTGTGTGTGTGTGTGTGTCAGAGAGAGAGAGAGAGAGAGAGAGAGAAAGAGAATCATAGCCTACCTGAAAGGCATAAGCACACATTGAATAACCAGACTTTCTAACGCAGGCCGAGCCTATTTCTAAGACCGCAGTGTCCCCACACCCTGTGGGACACACGTCCCCAGGTCACGAGGCTCTCTTCACCCCGTAGTTCCAGCAGGTGGAATGCTGCTGAAGCAGAGCACTCAGCCCTGTCCAAAGTCTGTGCACATACAGGTAGGATTTCTAGCACACGTTCCACTTAAACAACCAGACGTTACTACAATCCCAGCTGATGATGCCAAAAGCAGTCCAGGACTAAGATTCAGAAGGAAGGGACCGCTGCTGCCTCCAAGCTCACCATCTCAGGAAATGAGGGCAGTGGCCTGGTTGTCCAAGCTCCCAATATGGGAGTCACAGAGAGCTTGCAAGCTCTTTATCTACTCAGCCACCACACCCAGCCCTCCAGCAAGCCCTCGACTCTCCCTCCAAAATGGATCCTCCATCAGTCCCTCTCTGTCAACACCGCAGGGCAAACCACCGCCTTTTAGCACAAAGGATGCCTGGGCCTCCTCCCGGGTCTCAGGCCTCCATGCCTTCCCCTGTGATCCCACACGGTGGTCAGAGGAACCTCTTGAAGCCAGACTCAGGCATCCACTTCTGGAGATAAAGCTCCTCTTTCACAGCTGGCCAGGATGCAGTTCCCCGCTGATATTTTCATTTCTGGAAACATCTTTGTAAAAGAAAGCCTGGCAGATGCAGTAATGAAGCCAACAGAGGCTTCACCGTGGCTTCAGAGCCCAGCAAACGCCTCTGGCTGTGTGCGTGCTGCCTTACGATGCATGGAAGCAGGACCGTTCCCGCTCCGCACAGGTGATGTCAGCTTAGCACCCTTTGCACTATCCAGCAGGAAAGAGAAGTTTGCAAGCTTGGCCCTGGGCCAGGTTATTTTAAAACCCGAATGCAGAGAGAACAGTCAGCCAGGCCTGCCCCACAGGCTCCCCCAGTGCTGCTGCCGCTGCTGAAGACCCATGCAAGAGGTTATCGGGGCAGACTCCGAGGAAACACCAGGAGGGGAGTGGAGAATGCAACAGGAAACAAAAACAGCCAGTAGCAGGCACATTACTATCATGAGCAACTGGAGCTTAGCATCACCAGAAAACTCTGGGATTGGACGTACTTCTGAGTTACTGCCCGGAGGGGGGACAGAGTCCCATTATTTACAAATCACCTCCAGTAAGTCACTAGAAGTCCTTTCTCAGAGGCACCAATTCTCCAGCATGGCGGCAGGCAACGTGTGCTGAAACCATCAAAGCAGCCCACAGCAAAGAGCAGCAGAAGCTGTGAATCTGAAGCAGAGCCACAGGAAGAGCAAAGGCCGAGGGCTATGGACGGACACGGGCAGTCTGCACCGCCGAGGAGGCCTTCAGACCACCACCCTCGCTTGGCAGGTGCACCCCTGCTCCAGCTGTGACTCTGAGGCCCACATTCAGGAAGAAGACAGAGTGGTCAAGACACCGCAGGGCACACCCACAGCCCATACTGTGCAGCCTGTGTTCACAGCCCACTTTCAGATTTCTGCTAATGCACACCCCGGGAGACAGCAGGCCTTGCTCAAATACTTGAGCCAATGCTACCCATATGGGAGACCCAGAGTGAGTTCCAGGCTTTGGCCTGGCCCAGCCTTGTTGCAGGCATCTGGGGGGTGAACCAACAAATGAAAGACCTCTCAATCTGTGAATCTCTTTCTCTGCCTTTTGCATAAAATAATTTTTAAAATCAGAAAAGAGATAGGGACAGTGGTGGAACAGAGGGTTTGTTCCTTAAATATCAATTAATTGCCTACTGTATGACAGAAGACATAGTTATAACTAAAACATAACCATTTACAGCCCCCGCTTCTATCCCCCATTTGTGTCAGAACTCTCCAGAGAAAGACCCAATCACTGAGACAGATACAGAGGAGATGATGATGAAAATGGACAAGGAGGAGGAAGAGATGGAGGAGGAGGAGATGGAGGAGGAGGAGATGGAGGAGGAGGAGGTGGAGGAGGAGGAGATGGAGGAGGAAGAGATGGAGGAGGAAGAGATGGAGGAGGAAGAGATGGAGGAGGAGGAGGTGGAGGAGGAGGAGGTGGAGGAGGAAGAGATGGAGGAGGAGGAGATGGAGGAGGAGGAGATGGAGGAGGAGGAGATGGAGGAGGAGGAGATGGAGGAGGAGGAGATGGAGGAGGAGGAGATGGAGGAGGAGAGGGAGGAGATGGAGGAGATGGAGATGGAGGAGGAGATGGAGGAGGAGGAGGAGATGGAGGAGGAGGAGGAGATGGAGGAGGAGGAGGTGGAGGAGGAGGAGAGGGAGGAGGAGATGGAGGAGGAGATGGAGGAGATGGAGGAGGAGGAGATGGAGGAGGAGATGGAGGAGGAGGAGGAGATGGAGGAGGAGATGGAGGAGGAGATGGAGATGGAGGAGGAGATGGAGGAGGAGGAGGAGATGGAGGAGGAGGAGGAGATGGAGGAGGAGGAGAGGGAGGAGGAGATGGAGGAGGAGATGGAGGAGATGGAGGAGGAGGAGATGGAGGAGGAGATGGAGGAGATGGAGGAGGAGGAGATGGAGGAGGAGGAGATGGAGGAGGAGGAGATGGAGGAGGAGGAGATGGAGGAGGAGAGGGAGGAGGAGGAGATGGAGGAGGAGGAGGTGGAGAATGAGGAGGAGATGGAGGAGGAGGAGGTGGAGGAGGAGATGGAGGAGGAGGAGGTGGAGGAGGAGGAGGAGATGGAGGAGGAGGAGGAGATGGAGGAGGAGGAGGAGATGGAGGAGGAGATGGAGATGGAGGAGGAGATGGAGATGGAGGAGGAGATGGAGGAGGAGGAGGAGATAGAGGAGGAGGAGGAGATGGAGGAGGAGGAGGTGGAGGAGGAGGAGAGGGAGGAGGAGATGGAGGAGGAGATGGAGGAGATGGAGGAGGAGGAGATGGAGGAGGAGATGGAGGAGATGGAGGAGGAGGAGATGGAGGAGGAGGAGATGGAGGAGGAGGAGATGGAGGAGGAGAGGGAGGAGGAGGAGATGGAGGAGGAGGAGGTGGAGAATGAGGAGGAGATGGAGGAGGAGGAGGTGGAGGAGGAGATGGAGGAGGAGGAGGTGGAGGAGGAGGAGGAGATGGAGGAGGAGGAGGAGATGGAGGAGGAGATGGAGGAGGAGGAGGAGATGAAGGAGGAGGAGGTGGAGGAGGAGATGGAGGAGGAGGAGGAGATGGAGGAGGAGATGGAGGAGGAGGAGATGGAGGAGGAGGAGGTGGGGAGGAGGAGGTGGAGGAGGAGGAGGTGGAGGAGGAGAGGGAGGAGGAGAGAGGATGGAGGAGGAGGAGGAGATGGAGGAGGAGGAGGAGATGGAGGAGGAGGAGATGGGGAGGAGGAGGAGGTGGAGGAGGAGGAGGTGGAGGAGGAGGAGGAGATGGAGGAGGAGGAGGAGATGGAGGAGGAGGAGGAGATGGAGGAGGAGGAGGAGATGGAGATGGAGGAGGAGGAGATGGAGGAGATGGAGGAGGAGATAGAGATGGAGGAGGAAGAGGAAGACAAAGAGGAGGAGGAAGAGGAAGAGAAGGAGGCGATGGGGCAAGAATGGAACAGGGAAAAAAGGAGAGAAGAGAACAAAGGGGAGAGAAAGATTTACCACAAGAAAGCAGCTCATACAATTATGAAGGATGAGAAGCCCTAAGATCCGCTGTATGCAAATCTGCAAGCTGGAGACCCAGGAAATCCATGTCCAAGTCCAGTCCAAGTCCAAAGGCCTGAGAAGGGGGGAAGATGATCTATCCTAGGGGTGAATGCCTTCTTCCTCTTCCTGTTCTTCTCCCCAGCAGACTGGATGATGCTCACGTGCACTGGGGAGTGACACCTACTGAGTCCACCAACTGAAACGCCCACCTCACCCAGAAAAGCCCTCGCAGATGCATCAGAGATAACGCTACACCAGGGCACCTGCGGTCCACTGAAGCTGATGAACACACACCACACCACACCTTTCCGCACACGGAACCGGAAGCAAGTGATGCTGCTTCACAGACACCTGCCGTGTCCCAGGTGCCGGCCGAACGGCTTTCTCCCTCACTTCCTCCCACGCTTACTACAGGGGCACAGAGACCCTAAGCAGTGGGCACAGCAGAGGTGCTCAATAAAGATTTAACTGAATTAAGCAAAAGCAGAGTCCAGGCTAAAGAATCAATCACATGAGACTGACAGCATCTTAAACAGTAAAGTCTACATTTATAAACACAGAAATACATCCACTAAAAAGGGTTCATAACATACTGCCCTAAACAAATAAACAGATGCAGAAAAAGATGGACAGATAGTATCAAACTACATTGTAAAAGTGAACACTGGGGCCGGCGCTGTGGCGCGGTGGGTTATTCCTCCACCTGCAACGCAGCATTCCATATGGGGACTGGTTCTAGTCTCAGCTGCTCCTCTTCCAACCCAGGTATCTGCTGTGGCCTGGGAAAGCGGCAGAAGATGGTCTAAGTTCTTGGGCCCCTGCACCCACGTGGGAGACCTGGAGGAAGCTCCTGGCTTCGGATCGGCACAGCTCCGGCCATTGCGGCCATTTGGGGAGTGAACCAACGGATGAAAGACCTTTCTCTGTGTCTCTCCCTCTCACTGTTTGTAACTCTACCTTTCAAATAAATAAAAAATAAAAATAAAAAAAGAGTGAGCACTGTCTTTTGGATTATCCATATTTTCTAATTCTACGGCCATGAAACCATAGTCAGGTCAGGCCAAGCTGGACAAGGAAGCCAGAAGGCAACCAAACAGGGGCTAGCACTGTGGTATAGACGGTTAAGCCACCACCTGCAGGGCCAGCATCCCATACGGGCGCCAGTTCATGCCCTGGCTCTTCCACTTCCAATCCAGCTCCCTGCTAATGTACCTGGAAAAGCAGCAGAAGATGGCCCAAGTGCTTGGAACCCTACCACCAAGTGGGAGACCTGCGGGAAGCTCCTGGCTTCAGCAAGACTCAGCCAGAGCCGGTGAGGCCATTTGGGGAGTCAACTGGTGGATGGAAGATCTCTATCTCTCCTTCTCTCTCTGTGCCTTTCCAATAAATAAAATAATGAAAATAAGGAAATCAAATAGGCAGGATCCACATGAGAGGACATCGAAAGCAAGGAGCTTCTGTGCCCTGCAGGAACCTTCACCATGAAAATACCGTGGCTCCCAGGGTGAAACCACCTGGGACCAAGTGCACGGTGAGCACACAGCGACAGACCCAGGCCCTGGCTCTGAGTGGGGCACCGGAGTGCAAGCAGGGGAGTGCACAGCGGCAGAGGCAGGCCTGAGAGGACTGGAGCTGACAGCCAGGTCCTCAGTCCCGCCCAGCCTGGACCAGAGCCTCCTTCCTGTCCCCCTCCGAAGCAGCCACAGTGTTCCCACCTGCATTCTTGATTGTCCATGGAGCACCTGATGAACAAAGAATGGGGGCCAAAATATTCCAACCCCTGATGATCCACTCCTCTGTCTCCTAAAACTGGAATAGTGAATTACAAGGACCTGTAGCAATCACCCATAAACATCTCATTTTGCAGGAACGAGTACCAAACACCAAAGAAGAGAGGCATTTTAAACAAAGAGCAGTTATTTGCTTCCATCTAACCTGTCACCTCAGCTGTGTGTATGCATAGCTGCCGGCCATGCCATTTGAGAAGGACTCTGGTGCCACAATCAGACTCGATGCCAGAGAAAGTGGCAGTTGATCAGCAATGTCTGCCAAGAGCAAAGGACAAGCAGAGGAGGCTTGCATGTACCTTCCCTTTAACACTAAGCAGCAGGAAACCCCAGCATGCCTTTGGAAAGAAAGTTACATGGCACCAAACACAAGGAAGGAAACTGATACCTTTTTAATTTGCTTATTTATTTGAATGGAGGGCAGAGACAGAGAGAAAGAGATCCTTCATCCAATGGATCACTCCCCCAATGACTGCAACAGCCAGGTCCATGCCAGGCTGAAGCCAGTGTCAGGAGCTTCACCCTAGTCTCCCACATGGGTGACAGGGTGCAAGTACTTGAGCCAGCCTTTGCGCCCCTCCCAGGCACACTAAGCAGGGAGCTGGATCAGAGGTGGAGTGGCTAGGACTTGGATCGGCCCTGGATATGTGATACCAGCACCGCAAGCAGCAGCTTAGCCCACTGCCGCAACGCTGGCCCTGAAACTGATGCTGTGAAAGATGCCGTGATTGGCTCAAAGTAACGGAAATGCAAAGTGACAGAGTGTGGATTCAGTACAAGCCTGTCTGCCCCCAAAGTCCACGGCCCTGACCAGCGTGCCACGGAGTCGCCCTCCTGGGATGCCCCTTTGCCATTAACCCCTGAAGTCACTCAGCCGTGACTCAGCTCCAAATCACCTGCCTGATTTCAACAGCCAGCGCGTGGGCCTCAGACACAAAGACCTGGGGCCACACCCATCTCCTCTTTCAGATCAATGCTCCCCACTTCCCGAAGCTTCCCCAGCGAGCCTCTCTCCCGTGTCATCCAGCTCCAGCCCTCGCTTTCAACCTGCCTGATTTACTCTTGTGTGGCAGAATGACTCACAAGACTCACGACAAGCCCAGCTGTGTGCCAGAGATAATTATGCCACAGTAATTAAAATGAGCTACAGGCTGGCAAAGTCAGCAGCAAAACATGACTCTGCACCTTCTCTCTTATCTGCCTGGTCCCTTCCCTGCCGAAGAAAGCACCTGCCAGGAGCGGGGCGCCCAGCCCTGGGAACACCGATCACAGCTCCTCAGGAGCCCCCACGAAGGCACCGTCTACGCCTAGTAGCCTCCTACAGCTCTGCTCTGAATCAAGGGTGGTCCTCCACAGAGGCCACCCTCCAGTCGGTCCCCAACACCTCGAGCCACCCAGCACGTCAGGACCAGCAGAGCAGAGGGGAAAGGGAAGAGGGGGGGCAGTGGCAAAGCAGAGAAGGGCGGAGCTGAGCGCCTTCCTGGGCCATCACAGGTGCGCTGTGGCCTGCCCTGGCCGCCGGGGGCATCCGCATCAAGTCTCTCCCTGTCTTGCATGATGGGGCCGATGCTTCTTGAGGAAGCACCCTTGGGTGCACAGTGGGGATGGGGGGGCAGGGAAGAAACCAGTCACAAGCGCTTTCAACAAAGGTCTAATCGCACCCATGGGTGACCTGTATGACAGGCTTTGAGCCCCAGAGGCCAGGGGCCTGGGTTTCTCCTGCAAGCAGGGGTCTGTGCCAAGGGCCACCTTTGTGGGGGGACGGCAGGGGCAGGGAGAGGGGGTAGCTCTCCCAGCCGGGCACTCCTGTCAGTCAAGAACAACCCTCAGGAAAGGCGGGCCAATGGGAGTCACTGGCAGCCACACCCAGGCCGCAGGGAGGGCCAACTGGCCCAGGGGAGGCGGCAGCAGCACCTGCTAATCTCTCCCGGCGTCAGAAGTTCTTCTGATAGCGTCCAGCCTGCGAGGGCCTCAGATCAGGGGTCCTGAGCCTGGGGTCTGTGGCCCCAAAGTGCCTGCGTTTGATGTCAGGGATCACGGGTTCTCACGGAAATGCACTGAGAAGTGTGCAGACGCACACATGGCAGGGACAAGGCGCACCGGTTTGGTCTGGCTCTTCCCGGGCTACGCGACCCTCTTGGGTTCCGAAGTCCCCCTGGAGCTCCGCAGAGCAAGGGCAGGTCTACCTGAGCCTCTTCCACGAAGCCACCCCGACTCCTTCTAGGTCAACAGGTGCAGACCTCAGAGGAAGCAGACTAGACACCGCCTTCCTTCCTGCTGCTTCACGAGTCCCAGGATGGTGCTGGCGGCGGCTGGCGCTGATGTTTCCTGAGCAGCTGCCAGGGGCCCGCAGTGGTCCCAAACGTTCGCCGTGGGATCTCATTTCAAGACTGTCCTCTGAGGCAGGCCTGGTGGTCTGACTCCCTCACGAGACAGAGAGCTGGGAAAGTCATGTCCAACCCCAGGAGCGGGGGCAGAAAGGCCAGGGTTCTGGGTGCAGAGCTGAAGTGAGGAATCAAAGAGCCACGTAAAGTCTGCACCGAGCCTGAGGTGCGTGGGGCCTGGAGCCAGCAGAGGGGGCACAGGCTTTGCTGCCCTGGGGTGCGTGGAGCCTGGGGTGCGGGCCCTGCAGCCGGCAGAGGGGGCACAGGCTTTGCTGCCCTGGGTTGCCCACGCCCAGTGGCACGGGCTGTGCACTGCACGCAGTCAGTGCTGGGCAGACACCGGCCTTCTACGTAAACCAGCGGAACGTGCTATTGGAATAAAGTGGGCGAAGACGCTCCTCGCCCAGTTCTCAGCTCCTGTCAGGTGCCCAAAAATGACAATTCGCCCCCCCCCTTCAAAGGCGTGATGTTCACTGCCCGCTCCCCAAGTTACTGCAGAGGCTCGGCACACAGCCCGCGGGCGAAGCTGAAGAACGGCATTAAATGAGTGGTCCCTGAGCAAGGCGGCCCGGTGACGCGGGGGTTAGAGTCAGTGCCGAGGACAGAAGACATTAATGAGACCAGAGGGGGCGGCCAGCGGGCGCGGGGCGGCCCGGACCACGTCCGCACGGCGGGCTGACGGCGCCACGCGGCTCGTGTCTGTCAGCGGCCTGCCCACGGGGCCCAGGTGTGCGAGGGGGGCGCCCGCCTGAGCTTCCGACGCCCGGCACCACGCGCGTCCCTTCCGCGTCCCCGCCGCTGCCGGGCGTGGTCCTCTGTCGCCTGCTCGCTCTCATCCCACGAAACCACAGCGCCCCCTGGCGGCTCAGGACGCCGGGCGCTGGGCGGCGCTGGGCGGGGCGGCCGGGAGATGCTCCCAGCGCGTGCATGGGCTGCGGGCACACGGGGACAGACCCGGGGACAGCCACAGGGACAGACCCGGGGACAGCCACGGGGACAGCCGCGGGGACAGACCGGAGGACAGACCCGGGGACAGCCACGGGGACGATCCCGGGGACAGACCCGGGGACAGCCACGGGGACAGCCGCGGGGACAGACCGGAGGACGGACCCGGGGACAGACCCGGGGACAGGCCGGAGGACAGACCCGGGGACAGACCCAGGGACAGACCCGGGGACAGGCCAGAGGACAGGACGGAGGACAGGCCGGAGGACAGGCCGGAGGACAGACCCGGGGACAGCCACGGGCACGGACCCAGGAACAGACCCGGGGACAGCCGCGGGGACGGCCTGGGCGCTCGCCCGCCCTGAGCCTGCACTTTCTCACCCTGGTCATGGGTGCCTCACGGGAGGACGCGTTTCCCGGGGCTGGGCCAGCCACGGAGTCTCGGGCTTGGACTGCCATCCTCTGTGGCCCTATGGAAGGAAGCACTGGAGGCCGGTGCAGGCTGACGCCTCCTGTTAAACGGACAGTGGCAGAGACCGCCCTGGACTCCTCCCCCTAAAATCCCGCCATCCCTTACAGAACCGTTTTTCTGACCACAGGGTGCTGGCTGAGCAGGACGGCTCCTGTCGGGGCCACCGTGCGCAGACCTGCCCCCTCCGCCCTGCCCTGCCCCGAGTCCCCCGGGCTCTCATTACCCGGCCTTTGCTAGGTTCTGCAGGGGGAGGCGCACGGGGCTGGGAGGAGGTGGGGGAGCGACTCCACTCAGCTCTTCAGCTCAGCGAAGACTCCTCCAGGGCTTCGGGGCGTGCCTGCCTATTCGACCAGGTGTGGCACCTGCCCCACGCAGTCCCCAGTCAGGCCCGTGCAGGGGGCTGCGCACCAGACACAGACGAGTCCCAGAGCCCGGGCAGCAACCCCACAGCAGCACCGAGGTTTCTGCGGTGTCACTTAGCCCCAGCAAAGCCCCCATCGTGCACCCAAGTGGGAGACCCAGATGGAGCTCTGGTCTCCTGGGTGCAGCCTAGACCAGCACTAGTCATTGTGACCATCTGAGTGACTCAGCGCATAGAACATTTCTCTCTCTCTCTCTCTCTCTCTCTCTAATAAATAAGTAGAAAAAACAAATCCTGATTTGTGGGGATGACACAAAGAGACCAGTTCAGAACAGAGTATCAAATAAATCGGTGAGGGGTTTAAATCTTGGCTCTTCTAGTGACTACAGAGCCCTGCAAGGTACATATTCTGGCCTCGGTTTCCCCATCTGTAAGTTGGGGGCAGTCACCATACCTAAAGCACGGAGTGGTGCGTGATGCACAGTGTGTGTGCAGAGTCTGGCACACAGTCAGCCTTCGGGAAATGTCACCCATGGCTTACTCCCAGAGAGAAACTTTCTAGGGTTCGAGTGGCTCTCTGAAGGCCGTGCGCAGGGCGACAGTGTGGGGACGACACGGTCGTGGGGCGCTGATGAGCGACATTCCCACAATGCTGGACTGACTACAAGGCGAGCTGCGCCGCAGTGGCTGTCTCAGGTCTGCTCTCCCGCCCTTCCACCTGCTGCCACGAATGATATACCACGAGGGGCCGTCCCAGCCGTGGTCCTCAACCTTGCACTTTCCACCTCCAAAATCCTATGAAATAAGTGTTTCTTAGAGATTTAACCGTCTTGGGTATTCTGTTATTGTGACAGAAAACAGACTAAGACGAGAAGCATTTGAGAAGGGAAAACTGCAGGTTCTGGACTTACTTAGAAGGCTGCTACCCCATCACCCCTTGAGTCCTTGAGTTGGTGACACAGACGACATGTCAGCCCAGGGAACCTCAGCCAGCAGAGCTACGCTGGGGAAAGCAAGGACCTCACCACAACAATGGCTAGGGTTAGTCACTGCCCAAGATGCGCTGAGAAGGTAAGAACTGTTAGCTCTGTTGAAGAGATAAGGGCAGCAAGATGCAAGAAGTTGGCAAAAACACAAAACAAGAAGTGCCCCAAATCACACAGGTAAGCGATCGGCTCACCCTTGGCCCCAGTGCAGCTGAGCTGGTCCAAGTCCAGCCTTTCGAGCCCAGCACAGCAATCCGTGGGGTCACAAGAGACGGAGTGCAGAGGAGGAAGTGAGAAGGGAGGTGTGGAAGTGTCAGCCAACAAGCAGCAGGCACTGAGCACCCGGGAGCGCATTTCTCGGTTTGTGAAGCACCAGATGAGGTCAGGCTACAGCAGCATCTCCCTAGCACCCAACAGCTGAGGGATCACAGGCTCAACAGGCCGTGACCCCCCAGCTGCCGTCAGACCCTTGAACCTGAAAGAATTCTAATATGAAACAGGTCCACTCATGAGCGTGGAGTAGGCTCCCACGGGACTCTGCCCACCAGGCACACAGCAGCCACCTCCACATGGACCACCAACACCCAACTCCAGCAATGAATGCACGTGTGAGACCTTACACACAAAGAAAGTCACAGTGCAGTGCCACCCACGTGTGAATCATGTTCTAACAGTACCAGGCCAATCACTGGGCCCTGTGCACACACTTCAGAAACACTGTTAGTCTGCATCTACGGGGAATCACTGATCTCCGCTAACAAAGTCGGCAAGCGCTCCCCGCGTCACAGCGTTCTCTGCCAGGGCTCAGTACCAGGGGCCCATCGGCAGCTCTGGAAGGAGAAGGAAAGGACGCAGAAGCCCCTGGAACAACCAAGCAGCCGGGAGAAAGCCCCAGCGTCCACAGGCAGCACCAGACCTGGGCCCACACAGGGCAGGGCCCACACAGGGCAGGGGAGAGCTCTCGAGACCATCAGAGACATCGTGGGCATTTGCTGGTGTGGGCTGGAAGGCAACTCCCACACGCGACCCCATCCTCCCCGTGGGAGGAACTTCAAGGCCATGGAGCAGATGGGATCACCGGGAGACTGCAGAAGGCGACCCCCCATGGAGAACACTCAAAGGGCCCCTAGGGTGCAGCAGGCGGTATGACTAAAGCTAAGATGCTACACAGCCCCTGAAACAGGCGTGGTCTATCCCGAGGAGGCAAAAGGACTCACAGGGACACAGGGCAGCAGCAGGGTGGGGCTGGCAAACTCCCCGGGAGCCTCCCTGTGTTACACGGGTCATGGGTGCTGCCCACACAGTTGCCACAGGACAAATGAGTCCTTTCGAATGACAGCGGCTACACATTTTCAATG
This sequence comes from Oryctolagus cuniculus, assembly GCF_051225735.1. Classification (NCBI taxonomy): domain Eukaryota; kingdom Metazoa; phylum Chordata; class Mammalia; order Lagomorpha; family Leporidae; genus Oryctolagus; species Oryctolagus cuniculus. The sequence continues at coordinate 122,644,315 of NC_142876.1, forward strand.
AAATGGCTCACCCTCCGGAAGCACACCAGGGAGGTACCTGTCTGGCTTGACCCATCAGCCACTCCCTGTTATTAATAACAGCAAGTGCTGCAGCTCTTCTCGCCAAGGGACGCAGAATGAGCGCTGGTCATTTCAAGGTCATTGCATTCAAGGTCAGTGACATCTCAACAGCAGGATCCAAATATGAAAAAAGGAGAAGCAGTAGGCAGCAGCAGGGCCTACGCCGTCCACTTGACCTTCTGTCGTCCACATCGTCCACCTGACTCTGTCGCCATCACTGCCCACTTGAAAATGGCCACTTTCAGCTGTGGCTCCACTGCTCCCAAGATCCGGGAACTGGCTTCCAGCTGAGAAGCAATAAAGACATGTATGAGGGGACTTCAGAAAATAAGTGGAGGCCGGCACCGTGGCTCACTAGGCTAATCCTCCGCCTTGCAGCGCTGGCACACCGGGTTCTAGTCCCGGTCAGGGCACTGGATTCTGTCCCGGCTGCCCCTCTTCCAGGCCAGCTCTCTGCTGTGGCCAGGGAGTGCAGTGGAGGATGGCCCAAGTGCTTGGGCCCTGCACCCCATGGGAGACCAGGAAAGCACCTGGCTCCTGCCTTCGGATCAGCGAGGTGCACCGGCCACAGCGTGCCGGCCGCGGTGGCCATTGGAGGGTGAACCAACAGCAAAGGAAGACCTTTCTCTCTGTCTCTCTCTCACTGTCCACTCTGCCTGTCAAAAAAAAAAAAAAGTGGAAAAATGGAACTAGGAGGTAAGTGTATCTGGGGGAAAAAATGTATTTCAGAGGTGGGCGGTCGGTGTAGTGGATAAGCCTTGGCTGGGAGGTCTTCTGGGTTCTGTGATCATCTCTAGTTCCTGGTTCCTTTCCTGCTGGTGTGCGCCCTGGGAGGTAACAGGGGATGGCTCAAGTAGCTGAGTCTCCGCCACTCAGGTGGGAGAGTTCCGGCTCCAGGCTGCAGAATGGCCCAGCCCAGGCCATTGCAGGCCTTCGGCAGGGGGGTGGGAAAGCCAGCAGATGGGAGTGGATGCACTGGCTCTCTCCCTCACTCTCCTCCCTCCCTCCCGGAAAGAAACAATGAACTGCCTGTGACACAGTGTCCGTGGGTTTCCACTTCTCTGCACGTAAAATAAGCTTAGGCTGAGAAAACGTAAGTAACCGATGAGTGTTTTTAAAGAAAAATATCTATATAAAGTACGCAAGCAAAAGTGCTCACTGCACGTGACTGACCACAGTTGCGTGAATGCAATTCAGCACACTCAGGACAAGAGAACAACCCAAGACCACCACAGATGAGAAGCCCCTCCTGCTGTCAGAGGTGACGTGCCTTCCCTTCCCCCGCCACCCCCATTAGGCAGCCCTGCCTCAATGCAGCGCTGGAGAGCAGCAGCACATGGCGGTACCTCAGGGGGCTGTGAGCGCCCGAGGCGGGACGCCCCCAGGCCGGTCTTTCCTCAGCTCTTCAGCCCCAGCAGGTAGCCAGTGTCTGGTCACCAGCCACGTCCAGAGCCAGGGGCCCGTGAGACAGGTGCGATTTTCCCACAAGCACCTGTTTAGTAAGAGCGTATCGGGGTTTCCTCCCTGCCACACGCATCTGCCTCAGTCTCTCTCTGCTTGCTCTTCTCTGACAACCGGCAGTGCGGGTGGAGCCACACTTCACCACCCAGGAAAGAGTCTAATTAACGCTGCTGGTCACTCCCACGTGCAAACCCTCCAACATCCACCCTTCACACTCGGTGAGGCCCAAGTCCTGGCCACAGCCCGGAAGGCCCCGTGTGCCTGGCCCCTGGCCACCGCTCTGTCCTCATTGCTGCTCTTGGTCACTTCTCCTGACCACAGGCTCCCAGCCTTCACATCTGCTGTTCCCCTGCCAACAAGGCGCACTCCGCCCTTCATCCCAACCAGACGTCACCTCCTCATGGAAGCCTTCCAGGGACTCCCATTCTGAAGTCACTCCAACCCTCTGCCATGCCTGCTGTTACTCAGCATTTTACTGTCTTTATGTTTATCGGCCTACCTTTAGTCTTCTCCAACTACAGAGTAAACTCTCTAAGCACAGAGCCACTCTCCTACTCAGTGTCATATCTACTACCATAAAAACCAACACCCGGGGCCGGCACTGTGGCGTAGCCACCAGCAGTGCTGGCATCCCATATGGGCACTGGTTCAAGTCCTGACTGCTCCACTTTCTATTCAGCTCTCTGTTAAAGCCTGGGAAAACCATGGAAGTCCTTAGGCCCTTGTACCCATGTAGGAGACCTGGAGGAAGCTCCTGGCTCCTGATCAGCTCAGCTCTGGCTGTTGCAGCCATCTGGGGAGTGAACCAGCTCATAGAGAAACCTCTCTCTCTCTCTCTCTCTCTCTCTCTGCCTCTATGTAACTCTGCCTCTCTGCCTCTCTGTAACTCTGACTTTCAAGGAAAGTCACACGCACACACACACATACACACACACACGGGCGATGCCCAATTGGCACTGTGCAGTGAATGAATGAAATGCCCTGTAAAATCAATCACTGCAGCCAGGAAGAGGGGTGCTCTCCCCACCAAGAATGGCAGGCCCCCTCCAGGGGGATCCAGACAGAACCATGGACACCAGGGACTTCCAAGAGAAAGCAAGGGTCTGTGACTGGAAACCAGGGATGGGACCCAGGGCTTCCCAACAGTCCCTATTATCTGGATCCCATGCAGGGCCCTGCAAACGAGTGGGAACCCAGATGGAGCCACCTGCAGGCTCTCATACATTAGACCCCACCCAGGCCCACAGACAGAGCCAAGGCAAAGCTCTTGCCATTCCATAGAAAAACACGTGCCACCAAGAGCTATGCCAACACAAGACATCAACACGCCCGATAACAGCCATAGCAGCCCCAGCACTCAGAACAAAGATCACCAATGAGTGGAACGAGCAGAGGAGGGAACGCTGCTCAAACTGCGCAGGGGAAGTGGGAAGGGTAATTTCTCAAAAAGTAACTTTCTGACTGTGAGAACAGATAGCGAGTCCTCCCCGTTCCTTATAGCAAAGTTCCCAGCAATGAATTTCCCTGTCCCCGTGATCTCATATTGGTCCCCAGCGATTACCCTCATCTGTCATGTCCCACATCCACGCAGTGCCATAAACAGGGTCAGCAATCGCGTGGGTGGTATTTCACGTCTCTCTCAGAGGGCTGGATTTCATACGCAAGTGCACGCTGAAGTGGTCCTCATCTATCCGGGTTCACCAGACTACCAGTGCCCGGCACAGATGCATGGCTGTAGAAACTTCCCTTATCCCCGCAATCAGCTGTTGATTACACTGCTCACTGCACGCTCTACCCACACAGATTGCTTCTCCGCCTACACCACTGCACCACCCGCCACAAACTTGGCTCTCACAGCCCCTGTGAATTGCACCTGTGTCCAGCAGATCCTCATATCACCTGCTACACTTCCCCCATCTCAACGTTTCATCAGCACCACTTCAGTCTCTGAGACACGGAGCTGCTGGCCCAGCTGGTCCCCGCCCCTGCGCAGCAGGAGGAAGCACTCAGCTCTGACCTGGTGTGAGAGCCCCCATGTTTCCTGTGAGTGCCCTCTCCTGCCAGCCACACCGCCCTGTGCTCCCTCCTCTCAGGCCCCTCCTGGATTGGCCATCCCAGCTGTCCCATTCCCACTATGACCCCCTGACTCCATCCCTGGTGCCACAGAGCGGGCAATTTACAAACACCAGGAGTCCCTCAGGCTCCCGTTCCGGAAGCTGGCCTGGCACAGGGACCCTCGTGCTGCCTCGTGACGCCGTGGAGAGGCAAGGAACGTTTTCCTCGCAGGAAACGTAGGACAAAGAAGCTGCTCCCCAAGATCTCGACAAGTCCTGTGATGGCGACACCAGCCCACGTACCACGGCGGAGCTGCCAAGGCCTCGTCTCCTGGTCACAGCCCCACGTTGGCCACCATCACCACAGAGATGCCATCTCATTGCGGGTTTTGGAGGGAACACTCAAAGTCTGCATCACCTTGCCGCCTGAACTGCCACAGTCACGTCCTGATTCAAGAACATGAAGTCATTTCCCAACTCTCACCAGACTGGGCGTGTGCAGAGGCTGCTCTACCAGGGAGCTCCCTCCAGCCTCCACCATCAGACAAGCAGAGCTCCCTGGGTCCTGGGCCCACCTGCCTCCAGTGTCCAGAGGACACCACCTGCTGTATCTACCATGCAGGCATGCTCCCTCGGGACAGTGTGGCACGGAGGGTGGAGAGGAGGTGGGCAGAGAGAAAGCTGAGAGAAAGGCAGGAAGATAGGGAGAGGGGCACAGAGAGGGGCACAGAGTAAGACAGAGGGGGATGGCAGAGGGGCTGAGACAGATGCACAGGGAAAGACGCAGAGAGTAGCAAGACAGAGACACCGAGAGACAGATGCAGAGACTGATAGGTGGAGGAAGACAGCCACAAAGCAACAGATAAAAGACAGATGGACAGAGCAGACATGGAGGCGAACACACGGAGGGAGACACACAGGTGAAGAGGAGATGCAGAAACAGTCGCCCGTCAACACAGAGAAAACACTGGACAGAGCAGCAGGTCCGAATCCACCTGCTCAGCCGCTAATGGCTCCAAATCCAGGTACAAGTGCTGTGGTCCCAAAGCCCCCTGCCAATGAGCCCTCACTCCCCACTGGGAGCCTCCATGATCCCCTGTGATGTCACAGTCACCTCTGATGCCATGGACGCACATAAACAGGACACTGAGGCTATCTCGGGCTGCCCCGCCCCTCTCACAAGTCAGAGTGGGGAGTTGCCAGGAGGGACGGTGTGATGGCAGCCCTGGGGAGCATTGCACGGTGCCAGGAGATGCTTCTCATACCACATGGTGGGGGGGAGAAGCCGCTAACACCTGAGCAGAGGCCCAGCTGCCACTGTGCGTCCCGAAACACACAGGTCAGCCCACATCAAGGGGCCAAAATGCCAGTGTGGAGAAAGCACACTCATAGCACAAATTGGGGTGGGGCCCTCAGTTTCTCAGGCTTCCACCCCGCTAGACTCTGGATCACCTGAATCCATATTTATTCTCTAACACAAACGTCTGCTAGGAGACTCCTAATTATCGGACACTGATACAAAAATTAAAACCAAGCTGAGATATGGCTTCCCATAGCCTATTACAGAGAGGGACAAGGGACATAAACACATAAGCTCAAGCCCATGGCCACGGGCAGCAAGAGAAACTCGCCAAGGACCACAGGTGCACCAGCACACCCCGCCTCCCTCAGGAAGCACAGCCCTCCAGACCCCACCCTCAGTCTGCAGACCTGAAGACTCCAAGGAACTGAGATGTTTTAAAAGTGGGAAGAATTGGCCGGTGCTGCAGCTCACCTGGCTAATCCTCCGCCTGTGGCGCCGGCACCCCAGGTTCTAGTCCCGGTTGGGGCGTCGGATTCTGTCCCGGTTGCTCCTCTTGCAGTCCAGCTCTCTGCTGTGGCCCGGGAGTGCAGTGGAGGATGGCCCAAGTGCTTAGGCCCTGCACCCACATGGGAGACCAGGAGAAGCACCTGGCTCCTGGCTTCAGATCGGCACAGTGCACCAGCTGCAGTGGCCATTTTGGGGGGTGAACCAACGGAAGGAAGACCTTCTCTCTGCCTCTCTCTCACTGTCTAACTCTGCCTGTCAAAACAAAACAAAAAGTGGGAAGAATTTTACCCCTTACAGGCAGCACCAACAGCATGTGTGGCAAAGCTGACTGACGCTGAAGTGTGGCACCAGGATCCCACCCTTCGCTGCTCCCCTAACTTTGGTTCAATCACACTATGAGGGTGTCACAAAGAACAAACAGGAATCCTTAACAGCACAGCAGGCAAGGCCCCTGCAGAAGCTGAGTCAGTACCTCTCCAGGGCAACACAGGACTGGAGTGCTACCCGGGTAGTGGTGGCCAAGCCCTGATCAAGAGGGAGACCTTGCAGTGCAGTGAGCGGATCTGTGCTGACCAAGAATCACTTTGCTGCTGACTGCTTTGGGTCCTGGGCACTAGACCAGACTTTGAAGAACTGTGCATTCACAGGTGGTGAGGTCAGTGAGGTCATTCACATCGGCTGCAGAGAATGGAGTGCAATATCCCAAAATATCAAAGGGGAAATGCGTTCCGCTGAGGGTAAAAGTTACACTGACAAATTTGCTAAGAAGAACCTGAGTCCCAAAGTGACCCTGCCTGCCGAACGGCACTGAAGCAGTGATGTACCCCGGGAACACACTGAAACGCAGAGCGCCGACAGTGTGCACTGGGGCTGATAAACAGGATGACTGTGCCGGCCTCTGCCGTGCCTCAGACACCTGTCAGCAGGAAAACAGCAACAATGGGAGGAGCCAGCATCCAGGATGCTACAACACGGATGAACCGGAGCAGCCGTTCCATGAGAGAGGCTGACTGCAGAATGTCACGTGTGAGGATTCCATTACGACTATCCAGAAAAGGCAGAGCTACAGCCACAGCAGGATGCGTGGCAGCCAGGGATCAGGAGCAGAGGCAAGGGGAAGTGACTACCAGTGGTAAAAGGTTTTGTTTGGTGATGGTTGCACAACTGTGTGAATATAAAGCCAAAAACTCCCAGACTGAATTTCTATCAACAAAACCACTAAGAGACAGACAACAGCGTCACATAATAAAAGATCTTTTCTGATCGGCTCAGCTGTACTTTGTACGCGTGGCATAAGCTGCATCAGAAGAAAGTTGTCAAATGTCATCATTGCCCGGGCAGACACTGGCACAGCAGTTAAGTCCCCTCTGGGGATGTCCACACCCCTTATCCAAGTGCTTGGCTTCAAGTCCTGGCTCTGCCTTTGGATTCCAGTTTCCTGTTAACGCACACCCTGGGAGGCACCAGGAGTTGGTTTCAGAAGTTGGGTCCCTGCTATCTACATGGGAGACGTAGATTGGACTCTTGGCTTTAGCTGGCCCAGGCTCAGCTGCTGTGGGCATCTCTCTCTCTCTCTCTCTCTCTCTCTCTCTCTCTCACACACACACACACACACACACACAGGAAAGAGAACAGAAGTTAGTTATTTGGTTAGCTCTCATTCCTGGGCATGTCCTCTGTCCATCTCTCTCTCAAACTCCTTGTGAATAATAAAGTTGAAGATGCTTATTCCCCCACAGTAAAGCCCATGACCATGACCAGGAAAGTTGTGCTCCATGAAGAGTAAATACAAACACTCTTTTCATTCTGTGTTTGCTACACTGAACGAGGCACTGCAGAAGTCGCTGCTATTGCTGGGACAGCATTGTAGGTTCAGCCTTAACAAGTGCCTGGCACAGGTCCTGAACGCCAGTTTGTGGATCCTGAACACCAGCTAAGTGAGAGGACAGGACAGTGGTGCGGCCGCTGCTGTGACACCACTGCAAACAGATCTATAAGTATGAATGAGGTGAACGAGCGTCCTTAGATAACAGCTGGCCTGGAATGATGTGCATTTACTAGCAAGCAAGACATGAAGCAGACTGCTGATTTAACCAGCTGCTGCCTGGAGCAAAGCTCCTGGGACTGGAAACCAAGGATACCAGGAAGACTGAGGATTGTCACTTCTAGACACATGCATCGCCTGGGAACCCTGCTGTGTGTCATCAACAGTAACAAAAGCGAGTGGGATGCATCCTCCCCAGCTGCCAGCCCTGATCAGCCCAGACTCAGTGCGCAAGGACAGGTGTGTAACTCACTTCAAACCCTCATATTCTGAAATTTCACTGAGAGATTTGCATTAAATATAGCTGATATTTATCAATGTGTCATCTACATACTACAATGCTTTTTATCAATTTTCACCATGTATATAAATTCTAATACAGCTTTTAGACAATCCCATTTGAGGTGAATATTCATGTGTTTTGCTACCTTTGGTCCCCAGACAAAATGGGGATCAGCAATTTTTTTTATTTTCTTTCTAAAACATACAGTATTTCAAAATTGCAAAACATACCAAGGGTTCTGAGTAAAGAGCTGTGGAATAATGTGCAACATACAAGTTACACTGAAAGGTTTCTAATCATTGAGCTCTTCCATTAAGTGAATTATATTGGTAGATTTTATCAGAATATTGAGCCATCCTTGCATTCCTTGAGTAAGTTTGACTTTTTCATCGAGTATTATTTGTCATGCTTCATGATACTTCATTTACAAGTGTGTAATTGTGATTGGAGTATCTTTACTCATAAGTAAAATCTGTCATTGCCTTTTTGTCACTGTGATCAGTATTGCAGTAGGTCACTAAAGTTATGCCTGGGACCGGCGCTGTGGCATAGCAGATAAAGCCACTCCGCCTGTGGTGCTGGCATCCCATATGGGCGCCAGTTCATGTTCCAGCTGCTCTGCTTCCAATTCAGCTCTCTGCTATAGCCTGGGAAAGCAGAAGATGGCCCAAGTCCTTGGGCCCCTGCACCTGTGTGGGAGACCCAGAAGAAACTCCTGGCTCCTGGCTTTGGATCTGCTGAGCTCCAACCATTGTAGCCAATTAGGGAGTGAACCAGCAAATGGAAGACCTCTCTATGTGCATAACTCTGAATCTCAAATAAATAAATCTTTAAAAAACAATAAAGTTATGCCTAAAGGAATCATTATGATGATTTGGCTGTTTACTGGAAAAAAAAAATTTTAGTTTTGAAGAAAAAGCCAGATGGGAGCCAAGATGGCAGAATAGTGAGGGCGCTCACCGATAGTCCGGGAAGAGATAGTTTAATAAAACTGGAGTTACTGTAGCCACAGGAAAAGGCTCAGGAAAAAATTGCAGAGGAAACTCTTCCGGATCTAGTGGATGTGACACGGAGGATATACGGGGAGAGCAAGGTCACCCACCGCGTGGAAGCCGAGCCGCAGGAACCGTGCCGCTGCAGAAGTCACACCACAGAGTCTGCGCACCAGCACTGGAAGGGGAGGTGAGACAAAAACTTCAGTAACCCAAGACATTGGCGGGGAAAGGCAGAAAGAGCCTCACTGGGGAAAGTTCACCAGGCTGACTGGAGGAGAGAAAAAAATGAATAAGGGGAACCGGCACAGACATTAGCCTCTCTCTCCACTCACCTTACAAAGCCGAGCAAGACAAAGAGCAGGCGCCATTTTACATATGTAAAGCGGCGCCAGCCATTAGCCAAGCAGAAAAACCTGACTCTGGTGGGGAGAAATAACAGGAGGTAAAGACCTAGTTAGTGAAAGTGAGGAGCTAACGAACTGAGACTGTGAAAATCTGAGGGGGGGTGGCGAGAGAACTCACTGAGTACGCAAACTCGGTAACCTTGGCAACCTGGTGAGAGACTGCAGAGAAATTTGAGACCACACTGAGGGCTGCATAAACTGTGTGTGTGGTCCCAGGGGTAGAGCAAACGAATACTCACAGGGCCAGATTTCATACATCAACTACCCTCAATTCCACTCAGCTGTGTGGAATTACTTCCCAACTGAGTCAAAAAAAAAAAAAAGAGAGAGAGAGAGAGAGAGAACAATCTGGGTGAGTCACCTTTGGCACACCCTTAACCCTGAAGAACCAAACAGAGCTCTCTGGCCACACCCATCACAGCCTCTAAGGATCCATCAAAAGCAGACAGTCCACTTAATCTAGAGTCACAGTATAGTGAGAAAAAGCACCACACTGAAGAAACCAAAGAATATCTCCAATATGCCAAACAAATGCAGAAACCGAGGTAACAAGAACAAGGAAGACACTATGATGCCCCCAAATGAAAAAGACGCCCCAGTTCAAGATTATGAAGATGAGATAGAAGAAATGCAAGAAGCGGATCTCAAAAAATTGATAAGAACATTAAGAAGTTCTCAAAAACAAATTCTTGAACTACAGAAATCCTTAATGGACAAGATAGAAAATCTCTCTCATGAAAATGAAATATTAAGGAGGAATCAAAATGAAATGAAACAACTAGTAGAACAAGAAACTGTGATAGTGATGAGAAATCATAATGAAGAATTCAATAGATCAAATGACAAACACATTAGAGAGCCTTAAAAACAGAATGTGTGAAGCAGAAGAGAGAATATCAGACTTAGAAGACAGAGAACAGGAAAATATACAGTCAAACCAAAGAAAAGAAGAGGAAATTAGAAATCTAAAAAATATTGTCAGGAATCTACAGGATACTATTAAAAAACCCAACATTCAGGTTCTAAGAGTTCCTGAAGGCATGGAGAGGGAGAAAGGATTAGAAGGCCTTTTTAGTGAGATACTACCAGAAAATTTCCCAGGTTTGGAGAAGGACAGAGAAATCCTAGTACAGGAAGCTCATAGAACCCCTAGTAAACATGACCAAAAGAGATCCTCACCACGTCACGTCATAATTAAACTCACTGCAGTGAAACAAAGATCCTAAAATGTGCAAGAGAGAAATGTCAGATTACGCTCAGAGGATCTCCAATCAGACTCACAGCTGACTTCTCATCAGAAACCCTACAAGCTAGGAGGGAATGGCGAGATATAGCCCAGGTACTAAGAGAGAAAAACTGCCAGCCCAGAATATTATATCCTGCAAAGCTCTCATTCGTGAATGAAGGTGAAATAAAGACCTTTCAAAGCAAACAGAAATTGAAAGAATTTGTCACCACTCGTCCAGCCCTGCAAAAGATGCTTAAAGATGTGTTACACACAGAAACACAGAAACACAGTCATCAATATGAAAGAAGGTAAAGGAAGGAAACCTCACAGCAAAAGATCACAGGAAGTTCAAAGCATGTATTAGAAAATATCTTTGGCAAATGACAGGGCAAAGTTACTACTTATCAATAGTCACATTGAATGTTAATGGCCTGAACTGTCCAGTTAAAAGACACCGATTGGCTGACTGGGTTAAGGAACAAAACCCATCTATTTGTTGCTTACAAGAAACACAGCTTTCCAGCAAAGATGCATACAGACTGAAAGTGAAAGGCTGGAAAAAATATACCATACCAACAGAAATGAAAAAAGAGCGGGCGTAGCCATCTTAATATCAGACAACATAAACTTTACCACAAAAACTGTTAGGAGAGACAAACAGGGGCACTATATAATGATCAAGAGAGCAATTCAACAGGAAGATATAACAATTATCAATGTATATGCACCTAACTACAGGGCACCGGTTTATTTAAAAGATTTGTTAAGGGACTTAAAGGGAGACTTAGACCCCAATACAATAGTACTGGGGGACTTCAATACTCCACTCTCAGAAATAGACAGATCAACAGGACAGAAGATCAACAGGGAGACAGTAGATTTAAACGACACGATAGCCCAAATGGATCTAACAGATATCTACAGAACTTTTCATCCTACACATAAAGCATTTACATTCTTCTCAGCAGTACATGGAACCTTTTCTAGGATTGTCCACATACTAGGCCATAAAGCAAGTCTCAGCAAATTCAAAAGAATTAGAATCATACCATGCAGCTTCTCAGACCATAAAGGAATGAAGTTGGAAATTACCAACTCAGGAATCCCTAGAGCATACGCAAGCACATGGAGATTGAACATCATGCTTCTGAATGAACAATGGGTCATAGAAGAAATTAAAAGAGAAATCAAAAATTTTCTGGAAGTAAATGAGGATAACAGCACAACATACCAAAACTTATGAGATACAGCAAAAGCAGTGTTAAGAGGAAAGTTTATATCAATAGGTGCCTACATCAAGAAATTGGAAAGGCACCAAATAGATGAGCTTTCAATGCATCTCATGGATCCAGAAAACATGCAGCAAACCAGACCCAAATCCAGTAGGAGAAGAGAAATAATTAAAATCAGAGAAGAAATCAACAGGATTGAATCCAAAAAAAAACATTACAAAAAATCAGCTAAATGAGGAGCTGGTTTTTTGAAAAAATAAAATTGACACCCCATTGGCCCAACTAACTAAAAAAAGAAGAGAAAAGACCCAAATCAATAAAATCAGAGATGAAAAAGGAAACGTAACAACAGACACCACAGAAATAAAAAGAATCATCAGAAATTACTACAAGGACTTGTATGCCAGCAAACAGGGAAACCTATCAGAAATGGATAGATTCCTGGACACATGCAATCTACCTAAATTGAACCAGGAAGACATAGAAAACCTAAACAGACCCATAACTGAGACAGAAATTGAAACATGCTGTGGCCAGGGAGTGCAGTGGAGGATGGCCCAAGTGCTTGGGCCCTGCACCCCATGGGAGACCAAGAGAAGAACCTGGCTCCTGCCTTCGGATCAGCATGGTGCGCCGGCCACAGTGGCCATTGGAGGGTGAACCAACGGAAGGAAGACCTTTCTCTCTGTCTCTCTCTCTCACTGTCCACTCTGCCTGTTGGAAGGAAGGAAGGAAGGAAGGAAGGAAGGAAGGAAGGAAGGAAGGAAGGAAGGAAGGAAGGAAGGAATTGAAACAGTAATAAAGGCCCTCCCAACAAAGAAAAGCCCAGGTCCAGATGGATTCACTGCTGAATTCTACCAGACATTTAAAGAAGAACTGACTCCAATTCTTCTCAAACTATTCAGAACAATCAAAAAAGAGGGAGTCCTCCCAAATTCTTTCTATGAAGCCAGCATCACCTTAATTCCTAAGCCGGAAAAAGATGCAGCATTGAAAGAGAATTACAGACCAATATCCCTGATGAACATAGATGCAAAAATCCTCAATAAAATTCCCGCCAATAGAATGCAACAACACATCAGAAAGATCATCCACCCAGACCAAGTGGGATTTATCCCTGGTATGCAGGGATGGTTTAATGTGCGCAAGACAATCAATGTGATACACCACATTAACAGCCTGCAGAAGAAAAACCATATGATTATCTCAATAGACACCGAGAAGGATTTTGATAAAATACAACACCCGTTCATGATGAAAACTCTAAGCAAACTGGGTTTGGAAGGAACATTCCTCAATACAATCAAAGCAATTTATGAAAAACCCACAGCCAACATCCTATTGAATGGGGAAAAGTTGGAAGCATTTCCACTGAGATCTGGTACCAGACAGGGATGCCCACTCTCACCACTGCTATTCTGGAAGTTCTAGCTAGAGCTATTAGGCAAGAAAAAGAAATTAAAGGGATACAAATTGGGAAGGAAGAACTCTATCCCTCTTTGCAGATGATATGATTCTTTATTTAGGGGACCCAAAGAACTCTGTTAAGAGACTATTGGAACTCATAGAAGAGTTTGGCAAAGTAGCAGGGTATAAAATCAATGCACAAAAATCAATAGCCTTTGTATACACAGGCAATGCCATGGCTGAGAAAGAACTTCTAAGATCAATCCCATTCACAATAGCTACAAAAACAATCAAATACCTTGGAATAAACTTAACTAAGGACGTTAAAGATGTCTACGATGAAAATTACAAAACCTTCAAGAAAGAAATAGAAGAGGATTCCAAAAAATGGAAAAATCTTCCATGCTCATGGATTGGAAGAATCAATATCATCAAAATATCCATTCTCCCAAAAGCAATTTACAGATACAATGCGATAACAATCAAGATACCGAAGACCTTCTCAGATCTGGAAAAAATGATGCTGAAATTCATATGGAGACACAGGAGACCTCGAATAGCTAAAGCAATCTTGTACAACAAAAACAAAGCCGGAGGCATCACAATACCAGATTTCAGGACATACTACAGGGCAGTTGTAATCAAAACAGCCTGGTACTGGTACAGAAACAGATGGATAGACCAATGGAACAGAATTGAAATACCAGAAATCAATCCAAACTTCTACAGCCAACTTATATTTGATCAAGGATCCAAAACCATTCCCTGGAGTAAGGACAGTCTGTTCAATAAATGGTGCTGGGAAAACTGGATTTCCATGTGCAGAATCATGAAGCAAGACCCCTACCTTTCACCTTACACAAAAATTCACTCTACATGTTTAAAGACTTAAATCTACGACCTGACACCATCAAATTATTAGAGAGCATTGGAAAAACCCTGCAAGATATAGGTACTGGCAAAGACTTCTTAGAAAAGACCCCAGAAGAACAGGCAGTCAAAGCCAAAATTAACATTTGGGACTGCATCAAATTGAGAAGTTTCTGTACTTCAAAAGAAACAGTCAGGAAAGTGAAGAGGCAACCAACAGAATGGGAAAAAATATTTGCAAACTATGCAACAGATAAAGGGTTGATAACCAGAATCTACAATGAGATCAAGAAGCTCCACAAGATCAAAACCAACAACCCACTTAAGAGATGGGCCAAGGACCTCAATAGACATTTTTCAAAAGAGGAAATCCAAATGGCCAACGGGCACATGAAAAAATGTTCAAGATCACTAGCAATCAGGGAAATGCAAATCAAAACCACAATGAGGTTTCACCTCACCCCGGTTAGAATGGCTCACATTCAGAAATCTACCAACCATAGATGCTGGCGAGGATGTGGGGAAAAAGGGACACTAACCCACTGTTGGTGGGAATGCAAACTGGTTAAGCCTCTATGGAAGTCAGTCTGGAGATTCCTCAGAAACCTGAATATAACCCTACCATTCAACCCAGCCATCCCACTCCTTGGAATTTACCCAAAGGAAATTAAATTGGCAAACACAAAAGCTGTCTGCACCTTAATGTTTATTGCAGCTCAATTCACAATAGCTAACACCTGGAACCAACCCAAATGCCCATCAACAGTAGACTGGATAAAGAAATTATGGGACATGTACTCCATAGAATACTATACAGCAGTCAAAAACAACGAAACCTGGTCATTTGCAACAAGATGGAGGAATCTGGAAAACATCATGCTGAGTGAATGAAGCCAGTCCCAAAGGGACAAATACCATATGTTCTCCCTGATTGGCAACAACTAACTGGGCACCAAAGGGGAAACCTGTTGAAGTGAAATGGACACTATGAGAAACAATGACTTGATCAGCTCTTGTCCTGACGGTTGATGTACAATGTAATACTCTATCCATTTTAGTATTTTTTTTTGTTCTAGTACTATTGGTTGAACTCTGTAATTAACACAATTATTCTTAGGGGGTTAAATTTTAACTGAAAAGTGATCCCTGTTAGGAATTTGGAAAACATTATGCTGAGTGAAATAAGCCAGTCCCAAAGGGACAAATATCATATGTTCTCCCTGATCGGTGACAACTAACCGAGCGCCAAAAAGGAAACCTGTTGAAGTGAAATGAACACTATGAGAAACAGTGACTTGATCAGCCCTTGCCCTGTTGATGAACAACTTAATACGTTATCCCTCTTAGTATTTTTTTTGTTTGTTCTACTTAATACTTTTGGTTGAATACTGTAATCAATACACAGTTATTCTTAAGTGTTGAAACTTAACTGAAATGTGATCCCTGTTAAATATAAGAGTGGGAATAAGAGAGGGAAGAGATGTGCAATTCGGGACATGCTCAAGCTGACTTTCCCCAAATGGTAGAGTTAGAAACATACCAGGGGATTCCAATTCAATCCCATCAAGGTGGCATGTACCAATGCTATCTCACTAGTCCAAGTGATCAATTTCTGCTCACAATTGATCATAATGATAGGACTAAGAGCCAAAGGGATCACATAAACAAGTCTAGTGTCTGCAAATACTAGCTGATAGAATAAAAAAGGGAGAGAACGATCCAACATGGGAAGCGAGATACACAGCAGACTGATAGAATGGCAGATGTCCTGAACAGCACTCTGGCCTCAGAATCAGCCCTTAAGGCATGCGGATCCAGCTGAAAAGCCCATGAGAGTATTTCAGGCATGGAAAGCCAAGACACTCTGGCAAAAAAAAAAAAAAATGACCTAAATGAAAGATCTCTGCGAGTGAGATCCCAGTAGAAAGAACAGGTCATCAAAGAAGGAGGTACCTTTCTCGGAAGGGAGGAGAGAACTTCCACTCTGACTACGACCTTGCCTAAATATGATCAGAGTCAGTGAACTCAGGGGGCTTCCATAGCCTTGGCAACTCATGACAAGAGCATAGGGTGATTACTGATGCCATAAACAAGAGTGTCAATTTGTTAAGTCAACAACAGGAGTCACTGTGCACTTACTCCTCATGTAGGATCTCTGTCCTTAATGTGCTGTACATTGAGATTTAATGCTATAACTAGTACTCAAACAGTATTTTTCACTTTGTGTTTCTTTGTGGGTGCAAACTGTTGAAATCTTTACTTAATATATGCTAAACTGATCCTCTGTATATAAAGAGAATTGAAAATGAATCTTGATGTGAATGGAAGGGGAGAGAGAGCAGGAAAGGGGAGGGTTGCGGGTGGGAGGGAAGTTTTTTTTTGGGGGGGGAAGCCATTGTAATCCATAAGCTGTACTTTGGAAATTTATATTCATTAAATAAAATTCTAAAAAAATTAGTTTTAATTTTTATTTATGTATTTGAAAGGCAGAGAGACAAAGACCTACCATCCACTCGTCTACTTCCAAAATGCAACAGCTCTTGACAGGAGAACCAGAATCTTTTTTAGTTAATTCAACAGGTAATTATGAATGTATTCATTAATATCCTAGAAGTTACATTTTTTGTCATGCTTTTTTTCTAAACTTATGAGCTTGAGCTTGGAGCTTTTTTACAGTCAGGCAAAACATCTACTTTTTTTAAAAAAAATTGTTAACATTTCAAATACATAACAGATTTTGCAGATTGCTCATAAACATAAGAGGGGACAGATATGTTCTTTATTTCAGAGGCTAAATGTTCTCTCTATATATTGAATTGCTTGTTTTTATTCAAAACCTCTGTCATTTATTTTCTACAAAATATGTCAAATTTTGAAAGAGCTGTGCCAAACTCTCCTGGCATGACTGTGAATACTTCAAGTTCCCTCTGCAGTTCTAATAACTTTGCTTCAAATATTCAGCTATTCTGTTTAGTACGTATGGGCTTATCGTAACCATACCTTTTTGATAACTGTCTCTACCACTATGTGCTGTCCAGCTTTAACTGTTCATTGCATTAAGCCACAAATTCCACCAAATATAATATCCTTTCTTTTGTTTTTATTTGCCTGCCGCTGCTATCTCTGTGACTATTCCATTATTTTCAATCTGCATATTACTCCACGTGTTTTTAACCTGACGTATCCATGAGTGGTGGATACTACCTGACAGAATCCATGCTTTTAATGAGTGCATTTAATCCATCATCAACTGATGAAATAAGCAAAGCACTTTATTCTACTCCTTCCTTGTAACTTTATGTTCTACGTTACCCCACATCTTGTGCCCACTTCACATTTTTCCTTAGTTCTTCTGCTGTGATCAAGAAATTATTCATTATTTCACACCTGGCCAAAGGAAAGTTATGCGTATGTATATCCCAGGAACGGCCCCTTTCCTGCTCTAAGACAATGTATTTCTAAACCAACACAGAACTCTAGGAAATGGAAATACGTAGCATATATACAAGTTCACTTTTCAAATAGCAAAGGTTGGTTGTTGCTATCAAAACACAGTTGATCCCGACCATATTCCTGCGGCCAGCAGTAAAACGCTGAGAACTCACTTCACATTGCCGTAGATCTCTCTGTATGACTGTTACACCATTTGCTCGAGAAACTTGCGTGACTTGGATATCATGTAAGCATCCCCTGCTCTAAAAATATCCAGCATACCTTGTGCCAAGCTTAAGGGAGTTCAGTGTCACCATGGCTGTAAAACTTTGTTAATAAAGATAAAACTATCATAAAACCCAAGTTTGACTCGTCCCAAGGCACACTCTTCAGAACACTACTCTCCCAAAATCATCTGAGGGTAAAAATGTCATTTCTGAAAATGCACTGGGAAAACGACATTAATTCTGTCTTTATCTTGGCAATTCAACACGTGTTTAAAAACAGTAAGATCAGGGCCAGTGCCATGGCTCTCTTGGTTAATCCTCCACCTGTGGTGCCAGCATCCCTTATGGGCACCGAGTTCTAGTCCCAGATGCTCCTCTTCCAGGCCAGCTCTCTGCTGTGGCCCGGGAAGGCAGTGGAGGATGGCCCAAGTGCTTGGGCCCTGCACCCCATGGGAGACCAGGATAAGTACCTGGCTCCTGGCTTTGGATCGGTGTAGCTCTGGCCGTAGTGGCCATTTAGGGGGTGAACCAACGGAAGGAAGACCTTTCTCTCTGTCTCTCTCTCTCTCTCACTGTCTAATTCTATATGTCAAATAAATAAATAAGAATTAACATTCTTTTAAAAAAAGATTAAAAACAGTAACATCCTCTTGAGGCTGTCAAGCTTAAAACATCACAGTGAGCAGGGCTGGCGGTCAGCTCAGACGCACCTCAGCTGGGTTCTTGGCCAACCCATTCACTGCTTGTGGATTCTGAACAGGTTGCGGAGCCTCCCAGAGCCACGTGGTCTCACCTACACAATGCAAAGGAAATACCTCCTCTCACATTGACTGGCTGAGAAAATGTCCTCAAAATATGCATGCGAGCCCCCCAGCCGGGCGCACAGTAAGGGCTCACTACACAGCCCTGAGGACCCCTTCTGCCTTATCGATCAAAGTAATGGCAGAATTCACCTCGTTCCGTTTCTTCACACTCTTGGCTGTGCGACCTCCTGTTTGCCCACCCGAGGAACACAGCTCTGCCCAGCACATGGCGGGGGGGTGGGGGGCCCTGACCCGGGAGCTGAACGGACTGTGTCTGGTCTCTGCATTTCCCTTTGCAGAGTTTCCAGTCTGAGCTCCGTGTGTTGAGACTCCTCCAGGTGTCCCTGTGCCTCCGGAAAGAAGGCACTTCCTGGAAATGAGAGACGTTTCGAACCACGCAGGACCACAGGAAATTGAGAGAGGGAGAGAGGACTCTTCCTTCCTGGCTGAAACCAGGAGCCCAGAGCTCCACCCAGTTCTCCATGTGGGAAGCTGTTACCCAAGCATGTAAGCCGTCATCCACAGCTTTCTCAGGTGCATGAGCAGGACCTGGATCGGAGGCAAAGCAGCTGGGACCCCAACCAGCACTTGATATGAGACGCCAGCATCACTGGCATGGCAGGTGGTGCCTTAACCTGCTGTGGGCCACGACGCCGGCACCGTCTGAGCACTCCTGACAATGCTGCCGATGTGCAGAGGATGTAGTGATCACAGCGTGTGCAAACATGAAAGGGAGGGAGGGAATGAGACTGGGCCTTTTCCTGATGTTCTGATTGACAGGTGACGCTTGCACGTTACAACACACACACCCAGCGTGAGCAGCTCGCGCCAGCCAGCCAGCCTTTCACGTCTTCATCTCCTGCTCATCTCTGGCATCTGCCAGTTTGCCTCTCCCAGGTCTTCCCCAAGAACGGAATGCGTTCTCCCCAGCTACAGCTGCCCCACCGCACCGCAGCTCTCAGGCGCCAGGTGTGGGACTGGAAGCTTCAGAACGATGCGTGTGGAAGGAAAACATACTTCACCATGGCGTATGAGGCCACAGAACCCACGTTTTTGCCCCAGAACACATGGAAGCGTCCGTGCTTTCCCACACGCCAGTGACCGGCTCAGCTAACATTTTCACCACATCGTCTTCCCCCAGTGAAGTCAGCAGGAACAATATCCAGCCCTGTGCTGGCTGCCCGGGCTCACAGGAGAAGCCAGTAAAACACAACACCCACAAAAGGGCTGATTCCAGAAAGGGCTCCCCCCTCACCTGTCTACCCTCACCAACCAAGCAGCAGGGGCCTCACAGCCTAGGATCCTGGGAGCTGAGCTCCTGCTGAACTTTCTCAACATTCCAGGACCAGCAAAACCCGTTATTTGGACCCACAGGCTATTCCTGGATAGATTAGTCCTGGCGGTTCCAAGCTGTGGGCAGAGGGGAGTGGTGAGGCCCTCCCGGGCTTGTAAGGAAGCGTCCTGGCTGCAATCCGTGTGGAGATGTCCATGGAACGCCAGTGGGTCAGGGGCTCTCAGATGCAGTGGGGACAGCGCCAGTGCTCCGTTCCCCTAGGCTGCTCCCAGTCCCCAAAGCCAAGGGCTCCAGGGCACAGCAGGAAGGCACAGAGGCTCCCAGGGATGCAGGCGTCTGCCTTCTCTGTGCCGCCTCCACCCAAACCCCTCCCTGTGGTGTTCAGCCCTGTCTCCCCGAAGACGCGATGCAAAGGAGAGGTGGGAAGGAAGAGGGCCAGGAGCAGCCCACCCGGCCAGCGTTCCCTCTGCCGCCACACAGACTCACACCCGCCGTGGAACTGTGTGTGATACCCTCCAAAATGCCCAAGAAAAGTTAACTGCCACCTAGCAGCTGTTAAGAGCGGGGCCAGGGGGACCTTGAAGAACCCACTTGGTCCTGAGGACCCTGCCATCACGATGAGTTGACCTCAAGACAGGAACAGGCCTGCTGGAAGGTCAAGGTCCACCCGCACTCGCTCCCTTTGTCTTTCCCACCCACTCCCTGGGGCCTTCTGCTGTGGAATGACGCAGCCCCCGGATTTCCCAACCTGCAGAATCGTACAAGCCAAACAGACTTCCGTTCATTATCCACAGGACACGGACCGAGCGCACTGCTCACCGAGACCAAGCAGGCGCCGGGCTCCCAGGAGTTACCTGGAACTGTGACCAGGTCCGCAGAGTCACCAGGAGCCCCTGCCCACCAGCCCGGGCAGCTGCAGGTCTGACACTTCTTCCCGTGTGTATGGAATAGCCACTGGCCTGGGCACCTTCCCGCGCCCTTCCCAGCTTGCCTCCAAGGACCTCTGCAACCCAGTGCCCTTCTTAGCAAAGCACACGGGGTCGGTTTCTGTCTCAGCTCCGCTTAGGCATCCGTCAGAGAGCAGGGGCTGTCTCTCGTTCCTCTCCGAGCTCAGCCTCAAGTCTGGCACAGGACACACACCCTTGAAGGTGCTGGATTTTTAAGTCACATGATCACATATTCAAACCCAGGAATGAGGAAACTCCTTCAAGTAGAGAAACTCGATAGGAAACCTTTAATTTCTGGAATTGGTGGATATCATCCTATTCAGAAACAGAGATGAGAAAATAAGATGCTGAGGTGGAAACACACAAAGAGCGAGTAAGATGTAATTATCGTCCCGTCATGCTGCTGAGGGCCCACGCCACACTCTCTGCTAGCAGTTAAGGAAGATCGAACAGCAATAAAATAAACACTGATAGACGGAATAAACACTGGCTTGCAGACGGAATTTGCCTACAAACCTGCAGATCTGCTGGCATTTAAAGTCTAAAGTAGGGGCTGCTGTCATGGTGCAGTGTGTTAAGCCGCCACCTGTGACACTGGTGTCCCAATCAGACCACTGGTTCAAGTTCAAGCTACTCTGCTTCCAATCCAGCTCTCTGCTAATGCGCCTGGGAAAGCAGCAGAGGATAGGCCAAGACCAAGATGGAGTTCTGGGCTCCTGGCTTCGGCCTGGCAAAGCCTTGGCCATTCCAACCATTCTGGAAGAGGATCAGTAGATAGAAGATCTCCCTGTCTCTTTCCCACCTTGCTCTCTCGCTCTCGTCACTCTGTCCCTCAAGTAAATAAATAGATCTTCTTTTATAAGTCTAAACTAGAGGCCGGCGCTGTGGCACAGTGGGTTAAAGCCCTGGCCTGAAGCGCCAGCATCCCATATAGGCACTGGTTCGAGACCTGATTGCTCCACTTCTGATTGAGCTCTCCGCTGTGGCCTGGGACAGCAGAAGAAGATGGCCCACGTGCTTGGGCCCCTGCACCTGCATGGGAGACCTGGAGGAAGCTCCTGGCTCCTGGCTTCAGATCGGCAAAACTCCAGCCATTGCAGCCAACTGGGGAGTGAACCAGCGGATGGAAGATCTCTCCTCTCTCTCTCGCTCTCTGCCCTCTGCCCTCTGCCTCTCCTCTCTCTGTTTAAGTCTTTCAAATAAATAAATCCTAAAAAAAAAAAAAAAAAAAAAAGCCTAAACTAGTTATAAATCCTTAGAGATTCTTGGCTTCATTATTTGTTTTTGAATTTGGAGTACACAGAAGGCATTTATAAAAATGATTTGTGTCAGTTAAAAGACCACCCAGATGGCTTAAGATGCGAGAAGATGGGGTATAAACTGATGTTACATGGAAACCAATGCAGAAGAAATTTTCTCCAATAGAGGACCTACCCAAGTCTGCCAAAGTTAGAAGGATTTGAGCACCCTACACACATTTTGTTTTTGGATTTCTACAAAATCTCTCTTTGAGAGCTACATTTGCTCATCAGTATCTTCACGACACACAATCAATTCGATAACACAGCACTGAATTTTAAAATAATACCTTTGGATACCCAAAGTGTGAATTTGATTTTTTCCCCATTCTGAGCACACATCTGTCAGAGGAGATTTATGTTCCCCACACTACATATGAATTTAAAACTCAGAGGAACTGAAGTTTTTTCATACAAGAAAAAATCTTCATGGATCTGAGCTTTTCTGTAACTGCATTCAGAAACATGAAGCCCAGTTTGGGTGCAGCCTGGAAAGTGAATCTTCTAAGAACTTCTACAGAATTCTGCAGAGTAAGGAGGACCACTGTCCAGATTTCTGCAGAGTAGGGATGACCACTGTCCAGGTCACACCCAGACTCCCATCACAAAGGGAGAAACTCAAAAAATAAAAGGTCACACAAGGTTTATGAAATTGTCAATTTCACCCCTAAAGCCACAGCCACAGGAGACTCCAAACCACCCCCCTTCAGTCCAACCTCCTGCTATAGTAAACCGACGATACTGTACCAACCAGACCTCTGTAGAATGTTCTAGACAACCACGGAGCAAGGCTTGAGTTTTTCTTAGGGATAACCAAGTCTATGTCCACCAGAACGCGAGGTCCCTGACAAGACGGGGTCTGTTCTGTTCGCTAGGGTATGCCTCAGGACCCGGCACATGGCAGGCACGTAGTGGAGTCTGCATTTGTTGAGAGCTCACCGTATGTGAGGCATTCACACACATCATCTCATTTAACCCCCAAATCACAGTCAGGGACAGAATTGGGCTCCACCCCATCCATACACCGAAGTCCTCACTGCTATTATGTCTGTATTTGGGAACAGGGTCCTTAACAGCTCACTGAAGTTCTATTAGGGAGTTGGATACAGGAAAAGTAAGGTCACTCCACTAATAGTGGAAGAATGATACACCAGCTCCCCCTAATAGCAGTGAGGTTCTCCATTTTCACTGGAAATGAAGGCAAAAAAATCCCCGCAGTTGAACATGACCCCGACCTCGTATCTCTCAGCAATGACCCCACAGTTGAACATGACCCCGACCCCGAATCTCTCAGCAATATTCCCTGCAGTTGAACATGACCCCCGACCCCGTATCTCTCAGCAGTGACGCACGCAATCGAACATGACCCCCGACCCTGTATTCTCTCAGCAATGATGCCCGCAATCGAACATGACCCCCAATCCCGTATCTCTCAGCAGTGACCCCGTAGTTGAACATGATCCCCGACCCCATATCTCTCAGCAGTGTTGCCCGCAGCTGAACATGACCCCGACCCCGTATTTCTCAGCAGTGATGCCCACAGATGAACATGACCTGACCTCGTATCTCTCAGAATGACCCCACAGTTGAACATGACCCCGACCCTGTATCTCTCAGGAGTGACCCCTGCAGTTGAACATGAACCCCGACTTCATATCTCTCATCAATGATCCCCGCAGTTGAACATGACCCCAGACCCCGAATCTCTCAGCAGTGATCCCCGCAGTTGATCATGACCCCTAACCCCGTATCTCTCAGCAGTGACCCCATAGTTGAACATGATCGCCGACCCCATATCTCTCAGCAGTGACCCCACAGTTGAACATGATCGCCGACCCCATATCTCTCAGCAGTGACCCCGTAGTTGAACGTGACCCCCGACCCTGTATCTCTCGGCAATATAATTGGCGTCACTGCCTTAGCCGTCCTGTGCTCTGAGAAGGGAGCCATCTGTCTTCCGTGTACTTCTGTAGCCCATTTAAAAGTGGAGGATTGAGCTAAAGAGGCTCTTACGGAGAAACGCGAGAGGCGGCAGGACTTATAACCATGATTACGCCTTCTTAGCAGCCTCCCACTCGCCAAATGCAATCTGTGAAGTGGAGCTGAGGCCCCACCAACAAATAAATTGTAATCTGCTCCTCCCGGGGCTCTAACCTGATGGTGCTGTTGTGAGAGAGGTGCACCGTCCTCATTTAACGCTGACTTGCTCCCTTCCTGGTACAAGGGAGACTAACATAGCTCCCTGAGCAGAGCCTGAAATGCTGGGCTTTTCACACATCTCATTAATACACAAGGGAGCTCCTGAAAACACGTGGAAAATTAAACTTAAGTAGAGATGATTAGGGTGCAAAAAACTTTAAATCCTCACATACTTTTCTCATAATACATATTCTCCATGAACTGTTTGAAGACCACACGTATTGATCAAGAAACCATTAAAGGAGTGGGCAGTTTAGCCTAGTAGTTAAGATGCACGCGTCCCACGTCAGAGTGCCTGGGTTCCATTCCAGCTCCAGCTCCTGACTCCAGCGTCCTGCCAATGCAGACTCTGGGGGCAACAGTGAAGACCCAAATGACTGGGACCCTTGGGTGCCTACCACCCACATGGAGACCCCAGACTGAGTTCCTGGCTCCCAGCTGTGGCCCAGATGTTGAGGACATTTGGAGAATGAACCAGCAGATGGGAATGCTCTTCCTCCATCCCTCCCTCCCTCTTTCCCTCCTTCCCTCCTTTCTTCCTTCCTCCCCTTCCCACCACCACCCCAACCCGTAGGTCGGTCTGTCTCTTTCTATTGATCAAATAAAAACAATAATGATATTCACAGTAATGTTTAAAAACTTTAAATGCTTCACTACTCCAGTCTGCCACTCCACTCGGCTAGCTACCGCTCACTAACCAGAGTTGGTGCCCTGTTGACCAATGCAGGTTCAGAGGTCAGGACGTCTACAATCAAACCTCATCAATGCAAAGTTCGCTGTCTACTCTAGCAACCACATGCGGCTGCTGAACTGACGTGTGACAGACATCAGAGGGTCTGATTTCTAAACACTTGATTTTCATTGAACTTCAACAGCCCCAGGGGTGGGGGCTGCCCTGACTCCCTGCTCACCGGCCTCTGGGGCTGCAACAATGTCTCTGCATGGCAGTTTCTGCACCTGCAGACCAGGGCTGAGAGCTCCCACTCCTGGAGCTGCTGCCTGGACCCAACAGGGAAAACACACAGAGCCCCGGCAAGTGCAGGGACTCCCTGTCTCGGTCTTCGCTCTTCCCCCCTCGCACCCCCACTGCCGATGGCCATCTCAGCTTCCGCCTCCCCCCACCAAAAGACCCTGTAACCCATCTCACTCCCTTTGCTGAGTGCCACCCCCAATCCTCCCAGCAAAACATAACTGCAAGTGTTCCCACCATCAAGCTTCGCCATATCGTCCTCTGTTCAAAATCCCACAGATCTCTAAGACCTGCAGTGGAGTCCAGGAGGACTTCACAAAGTTCATGGAAAAAAAAAATAACTTGAATTAAAACATGAGCTTGGGGCCAGCGCTGTGGCATAGCAGGTAAACCTGCTGCCTGTGATGCTGGCATCCCATATGGGCACTGATTTGAGTTCCAGCTGCTCCACTTCTGATCCAGCTCTCTGCTATGGCCTGCTAAAGCAGTGAAAAATGGCCCAAATCCTTGAGCCCCTCCACCCATATGGGAGGCCCAGAAGAAGCTCCTGGCTTCAGATTGGCCCAGCTCCAGCCATTACGGCCATCTAGAGAGTGAACCAGAGGATGGAAGACCTCTCTCTGTGTCTCTTTCTCTGTGTCTCTCTTCCTCTACCTCTGCCTCTCTGTAATTCTGTCTTTCAAATAAATAAATAAATCTTTAAAAAGAGAGAGAGAGAGAGAGAGAGAGAGAGAGATAAGCTTACTCAGCACAAAAAAATCTGAAATCGGTGCAAGTTCATTCATAATACACACCTTCCACGAACTCTGCAAGGCCTCTCACATGCAGTCTGACTTCTTAAGCTGAGGCTTCCCGTGGTCTCCTGGATGAAACCACAGGGCCACGCAGGCAGTGCAGCCTGCTCGCTCAGAACGGCCAGGCCTGTTTCCACTGCACGCCCATCTCAAACACTCATTCCCCTTCTCCTGACTTCACCACACTCATCCTCATCCCGGAAGCCACCCCTCTGAGCTACTCACAGTAGAACAAGGCCAGCTCCCTTCCCGCATGCTACGAGGGCCCACTAAGAGCAGCAGCTCCTGCAACAGGAGGAGTCACACTCTGGTGTCACCAAGAGAACCCCACACAGCGCATGCACGGACGAGGCACCCATGACCACGTAACAGATTCTGCTGGACGTGAATGGTCTGAACAGTGTCTACTGTTCAGAAGGAAAACGAGGGTCTTGGGAAATCTGTGCTACCCAACGGCATCTGAACTTCCCACCTCAAAACAACAGCTTGGAGAGAAACACAGGAAAACAAAATCTAGGCAAACACTGCCTCCTAAACCAATGCATGCCTCAAACAAAGCCCGCAGTGACTGCCTGACCTCCTTCTCAATCCTATTAGAAGACTTCCCTCGGGATGGCTCAGTCCCTGGCCACATGCACCCCATTTCAGGCTAAACGGCCGAGCACGCCTTCCCCTGCACAGCCCCACACTCACTTCCCTTCTGCCTCTCCTGCACCTGCCTCCTCTCCCTGGGCTCCCACTCCGTCACAGTCACCTAGGCAGTGTTTTCAAACAAGGCCCCAGTCACCTTACCTGCCACCCTTCGAAGCCTCCACGAAATCCCACCCCGGAATATGCTCTCCCACCCAACGATGACCATTTTACCTCCCTCTGCTGACAGATAGTTGAGAAAGGGGAAAGATGGCGGTGATCAGACAAACCCATTGCAGCTCCCGCGGGCCAGGCCTGCAGCAGCGGCCCTGAAGACAGGTCTCTGATCTCAGGCAGGGAGCTGTCTACACCCTGTTCTCTTCTCACACAGCCTCTACTGCCGTGCTGCTCAAACCTGGGAGGGGCACTTGATGAGCGTCCAGTCCTGGGCGGGGGCCCCAAGGCAGTGAGTCTGGGGATCCCCAGAAACTCACATTCTCTCTCAAGGTGAAGGCCACACGGCCACAACTGCCTCCTCTTCCTCTCTCAGCCAGTGTTCTGCCCCCCAGGAGCTCAGCAACAACCAACAGCAGCAGAAAGACCTCCCTCTCCCAGCAAAACCCGACCCTCCCGGTGAGAGCAATCAGGTGGAGAGGCTCAGGCAGAACAAGGCACTCGGGCTCAGGAGGCCAACACCACAAGGCTCGCCGTCTCCAAAGGTCAACGCCAACGGCAACCCAGGAAACTCAATAGGCGAGCCTGGGGGTCCAGCCAACCCTGGGAAAGCAGTAGAAGATGGCTTGGGCCACTGCACTCACGTGGGAGACCCTGAAGAAGCTCCTGGCTCCTGGCTTCGCATCAGCCCAGTTCCAGCCATCGTAGCCGTCTGAGGAATGAAGCAGCAGATGGAAGACCTCTCTCTCTCTCTGTCTCTCCCTCCCTCTGTCTGTAACTCTGCCTCTCAAATAAATACATAAAATCTTTAAAAGGGGGGGAGGGTAGCACTGTGGCACAGTGGGTTAAAGGCCTGGCCTACAGTGCCAGCATCCCATATGGGCACCAGTTCAAGTCCCAGCTGCTCCACGTCTAATCCAGCTCTCTGCTATGACCTGGGAAAGCAGTAGAAGATGGCCCAAGTCCTTGGGCCCCTGCACCCATGTGGGAGACCTGGAAGAAGCTCCTGGCTCCTGGCATTGGATCAGCTTAGCACTGGCCATTGCAGTCATTCGGGGAGTAAACCAACAGATACAAGACCTCTTTCTCTCTCTCTGGCTCTATCTCTCTCTGTAATTCTGCTTTTCAAATAAATAAAATCAATCTTTTTAAAAAAGAAAATACCTAAATCTGGGAATAACCAGATAAGCCCAGAGCATTTTACAATTCCAGGAACTACAGAAAATGTTCCAGACATCCAACAATGGGGGTGCACTGCATACACCAACTGACAGAGCTCCCAGCATCTGAAGCTGGAACAATTCCAACAACAAAACAAAGAAATTGTATTACAACCCAAAATATAAAGATCTGTAAGTTCATAGTGATATCAAAAAAGAAAAAAAAAGACAGGGAGATGAGAAAATCTCTGGAGAGAATTCCAAATGATGCATGCAAGGCACCCACCTTCCAGGAAGGCAGCTTAGTGCCCACGCCTCACATGCAGGCCACGCAGTGACTTCCTCCCCAAGAGGAAGGCTGGGGGCCCAGGAGCAGTTTCACAGTTACTGGAGAAATCCCGTCAACCACTCCAACTGCAACACCAAGATCAAGGTCAGTGGTGATGAGTCATGCTGACAGCACAAACCCTAACGAGGACGAGATGGAAAGAGCACTCCATGTCTGTGATCTTCCGCCCCAAAATCCACAGGCCCAGGCTGGTCAGGACCTGTGAAGCACCGCACTCAACTCCTGAGCACCACGAGGGCCGAACACTAGTGAGGGTCGAGAATCCACCATGGTCCAGCAAAACCAAAACTGACCTGACAGCCCCCGGGGATCAGGACTCTGGAGCAGAAGAGAGGCCATAGGTTTAAAAAAAAAAAAAAAAAAAAAAAAAAAAAAAAAAACCACAGGCCATTGCTGTGGTGTAGCACATAAAGCTGCCGCCCGCAATGTTGGCATCCCATATGAGCGCCGGTTCAAGACCCAGCCGCTCCACTTCCAAACCAGCTCTCTGCTGTGGCCTAGGAAAGCAGTGGAAGATGGCCAAAGTCCTTAGGCCCCTGCACCCACATGAGACCTGGAAGAAGCTCCGGGCTTTGGATCAGTACAGCTCTGGCCATTGCAGCCAACTGGGGAGTGAACCCGTGGATGGAAGACCCCTCTCTCTGTCTCTGCCTCTCCTTCTCTCTGTGTGTAACTCTGACTTTCAAATAAATAGTAAATAAATCTTTAAGGAAAAAACAAGGAGATCTGAGACAGAATGAGTCCATTAACAAATGCGCCAAATCAAGATAAGAAGTTGCAGCAGGAGGCTGGAGAGGGCACACAGGAGCTCTCTGTATCCTGCAATTCTGCAAATCTAAAACTCTTCTAAATTTAAGTTTAAAACAGAAACTTAAGAGGACAAGAAATAGCACCTACTTTCCTCATTTAAACCCACAGGAAGATCTAATTGGAAAGATTTCCATTCAGCATGCACTTTACATACTGCAATTCTAATTTTATCTGGAAGGTGCAGACACAGATTTTAAAGTTATTCCCACATAAGTCATCCCACCTATGATGAGGTCCAAGGCCAAATAAGTCAAACCTGGGACAGATGACCAGTTAGGCCGCATGAGAAAAACCCACCCTTGGGACAACGGGAGCGACCGAGGCCTCAATGGCACGGACGCCCCTGCCTGCGTGCTGAGCTCCTGTCACCCACTGTTCTCTGCAAACTGGTCCCCCTTGTCAGAGAGCAAACGCCACAAGGAGAGCACCTCAGCTTCACGCCTGCACATGGAGGAATGCGTTCTCCCCCACACCGCTGGGAGGGGCAGGCGGCGTGCTCCTCTTGCAAAACATGCAGCCCAACTCCCAGCTCTCCCTGCAGCCCAACTCCCAGCGCTCCCTGCAGCCCAACTCCCAGCTCTCCCTGCAGCCCTGCTGACCAGCTCTCCCTGCAGCCCAACTCCCAGCGCTCCCTGCAGCCCAACTCCCAGCGCTCCCTGCAGCCCAACTCCCAGCTCTCCCTGCAGCCCTGCTGACCAGCTCTCCCTGCAGCCCAACTCCCAGCGCTCCCTGCAGCCCAACTCCCAGCTCTCCCTGCAGCCCTGCTGACCAGCTCTCCCTGCAGCCCAACTCCCAGGTCTCCCTGCAGCCCTGCTGACCAGCTCTCTATTGCAGAAAGAGACCGAGCTTGGAACATATGCAACTCAGCTTTCACACCACTCAACAAGATGGCACACAAATGTGTGACTGTGTGGTCACCACCCCTGGGTCCGTCTCCCTCGTATGTGAAAGTGACAGCCCTCTGAGGGCCATGCCTGTTTTGTTCAGTGCCATACTCCCAGGATGCCAGGCACACAACCCTGGAACACGAGAGCACTATGCATTCAAGAAACATTTGCAGAGTGAATGAAGGAGATCATCAATCACAGGTTACTGAGGTTTCGCTCAAGTCTACAGAGAACCCCTAATCGTTCCAAATGCATGCATTTCCCTCGGTTGATTTAACATCAAAACCATGCCTCTGGCTCATTAGCTTTATTTACAGGTTCAAACAGCTTAGTAACGGAAGGCAGACGTGATTAGCATCATCTTCAGGTTCAAAGTGCCAGAGAAAAAAGACAGATGATGAAGAGTTATTCGTGAGCGCCCGACTGCATTATTGATTTTTATTAACAAACTTACTCATCTGCAGGCTAATTTCTCCAGGGCCCAGCAAATGGTTTTAGACTACGTAATCGCCAGTCCATGCTAATTCACAGTTGTTTAGAACCGTGCTCTTAGGTGTTCGATAACCACCTCCCAATGAACGCTATATCCAACCTGGACAAGTTAGTAATCTACAGAAAACTTAGGAGGGTTATGCTGTCTTGGAAAAAGAACACAGCTGAGCTCAGAAGACTCATTCAAGCCTTCATTTAACGCTTCACCACCCATCAGCAAATTTTACTGAATTCCATCACCAGACATCATGTAAGGAACAGTGCGATATAGCCAAATCATTCAAGCAATCAAAACCACATCTCTAAATTTAGATGGAGATTAGACCAAAGGCAGAATAGAGATATGCAACTACCATTCCACCTACGACATAACAGCCGTGAAATGACATAAAAAGTCTATGAAATGACAGAGCAAGTCTAGCACAGCTCTGTCGTTTGGGTACGGAAGCCCGGAGGGGACTGACTCGGGGTGTTGCACAGTGAGAGAGGAGTACTGGTGGTCTCCTACACGTTCAGCTGTCTCCTAGATGTGGTCTCCTTGCAATCAGGAGTTGTTTCTTCAAATAAACGACACTGAGATACACCTGCTACTAGAATTGAGGGATGACTCCTCCCCCATTGAACTCTTCTCCAGGAGGCTGACCCAGGAGAAAAGGAGAAGGCAATTTCCCAGCATCCAGGTCAGCTCCGGAAGTACCCCTCGCTGCCTCAACACCTCGACAGGTAGCAGTGGCAAAGCAACAGCACTAGGCACGGCGACGAGACTCTGTGCCCGCTGTACAGGTTCCCCAGACTCGACACACCACCCCCCTACTCCTTCTTCACAACCCACGCAGGGCCATTCGCAGCCTTGCCTCTTGGATTCAGGTCCGCAGAGCACACTGGAGCTCTCCAAGGTGAGACACAGCACAGGGCGAAGCTTGCAGACGTTTCTTGGACCTCCTCCTGCATCGCCAGTGCTTCCTAACACAGGCCACACGGGGCTCCGGCAAGCTCCCCTCTACCACCCTCTGTCCTGCTTCCAGATGATGCCACTCTGAGGCCCCCGGAGAGTCCAGCAGAGGACGACAGAGGGAGTGAGCTGGGGAAGGGCAGAAAAATAAAATCCTCCCAGCAGGAAGGTGGCGCTGAGTGCCCCAAACTGTGGCTACCCCACTTTAACACCAAAAGGCCACTGTTCCTGACCTAAGCAAGGTGATCGGTCCACCACCAAACGGCTTGAAATCCAAACCCTAGAATGGGCCAAGAAAATCTCAAGTGGGAGCTGGGACAACTGGCACCTGGCTGCTGTCACGTCACAGCTACAGCTCTGTATCAATGACACTGCCAAGTCCCTGGGAGACAAAAGGCAGGACTAGGAATACGAACACACGTCTGTGCTCCAGGAACAACCCAAGGGGACAGCAGGCAATGGGGAGGAGGTGTCGGTGTCTGAGAGATGGGACAGCAGAGACAGACAACGCAGGAATCAGATGTTTCCACCCCAGAAAGGGCAGAGACCCCAACGAGGCTACTCTGAGTCCGTCTGCAGCAGCTCACAGTGGGCGGGGGCACTCAGCACTCCCAAGTGCCACCCTCCTGTGCCCAGGCTGCACTCCCGGACCAGGGCAGGAGGCCCAGGGCTGCAGCTTCTAACCCAGTCCTCCCTCCAGCACAGACAGGGCCTCGTATGTGTTCCCTTTCTCCAAACCAATCCTAGCACTGAGCCCAAGAGCCGTGCTACCCCACACAGCACCTTCCAAAGACCACAACATGCCATGCATGGGCAAGAGTGTGTGTGTATGTGTGCGTATTCAATCATGTGTGAGCACATGTACGACGAGCGTGTGCATGTGTGTGCATGCGTGTGTGTGCACACGTGCAGAACGACGGTTGCCCCCAGCTTATTCTTCACTCCAAGTCAGTGAAGGGGAGAGAGGACATGGTAAGGCATGGCTCTGAGGTTCCCCTGAACACTGCTAACCTCCCGGAAAGCACCAAGGGCCCACATGTTCACCTTCCCTCCTCCTGCGTGGCCCCTATAGCAAGAACCCAATGAGGAGGACCAGATGCAACAGACGCTGGCGCTCTGAGTACCTGGAGTCAGCAGTGTCCAGGGCTTGGTGACAACACAACCTTTATTTGTCACTCAAATGGTTGTCCTGTGGAGCTCATTCTCGGTTTTGCATTAGCAACTGGTGACCTGGGCCGCAGGTGGAGCTAATTAAACGCTACCTCCAGTTATGAGTTCCTCGTCTGGTGTCCTCTCTTAGTTCTACAGAAGCTCCAGCTCCACGGGCTCATGCTGTCGCTATGCCCTCCCCTGACCCCCACTCTCGAGGTCGGCCCCCACGTTTCTCACCTCGCATTCCCTGTTCTGTGCAGCTCGCCAGAGGAACAGCTCTGGAATTTACCCGTCTCATTTCTGCCCATCCTTGTTGCCGCTATCTCATTTTGACTCCTTCCCTCTGACACAAAAGATCCCCTCTAAGCAATGTTCTTTCTTGAATCCTAACAGCAGCCGCACTATAATTAGTCCATTATCAGAATAAGCACCCTGTGTCAAGTGCTTCTTTGCACGATTAGCCGGCCCTCCTCATACTGTTCCACCTCCCGCACACTCACCCCGGGACGGTTCCATTACTGTCTCCACCGGACACAAGAAAAAACCTGAGCTCAGAGAGGCCAGCAGCCAGGCCAGGCAGCCTTTGCACACCACTGCTGAGCACAGAAGCCCACACCGTCTTCATGCAGAACAGCAGAGAGGAGCCCCCAAACTTAGAAATGGAACCAGCATGGGACCCCGCCATTTCATTTCCAGGTACGTATACATGGAATTTAAAGCAGAGTTGAAATAAAAGTAAAGCCAATAAGACCACCATCCTAAAGGGACATCGGTGTGGCCACACTCGTCAGAGCCAGCAATGCCAGCAGACCCGGAGTTTCGGTTACACAGATGAGAGGGCTCTGTAGACCCAGCGGGCAGCCTGGCCCCTGCAGCTAACACTGGTGTTCCATATGCGCAAAAGGTTCTAAAGGGTGGATCTTTCGGCAAGTGCTCTTACCACAAATTGATATGTACGAAATAATTAAAGGCACGAGGGAATCTTTGGGAGCTAAGGAGGAGGTCTTGGCCATGATGGAGGTGAGGGTCTCTTGAGTGTCTTTGCCCGAAACTCAAAGTTGTGTGAACACAGCAGCTAAACACAGTCTTTCCATATAAACCGGTCCCCAGCCACGTGGTTTCCAGGGCAGGTGTGTGGAACAGCGGCTAACGGGCTGCCGGGGATGCCTACAAGTCATACCAGAGTCTCGAGTTCAAGGCAGGACTGGCTAGCTTCAGGTCCAGTTTACTGGAGATAGCAGGTGGTGGCTCAAGTACTTGGGCCCCGGCCACCCATGTGAGAAAACTGGACTTCGTTCCAGGGTCCTAGCTTGGGTCTGGTCCACCCAGCTGTAGTGAATATTTAGAGAGTGAACCATGAGACTGAAGCGCTCTCTCCTCTCTCCTCTCCCCTCTCTGCCTTTCAAAATAAATTGTATTTTTTGAACAAAAAATGGTTTTCAGAACAGAGAGCACCACTTTCTCAACTTCTAAGCCAGAGACTTGAGCACCGCTGCCCGCCCACAGCCAGCACAGGTCCAGGTTTTCGGAGACGCTTTTCTCAGCAAGACCATTTCCTCCAACGTGTGCCTAGAAGTGATCAAACTGCAACACCTCTACAAGCGATCTCTGTAAACATACACAAGTCTCAACATGGTTTTGGCTGCACTTTTATTTATGGTTATAAAAATGCAGTCCTTGACCGGTGCCGCAGCTCACTAGGCTAATCCTCCGCCTTGCGGCGCCAGCACCCCGGGTTCTAGTCCCGGTCGGGGCGCCGGATTCTGTCCCGGTTGCCCCTCTTCCAGGCCAGCTCTCTGCTGTGGCCCGGGAGTGCAGTGGAGGATGGCCCAAGTGCTTGGGCCCTGCACCCCATGGGAGACCAGGAGAAGCACCTGGCTCCTGCGTTTGGATCAGCGCGGTGCACCAGCTGCAGCAGCCATTGGAGGGTGAACCAACGGCAAAGGAAGACCTTTCTCTCTGTCTTTCTCTCTCACTGTCCACTCTGCCTGTCAAAAAAAAAAAAAATGCAGTCCTCATAAGGGTAAGATAGGCAGGAAAATAGTTGGAGGAGGTCTTCAAGAATCGTTTGTTCCTACATAGCCTCAACCTGGGGTGGCGCGTGTCCCACGGTTGCCCTCTGAGACTCCAGAGGCATTTTTCTCGCACACACAGGACTGGCTTCATTTACAGGCACAATCTGCCTTCCAGTGTTCAACAAAGCGGGTACAGGAATGCCCTCAACACACAGCAAGTACCAAGGTAACTCCCAACCCGACATCTGAATTCCACTGTTGCATGGTTAATTCTTTTATACGGAGATGTATTCTTTTGCTAGGCCCACTTTTAAAACATGTGTTTATCCACTGGGAACAATAACCTTAGCCACTACTAGCTTAGTGTGAGTAAATATTTCAGATGCTTCCTGAGAAGATGAGAGCAGGAACCAGAACATGAAGAGACTTCAAAAAGTGCCTAGGAAATGGAATTACAAGATAAATGTGGGAGCTGGCATTGTGGCACAGCCAGTTAAATCACAGCTTACAATGCCACCATCCCATACCAGAGTACCGGCTCACGTTCCAGCTGCTCTGGGTTTGTTTTTTGGCGGTTTTTTGTTTGTTTGTTTTTTTCTGGGGGGGGGGGCACTGGGGGATTGTTTGTTTAAGATTTATTTATTTATTTATTTGAGAGGTAGAGTTACAGAGACAAGGAGAGACAGAGAGAATGGTATTCCATCCACTGGTTCACTCGTCAAATGGCCACAACCGCCAGACCTAAGCTGATCTGAAGTCAGGAGCCCGGAGCTTCTTCTTGGTCTCCTACACAGACACGGGGGCCCAAACACTTGGACCATCTTCCACTGCATTGCCAGGTCATTAGCAGAGAGCTGGCTTGGAAGGGGAGCAGCCAGGACACAATAGGTGCCCACTTGCAATGCCATAGGCAGAGGCTTAGCCTACTACATACACCACACCATTGACCCTTAGCTGCTCTTTTTTTGATCCAGCTCCCTGCTAATGTGCCTGGGAAAGCAGGAAAGGAGGCCCCAAGTACTGAGGCCCCTGTCACAGATGTGGGAGACCCAGATGGAGCTCTGGGCTCCAGGTTTCAGCCTGTTGCAGCCCTTTGGAGAATGAAACAGTAGTTGGAAGAGCAGTTTCTCACTGTCTCTCTGCATGTCAAATAAATAAATGTTTTTAATAGAAGAGAATAAATTTGGGAATGAAAAATTTTTTTAAATCCTGTGTACAATGGGTCTTCCAAAGTTTCATGAAAAACACATGTTACAAAAAAAAACATTCATGGATCTCAATTTAGCTTCATGCCACCTAAGAGTTCTGGTTCATTGATGATAAACCTGTCATCCTCGCAGCCACTGGGAGAGCCTGGGCCCCTGAACACTGGATTCCAAGCAAACTCCAAAGAGGGAACAGAAAAGGCTGTGGGTGGGCGATCCCAGCCGCCAGGCGAGAGCCAGTGCTGCGGTTACCTCACTTTTGACAGAGGTGCATCCAAGCCTGTCACTGCTGAAGCAAAGCAATGAGCTGCTTTTATCCGGATTGAAATCAGACACCCCCTTTTATTAAAAAAAAAAGTCATTAGTAATCTGAATAGCCACAGTCTTTAATCTTGAGATTAACTGTGTTTCAGAAGTGACAAGTAGTTATTTGTATTAAAAATCCTCTTTCATCCATGGCAGTGGAGTGCTGTTCATCCATCCAAGTCTTTTACCAACTACATGGGGTATATTATTTTCTAAGTTTAAAGTGAGGGATAAAATTTTTAAATGTCTTTTCTTCTCCTCTTTAGCTTTTAAAAAAATATGGATTTTTTAAATTATTTCTGAGTGCAGTGCTCAGAAACGTTACGTGTCCAGAGAGCCCAGACCATCAAATGCACTTTCCTCTCTGCTCCCACTAATACTACTGGCATCGCTATTGTTTGAACTCAAGTTCCTGAAACTGAAAAATCAGACGTCAACAACGAGTGTAAGGGAAGGCGGCTCACCCTCCAGCAAACCAGCAGCTGAATTCCCTCCTAATGGGGAAAATGCCTCTGGACAGACCTTCCCCGGGGACAAGAACAGAATCCCACCCTTGACAACGTGTCTCGAGGCATCTGTCTCTCCCACTTGCTTAGAGAGGAAGCTAATTGAAATGATGTGCAAAAAAAAGCTTTTTTAATACCACTTATGTTACAGATCCAACTCTTTGCTTCTACGTGTGATGATAGCCAACTACAGCGTCTGAAATACCCCAATTTATTGTGAGAGACCAAAACACGTTCTACAGTCACACCATGACATCGGCTTTACCTTCAGACATCCCAAAAGCTGTTCCCAGGAGTTAATGTCCAGCCCAAATCTGTAATAGAATACACTGTCCTTTGTGACATGACTGTCACTTCATTGAAGGAGTAACCACCAGGAAGCTGTGCTGAAAAAGCGTGAATTGAGTCTGAATTGAAAAAAAAAAAAAGAAGAAGAACAGACAATATTGGACATTTGTGATGTCGTTGCTGCTTTCCGCACCGTTAAGTCCCTAAGTGACCTCCACGATGACCCTGCCAGGAATGTTATCTAGGAAGTGAAGGTAAGGAAAGGAAGTACAGAGGGGTTAAGCAACCTCCACAAGCTCACACAGCTGGAAAACAGACACGGGGAACTTACTGGGAGATACGCCGGGACAGTTAATCCGTGTGACCAGTGTCACCATTAAGAGGGTAACAGGACTTGCCTCCATGGTTCCTCTGTCAGCTCAGGCTCAACAGTGCAGACAGGTGGAGCAATGACATGAAGCATCACACGGCTGTCACCGAGCTACGTGGAGGAGCAGGAGCGGCCCAGACACCCAGAGCCAGGAGGAAATCAGGGCCTGGAATCTTCCTGCCTGAATGAAAACCACTCTCTGGAAGGCCTGGGGCTGGGTATGAACATGTTGATGGAAGCGTACTCAGAACATCAGCTAGCACCAACCCCTGATGGGCTACAGAGAGGAGGAATTCTACCTGGGCTAGCGAGAGAGGACGCAGCAAGGGCCTTCTATCAGGAGCAGAAAGGGGGTGAGTGACCAGGTGTCACGTGGATGTGGGGGTCGCGGAATGGTCTCAATTCACTGTCGATCAGCAGGAGGCCTGGCTCGCATCTGGCACAGCTGACGAGTTACTGCCTGGGATCCTGCATCCCTCATAGAAGTGACTACATCCAGTTCCAATCCACTTCCAATCCAGCTTCCTGCTAAGGGCACCCTGGGAGGCAGCCGGTGACGGCTCAGCTACTTGGGTCCTGCCATAAATCCTTGGCCCACCCCCCATTCCAGCTGCCTTCTGATGGATACTCTGGGCAGCAGGAGGTGACGGCTCAGGTAACGGGTCCTGCCATGCACGTGGGCACCTGCACTGAGTTCCCAGCTCCTGGGTTTGGCCTGGCCCAGCCCCAGTCATCACAGCATTTGAGGAATGGACCAGTGGATGGATGCACTCTCCTTCTCTCTTTCTCTGTCTCTCATGAATAAAAAAAGGGACTGCCTAGCAGCTTCTCATTTGTCATGTCAGACATTTCTGAGACACATCGTATGAAAAGCAGGTTAACGCCAGTCAGGGCACTGCCAAAATCCAAGGTTAAAGTCTCAGAAGGCAAATGGATCACCATGAGTGTCTGCACAAAGCTCACAGTTCTTCCCAGCACCGACGCACGAAGCCTGTGGGTCACACGCTGACGTCCAGAACACGGGGACACCGAGCCTGCAGACACCAAGCGCTGCTCCAAACTCCAGCCCGCAGGGCCAGGCCGCGTGGCCCTTGTGCGTGGGGTTTAAGACTCAGCTCAGCAGCAGAGGGAAGGATACTGCTCCGTTTCCATTCTGCTCAGCACGGAACGGCTTACGCACTACTGAAATATAAGTAACATTTCTAATTGCATGATAAAAATACTCCGCACGGCAACTGCTCTTACGCTCGGCCATTTCATTACCTGATAATTACCAGATCATTAGAGCAAATAATACATCCTTGTGGGATAAACGTATGGCAGTAATTTCAGAGAGAAGAATAGAAAGGCTTTGTGTAAGTCACTGGTAGGCAATGTACAGAATTAGCTACCAAACTAAATGAATATCGATGCACTTTCACAAAGTAAAGCAGCGGCACACTGGCTTCTGCAGCCAGTTCTGCCTGACAAACCATAAAGCAAACATCTGGAAGGGCCAGCCTCCCCATGTCTCAGGTGTGGACAACCAGGCAGCAAAGCCAAATGACCCCAAGGGGCTGCAAGAACTCCTAGGGGCAGAGTCAGGGCCAGCACGGGTCTCTAACTCTCAGTTCTCATCCCTTCCTTCTTATCACTGCATACCCTGAATGCAACATTGATTTGCTTTTTTTAAAAAATAGTGTTATGTATTTCACAGGCAGAGTTACAGACAGAAGAGACAGAGAGAAAGGTCTTCCATCCAATGGTTCACTCCCCAAATGGCTGCATGGGCTGGAGCTGTGCAAATCTGAAGCCAGGAGCTTCTTCTGGGTCTCCCATGTGGGTGCAGGGGCCCAAGGACTTGGGTCATTCTCTATTGCTTTCCCAGGCCACAGCAGAGAGCTGGATCAGAAGAGGAGCAGCCGGGACTAGAATGGCACCCATATAGGATGGTGGCCCTGCAGACGGAGGACTAGCCTACTACTACACCACAGTGCCAGCCCCAACACAAATTTATTTTTCAAAATCTGTATGAACTGAAAACTTCAGAAAACAGAACAGGCTAGCTCACTGGATTTTCTGGTTGAGTTGTGTTTGGACTATAACAAATCTTCTGACACAATTTTACAGCGGCTGGATGGGTGACATTTCTACATCAAGGCTTTCTCAGCTGCCCGTAGACAGCGAGCTTGCCTGCAATGCATTTCCTCCATTCCCCAGGGGCGAGCCCTGCTCAGCTGCCTCAGACCATGGGCTGCCCCTGCAGTTCTGTCCTCGGAGCTGAAGTCACACCACGCTACAACTGGCCATCCCCTGTGTGCTTCCTCCTCTGTGCTGTTAGCCCTCAACCTTATCCACACACCAGAACTGCCTGGACAGTTACAGAAGGTGGAGCCCTGGCCCCAAGAACACGCATTTCTAACAGGTGCTGATGGTGAGAGCCCAGGGGCCACCCTGGGAACCCTGAAGCCAGACTCTGAGCCTCGTGGTGGAAGAGGCAGGTCCTTCTGACTAGTTGTTCTATGCTTAGGGTCTAGCACAGGGCCCGGCCAATAGCAGGTTCTCAAAAAAAATACGTGGTAACTGAAGGATGATTTTCCTCTGGGAAGCGCAGTTACAGCTCCAAACACCAAAGGAAACCTGGTGAAACACACAGGAGCTCTCCGGGGTGCCCCGGTGATTGCTGCAGAAATCAAGACTTACTCCCAATAATATCAACGTGTTCTTAGAACGTTATCTACAATTGATTCTGTTAAAAGTTACAAAGTATAAAAATAAATTTAAAAATAATCCATAAGCTGCACTTTGGAGATTTATATTTACTAAAAAAATTTAAAAATTTTTTCATTAAAAAGAAATAGTCATTGGCATGCCAGAAACTGTGCAAGACACGTGATGAACACATCATTCCTTCATTCATTCATTCGGCCGTGGCTGTGTCACTGGATTCGCTCCTCCCGACACGGCTTGAGTGAGCTGTTACTGTTCCCCTCCTCCAGCTGAGAAGCTGAGGCTTGGAGATGCAAAATGACTCAGCCAAGTTCCTGGATGAGTGACAACACCGAGCTGGGGTTGAAGCCTGGGACTGTCTCCAGGCACGCCACTCCTTCCCTGCAAATTCTACCTATGCTGAAAATGGCTCAGGAAGAACAACGCCGGCAGCATCATCCGTCCAAACTGAATGGTTTCCTTCCTCTATGCAGCCCTTGGAAAGTCATTAACCATCGCTAAGCCTGTTTCCCTGCCTGGCCGCGCAGAGAATGGACCATGCAGCTCTGAGCAGGGGAGGGACGGTCGGGAAATCCGATGCAGCCGGGGTTCCTATCAACCACGTTGGCTGCAAGAGGAGACACCTGAACCTGGCGGAGGACTCCGGACAATGGCTGGATGAAGCACGCTGACTATGAAGGTGAGGCTCAGTGCAGATAAGCTCGGCTGACTCACATCCGATGCTGTCGACGAGACAAAGGCAGAAATTCAGTTCTGGTCCGGAGCCTACCGTGTCAGTCTGAAAAATTAGGCTGGGGCACAAAGGAAAAGGAGGTTTTGAAGGAAGAAAATGGAGAATCCTAAAAACATTCAAGTTGCAGTGCCTTGAAGAAAATCCAGTATAAAGATCTAGAGCTCAGGGCGGGCGTTATGGTGCAGCAGGTTAAGTCACCGCCTGCTACAGCAGCATCTCATATGAGCACCAGTTCAAGTCCTGGCTGCTCCACTTCCAATCCAGCTCCACGCTTATGTCTGGGAAAGCAGCAGAGGTTAGCCCAAGTGTTTGGGCCCCTGAACCCAAATGGGAGGTCCAGATGGAGTTCCAGGCTCCTGGCTTTAGACTGATCCAGCTTTGGCCACTGTATCCATTTGAGAAGTGAACCAGCAGATAGGAAACAGCTCTCTCTCTTGCTTGCTCACTCTCTCTGTCTTCCCCTTTCAATATATAAAGTGCTTCCTTCCAAATAAATGAATAATTTTTTTTTTTACAAAATCTAGAGCTAAGGAGGAGGACCAGGGCAAATACACAACATGTGGTCATCACCATTCCTATCTCCCTACACCCCTGGGTCCAGCCGAGAACACAGAGAGACAGCACAGAAGCCACACAGAGCTGGGGACCATCTGGGAGGAGCCTAAGTGCTCGGGGGACAGGCACCAAGTCCAGGAGAGGAGGAGGAAGGGCACAGGAACACAGAAGTAAGACGGGAGCGATCTGAGGAGGAGGCAGCTCCAAGACGCTGAGAAGTCACTAAGAGACATAAAAAACCACTGGTCACGGCTGTTTAGAAGTCATTTAGGACAAGGCCAGGCGCACACAGAAGCCCAGTGGGAAGAGGCTGAGATGACAGGAGCTAAGAACCGGGAACCTCAATGTGGACATCGTGCACATTTTCTGCTGGCGAGAGAAGAGAAACAGAGCAGACAGTGGCTGGCTCCATCCCCAAGCAGGGCTGGCAATTTCTGAGAGCAACTTCAAGCCCGTTCCTATGCTACTGTCAACAAGACAGCTGAGGCACAGCATGTAAAGCCACCACCTGCAGTGCCAGCATCCCATATGGGTGCTGGTTCAAGTCCCAGCTGCTCCTCTTCTGATCCAGCTCTCTGCTGTGCCCTGGGAAAGCAGTAGAAGATGGACTAAGTCCTTGGGCCCCTGCACCCACATCACATGGGAGACCCAAAGGAAGCTCCTGGCTCCTGACTTCGGATCAGTGCAGCTCCAGCCATTGTGGCCAATTGGAGAGTGAACCAACAAATAGAAGACCCCTCTCTCTCTCTCTACCTCTTCTCTCTCTGTATAACTCTGACTTCAATTAAATAAATCTTAAAAAAAAAAAAAAGACAGCTGCTAGGAAATAATCAGTGGAGGAGAGGCTGGCAAGCATCAGCCAGAGAAAGGACCCCAGAGCTGCCGGGGGAAACGGGCCTCACACAGCAGCATGGACGCTGGTTCCAGGCACGTGGAAGGCAGAGGAGGAGGAGCTGTGTGGGTCCATCTAGAGAGTGGGCCATGGGATGCCCAGAGGCGCCCAGAGCCTGCAAAGCAGTCTTGGTTTTGCTGCACTAAGATGTGCTGACTCTATGAGGGCATCCGGCACAGCAGACCCTGCTGACGATGCCCACATCCCACGTTGGAGGGTGTGCACTCAATATCAGCTCCATCTCCAACTCCAAGTTCCCGCGAATGAGCACGCTGGCGGCTCCGAGGTTCTAGTTCACATACTGGGGTCCCCGCCTCCCATGTGGGAGACAACAATCAAGTACGCAGCTCCCAGTTTTGGCCTGGCCCAGCATCAGCTGTTGTGTGCCTCTGGGGAGTGAACCAGTGGATAGCTCTGTCTCTCTGCCTTTCAAATAAAATGAAAGTAAACAAACAAACAAAAAAAGTTAACCCAGTGAATAAAAAAGATCAGGGCCGGCGCCACGGCTCACTAGGCTAATCCTCCGCCTAGCGGCGCCAGCACACCGGGTTCTAGTCCCGGTTGGGGCACCGGATTCTGTCCCGATTGCCCCTCTTCCAGGCCAGCTCTCTGCTGTGGCCAGGGAGTGCAGTGGAGGATGGCCCAGGTGCTTGGGCCCTGCACCCCATGGGAGACCAGGAAAAGCACCTGGCTCCTGGCTCCTGCCATCGGATCAGCCCGGTGCGCCGGCCACAGCTCGCAGGCCGTGGCGGCCATTGGAGGGTGAACCAACGGCAAAGGAAGACCTCTCTGTCTCTCTCTCTCACTGTCCACTCTGCCTGTCAAAAATAATAATAAATAAATAAATAAATAAATAAATAAAAAGATCAGATGCTCACTTCACAGCAAAGGCACAAGGGAGTCTGGGCACTGGCTCGGGACTCGGAGCTTTCTCGCCGAGAGCAATAATCCCTGAAGACCGGGTCGTCTGAGCTCGCTGTTCCTGTGAAACCAACCCTTCTGCTCTCTGCACTTGCTGCGTGGACTGCGAGGCTTCCTGCACACGCTGTGCAAACAGTTGAGACGCCACCTTACATTCTTTGATTTTTTTTTCTTCCCTGTGACAGGGAATGAACCTCTGTCCCTGAACACAGGGAACAGTGCAGCCAGGGTGAGGACAGGCAGAGACACGGAGGCAGAAGCCCTGCAGAAGCCTCCAGGCCACCACGGCAATGCAGGGTGCCCTGATGTTTGTGCAGCTGTTGAGACAACAGCGCCACCGGCTCTCCAAACATACCCCTTAATAGCAAAGCTGAAAACACTTAGCCGGAGGAAGGAAATGGGGAGGAAGCAAGCCAACACACAAGCTGCAGACTGAATCTGACCTCGTCCTTGTCCCTGGTACTGTGGGCAGAAGGCTGAAAGTGCCCGTTCTCATAGACAGACGGATCCTTTATGGTAAACAAAGCAGGAAAAGCACCGAGGGAACACTTCTTAGATGCTGTCAGGAGTGGGCATTCGGTGTCGCAGCTCAGTCACCTGTGGGGACCCCAGCATTCCCCATCAGAGTACCTGAGCTCCAGTCCTGGTTCTGCTTACAATTCCAGCTTCCTGCTCATAGGCACCTGGACACAGCAGGTGACAGCTTGGGTAGCTGGATCTGGCTCCCTTGGGAGACCTGTATTGCGCTCCTGGTTCCCAGCTTCCTAGCCAGGG
Organism: Oryctolagus cuniculus; assembly: GCF_051225735.1. Taxonomy (NCBI): domain Eukaryota; kingdom Metazoa; phylum Chordata; class Mammalia; order Lagomorpha; family Leporidae; genus Oryctolagus; species Oryctolagus cuniculus. The sequence continues at coordinate 122,688,007 of NC_142876.1, forward strand.
CCCACTAGGAACATTTGGAGAGCAAACCAGGGGGTGGGGGGCTGGAAGCATCATCTTTCCCTCTCTGCTTCTCAAAATACATTTCTTAAAATAAATATGCAGCTGTCCCTGAGTGTCCAGGGGGCTTCAAGTTCCAGCAACTCCCACATGGACGCCCAGGTCCCATCTACATAATGGTGTGGGTGGAATTTACATAGAAGCTACACACATCCCCCGACACTGGGAGCCCTGTCTTCATGAGTCCTGACACGTGATACAACGTAAACAGAAAGCAAACACTTGTTGCACTGTGCTGTCTAGGGAATAGTGCTAAGGAGCAGTCTAACCACGTCAGGACAGACAACTTCTCTGAGCATTTCTGACCCATGGGCGGTTGAGCCCACGGATGAGAACCCACACCCAGCAGACAGAAATCTCCATTCCAGGGAGGCCAGAGCCACCTAGGTGCCATCGCTTAGCTGTTTCCAAATGCCACTGGGCCCTGCGACGCTGCCTCCCAGTGGTGCTTTTGTGAACAGCTTCTGTCCCTGGGAGCTACACTGGAGACGTGCACCTTGTCCTCTCCGCCCGTCTCCCGGGAGTCCGCCTGCGTCCATCGCCACACCCCAGCAGGGGTCCCTCTGTGCTCCTCAGTTCTTCACGACCCTAACAATCTGTTGACCACCAACAACCTTACTGAACTGCCTTGGCCGGCGCCGCGGCTCACTAGGCTAATCCTCCGCCTTGCGGCGCCGGCACACCAGGTTCTAGTCCCGGTCGGGGCGCCGGATTCTGTCCCGGTTGCCCCTCTTCCAGGCCAGCTCTCTGCTGTGGCCAGGGAGTGCAGTGGAGGATGGCCCAAGTGCTTGGGCCCTGCACCCCATGGGAGACCAGGAGAAGCACCTGGCTCCTGCCATCGGATCAGCGGTGCGCTGGCCACAGCAGCCATTGGAGGGTGAACCAACGGCAAAGGAAGACCTTTCTCTCTGTCTCTCTCTCTCACTGTTCACTCTGCCTGTCAAAGAAAAAAAAAAAAGAACTGCCTTGTTGGTGTGTCCAGGGCCCACCCCTCTTACTCCTTTGACTTTCTGTCCCAAGATTACGGAGACTAACACTGCAGGAGGCTCCACACTCCAGCCGCCCGCTCACTCCGCGTTCGGGCTGGACAAGAACAACCGACTCACCGGATTCCTTGCACACTGGGACTCAGCTTGGCCTGAGTGTTGGCCTTTAACTCCACATCTCCCCTCTTCCCTTCCTTCCAAGTAGAAACAGAACCCTGCTTGCTTGTCACCCTGACCCCAGTTCCAAGCCTAGAGTCAGGGCTCCGTGGATTCCGACGCACAAATCGCATCATTCCTCGTCGGCTGCCCAAGACCAGCGACTGCAGAGATTTCTACTGACACTTTCCTAGGCTGTTTGCTTTGCTGTTCTTTGAAAAACACATTAAAAATGAAAAACCTTGACTTTTTCCTGGGCAGGCAGAAAAGCACAAGGTGGAAGAGGTTAGCAGAAGCTGCAGTGTAAAGGGAAGACGGCGAGAAGCAGAGATGGAGACGCAGGAGGAGGCGGCTCCCGGGCAGCCTGTAGAAGCCTCCGCAGGTCCCGCTCCCCACGCCGCTGGGTGCTTCCTGGGCACTCTGGTTATTTAACAACATCGAGTTTTTGAGAGAAGCATCTTCATCTCGTTCTCCACATGCAGGGCCTGAATCCCCTGGAGCAGAATCATCAGAATCCCGCGAGAAAGCAGAGGCCGGAGCCTTGCACGGCGGTTCACGGCAGCATCTCGGGAACCAGAGGCCCCACACGCTTAGGGACACCACTACCGAGCGACTCGGCTCTGGCCGAGACACCTTTGCTGCGTCCCAGTCTCCTCACCTTTGAATGGTGACATCACTTACTCAGCTCAGGGTACAGGGCCTAGAATACCGTAACGACTTAGCGAGCGTCGGAGCCAGCCCAGCACAGAGGTGTCCGCAGTAAACTCCGCCTGCAAGTCACTCTGATTCGCTAGCAGACCCCTTCCTTGCTGAACACACACCTCGCTCTCTCTCCATGGACCATGGCTCCATGCTCCTTCCCCGGGCCGCTGGAACAGCGGCAGACAGCTAGGGAGGTTCCCATCTCACGACTCTGGGGCTGTAGACAAGCAGGTGTGTGCAGGCCCTTCTCCCATGAAGCCTGCAGCGGAGGATCGGTTCGGACCCCTGACAGCCCCTGAGGGTGGCCACCCACCCTTGGCTTGTAGCTGCATGAATTCTGCGTCTGCCTCTGGCACCTGCACGCTGGGTCTCTCACACAGATACTCCTCACATGGCACAAAGGCCCCCATGACCCCCAGGACAACCTCATCTTCACACACGTCTGCCTGCAATGATCCTGTTTCCAAATAAAGTCCAGAAACGGGGATCAGCGTGAGGACGCCACCACAGGACACAGCCCACAAGAACCTGAGTGGGGGTCTCCAGAGCCACTGCAGACTGCCCTGCACCCCCTCACACAGCATAAAACCTCCCGGGCTGGGTCAGCACTGTGGCACAGCAGGTTCAAGCCAGCCTAGAGCGCCGGCATCTCATGTGGGCCCTGGTGTGTGTCCTGGCTGCTCCAGTGTTGATTCAGCTCCCTGCTAATGTGCCTGACAAAGCTGCAAGGATGGCCCAAGTCCTTGGGCCCCTGCACCCACATGGGAGACCCACAAGAAGCTCCTGGCTCCTGGCTTCAGATTGGCTCAGCTCTGGCTGTTGTAGCCATCTGGGGGAATGAAGCAGCAGATGGAAGATCTCTCTCTCTCTCTCTCTCTCTCTCTCTCTCTCCCTCCCTCCCTCCCTCCCTCCCTCTCTGTATTCTGTACCTGTGCCTTTCAAAACAAACAAAACCTCAGAGCTTCCTCCACCTCTACTCAGACAATGACAAGATTTTTTTTATTATTCTTTTAAAGAGTTTTTTTTTTTTTATTTGAGGGGCAGAGTTAGACAGAGGGACAGATATTGAGAGAGAGAGAGAGAAGAGAGAGAGAGAGAGGGAGAGGAGGGAGAGGAGAGAGAGGAGAGAGAGGAGAGGGGAGGGGAGGGGAGGGGAGGGGAGGGGAGAGGAGGGGAGAGGAGAGGAGAGGAGAGGAGGGGAGAGGAGGGGAGGGGAGAGGAGAGGAGGGGAGAGGAGAGGAGAGGAGAGGAGAGGAGAGGAGAGGAGAGGAGAGGAGAGGAGAGAGAGGAGAGAGAGGAGAGGAGAGAGAAGAGAGTGCGCGCTATCTTCCACCCACTGGTTCCCTTCCCAGATGGCCACAAAGGCCAGGCTGAAGCCAGGAGCCCAAGCTCCATCCAGGTCTCCCCTGTGTGTGCAGGCATTAGCAAGGAGCTCGATTCAAACTGAGGCAGCCAGGACTCGAACCAGCACCCACATGGGATGCCAGCTTTGCAGGCAGTAGCTTAAAACACTGCACCACAACACCAGCCCCCGGGTTTCTGTATTGAAACATGAGGAGAGTTAACAGAAAGTTTGGGGTACAGACGGGCATTTTTCTCCAAGAGTAAGTGCAGCTTTCCGAGCCCGAGACCCGCGAGCATGAGGGCACCGTACCCTGATGGCATTTCAAGCTGCTTAAGTGATCATTTACGACAGGGCATAAAAATTCTCCGTTTGGAACAGACATTTGTGCTGCCGTTTGAGGTAATGACACCTCCGGGCTGAGCCATTATTTCTGAGGAGTCTTAATGATCGGGGTGGGCTCAGCGCTGCCTATGAAGCCCTGTCCATCTCGGAGAGGATGTCTGCAGGAAATCAGCGCCTCCCTCCCCAGCCACGCCCACCCAGCCCATCCCCCTCACCTGCCCTCCTCCCCAGGAGCAGAGGGAAGCAAGTACAGGGTCAAGGGCACGGTGTTTACGCCCCCACCCTAGCTCCCACGGTAAGTGTGCAGACCTCTGCAACAGGAGCCAGCTTCGAAGCCCGACTCCACCACCTTCAGCCTGGACATAGGAGACTCGAGCTTCCGGTTTGGCTGAGCCTCCCCGGAGGTGGTGGAAATGACCACCAGGGCTTTCCTGGGGATGGGAAGAACTGAGTGCACTCCCAGAATGCTGCGACGGCTCACGCTGACCCTTCACTCACGTTCAGAGACACTGACAGGTACAGGACGCGGCCCTTTCCCAAGACCCACAGTTCAGATACCGAAGCCAAGCCACAGCTCAGCTGCAAGGCACTGCCCCAGCCAGAAGCCACAGCCAGCACCCCGCAGCCTGCCGCCACCCAGCCAGCACCAGCACGCCTCGGGAGGCCTCAAGGCCCGGGAGGAAGGCTCCTTCATGCACTTCTGTGAGTCCACATCTGAGCGATCTGTAAGGGAAGTGACCAGGATGGCACAAGCCCTGGCATTAGACTCAGCTCAATTCCCAGCTCCGTCCCTCGCTGCTGAACCTCGTGGTGATGCACCTTACGCACCTGGATGATGGAAAGGATGCCAGCATTGGCTCCATGCTGCAATAGGGGATGGATCAACCTCATGGGGTTGTGCGGAAAATGTTTACATAAGTTTCTTGGTTGAAATGTCATGGACACTCTGGCTCATAGAAACTGCTATTTGAGTTAACAATAAACAGATAAAAATGTGGCCATCTCTCAACAGATGGTAGCTTTCACCTCTGTCTATTGCCAGCCATATCCAGGGTCAGGAAGCCACAGCTGCAGGACACACGTGACCCTGTGTTTGTGCCACTGAAGTTCTTTATTCAGATACATCTATTTATCTGAAAGGCAGGAGAGAGAGAGAGAGAGAGAGAGAGAGAGATCTTCCATCTGCTGATTCACTTCCTAAATGGCCACAACAGCTGGAGCTGGGCCAATTGGATTCCAAGAGCCAGAAGCTTCCCCTGGGTCTCCCAAGTGGGTGCAGGGGCCCAGGGACTTGAGCCATCTTCCATCACTTTTCCAGGCACATTAGGGGGGAGATGGATCAGAAGCAGAGCAGCCAGGACTTGAACCAATGCCTATATGGGTGCCAGCACTGCAGGCCACTGCACCACAGCACAGAAATAATCCCCACAACATAAATTCTGTGCAACGAATATGGAAGTCACTAGAAAGGCAATGAACGCCACCTCCGGCATCTCTATCAGCTGAACACCACTGGCTGAGCACCCCCAGACCCCCGACTGCGGGGAGAAGCCTCGTGGCTGCATCCTTGAAGCCGGGCATCATGGGGTCCCGGCAAAGCTACAGCAGCCCAAAGACAGGCTATGTCGGGAAGCAACGGGCAGACAATTACCACCCTGCCCTGCTGTCCAGGGGTTCTCGCTCCACCATTCCCTGTTTCAGTAATGAACCACCTGGTCCACAGCAGGTGCCCCATGGGGAGGTGATTAAGTGCACCCCCTCATTAGCACAGGGGTGTCCTACACTCATTTAAATGACCTCAGCGCTGCTCTTGCCCGAGTCTCCGTGGGTGGAGGAAGCAGAGTGGACATCTCTGCTCCTCTGCTCCCTACCTGTGGGCAAATCCAGGTGGCTCTCAGTATGGGCGGCTAGGAGTCGAGCCGCGGTGCCCCGACAGGCTCAGTCCTGATGTGTCTTGCTGAAGGTGGAAGGGGCGGGGTGAGCTGCACACAGACCTCAGCTCCCGCTCCACTTTTAATGAGACAGCTGTTCCAACTCCACTAACTCCTCCAACTCGGCACGCCAGCTGTGGGTGGCGCGCGAGTGTCATTTTTTTCTTCCACTGCAGAAACACAAGGTGACACTGAGATGACTTCCGCATTTTTTAACTAGACAATTAAAACAAAACATCGAGTGCCTGCAAGCGAGCGCCACGTCTGATTTAGCCGCAGAGCCGCAGAAAACCATCCATCTGCCCAGCATGGGCCAGCCCAGGCGGGAAGGCTCAACACATAACACTACTCAAACAGGCAGTAACACACGTGGGCACTTAAATTTCAGATAAAATCACCTCCTTGTTTAAAAAAAAAAAAAATGTGTGGAGGTCAGCGATCTAATTACCTGGGAACAGGCTGTTCAATTGTGTAGGGAGCACTCCTGGTAGAGAAGGAAAGTATGGCACCTGCCCCACCCACCTCGGAGGCTCAGCACACGCCCAGGGCATGCACCATGCTTCCCTGACAGATTCTGGTTATTCTGGAAACAACTGCCAAGGTGCGAACTGACACGGGGAAGCAGAGAACAGGTGACACAGTGTCTCCCCACTGACGAGCGTGTCCCACAATGTGCCCCCACCTCCCTCCCCTACTCTTGGACGGCACTGCTCCCAGAAAGACACAGTCAGTCTAATTTACAGCCACCCAGCACCAGCCAGGGCAGTGGAGTCAGCAGACAGCTGGCAGGGGAGTAAGAGACGGGTGCAGCTGTTCGCGGAAATCCTTCCCCACTTTATTAACTGCCCGTGTCACGGGCGACCAGGTTGCCAGCCACTTCTCAGCCCCCTCCAGCCCAGCTGGAATTATCCAGATCCTCCAAGATGGATGTGGCCAGACCACACGCAGAGACAGCGGGAGCATCACGCAGCCCGACCCTGCAGCTTCGTGACGACTCTCAAAACCATCCCCATGCTCCGCTTGACATCCAAGCCCACCGAGCAGTTTCCAGCTCAACAGCACCAACAGGGGTCCCTGCCTCCACCTCAGTCTTGCCGTCTCTGGATTCTGAGCCCCTTCTGCCAACAGCACCAGACTGGGCAGTCTGCATCACGCCCACCAAGGCAGATCCCAGATGTATTTTCTAGGTTAGTCGGGTGCATCCTCCAGCTTTGTTAGTAAGACTTAGCTTGGGGCAGACACTGTGGTGCAGTGGGTTAAGCCGCCGCTTGCTGGCATCCCATTCAGGAGTCCTGGCTGTTCCACTTCCTATCTAGCTCCCTGCTAATGCACCTGGGAAGGCAGAAGAGGATGGCCCAAGTGCTCGGGGCCCTGCTGCCCACATGGGAGACAGAGATGGAGTTCTAAGCTTCTGGCTTCAGCCTGGCCCAGCCCCAGAAATTTTGGGGGGAGTAAACCAAATAAATCTTTAAAAAAGAAGAAAGGACTTGGCTCAGCAGGGGCTGCTGGCTGCACTGAGTAGCATCACTGGGAAATGACTACCCACCCACGGGCCCATTGCCCTTTGCTGTGGTCATCTCCAAAGCTGCCAAGGGAGCCGCTGGCCAGCCTCCTGAACGCCAGTCGCTTTGGAGCGTGTTTCTGCTATCAGAGACGGGGACCCTCCAGGTGCCAACACCCCTCCAGCTCTGGGTTCTCTAGCGAAGCTCCCCTATTTGAGGGCAGGACCTGCTCCTCCAGGGCTCCTGTTAGCACGGCCTCCTGCCCGTCTAGGGTGTCGCCGGCCACTTCAACGCATCAACTCACTCCCTTGACAACCCCGTGGCGACACAAAGGTGAGAATGGCGCAGCGTGAGCCATCCTGGGGAAGGTGGAGAAGGTCTCAGATTCAGGTTCAGCCTTGGCTCTGCTCCTCTCTGCCAGCGGCCCAAGGCCCATGCGTGAGCCTCAGTTTGTTCCTCACCAAAGTGGGCATCGGTATCCTGAGATGTGGCGAGAGCCAGGGATTAAGGGAGCACCGCAGGTCCAGAGTCCAACTCCAGGCTCCTCCTACGCCAACCTCAGACTCCCACACTCTGCGCCACCTTTGCTGGATTGCATGCCTTGCTCTGATACCCAGGGCCTTGCTGCTCCCCAGCTCAGAGATAGCAAAGGGCCCCCCTGTGAGCATGCTTAACAGATGCAGACCAGCCCACCCAGTGTCCACCCCAGCCTGCCCCTTTCCCAGGCTCTCTCACCCTGTGACCCCAAGCCTACTGAAGTAATCGCACTGCGCCCCCTGCTGGAATCACAGTAGAGGCTCCCGTCTGAGTAAAGCGGAGGAGCCTCTGCAATGTAACAGGGCCTCAGCCCATCAGCTGTGCGTCTCACTCTAGGCACAAGGAATTCTGCCGCCAGCTGACATTTGACCTTGAACTCCAGCTGGCCCCTGAGTCTCTGGGTATCCTGTGGATTTTGGACTTGCACCCCTACAGTCACATGAGCTAATCCCTTAGCAATGTGCATGGACGTACACACCCACACACACGCGAACACACATGCACACACACATTCTGCTGCCTCAGTTTCCCTGGAGAACCCCAGCGCGGTAACAGGGGGATTAGATTATGATGTCAGTCCAGGGGAAACAGGAAACCTCACAGCAGTGACAAACAGGAGCCAATGGTCAATCACAGTGGTCTGACAAACAAATGAGGATGGACTCATCAGATGGACACCAGGCAGTGATGAGAATGAACCTCAACTACACCCCGCGTGGGTAATCTGCTCAGGTGTGAGTGACCCCCCGCCCCCAGGAGGCGCTCTCCAGTGATCGTGATAACCCCGGGGGAAGAACGGGGAAGGCAGAGCCCCAGGGTGCTGTGCCTCCTCCTCAGCCCACAGTCCCTGCACTCCTCAGGGGTCCCCAGGCAGAGCAGGAGCCCTCACCTGATAGCCCTGGGACACCCCTCCCCTCACCCAGAAAACTGACGGCAGAAGAGACTCCTGCTCATTGCCCAGTACCCAGCTCTCCTCCCCAAGGCTGGCCCCCCCCACCAGGTGGTGCCAGGCACGCTCCAGGGCACCCTCACCCTCTGCCCCCTCCTCTGCACCCTCACGCTGCCTCTCAGCTTTGATTCCCCCAGAATTAATTCTTCCCATAGCAAGAGATGTAGTTCCAGGATTATGCACTTGCAGCTGTATTATCAGAGAGAATGAGAAGAGGAGTCAGGTTGAACAGAGAGGAGGGGCAGAGGGGGAGGGGCAGACTCCTGAATCAGGATGAAAAATCCCAGGGAAGAACTCTGATTGGCTGGCTTGGCCACATTCCTTTGCTTTAAACCAGTCACGGTATCTGGGGATGCAACATACGAAAGGGGCGGGGAGGGGGGGTGTTGAATCAGAGTAGCATTCACCCTACAAATGAGGTTGACACTCCCTGGGATTCTTACTCAATTTCAAGGTACTTCAACGAAGCACATGCTCCAGGCGGGACCATTATCCACATCCACGCACCTTGCACACAACCTCAGAGTGTCCAAAAACTCGCAGATCTACGGGCTGCAGGGCTCATGGCACAATGAGCTGTCTGCCGGTCCTGTTGACCCCAAGCACCCAGACAGCAGGCACCTATTCAACATCTGAGACGAGTAATGAACACGTGAATAAAATCTTTTCTTCAGACAACTTGAGAAGTTCTGTCTGCTAGAAAGTCAGTCTCTCCTCTCTCTCTCTCTCTCTCTCACACACACACACACACACACACCCCTTCCCCAGGCAAATATAACTAGAACCCAGCAGTGTGAGATCCTTCAGCCAACAGCACAGCCCAGACCCAAAGCCACTAGAGGCTGGGAAGCTACATGTGAAGATTCTCCCTTCTAAGGTAACACCCGGCCAGCAACCAAGCCACTGGGTGGGACACACATCCACATCAGAGCCCTGGCTCTGGCTCCTGACATCATTACCCCACAAATGCTCACCCCTGAGGCAGCAGCAAGGGCTGGGGCGGTCGGGTCCCTGCCACCCACACGGGAGACCTGGATTCAGTCCCTAGCTCCTGGCTGCTGGCCCAGACAGAGGCCATCGAGGGCCGATGAGGACTAAGTGAACCAGCAGCTGGGAATGCACCTTCTGCCTCTCCAATAACAACAACAACAACAACGACAACGACAAACCTCCCTCTGGGAGCTTCCTAACTGCGTGCCTGACCCCGCAGATCAGAGTCTGAACAGCAGGGCCAGGAGCCAGGTCTGCACAAATGAGGCTGCTTACAGGGGATCACGAAAGCAGCACGGAGCCTTTTCTGGGGATGGCACCCCAGAGAGGCCTCCTGGGGAGCAGCAGGCAGCAGAGACACGGAACATCGGCACAGGCTCACCGCGGCTGGTCATACACTTTCCAGGCCCTCAGGAGCAGAGGACAGAGAAGTGGCTCCAAGCAGGGTGCAACCTGCACCTCGCACCTGACCTGAGGGCTTGTGCGGTCAGACGCCGCCAAAAGCTCAACCAACACTGCACGGCCCTGGGCCCTGCAGGCGCACCTGCTCAGCCCCTGTGGGCTCCCATCCTGGCGGCCTCACAGACGCTTGCCTCAGTGTCCCCTGTGTGCTGCTGGACATTACACTTGCCACGGGTCTCAGGAGTCGCAGGATGCATCCACAAACACAGCGTTATACAGTTCCTTGTGCTTCTCCACCGAACCCTCCGTGAACACGTGGGCCCTGGCAAGTCGTGTCTATGAACCTCCCCGCTGTGGTCTATGAAATGACTTAACAGTGACAGGGACCTCTGCCTTCCCCAGGTGGCTCTGAGAACTGAATGCAAAAAGTCAGTGAATCGCTGCCCCCAGGCAGGGGTTGGCCCTAAGGAAGCATTAAAAACATTAGCTTCTGGTGCAGCAAAGTCAAAATCGAGAAACCTAGAGCTACACATCTCCCTAGCGCCTTTCAGCATCTCACACACACACCACATGGGAGGGGCAGCACCCCAGGGGCCAAAAAGGCAGAACCTGCACAGGAGACCCCCAGCAAGCACCCACCACACAGTTGGCAGGAAGCAGGCAAGGGAAGAGGCAGGGCAGGGCACAGGAGAGATGGGGACAAGATGCTCTGTGTGCCAGGCCAGGGCCAAGATGCAGAGACATGTGCCAGGACTTCCTGGGGCAAGGGCTGTGGGGGAGGGGGCTGCCAGAACACAAAGCCGCCAGGCTGACCCCCAAGGTCTGGGGCCGACTCCACAGCAGCAGGTGGAGGCTCCAGCACATTGGCTAGCACTCCCACCAATCAGCACCAGGGACCAATGGGGCAGAGCAGTGAGCCTTGCACTCCTGGAGGGTCTTCAAGGCACAGATTAAACCAAGAACACACTGGGGCCAGCAAAGCTTGTGAGAAACTCAGTGTACTTGGTCCATATGGAACAATCTGGGCAGACTGAGAAACCTGGGAAGGACCAGAGAAACAGGCCAAGAGGCCAGGGCTGGCTCCTGTCCCAGCTGGGGCTCCTGGGAGCAGAGGCCCAGGCCACGGCTGCTGGTAGGGGAGGGAAACCAGAGCAGCAGGGGTGAAGGGTGAGGAGAGGGAGGCCAGACGGGAGAAGCCGGTGGAAGGGTGTGCAGCTGAGGATGCTACGGGCATAGGGGATGAGGTCCCCCTGAACCCAACCTCACCCCCCCAACCTGAGGAAGTACAGAATATTCCAGAAATGCCTGCAACCCCACAACCCCCTCCCCCAGACCGGCACAATCTTCCAGAAATGCCTCCTGAGGCAGTGTCTGGGGATTGAGCCATTAACCTCCCCTCAGGCTCCAAGCAGGGGGCTCTACCGGGCTGGGGAAAGTCCACCGGGGAAGTGAGAACCCGCCCACGGGAGGTGAGACCCCCACCCACTGCCAGCAAGGCCAAGCGCAGGACACTGGCCGTCACAGCCGTGGCCCAGAACCGATGTGAGGGTCGGCCAGGGCACCGGCCGTAGCCCGAGGGCACCATGTCCGTGCAGTGGCCACAGCACCTGCTCCAGCCCCAGGTCCCACCGGCACACACCCCGTAACAACATCACACATTACCACCCGCCCCAACCCCCAAGGCCTCTGCCCCAGATGTAGGAGGCTCAAATCCAGCCCTGGGTCCCCTGAGAGCAGAGGAGGCCCAAGCCACTCATCCTCACCTGCAGCACCTGCTGCATCAGGCAGGACAAACGCTGGGTGTGGCTGTTGGCGCAGGGACCCACTGGACCACAGGGGCTGAGGCGGCAGCTTCTGCCCAGCCTGGGAAGCTGAGAGCAGCAGATAAAGCTGCACCTGTGCCCTCACCCAGCGCACAGCGCTGCACGTGGCTCTCGGGTGAGAAGCGGCCACTTCCACCTGTGCTAAGCACCTGACCATTGAAGCCAGGGTCCTCCAACGCCCGTGTGGGGCAGAAGCACCTAAGGAGAGAGTCAGGTGCGTGGGAGCCTCCACCTGTCGATGGAGGAAGGGGCTGAGATGTCCACCAAGTTCCTGGGAACGTCTGATGGTCACTGGAATTTAGGAACCAGTGACTCAGGCCTGCCCAGAGCTTCTCCAGTGCCCCCTGCCCGTGGCTGGCCAGGGGCCCTGAGTCTACAGACTCAGCAGGCCTGCCAGGGGCCTGGGCGCCGTGCTTCTGATGGGCTCCTGGTGATGCTGGTTCTTTTGGCTATTGCTTGCCACATGCCAAGTCCTGGGCCGATAGCTTTGCATCCATCCTGACAGTGACCCTGTGGTCACTGCTCTTGTGCCCATTTTACAGATGCGGAGACAATGGCTCAGAAAGGTTTAAGTCACTGCCTGTGGTCACACAGCTTATTAAGTCTCAGCGTGTCACTGGACCCTAACATTTAAACTTCCAAAATCCACAGGCAACGCAATGAGAGAGGAAGAGTGGGGGAGACACATGGCAAGACTCATCTCCACGTTTCGAGAAAACAAAGCCCTATGAGACGGCAACGAAGATTTACCAAGAAGCTGGAGACTCGTAGGCAGCATCGTGGCCTCCTTGTCATGCACCTGCTTAGCAATGCATCCTTAGTAACCAGGATTGCACACTGGACTGTTTCCAGACCACAGCAGAGGCAAGGACTGGGCGAGAGCTTAACAAAAGACTGGCCGATGGTAAGAGGCGCTGAGATCTGGCACGCTGGCACGGAGCGTTCCCTACACGCTGAGCACAAGGTGAGGACCAACATTCTCACCTCAGCCTGCAGGTGGCTAAGTAACTGGGGGAATGATCTTTAATAGAAACGTGTGAAAACATGTAGCTAACTGGCATAGCTGATGGACACCCACAGCTATGCAGCGTGGAGGTACTTAAAGGGATTTTACAAACCACCTCCCTGGCCAACGAGAAGTGGCTTTAGCGACAGGGTCTGCAGCTGAGGAGGACACAGACTCGCTAGGGAGGCCGAATGGCCGTAAGATTAGTTTGAGGGGTTCCCCTCAGTGGTCACTCACTCCAAGCCTACAGCAGCCAGGCAGGCAAAGAAGGACAGCAGGTAGGAGGGGACCGCAGGGAGCAGCGGGGACTGCAGTGAGCTGGAGAGCGTGGGCTTCCTCTGAGGAGTGGGCAGCCGCCCAGCCCTGCTCAGGGTGGCCCTGCAGGAAGGTGGGGCTCTGGCACCTGCATTGCACAAAAGTTTTTAAAAAAATATCTGGTGTCCATCTTTCTTTTTTTTTTTTTTTTGACAGGCAGAGTGGACAGTGAGAGAGAGAGACAGAGAGAAAGGTCTTCCTTTTTGCCATTGGTTCACCCTCCAATGGCCGCCGCAGCCGGCGCACTGCGCTGATCCGATGGCAGGAGCCAGGAGCCAGGTACTTCTCCTGGTCTCCCATGGGGTGCAGGGCCCAAGCACTTGGGCCATCCTCCACTGCACTCCCTGGCCACAGCAGAGAGCTGGCCTGGAAGAGGGGCAACTGGGACAGAATGGAGCCCCGACCGGGACTAGAACCCGGTGTGCCGGCGCCGCAAGGCAGAGAATTAGCCTAGTGAGCCGCAGCGCCGGCCCAGGTATCCATCTTTCAATGAAGGTTTATATTAAATTTCTTGGCAACTACCAGCTAATCTATTTTTTAAAACAGAAATGTTTTAAATGCCAGAGCTGGGGCATAGCGGGTAACACCACCGCCTGTGATGCTGGCATCCCACGTGGGTGCCAGTCCATGTCCCAGCTGCTCCATTTCTGACCCAGCTCCATGCTGGGAAAGCAGCATATGTTGCGGCTACTGGGCGAGTGAACCAACAGATGGAAGAACTCTCTCCCCCTCCCACCCTCCCTCCCCATTTATAACTCTGCTGTTCAGATAAATAAATCTTAAAAAAAAAAAAAAAAAAAAAAAAAAAAAAAAGAGGGCTGGGGGCTGGTGCTCCACTGCAGTGCTGGCATCTTGGTCCAGTCCAGCTGCTGCACTTCCGACCCAGCTCTCTGCTATGACCCGGGAGAGCAGTGGAAGTTGGCCCAGGTGCTTGGGCCCCTGTACCCGGGTGAGACACCTGGATGAAACTCCTGGCTCCTGGCTTCGGTCTGGCCCCTCCTGGCCTCTGCAGCCATTCACGGGGTAAACCAGCAGATCAAAGATCTCTCTGTCTCTCCCTCTCTCTCTGTAAATGTGACTTTCAGATAAACAGATTAAAATGTTGCAACACTGTGCAGGCTACCACCACATCCTTGGCTCTGGAGAAGCCGGAACCACCTCAGCCGAGCCAGGAGCACCTGCCCCACTCTGACTTCCACGGAAAGCGGGAGGGCTCCCACCAGAGGCTTCTTGCCTTCCAGCGATCATCTTAAGTTCTGGTTAGCATTTTAAATGTCCCCTGTATGAACTGAACACTTTACAGCTCCCAGTGCCTTTATTCTGTGACACACAGGATGGCCACTTGGGAAACCCCATTTAAAGGTCCCGGCTGGGCACACGGTGGCCACTGGGGCCCTCAGCTTCCCGGGGACTCCTCTCCGGGAGGCGTCAGCCTCAGTCTCTGTAGCACTGCCAGCATTTGGGGTGCCCAGCTTGGCAGGGAGACTAGGTGAAAACAGTTCCTTTTGTTACTTGCATTGCTTGGCACAATCTACAGCTACTCAAAAAAAAAAAAAAAAAAATCAATCAAGATTTCCAGCTACTACAGTCCTGTGTGCTCAAGCATCCGGCGCCATCACCTGTGTCTTGTTGATGGATAGGTCGCTTTCCAAGGGGTTGGAGAAGGGGGGTGAAATGATTTTTGGAGGTCACCTTTACTCCTGGTCACTTTTTTTTAATCAAAAACACTTTAAAAATAGCCCCACATATGCACCCCTCTTGGATGCCCCCGCATCGCACTGGTTTACCCGGTTTTGCTCCAGGAAGGCGGAGCACAGAGGCACGCTGGGGGCCGGGGGCTGGCCCCTTGAGCTCTGGCCGCCTCCGCCTCCGCCTCCTCACGCCCATTCTGACTCGGGGAGCCAACGGGGAGCTGAGCAGAGACCCTGTGCTCAGTGTGGCCGGAACTCTGACCCCCAGCAAGCACCCGGGGCTCAGCCTCAGACACGTCACACCCCGGGGGCTGCAGCGACCTTGCTCACCTCCCTGTGCGGCTGCGTTCCAGAAAGGCTGTGCAGCCCGCCCCCAGCCCCATCTACTGCCTCCCGCCCCTCCTCTGGCCTCCCTCAGCCACCCAGGCCCCTTTCTAGAATGTGCATGCGCCAGTCCTGCCTCTTCTTGTGTCCGGCCTGGGCGCTGCTGTGGCATCCCACCCACGGAGCGATTCCCCTACTCCCTCCCGAAATCCCTCTCAGGTGAACACGGACCCGGACGGCTCCGCAGGGCACCCCTGGGTCAGCCACGGCTGACTGCGCCCGTGCCCCAGGTTCTCACGGTGTTGACCACACTCTGGACAGTGGTGGAGGGGCTCAGACAACACAGCAGGGGATTTGGACACAGACTGGGTATTTCCTAGGACTTAAGTCAGCCTGTGTAAACTCCTCAGTCTTTGCAAATGGGGGGAGGGGATGCTTTTATTAACTGTGGGGAAAATTCACACTGCAAACCTCACCACCTCAGCTGTTTGTTTTAACCTTAAAGCTCAGTGGCATTAATAACAGTCATGTTGCAAAACATAAATTCTGCATCAATAAAAGTAAACTCCTTCTTTCCTTCCTACCCCAGGCTCTGCAGTGCCTTACCCATTTTAACATTAACTCTTATCATGCAAAATCAGATTAAAGAAGTGATTTTCCTAACCAATTCACAACCAATTTTCTACCATTGAGCCACATTCCAGAACCACCCTTACTGATGTTTTCTTAGCTTTTTTAAAAAAAAATATTTATTTATTTGAGAGGCAGTTTTACAGATAGAGTTGGGGAGACACAGAGAGAGCGAGTTCTTTCATCCACTGGTTCACTCCCCAAATGGCCACAACAGCCAAGGTTGGGCCAGGCCAGAGCCAGGAGCCTGGAACTCCATCCAGGTCCCCTCTATGAGCGGCAAGGGCTTAAGCACTTGGGCCATCTTCTGCTGCTTTCCCAGGTGCATTAGCAGGGAGCTGGGTCAGAAGCAGGGCAGCCCGACACTAACCAGCCTCACATGGGATGCCAGCATCAAAGCCAGCGGCTTAACCTGCTAGGCCAAAACACTAGCAGCTACCTGCTCTCTCCGGTTCTTGTCTTTCTTCCTCCTCTACTGCAGGGAAAGCTCCAGGAGAATGAGTGCCTTGTGTTCCTCCAGGGGTGACCCAGAGCAGGCACCCAACCGTGGACTCACGGCAAAGACATCAACAGCTACCATGGTGGTTGGCTTAGACCTTGAGCTTCGGATAAATACAGAGGGGAGGGAATTTTAATTCAAGGTCACAGCAGAACACACGGGCCCCTGGAGACCTGGGAAGGGTGTTAATTACATGTGCAGGTCAAGAAGGAAAGGGAGGAGAGGGAAAAGGTGCAGCAGGGAGGACGTGAAGGAGCGCACCCAGAAGCTGCTCACAGCGTCTGCATTCCAGGGCCCTGGGAGGAAAGGGCTGAACAAGGAGGTGAGAGGTGGTTAAGGGCACAGCAAGCGTGGGCTAATGCTACGCCTGCAAGAGGGCCCTGCTGCTCCACGAGGGGATGTCCTGGCGCCACCTCCTGTGTAGGGAAAGCAATGTGTTGTGTCCCCTGCAAAAACTGTATTTTCAAAATTTCAGCAACAGCTGGAGGTGACTGTCAACATGTCCCCGGCAGGGTCCTCACTGTACGCGGACCTTCTCGCAGCACAGAGGGAGCAGAAGGTGCACCTGCCACTGCCCCCAGGGTGACCAGGCCTTCCCAGCCCAGAAGAGAGGGAGGGAGACGCCCCCACGGAGCCAGCATCTGGCTCAGTCCTTGCGGTCCCCAGGGGACATCGCCAGCCAGGTGGGGGAGCCGTGACCCACAGGGGTCGGGTGGGGGTGCTGGGTATTTTTCCTTCCGGGAGGCATCACTCACGAAGGCCGTGACTCACCAGCCAGCTCTGACTGTGGCTGCACGCGCTGGGCCCCGGGGAGACCTGACTCGCTCCACGCCATCTGGAGGTTGCTCAAAGAGGTTGAAGTCTCTCAGCAGCTCCAGGCAAGCAGAAGTGGGCTGGGCGTGGGATTTTCTGATGTCACTGACGGAGACACCGCCCTGTGGAAACGGCTCCCTGCGCGTGACACGCACCTGCCAGGGTAGGGAGGCCTTTGTTGAGAACGGACTGGCTGTTGCTGATCCTCTTAGGGCAACTACACCAAGTGCAGCAGGGAAATTCAGTTCTGCTCAGCTGGGATTTAGGAGGACGACATGTGGAAGGGAACTCAGAAACCAACTGCTGGGGCCGGCAAGCCATAAGGGCACCGGTTCAAGACCCCGCTGCTCCTCTTCTGATCCCGCTTCCTGCTAATGGCCTGAGAAAGCAGTGGAAGATGGCCCAGTGCTTAGGGCCCTGCACCAATGTAGGAGACTCAGACATAGCTCCAGGCTCCTGGATTCGGCCATCCCCAACCCCAGCCATTGTGGCCATTTGGGAAGTGAATTAGCGGATATTAGATTTCTCTCTGTTGCTCTTTCTTTCTCTCTCTGTGCCTTTCAAATAAATAAATAAATCTTGACAAAGAGAGAGAAATACACCAATTGCCATAGCCCCAGGCATTCATTACACAAATAAGGCAATGGACGGACCCAGGTGAAGTCTGTGGAAACTGACATTTGTGGGGTCTTCAGAAGGATCATGGGAAATGTAGAGAAGGGAGAAACTATGCATGGCTTTCCAAATTTATTATTATTTATTATGTGTCTTTTAATTCCAGTTTCCAACTAGATTCAGCCCCATAGGCAGAGGTCCTCAAGGGCCAGCTGCCACTCAGTGGGGGGGGCTTGTACCCAAGAGCTTTCTAAAGTTGCTCAATGGACAGACAGCACCGCAGGGACACTGCACACACCGCAGGAGGTTTGAAGTACGTGCACTTGAGTCTCGCTCACGGACAAATGCATCTCCTCACAGAGTCTGCATTTTTGTGCTAAGAACCCTCACTGTCCACTGACAGCTGTCTTGTGCTACACTCCTCCTCGCTGTATCACACATCCACGGAGCAGCGCTGCCCACCCTGCTCTCGGGCCCCAGCCCCCAGCCTCAGGAACCAGTGTTTTCCTCCTGCATCTCTGCTTCACCTTGTCACCTTCCACACGTGAGTGAGAGGCTGCAGATTCGTCACTTCTGTGCTTGGCCCACTTCGCTCCACGTAACGACTTCCATCCATTTCCCCACAAATGGCAAGGCATCCTCCTTTTTTGCTGCTAAATGGTACTCCACGGGGAGTCCACACTGCACGTCCTGTGAAGAATCTCTAAAGAGACGGAGCTGACCCAGGGGGCTGCTGATACAGGAAGTGCTGATGAGTGCAGAGCTGGGGGCGGAGGGCAGGAGGGCGGGCAGGCTCGGTCAGGAAGGAGCCCTGGAAGAAAGCAGGCTTGGTCAGGGCCTTGAGGAAGGAGACACCTGCTGTGCAGCTGTGGAGCTGGCAACAGGCAGGCTCAAGGCAGACACAAGGCTGATGCACACCGACCTGCAGAGCAACCATGTAAAGGGGCACTGCTCCCAGAGGCACAGCCCTGCGCAGCCCTGGCCTCCTCCTGGTGTGCAGGCACACCCGTCACAGCAACTCCGGGAGAAGGGATGTCCTGATTTGTAGCTCCCTGCACAGTCAACCGCTAGGACAGCTCCATGTTACACAGGTCACGAAGTTCCTAGAAGTTTAACAGTCGGCTCTGGCGAGCGGGCCCTCCTGGTTGGTAAGGATTCTGCTCGTGGTACCTGTAGACCAGCTGCCCTCTAGTGAGTATTTAGGGTCCAGGGTGAGGGACACGGGGAGGGCACATCACCTCCTTCTTCCTCACGTGAAGTCCTGGCCATTTTACAGCTGAGAAAACTGACAGAGAAGGAAAATCCTCTCTCGCTGAAACGCACGCTCTTCGCTCCGACGCCTCTGCTCTGCTCTGCACTGCAGACGTGAGCATTCTCACTGTCACTAGCTGCGAGTCGGCCCTTCAGATCCAGAGTGCTCTCTGACCCACCCCGCAAACCCACCCGCCACGCGCCTTCCCCGCGGGCCCCAGGTCCACCTTCGGAGATCAGTGGCGGCGACAGCACTTACCCAACGTTGCAAGTACAGCTGATGGAGGCTTTCAAACCCTTCAGCGCTAACAAAAGCTTAAGGAAATAAACATCTATAAAATGTGCACATGACTTACGTGTACAGATTTCCAACCGAGAAAACACCAGCACGGGGCCGGATGAAAAGGCGAATCTCAACTCCAGACTGCTTGCCGCCAAGTCCTTCAGGTCCCCCGAAGCAGACCCTGCGCTAGCATCCCATATGGACACTGGTTCAGGTCCCGGCTGCTCCTCTTCCCATCCAGCTCTCTGCTATGACCTGGGAAAGCAGCAGAAGATAACCCAGGTGCTTGGGCCCCTGCACCCACGTGGGAGACTCAAAGGAAGTTCCTGGCTCCTGGCTTTGGATCAGCCCAGTTCCAGCCTTTGCAGCCATTTGAGAAGTGAACCAGCGGATGGAAGATCTCTCTCTCTCTAGCTCTCCCTCTATCTGTAACTTGGCCTCTCAAATAAATAAATCTTAAGGAAAGGAAAAGGAAAAGGAAAAGGAAAAGGAAAAGGAAAAGGAAAGGAAAGGAAAGGAAAGAATTGCACAGTGCTGAGAATGGCGAGGTGAGGATGACAAGTGCAGAAAAGCAGTTGGGTCCAGGACGAGTCACGCCTGCTCACAGCACAGCCAGCAGGCACCCCAGCCCCACGCCACGCTGCTCTCCTCGGCAGTGCTCTCTCCGTGTACCAGAAAGGCCATCAGTGGCAGGGCCAGGCTGCCACCGTCTTTGCCACAGGACTGGGGACACCCTGTCTCCCAGAAGCCATACTTAGTCTCTGGCAGAGACTCAAGTCCCAGCAAGACCTGGGACCCCAGATCTACCCTGGGCCAGTCATGCTGGCCAAAGGCAGCAGGGCCCCAGCTTCCCACATGACTGACGTAGGGCAGAGAGAAGGAAGAGAACAGACGTGGGGGTGGGGCTGTGGGAAACGCCCTCCCTGGATGCCCACTTCCTGTTTCTGTAAGTGCGACACGGATGAATGACAGACGCTGATGTGACGGGACGAGCAGCCCAGCACCCCAGCACCCACACGTGGCCAGGGCCTTCGCAGGACACTGCACAGGGGCGAGCAAGCGTCACAGGAGACGCACAGGCAAGCACAGGCTGCCTCTGAAACAAACTCACCAGCAGCCGCCAACCGTCTCCCGCGGCGAGGACCACGCAGCCGCCCAGGGCCAGGGGGCGGGGGCCTCCTCGCCACTCTCCAGCCATCACCCCACTCCCCTGCCTTGTGTAGAGTCTGCATTAAAGGCCAACCCTAGCCACTGTGGAGGACGCGCACACGTGCAGCGGCTCAGGCCTCCCCTGGGGCAGCCTGGGCAATTCCATGGGTGTCTTCATGAAGCTTGCCGTGTCACCCAGCTGCACTCCCCATCAGTGGCATTGTCACTCTCTGGCTGTCATCAGTCACCAAGTGTCGGCCGCAAGCCACGGGCACGCCAAGAGCTGGCTCACCCAGAGCCCTTTGTGGTTTAAAGGCTTGGACCAAAGCAGACGTGGCTCATGAGCTGCATGTTGGGGGGCCAGGAGCTCTGCCAGGAGACAGCCGGCACCTGGCCTGTGCCATCCCTGGGGTTCGGAGAAGAGGCAGGGCAGGGGCACGCCCAGAATCAGCTCTGCAACCCTCGGCGCAGACGGCGGTGTGACTCGGCCAAGTGAGTTGAGCGAATTCGGTTCCATCCCACAAACACTAGAGCTGCGCTTTTCCAGGGCAGAGTTTCCAGCCACGAAGAACAGCCAGCAGTAACAGGAGCCAACTGCCTCACTTACACGAGGCTGGGAGAGGCAGGACCAGGGGCCGCTAACCTGGCGGTTAAACAGCAGGGGGAAGATCGGTCATCATCCTTGAGACCGCCACGGAGGGACCACCATGATTTCAAGATGGCTGCCACCCTCCAGCTACAACACCTTCACTCCAGGGGAGCTGGGATTTGCCCACGCAGTCTTTTCCATGATTCCTCCCAACCCTTTCTCTTCTGTCTCCCGGAGGAGAAGGAAATCGCATGGCCACTCCCAGACCCACAAGCCGACAGAGATCAGGAGGTGGCAGGTGCGTGAGATCCAGCATGGTCCATTCCCCAGGCCGGAGCCCCCTTCCTGACACGTGATGACGTAGGTACCAGGCCCGCAACACACAGTGTCTTCTCCGCAGCGCCCACCGCAGCTCTGCCGGACACGGAGGTGGATTCTCAGCAGGAAACCCAGCGTCCGCCCAGCAGGCCTCATCCCCAGCGCCCCGCTTTAGTTCCTCAGCAGGCCGGGGGCGGCGAGGACTGAGCCAGACTTCAAGTTCTAAAATTGGCTGCCGCAGAACTCCCATCCCACCTGCTCACCTGGCAGTGGCTTCAGCACCTTCCCCAAGGGCAGATGAGGCCTGCCTTCCCTCCTTCTCCACCCAGGCACACAGGACTTCCAACGCTAGATCTGAGGTCAGCGCAGCTGCCCGCCCCACCCCCGCTTCTCTTCTGTGTTCCTTGGCAGAACATGGTCACCGCGCTGTGCAGAGGCCAAAGCCGGCAGGTGCAGAACCGACCTGCCCAGCCATCGTGCGAGTGTGCCACCCGGTCTCTCACACCAGCTGGGCCCTCAAAGCTTTTGCCATGAGGAGCGAGGTAACCCACCCGCAGGCCCCCAGGCAGATGCCGAATCTGAACAAAATGAATGCCTGTGTCTGTAAGGTGTGGTAGAGACCCACAGGAAGCCAGAACTGAGCTAACTTGCGAACCACGAAGAAATGAGCTCGCCAGAATGCACCAGCATTTTCTGTTGCTACAACAAGACACCAAGGCTGGGGATCGCATGGAGAGGGTTTTCCGCCTCACTGTTCCTGAGGTCTGGAAGCATGGTGCTGGCGTCCACTGGGCTCCCAGTGAGAAACGGAGGGGCCCCCGGCTGCATGCAGAAGGCACCAGGCACCCATGGGTGGACTCAATGGCAGGACGCAGTCCCGTGAGAAATGCATGACTCCCTCCCACAGCCTGAGAGCCTCATGAAGACCCCAGCCCCCACACCGCCACTCGGAGGAACTCAGGTGGGGACAAGCAGAGTGGCGGAGCCATGGCATCTTCTGTCGCAGCACCGAGGGAGAAGTGGAGGCCCACTGGGGAGCGGGAGGGGAAGAGATGGAGACACACACAGAGGAAGGGGCTCTGAGGGGGGGAGGATCTCGGGGGACTGGGACAGTCACAGGAGATGGAAGGCGGCAGAGCTGGCGGCTGGGCGGCCCTGTGGGTCCGTGAGACCGTGCTTGGGTACAGTGGCACCCAGCTGTGAGGCCCCGGGCAGGAGGGATGGCGGTCAGTTCTGCTGGAGCAGTCAGGTCCACACCCCAGCGCCCTCCCTGCCTACTCTCATGCTTGCTCTGGGCCCCTGTGCACCCGCCCCAGGGGCCCTAGAGCCAAGTGCCCCAGCTATTCAGATTAGCTGAGGGATGAGAAGTCTGTGCCCGCCTCCCCTGTCCTCACCCTCCCTTCCCCCAGGGAGCTGAACACCAAGCCTGCAGGACTCCTGCTGGTCTCGCTCTTGGTGGCATCTGCTGTCACCATTCCCGGTGCCAGGGGAAGCCCTGAATCTCTGGAAGGGGTTCAGTCCCCACTGCCTGTGGTGCACCTGCAGCCAGCGCAGCCCCTGCGACTTCACTGCTTTTCTTCAGAGCCTTTGTTGGGGTTCCTGGAAGTCAGTGATAGACACTGACAGCTGTCAATCAAAAACCCACACAGCCCTGCCTGTGCTGTGGACTTGCTGCTGGGAGGGAGTCCCCCCAGCCCAGGGCTGCTTGTGTCCAGGTACGGCCTGGTGGTCTTTCTCATGGGAGGAAGGTGGGAGAAGTTGCAGAGGACACAAGCCTTACAAAACCGCCAAGGTGAGGCCACACTTTCTGCCCCACTTGTGGCTACAGAGAATCAGAGCCATCAGGGCTGGAAGGGCCCGAATCGCTCCAAGGATAAAAGCCGCTGAGTGACAGGGAGCAGCAGGCTGGAATGCAGGAGGAGAAAAGAAAAAAGCTAATACGAGTAACATGAGGGGCTGGCTTCCTATAGCTGGCATGGTCTACCGAACGCGAGAGCATGACACAGAAAGAGCCTAACTCACCGACCTCACGGGAAGCAGGTCGGGGCAACACCAGCCTCCCCGCACAGCACCGAGCAGGCCGGTTCCCGCAGCGCACTCCAACAGGAAGTCCTGCCTGAGAGCAGAGAAATGGAGAAACACCGGCAACAGAGGACACAGAAGAAGATGAGGCCTTGGGGGGCCTCACCCCCTAGGGACCCCGACTCCCCAGGGACTTACGTGGGAACTCACAAGCCAGTGGCTGCAGCGAAAAGGCGGCATGTCGGGGTCTCAGACTCAGACGTCTGCGTACGGAACCAGGTGCTCCCCCAGGAGTGCTCCTTCCACGCTGTTCTTCCTGTCCCACTGCGAGCAGTCTCTCCCTGTGCCTTTCTGGGCCTGCCTGGAAAGTCCACAGTTTTCCTCCATGACTGGGACATTTTCAACTTTGAAGAAGAAGAAAAAAAAAAAAAAAGAGCTAGAGGCCGGCGCCACAGCTCAATAGGCTAATCCTCCACCTAGCGGCCGGCACCCCGGGTTCTAGTCCTGGTCAGGGCGCCAGATTCTGTCCCGGTTGCCCCTCTTCCAGGCCAGCTCTCTGCTGTGGCCCGGGAGGGCAGTGGAGGATGGCCCAAGTGCTTGGGCCCTGCACCCCATGGGAGACCAGGAGAAGCACCTGGCTCCTGCCTTTGGATCTGCGCGGTGCGCTGGCCGCAGTGCACCAGCAGTGGCGGCCATTGGAGGGTGAACCAACGGCAAAAAGGAAGACCTTTCTCTCTGTCTCGCTCTCTCACTATCCACTCTGCCTGTCAAAAATAAAAATAAAAATAAAAATAAAAAAATAAAAATAAATAAAAAAGCTGGAGGCCCAGTGTTCTTCAAGCAGTGGGCACCAGCAGCATCTGTGCCCATGTCAGCAAGGGCTAGCACCATCCCATCAGCCACCAGCGCCTCAGGGCTGTCACCCTCCTGAAAGAGGCCTGGCAAGAGGGCATCCCAAGCAGCCCGAGGCCATTTCAAAGCTGGTGAAACTCCTGCACTGTTGAGCCCGAGGGGAGCTTGCTGGCTGCATGCTGCAGACCACGCAGCAACACCAAATGTGCCTCTGACACAACCAGAAAATGTTACTGGTGATGTTTTCATTATTTGTGTCCACTCTTACTGATCCTTTCACGGTTATTCTTGATGGACTGGCTGCATGATGCGTCCCAGGCTCTGGCTCTACACTGGATACTGGGGATAGAGCAGTGCACAGACGGAAATAGTCCCATCTTCATGGAAAATAAAGGAAAGTGGCAGGAAAGTGATGTGGAAAATTACTGAATTCCCACAGGAATGAACACAGGCCGCAGGGCTGGCTTCAGACCGCAGCAGGTGCCTGAGGCCTCCTCCCCATCCCTCGGCCACCTGAAATCACTTTGTTGTTTTAAAATCCAGTGCTGTACTTACTTGGAATCATACATAGCAATTAAAGCAAGGATTACCATAATCTTCTCCAGAGTTTAAGGCCCCCCACTGGTCCTAACAAAACAGAGAGGGTAGAACAGAGTTCGCTTTTAATAAGAGCTATTCCAAATGATTTTACTGCAATAAAAATCGGCTGATGTAACTTTTCTTAAGGAATATTCAGAAATCTTAGTAAACATGGAATCTATTCTTGAAGCATGTTAAAATGGAAGCTTGTGAGGTGGGTGTTAACCACTAGGTTAACCCACCCACAGGCCTCCAGGTTAACACCCAGGTTAAGATGCACACATCCTGGGGCCAGTGCTGTGGCGTAGTGGGTTAAGGCCAACACCTGCAGTGCTGGCATCCCATATAGGCACTGGTTCAAGTCCCAGCTGCTCCACTTCTGATCCAGCTCTCTACTATGCCCTGGCAAAGCAGTGGAAGATGGCCCAAGTCCTTGGGCCCCTGCACCCACGAGGGAGACCTAGAGGAAGGAAGCTCCTTGCTCCTGGCTTTGGACTGGCCCAGCTCCAGCCATTATGGCCATTTGGGGAGTGAACTCTTGGATGGAAGACCTCTCTCTGCTTCTGCCTCTGCCTCTCTATAAATCCGGCTTTCAAATAAAGAAATCAAAGAAAGAAAAAAAAAGATACACACATCCCACATCAGAGGACCTGGGTTCAATTCCTGGCTCCAGCTTCTGACTCCAGCTCCCTACAAATGCAGACCCCTGGGAGACAGTGGTGATGTAGTAGTTGGGCTCCTACCATCCACATGGGAGATGTGGATTGCGTTCCCGGCTCCTGGCCCAGCCTGGCCCAGCCCCAGCTATTGCAGGCATGTGCAGAAAGCAACAGTGCATGGGAGTGCCTTCTCGAGATCTCTCACGCGCTCTCCCCCCACCCCTCACCCGTCTTGAAGCTTGCGAGTCCCCAGAAGGCAGGAAGACACAGGAAAGAGCAGCATTATGCTGGAGATCTCCGCACAGGACGTGTTGTGTCTTCAAGGCTGTAGATGCAGGCGACTGTTTGTTCTTGGGAAGTGCTGTGCGCGTCAGGTAATGCGGAAAATTGTAAATGTAAAATCACGAGGGGACTGGGAAAGGCCAAAACTTTTCCCCAAAACTCATTTTTTGCTTAATAACGTCAGATTCCAGGACAGCCCCACGCCTTCTGTGTTCGTTTCCTATGGGATGATCCAGCTCAACTGATCAGCATCAGGGCTGAACTGGAAATTCAGTACATGTGCACATGCCCCAGCCACGTGCTGCCGCGGAAGCGTTGCTGTGGTTACAGGGCGTGGCTGGCAGCCTGGCTTTAATCCAGAGACCCTTCACAAGCAAGGACTGATGCCCCAGGCCAGCACAGCCGAGGACTCCCACAGGCAGCGCTGGTCTCACTGCCTTGACGATTTTCTCTCAGCACTAAGCGGCCCTAGGAGAAGGACTCACAGTCCCTTTCCCTCGACTGAAGCGTAATCACCGGCTGCATCCAACGGGCAGCGTGCCTTCAACTGGGGTGTGTCCCACCAGGAACCAATATGCAAGGCAGAGCAGGCCATCTCTCTGCAGGAGAGAGACGGGAGCCTGCCAGAAGGGCCAGGGCCAGGGGACAGGTAAGGACTCCAGGAAGCAGAAGGGAGGTGCGATGCAGCCCCCTCCTTCCCTGGCCTGGTGTCTTGGACAGCAGGCACTCACCATGTACCCAGCCATTGGCGTCCACCACTCCCACCAATGCCAGTGCCCTCCGGGTATGGCTGCTTGCCAACTCCAGACTCACCCACCCTGGAGTGGCAAGGGCTATCATTAACGACTCGGCTGCTATTAACATGAACATAAGATACAGCATTGTGTTTAAGTTCCCATCACATTGTGCAGTGAGTAAATTCTCAGCAAATGTTTACATTGATAAAGAAAATAATTTGATCAGCACACACCAAACACATGTATCAAACTTATCACACTGCACTATATAAACATGGACAAAGTAATAGCAGTTAAATAAATAAGTAAACATCTACATAGCTTCCCATGTACCAGCACTATTCAAAGGACTTTACAGCATGACTTCATTCAGTGAGCCCACACCGCACCTCTGAGAGGGAGGCACTGTTAAAGAAATGAGAACAGCAAACAGGCAGGTGAATCAACTTGCAAAATGTTGCACAGCTCGTGCAGTGTGGAGCTGAGATCTCCAGCCTAGAGAATCACAAACTATGTAATGGTGATTGGCAGCAAATGGGCAGCGGACACACTGCTGAGAAAGGCTGACAACTCAAAGACAAGACGAAGACTTGGAAAAACTTAGCACTGACAGCCATGAATCAATAACATGAAATCAAAGAGGGGTAGAGACACAGACCTCCTCACACTCAGGAAATCTACTGTAAAATGTAATGCTGCTGCTGTAGCTTGGATCTTCATCTTAAATGGATAGATGTGTACTTGTGTTGTTTCCAAGCTTGCAGTCAATTTTAGAAGCAGACAAGGTACAAATTAAAAATAAATGCCTACATACATATTGGATGAGAACCACCTGGTTTGATAGCAGCTTGCAAGAAGCAGACTTAGGGTTTTAGTTGACTGCAAGTTTATTTTGAATCAGCAGAGGGAGGGGGCATTCAAAAAAGGAATTTGATCTTGGAGACATACCAATGGGAGCAAAGCCTCCTAAACAAGGGGACTGTGGGGGTTCCTCGTCCTTGGACCAACCTCGAGTGTGTGGGTCCCAGCACTGCCCCCGAGCACAGATGCTGACAAACTGGGGTGTGTCCCAAAGAAGACAACACTGATGAGAAAGGATATTAGAACCTGTCCCGCAGGAATGGTTAAATGGAGAGAGCAAGGGAGTGGGAGGGACTAGGATCTGGGGAAGGAGCAGAGTAAGCCACAGGTGCTCTCGGTAGGGCTCCAGGGGATGCAACCTAGAGCCCAAAGAAGGAAAAGTGATTCCAGCCCAACAGGAAGAAACACTTCCTAGCAAAAGTCAAACAGCTACACGCAAATCACTACACACTGGAGACCAGGTCATGATAGGTCATTAGTGGCTAGGGCAAACAAAACTCCTTAGCAGGCGTGCAAGGCCCCACGTGCTTTCCTCTCCAGAATCCAGGTGTTGCACGCCCTCTGTCTCTTGACGCAGCGCTCTGCCTTTCCTTGGTCCTTCCTCCATTAGCTGCTCTGGCCCACCACAGGCTACTGGCACTCACTCAGCACAGTGTTAATCCTTACTCATTATCCCGACCTCTGATAATCTGCATCAGGCCAATCCCCATTTGGGGCCTCTCAGAGCACTGTATGTCTTCACTCCTGGGTTTGCATTTTTTATTGTTTGCCACACACACAAAGACACAGACACATTAGCACAGAAATTCCAAGGAAACATCCATCATGTCTTGTTCACTGCTGAATTCCCAGAATCAGCAGTGAATGGGCGGGTAGACAGGTAGATGGGTGGTGGTTGGGTGGATGGACAGTTGGTTGGATGGATGATGGATGGATGAGTGTGTGAATGGGTGGGTAGACAGGTAGATGGGTGGTGGTTGGTTGGATGGACAGTTGGTTGGATGGATGATGGATGGATGAGTGTGTGAATGGGTGGGTAGACAGGTAGATGGGTGGTTGGTTGGTTGGATGGACAGTTGGTTGGATGGATGATGGATGGATGAGTGTGTGAATGGGTGGGTAGACAGGTAGATGGGTGGTGGTTGGTTGGATGGACAGTTGGTTGGATGGATGATGGATGGATGAGTGTGTGAATGGGTGGGTAGAGAGGTAGATGGGTGGTGGTTGGTTGGATGGACAGTTGGTTGGATGGATAATGGATGGATGAGTGTGTGAATGGGTGGGTAGACAGGTAGATGGGTGGTTGGTTGGTTGGATGGACAGTTGGTTGGATGGATGATGGATGGATGAGTGTGTGAATGGGTGGGTAGACAGGTAGATGGGTGATTGGTTGGTTGGATGGACAGTTGGTTGGATGGATGATGGATGGATGAGTGTGAATGGGTGGGTAGACAGGTAGATGGGTGGTTGGTTGGTTGGACAGATACGTGGGTGGACAAATAGAGGGATGGATAGTGGACAGATGTGTGGGGAGCAACCCGGACTGGACTGAGTTACTGGAATTAAGACTTATTCTATGCATCTGCTCTCCCACAATATGGCGCTGGGAGAGGAGAAAACAGCTTCTACGCAGCTGCCTCTTGCCAACTTGAGTGATGACCTCCAGGAGCTGATCCTGCTCCTGATTGGAGGAGAGCAGCGTACTCGGCGTGTGGGCAGCCGAGTTGGGATTGGTGGAGGAGGACTATAAAGGAGGAGAGAGAGAACATGCACCAGGAACATCTAAGAGGAACATCTGAGGAACACCTGTGCAGCCCCCGAGAGAGCCGGCCGGCGGTGTGCCACTCCCCCGCGGAAGTGGGGAAAGTGGCCAGGGGGAACCGCCCTTCCACGGAGGTGGAAGGGACAGTAGCCAACCCGGGAGGAATCAGCGGCAAACCCGGGGAGGGCCAAGCAGACCAAAGAACAGCGCAGGGTCCTGTGTCGTTCCTCCACGAAGAGGGGGAGCGACACAGATGGGTTGATGGATAGAAGCAAGGAGGATGAATTGATGATAGATGTAAGAATGGGTGGATGGATGGATGGATGGATGGATAATGGGTAAGTGAATGGGTAGCTGGATGGGTGGGGGACGGATGGACAGCTGCTTGAATGGGTGTGTGAGTGGCAGAGGATGAATGGATGGATGGGTAGGTGACTGGGTGGGTGAATGGGTAGATAGATAAGTAGGTAGATGGATATATGGGTGAATAGATGGAGGATGGATAATATGTGAACAGAAAGTGGACTACATAAAAGTTTATAATAATTTTTTCATCAAAATACATCAAACACAGAGAGCCACATGAATGGATTAAATTTTCATGACCCTTCAAATTCTGAGATTATTTGTCAACTTAGTGTTTTTGATTCTTGCTTCAACATTATTTGAAGATATCTGGAAATGTATGCAGTGTCCCCAAAGGCATTCAAAACTTATTCCTGATTTCTGGCTCTAATCCCATCTCAGCTGGTCTCCGTGGATCCTTGAAGCCACCACCATGGCGGCTGCTGCTAACTGGAGTCCTGAGGCAGAAACTGTTTCAATGTCTAGTGCCGGCACTGCCCAGGACTCTGTGGCTTCCCAGGCAGGCAGAAGACTGCCTTTCTACATCACTGGAGGCCCTGTTCCAGGGTTGTAAAGCGGATGCGCACAGCTGAGACCACATCAGAGGTTAATGGAATAGTCCCCATCAAGTCAGAGAGCACAGCAGCCAAAAATAAATGAATAAATAAATAAATAAATAAATAAAATAAGAGACACTGGTCCAGGAAGCTGACTCAAGCCTAAAAACCAAGGATTTTGGTTCAACCCACTTGCCAATAAACAAGGCCAGGTTTTTCTTTCTACCAGATCAACCTTCTTTCATTTTTTTAACAGTTAATTTTCTTTTTTTTAACTTTTATTTAACAAATATACATTTTTAAAGTACAACTTTTGGATTACAGTGGCTTTTGCCCCCATAACCTCCCTCCCACCTGCAAACCATCCTATCTCCTGTTCCCTCTCCCATCCCATTCTTTTTTTTTTTTATCTTTTATTTAATGAATATAGATTTCCAAAGTACAGCTTATGGACTACATTGGCTTCCCCCCACCCCCGATGACTTCCCTCCCACCCGCAACCCTCCCCTTTCCCGCTCTCTCTCCCATTCCATTCATATCAAGATTCATTTTCAATTTTCTATATATACAGAAGATCAGTTTAGTATACATTAAGTAAAGATTTCAACAGTTTGCACCCCCATAGAAACACAAAGTGAAAAATACTGTAGGAATACTCATTATAGCATTAAATCTCAATGTACAGCACATTAAGGACAGAGATCCTACATGAGGAGTAAGTGCACAGTGACTCCTGTTGTTGACTTTACCAATTGACACTCCTGTCTATGGCATCAGTAATCTCCCTATGCTCCAGTCATGAGTTTCCAAGGCTATGGAAGCCTTTTGAGTTCTCCAACTCTTATCTTATTTAGCCAAGGTCATAGTCAAAGTGGAAGTTCTCTCCTCCCTTCCGAGAAAGGTACCTCCTTCTTTGAAGACCTGTTCTTTCCACTGGGATCTCACTCACAGAGATCTTTCATTTAGGTTTTGGGTTTTTTTTGTTTGTTTTTTTTTTGTTTGGTTTTTTTTTTTTTTTTGCCTTTTTTTTTTTTTTTTTTTTTTTGCCAGAGTGTCTTGGCTTTCCATGCCTGAAATACTCTCATGGGCTTTTCAGCCAGATCCGAATGCCTTTAGGGCTGATTCTGAGGCCAGAGTGCTGTTCAGGACATCTGCCATTCTATGAGTCTGCTGTGTATCTCGCTTCCCATGTTGGATCGCTCTCCCCTTTATTTATTTTATCAGTTAGTATTAGCAGGCACTAGACTTGTTTATGTGATCCCTTTGAATCTTAGTCCTTTCATTATGATCAATTGTGAACAGAAATTGATCACTTGGACTAGTGAGATGGCACTGGTGCATGCCACCTTGATGGGATTGAATTGGAATCCCCTGGTATGTTCTAACTCTACCATTTGGGGCAAGTCAGCTTGAGCATGTCCCAAATTGTACATCTCTTCCCTCTCTTATTCCCACTCTTATATTTAACAGGGATCACATTTCAGTTAAATTTTAACACTTAAGAATAACTGTGTATTAATTACAGAATTAAACCAGTAGTATTAAGTAGAACAGACAAAAAACTACTAAGAGGGATAATGTATTAAGTTGTTCATTAACAGTCACGGCTATGCTGATCAAGTCACCGTTTCTCATAGTGTCCATTTCACTTCCACAGGTTTCCTTTTTGGTATTCAGTCAGTTGTCACCGATCAGGGAGAACATATGATATTTGTCCCTTTGGGACTGGCTTATTTCACTCAGCATGATGTGTTCCAGATTCCTCCATTTTGTTGCAAATGACTGGATTTCATTGTTTTTTACTGCGGTATAGTATTCTAAAGAGTACATATCCCATAATTTCTTTATCCAGTCTACCGTTGATGGGCATTTAGGTTGGTTCCAGGTCTTGGCTATTGTGAATTGTGCTGCAATAAACATTAGGGTGCAGACCGCTTTTTTGTTTGCCAATTTAAATTCCTTTGGGTAAATTCCAAGGAGTGGGATCCCATCCCATTCTTAAGATTTATTTTTAATTATCTTTATATATGGAAGATCAACTTAGTATATACTAAGTAAAAATTTCAAGAGAGCATCCACACAGACACACAAAATATAAAGTACTGTTTGAATACTAGTTTTACCATTAATTCACATAGTATAACACATTAAAGACAGAGATCCTACACGGGGAATAAGTGCACAGTGACTCCTGTTGTTGATTTAACAATTGACACTCTTATTTATGACATCAGTAATCACCTGAGGCTCTTGTCATGAGCTGCCAAGACTATGGAAGCCTCTTGAGTTCACAAACTCCAACCTTATTTAGACAAGGCCATAGTCAAAGTGGACATTCTCTCTTCCCTTCAGAGAAAGGTACCTCCTTCTTAGATGGCTCATTCTTTCCACTGCGATCTCACTCACAGAGATCTTTCATTTAGGTCATTTTTTGCCACAGTGCCTTGGCTTTCATGCCTGAGAAATTCTCATGGGCTTTTTAGCCAGATCCGAATGTTTTAAGGGCTGATTCTGAGGCCAGAGTGCTTCAACCTTCTTTCTTTGAGATCAACATTCTCCTGTGAAGTTATTCCTGAGAAAGCACCTCCATAAGGGCTGCCCAACATTCATCCAGCACATGCAGAAATGCCAAACCTGAGTAGTGATCAACCTTACTGTAGGGTCAGCTGGAAATCCCTGCTACAGAGCCATGACTACCTACCCACCTAGGGAACACCAACCCAAAAGACACCCCATGTGGGCTCCATAGCAAGCATGCACAAAAGGAAACGATGCTCCACAAGTCCCACTCTCTTCCAACGCCAACTCACCTCCATTGTCCATTCTTCTCTGACCCCTCACTGGCATTGCCTGATTTTTGTCCCCAAAGACAGAAGGCAGGAAGGCAGGGTAAGGGCCCATCTGCCCCAGGTCCACGCCTCCCCATCCCCTGTTCTGCTATACATCCCAGCGAGGCCTGCAGGCTGTGCTTTTGAGGTATGTACTCCTGCTTGCATTTTCCTGGGTTCGGCTCTTGCTGGCAAGAGATTAAAAGAGCAGGGAGAGAGAGAACACAGGGTGTTTCTTTCAAGCATCTGTGGCATTGACTACAATTCCCTGATGGCCTGTTGTTCACGTCAGAAGCAATGCCATGGCTCTCACTTCCTCGGGTGACCCCAGCTCCTGGGCTAAGGCTGCTCAGTCTCCTCCCCTTGTCCTTCCAACCTTGCAGTGGCCCGGGCTCCCCACTACCTCGATCTCTGGTTGCCTCACTCTCTCCTGCTTGGAATCTTAGTCCTCCTATCACATTTGCATCCAACTGTCCCCATAAAACTCCCTCTATCTTCAACATTCAAGTGATTTCTATCTCCTGCCAAACCATGGCTAGTGTCAATCCCCAAGGAAAGGAATCATCACTCTTCACACCATAATTGTTCACATCATTACTAATCATGACTTTAACTTATATTTTGTCTCTGACTCAAAACATGGAAAAAGCATCTCAAATAATAAATGTTCTTGGTCCTTGTGAGTTTTCGGTTAACATTAGAAGGTAAGTTTGTGGCTTTATTTTTAACCATATGCTAGGGTGCATCATTCTAAAATCCTTTTGCCTCCCCTGACCCAAACTGACTCTTGAAAGAGACTAGAAGAGCCTCACAATTGTCTCTCCACTTTTGTACCCTCAATAATCTGTCTTCCACACAGCAGCCAGAATGAGACTCTGTTTAATCGTAGACAAAGCCTGCACCTGCAGCATCAGCATCCCATCGGTACCAGTTCAAGTCCCAACTAATTCTGATCCAGCTCCCTGCTGATGGCCTGGGAAAGCAGTGGAAGAAGTTCCTGGAGGAACTTCTGGCTTCAGGTCAGTTCCGCCTCAGCCAATGCAACCATTTGGAGAGTGAACCAGTGGATGGAAGACCCCTCCCTCTATCTGTAAGTCTGCCTCTCAAATGATCTTTTAAAAAATAATGCAGATCTGATCACATCACTCCCCTGCTCATAGCCCTCAACATGGTTCCTATTAGGCTTGAATGCAATCCAAGAGCTCACTACATTGCATTTGGCCTCATCTGCCTCCAAATCTCCTGCCTCTGCCCATCCTGGGTCCATGGGGTCCTTTCTGGTCATCACAGCCCCAGCTCATTTTGACTTGGGGACTGCATGGTGCTGTTTCCTCTGCCCCCAGTACTTGTTGTGGCAGCCTACCCTTGTTATTCAAGTCCAATGTACATGAGTTCCCTACCCCCTCAATCACACCCAACCTCTTCACCCCGCTCCATGGCTTCATGGCAGCACCAGTTAACAAAAATGGGCTCGTTTGTTTCTTTATTTGCTTGTGTGAGAGCACAACTAGCTCACCTTACTCCCCTACTGAGTCTTGAGTTTAGAAAACTCAAGACATGGAGACATTTGCTAAGTAAATGACCTAATCCTCATTTCTCCAATGACAG
Organism: Oryctolagus cuniculus; assembly: GCF_051225735.1. Classification (NCBI taxonomy): domain Eukaryota; kingdom Metazoa; phylum Chordata; class Mammalia; order Lagomorpha; family Leporidae; genus Oryctolagus; species Oryctolagus cuniculus. The sequence continues at coordinate 122,722,304 of NC_142876.1, forward strand.
AACAAAGCCCACTCAAGTGCAGTGACACAGGTACGATCTGTTGCCATAACTGTAGGTCATACCTCTGCTATGCAGCCCCCAACTCACCTAGCCTCAACTGCTGTGTGGCCAAGAATTTACACACACTGGACAAGAGACCGCCTTCCCTCAGACTTCCCGTAGCACAGTGGTTTAATAACACAAATGCCTCTGAGCATTCTGCCTCTTCACGACAAGTAAAAACAACTCTTATTAATTGCACCTTGAATTTCTTCATGAAAATACTCATTTCTTAAATATGATTTTTCCTGGTTCAAGATTCTCATATAAATGAATAGATGTTTATATCTACATCGAGATCATTAAATAATATCTCCTTCTCACGTCAATTGGCTCTTGAACTTCTACCTAGCTGAAAGAGCCATCACAGTGCTGTGTTTTGTGTTTCCCTAGAGGCCTGCATGATTCTTGTTATAATTTGACATTAAAAATAAAGAACAACCCAGCAGGTCCAGGAGTCCTACCCACTTCAGTTGCAATTCGAGCACATGCCTGGAATCTGAAAGGTCTACAAGAGCTCCTAGCACATTCTTTGGGGAGCGGAAACTGAAGAGATCAACCATATCCATGCCAGTGGCCAGGCTGCCCAAGCACGGAGCTGTCACTCTGCATCTGTATAGGCAGGAGGAGGGGTCTGGACGTGGACTTCAAGACCAAGTGCACTCCCAGAACTGAAATCTGAAGACATCCCTCTGGGCAGCCAGCAGAATATGTCTAAGACAATCATCTTCCCCAGTCTGAAAATTAGGACACACAAGCATATAAGGGGATGTTTCTTTTTCTATTGTTTTGGATGTATGGATCTACGTGCATGTGCAGGAATGTGTGTGTATATACATGTCTGTGTGTATACATTAAATCTATGCATGTGAAGCCAGCAAAATTTGAATTAAACTCAAAATGTTGGATTTTCCAGAATCCTGGGATGGCTTCAACTCAAGGAGGTAGCTGAAAAGGACATTTTAAAACAGGGTTAGCTGGGCTGGCGCCGCGGCTCACTAGGCTAATCCTCCGCCTAGCGGCGCCGGCACACCGGGTTCTAGTCCCGGTTGGGGCGCCGGATTCTGTCCCGGTTGCCCCTCTTCCAGGCCAGCTCTCTGCTGTGGCCAGGGAGTACAGTGGAGGATGGCCCAGGTGCTTGGGCCCTGCACCCCATGGGAGACCAGGAAAAGCACCTGGCTCCTGGCTCCTGCCATCGGATCAGCGCGGTGTGCTGGCCGCAGCGCACCGGCCGTGGCGGCCATTGGAGGGTGAACCAACGGCAAAGGAAGACCTTTCTCTCTGTCTCTCTCTCACTGTCCACTCTGCCTGTCAAAAAAAAAAAAAAAAAAAAAAAAAAAAAAAAAAAACAGGGTTAGCTGGGGCCGGTGCCGTGGCTCACTTGGTTAATCCTCCACCTGCAGCACCAGCATCCCATATGGGCACCAGGTTCTAGTCCCAGTTACCCCTCTTCCAGTCCAGCTCTCTGCTGTGGCCCAGGAAAGCAGTAGAAGATGACCCAAGTGCTTGGGCCCCTGCACCCACATGGGAGACCAGGAAGAAGCACCTGGCTCCTGGTTTCAGATCGGCGTAGCGCCAGCCATAGGAGCCATTTGTGGAGTGAACCAACGGAAGGAAGACCTTTCTCTCTGTCTCTCTCTCTCTGTCTATAACTCTGTCAAACAAATAAAAAACAGGGTTAGCTAAAAATAAATAAATAAACACCCACTATAAATATACCAATATCTATCTTTGTTTCTAAATAGACATAAAGTTTTCCATTTATTGCCCCCCCCCAAAAAAAAAACTGAATGGCTCACATAGCCTATACACAACCTCAGAAAAGCACAGGCAAAAATTCGGGATTCTCTCTATTCTACATAACTGACTATCTTTGATAGGCTGTTAGTTGGCTTACTCTCAAACTATGGTGCAGAAACAATTAAACTTGGCACAAGTGTGCTTCCCACTGGAGATTCCATACATACGCATCAGAGGTGTCCTCACGGAGAGGGCACACAATCCCCAGGGGACGCAGACCTGTGCAGTCCTGGTGGTCTCAGGAGGGGTCCCCACTGCACCAAAAGAGCAGCTGGAGAATCACGCAGCTGAGTCCACAGTGACGCGCGTCTCTCCAGCTCACATCACCCTGTCCTGAGGCAGCTGTGCGGCCTCACCTGGCTGCAGGGAGGGCTGGGAAAGGCAAACGCCACCAACAGCATCAGGCGAGCCCTCCTGGCTGTGCCACACCAGCCACCCAGCCCTCACCTAACCAAGATCCCCTTGGAATCAGAGAGAAGCAGGTTCGAGTCCCAGCCACCCACCTAACTCCTTAGACGACTTTCGGCAGCACACTTACTCCCTCTATGCCACTGTTTCTCCATGTGTAAGAGAGGGATGACAATAATTTGCAATATCGGGTCTGCAGCAGAATGAAGCAAGCTGGTTCCTGTAGAAGTCCTCAGAATGGAGTCTGGCGCGCTGCAAATTCTGTGCCTCTGGACGCACAGGGTGAGTGGAATGGTGAGGATGAGAAGGAGGGGGCGGGGCAGAGGACATTCTGTTCCCCGATCACAGCCCCTTAAAGAACGTGTTGCCCTGAGTCGTGTCCGTATCTCTGGTGGCAACGAACGCGTGGCCTGCGACAGACTCTCAGACACGGTACACATCGCCTAAGACTGCGGCCACCTAGTACTTCCTGATTCTCCCATAAAGCCAAAGCTGCTTCTGTGTCACTCAACCAGCACGCTCCGCCCCTTCCGCCCGCCTCTTCGCCACTATTGGCCCCAGAAGCCACTTCCGCCGGAAGCTGCCAGAGACCATGGCGGCCACTGGCCTCGGAATCTCAGCTTCTGATCCTGTCAGTAATCATCTTGATGAACCATGACACGCTCAGCGCTTTGGTCCTGCGACAAGACTGCCCGGGTCTTAGGAGAGACTGTGCCTTCACTCGCAGCAGCAGGTGGGCACCAGGGCCCTGCCGGTCAGCACCGCTGGTTCGGAGCACGTGTGAACATGTGTGAGCACGTGTGAGCATGTGTGAATATGTGTGAACATGTGTGAACATGTGTGAACATGTGTGACCCGTGACTGATCGGCTGCATGTCGCAACCCGCCTCCGACTCCCCGGGTCGGCTCGCTCCCGGCCCGGGGCTGCACACGCAGGGGCGGAGTCAGCAGGAGGGTGGCGAGGCCGCGGAATCTGCATTTCTAACGGGCTGGGAAGAGCAAGCCGGGCGTCCAGAGAGCTGGCCCTCAGGGCCTCCTTGAAGGTGGGCACGGCTGCCTCCTGGGCAGCTGAGGCAGCGCCGACCTGTGCGGCTCAGCCAGCCGAGTCCCCGCAGGGGCAGGACTGTGAGAGGCCCCTGCAGAGCCTCGGCCCGGCCCTCCCACCGCGATGGCGGACCGCGGGGAATGTCACTGTGCCACACTCTCCAGGGGCTGTGCACCCCCCGAAGGCCGCGACCTGGAGCTTAGCAAGTGCGCCGGCCCACCCCGCCCGTCCTGGCTGTTGGACTTTCTTTTCTTCCCAGTCTTTCAGAACGCATGTGGTACAAATAAAGAAATAAAAATAAAGAGAAAGGGTGCAGCGCTCCCTCTGAGTAGCATCCGGTGGGCTTCAAGCCCAGAAGCTCCGGGAGCCACGCTTGCTTTCCTGGGACCACACTGCCCTCTAGAGGCCGTCAGTATCCACAGCGGGGACAGCGCTGTGGCTTCCTGGCCAGAATACGCGCGTTTTTGAGGTCACCACAGCAAGGCCCATGACGCTGCGTGGGATTGTCTTTGGGAGCAGTCATAGCCCACGTGACCCTCCTCAGCTTCCACAGTCCTTGTCCCACAGAGTCAGGCGTCTCCGAGCTTGCCTGTCCCTGCTTAGTCTAATCGTGGAGCCACGCCCAGCTGTGAGCTCAGGTGCAGCTCGGACTACGGCAAGCGGAGGAGCAAGAGACATGTTAGGAAGAGCCTTGGAGACGCAAAGCCATGGAACACAGCGAAAGAAATTGAATGGCACTTACACGAGGGGACAGGTGGCCAGGACACCGCCCAGCCCCTTCCAGTATGCAAAGGTTGGCACATTTCCAACATGGCACCCTGTAAGACCATGAGGGGTGTTCCCGGAAGAGGGTTCTGAGGCCACACATTTGAGGAATGTGGGTGAGATAAAGCCCCTTTTATTTGAGAGACAGAGAAAGACACAGAGACAGAATTACCATCCACTGGTTCACTCCCAAAATATCCAGAATGGCCAGAGGTCCTGAGGACCAGAAGCCCGGAACTCTATCCAGGTCTCCCAAGAGAGGTGAAAGGAACACAGCCACTTGAGCCATCACCTGCCACCTCCCAGGATCTGCATTAGCAGGAAGCTGCAGTCAGGATCCAGAAGCACGGATCAAACCCAGGTGCTCTGCTGTGGAATGCTGGCTCCTCAACTGCTGTCAGCTAGGCCAAACACCTGCCTGGGGACTGAGAATACATAGTGAGCCCTCCCCATCCACGCACTCCACACCCACAGAGTCAACCAACACCTTCCAGAAACACTTAGAAAAGAAAACTGCATCTGCATTGAAAATGCACAGAGCTTTTCTTGCTATAAATCATACAGCATAATCACTTATGTAACACTGACTTTGTATTAGGCATCCTGAATTACCTGGAGGTTATTTACTATTAAGGAGATTATTTCTGTTTGCAGATGACATTATTCTATATAGAGAAAAGCATAAAGACTCCATGAAAAGAACAGATAGACTAATTCAGTAAAGTTGCAGGATACAAAAGCAACATATAAAAATCAGTAGCTTTTTTATAAATCAATAATGAACATGCTGAGAAACAAAACATGAAAAATATCCATTCACAATAGCTGCAAGAAAATAAAGTATCTAGGAATAAATTTAGCCAAGGAGGCGAAAGGCCTCTTCTATAAAATTTATAGAACACAGATGAAAGAAAAATGACACAATAGAAAGACCTACTGCGTTCATGGGTTGAAAAAAAAAAACAATATTGTTAAAGTGTCCAAAATTCCCGAAGAGATTTATGGATTCAATGAAACCCCTAGAAAAACAGCAGTGACCAAACTAGAAAAAGCAATCCAAAAGTTCACACAGAAGCACAAAAAGCCTTGAATGTCCAAAACAATCTGGAGCAAAAAGAACAAAGCTGGAGAGATCACAATAGCTGATCTCAAGACATCCTCCAGTGCTCTCTAACTGAAACAGCGTGGTACTAGAATAAAGCAGACACATGGGTCAGTGGACCTTCATAGAAACCCAAGAAATGAATCCATGCATCTCCAGCCAACTAATTCTTGACAAAGGCACCAAATGCATACATTGGAGAAAGGACGGTCTCCTCAACAGATGGTTCTGGGAAAACTGGATATCCATGTGCAGAAGACTGAGGCTTGCCACCCCCATCCAGCCCCTTACTCCATACAAAAATTAGCTCAAAACCAAAGACCAAAATACAAGACTGAAACTACTAGAAGAAAAGCTTGGGAAAACACATCAAGACATCACTATAAGCAGTGACTTTTTTAAAAGACCACAAAAGTATAAGCAATGTATTCAAAAGTAAACAAATGGGATTTTTATCAAGCTAAGCAGCCTCTGCACAGCAAAGGAAAGGATCAACAGAGTAAATAGCCTAGAGAATGGGAGAGAGATTTTGCAAACTGTTTACCTGATAAGGGATTAACATACTGAACACATAAGGAATCTAAACTCAATAATTTTAAAAAATAATCAGCCTAATTAAATATGGTGACAAGATTTAACAGACACTTCTTATGAGAAGAAATTAAAGTGACCAACATGTTTTATGAAGAAACACTCAAAATATTTAGGCATCTGGGAAATGCAAGCCAAAAATCACAAGATGTCATTCATCTTACCCGTCAAAATGACTATTATCAAAAAGACAAATCACAACACATGCTGGTGAAGATGTGGAGAAATGTTGGTGGGAATGCAAAATAGTACAGCCTTTACAGGGAAGGGTGTGGAGTTTCCTGAAAAAACTAAGAACAGATTTACTCTTTCACTTCCAGAATCATGTCTAAAGGAAATGAAATCAGTGCAAAGAGATACCTGTACTCCCATGTTTACTGCTGCACTGTTCACAAGTTAGGATAGGGAATCAATTCAGATGTCAACCGACGGATGAATGGATAAAGAAAATTATTTGACCATAAATAGTGAATGAATAAAGAATCATTTATCCATTAAAAAGAATGATATCTTATTGTTTGCAGCGAGATGGATGGAATTGGAGGTCATTATGTTAGGAGAAGAAGTCAAACACAGAAAGGCACTTACCATGTGTTCTCGGTTGTATGTGGAAGCTAAAGACAAGACCGCCTGAACACAGAACATGATTGATATTAGTGGGAAGCAGAGCAGGAGGGGTCTGGGAGGGAGCTGCATCACAGGTACCTCGACATCTAGTTAGATCAAAGGAGCAAGTCCTGGCACACTCCAGCACAGTGGGGGATCCAGTTCACACTAACCTGTAAAGTTGTTTACCATTGGCTGGAAGGAACGGCTCAAAGGCTCCACCATGGGGCTACTTTGGGGGTGGAGTTGATGCCCCAAAACTGATCAGGACCATATTCAAGTGTCACAGCACCCCCCAGAGGCAAGTGTCATTGCTGCACATGAATCAAAAGTACCTTAAGTTTAAGGAAACAGAAATACCAACCACTCTGCTTGGTCACACACATTATAGACACATCATGAAGCCCATGTCACACTGCAACCTGCAAAAACGTACAATGGAGAAGCCTATGGGAGGATGTGTGCGTCCTATGTAAACACCATACTGTTTTATATAAGGAACTTGAGCATCTGTGGATTTTGATGTCTTAGGAGTCCTGGAGTGGCTGAGGGACAGCTATGCTTCTGGCCTTGTCAACTCCTACGGAGATAAGGAGTTCAGCATGTTTGCCAGAAGTCCTTCTTCCCCAGCTTGGCACAGGAAACACAGTGTCATAGAACACACTTGGGGGTCATTAATATTCACAGGCTATAAGCCTTCCCAGGACCAAATCTGAACAAACTTGGGAATAACTGTTAGAGAGCTAAAGTCTTCTCTGTACAGGCCTCAGGGGTGGTAACAGCAACAAAAGATTCGCGGCTTGTAACCACTGACAATGCATTGCATACACTCTCTCCTCTCATCCCACAGCAACCCCAGATTTTTTTTTGCTAGTGAACTATCTGGGGCTCAGATAAATTAAGTGACTTGTCAGAGGAGACGAGATGGGAAATAACGGATCTGAGCATCAAGTGAGTCATCTAGCTTCTGGTTGTTTTCATTTCTTCCTGAACCAAAAGAGAAGTCAAACTACTGAGCACTCTCTCTCTGCAAAAACTGGAGCACTGATGGCTACCTGACAGCTGTGGAAGCTGGCATTTCTTAAGTTCTCGGTTTCCTGCTGCTATGCTCATCTTATTTATTTCAGACCCTCTCCCACCTAAAACGAACTATGAAGTGTAGACTATCAGTATACCTATTTTTCAGAAAAGGAACTTGGGTCTTCAAACACGTAAGTGACGTGTTGTATTAGTTAGTTCATTGCTATAACAAAACATATGAGGCACACTCACTTTGTAAAGAAAAGAGGCTTATCCTGGCTTACAGTTCTGGAGAGCCAGTCCAAGACGGGGATGTACCCACTGATTAGGCCCCTGGTGATGACTCCTTGCTGGCAGTCACAAGGCAGTACAGACAGGGAGCCTGTGTGTGTCTGTCTACATCTACGATTGCTTTCTCTCTTGTTATAAAGCTTCACACCAGCAACCTACTGTAATCTATTCACTGCCCAAGGCTCATGGATTAAGACTACACCCTCCTAGCCCTGTTAACCTAACACTTTGGGGACTAAACTCCTGCATCAGATTTGGAGGACAAACTGCAGCACCCACCCTAGGTCAGATGTCCCTGACTCCAGAGCCACACACCTAACACTGCAAGGGTTCCAGGGTGCTCAGCTTATTAAAAGGAATGGGTGATGCATGAGGTGAGACGCTGTGTCTATGACAGGGTGTGCACCATGTCTATGACAGGGTGTGCACTGTGTCTGTGACAGAGTGTGCACTGTGTCTGTGACAGGGTGTGCACTATGTCTATGACAGGGTGTGCACTGCTGGGGCCCACGTCCTTCTTTCTCCTTCTCCCCAAACCCTCTTTCAACCCTAATAGCAGGTGTGTTGGTTCTAGCAAAATGCCTGTCAGAAAGCAGCAAGGTCTGTGTCTCCAAGCATCACGTCTCAGATGGTTTGCTAAGAGGCTGGTGTCGTCCATCATAAATCATATTTTTGTAATTTAAGGTGAACACATGGTGTTATCTTTATTTCAGGGATGGGTATAGAAGGAAGCACCTGCTTCTTTAGAGAAACAGTCTCAGCAGCAAAACCCTCCGTATTCACAACATTCGTGGAGAGACCTCCGCCAGTCCCTCCTGGCTGTGCTCAGAGGTGGTAACTGCTTTTACAGTTTTGTTGTCACCTGTGTTTCTCCCATCTTCATGTGCGTTGTAAAAATTAAAGTAAGGAACCCAAAAAACTTCCAAGCATTTTAACAACAAAAGCTTGGGAACCCGGCTGAAGGAGGTGGTTATAGATTAGAAACAAATCAGAGTCTGTGTCACAGAACAGAATAAATTCAAGATAACCTTGAATCGGTAACTGCTCAAGGGCATCTGAGCAAATACGCCTTTGACGTTCATCTTTCCTTCCACAGGAATATCAAATGTGTAATTTCAAATTCAGAAATGCCACACCCAGCTACCGTTCTTTACTTATTCCCTGTATTAGTTTTCCAGGGCTGTCAAAATAAACCACCACGGACCAGGTGGCTTAAACAACAGGAGGTGGGTTCCTTGCAGTTCTGGAAGGCAGAGGGGCAAGGCCAAGGTCAGCAGTTGGTTTCCTGTGGTGCACTCCTGGTGGCTCTCAGATGGCCGTCTCCTTGCCACACTGCCTCAGGGCCACACACGTGACTTCACTTACCTTGATTACCTCCTTCAAGGGCCTGTCTCTAAATACAGTCACATTCTGAGACACTGGGGGTTAAGACATTCGCATGCAAATTTGGAAGAGCAATTAAACCCCCAAGAGCCCCCTCTAATCATTCAGCACCTACTGTGCATGCAGGACTGTACATATAACACAGGGCAGAAACTTTCCTCCTAGAGCCTACATGTTTGATGGGCAGCCCCAAAGTAACACTTAATTCTGTTCTTGGTAAGTAGTGGCAATAGCAGCTGTACTCATAGCCACCAAGATGCCGTCACAGTTAAAGCTGTAGTTGAAGTCACACTCATAGTCTTTGATTGCAAGGGTCCTTAGTAGACAGCCACGGCTGTGGTAGTGGGAGAGTTTCCCGGCTGTTCTTCCATTATCTGTGCTAAATTAAAGGTGGAGTAGGAAGCAATGCACCTACACTGCCATCTCTGAAAGCACACCCGGCCACAAGAGTGTTTCCTTGCTCCCATGACTGCTGCCTGGGCATGGGTTGGTTAGTGAGACCCAGCAGACCAGGAAGAGACTTAACTAGCCCCCACAGTGGAGCAGACCTGGGCACTGTCCATGTGATACCGGCTGTGCAGGTACACAGAATACAAGGGTTATGGGGTCAAGGTGGCTTCCAGCGAGATTTCGAGGAGAGCCTGAGATTCCAGGCAGAGTTGTGACTTGGGGCCCCTGCAGGGACTCCTGATGGAGTGATGCCCAGTGAAGCTGTGAGTGAAGCCGATGTGCAGGCCCCGGGAGAGCAGAGTGACCAGCCACAAGCCGTGCCTGCCCAGGAAAGCTGCAACACTGTGCGCAGCCCAGAGAACACCCCTGTGGGCAGAGACCAACAGAGCCTCCACTGAGGTTTCAAACCATGTCTCAGACAACCCAGAGGCCTCGGCTGAAACCCGTCACAGGGCCACTGCTGAGAACACCACCAGAGTCATGTCAAGTGGAAATGGGTCAGAGCTGCTACAGAGGGTCCCGCCAGGGCAGTGCCTTTAGGAGCTGCAGAGACTTCAGCTGTTGAGAACAAAGTGTGGCTATGACCAGCCTTTGCACGGAGGCAGCCCCAGCCCTGGGGCTCCTCCTCCACCAAAATGTGCCCAGGCTAGCAGGCATGCATCTTGAGGACTTAATGTTTGCCCTGCTGGGTTTCAGTCTTGCTTTGATCCAATTAATTCTTTCTACTTGGTTGTTAACTCCCTTTGAAATGGAAATGTACACTGTGCCTACTCTACTATTGTATCCTGGAAGTACTTAGCTTGATGTATTTCTTTTTTTTTTTATTTTTTATTTGAGAGGCAGGGGGCGGGGGGGAGGGAGGGAGGGAGAGAGAGAACGAGCCTCCATCATCTCACTCATTCGTCAGATGTCCCAACAGCCACAGCTGGGCCAGGCCAAAGCCAGGATCTAGGAACACAGTCTGTGTCTCCCACATGGGTGGAAGGCACCCAAATGCTCGAGTCGTCATCTGCTGCCTCCCAGGGTGAGCATGAGCGGACAAATGGAGTCAGCAGCAGAGCCGCACTTGAACCTGGGCACTCCAATAAGGGATGTGGGCATTCCGAGCAGCAAATCAACCCCTATGGCAGATGTTTGCTGTGTAAGCTGGGGTCTCACAGGCTCACCGCTGGAAGGCTTGCCTCAGGGCTCAGATTCTGGACTTTGGACTTTTCGGTTAATGTTGAGCTGTGCTAAGACTGGAATCACTGGAGATGGAATGACTCTGTGTTGCCTGAGACAAGAGCGGCTGTTTCAGGGAGCTGGGGGCAGGATGCTATGGTTTGAACATAGTTTGGCTCGTGAATTCATGCAGGAGTTTAAACTGCGAAGTCGTAAGCTAATGGCCATTGAAAGCGAGAACCTGCTTGCCCGTGCTGAGGCCGCCGGGACCAGTGCCTGCTCTGCAGACTCCCTCACCCCTGCTGGAAGGGCGGGGCGTGTCCTGCACAGACCGCACCCCCTGCCTGCTCCTTGTGCTGGTTCTGCCTGACCCCCCTCCAACTGCAGTCAGTCTTGGTGGTGAGTACAACCTGATGCTGGGCCCTGTGGGTCCTACTGGACCAACACCCCAACCGGTGGTCTTGGAGACCCCCAACACCGTGACCTTACCCAAAAACCCTGAGTTCACAGGCTGCTGTGAGCCTGCAGTGTGGACCGGAGAGGTCCCCACCACTAGCATCCTCTTCCAGCCCGGTCAGGACTGCTGCAACCCCACCTCGCTCCACAGACCTCCCCCCGCTGGGGCCGCTTGTCCATCACCGGAGGCTCAGGCTTCTCCTAGGATCCGAAGCCTGCTCTGTCCCTGACCAGGAGAACTCTCTGAATCTGATTCAGCTTGTCACAGGACTCCGGGAGAAGCTCTTGGAGCTGCGGATCCTGCTCAGTCCGCACCCTGCCGACACCAAGGCTGCACCCTGTGGCCCGACTGCGCCAGCGGCCTGTCTGGATTCTGCTCTCAGCCCTGCTCCGGCCCCTGCGATGCCCCTCCGCAGCCCAGCAGCACAGCTCACCCAGCGGTGCCCCTCACAGCCCTACAGAAGAGTTCGGACAGGCTGGGAGGCAAAACAGCAAAACTGACAGAAACACAGAAAAACAAACTAAACGCAGGAAAACTCTGGCCTTGAATTATTGACCTGTTTGGGTTTGTGGTCACGCGTTTAGCTCGAGAGCATGTGCTGCTGTGGCCTGGCTTTCTGGAGCAGAGAATTCATCTGGGATTCAAACGCCCCGTTCAGGAACTCTGCACTTTCTGAAGCAAATACCTGGGGGTTCGCAAACAATGAGAACCACTGCGAGTAGAGATGCAGCAAAGGCCACAGACGCCCGCCCGTCTTGCAAACTCCCTTTATTCCGTATTATGTCAGCATCGTCCATGACAAAGACAAACCAAAAACACAGCTTGTGTACCTTGGACCTAACCAGTAAGGTGAAAAGTTCTATTTTCTCTCTGAACTGAGCAGAAAAAAAAAAAAAAAAAAAAAAAAAAAAAAAAAAAAAAAAAAGCAAGAAGGCTCAGAGGTTGCCACGGTGGCAAACCACAGCCTTAACGTCGTGCCGTCGGGGGCGGGCAGTGTGGTGCAGTGGGCTACCCTGCGTGTGATGCCAGCATCACGTCTCAGTGCGGGTCTGAGTCTCAGTTGCTCTGCTGCTGCCACAGCTCCCCGTGCACATGCACCTGGGCAGGCAACAGCTGATGCAGGCCCGAGTGCTGGGGCCCTGCCCTGCGGTGAGAGACCAGAGTGGAATTCCTGGCTTTGGGCTGGCCTAGGCCATTTGGGGAGTGAACCAGCAATGGAAGATCACTCTCTCTCCTACTCTGCCTTCTTAATAAATGAGTAAATAAATCTTTTTTTAAATATCTATGTATTTATTTGAAAGGCAGAGTTACACAGAGGCAGAGGCAGAGAGAAAGAGAGAGAGCAAAGTCTTCCAGCTGCTAGTTCACTCCTCAAATGGCCACAACGGCTGGAGCTGCGCCGATCCAAAGCCAGGAGCCAGGAGCTTCCTCTGGGTCTCCCACGTGGGTGCAGGGGTCCAAGGACTTGGGCCATCTTCTACTGCTTTCCCAGGCCATAGCAGAGAGCTGGATCAGGAGTGGAGCAGCCAAGACTCGAACTGGTGCCTGTATGGGATGCTGGCACTGCTGGTGGCCGCTTTACCACGCCACAGCACCAGCCACAAATAAATCTTAAAATGCATGCTGGGAAGGGTCCTGAGAAGAATTTGAATGACAGCAGTGGGTACTCAGCAGTGAGGAGACAGGGGTGGCTTCCTTCTCCGTATGATCATCACAGCCCAGATCCTGGCTTCCTCACGCTGAGAGTTCGGCTTTAGCGCTTGAGCTGACTTTGTCTTTGCAAGTCATCCCATAATTAAAATATCTGTCACCAGGAGCAGCCGCCACCACAGATGTGACATCAAAGCCCCACTCTTACTGGGGACGTGAGACCACGACAGCTCTTCGTGCTTTGATGATAAAATCAAATCCATGCATATGCATCCAAACGTATATCCAAGTAGGCAAGAGTACTTCAAAACGCTTGTGGGGAAATGGAAGGAAAACGCAGCTTTGGGTGCAGAACACCGGAGTTCACTCACAGCCGGCTCATGGTACGCGTCGTCCATGAACTCTTTGGAGCTCCCTGTGTATTTCCTACGTGCACCGAGTCTTAATGAAGGGCGTGCCACGTCGTGACGTACACAGCTGCTCGGGCTTCCATGAAGGACAAGTTGGGAAATCTCCTGTGTGTGCAGCTCTGCTGAGTCACAGCCTGGGAGGAGGCCCTGAGCCCGACAGCCCACCTGGACTTCACGAAGTCCCTGTGCTCACCCACCTGCTGGAGGGAGTCCTTCCCTCTCCCTCCCACTCACCCCTCAGGAGCAGTAAGATGAACAAACCTCTCCCTCCATCCCCAGCGCCCTTCCAGAGGTCAGAAGGTGCCTGCCCCTGATACATTCATATGGGAGCTCACCCCAGTTCCAGCCCCAGCGTCTTCCCCACACCAGCCCCTGTCCTGGAAGAGTGGCAACCTGAACGTAAACATGGCCGCCCCTTCACTGCCCACGGGTTGTGTCCTAGGAACCTCGTTGTGAACTGAACACAGCCTGAGTCGGAAATGCATGCAATACAAGTGGTCTTCAAAAATTTCATGGAAAATACCTCGTGAAAACACTACTTTTCTCATCAAAGTAAATGTCTTTTTTAAAAAAAAAAAATTCATTACATATTTATTTGCATGAGAGGCAGAGAGACAAAGAGACAGCAAGACCACTGTATCTACTCATCCACTTCACCAAATGTCCCCAGCGGCCCTGAGCTGCAGTGGGACTTTGGCTGGATGGAGTCAAGAACACAACCCAGGTCTCTCACATGCGTGGCAGGAATTCAACCACTAGAGCCACCACTTCTTGCCCAGGGTCTCCTTTAGCTGGAAGCAGGTGTCAGGAGCCAGAGTTGGGAATCACACAGGAGCTCCCACGTGAGATGCAGGCACCTTAACCCCACTCTGTAGCGGATCTTTGAACCCCACTTCTCCAAGAACGTCTGAAGTCCACTCGCACACATCACCCACAGCACACCGCACTCAGCGACGCCGCTCGCTCTAGAGCATGGGCCGTTTCCCTCACGGCCAAGGGGCTGAGCTGGGAGCCTCTGCCCCCAGGGCTCCGGAGGCTCGGACTGCAGTCACCAGCCCAGGAAAAGATCCAGATTCAAAGGCCAAAGTGCAGTTTCCACGAATGCAGACCACCTCCTGACCACCGTCCCGTGGAAATCCTCAGTGCACCCTGGCAAGTTGGGGGCCAAGTGTACTGAAGTGACTCAGGGCCTATGGTTTAACTTAAACCCAGAGTGGAAAACAAAACGTCCCAGTGAACGGCAAAGAACTGCTTTAAAAAGACTAAATTCTTTCAACAAAACTGTTCCTAAGGAAAAAGCTATTACACAGAACTTTCAGATCTTTCTCATTAGCTCTGTGACCCAACAAGACACTTCACTTCTCTCACCCTGGTTGTAGTATCTTTTAAGAAGAGGGAGGTAACACTGACCTTGAGTTGGAAAACTAAATAAAGGCAACGTGCAAAAAACGTGCCATCCACTGCTGGGCACACAGGAAGTTCATAAGAACAGTAGCTGAAGTATTTTCACAGTCTACACTGTGTCTGGAGCCTGGATAACAGAAATGCTTCGAATGGGAACATCTGGATCCCAGCTCTGCCCGCTCCAGGCATCGACCACAGGCCCGAAATAAATCTCGGCTGGCCGCACGCTGGCGGGGGCAGTGCAGCTGGACCCCTGTTAGCTGGGAAGTTATTTATAGTGCCCTCTTTCACTCTCAGAAGGTCCTGTTGTGACTTTATAGCAGCAAAGCATGGTTAATTTGTTAATTAGGCAGTTATGGCCTTGTGTTCCAATTTCCCATAAAACAGGAAATACCTGTCCAATCTGTCTCACTGATTTATGAGCAGCATACTAAGTGATATTTTATCACAAGGCATATCAATGAAAATTCATATTTATGATAACAATGAGGGGTTGTGCCATCACAGAAGACAATGTGACCTCCCTATAAGACCTTCCATTTCTTTTTCTTTTTCTTTTTTTTTCTTTTTTCTCTTTTTTTTTTTTTTTTTTTTTTTTTTTGACAGGCAGAGTTAGTGAGAAAGAGACAGACAGAAAGAAAGGTCTTCCTTTTCTGCTGATTCACCCCCCAAATGGCCGCTATAGCCAGCACGCTGCAGCCGGCGTGCTGCGCCGATCCAAAGCCAGGAGCCAGGTGCCTCTTCCTGGCCTCCCATGCGGGTGCAGGGCCCAAGCACTTGGCCATCCTCCACTGCTTTCTTGGGCCGCAGCAGAGAGCTGGACTGGAAGAGGAACAACCAGGACAGAATCCGGCGCCCCAACCGGGACTAGAACCCTGGGTGCCGGCACCGCAGGCAGAGGATTAGCCTAGTAGCCGCAACACCAGCCGACCTTTCATTTCTTAAAAATTTTCCTCCTATCATTTAGAAAGTCTTCCCGTGTTCTGCGATGAACACAGCTGAAAGCTAAAATCAGAAAATGTCTTAAAAATCAATCATGAAGGCTGCCTCCATGGTCTACTTTATTAGAGACCAGGAGAACAAGGAGCAAGCTAGAGCAGGAGCGATGTAAGGATAGGCAACAGGCCAATCAATGACTGTTCTGCACAGCGATACGCCGTCAAGGAGACCCAGCAAGGCCAGTGCACCCCAAACGGCACCTGTTTCCAATATGAGGAGTGAGGCACTGGGCAAGCAGCTGTCACGTCAGAAACTGCCTTCTGTCAGCTCTGCCAAGAGCAAGGCCACTGGACACGGAACTGCCCTGGGTGTTGAAGGACTCTTGGTTCAGAACCACAGACCCTGTGGCTCCGAGCTAACAAGCCTTTAGCTCTGCCCAGCCTCTGCCCAGCTTCCAGCTCCAGCCACTGCTGTTGAGGGGATGGCCTAGAGTCAGTGAAACGTAAGTTGCCTATTTCTATCAGCCTCCTATTCAGCTCTCCTCCTAGTCCAGCCGTGTAATGCAAGTCAACAGGGTGCCTCCCTTAAAGGAGATTTGCATCTCTTGCAATTCTCTTCCAACACCCCATGGATAGGACTGGGCCTCACACACCCAGCCAGGCCTTAAAAGTCTATCCAAATAGTATTAAGCTTAGAAAGCCCTCCCTGCCAGTTCCTAAAAACAGGGCTTTCAGTAACAGCTAACTCAGATAGTCCTGCACCTATTTGGACAGGTCCTCACTGAGGACTTAAAGGGCCTATCTCTTGAGGGGGTGCACAATAGTCCATAATATAGATGGTTAAATGTAAATGATTTGTTAGTCTGTCTCCTTTCCCAGCCTGAGACTCTAGTCTTGTACATTGGCTTAACTTCCTAGCAAAACTAGCTACTAGGTATCCAGAGGAAAACAAAGCATTGATAGTCCATTAGAGTGTTAACTATTTAACCCTTATCCTCACCCCTGGGGAGAGAAAACCTGCCCCAGAGAGGATATGGGCCATTCAGCAAATTCCTACTTCTGCAAACTTCAGGCAGTCCCAGTTTTTCTCTATCAGGCTACAGGTTCCTAGATAAAGGGAAACAGCACAGTTCCTAAACCAGGCTCTCGACAGGCAGCCAAAGCAGAGCCCCCTCCTTTAGGGGAAAGAGCAAACCACAGCCTTTGCTCAGCTAAAGGATGCTGACTAAAGCCCCTGTGCTAGGACTGCCAAACCTAGAGAGACCCTCCCAGCTGCACATCACTGGGAGGCAGGTAGTCACCCTAGGAGGGTTAACTCAGGATATGGGACCTGTTAAGCAACCTATGGGCTACTTTTCTAAAACCTTAGACATGGTTGCACAAAGATGGCCTCCACTGCCTAAGGATGATAGCAGCAGCTGCCTTGCTGACAGAGGAGGTATCTAGAATTACATTGGGGCAAGATATCACCCTTTATACCTCATATCAAATAAATTCTCTATTAGAGCAAAAGGACTCTCACTGGCTCACAGATAGTAGGATACTAATGTATCAGGTCCTCCTTCCAGAAAACGCTCAGGTAAAAATAATGCATTGCTCTACTCTAAACCCAGCTACTTTAATGCCAGTTCCAGGGGCAAGTGGTCCCCTCCACTCCTGTACTGAGACTATAGACTTGATCTATGCCAGCAGAAGGGACCCAAAAGACAGCCCCCTGACTAACAGAGATGAGGTTTGGCTCACAGACAGAAGCATCTTTGTCAACAGGACCTGCTTCTCAGGGTATGCAATAGTTATGGCATGGCAGAACTGATCGCCGTAACCAGAGCTCTAGAACTAGGTAAGGACAAGAGAAAATGACTCCCAGGGGTCTCAACCTCCACCTTTAATTAAACCTATGCAGCAAAAGGGAACTTACCCCGGGGAAGACTGGCAAATAGATTTTACTCTGTCAAGGCTATAGGTACCTGCTTGTACTTATAGACACCTTTACTGGGTGGGTAGAAGCCTTCCCAACCAGAACTAAAAGAGCTCAGGAAGTGACCAAAACTCTCCTGAAGGAAGTTATTCCACGCTTTGGTCTCCCAAAATCTTCACAAAGTGACAATGGGCCTTCCCTCATCTCCCAGGATACACAAGGGATTTGTAAGGCCCTAGGAATAACCTAGCCCCTTCACTCTGCATGGAGACCTCAGTCTTCCTGTAAGGTAGAAAGAGCCAACCAGGCTCTATGGAAAACATCACAAGTATAGAAATGTGCGCTTGCTAAGAAAGGTTTAGAAGGAAAGAGTTTTTTAATAAGGAAAGGACATGATTTGTACTTTATCCTGATGGCTAGTTTACTCTAGACTGGAATAGAAATGATGGAATGTTTCAAATAAGTTGAAGAGGGTGTGTGGAAGTCACAAAAGGTTATGAAAGAAAGAAATATTGGACATGCTAACTGCTGCTCCGAGAGGTATCTGTGCCATACTCCAGGAAGAATGTTGTCTCTGGGTCAATCAGACTGGACAGATACAAACCCAAATTCATACTTTTCCTTGACAAAGCCAAGCACCTCCAGGACCAGGCCAAGCAGGGCTGGGATTTCTGGCCTGGTATCTGGTCATGGAAATCTTGGCTATTTCCTCTCCTTAGCCCAATAATGTCTGTAATCTTGCTGCTTCTTTTTGGACCATGTGTTTTTAATGCCCTTGTTTGTTTTGTCTCTAACAGACTAAAAGCTGTCAAACTCCAAGTGGTCATCAGACAAGGCTTCCAGCCCATTCCATTGGATGGCCTGAGCAGCACTCTGGACTGAGTTGGACAGTCTTTCCAAGGCCACTGTTGCACACCATAAGACAGATAGCAAGAGGAAATACCCAAATCCCCCTCAACGCCCACATGCCAGCTTCGAAGAAGTTACAGAAAATGGAACTCCACCCATAATCCCAAAGAAGAATTTTGGGTATTGCCTCTTGAGGGGGGAAGGTTAGGTAGGAAGTTAGACATGAGCTTATGTGTGTATGACAGGCCTAAAGAGAAGATATCTGTATCCAGCATATGAATCTACATCTCAAAGTCATCCCAATAATGTTTCAGGGACAGCCCAGCATTTGTATCCTGCCCTGCCCCCTTCTACCTGATAACCTGCCAGGTGGAGGTCCCCTCCCCTTCTGCCTGACAAATCTTCCACAATCTCCCAGATGCAGCCTAGTATCTGCATTTCAAATACCCTGCTCCGGATCCCCATTCTCCAGGGGGTCTTGCTCACCCTTCCTCTAAACTCAGGATGGTGCCAGCTATAGCCTTCCTCTTGTCTGATACCTTCAGGGGGAAACTCAGAAGTTTTTCTATTTATGTCCAAAAAGCCCTTTGTTCCAAGAGGAGCAGAGGTGGGGAAGCAGGATCCATCTCCTTAAAAACCCCTGGCCTCAACCAGACTGTGCACTCAGCCCTCTGCCTCTCTGCTGAGCCGCCCACCTGGCCTGCCCAGGTGTACTCTATCTACTCAACCATGTAACCTCACTCCTTCCCCCCCCCCCACAAGTCCGAGCGACTGGGCACTCTATTAGGCTCTGTCTGGAGAGGTGCCCATCTGTCCTTACGGATGTCCCTTCCCTAATAAACCTTGCTATTTTACCTCCCACTAAAAAAAAAAAAAAATCAATCATGAAGGATTTTTACACCCAATGACTCTGAGCTCATAGCCCCTTCACCACCACTTCCAGGTCTGCATCCAGGGCAGACATTACTAATCAACCACAAAGGGTTCACACCAACTCCTTCACGGGGTACTTTGAGAAACCACAATCAATTCCTGATTTAGTTCAACACTGTGATTTTATGTTTGAGGTCACTGGAACACTGAGTGAGAAACAACTCATGATTCAACCGGGGGTGGACCTGAGAGTAGCATCCAGGCTGGTTATTCTCGTAACACCACGCTGACGGTGACTGGCCTAAAGCAGAGGTTCTTGCAAATTAAATCCAAGCAGACAAACATGCATTCCGAGGCCAACAGATAGTCTACTTGGGTTTTGCTAAATAGATCCCCGCATACCCCACCTGCTGCCTCCATCAAAACACAGTAGTAAAACATGGGTCTTCTATTTACCTCCTCAGAGCCCAAATGGAGGTACAGACAGCAGCCCACAAGGCTCTTTATAGTCTGACTTCTTGTTTCCAGCGTCATCTTCTCCCAACCAGTACTCCAGCCACACTGGCTTCGGAGCCTTGTACACCCCACCCAGAGCCTTGCACTGGCTCATGCCTGGCTTTCTTCCTTCCCTCGTTCCAGTCACTGCTCAAAGCCACCTTGTCACGAACGTCCACCCTGACCTCTGTTTTCCCATATCCCTAATGCACTGGGAAGCAGCAGGTGATGACTCACATTCTTGATTCGCTGCCAACACCCACACGGGAGATGCAGAAGGAGTTCCTGGTTCCTGGCTTCAGCCTGGCCCAGCCCCAGCTGCTGCAGCTGTCTGAGGAGTGAACCAGCAGATAAAAGATCTCTCTCTCTCCCTCTCTCCCTCTCTCTCACCCCCCCCCCAACAAATAAATAATCTAAAAATTCAAAGGTACAGTCCCATACTAGAGAAGCTCCTGATGGAGCAGGAAACAGACAGTCAGAAATGGAAGGAAATGAGTATTCTACATGGCAGTGCATGCCGTGGCTAAGATACGCCCTGGAGAAACCCCAAGGATATTGTAGCTTGGGGTTCAGATGTGAAAGGACAGGGATGGTGGGAAACCGAAGTAAGACTGGATTGGGGAGATCCTTGCAATCTCTCCATTGACGCTCTTTTCTCATCCAACGCGGAGGTCACCTCCAACTAGGTCATGGGAGAAAAAATAAAGAGACATGATGCCAGCACACAAACACCCTCTCTGCCCTGACTGCCTCCCCTACAAGAACGAGACTCTGAGGCCAACACACAGAGTTAAGCCACAACACTGGCATCCCATATGGTGGCCAGTTCAAATCCCGGCTGCTCCATTTCTGATCCAACTGCCTACAGCCACGCGGGAGACCTGGAAGAAGCTCCTGGCTGCTGGCTTCAGCCTGGCCCAACCCCAGCCATTGCAGCCATTCAGAGAGTGAAACAGCAACTAGAAGATCTCTCTCTGTAACTGCCGAACCCTGCACTGAAATGGCAAACAGAGACCAACCAAAGCCATTAAACATCCACAAAGTTAATCTCCATGCATTTGCTTCTCAGACAGGTTCTCCCAGCACTGCAGGCTTCTGAATCAAACTCTCAGTCTCAAGGCAGCATTGTCACTTTTTTATTAAAGATTTTATATATTTATTTATTTATTTATTTATTTGAAAGGCAGAGTTACAGAGAGAGGGAAAGATAGAGAGGTCTTTCATAGGCAGTTCACTCCACAAATGGCCGCAATGGCCAAAGCTGAATCGATCAAAACCAGGAGTCAGGAGACTCTGGGTCTCCCATGTGGGTGCAGGGGCCCAAGCACTCGGGCCATCCTCCACTGCTTTCCCAGGCCACAGCAGAGAGCTGGATCAGAAGTGGAGCAGCCAGGACATGAATTAGTGCCCGTATGGAATGCCAGCGCCACAGGTGGAGGCTTAGCCTACTACGCCATAGACTCTGGGGCCAACATTGTGGCACACAGAGTTAAGCCACAGCAAGTATACACAGCACAGAACTCTCAGCAGGAGAAGAGAGAGTGAAAGGGACAGAAAGCTTATTTTAAAAAATAATAACCAAAATGTTCCCAAATCAGAGGGTTAAGAGAGACATCTGGGCAGGCCTTTTGGTTAAGGTGTCACTGGGGCTATCTTGTAGCCCAATGGGTTCAGCTGCCACCTGAGATGCAAGCATCTCATATGGGTGCCAGTTCGAGCCCCAGCTGCTCAGTTCCCCATCCAGCTCCCTGCTAATGCACCTGGGAAAGCAGCCGGAGACGGCCCACTTGGGCCCCTGCAGCCAGTGGGAGACCTGGAAGAAGTTCCTGGTTTCAGTCTGGCCCAGCCCTGGTCATTGCAGCCATTCTGGAGTGTGAACCAGCAGAAGGAATATCTCTCTCTCTCTCTCTCTCTCTCTCTCTCTCTCTCTAACTCTGCCTTTCAAATAAATAAATCTTAAAAAAAAAAAAAAAAAAAAACACACCACTTGCGCTACTCACATCTCTGGATTCAAGTCCTGACTCCTGATTCCAGCTTCCTGCTCACATTGAGGATAACTCCAGTGATTCAGCCCCGCCACCCGCATGGGACTTTGGCCTGGCCCAGCCTTCTTGGCTGCTGGAAACATCTGGGGGAGTGAACCAGCAGGGAAAAAGATTTCTCCTAGCCGGCGCCGTGGCTCAATAGGCTAATCCTCCACCTTGCGGCGCCGGCACACCGGGTTCTAGTCCCGGTTGGGGCGCCGGATTCTGTCCCGGTTGCCCCTCTTCCAGGCCAGCTCTCTGCTATGGCCAGGGAGTGCAGTGGAGGATGGCCCAGGTGCTTGGGCCCTGCACCCCATGGGAGACCAGGAAAAGCACCTGGCTTCTGGCTCCTGCCAGGATCAGCGCGGTGCGCCGGCTGCAGCGGCGGCCATTGGAGGGTGAACCAACGGCAAAAGGAAGACCTTTCTCTCTCTGTCTCTCTCTCTCACTGTCCACTCTGCCTGTCAAAAAAAAAAAAAAAAAAGATTTCTCCTTTTTCTCTATCCCCCAACAAAATACAATAATTATAAATACATATAATACAATAATTATAAATACATATGCACCCAACACCATAACACCCAAATACATAACAAATACAGATCTAGAGATAAACTGACACTGACACAAGAGAAGCTGTTTTAATATTTCACTTTCAACACTCAATAGAACATCCAGCCAAGAAATCAGTAAACAAACAGCTGACTTGAACAACACTCTCAAGACCAAATGGACGTAACAGGCACACACAGAACCATCTACCTGACAGTGTAAGAAGCCACATTTTGGGGCTGGCACCATGACACAGGTTAGTTAATCCTTCACATGTGGCGCTAGCATCCAATATGGGTGCCGGTTCTAGTCCCGGCTGCTCCTCTCCCAATCCAGCTCTCTGCTATGGCCTGGGAAAGCAGTAGAAGATGGCCAAGTTCTTGGGCCCCTGCATCTGCGTGGGAGACCTGAAAGAAGCTCCTGGCTCCTGGCTTCGGATTGACGCAGCTCCGGCCGACGCAGCTCCGGCCATCGCAGCCATTTGGAGAGTGAACCAGCAGGTGGAAGACCTTTCTCTCTGTCTGGCCCTCTCTCTGTCTGTAACTCTGCCTCTCAAATAAATAAATAAATAAATAAATAAATCTTAAAAAAAAAGCCACACTCTTCACAAGTGTCCACACAGCATTCCCCACGACAGGTCACACATTAGGTCACTAAACAGTCTCGATAAATTTAAGAAGACAGAAGTCATACCTCAGATCTCAGAGCTCACTGGAATGAAACCAGAAATTACTAACTAGAAAAAGGCATAAACACATGGAACCCAAGCAGCACACTCATATGTAATTGTGTGAAAGAATAAATCAAAAGGGAATTTTAAAAGAATCCTTGAGACAAATGACAATTAAACTTACTAGATGTAGCAAAAGTGGTACTAATTAGGACTCTTGGACTGTTACATGTGCACACTGAAGAAGACAAAATGTATCATCAATCTAACTTTGTAACTCAAATAACCAAAAAAAAAAAAAAAAAAACTAAACCCAAAGTTATCAGAAGGAAGGAAATAATAAAGATCTGAGCTCACATAAATAAACTAGAGAGTTCAAAACACCAAAGGAAAAAAAATGAAACTAAAAGTTCATTCTTGGAAAAGATAAACAAATTGACAATTTTTCAGCCAGACTAATATGAGAAAGAATTTCAAACAAAGAGGACACATTGGAACTGATATTACAGAAATACAAAAGACCACAGAACCACAGACACCTGTATGCCAAAAAATGAGACAACCCAAAAGGATGAATCCCTAGCAACATACAACCAACCAAGACTGAATCATGAAGAGACAGAGAATCATAGCAAACCAGTAAGTAAGAAGATGGAATCAGTGATCCAAATTTCCTAACAAAGAAAAGCAAACGGCTGCACAGGTGAATTCTATGAAGGCTTTGAAGAAGAATTAGTAGCAAACCTGTCAAACCCTTCCAAACACAGAGATAAAGGGACACTTCCAAAAAGGCCTGTGTTACCCAGATTCCAAAACCAAAGATACCACCAGGAAAACTTCAGGCCAACATCCTGCATAAACAGAGTTGTAAGATACTCAACGAAATACTAACAACCCAAACTCAGCAGCAGACTGGAAGGCTCATACTTCCACCATCAAATAGATTTAACCCAAGGATGCAAGAATGATTCCATATATGCAAATTAATAAATGTGACCCACCACAATAGCAGAATGAAGGAAAAAAATTATGATGACTTCAACACATGCAAAAAAAAAAAAAAGGCACAGATAAAAATCACTGTCCCAGGGCCGGCACTGTGACACCCGGGTTAAGCCACCACCTGCGATGCCAGTATCCCCTATGGGCACTGGCTGTAGCCCTGGCTGCTCCACTGCTGATCCAGCTCCCGTTAAACTGCCTGGGAAAGCAGCAGCAGATGGCTCAAGCACTTGGGTGCCTGCACCCACGTGGGAAACTCCTGATTCCTGGCTTCAGCCTGGCCCATCCCTGGCCATTGTAGCCCCTTAACTCTGCCTTCCAAATAAATAAAACCAATCTTCAAAAAAATTCACTGTCTCTTTATGCCAAAACTCTCAACAAAATAGATACATAAGAAGCTTACCTTAACACATTAAAGGTTAAATACGAAAAACTCACAGGTAACATTATTACCAAGTGGGAAAAACTGAAAGCTTTTCTTCTACAATCCAGAATAAGCAAGGAAACAGCTTTGTTCCACTCTTACTCAGCCCGATTCTGAAAGTTGCAGCCAGAACAACCAAGCAAGAAAAATAAATAAAAGGCATTCAGATCAGAAGGGGTAAAGTCATGTTGTTTTTGTATGCAGATGACTTAATACATAGAAAATCCCAAAGACTACACACACACACACACACACACACATCTAACAACTGAAATCAGTGAAGCCGCAGGACACTAAGTCAACACACAAAAGCTTGGTGCTGGGGTTGGCACTGTGGTGTAGTACCTAAAGCCCCAGCCTTCGATGCCAGCATCCCATTTGGGTGCCGGTTTGTGCCCCAGCTGCGCCACTTCTGATCCAGCTCCCTACTAATGCTCCTGGGAAAGTGGCATCAGATGGCCCAACTGCCTAGGCCCCTGAGCCCACGTAGGAGACCCCAAGGAAGCTCCTGGCTCCTGGCTTCAGATCGGCCCAGCTCTGGCTGTTGAGGCCATTTGGGGAGTGAGCCAATGGATAAAAGATCTCTCTCTGTCTCTCTGCAACTCTGCCTTCCAAATAAATATATCTTTAAAAAATGGGCCGGTGCCGCGGCTCACTTGGCTAATCCTCCACCTGTGGAGCTGGCACCCCGGGTTCTAGTCCCAGTTGGGGTGCCGGATTCTGTCCCGGTTGCTCCTCTTCCAGTCCAGCTCTCTGCTGTGGCCCAGGAAGGCAGTGGAGGATGGCCCAAGTGCTTGGGCCCTGCACCTACATGGGAGACCAGGAGGAAGCACCTGGCTCCTGGCTTCGGATCAGCGCAGTGCCAGCTGTAGCGGCCATTAGGGGAGTGAACCAATGGAAGGAAGACCTTTCTCTCTGTCTCTCTCACTGTCTAACTCTGCCTGGCAAAAAATAAAAATAAAAATGTTGCCATGATTTGAACATGATTTGTCCCCATCAACACTCAGATTATAGCTTAGTTTCCCAAAGCTGGGACCAGCACTGTGGCACGGGCAGGTTAAGCCGCTGCCTGCAACAGCTGTAACCTCTATGAGTACAGGTTGAAGTTGCAGCTGCTCCACTTCTGACCCACCTCCCTGCGAATGCACTTGGGAAAGCAGTGCAAGATGCCCCAAGATGCCCCTGCCACCCTCATGGGAGACCAGATGGAGCCCCAGGCTCCTGGCTTTGGCCTGGCCCAGACCAGACCAGTGTGGCACCTGGGGAGAACCAGCGGATAGATGAAGGCTACCTCACAGGACTGGGTGAGCTCCCGCTGAACCAGCTACTGGGGGAACACAAAGCACACTCCCCCCACCTGCTGTGTCTTCTGCGGGCGCTCTCTGGAGCCTCAGCCTCCTGCCAGGAGCCTGCACAGCATGAGGCCCTCAGCGGGCGGGGCTGCCTGGGCTCACATTTCCCACCCCCAGAGAACCATAACGCAAAGCAAATCTCTCTTCTGCACATGACTCAGTCTCAGCTATTCCAGTGCAGCAACAGAAAACAGACTCCCGCCTACACTGTGATGGAGGACGCTGGCACCTTGCCACGGAGCCACTCCGAGTCCTCGGCCAACACTGGGGTCTGCAGGGATGTCTCTGGGGACACAGACAAGCACGCACCTGCCCGGCTCCTGAGCAGCCAAGACAGGACCGCCGCTAGGCATGGCCGGAGCCAGGTCACCAGGCTGGGCACCATCTACAGCCAGACTGCTGCTCCTTACAGAGGGACTGGGGTCCACAGCTGAGTGGGCAGCCCTGTCAGGGTGGGCAGGACCACGGGGAGCACTGCCCCCCACTCCCAGTGTGCAAAATAAAGTGATGTGACGAGGCGATCCTTAAAGACACCCCAACCATCCACCAAATTCCACAGTGGGAACACACCATTGTCCTTGCTTCCGACTACCTGGATTTCAAGAACCGCTGTTACGTAAAAGAAAGGAGGAAGGTGTCGTGTTGAAGTCCCGGCACCAGCATAGCTAGCTCTGTGTGTGTCAATTAGACACGTAACTGCTCTCCCCCTCACTTACCATACCTGTAAAGCGGCTGCGACTCCAACCATCCGCCCACGCTTGAATCAGGCCACAAACAGAAAGAACCTGGAAACAACTCAGAGCCTCGGTTCCTGTCCTTAAGTGCTCAGGCAGTGTCCACGTTGCCGGTGGCTTGTGTTCGCTGTAACAGGAAGGGTCAACGCTCTGCCTTTCAGCAAACAGGCAGGCACAAGCAGATCTACACAGGGAGAGGGAGGGAGGAGGTATTTTGCCTCAGTCACCGGGGTACGCTCAGCTCCATCACTTTGACGAGTGAGAAGAGGGAGAGATAAGCGTGCCTCGGGCTGCAGAAGGATTGACCAGCCTCGCTCTATCTTCTTTTGCCCCTTCTTTCACACAGTTGGGACTGAGAGAGACATACACTGTGCTACACACTGACGAGGGCATGGAACCACACACACCGGGCGGGCACCTGTGTGGGCCGGGGCGTGCTGTGAGTTTTCACAGCAAAGGTTAAGAGAGAAGATCACAGACAACGCCTGGCACCTGGCTCCACCCGCAAGTAGTGGACACAAGGATTCAGCAGCTGCAGGAAGCAGATTCCAGGGATCTCCTCCTCCAGCCTGGGTACCCACGGACGATGCCAGCCCTGGGAACCCTAAGACAATCACCCCTCCGATGACTGAGAAACTCACAGCCGGTCTTCCCGAAGCCACATCAGCACAGCGTTCGGGCGAGAGCAGCGGGAGGGCAGCTCACCGCCCAGCCTCCACACCCAGCGGGCTGCGCCCACGCACCCGGGAAGCAGAGCATCACACTATGCTTTTGGTTTTCACCGAAGTCCTCACCATGGCGTGCAGTTTTCTCTGCACAGCCAAGGGCGATGCTGAAGGGGCCGACACCCCTGGCCCAGTCTCTGTGGAAGCCACAGAGCGTTTCTCTGGGCCTGAGGACCTTGGGCATAAATTACTGCCCGAGAACTCTATCTGCTCTAGCTACTCTGCCCCGCCTCCTGCTCCGCCGGCGGCTGTCCCTGTCCTGTACCTTTCGGCAAAGGCCCAGTGCAGCCCGTGAAAGCTGACAGCACTCACCCGCACCACTGCTCTCCAGGAAAACAAAAACAAGAGCGGACACAAACTGACGTCGCAGGTGAGCGTACCACGGTGCTTCCTCAGCTAATTCTCACACCACTGGGAAATCAGAATAATTAGGTCTACTTTACTTTTCCTTTAATTTTTCTTTTTTTGTTTGTTTGTTTGTTTTGTTTTGACAGGCAGAGTTAGAGAGAGAGAGAAAAGTCTTCCTTCTGTTGGTTCACCCCACAAATGGACGCTATGGCCAAACTACGCCAATCCGAAGCCAGGAGCCAGGTGCTTCTTCTGGTCTCCCATGGGGTGCAGGGCCCAAGCACTTGGGCCATCCTCCACTGCACTCCCTGGTCATAGCAGAGAGCTGGCCTGGAAGAGGAGCAACCGGGACAGAATCCGGTGCCCCAACCGGGACTAGAACCAGGGGTGCCGACGCCATGGGTGGAGGATTAGCCTAGTGAGCCGCGGCGCCAGACATTTTTCCTTTAATTTTATTTGAGTTATACAATTTTATGTATTTCTTATATACAGATTTAGGAACAAAATGATACTTCCCACCCTTCTTCCTCCTCCCTCTCCCAATCCCACTCTTAATTTTTAATAAAGATCTACTTTCAGTTTACATAGTGATCGTAAAGTTAATTACACTCAAAGCCAAAGAGTTCAACAATGGTATGAAGAAGAAACACACCACTCCTCCACAGCAGACATGGCTGCAGACAACCATGGAATCTCAAAGTGTCCATTTCACTCCAACATTTTAGGTACTCTGCTAGTTACTACAGATCAGGGAAAACATATGATATCTGTCTCTTGGGGGCCAGCTTAGAGATGAGACTTAAACACCCCAGTAGCCACCCAGTGAGACTTAGAACTGGCTTGGTGGGTTCTGTCCACACTCCACACATGATACTTCTCTCTCTCTCGGCAGGGTCCATAGTTTGGGGCATCTTATTAGAAAAGCTGCAAATTGGGGCCAGTACTGTGTGCAGCAGGTTGAAGACCCAGCCTATAGTGCCGGCATCCCATATTGGCGCCAGTTCAAGTCCCGACTGCTCCACTTGCGATCCAGCTCTCTGCTAAGGCCTGGGAAAGCAGCAGAAGATGGCCCAAGTCCTTGTGTCCCTGCACCCACGTGGAAGGCCAGGAAGGAGCTCCTGGCTCCTGGCTTCAGACTGGCTCAGTTCCAGCCATTGCAGTGATTTGGGGAGTGAACCAGCCCATGGAAGACCTCTTTGTCTCTACTTTCTCTGTAAGTCTTTCAAATTAAAAAAAAGGCTTAAAAAAAGAAAAAGAAAGAAAAGAAAAGCTGCAAGCTGAAACCTCCAGGTTATACATTATCCAGACAGGTCTTAGTCAGTTTACAGATTAGATCTGTAGTCGCTGATTGTCGCTCCCCCACTCGTGGAGGAACGACACCGGACCCTGCGCTGTTCTCTTTGCCCGGCCCCTTCCCAGGTTTGCTGCCAGCCACCCCCCACCCCGCTGAGGGGCGGCACCCCTGCCGCTCCCACCCCCCCACCCCACCCCCACCCCACCCCCCGCTTCCGCGGAGGAGCGGCACACCGCTGGCTGGCTCTCTCAGGGGTTGCTCAGATGTTCCTGGTGCATGTTGTCTCTCTCCTCCTTTATGGTCCTCTTCCACCAATCCCAATTCTGCTGGCGTTCTCTCCCCACGCGCTGGGCACGCTGCTCTCCTCCAATCAGGGGCAGGATCAGCTCCTGCAGCTTGTCAGTTGAATTGGTGAGGCAGCTGTGTGGAAGTTGTTTATTCTCTCTCAGTGCCATATTGTGGGAGATCAGATGCATAGAATTAGTCTTAGCAGTTCCAGTAGTTTAGTCTAGTCTCGGTTGCTCCCCACAGCTGATCACCTAAAATCAAGAAGCTTCACATTCAGTCTAAATCTCCCAGCATCTGGCCTAGCGGTTACGACCTCAGCTGAGAGGCCTGCATGCCACGGTAGAGTTCCTGGGTTCAAGACCCAGCTCCAGCCGCTGACTGCAGCTTCCTGCCATTGCAGACCCTGGGGCCCGCGGGGATGGCTCAAGTAGTTGGGTCCCTGAACCCCCCTGGAAGACCTGTGTTAGTTGCCCAGCTCCCAGCTGCAGCCTGGCCTAGCCCCAGCCGTTACAGACCTTTGAGAGAGTGAACCTGCAGATGGGAGTGTGCTCTCGGCCTCTCTCCCACCCCCTTCCCCTGGTTCCGTCTCCCAGACTCTCTGCCTCTCAAGTATTTTCAAAAATCTGAATTTCTATCTTATCTGAAGGAATCATAACTTGCAACACAGGGCTCATCTGCCTAAAACGTGCAAGGTCTGAGTACAGACAGCCGACTTTAGAACATGACCAGCGAGCTCCCCAGAGTCCCCCACCATCCCCTCGTGCCTCCCAGACACCAGAGTGAAAGGTCAACCACCATCAGGCACTGTACCACCAGCATAGCAAACATGCCAGCGTGTTCCGACAGTGTCCTGTCCTGATCGGGGCTGTGGTTGCTCACGGACCTCATCAAACTGCACAAGTCAGCATCTGTGAACTTGCCTGTGCACTGGAAATATAGATATTTATCTATTTTGATAGATAATATATATAGAATATAGATATTTATATATTATAAAATATTTATATATTATAAAATAGAATAAATAAAATATCTATAATAAATAATAAAATAAATAAATAAAATATCTATATTATAGATATTTATATATTATAAAATAGATATTTATTTTAATAAGATGCAAAAGAAATAAATACCATTTAAACCTTGTAACTTTTATTTAAATAAATCTTTGTTGATTTGAAAGGTACAGAGAGAGAGAGAAGGAGTGCTGGCTCACTCTCCCCAAATGGCCTAAATGCCCAGGGCTAGGACAGGCCAAAGCCAGGAGCCGGGAGCTCCACCAGGTCTCCCACATGGGTGGCAAGAATCCAAGTGCTTGGGCCGTCCTCCGCTGCTTTCCCAGGCACATCAGCAAGGACCTGGATCAGAAGTGGAGAAGCCGGGACTCAAACTGGCGCTCATATGAGATGCCAGCCTTTCAGGGAGTAGCTCAACCCACCATGCCACAACATCAGCCCAGAAACCCTGTAACTTCTAAGCCTCTGCTACTTCTAGGGGCTGGCACTGTGGGGCAGCGGGTTAACGCCCTGGCCTGCAGTGCCGGCACCCCATATGGGCGCTGGTTCTAGTCCTGGCTGCTCCACTTCTGATCCAGCTCTCTGCAATGGCCTGGGAAAGCAGTAGAAGATGGCCCAAGTCCTTGGGCTCCTGCACCCATGTGGGAGACCCAGAAGAAACTCCTGGCTTCCGAACAGTGCAGCTCTGGCCATTGCAGCCAACTGGGGAGTGAACCATCAGATAGAAGACTTCTTTCTCTCTCTCTGCCTCTCCTTTTTCTGTGTAACTCTGACTTTCAAATAAATAAATAAATCTTATTGAAAAAAAAAAAAGAAAACATTCTAAAAACTTACTTCAGGGCCGGCACTGTGGCATAGTAGCCTAAGCCTACGCCTGTGGTGCCAGCATCCCATATGGGCACCAGTTCAAGTCCCAGCTGCTCCACTTATGATCCAGCCCCCTGCTGATGGTCTGGGAAAGCAGTGAAGGTGGTCCAAGTGCTTGGGCCCCTGCACCCATGTGGGGGACCCGGAAAAAGCTCTTGGCTCCTGACTTCACACAGGCTCAGCTCTGGCCATTGTGGCCATTTGGGGACTGAAGCAGCAGATGGAAGACCTTTCTCTCTGTCCCTCCCTCTCTCTGTCTGTTACTCTGCCTCTCAAATAATCTTTTATATAAGAAAAAAGACATATTGCTCTTTTTTGCAGACACCATTGTTAGCTCTGCATCACTCCCACAGGTCATTAACGCCCATTTGGCTGCTTCTACGCTTTCACCCACCAAGCATGCTCTTCCATGTGCACATTACACACACGTGTGCTGCACTTGGGGACAGTGTCCCTAACTCTGATAACACATGTGTGCTGCACGCGGGAGCCAGTGTGCTAACTCTGATTACACACACGTGTGCTGCATGGGAGATGAGTATGCTAACAATTACACACACGTGTGCTGCACTTGGGGACAGTATCCCTAACTCTGATAACACATGTGTGCTGCACGCGGGAGCCAGTGTGCTAACTCTGATTACACACACGTGTGCTGCAGGGGGGATGAGTATGCTAACAATTACACACACATGTGCTGCACACGTGGGTGAGTGTGCTAACACTGCTCGCATGTGTGTTACATGCAGGAGTGAGTGTGCTAATGCTGCTTACACGCATGTGCTGCACTGGGGGGGGCTGAGTGTGCCAATGCTAATTACACAAGCTGGGAACCAAGGCCTTGTCACTCACTGTGGGGGGCAGGAGAACAGTTAAACTCCGCTGAGCCATGCAGGGGGCAGCACAGCAACAGTGAGAGCTTCCTACCGTGGCCATGGGGTCCATTAGCGCGGAGTGGACTTCATCAGCAGAAATTTCCAGAACCTAATTAATTAAACTCCATCAAACAGAGGCACTCGACTCACAGGACGCCGCTCTGAGTTCCAGCATCCACATTAATTAACCCCGTAACTGACACATCCCCAGCCGTGTGAGGAAATTCATCATCTCAATCAGAAAGATCGCAATATTAATGAACACAAGTGGAACAGCAAACGCAGATGACCTCAGTGCGACCTTTCCGCCCCTCCAGTTTTAAACTCATTTCTGTCAGTGGACACTAGAAAAATTGCTGGATGACACAGACCACAGAGAAAAGGTTTTTCTCTTTGGAACTAAATGTTTTCTCAGTTCCACCACTGACACTGTATGGCTTCCGGAAGTCACTTCTGTTGTCTTACTCTTTTTCCAAATATTTGAAAAATAGTTTCCCTTATATCTCTAAAATTTTAACTGCTATCCAGCTCGAGTTTCATTATTAAATTTTTCACATTTTATTTATTTGAAAGTCAGAGTGGCAGAAAGAAAGGAGAGAGGAGAGAGAGATCTTCCATTTGCTAGTTTACTCCCTAAGTGACAACAGTCAGGGCCGGGCCAAAGCCAGGAGCCAGCAGCTCCGTCCGGTGTCCCATGTGGATGGCAGAGGCCCAGGCACTTGGAGGCGCATCTGACGCCTTCCCAGGTGCAATGCGGAAGGCTGGATTGGAAGTGGGACCGCAAACACTTGACCCAGCTCTCTGATCCGGGAAGCTGGCACGAGTGGCAGTTCTACCTGCCGCAGCACAACACCAGCCCCTCGCAGTTCATTTGTGTACGGACACACACATGCGTTCCTCAGGCGTGTTTCTGTATTTGCACAAGTCAGCAGTTCTTCCCTGTGAACACCCGAGATAGGTGCAGGCCACACATTTGCAACAACTGGACCCAAGAAAACGGCAACGGGCAAGCCGAGCACAGAATGCCCAACTAAAAATGTACGGACACGGAACTCCGAACTTCATAAAATTCTCACTGCTCTGTAATTACTTTTTGTATCTTTTTTTTTTTAACTACATAACAATGTAAAAACCATTCTTAAAGGGCCACATCTTTGGCCTAGAAGTTAAGATGCCCACATCCGGTATGAGTACCTGGGTTCAATTCAACTCCAGCCCCAGTCCCAGTGCCATTCTAACACAGACCATCAGGGCCAGCTGTGACAGCTCAAATCCCTGGGGTCCAGCCACCCACAAGGGGGACCTGGATGGAGCTGCCAGCCCCCGGCTTCTGGTTGGCCCAGCCTTAGCGTTTGGGAAGTAAACAGTCAAGAGGAGAAATCCTCTCTCTCCCCCTGCCACCCACCCACCTTAAATAAAACAACGGTAATAACAATAAAGTCCACTCTTAGCTCACAAGGCTGGCAAGCAAAAGGGGACCAGATGCAGCCCATAGTTTGTCAGCACTGCCAGAAAGGACAGCAGCGGGTGAGACCCAGCCTGTGTCACGAGCGTGGCGTGGAATGCTGGCTCCCCCAGGTTGTAGCTCCTCCCCAAAAAGCTCATGCAGTCAAAACAAGACGCTCACCACTTGCACCAAGTGTGGAAGACACCAAGCCCCCGAGCGTCTGTGTGTGTGGAACAAGGGACTGGTTCAGGTGCTCCATAAACACCAAAACCAGCAGGTGCTCAGTCCCTTTCATTGAATAACAGCATCCGCACTGAACCTGCACATATCCTCCCATACACATGAAGTCCCCTTAGATTCCTTGTAACACCTCATCTAAGAGCTATGCATACAGGGCCAGCACTGGGCACAGCAGGTAAAGCCGCCCCCTGTAGTGCCAGCATCCCATATGGCGCCAGTTCCAGTCCTGGCTGCTGCACTTCTGATCCAGCTCCCTGCTATGCCCTGGGAAAGCAGCAGAAGATGGCCAAGTCCTTGGGCCCCTGCACCCACATGGGAGACCCAGAAGAAGCTCCTGGATCCTGGCTTTGGACCAGCACAACTCTGGCTGTTGCGGCCATTTGAGGAGTGAACTAGTGGATGGAAGACCTCTCTCTCTTCCTCCTCTTCTTTCTGTGTAACCCCGACTTTCAAATAAATAAACCAATCCTTAATTTAAAAAAATCCAGAGAGCTATGCATACAGCTGTAATACTGTACAGATTGGCCTGTGCCACAGCTCACTAGGCTAATCCTCCGCCTTGCGGCGCCGGCACCCTGGGTTCTAGTCCTGGTTGGGGCACCGGTTCTGTCCCGGTTGCCCCTCTTCCAGGCCAGCTCTCTGCTATGGCCCGGGAGTGCAGTGGAGGATGGCCCAAGTGCTTAGGCCCTGCACCCCATGGGAGACCAGGAGAAGCACCTGGCTCCTGGCTTAGGATCAGCGCAGTGCGCCAGCCGCAGCAGCCATTGCGGGGTGAACCAATGGAAGGAAGACCTTTCTCTCTGTCTCTCTCTCACTGTCCACTCTGCCTGTAAAAAAAGGAAGGAAGGAAGGAAGGAAGGAAGGAAGGAAGGAAGGAAGGAAGGAAGGAAGGAAGGAAGGAAGGAAATACTGTACAGATCAGGCAACAATGACAATGAAGTGTCTGCACATGATCAGTACAGGTGCATTTTTTCCAAATTTTTTTTTTTTTTTGACAGGCAGAGTGGACAGTGAGAGAGAGACAGAGACAGAGAGAAAGGTCTTCCTTTTCCGTTGGTTCACCTTCCAATGGCTACTGCGGCCGGCTGATCCGAAGCCAGGAGCCAGGTGCAGGGCCCAAGCACTTGGGCCATCCTCCACTGCCTCCCCAGGCCACAGCAGAGAGCTGGCCTGGAAGAGGGGCAACCGGGACAGAATCCAGCGCCCCGTCCGGGACTAGAACCTGGTGTGCCGGCGCCACAGGCGGAGGATTAGCCTAGTGAGCTGTGGCACCAGCCCAAATATTTTTGATCTGCGATTGGTTGAATTCAGGCATGTATCACCCCCAGGTGTGCAAGCCAACTGTAACACTGTCTCTTTATGTTTTCACGCTTGTGTAGACTGTTCGTCACCATATTTGCCTTCTTTCCACTAAGCGGGGGTGAGTTTCTCTAACCTGTGACTCTGGGCTTTGCCATGGGCTAGCCTTGGACAATGGCGTGCTAATAAACACGACACACACAGAGATTGGAGGTGCACATGTGCAGTTCAGCTTGTTCCCTTGTGCTGCTGTCATCACTGTGAGGAACTTCCAAGCCTGCTCACGTCGTCCACCTGGGATGACAAATAACTCACAGCAGATCAGATCCTGCAGCCTTCTGTGGGAAGCAGAGCCTCCCAAACCCACCCAACCACAGATCTGCACAAACAAATGATCTCTGGTGGTCTGTCTCTAAAGTGGCCCCAAATATCGCATGTCCAGGGGCTCGCCTGTCTGCGGAACTCCCTTCCCTGAGGGTAGGCAGTCCTGTGGTTTACTGCAAGTATGACCTCTATGCGTGTTTTATCTAAGACTGAAACTTCCTGTAGAACATGCTCTCTTTATTGCCTTCTCGTGGTGCGTGCTTGAGCAAAGCCAGCCGCCAGGATGGGGCAAGAGAGAGCGCAGCCTATGGTCAACAGCCAGCAAGGAAACAAAGCCCTCGGTCCAACAGGCTTCACCTTGCCAATACCCACAGGAGCCTGGGAGTGGCCCTTCCCCCGCGTGTCTTCCAGTGCAGACCTCAGCCCTGGCCAGCGCCTTGACTGCAGCTTCCTGGGAAATCCTGCTGCAGAGGACCCGGCTAAGCCTGCCCACATGCCTGCCCTGGAAGACGCTCTGCAGTGGGCCGCGAATGGACTGCACCCCGAAGAACCACACGAGCTGACACTGTCTAACTCCAGTCTTTCATAAGGAAATAAACTGCCATCTTATCAAAGTCACTTCGTCTGTGTGTTTTGTTGGCTCTGTAATTCCGTGTCATTACTTGGAATTAAATTAAATCATAATATAAGAAATGTTGCATTTGGAGTTTTGTGCTTGTGTTGCTTGCTCGTCTCAAAATCCACATGGCTATGGCTGGCATTGTAGAGTAGCCATTAAAGCCACTGCCTATAATACCAGCATGCCGTATGGGTGCCCATTCAAGTCCCAGCTGCTCCACTTCTGATCCAGCTCCCTGCTAATGGCCTGGAAAAGCAGTGGAAGATGGTCCAAGAGTCTGGGCCCCTGCCACCTGCATGGGAGCCCTGGATGAAGCTCCTGGCTTCAGCCTGGCCCAGTGATGGGCATTGTGGACATCTGGGCAGTGAAATAGAGGATGGAAGATCTCAATCTCGCTCCCTCTCTCTCTAAGAAATAAGTAAATAAATCTTAAAAAAAAAAAAAAAAAAAGGCAACATGGCCAGTAAAACCTCCAGTCTTGAGGAGGAAAATTCCTATCACTACCTGAGTTGCTAAGAGCCTGAAGCAAGGATTAAGTACTGGAGGTCATTTACAGCTGCAGCCCTAGGGTAGTGACAGCAAAGCAAAAGACGTGGAACAAAGAGTGGGAACTCTGCAGGAGGCTGTGTCCCTCCCGTGGCCACTGCTTTCCTTGGAGCTGCAGAGAGAGACGCCCACATGGGACATCTTCAAACAGGCTCCACACGTGAACCATGCAGCCCATGGGAGGCGACAAGAAGAGAAAATCAATCTCTGTGCCCCCCAGAATAGCCAACATCCCCCTCTGCTCAGCTGCCTCCCCCACTCTCCTGGGCTGGACCAGTCGGCTCCTTCCACACAGCTTAGAAAGCAAGAGCTCACACACTGGGTGTCCCGTCTTCATCCCCGGAAGTGGTGAGAGGAACTGGAAAATCCACGTGGGGGCCACTAGCTGGGCACGCAGCAGCAGCCATGGCGGAGGAACCAGACTTGCAGGAACAATCTGACTCCAGCAAGATGCCTGCGACGTTGGCCTGGACCAATAAACCCACTACAGTTGCTGCTCCAACCGTGTCTGCTGAGTAACTCGGACCCCAGACGTGCTCAGAACTGGCACCTGCAGTCCCCACACACATGCAGCCCTGCCTGTGAATGTGCTCCTGTCCACTCCGGTCTCCTAGTGCTGACCTTACCGGGGCATGCCCAGCTCGGCCCCTGGAATCTGTAGGTGGTACCTTCAATCTACAGAGGATTGGACAAACAGACAAAACATGAGCCCATCACTCATAATGCTAAACTGATCAACTCCTCAACAGAACACAGAAAATGAGTGGTGGGGAGGCTGGCGTTGTGGCACAACAGGTTAAGCCACTGCCTGCATCACAGCATCCCCTATCAGAGCACCGGTTCAAATCCCGGCTGCTCCACTTAAGATCCAGCCTCCTGCTAACAGCCTAGAAAAAGCAGAAGAAAATGGTCCAAGTGTTTTGGCCCCTGCCGCCCTCATGGGAGACCCAGATGAAGCTCCTGGGCCCTGGTTTTGGTTGGGCCCAGCCCCCACCATCACAACCATTTGGGAAGTAAACCAGCAGGTGGAAGACCTTTTTCCCTCTCTATCTCTCCCTTGCCCTCTGTCACCTAGCATTTAAGATAAGTATTTTTTTTAATGAGTGGTTGGAGTTGCTGGGTTTACAGTACAGAGCAGATAACACGAGGGTCAGTTTTGACAAATACAGGGAGACTCCGTCTCAGATAACAAAACCCAGGCCCTCCCAGTTTTTCTCAGCTTCTCTCTGGAAGCAGGAATGGATTTTGGGAGGCTGCTGGCACCGCCGGGATGCCTCCCTGTTTCACAGTGCCGTTGGAAAGCTCCGATTCACATTCTACCTAGAGACGCAGCCCTTTTAAAAATGCGAAGCTTCCTCTTTTAGACACGCACAGCTTCAGCTGGTAGACACGTCTTCTTGCCCCAGGCTGTGTGCCAGACAGTTCCAAACTGGGCGAAGAACAGATCAGCAGGACCACCTGTTCTTCCTCCTCACCAGGAATCTCAAAACACATTCCAGCTCCATTCAGCCACGTCCTGGCTCAACGGGGGCAAACCCCTCACATTTGGTAAACCCAATTTGCAGTTCTCTAAAAGGAGGCTGATATTCCTGCTGCTTTCAAACAGTTTCAGGTACGATCCTGATGCAGATAGAAAACGGATGTGTGGGGCCGGCGCCATGGCACAGTAGGTTAATCCTCCGCCTGTGGTGCCAGCATCCCATATGGGCACCAGTTCTAGCCCCGGCTGCTCCTCTTTCGATCCAGCTCTCTGCTGTGGCCTGAAAAAGCAGTAGAAGATGGGCCAAGTGCTTCAGCCCCTGCACCCACGTGGGAGACCCAGAAGAAGCTCCTGGCTCCTGGCTTCGGATCGGTGCAGCTCCAGCTGTTGCAATCATCTGGGGAGTGAACCAGAGGATGGAAGATCTCTCTCTGTGTCTCTACCTCTCTCTGCAACTGTCTTACAAGTAAATAAAATAAATCTTTAAAAAAAATAAAAGAAAATTAATGTGTTTCAGGGCCGGTGTTGGGGGTTAATGGGTGAAGCTGCCATTTGCAGTGCCAGGCCATCCCTTATAATCGCTGGTTCACGCCCCGACTGCTCCACTTCTGATCCAACTGCCTGCTAATGACCTGGGAAAGCAGCAGAAGATGGCCCAAGTGCTTGTGCCCCTGCCAGCCACGTGTAAGACCTAGAAGAAGCTCATGGCTCCTGCCTTCATATTGGCCCAGTGCTGGCTACTATGGCCATCTGGGGAATGAACCAGCATATGGAAGATCTCCCTTCCCCCCCTCCCGCCTCTCTCTCTCTCCCCCTCTCTCTGTGTAACTCTTTCAAAATAATAAATCTTTTTTTTTTTTTTGACAGGCAGAGTTAGTGTGAGAGAGAGACAGACAGAGAGAAAGATCTTCCTTCTGTTGGTTCACCCCCCAAATGGCCGCTACAGCCGGCACGCTGCACCAATCCGAAGCCAGGAGCCAGGAGCTTCCTCCTGGTCTCCCACGCGGGCACAAGGCCCAACCACTTGGGGCATCCTCCACTGCACTCCCAGGCCACAGCAGAGAGCTGGACTGGAAGAGGAGCATCCGGGACAGAATCCAGCACCCTGACCAGGACTAGAACCCGGGGTGCCGGCGCCACAGGTGGAGGATTAGCCTAGTGAGCCATGGCGCTGGCCAAATAAATCTTTTTTAAAAAATGAAATATGAACATGTTTCCTGTTGTTATTCAACTCATCAATTAATAAGAGAATCAATAAATGTTCTGACAAGTTCGAAGAAGAATATAAGAAACAGATATAGTCAATTAAAAGAATGACAAAATAAAGTTTCTAACAGGTCAAACCTAGTTAATATCTTATAGGACAATAAGCTGTACTACACAAGTCATCTCTTTTTTTTATTTATTTATTTATTTATTTTTTGACAGGCAGAGTGGACAGTGAGAGAGACAGAGAGAAAGGTCTTCCTTTTGCCGTTGGTTCACCCTCCAATGGCCGCCGCAGCCAGCGTGCTGCAGCCGGCACACCACCCTGATCTGATGACAGGAGCCAGGTACTTATCCTGGTCTCCCATGGGGTGCAGGGCCCAAGTACTTGGGCCATCCTCCACTGCCCTCCCCGGGCCACAGCAGAGAGCTGGCCTGGAAGAGGGGCAACTGGGACAGAATCCGGCGCCCCGACCGGGACTAGAACCCGGTGTGCCGGCGCCACAAGGCGGATGATTAGCCTAGTCACTCTTTCCACCACATAGAAATAATCTCCAGCAAACAAAATTTGCTACATCCCTACCCAGAGCAGACATGTTTCTGTTGGAAAAGAAACATTTGCAATGTTCTTGGGGTGTTTTTTTTTTTTAAGTTAATTTCCATCCCTACAGAATTGCAAAACAGCCTACTCTTGGAGCTGGCAAGTGAGTCGCATCTAACCTAGACTCTGTACAAAGAATGGCTTCTACATTTCTAAAGCAGCATAAAAAAGTAAAAAAAGGAAGACAACAGTCCAGATACCACACATTTCCTAAAAATCCTAAAATCTTGCTATCAGATGGATCACCAGAAAACATTTTCTGGGGCCAGCCTCATGGCGCAACAGGTGAAGCCACCACTCGCAATGCCAGAATCCCTCATCAGAGTGCTGGTTTGATTCTAGCTGCTCCACTTCCCTGCTACTGCGCCTGAGAAGGCAGTGGGAGATGCCACAAGTGCTTGGAACCAGTGCAGGAAACCAAGAGGGAGCTCCTGGCTCTGGCTCTAGCCCGGGTTCCACCTGGCTATTGTGACCATTCGGGGATTGAACCAGCAGAGGGACGCTCTCTCTCTCTCTCTCCGCATCACCCTGCCTTTCAAATAAATAAATGTTAGAAAAGAAAAACTCGTTTTCTGAGCCCTGGTCTAGTCAGCAGATAGTCAACACCCCTGCAGAATTAGTCTGTGGAGGAGCTGCTACGTGGGATCTGTTCTACAGTGAAAGAAAACGATCGTCCCTTTAGCCTCTTCTCAAACTCCAGATAATTTTCCTGGACACAATCTTCCACACTGAACTACCAGCACTGTGATGAGAGTTCTAGATCATTTCTCTAGACACGGTCTTCCACTGTCAGAACTGTGACGAGGGTCAGTTTAGCTAAGGCAAGTCCGCATACTATGGAGAGCCACCTGTATCCGTGGGCACGTGCTCGTGGGCAGGGGCTGACAGCTCTCCATGGGAAATCCTCCAGGGCCTGACAAGCTCAGGACGGCACCTGCCCCAGGCTGAGGCTCCAGAGGTACTCAGAATGCTACCATGAGGTCATCCACCTGCACAGGGTCTGCCCCACGTGTCGTCCTCAGTCCCATTCAGTGCAAGAAAACTTGCACTTTTATCCTCCCGGATTGGCAACAATCTTGAGGCATGTCGGACCTCTCACTGAGTTTTGACTTTGTATGTACGTGTATGAGACACAGAGACAGAGAGACAGTTCCCATCCACTGATTCACTCCCCAGGTACCTGTAACAGCCAGGGCTCAGCCAGGAGCTCAGCGTAGACCTCCTGTGTGGGTAACAGGGACCAATCAGCAGCCGCATCACTGCTGCCTCCCAGGGTGCACATCGGCAGGAAGCTGGAATCGGGAGTGGAGCCAGGACCCAGCTCACCCCGATACAGACACAGGCATCCTAGCCACGATGTCCAACACCTGCCTGTTTTCACTTTTTGTTACTGTTTTTCTGTAAACTGCTCAGCTATTCTCATAATGACAGCGGTGTCCTCCCTCGTCCCCAGCCCAATTACAAGGCAATCATATTTCTATGCAGGCTAAGACTTCCTGAAGCCATTAACATTTTTCTTAAAAATGAGAGTGATTAATAAAATTAAGCAACTCTCAGCTTGCCTGCTCCAGAAGGTAACTCCTACTGAAAACACATGGAAATCCATTCCAGTTTGTAAAATGCACCATCCATCTCCACTAGGGAGTGTCCTGGTCTCTGCTCACGGCCAGCTGAGTAGGAAACGTTCTGACACACAGTTCAGGAGACGGAAGAACAGGGAGGAGAGCCCAGCTGTGTCCCCCAAGAGGCTTAAAATCTACTTAGAAAAATAACCAAAGGCCTAAGTGCAAGGGCAGACCCTCGAAACACCAAGTTCCAGGTGTTACGGAATCTGCGTCGGCCACCAGCACTGCTCACGGCTCCGGGACACACAGAGAGGTATCCCATTCCCACCAGCAGTTGTGTAAGTATCGGTCACTGCTACGGACGAGGTATTTCGGGGCGAGCACTTGGCAGAGTGGTGAAAGCACACACGCGTGCTACCCTCAAGTGCCTGGGGTTCAGTCCAGCTCCACGCGCCATCCAGCTTCCTGCTAACGCACACCATGGGAGGCAGCTGATGATGGCTCAGCGTCTGGGTCCTTGACATGCACTTGGAGACTGCATACAGCTCCCAGCTCTCGTTTTGACCTGGCAGAGCCCTGGCTGTTGTGGGTATTTGAGGCAAGAATCAGTAGGATGAAATCTCTCTCTCCTCTGCTCACTCACTGGCTCACTCTGTCTCTCTCTCCCTGCCTTTTGAATAAAGCAAGTTAGTAAATTTTCTTTAGCATCATATGAAACAGATTTACAAGTTTGCTGTCAAACTCCAACAACCTGGCAAACCAGACCCACATTCCTGTGTGGCAACACCAGCTGGGTTCTTACGTCTCGGAATGTGGACCGGGAGACCAGGAACACAGTACCACCTTGATAATCAGACTCGCACAATCACAGGCCCCCTGGAATGAAGCCCCAGCAGCGAGTGCCTGGGTCACTCCCGTGAGCACTAAGTGTTCAGCTCCACGTTAGGCTGCACGAGATCTTCAGACAGGCACATGCTCTTCGCACCAGCTCCATCCCCATCTCTCCATCTTCCTTCCCACCTGGTCATGCTGATTGCGTGACATCATCTGCCTTGCTTTTGTAAATATTATAGCTTCAACCCTGATCCGACTCCCCTAAGCCATCGAACAAACCCACCCAGAACTGTTTCGAAACTTCCTCTCACTACTGCCCACACAAATCCTTCAGCTCTCAGGCATCTGCCAACACACCTCCCCTGCAGA
The DNA here is from genome assembly GCF_051225735.1 of Oryctolagus cuniculus. Taxonomy (NCBI): domain Eukaryota; kingdom Metazoa; phylum Chordata; class Mammalia; order Lagomorpha; family Leporidae; genus Oryctolagus; species Oryctolagus cuniculus. The sequence continues at coordinate 122,764,663 of NC_142876.1, forward strand.
CACTCCCCATCATTCTCTCCCCTGAGTGCCCCCTCCCTCGGTGCCAGGCCTGACGCACAGCAGGGTTTGCTGAGTGATTATTGTCCTTGTCCATTCATTCATGCCCAGCTGACAGCATGCATACAGTTTGCATCGCTCCTCGCGGGAGCCTCTGATACAACTCTTCCTCACATTTGCAGTCTCGGCACCAGCACAGAGCCTGGGTATGGTAGGAATTCAACAGCGGAAGTGTGGCAGCAGGCACGAAGCATCCCATCAAGCTGACGCTGCAGACAGCAGATACCTGGGACCCACGACAGACTCTCCAGGTCTCGGAGGACCCAATAAGATACCACACCTGCTCTTCAGCAGTCCCCGCTCAATGCAGACAGTCAGGCGGGTAAGCCATCTCTGATACACAAGGCAACCAAGCTAAATTAGTCTAGCCGTTCCTGATGGCTGTAATAAGCTTGAATGACAACAGCCACAAAGCCTGAATGGCACGCAGTGGTTACACTGTTCATCACCTGGGGTGGTCACCAAGTGACTTTGCTGCTCTTGGTCGGCACTGACTATGTACCTGTGACTCAACCGGAGGGCTAATGTTCTGGGACATTCCACCTGGAAACACTGGCTCCCCTACTTCAGTAGACCTACCTGGGCACCGCCATGGTCACGGCAGACTCTATTTACAAGAAAATGGTTAAGATTTACTTTTCTTTGGCAAAGGAACCATCTCCACCACGCGCAAGAAGAGGTGACTCACGGCTGTGTGCAGCTTTGTGAGACACACCCCCAGGAGCCGAGCCTTGAAGGAATCTTGCTGGCAGCGTGGAGGAGACGCCTGGAGCGCTACTAGGCAGTGGCTCAGGACCAACAGTAACACCCGTGGCTCTTTTCCAGCTTTCTTGGCATCATGTCCAAGGCAGCTCATGGACCAAGACAGTCACGTGATGAATTAGAAACAAAGAGTAAGCAACAAGAGCATGTTCTTATTGCCTTACTTTTTGATTAACATGTAACATTTGTACCCCTCTAAGCGGCACAGTGAAATACTGCAACAGGTGCACACCAGGAGACCGTCCTGAAATGGGCAGCCAGCATCCCCACCTCCTGTCATGCTGGGAGCCTACTGGCTCCTGTCTTTCAGTCCTCCCCAGGGCACTAACACACTGCCTGGGAGCTCTCGTCACCCCCCTGGGCTGTGAGACGCTAGAGCTTGTCACTGCTACCTGGCTGTTCTGGCGCCCTTCATCCAACCTCTGTCGCAACTTCCCCATTCCCAACATTCCCAGTCTCTATTCATCACTCTTCTAAGCTCAGGTAGATGTTTTATTATTATTATTATTGTTATTTCCTCGTGCATTGTCTTTTGGGTCTGGCTTGGTTCACTGAGCACAACGACCTGCAGTTCTACCCACTCTGCTGCAAACGTCAGGATGTCACCCCTCTGTGTGGCTGGAACACATCCCATTGTGTGGAGGCACCAGTTTCCTTATCCTTTCATGCACCCCCACACCCCCACATCGATTCCCTGCTGTGGCTACTGTGAACAGTGCTGCCATGAACACGGACACTGTGCATCTCTTTCATACGCCAAGTTAGCTTCCTTCAGACATAGACCCAGAAGTGGGAGAGCTGGGTCATGGTAGAAGTATTTTTAGATTTCTCAGGACCCTCCATACTGTTTTTCATGTGACTGTTTAATTAGCATTTCCACCAACAGGTATAGGAGTTCACTTATCTCTGCTTCCATAGCAGATGCTTTATCTTTTTTATGATAACCTTCTAACTCGAGTGAGAAAATGTCTCACTGTGGTTTTGATCTGCATTTCCCCAAAACCTAGTGATATTGAGGGCCGGCACTGTGGCGCAGCAGGTTAAAGCCCTGGCCTGTGGGGCCGCCATCCCATAAGGTGCCAGTTTGAGTCCCGGCTGATGCAGTTCAGATCCAGCTCCTTGCTCATTCACCTGGGAAAGCAGCGGAGGGTGGTCCAAGTCCTTGGGCCCCTGCACCCACGTGGGAGACCCGGAAGAAGCTCCTGGCTTCGGATTGGCTCAGCTCCGGCTGTTGCTGCCACTTGAGGAGTGAACCAATGGATGGAAGACCTCTCTCTCTCTGTCTCTACCTCTGGATGTAACTTTGCCTTTCAAATAAGTAATTTTTTTAAAAAAAAAGCTAGTGATATTGAGCATTTCTTCATACATTTGTTGGTCATTTGTGTTTCTTTTGTAAAATGTATAGTCATATTCTCTACCCCTTTCTTAACTGGATTGTTTGGGGATTTTTGCTATTGAGCTGTTTACTTTTTGGCTTCTTCTTCTTTTTGAGAAGCAAACAGACAGAGACAGAGCATAGGGAGGGCTCCTGGGGTGGCACTTTGGCATAGCAGGCAAAGCTGCAGCCTGCAGAGCCAGCGTCCCATATGGGCGCCAATTCCAGTCCCAGATGCTGCACTTCTGACCCAGCTCTCTGCTGTGGCCTGGGAAAGCAGTGGAAGATGGCCCAAGTCCTTGGGCCCCTGCACCCGCGTGGGAGACCCAGAAGAAGCTCCTGGCTCCTGGCTTTGGATCGGCGCAGCTCCAGCCACTGCAGCCATCTGGGGAGTGAACCAGCAGTTGGAAGACCTCTCTCTCTGTCTCTGCCTCTACCTCTCTGTAACTCTGCCTTTCAAATGAATAAATAAATCTTAAAAAAAAAAAGCAGGGCTCCCATCCACTGTTTCACTTCCCAAATGAACACAATAGGTGAGGCTGGTTCAAGCCAAAGTCAAGAGCTGGGAATTCCATTGCAGTGTGGCCGGACCCAAGCACTTGAGCCATCACCACTGTCTCCCAGCGTCTCCATTAGCTAGGAAGCTGGAATTGGGCGTGAAACTGGTTCTGAAACCCAGACACTCCAGTATGAGAAGTAGAAATTTCTTCCAGTATCATACCCACCTCTGTACACTTCTGAGTTCTTCATATATTCTGGATACCAATCCTTTGTGAGAGGAGTAGCTTGTAAATATTTTCTCCCATTCTGTCAGTTGTCTCTTCACTCTGTTGATTGGTCGGTTTGCTTTGTAGAAGCTTCTTAGTCTGATATAATCCAGTTTGTTTGCTTTTCTTGAGGTCTTGTCCAAAACGTCATTGCCTACACTGATGTGGAAGTGTTTCCTCAAGGTTTTCTTCCGGTATGTCTAGTTTCAGGTCTTCTGTTTGCACTGGTTTCTGTACAGAGTGATGGGCAGGGGAGAAGCTTCAAGCGCCCGGGTGTAGAGATGCAGTATTCCAACACCAGTTACTCAGGAGGCCATCCTGCCTCCAGTGTATGTTTTTGGTGCCCTTGTCAAGAGCCAGCTGGATTCATGGTTGGGTTCATTTCTAAGATCTCTGTTCTGTTACACTAATCTATACATCTGCTTGGGTGGCACACCATGCTGTTTTGGCTACCAGAGCTCTGTGGTATATCTTACAATCAGGTAGTGTGATTCCTCCAGCTTTGTTCTCTGTGAGGAGCCCCTCTATTTTATTTATTTGAGAGGCAGAGTCAGTCACAGAGAGAGAGACAGAGACAGAGACAGAGGTCTTCCATCCACTGCTTCACTCCCCAAATGGCCACAACACTCAGAGCTGGACCGATCCAAAGCCAGGAGCCAGGAGCTTCTTCCGGGTCTCCCACAGGGGTGCAGGGGCCCAAGCCCTGGGCCATCTTCCACTGCTTCCCAGGCCATAGCAGAGAGCTGGATGGGAAGAGGAGCTGCGGGGACACCAACGAGTGCCCATATGGGATGCTGGAACTGCAGGTGGGGGCTGAGCCCACTACAGCACAGCGCCAGCCCCAGGAACCCCTGCGGAATGGACAGAGCAGCAAAGACACACGGCAAGCAGTGTGGATGGAGGAGGAAAAAGCTGGGCCATTTCTCCAATCTACCTTAAGAGCTGTGAAAAAAGGGCTGGAGGCAAAGCTTAAAATCAAAAATCTACACACAGGGAAGCTGCTTTAGAAGGTCTTCCATTCCTTGAAGATCATTTTCAGAAATGCCTCTCAACCAGGAAGACCACTGATAGTCAAAGCCATGACACAATAAAAAAATAACAAAACTTATTGAGCCCCTTTGATGAATCAGGACCTGCATGAGACCCTCCACATGCCCTACCCCCTACACCTGAAGACCCCAGGCCTCAGAGAAGGTGAGCAGCTTGCTCAAGGTCGCACGGCCTGGGTTCCAGCTCTGCTTGGCTCTCTGAGGCCACACCCCTGACACTGAAATCCCACCCATCTCCTGTCTTCCCGTTTTTGTCAGACAGAGGGTGGGTAACAGCTTCATATATAGATTATTTTGGGCCAAATGCAGCATCCTAAGAATTAAAATTTCAGCAGGAGTGAATTCCAGCACAGGTCAGCCCTGAAATTGCAGCTGTGTATTTTGAGGGCCGTTGTGGACCAACAGACAAGGCCTATTTGTCTTCCTTTTCCTGCAATATTGAATTCTGAAATTGCTTCCTTGGTTCAAAAAGTCCTCATGCCATTCGTGTTATGTCAGTCGCAAAACAAATTTGAGTAATCCTGAGGAATCTAATAATCGCGTGTCAACCAACAACGAGGGCTGTATTTTTCATTCTGTGAATAATGCATTTTTAATGAGCCCACTTCGCTTCCCAAGTTTGAAAACTACAGCCTCCGTCTCCCTGCCTACCCCCTTATTTGTTCTGGGTGGTCACTTGCCGCCTTCGCTGCCCACTTCAAGATCCAGAGCGTTGGGGGGGGGGGTGTCCCTGGGAGCCACCCACTGGTGTCGGAGAAAACTTCCCACCCTCAGAGACCAAACGCTCATCGGGTGCAACCCGCAGGCTCCCCTACTGAAAAACACAACTTCCCAGTTGTTCCAGACGTCGGCTGCCGCCCATGACTGGCATGGGGTGCAAGGCTCAAAACCAAAGCGAGGGCTGGCCAAGGCGAGCCAGCCAGAATTCCCGGGAGAGCGACTCAGGCGGCTCACTGCTCAAGCAATGAGGCGTCCAGTGACTCAGCAGGAAATGCCAAGTCCAGGCAGCCTGTCCCAGGCGTTTACGCAAGGTTAAAAACAAACAGCAAGGGGAAGGGGAAAGAGAACTTTTTCTTGTAAGTCCACGGACAGGGCGAAGGGTTTCACCTCGTGTACCAGCCCCAGGCTAGCGCCTCCCGCCGCTGCTCCCCGGCAGCTCTGTGTAAAGAAGAGCTGTGTGCTCAGGTCTGGCCAGCAGTCCTGGGCAACGTCTCGGTCACACGAGAGGGCTGGCAGCCTGTGGGCCATCCGGCTTCCTTCTTGCAAGACACAGATGTCTGGAACTTCATGTCTGCTGTGTCACTGTATGTACAGACCATTTTTATAAGCATCTCGTCATGCCCCGGGTAACTGACACAAGCAAGAATTACTGTAGACCTCAGCAACTTTTGGCACAGAGCTCCACCTCCACCCAGTGTCACCCAGAAGACTCTCCAAGAAACCTACAACCCACGTGCCCAAGTATTGTTCGTTCCTGAGTTCCCTAAAACTAGCTTCAGCCAACTACATCAGGGGATTGCCCTTTAAAAATAAATATTTGTGGAGCCAGAGTCCCAGTGCAGCAGCTTAACCCACTGCCTACAGAGCCAGCATCCCACATGGGCGCTGGTTCAAGTCCCAGCTGCTCCACTTCCCGTCCAGCTCCCTGATACTGCACTGGGAAAGCAGCAGCAGATGGCCCAAGTGCTTGGGTCCCGCACGCATGTGGGAGACTGCATGAAGCTGTTAAGTCCTGCCTGGCCCAGTCCTGGCCGCTGCAGCCATCTGGGGAGTGAACCAGCAGATGGAGGATCTCTGTGTTTCTCTAGCTCTTCCTCACTCTGTGAATGACAGAGGGTCTCCCCCGGGCACCATGCAGCAGAGACACCATGGAGTTCACCCTGACCTTGGACCCAGCCTCTGTCAACCAGGGCCCAGGTACCAGGCTGGAGTCCATTTCCACAGGTCCTTCTGAGATGTGCCCAGGGGGGGCAGCTTCTCACTTCTGAGTCCCAAGAAGGCAGGGCAGACCATTCAGATGCTTTTCTGACCATGTGTCTGTCCCCTGACGCCTGCCACTGCTGCTGATGGAAGCTCCGGTCCCGGGCCCCCACATGCCCACACACACAGACCCAGCATGGCACTAGGCCATGGGTTAAGAGGCAGAACCTGGTCCCAGGTAGGGACCCCTGGGTGCACATCTCTTAGGGGCAGTTCCCCTGTGGCCATGATGGGGGGTGCAGTGGGGGTGCAGACCACTCTCCAGACCCCCAAGAGCAATGGGGAGGGCTTCTCCAAAGACCCAACTGAAGGCTCAACAGACCCTGCAGGAGGGCATTGTGGGACGTGGGGCCCGACCAGGGAGGAAAGAGAACATGGATGAAGGCAGAGACTGGGACTCGCAGAAACACCTCCCACAGCTGGATAGAGAACTGGTATCAACAGTGCACAGCTCTACAGCAGAATACAATGCAGATGCAAAAGATGGACTCGAGGGAACCATGGTTGCTAACGTGGGATGCTCTCCAAAGCACACGGTTTTTAAAAGTGGGGTGTAGAGCCATGGGGACTGTATGATGTCAGAGAAAATACAGGAATGGCAGCTGTGAACACACAGGCATCAGTCTGAGGCAAGGACACTTCTGCAGACAGACATGAAATGAATCGGGACGAGGCCTGGGTAGAAGCGAAGGCTTCCCGTCTGCTAACATGCCCTTCCTAGATGACTGTATGGCTATAAATCCTTTGTTCTAAAGACAAATTCACGGACAGGTGCTTGGCACAGCAGGTTTGTCACTGCTCAGGACGCCCATATGCCCTTTCGGAGTCCCCGGGTTCCCATCCTGGCTCCACTGCTGATCCAGCTTCCTAATGATGCACACCCTGGGAGACACAGGTGATGGCTTCCGTACTTCGGTCCCTGCATCCATGGGCGAGACGTGGATGGGGTTCCAGGTTCCTGGCTTTGTCCTGGCCCAACCCTAACCGTCGTGACCATCTGGGGAGTGAACCAGCGGGTAGAAGATCTCCTCTCTGTGTCTCTCCCTCACTCTCTATAACTCTGCCTTTCAAATCAAGCTATCAATCTTTTTTAAAAATAAAAATAAATAAATCAACGTGTCATTCCCCACAACTGGCTCCCTCTTCGGGTAAAACATGCCCCCACCCCTAAGAGGCTCACAAATTGCTGGTCGCCAGCCGGGTACAGACGGGCGTTTGGGCCCTGAGGTTGTCTGCATCAGGTGATCTTCCGGGGACACTCCCAGACTCCGCCCATGTACACTTGGGGGCGGGGCTCATGTTACCAAATGCAGTGACTCAAATCCATCACTGGTGCTCAGTAGCTATTAAATCCAAAATCATATTAATATGTATACACTATAACACAGTTCCAGTAACCCAAGATTTAGATGTGAAACTTGGTTCATGGGTACACTGAAGATCAGGCTCATAACTGTCAACACAGGCAGCCAGCATTTACTGCAAATATTTCTCTCGGACAGGAGACCCCTCGGCAGCTGTCGTAACTGGCTTGCCGGGTGCACCTCATTACGGTCCCTTCACTGCTGCTCAGCTCCAAGGTGGCCTTGGCTCCGTGATGTGATCTGGTGGCACTGTCTGGAAAGTTCCTCTGAGCTCCATATTGTTAGAAAAGTGATTTCCTTGGCTGCCTGGAAGCCGCTGGTGGGTGTAATTTGTGGCGTTATGCCTGGCCAGCGGGAGGGCGAATGGAGGCAGGAGCATCCATCACACTTGGAAACAGTGAAGAGACAGGGGCTCCACTGGGTGCAGCCATGAGCAGCAGCCACCGCATCAGGGTTGAGAACAGAAAACCTGAGGGCCTGCTGGCCCAGCCAGGCACCTGCTAGATCCAAGTGCCACCTGCAGGCCACTTCTGATTCTCTGAGCACCAACATCGCTCCAAACTCACAAGGTCAAGGTCACTGACTGTCAGTTGTTTGCATTTCCTGCCTCTCCACTGTGAATGGCAGATTTTCAGAAAATGAGGGATTTATCACTTCTGGGCAGTCCCGAGCACAGCACCAAAGACGCAGGGGCTTCTAGAGGGCTTCCAGCCCGTGCAATGCTCGCTGAGCGCCCAGTGCCTACGGAAGGCACTCCTGGCAATGCAATGCTGTGAATGTCGTACTGTTTCATGTTTTTCCCACCTCCAGCTTCCCGTGTTTCCTCTTCACAGCAATGTTCCTCCCAGTCTTTCAAAGCTGAGCTCATGCTTCAAGTCCCAGCTGAATGCCACCTGCAGCTCTGCCTCTGATCCCCTGCTGCCTTCCTCCCCCGAGATCCCACGTGGTCCGTGTGGCCTGAGAGTGGTCAGCATGAACGTCACTGCACAACAGCCACCTGCACACATATTCCTTATTCTCTCCTGGAGTCAGGAGCCTGTTTGCCTGAATGGCAGCTCTCCCTATACAAGGCCCAGCACAGACCCTTGTAAACAGCATGCCCTCAACATTTTTCAAATGGAGACACAGAAATTAGCATAAGGGGTCAGGTGCTTGGTGCTAAGTCACCACTTGAGACACATGCATGCGATGTCAGTGTGCTTGGTTCAGCTTCTGATTCAGCTTCCTGCTGACGCACACCCTGGAATGAGCAGGTGATAACTCAACTGCTTGGGTCCCTAGCGCCCACATCAAAGACCCGCATGGAGCTCTGGCTTCAGCCTAGCCAAGCCCTGGCTGTTGCAGGAATCTGGGAAGTGACCCAGCAGATGGACGATCTCTCTGTATTTCTCTGCCTTTTGTAAACATAAATTAGTCTCCGGGAAAAAAAAAAAAAAAAAAAAAAAAAAAACAGCATGTGATACTGTAGTGGATTTAATGGGTTTCCTCCCAAACAGGGTGTCCATCTGGAACACGTGAACGTGCGTATTTGGAAAAAGGCCCTTGCAGATGGGATGAAGTTAAGCGTCTCTAGACGAGGTCACCCTGGATTAGCTAGGTGAGCCCTAATCCCACAACAAGTACCCTTTTAAGAGACACAAGAAAAGACTGAGACAGAGATGCAGAGGCCCAGAGAAGCCCCACCCGGCTCACGCTACACAAGCCCAGGGACGCTGCAAGCCCAGGAGCTACCAAGCGCAGGAAGAAGCAAGGGAGGACTGGCCCCACGCCCTGAGGAGAGCAGGTCCCGGCCCACACTTAGGAATCAGACTTCTACCACCAGAAGCACCAGTCAATGCCTCTTGCTTTACGTCACCACCATCACGGCTATTTTTTCCCAACAGCCGTGGAAAAGAAACACAGCTCTGGTCTCTGGATCTGAAGAAGTCAGGTGAGGAAGCAGCACAGGCAGATCCTACGGAAGGGAATTCACACCCAGAAAGCCACAGGGCAGTGTGGCGTTATCAAGCGCTACCTGGGCTGCACAGACTGTGGACACCAGGCACTCAGCCGCTGCACAGACAGCAGCTCCTGCGCTGCAGCTCTGAGGCACACACCAGTGGACAACACAGGCTTCACTTCCAGCCTCAGAGCTTACCAACGAGGTGGGAAATGCAACACAGAGAACTTGCGGAGGCCAAGGACGGGAAGCAACTGGCTCAGCTGAGTGGCTCCAGCATTCGCCTTCTGACTTTGCATAAAACGAGAACACAGAGAAAATTCCCTTAAGAAAATATCAACGCAGAGATGATGCGACACCACGCACCACACAGACTTCACCGGGGGGGAACGACAGGGGGAGGTGCAGACTGTGGCACAGGCACACCCCAGCCGAGTGGCAGCTTCACCCCAGGCCCAGCTGGGACCACTGGGCCAGAGAATGCGGTGTAGTCAAAGTCCCTCTTTTAGGAGAAATGGCGACTCCAGGGTTTTTACTGCATCTAATGAAGGCACAAATGTTTCACTACAACCACACAACCCAGGGAAAACTGACCTGCAGCCCCATCCAGTCCTCCAGCCTCAGGGCCTCTAGTGGAGACATTAGTTCAGGAGGTAAATGTCTCCGGTTCCCACAGCCCTGGGTCCCCCCAGATCTCATGTTGGAGCTCAAAGCCCCAGGGTAGCTGTATTTGGATACAGGGCCTCCAAGGAGGTAATGAAGGTTGAATAAAATCATAAGGAGGGCCCCCTGATCCAACAGAATTGGGGTCCTCCTAAGACGACACAGAGACACCAAGAGGAAAAACCTACCAGGGCGCAGCGCGAAGACGGCCAGCCAAGAAGCCAGGCGCCAACCCTGCCGCACCGTGGTCTGGGACTCCCAGCCTCCAGAACCATGAGAAAAGGATCCACTAAAGCCACTCGGCCGATGGCGTCGGTGGCATCATCCTGGGGCGGCTAACAAGGGACGGCTGCCCTAACAAACATCCGGAAATGAAGATCTGTCCGAGGCACGAGGAGGTGGGCAGAGGCAGAATCCTGACGTTAGGCGAGAAGAAGCCTGATTGCCAAGAAAGGACTCGTGGTAGAAACAGAGACGGTTCAGGAGATCCTGCCAAGGGCCCAGTAGGACAGCCGCACAGAAGGCCTCCGTCATCTTAGAGGATACAAACTGCACCATGAGCAGAATGTTGGTTAAAAAAAATAAAAATCCATGCGAAAGGCGCCTGCTGAGGTCTCCGGGGGAAGCCACGAGCACTGGATTTCAAATTAGCAGGAAGGCAAGCCTGGTTACAAAGTAGCAAAGAACCTGGTTGAAACCCACTCCGGGTGGTCTAAGGCAGAACTTGTGAGTGACAAGCTTGTCTATGTAGCAGAGAAGCTCACTACGCAAAGTGTTGCTGGTGCAGCCTGGTTGCTCCTTACTGCTTACAGTGAAATTGAAGAGTGGACAGATAAATTGAAGGAAGTGTTAAGACAACATACAGAAAGAGAAATAGAGCTTGAATATTTGAAAAATTCTCACCATATCCACGATATACACACAAGAAAGGGGGGCTGGTGCTGTGGTGTAGTAGGCTAAGCCTTTGCCTGTGGTGCTGGCGTCCCATATGGGCACCGGTTCAAGTCCCTGCTGCTCCACTTCTTTTTTTTTAAATTTATTTGACGGAGTTAGTTAGAGAGAGACAGAAAGGTCTTCCTACCGTTGGTTCACCCCAAAAATGGCCGCTATGGCTGAACTATGCCAATCCGAAGCCAGGATCCAGGTGCTTCCTCCTGGGCCCCCATGCGGGTGCAGGGGCCCAAGGACTTGGGCCATCCTCCACTGACTTCCCGGCCACAGCAGAGAGCTGAACTGGAAGAGGAGCAACTGGGACTAGAACTCAGCGCCCATATGGGATGTCGGCACCGCAGGCAGAGGATTAACCAAGTGAGTCACGGCGCTAGCCCCGCTGCTCCACTTCTAATCCAGCTCCTTGCTAATGCACCTGGGAAGCAGTGGAGGATGGCCCAAGTGCTTGGGTCCCTGCACCCACGCGGTACACCTGGAAGAAGCTCCTGGCTTCAGCCGGGCCCAGTTCCAGCTGCTGCAGGCATTTGGGTGAGTGAAATGCTGGCTCTCTGTTTCTCCCTCTCTCTGTCTGTAACTCTGCCTCTCAAATAAATGAGTAAATCTTAAAACAACAACAACAACAAAAAGATACAAGGTGGCAAGCTGTGGAGGAGGGCAGACACATCTGCAGAAACACGGCCAGCTGGAGCTACAGAGCCCGAGAAAATGAGACAAAATGAAGGAAAATGGGCTGGTGGCATTCTACAGAAAGGGACTAATAGGACAACTCAGCAATCAACACAGTGAACCATCAAGAAGAGAGGAAGAGGAGGAGGACCAAGAATGCCGCCTCCACCAGGGGCCAGGGGCCACGCCGCCCCTCAGGTCCAGAGGTCAGGACGGCACTGTCCAGTGGGTCAAGGGCACGGCCAAGGCACCACCTGAGCTCTGGGTGTGACACAACCACTGCGGTGGGAGTGCAGGGCCCAGCCACCTGTTCTATTTCCAGATATCCCACTGACAATGAGAGTCTGTGTTCCAGTATAACAAGTGCGCATGGAATTACAGTGAGAATGTGTGTCCCAATATAATGAGTGTGTGTGTCCATTACAGCAAATGTGTGTCCATTATAATGAGAGTGTATGTCCATTTTAGTCAGAGTATGTGTCATTACACTGGGGGGGGGGTGGCACTGTGGCAAAGTGGGTAAAGCCGCCGCCTGCAGTGCCAGCATTCCATATGGGCACCGGTTGGATTCCCGGCTGCTCCACTTCCTATCCAGTTCTCTGCTATGGCCTGGGAAAGCAGCAGAAGATGGCCCAAGTCCTTGGACCCCTGCAGCCACTTGGGAGACCCGGAAGAAGCTCCTGGCTCCTGGCTTCAGATTGGCACAGCTCCAGCCATTGTGACCACTTGGAGAGTGAACCAGTGGATAGAAGATCTCTCCTCTCTTTCTGCCTCCACTCTCTCTGTATAACTCTTTCAAATAAATGAAAAAAAAAAAAGTAAAACATTACACTGTGTGTGTCCTAATGTGTGTGTCCATTACAGTGAGAGTGTGTGTCCATTACAGTGTGTCCATTACACTGTGTGTCCATTGCAGTGAGAGTGTGTGTCCCAGACCCTACTCACCATGGCATCTTGGACACAGATGAGTTGTCTGGATTCACAGGTTCACAACAGTGCTGACTTAGGGAACACCAGATCAGACTCAGCACTGATGCTGATGGCGTTGAGACTTGGGGGGGGGGGGGGGGGCAGTGGCGGCTGAACGATGGAGTAGACATGAAAGGAGGATGTGAATTTGCTAGGGGGGAGGAGTACCAGACACCAATTTTCAACACAGGTGCAGGTTCCAGTCCTGGCTGCTCCACTTCCAATCCAGCTCCCTGCTAATGCACCTGGGAAAGCAGAAGATGGCCCAGGTGCTTGGGCCCTGCACCCACATGGGAGACCCGGAAGAAGCTCCTGGCTCCTGGCTTTGTTTGTCCAGCCCCTGCCATTGTGGCAATCTTGGGAGTAAACCAGCAGATAAAAGATTCTCTCTCTCTCTCTCTCTCTCTCTCCCCCCCCCCCGTTTATTAACTGACTTTCAAATAAATATGTCTTTTTTAAAGATTTTATTTGAGAAGCAGAATTACAGAGAGAGGGAGAGACAGAGAGGTCTTGCATTCACTGGTTCACTCCCCCAGATGGCCACAAAGGCTGGAGCTGGGCTGATCCAAAGCCAGGAGCCAGAAGCTTCTTCTGGGTCTCCCAGGTGGGTGCAGGGCCCCCAAGCACTTGGACCATCTTCTTCTGCTTTCCCAGGCCACAGCAGAGAGCTGGATCAGAAGTGGAGAAGCCAGGACTCAAACCAGCACCCATATGGGACACGGGCACCCCAGGTGGAGGCTTAGCCTACTGTGCCACAGCACCAGCCCCAACCGATATCTCTTTTAAAGAAAAAAAAGTGAGTGAAGTCTCTGAGGCAGGGCCCTAAGCCCACAGCACTGGCGCGGTTCTAAGAAGGGTAGCGCAGCTCTGATCAGCCCAGTCTCCATCTTAGCTCAGGCCGCTAACAAGAAACACCGCCGACTGGGAGCCTTCCTCACTCGTTCCTCACAGTACTGCAGCTGAAACCCACAGGCAAGGCATCCGCAAGGCCGGCGTCTGCCGAGGGCTCTGCCCTCCGGCCGCAGGTGCACAGCTGGGTGTCGGTGGGGAGAAGGTAGGGCAGGAGGGCAGCGGGCACCAAGGCTCTCGTTGGTCAGTGGTGACTGTGGTGAGGACCTGGAGCAGAGCCATAAGCCCTAGGACCCCTGCGAAGGCCAGGGGGATTCCAGCTACTGATGGCACCATGCTAAGGAGGGCCTGAACTCCCAGCCCGTGGTGTAACCCCCATAGCTACGTGGAAAAAGCAACTTGGCAGCTCTCATTAGGACTGCCAACCAGGCGCCCGTTAGGCAGGAAGGCTCAGCTAAGCACATGAGTGCTTTAAAAACAGAGAGTTTATTTGGCAAGGGAAAGGCAGACAGTTTGAGGCCCTCATGCTTCCTCGCAGGCTTCAAGATGCAGGCGCTGCGGGGTAAGGGGTGGGAGTGGCTGCCAGGAGCTGGGAGGGCCTCAGGCGCGTGCCAGCCACAGAGAAGCGAGTTCTGCCAACACCCTGGTGACCGTGGCCTTGGTCTTTCACCTCCAGATAGAGGCCAGACCAGCCCCGGCCTCAGCACTCCTCTCAGAGCCCACGTGGCCGCCCACCCTTCCAGCCAGCAACGTCACAACAAGTGGGCGCTGTCAGAGGCTTCTTGCAGTAACCGATAAGGCAGCCCAGGAAACAGACGGGCACGGCAGGGAGCCGACACACCGGAGCGGACAACACGAGAGGGGGTTGCTGGGATGAGGCAGAGACGGCCCCAGCCAGATCGCACCACGTGTCCGTGTGAGCAGAGAGTCGCGTGTCAGCGTGAATCCCGTGTCAGTGTGAGCAGAGAAAACACAGCCCTGGCGTGCCCCTGGGTGATCAGCCCGGCCAGCTGAACAGGTGCCCAGGGCAACAGCTCCACTGAGGGACACAGCTGTGACCTCCAGTGGCACAGGCAAGTAGATTATTAAATATTCACAAGGGCACCGGCACTGTGGTGTAGTGGGTAAGGCCACCACCTGCAATGCCAGCATCCAGTATGGGTACCATTTGGGGTCCCGGCTGCTCCACTCCCGATCCAGCTCTCTGCTATGGCCCGGGAAAGCAGTAGAAGATGGCCCAAGGCCTTGGGACCCAGCACCCATGCTGAACACCTGGAGGAAGTTCCTGCTCTTGGTTTTGGGTGAGCCCAGCTCCAGTTGTCACGGCCACCTGGAGACTGAACTAGCGGATGTAAGAATTCTCTCTCTCTGCCTCTACCTCTCTGTAACTCTGCCTTTCAAATAAATAAATAAATCCTTGAAACATTCACAGGAAGTCCCCCCCTCCCCCCCATGGAGAACAGCAGCGAGGCTGATAGATGGAGGTCATGCACAGCATTAAAGAAATGCAGGCAGCTTACCAGGAAGCACGGAGCCATCCAGGGAGGTCAGGGCGGGCAGCTTGAATTCAACAGTGCCTCCCACTGCCAGTACAAAGGGGCTTCAAACACGGCCCCCTCTCACCTGCACCTGCTCTGCAGAACCCGCCTGGGCACCACCCAAAGCCAAACAATGAATGAGTGACCCAGCCTGACCATCAGCTGTGGCTGGGAATGGGACGGCTCATGGGCAGACTCAGGGCACTTGAGTTGGCAACAGGGGCTTTGCCAGAATCTATCTCCCAGAGGGAGGGAGGTTTGGAGAGTCGACCGAGGAGCCCCTGGGATGCCCCCTGAGAGAGTCACAGCCACAGAGACAGAGGCAGAGCCTGCCACCCACTCCCCGGGTCAGAAACACCTTGGGTTTAATTCAACCCAGCCCAGCCCCAGCACGCTGCACACTTTGTGATAAGAATCCCCACGTGCAGTCCCAGGCACCCTGCTGCGCTGGCAGAAGCCTCTGTGCTGACATTTGAGGGGTTTGTGCCCCACTCTCAGAGCAGCCCCGGGGGAGAAGAGGCCTTGGAAAGTCTGCTTTGTGTCTGCGGAGGCCTTTGCCGCTGGGTCCTCCAGGGCAGGGCTCAGGGCTCCGAGCTCCGAGCTCTGAGCTCCGGCAGGGTCCGCTCAGATCTGGCTGCCTCTCCGCAGTGGGCAGCCACCCAGCAGGAAGTAACCTGAGGGCCTCAAGACCAACAGGGAGCCCGCAGCCATGGCCCTGGCTCCTCTTTGATCCTGGTCCCCGCGGCGCCTGGCTGATCTTCGTGGCCTTGGGATGGGTAGAGTTGCAGAACTGAGCTTCTGTGACTTCTTTCTAATCAGCTTTTTCCCAGCGGCCAGTTTATGGCGGCTCCTCTGCTCCTGGAGCCTGCCCCGTCCCCATTTCTATTCTTGCCAGTATTTGCTTTCTCCTCTCCACTGCCCCCCCATCTCTCTCTCTCTCTCTCTCTCTCTCTCTCTCTCACACACACACACACACACACACACACACACACAAACTCACTCACTCACTCACTCACTCACTCAGGGTCACTTTCTGATATGTCTTCTGTTAAAGAGAAACACGACTGAGTCTCAGAGGGTGCCTAGGATGAATCCCAACAGAACACACAGGGAGCCCTGGCAAACAGCTGGATACACAGTAGCCATGTTCAAGAGGAAAGCTGGTGAGGAGTGGGGAAAGGCAAGGACCAAAGTCAGAGAGAGGTGCCAGCACTGTGGCACAGCAGGTAGATATCCTGCCCGAAGCGTCAGCATCCCACATGGATGCCAGTTCAAGCCCCAGCCACTCCACTTCCAATCCAGCTCCCTGCTGACAGCCTGGGAAAGCAGCAGAAGGTGGCCTAAGTCCCTGGGACTAATTCCCATGTGCACCCACGTGGGAGACTGGGATGAAGCTCCTGGTTCATGGCTTTGGACTGGCCCAGCACTGGCCATTGCAGCCATCTAGGGAGTAAACCAGCAGATGGAAGATCTCTCTGTCTCTCTCTTTCCTTCTCTCCCTCTAACTCTGCCTTTCAAATAAAATAAATAAATCTTATTAAAAAAATAAGCCAGAGAGCTGGTAGGAGAGGAGACTCAGGTATTGGACAGAAATTAAGCATCCTGTCTATGTAGAAAAGATTCTGGACACCGCAGCCCCACCTCAGCCCTGCAGCCACAGAAACTCCTCAAGTCTGACAGGGAGGTCAGCTCACACACACGTGCATAACTCACGTCAGTGATTCTGGAAGGACCTGCCCCAGACACGGCGATCAGAGATGGCCTCCCGAGATGGTGATGTCTGAACTGAGATCTGGGGATGAGACCAAACTAGTCAAGCCCAGAGTGGGGGCAGGGCCAACAGGGGGCCTGGACAGGAGTGACTGCAATCAGTCCCTGTGTCCCGCTGCACTCGGGGGACCTGCGACGTCAGAGCCAGCCCCAACTCTGCAGGCAGGTGTCATCTTGCCAGGGGGCAAATGAGGCCCGGAGAGATGAAGTGCATCGCCCCCTGACTGATCCGAGGTCACACGGCACGTGGCCTCATTCTGGTAGCCCAAGGTCAAGGTCAGGGAATAGACCGGAAGCTGAGTACCAAAGGACGAGGCTTGCAGGCCAATGGCAAGGCCACCAGCTGTGTGATGGATGCATGAGAGCTGAGCCCTGCACCCCGAGCACCACGCCCTGCCCTCCCAAGCACCATCTGTGTGCCCCTAGGCTACCCCGCCAATGCTCCCCTCCAGCTTCCCAGGTGAAGAGAGGGCTACAAACCCCTTCCCCACGGTTCCTTCTCTCCTCCACCATGTCACACAGACCTGCCAAAATCCACATCTGGAACACTGATTCCTAAGCAACGTGAGGAGGGTGACTGCAAAGCTTTGAACCACGACACGCGGGAAGTTTAACCTGGACAAGTGCAGAGCACAGCCAACAGGGGCGTAGAAGCACCCAGAAGGCTTGTGTCTTACAGAAGCCGGGCTCAAAAAACCTAACTGCATCACTGGGTGCAGCAGAGGTAGTGGGTGCTGTGCCCGAGCCCCTCCTTCTCAAAACATCATCTCATTGCCAAGGCGCCAGGAGGGCTTCTTGTCACCACACCCTCTCCCAAACCAGGAGCCTCTGTTTGCACAAGGGACCAGCACGAAGCCACTGAATGCCGGTTCCATCCAGCACCTTACTGCACCTGAACTTCGACATGTACAAGGAGCATCGGAAAACTGCACCACTACTGACACAGCTCCCTGAAAAATAACCCGAGAGCAAAACCCACAAACCCATGGTCCCCTGACCATCCCTGCACAGACACAAGGCAACAGCGGGAAAGAGGAAGCAGCCAGAGCCACCCCCAGCGACCGCTCAGCAGGCTGTCCCTGTGGATGTTTTGTGTGGCCCCAGGGCTTCTGCTCACTCTGATGAGCTGCAGGTTGTTCTCGCTCTGCCCGCCTCACATCCCCCCCTCACTTTCTACAAGGAAAGCAGGGATGCACGGCCCAGCAAGAAGCAGTTGTGGAAAACATCGCTCCGCCACCAAGCATTTATGCTGCAGCACGCGAGGCGACTGACTGCAACATCAGAGGATAATACATCATTTGGAAAAAGAGGGAGAAAGAGCGATCAATGTGCATACTGTAATTTGCCTTTGGTGTGTGCTGTTGATACTGATTTCTGTTATTGTTTACCCAACAATGATCATTTCTGATTCGCTCTCCTCTCATTTAAAAATTCTTTCTGCCTCCCCCAAGCCACTCAGATGAGATTGGGCTAAGAGGCGCTGGGCTCCGCACTTTGTGCCCCGAGAAAGGGAACACGTGATTCCCAGAGCCCGCGTCTTTTTCCAGTGGCTCCTCCTGTTGTTCCGCGGTCAAGAAATTGGTTGAACTCAGACAGATGGAGTATTTTGAAGAACACCCACGTTCAAATTATGGATTTCAATAAGCGAGATGTAGAAAAAGTTAACAGCAGCCAACATCTCTCACCCCCAGGCATCCCGAGCCCTGCCCCAAGCCCAAGCAGGCAGCAGGCAATCAATCAGAGATAAGGAAAGAAAATATGAAAGGGGACAGTTTGACATCTCGTTACCATGAAAAGGTCAGAACCAGAGACGTCAGATAGCCTGTTAAGGTTCTTATGTAGGACCATCTGTCCTGTTGGATTTTTAAAATTTTTCTATGTGCTTCTATTATAAAATCTTCTTTGGAAAACTCTACCAACAAACAGCCATACTTAGAAGATCAATGACTGTAATCATCAGCCTGGGCACGTCCAGTGAAAATAACCTGATTCTTACAGAAAGCTAAATACTGAAGGAATCTGCTCCTCCCATTTTTTTTTAAATTTTGTTTTACTCATTTTTAGTCATGTCAGAAAGAGAGAGAGACATGCTGTGCACTGGTTCACTCCCCAAATGCCGAAAACAGCCAGGGTTGGGCCAGGTTGAAGCCAGGAGCCCAGAGCCCAGTCCGTGTCTCCAGTGCTAGCAGCAAGAAGAGAACTACTAGAGCCATCACCTGCTGCCTCCCAGGGTCTGCGTTATCGGGAAGCTGGAATCAGGAACACAGCTCCAGCCCAGGCACATGGTTAAGGTGTGTACATGTTCCAAACGCAGGTGCCAATCCTCCAATTTAAAAAAAAATGTGTTTATAATAAGCACTGGTATATAACTAACATAGCACACTTAAAATACAATTATTTTTAGTCTATTCACAGTGGCTGATTTTCGTCCGAATAACCACAATCCTGGTTTTTGGATTGGTTTTTGCAGGAAACCCTTCTAGGAAAAAGGAGAACTTTTAACCTCTTGAACAGAGAACTCAAATGTCAGCTCTGCTTCGCATCCACCTCAAGACGTCTTTCTTCCCAAGTTCTTATTTCTGCTGTTGGAGAGCCCATCCCAGCAGAGCGCGCTCTGTGCTTTCTGCAGGTGCAGGGCAACGTCAGGAAGTTGGCGCCTGCGGTCGCATGGGAAGCAGCCGGGGGTGGCGGCGCCGCCCGTGTGTCTCCTGCCGGTCCGTCTGGGCACGGCCACGCATAGCGAGCCCTGCAACTCCACATCTGCTCAGGCCAGTGACTTCTCAGGGGCGGCACCAAGCAAATCCACAGAGGAAAGGCTTCCTAAAGCATCAGCAGGTGTGAGTTCAGGGGTCAAGACTCCTCCCACACCGAGTGTTGTGGCTCAGGTCCCCGCACTTCCAGTCCAGCTTCCCGCCAACGCGCACCCTGGGAGGCAGCTGTGATGGCTCAGGCTGTGTGGGTGTCTGCTACCTCCATGGAAGACCCGGAACAGACGCTGGGCTCCCAGCGTCAGCCTAGCCCAAGCCCGGCTTTGCAGACATTTGGGGAGATTTCTCTTTCCCTCAAATAAACAAAACAATGAAAATTTTTTAGACATCAAAGAATCAAGAGTGCCTTCTCTTTTTAAAATTAACTTAGTTATTTGATAGTCAAAGTTACAGAGAAAGGGAGAGACCGAGAGATCTTCCATCTGCTGGTTCACTTCCCAGGTGGTTGCAACAACCAGGGTTGAAGCCAGGAACCAGGAGTTTCTTCCTGGTCACCCATGTGGGTGGCAGAGGCCCAAGGAATTGGGCCAACTTCTGCTGCTTTCCCAGGCCAAAGCAAGGAGCTGGGTGGAAAGTGTAGCAGCTGAGACACAAACCAGCACCCATATGGGATGCTGTCGTCATGGGTGGTGCTTAATGCATACACCACAGTGCCAGCCACAAGGTTGCCTCTTCGCACCTGTGTTGTCTATGTGTGTGCACACATACTGTGCACACACAACACACGTGCATTGTGCACACACACTCCATGCGCAACACACATGCACCGAGTACACATAACACACATTGTACACACACAGCACACATGCACTGTGTACATACGACACACATGTACCACACACATGCACTGTGCACAAACACACACACCATGCACACACAACGCACATGCACTGTGCACACACAACACACATACCATGTATTCACACAGGCACTGTGCATATACAACACACATGCACTGTGCACACACACGCACCATGCATGCACCACACACATACACCGTGCACACATAACACACACGTACCATGCACATACAACAGACTGCACACACAACATATACACCGTGCACACACAACACACACAACACATACGCACGGTCGTGTAGGTATGGAAGAGGAGATCATCCAAAATGCATGTTTTCATCACTCGGCCCCTGCATGCCCCTCCCCTCACTTCAGGCTCCCTCAGCCTCTTGGGGCCCGGGAATCTGCATCTGAAGCTCCCCAGGAGACCCTGCAGCTGCTGGGGGGGGGGGGAAGGGGGAGCCAGTCTCTGCTTCACACCAAGCCTGGGCACTCAGTGATGTCACGAGGGGCTGCACAACTGAGAGAGCAACCGGGCCCCGCCTGTGTGAGTGCCCAGAGCTGCATGTGAGCGGAACGTTCACCCAGCGCCACCCGCACAGCAGCACAGACACGGCCCAGCTCACGCCTGTCTCTGTCCCGTGGGCACAGGGACAGGTTTCAAGAAGGTGTGGGCACAGACGTTTACCTCCTCTGGGCAAACATCCTCAGGTTTCCTCTGTCTGCTCTTCCCTTCCCTCTGATCTATCTTTTACCTCCCACTCACGTAGGTACACACCCCTATCACACTCACTCACACGCACACACCCTCACCACACACATACACACTCCCCAAAGCACATTCACACAGGCACACACACCCCATCAGTTACACATACATACACAAACCATCACACTCACTCGCACATGCACACACCCTCACCACACACATACACACTCCCCAAAGCACACTCACACAGGCACACACACCCCATCAGTTACACATACATACACAAACCATCACACTCACTCGCACATGCACACACCCTCACCACACACATACACACTCCCCAAAGCACACTCACACAGGCACACACACCCCATCACACTCACACATGCACACACCCTCACCACACACATACACACTCCCCAAAGCACACACAGGCACACACACCCCATCAGTCACACACACACACACCCCTTCACACTCACATGCACACACCCTCACCACACACATACACACTCCCCAAAGCACACTCACACAGGCACACACACCCCATCAGTCACACACACATGCACACACCCTCACCACACATATACACACTCCCCAAAGCACACTCACACAGGCACACACACCCCATCACACTCACACATGCACACACCCTCACCACACACATACACACTCCCCAAAGCACACACAGGCACACACACCCCATCAGTCACACACACACACACCCCTTCACACTCACATGCACACACCCTCACCACACACATACACACTCCCCAAAGCACACTCACACAGCCACACATACCCCATCAGTCACACATACACACCCCCCTTCACACTCACACATACCCACACCCTCACCACACACATACACACTCCCCAAAGCACACACAGGCACTCACACCCCATCAGTCACACACACACACCCCTTCACACTCACATGCACACACCCTCACCACACACATACACACTCCCCAAAGCACACTCACACAGGCACACACACCCCACTGCACTCACACACACATACACAAACCATCACACTCACTCACACATACCCACACACTCACCACACACATACACACTCCCCAAAGCACACACAGGCACACACACCCCATCAGTCTCACACACACACACACCCCTTCACACTCACACATACCCACACCCTCACCACACACATACACATACACCCCATCAGTCACACACACACACACCCCTTCACACTCACATGCACACACCCTCACCACACACAGTACACACTCCCCAAAGCACACTCACACAGGCACACACACCCCATTGCACTCACACACACATACACAAACTATCACACTCATTCACATATACCCACACACTCACCACACACATACACACTCCCCAAAGCACACTCACACAGGCATACTCACTCACATACCCACATCCTCACCACACACACACACTCCCCAAAACACATTCACACAGCCACACACACCCCATCAGTCACACATACACACCCCCTTCACACTCACACATGCACACACCCTCACCACACACATACACACTCCCCAAAGCACACTCACACAGGCACACACATCGGATCACACTCACAAATACACGTACCATCACACTCACTCACACATACACACTTCATCACCATCACACATACACATACTTGCACACACTCTCCACATAGGCATCACACTGACAGAGTTGCCAGATTCAGCAAAAAAAAAATATGAGATAGCCAGTGACATCAGAATTTCAGATCAACACACATGGGACATACGTTAAAAAGAAATATATTATATTCTCTCTGTCTCTCTCTCTCTCTCACTGTCCACTCTGCCTGTAAAAAGAAAATATATATTATTAACTGAAATGCTAGTTTAACTGGGTCTCCTATATTTTCCTTGGCAACACTACACACATCCCAGACACACACACACACACACACCCAACTGCTACCCCAGCCCACCGTACTGCTGAAAATCCTCAGAGCGCCGAGTCACTACGGTTTTGACTTTTGTACATTTGTATCACATATGCCTTACATCTGAAATTAGAGATTTTAACATGCCCAGAAATAGTTTAAATGAAGTCAGGACAACTTGAAAAAGTTCATAGAAAATGAAATTCAAAGATAAAAGCAAAAACACAAAGTGTTTCTCAACATAGGCTCCATTGAGTTCAGCTCGCTCTTGTGAGTGGCACTGCCGGCCGCCCGGTCCCTCAGTAAGGAACTGAGGGTGCTGGGAGTCAGCCACATCCAAGCAGCCCCTCTTCCACTACTAGCAGCAAACAGAGGGGCCAGCCCTGTGGTACAGCCAGTAAAGCTACCACCCAAGACACCAGCATCCCATGTGGACACCAGTCCAGGTCCCAGCTGCTCCACTTCTGATCCAGCTCCCTGCTGATGCACCTGGGAAAGCAGCAGAAGACAGCCCAAGTGCTTGGGCCCCTGCACCCATGTGGGAGACTGTCGCTCCCCCTCTTCGTGGAGGAACGACACAGGACCCTGCACTGTTCTTTCGTCTGCTCGGCCCTCCCCGGGTTTGCTGCTGGTTCTTCCCGGGTTGGCTACTATCACTTCCACCTCCGTGGAAGGGCGGTTCCCCCTGGCCACTTTCCCCACTTCCGCGGGGGAGCGGCACACCGCCGGCCGGCTCTCTCGGGGGCTGCTCAGGTGTTCCCTCAGATGTTCCTCTTAGATGTTCCTCGTGCATGTTGTCTCTCTCCTCCTTTATAGTCCTCTTCCACCAATCCCAACTCTGCTACCCACACGCCAAGTACGCTGCTCTCCTCCAATCAGGAGCAGGTCCTGCTGTTTATTGGTTGAACTGGAGGCAGCTGTGTAGAAGCTGTTTCTCCCTTCTCAGCGCCATATTGTGGGAGAGCAGATGCATAGAATAAGTCTTAATTCCAGTAACTTAGTCTAGTCCGAGTTGCTCCCCACAGGAGACCCCAAAGAAGTTCCTGGCTTCTGGCTGTGGATCGGCTCAGCTCCAACCGTTGCACCTATTTGGGGAGTAAATGAGTGGATAGAAGACTTCTCTCTCTGTAACTCTAACTTTAAAATAAATAAATCTTAAAATAATATCTTAAAATAAATCTTAAAAAAAAAAGATTAGCAAACAGAAAAAGTGAGAAGGAACCAGGACTGCATGCAGATACCGAACGATTTCTCAACAAAACTCTCCCCCGCCAGCCCTCGTGTGATGAGAGTGAGCACTCAGCAGGCACACGTCCTGGTGGAGAGGGCTCCTGCTCAGGTATCCTGGCATTTCCCCGCTAAGGATTTGTCTTTCCCAAGGGACTCTCGTAACAAGCAGGTCTTTGGCCCTCTGGAAAGTTGACAAGCTAAAGGCCTTGAGCATCCAAGGAAATGGCTGAGTGACCTTGGCTCTCAGAGCACATCCACCTGTCGGTAGCCATCGCTTGCCCTGGGCTTTGTGTTCAGGACGGTGCTGGGAGAGCCGCCTTTCACCTCGTGCCCCGATCTCGACCCCACTTGAAGCTTGCCACCGAGAACTCCGCTCTTGTCTGCAGCTGATCCGAGTGTGGTCCGGCACCCACCGTGCAGAGGGCTTGCCCCGCCTTAATTCTTCCATCAGAACTGAGCGAATGAAGGAGCCGGGAAGTCGGCAGCGCTGGCTGTGGCTCCTGCTCTAAGTGCCCATCAGTCCTGTTCAGTCAGGGCACAAACAAGGTTAATTTTTTTTCCAAACTGGTGTGGACACCTGCTTCTGCGGGCTGCATCCCCAGCCATACATCTACAGACTCCTACATGGGACAATGCCGATGGCTCTGCAGCACTGGCCCCGTCAGCTCGCCATAAACCATCAGTGCTGTCTGCTCTCCCACCCAGCCCCTCCCTAAATCTGATGTTCACTCTTCCTTCAATTCTAGCAGAATTCCTGTTACTCTGGTAGGAGCTGCGTTCACGCTGATGCCTTATCTTCCCGGCACCTTCAACACAGCCCATCCCCACATCTTGCAACAAGCTACTGTGACTTTATCCTGGCACACACACCCAGCTCCCGCAGGGGAGCTCCTGGGTCTGACACCTGGCTCCAGCTTCCTGCTAACGTGCACCCTGGGGGCTGTGGTGATGGCTCCAGCTCCTGGGTCCCTGCCCTCCACGTGGGAGACCTGAAGGCAGTTCCAGGCTCCTGGCTGTTGCCGGCATCTGGGAGGGGAACCAGCAGAGGGGAGATACTCCCCAACCCCGCCCTCCCTGAAATAAAGACACTTTGGATGATCAGGTCCGCTTTGTCTGCTTGTGTGGGAGGGGCGTATTCTTCCTGTCCCCTCCCCCGGACCAGAGACAACTGCTGCTAGTTTGTATAAAAGGCCCCACAGAGGCCCCAGGTAGTGCTCAGGGGTGCGTGCTACATGCTGGCTGCTGTGCGAAGGGACTCAGGACCCACAACTCCCTGTGAGGAGATCCCTGTGAGAAAACCAACTCCAGGAGCCGGTACGGTGGCAGAGCAGGTTAAGCCGCTGCCCACGACACCAGCATCCCATAGGAGTGCTAGTTCGAGTCCCGGCTCCTCCAGTTCTCATCCAGTTCTCTACTAACGTGCCTGGAAAAGTGACAGATGATGGCACAAGTACTTGGGTTCCAGACACCCGTGTGGGAGACCTGGAAGAAGCTCCTGGCTCCTGGCTTCAGCATGGTCCAGTCCTGGCTGTTGCAGCTATTTGGGGAGTGAATCAGTAGATGCAAGATCTCTCTCTCTCTCTCTTATATATATATATATATATATATATATATATATAAATGCTGCCTTTCAAATAAATAAATCCTTGTTTAAAAAAAAAAAAAAAAGCAACTCCACCTGGGAAACTGGAGCACCAGTAGCAACGTGGGGCTTTTGGTGTTCTCACCCCGGAGGCTGGCACAGCTTGCTCAGCCTGCACCCACACAGTGCGCCCCCAACAGAGGGGAGGGTGGCTGTGTTTCCCAAACATGACAGCTCACTCTTCTACAACTGGTACGCCCCATCAACAGGTGGGGTCTAGTCCCCCAGCCTTGAAACCAGGACGTGGTGCACCTGCTTTCACCAACCCTGCCCGGCAGCGTCAGGTGGCGACAGGTGAGACAGCCTCCCCCACGTCTGCTGGACCCGCACAGGTACAGAGCTGAGCCACAGCCAGACGAGTGCAGCTCCCCTGGGGCTCCCATGCCGTGAGGAAGACGGGAGCAGGCTCTCGGGGTCGTCCTGTCCTGTGCATTCTCCGAATACTGCAGGAATGACCGTCAGAGCACGCCAGCTCCCAGCAGCCACGCCACCACCAGCGTCTGCATCTTGCCAAGCAGAGACGTGGCATCTGCAGTGAGAGAAGCCACCCCCACCACACCCCGAGTCCCCGTCCTGCTGCACCGCGAAGCGCAAGTGACTGAGTGCTGAAGTCACTTCTTACACGGCCGGCCGCAGTTTGAGGATAGAACTTGACCTGCGAAAGTGGTGAAAGGCAACACATTGTATCAATCTCTATGCTGCACTGAAGGGCAGAGTAGTATAAGCTAGGCTAGGGCTGTCCTCCAGTGCCTGAGCCCACCTGATCACAGCAAGACAGACTGCAGAATGAGCCTCCGCCGGCAGGGAGCTCTCACAGCAGTGCTGAGCTGGATCAGAACTCTGCCCTGCTCCCGCCCTCTGGGACACTCGGGTCCGGCGGTGGTCTGAACGCTCCTGAGGCTCAGCAACTGCACTGCCCTCTCAGCATTAGGGACAGGACTGGAACTCTGGCAGGTGCACCCGGGCCCCTACTCCCAAGCAGAGAGGTGCTCTCAGCCTGCTAATGCTTTGTCTGAGCAGACTCGGCGCCACCGGGGGGCTAGCCCACCACGGCTGGTTCCCTTGTGGGATTCCAGGTACAAGCTTCTCCCCAGTGCGGCTAAGTGCAGGGGTAACAGCAAGCAGGAGGCGTGGCACAGGCTCACACGCTGCTCCTGGGCATGCAAACATGTGTTTCCCAGCTCTGAGAAACGGCACGGCAACCTTGGCCGACCCCACAGAAACAGTAACAGCCCTGCTCCGTTAATCCCACTGACTGTCCATAAAATGAGGAAGTCACTGCACGGTGTCATTGCGGGTGTCGAGGCCCGGCTAAGGGCTTTTCAGAGGGACCCGTGACACTTGCAGGGGTGGGGGTGGGGAAGGGTATACAGATGCAGAGCTCAGTCTGTTTAGCCACCCTCACTTCCAGCAGCCCTCATTGTCATCATCTCCCCCGACTCCACAGTTCCTCCCCTCCACCTCGGCTTGTTCGACTGGAACACCTGCCAAGTGGACCACAAACAACCAGTAGAATCAGAACCCAGTCACAGCTCCACGTGCTGTCAGCCAAATCCAGCCAAGGGCAAGCCCCAGCTCTCGCAAGCAGGGAGCTGGGGCAGTAGTTCCCAGATAGACGCACAGAGAATCTTGCCAGCAGTTCCTACTATTCTCCAGGGGTCTGCAGCCTCCGCTGCCCTGCCTGGCCCTCCAGGGTAACCCATTCCTCCCTCACAGCCCCCAGAACAGCAAGAATGGTGCCTCCTTCCCACAAGCAGGCTGTGCTAAACAGTGCCATTCTCGGAACACACTGATTGGCTGCACTTTAGATAAAATGCCTGTTCCTAATCCAAGCACGTCAGCCAGGTTTCTGACCTACTCTCCGCGCTGTTGGGCCCCTGGAGAGAAAGGGATTCCAAGGCCATGAACAGGGTCCCTAGCAAAGAGCTCTGGGATTGAGGAGCGGGCGTTTGGCATAGCAGGTAACACCTGCTCGGGACACCCACAGCCCCTATCCAAGTCCCTGGGCTCACGTCCCACGGCCCCTTCTGATGCCAGGGTCCTGCTAACGCTCACCCTCACAGGTGGCAGATGAGGGCTCGGATACTTGAGTGCCTGGGAGGTTTGTACTGAGTTCCAGGCTCTGGCTCTGGCGTGGTAAGCCCTAACTGCTATGGACACCTGTGCAGTAAACCAGCATTTAGACAAAATGGAAATAATTTCTTAAAGAAGTGTTGTGTGGCTGATGAGTGAGGTCTTCCGGGGATCGGGCAGCACAGGTGCAGGCCATGCACCCGCGGTCCTGGCTCTGAACCAAGCCAAGGCGGCGCAGGCGGCCAACCACAGCGAAACGGCTGCTGCTGCTGCGAAGATCGGGCTGGGGAATCTAACAGACACCATTCTTCCCACACCACCAGCCCTCAAGAAAAAAAAAAGCTGTGACCAATGAGTCCATGCATTACACTCCCAGATCCGGCTACTGATTCGAGAGGGGGGTCAGAGTTAATAAACTGCAGAGACGGAGGACTGACGTACAGATAACAGGCACTTGCCATGAGCAACTTCATCATTCCTCTGACATCTTTTATCTGATTCAGAGATGGGCAATCCCAGCTGTGGAATCCAGGGTCTCACACCAGGACCTCCAGAAGCTGGCCAAGTGCCTGGGAGCTGGCGCCCGTGGGGTGGGATCCGTGCCCAGCCCCGCAATTGATGCCATGTGAGTGTGCAGGCGGCGGGGACTTCTGAAGGCTTGGGCCCCAGTCCCAGGGAAGGGGGCAGGAATCATGGGGCTCCCCTGGTCCTGTTGCACCTGTGGGGCTTGGGGCACCCCCGGGACCAAGCACAGGCTACAGCTCTGACCTCTGCCCCCAAACACTCAGAGCCTCCAAGCAGAGCCAGGGGACCAGAAATCCAGCCACTTACAAGGAAGGAACGACAGGAAACCTGGCTCTAAGCCGTGCCCCACCCCCAGCACAGTGGAAGGATCCCATCACTGGGCACGCCCTGCGGACCCCACAGGCGCAGGGGAGCACACAGGCGCAGGGGAGCACACAGGCGCAGGGGACCCCACAGGCGCAGGGGAGCACACAGGCGCAGGGGACCCCACAGGCGCAGGGGAGCACACAGGTGCAGGGGACCCCACAGGCGCAGGGGAGCACACAGGCGCAGGGGAGCAGCGGCTGGCCCCGAGAAGCAGAGATTTTTAATTCTGTGCCGTTCTGACTCCTGTAAGTTCAAACGGCCACTGTGTGACTCCGGTTTTACGTCCCACAGATCTCCCAAGTCCACCTGCATCTCTCCTCCCTGCCAGCACCCTGACCCCCAGAGCCCCTGCGCCCAGCCACGCAGACGGTCTCTGCCCTCAGCAGCCACAAAGCCTCCCAAGCAACTCCCTCTGCGGCCGCGAATGCTGAGTGCCTACAACATAACGGCTGGTTTAAAATCCCTCCAGGCTTCTCCGCGCTCTCACAAACAGCTCAGCTGCCGACGCGGTCAGCTCACGAGGCCCCGTGTGAGTGGTCAGGGCCCTCGGCACCCTCCGCTCTCACTGTCTGGGCTCCACCCTCCCTGGCCTTCCCCTGCCCCAGGGCCTTTGCACAGCCTTCCCTTGCTCCACGCTCTCTGCCAGCCATGGCCCCTCCTTCACACCTTCAGAATCCAGCTCAAGGGCACTGCACTTCTCCAGGGAAGCTGCCAGGTGCCATTGTCTGCCAAAGCCAAGGTCACTGCTCCCCTGAGAACCAAGCACAGCCTTGTCTGAACCTCAGCAGTGTCTCAGTGGGGAGGGCACAGCTGGACATTAGAGGACACCAGGGGGCACTGGATGCGGTGGTTCTGCAGGGCCAGGTTGGGGAGGCTGGGGCGAAGTCCCCACTCAGTTAAGACAGGGGTGACGGCGTGGCAGGGTCGGCAGCACCTTGGAAACGCATTTGATGAGCCTTCCTGCGGCACCTGCTGTCCTTGGACGGGGCTGGGCACCCTAATGAGAGTGAGCCCAGCGTGGATAAACGAGGCTCCCCACACTGCTCAGCCGCTGGCAGCTTCAGAGGTGGACCAGGCTGTCCTGAGTCCCGGGGAGGCACTGCCCAGAGCTGAGGCTTCTCCTGACGGCAGAGGGCTCAGTGCTGGTGGAGGCGCTGGTTCTCACCCCTGCGGGAGTCTGCAATCACACATTCAGGGCTAATGTGATTAAAGCCCTCTCTTCCTGTAGGCTGCAAATCCTCACCAGCCTACCCCGGCGCTTCCTCTAGCACAAGGTCAGGCACTGTCCATCTCAGCAAGAGTTCAGCACAGGCAGGAGTGGGCCAGTGAGACCCGGCATGGAGGAAGCGAGTTCACAGCGGGGAAAGAGCTGGGAGGCGGGAGGGACGGATTACGAGGGGCTAGAACGGCGCAGGGCACAGACCGTGTCCGTGTCGCAGCAAACAGCTCTGCCTCAGTCCCACCTCCCTCTGCCCCCTGCCCCTTCCTCCAGCAAACCCTGGCAGTGATCACGTCCCACCCTTCTCCGTGAAGTCCCCACACCCTTGGGGCTGCAGAATCAAAGGCTCTGCCCAGTCAAGGAGCAGAGGCCCCCCGTGTGCACAGGGACCGCTCCAGCAAGCCTGGCAGAGCCCGGGGGCTGAGTGTGCCCGGTGCCTGTGAAGACCTCTGCCAGCTGGGCTGCCCGGCCACGCCCTCCCGGGCACGACGGGAGCACATGGGCCACAGGACAGCAGGTGACACTTCAGGTCCCCAGGAGCTCACAAACTCACAAGCTCGGCGTCGTAGCTCATGCCACAGTGGCGTCCTCCCTCGGCCAGCTTACTGCTTACTCAGCAGAGAAGTGGTGACTCGGCAGCTTTTCTAGAGCCCCTCCCCCCGGTTCAGTAATCACTGAGGATGGCCAGCAGGTGTGAGGCCCCAGGCTCAACACGAAGCCGACTAAGACCACCTTGCTCCGCAGGAGCTCAGGAAACCTGCTGGCTCTGTCGCTGGGCAGCTTTCCAGGGCGTGGTCGGGCGGCGTGCACCAACATCACGCGAATGTCGGTGCCCTCACAACTCTGCTCCTGGAAAACGACTCCTAGGAAGTGAACAGAGGCTCAGAGTACGTCAGCAGACCGTGCGGGCACCACGAAGGCCATCGCAATGGCCATCAACCCGAGAATGACCAAACCAACCGTGACTCCTGAGTGGGCCGTCAGCAATGACTCGGGGAAGGGTGGCCACCACCCTGCACGGAGTTCATGGACGCACAAGGCAGACTGTGCCTCCGTTTCCACCTCCCGAGACTCCGTGTCAGCTGTCTCCTGCTGTGTGAGAAGTGTCCCTCTAACCCAGCAGCTCAGCACACTACAAGCCATGTGGCAGGAAGTCGGGCTTAGCTTAGCTGGGCCCCTGGTCCACTTCTCTCCCCAAGCCATTGTCATCCGAAGACTCCGTCTGGTGGCTGCTGGATGGAGGCCTCCTTCCCGTCCCCATCTCCCCAGGGCGGTGCACACTGGGTAGCATGATGGAAGCCCCAGGCTGCTACAGCCTGCACTTGGACAGCACGTCCATTCCTCTGCCCGGTTGTCCTTCCTGTGCCTCAGGGGGCACCCTTTAGCCCCAGGAGACAGCCCTGCCAACAGATTCCACTGAGGATCCCCGTGAGTCTGCAGATACCCCTAAACGGAGCCCACACATGGGAGAGGGGTCCCACAGAGCGGAGAACCAACACATGGGGGCAGCTACCTCCAGAAGTTCGCCTGGCCTCTGGCCGCCCTCAGCACTGGTAAGAGCTGACTCCGTGCACCTGCTGGGTTTCCTGAGCCAGGGGCTAGTGAGATGATGTGGGCAGCTGATGCAAACAGGAAAAGGACCCTCAAAGACCCAGAAAGATCCCTGGCCACGGAGAGCGAGCATCAGAGAACAGCAGCAACCGCAGGAGGGGGGCTCCCGGGTCTGAGGTTAAAGCGCCCAGAAGCAGGGTCCCAGCCATGGCCACAAGGGACCTCCTCACAGACTTCCCCACAGAACGCCAGACTCTGGGCACGTGGCCCCTGCCTGGCCTGGATGCCTGGGAGGACGCCCGTGCCCCCAGCCCCATGTTGCCCTCAGGGAGCATCGGACACCGCGGTGCACACTGGGCCCCTCTCCAGAGAACACCCGCAGATGGGCAGCTGCTCACGCAGCCCCAGCCAGGCCGGACCCAGGCCCATCCTCGCTCAGCCACTTCCCTTCCTCCCTCCATCCCTCCTTCCCTAACAGGTGTCTTTCTCCTTCAGAAAATCATGAGGGTCCAGACCCGGGCTCAGGCTGTGCTGTGAGCCAGCACACCTGGGAGGGAGGGAGGGCAGGCACAGGTGCCAGGTGTGGGCCAAGCTTTGCAGGTGCAGGGAGGCTAACTGGTGGCGGAGGCAAAGCCAGCTCTCCAATCACACAGTGCAGGGGCGGGGCTAGGGCTGTAGATGGGTGGTCCCATGAGGAGTGTCTGTTCCCCACAGAGCCAGCATTGCAAACTCAGGTCTGGACAAGAGGATGAGAACAGCCCAAGTGGGGCCGCTCCTCCAGTTGCCTCAGTGGCCAGGAAAGCCCTGCTCCAGCCCTCCCTGCCTGGGCACGGCCGCACCCTGACCCAACAGCTGGGATCTGTCAGCCCTCCTCGGTGATCTCGGCCCAGGAGTGAAGGCCGGGCTGCAGCCATCCCTGGACCGCACCCAAGACCCAGGCCATGCAGTGTGGAGGTCTCTGTTGACATGTTCTAGAACAACGGTGCAAGGCTCAAGGCCTTGTGCAAACATTCACGGTCCCCATCTCAGTGCACGCATTTCCTAGGGTGACCAGGTCAGAGGTCCACCCCCCTGGTCAAGGGCAGTGCACACGCATCCTCACGCGCAACCCCGACAGCGCAGAACAGCAGCTCTGGGTTGGGACCAGGTGTCTGCGGGGCACTTGCTGAGCTGCCTGCGCCGCATGTGTTCCCCCGTGCCACGGCCGCGCCTGCCTCCCCGCACGAGCAACTGGAGCCTGCAAAGCACAGCCCCTGACCCTCCCTGCCACGCTGTCTGCACTTGGCCTTGACCAGGCAGAGCCCTGGCCTCTGCTCGGCTCCTGGGAGGCCAGACACAGCAGAGAGACTGGCCTTGGAATTCAGGGCAGGCCTTCCCCCAAGGGGTTCACCCAGCCGCCAGCCAGGCTGCGGGATGACGCCTCAGTGGACTGTAGACGCCAAAGCATGGCTGGGCGTCCTCGGCTCCGGCACGGCCGCCAGCAGGGCGACGAAGGAGCTCAACCAAACAACAGCAGCGCCACGTCTGGGCTCTTCCAGGCTCTGCCCAGGGCATCCCTTCCTCGGGCTGGCACTCTGCATGCTGCCCCTGGGACACACATGCCCCAGAGCAGGGAGGACTTGGGGCAGCCCCAGGACCCCGGGAAGTCCCGGCTCCCAGGACGGCTCCGTCTGACTTTGCTTCGGCCACGTTGCCTCCTCTTGGGTGTCAAGGATGAGGGAAGTCTCGGGCAGAAAGTGCAACTCTGTCAACCCGCCGCCACCCGCCAGCCCTGCAGCCGTGGACGCATCATTTCTCTGTGCCTGGCTGCCAACCAGCATGAACTGGGGACAGCTGATGGTGGCGACGCCGGGAGCTGCTGGAGTCAGCACCGAGCAGAGCACCTGCCACATGGGGGGCCAGCACCCAATCGATGGGGGTCGGGGGCCCCTCCTGCAGGCAATGCTGCCGAGCTGGTGAAAACAGGGTCCTGGAGGCTGAAATGTCACAGGAAGAGAGCCCAGGTGCACACGGAAGGCACTTGGCAGCAGGTGCCGCCGTGACTCCACCAGACACCATCAGGAGGAGCAGGGGCAGAATTCTCAAAAGCAATAACCCCCCAGGGCAGATGCCAGTAGGGGTGGAGACAGAGACCACGGGCGCCACTGGGGCTGGCACACGCAGCAGGTGCCGGTCAAGGTCAAGGTCTCAGAGGCCACCTCCAGAACAGCCCCTGCCCCAGCGGTAGGAAATGGGCTGCTCCCCACTTCTACCCCTGCATTGCGTATTACCAAAACCAAACCGTTGGCCATCTGGGCTCAGAGGATTTTACTACTTTCCTCATTGAAATCTGCTGTGGAATTGATGCACACGGCTGGGGGAGGAACCACATGCAAGGCCAGTGGGGCCCGAATGGGATGCTGGGGACAGACAGCGCTGCTCTGAGAAGAGGCCATCAACCTGCACGTAGCCTGGCCTAGAGGGAGACCCTCAGCGGCAACCTGCTGTATGCCGGGAATCGCGGCCACCTCTGACGACGTGTCACTGGGGGCATGATCCCGCGGGCTCTCTCATCGCGCATGTCACGCTGTGCCCTGTGGACCACGAGAGAGGAGGCTCAAGCAGCCGCTCGTTCTACCGCTGGGAGCACACCTGCCACGCGGCCAGGCTGCAGGGGTGCAAACCTCCCTCCTGACAAGGGCTTTGGATATTTACAGCCTCATTTTCAGGCCTAACCAACTCAGCAACTTACCTTAGCCTGCTGGGGCCGGCACTGTGGCGTAGCGGGTAGTCACTGCCTGTGGTGCTGGCAGCCCATATGGGCACCGGTTCAAGTCCTAGCTGCTCCACTTCTGATCCAGCTGCCTGCCAATGGCCTGGGAAAGCAGCAGAGGACAGCCCCAAATGCTTGGGCCCCTGCACCCACATGGGGGACCCAGATGAAGTTCCTGGCTCCTGGCTTCAAATCCACCCAGTTCCGGCCACTGTGGCCATCTGGGCAGTGAACCAGCCAATAGAAAACCTCTCTCTCTCGCTTCTTGCCCTCCGGGGGATGTGCAGCTATCACATCAGGGACTCCTTCAGATTGGGACCCACTGCCTCAGGGACCCTAAGTTGTGCTAGAACAGAAAGTAGGGGGCCGGCGCCATGGCTCACTTGGTTAACGCTCCACCTGCGTTATGGGCGCCGGTTCTAGTTCCGGTTGCCCCTCTTCCAGGCCAGCTCTCTGCTGTGGCCCTGGAGGGCAGTGGAGGATGGTCCAAGTGCTTGGGCCCTGCACCCCCATGGGAGACCATGGGAGACCTGGCTCCTGGCTTCAGATCGGCGTAGCTCTGGCCGTAGCGGGCATTTGTGGGATGAACAGGCAGAAGGAAGACCTTTCTCTCTGTCTCTCTCTCTCTAACTCTGTCAAATAAAGTAATTTAAAAAAAAAAAAAAAAGGAACAGAAAGTAGGCCGCGTCCAGCGAAGCCCTCAGACAAGGAGCAGCAGTTCCGAGGGTGGGGCACCTGCACTCCAGGCCCTGGGCCACAGCGCTGCTCGGATCCCTGCAAGACCCTGAGATGGGTACACCGTGGCCCATTTTACAGATGAGCAAACTCAGGCTCTCTGACAGGTTCAGTGACTCCCTCACAGCGCTGCCTCCAAGCCCTGCCTTCTGTCTGCAGCTCAGCTATGCGAACAGCAGGGGGCAGAGCCAGCAGGTCCCACAGGTAGGCAGCTCCCGGGTGAGAGACTGCTGGGCAGCCGCCCTGGCTACATCTGGGAGTTCGCGGTGACACTATTTCGCAGTGGGAGCAGGGCAAGGCCAGGCCCTGCCAGGAGCAGGACCACAGCTGCCCCTCAGCCTGGGAACCCCGGCACTGAGATCCCACCGCCCCCGTCACAGCCGGGGCCTCCCTGACACCCAGCTTCACCCGATTCCCGGGCGCACGGCTGCGTGAGGCCCCTGTGTGCACCACACGGCTCTGCTCTTGGGACCAAGACCTGCGCACACACACACGTCCTCCCTGTCACACACATACAGGGTTGTCACATGCACACAGGGTCATCACTGTCACACACACACACAGGGTCATCCTCACACACACACAGGATCGTCACTGTCACACACACACAGGATCGTCACTGTCCCCCAGTGTCGTCATCATCACACACTCACGGCCCCGAGAGCAGCAGGCACCCCAAATCCCATAGGAGACCCCGGAGGGGGAGGGCCGTGGAGAAGCTGCAAGGCAGTGTTTGGTGCACCCTGGGTCCTGGAAGCTGCTTGTCACAGGCACCCTCAGAAAAGTGCAGCAAGAGCGGTCTCTTGTGGACATGAGGGGTATCTGCAGCAATTGTGTACTGGAAAACAAAATGCAGGCTGTTTGTGGTGCCCGGTTCCACAGTGCACGCATTTTCACAGCACAGCCTAAAACCCAAGGCCGTCATTAGGGGCCTCCCTTGGGGCCACGGAAGGTTCTGTGTTTTCAGGGCACCCTGAGTTGGGGCAGCACGTGGTTCCTGGAGTCCTGGGGCACCGTGTGTGC
Organism: Oryctolagus cuniculus; assembly: GCF_051225735.1. Lineage (NCBI taxonomy): Eukaryota > Metazoa > Chordata > Mammalia > Lagomorpha > Leporidae > Oryctolagus > Oryctolagus cuniculus. Next base: position 122,800,655 of record NC_142876.1, read on the forward strand.
ACATCACATGGCCATCTCCAAGTCCCACGGTCCACATGCGGCCAGCGACAGACCCTTCTCTGAGCGTGAGTCCTAGCCAGGCAGACATAGGACTAAGGTGAGCAGGAGGGTGGGGGCGGGGCGGCCACTGGGAAGACGTCCCCACACGTGGCTCCGATTCTCCCTGTTTGGAGGACCATTTACTGTACACACTGAGCCTGGACAAACCGAGTGATGGCTCAGGTCACACTCCACATTGACGTCCGTTGAGTGACGGAATCCGCCACACACTGGCTTGGTCCACACCCGACACAAAGCCCAGAAGGCCCCAGGAGAGTCACTCCCAGGTCCCAGCAGGGCGGAGTCAGGGGCCGTGGCGGTCAGGGGAGGGGCGTGCACCCCCCGAGGCTCTGCATCCCGACCCCCAGCCTGGCCGGGCCCAGGGATGCTGGGCAGACAGGAGCCGTTGAGCCCCCGCTTCCGGACGAAGAAGCCGAGCGCGCCCCAGGCCACCGTGACGTGGGCTGCCACCTCAGCCGCCTTCCCCGGTATCCCACGGCAAAGCGCTCATGCCGAGAATCCGTGCAGGGCGAGCAGGATGCACACGAAACACTTGCTCAGGGCGTCTTCAAAACACTCGTGGGAAGTGGCTGTCATGAAAAATCCACGTGGACCTCAAGCTATTTTTGTACCCAAATCAACTTTCTAAATTCCGTCTTCCCAGACTTGCAGAAATGCCCTCCCATACAGACCTGTACTCCCCTCCGTTCCCCACACCTCCCATCGGGTTGCTGGCCTGGCTGGCCAGGTCGCGGCTCCTGCCTTGATGAGCAGTTCTGCCGTGAGCAGCCCCGTGCCACCCAGTTCTCACAGGGGGGCCGCGCAGACCAGGGTCCGAGAATCTTCTGGGCAAAGGGCCTCTCTCTCTGCCACTGCAACCATAGACTTCAGGTAAACACATGAGCAGGAGCGTGCATCAACAAAACCTGAAAAAGCGAAGCTGCCAGCCAGGCCTCCCAGCCCCTGCCCACCGCGGTGAGCACAGCCCAGCAGGGGTCCCAGGGCAGGGCCAAACTCCCACGAAGCGGCTGCACCCCGGGGGTCTCTGCAGACTCAGTCGTGTGCAGTCATTTGCGCGCCCTGTGGAGCTGAGCCCCGGGTCCCTTTTGCTGCCAGCACCCTCTGGGCATGGGGTGGCCGGGGCGCATACCATCAGCACTGCTGAGGTGTAGGGGGCACCTAGTGGGCCCGGACACATTTCTGACACACTGGAGACAAGCTGGGCGGCTGTTAAAGCCCAAGAATGACAGCCTTGGCATGCAGAGAACAGCCTGGGGGGCTCCAGACACGGAGGCACAGGCCTGGCTTCGGGGCCCAGGACAGCGCCGGGCGTGCCAAGGGCAGACTCGCTTCCCACCACAGCTACCAGTGGGGATGTCGTGTCTGTGTCGGCATCTATCCCCTCTTGGAACTTCACCTGCAGGTTTCCAAGGTCTGTAAAAAGACCGTAAGCCGTCGATCAATCAGTCAGACCACCCCACACGCAGTGAGGCTTAGAGCGGGTGCTGCAGCCGCACAGCGAGTTCAAACCCCGGCTGTGGCACCTCAGCCTGGGGGTCCTTAGCTCACTCTTCCCCTTCTCACTCCCTCATGCACACAGAGGGGGCAATGCAGGGGCCTCCCTTGTTGGCTCAGCCCAGGTGGTCAATGGGCACAAAAATGGGTTTAACTACACTGGATAGGCTAAGCCTCAGGCATGTAAGCTTGCAGTAAATGCTGGCTTTTGGTGTCTTAGCAGCATCTCCAGGGATAAGATGCAAAGTCCCTTATAAGCCTACAGTGAACTCTTCTGCCTCAGAACCACTCACCTCCCGTAGAAGCAACAGACACGGCTGAGCCACACTGGAAAGCTCACCAACCCTGCTCTCCCTCTTTGCTCTGGCTGCCAGGGAGCTGGTCCTGACCTAGACGCTTGGGGGTGCATGCGATGCAATCCACAAAACAGATGCATATCCTATCAGCACAGACACTGCCAGTAGTCAAGGACCCCACGGCACAGCAGTAAAAGGGGTGCACCGGTAATTTTCATTAGAGCACTGCTATATGTACACGCTTTGTGTTATTGCATTTGTCAGCTTTTCAGCACTTGTAACTCGTTGTGATTTTTCTCATCCTAAATAGCCATTCTCACATTTCCAATTTTGCCTCACACCGGGCGGGCCGGCCCTCAGCATGGTCCCGGGCAGAACCAGCTTCCCCTGCAAACTCACTGGCAATACAGGTGCAAAAACAGGAGAGACCAAGGCAGACGTACGGGTGGGACCCGGGGACACGGGACAGTCCAGGGCAGGGAGTCCAGCTGCAGGTCTGATCCTTACCACCCAGGCCGCAGCAGCAGCCAACCCGCCAGCTCTCATTCTGTGCCCTCGTCTGCTTCCCTGAGAAGGGATCCACCTGGGCTCAGGTTCTGGAGGTTGAGTGTAGGGCGGGGCTGCCCGGCTGGTCCAGCTCCAGGTGCCGGCTGCCCGCTGGTGGAGTTCTGAGGTGCAAACTGCAGCAGGTGGCCAGAGAAAGGCAGCATGCAGGGGTCTGCCTTGGCCCTCACGGTCTCCTAGGAAGCCCCCAACAGTCAGTCACTGGGGGCTCCACCCTAGCATCCCAATCCCCTCCCACAGGCCCCACCCTCATTCGGTACCCTAACAGGGTTGCTTCCACCCTCTTAGCACCATATAGGTGAGATTCCAGGGATCAAGCCGCTGGGGTGGGAGGAGAAATCTTCCAGCCATCCCCCATGAGGAGGCCACGCCCCCACGTGGCCACGCCCCCTACAAAGACTTGCCCCACCCCAGGCGCAGACACCTCAGCGGCACCCACGCCTCTGTGTGCAACATTCCCGGGCAGTCACCCTGCCTGCAGGCACGGCTCTCAGGCTGCACCCCCAGGACTGCAGACTGCTCCTCCCCAAGGTGGGATCACCACGGACAGGTGGGAACACTCGCGAGGAGGACAGCGTCGACGCAGACTTCGCCCACCTGGCAGCGCTCCCCAGTCGGAGGGACCAACACGCTTCTGCGTCCTGCCTCACTCTCCAGAGCGGTCAGGGGCGGGACTGGTCTCCAGGGAGATTAGCAGAGGCTCAGCTCCCATCACCACCTCACAGAGGGGAGCAGACAGGAAGTGGCTCACTTGGGACAGCACTGGGCAGCCAGGACAGACTGCAATAGGACTGGCGTGAGACAGCACCCAGAGGCAAGACGCTGGGGGGCATGGGTGGGACCCAGATCCCGAGGGGAACCTGGCCCACAGGAGAGTGCCCGAGCCACAGGATGGGGCGGACAAGACCCGGGAGCTAGCTGGAAACCACAAAGCCAGGTTCTCATGGGCCTGGCTCCAGGGTGGGGGTCGCCCGATCTGGGGCTGTCAGGGCGACCGCGGGCAGGGCTGGAGACCTGGAGACCTGGGGAATCCGCAGGGCAGGCTGAGTTTTAGGTGGATCATTTTGCATGGCCTGCAAGCAAAGCTGTGAAACCCAAACGGCCCTGGGCAAAAACAACAGGTGTCCCGCCCCCCTGACAGCTCTGCGCTGACGCTGTCCGTCTGTCATCTGTCCCGCAGGTCTGGGAGCACAGGAAGGAGAAACACGACTCAAAGAAAAGAATCTTTTAATAAAAATTACTCATAAAAAGGCTAACAAATTTCAAAGAGCAAGAAATTCTGTAATACATTTATAAAAGAACATTTGGTCCTTTTACAAAAAGCTCCCTTTTAATTTAAATACATTCCTTATTTACAGAATAAACATCAAGTTTCATCTATATTTGCAAAGCATATTGCACATTACGGAGAGAAGCCGTTAGTATTTCAGCGAGTTCTCCCAGAGTTCCCGGCTCGCCACTGTTTCTGCGGAAAGATTCGCCTTTCTTGTGCACAATAAATAACAATGCAGCTTGTGTTTGTTAATTAAAACTAAAACTAAATACCTCTGGAAGTATCATTCTCCTGCCTCGGAGAGAGAGGAAGAGCACAGGGCGCTGGGGACAGGCCGGGTTCCAGCCAGAGCCCAGCGGGAGCAGGACCCCAGCCGGGGACACCCGCGACTCCCAGGACCCTCCCACAAGCACACTCCCTGCCCTGCAGGTAGAGGCACTGCGACAAGAGCGGGGCATGGGGACCGGACAGTGACGGTCAGGATTCTCTTCCAAAGCCCCCGCCCTGCAACCCTGAGGCTGAGGGAATCGGTCAGCCCCCACTCGGAGCACAAGCAAGGAAGACCCCTGGAGCCCCCAGAAGGAAGGGGGAATTGTCTGACGTGCAGTCCGCAAGAGCCACAGAGAGGACGGACGCCTGTCATCAGGGGTGGGGGAGGGGGCGGCTGCCCAGCCACAGATGCCGCCCTGGACCCTCTGTCCCCAGATCCAACATGGCAAGTGCAGTCTCCAGTCCAGGGCCAGAAAGGCCCAGGGCATCATCAGATCCCGCGGCCTTGGTTACAAAGAGCAAGCTCTGGTGGAAGAGCCGCAAGGACACAAGGAGAGGCCTGCAAACAGAGGCGGCTTCCCAAAGGCGGGCCCCACCAGAGCCAGCACACTCCTCCTCGGCCCCCTCCCTGCCGGGGGAACAGAGCGCCCCGCGCGGCTCAGGGACAGCAGCCGAGTCACTCAGCCGCAAGTGGGGACACGAGGGTGGCCCTGGCTCACGGCTCCCGCAAGGACGCGGCCCTGCCAGACACTGGCGTCCCCAGGCAACTTCCGGGCCACTCCCTCCTCTGCCCCAGTCCTGCAGGGTTCCCACAGCTGCTGAGGATCTGATCCTCAGAGAGCAACAAGCATTGCTGACTTGGCTCCAAGAACCCTGGCGCCCACCACTGGACACCGGGCAATCCGGGGGAGCGGGACTGACGCACAGAACAACCAGCACCGCCTCTCCTGTCTCTGTGAACCCAGCACCCGACAGTCAAGGGGGCCTGACTGACACCTAACACGCAACACGTGTCGCGCCACCCAGGCCCAGGACGCACAGGCCACACCCCAGGTACAACCACAATGGCGCTGGCCAGCCCAAGAGCTGGGCCCGAGCCCGGGAGCCAGGGCACCCAGAGCAGGGAATGCAGGCACGGGGGCAGCCCCTCCCCCACAAGGGTCCTTAGTAACCCACCCCACGTCGATCCGCCGGCAGCAAAGGTGCGGAGACGCATGTGTGACGTTTCTGTCAGGCCAATACAAGTGTGTGCAGCAGGTGATCAGTTTTCCACCCAGGAGACCAAACACTGCTGGAACCAGGGCAGTGCTTTGGAAACGAAGAAAAAAGGCAAAACCGAAGCGCTCAGTTCACTCCCCCAGCAAACACCCAGAAGTCAACAGCCGCACCGACTATGCCAGCCCTCCTGCGGGATCTCAGAGGACCACACGACCGACGCGTGGATTTTCAAAACAGAAACTCCTCAGTGTTCAAGACGGGACAGGCTGCCTCCCTCCGCCCAAAACACGAGGAACTGGGGGCGCCCACCGCCAGCCCCATACAGAGTGGGCACACAGGCAGGCCGGCAGGACACACAGTGCGTGAGCCGTATGGGGCCAGGGCGGGGCCAGTGCCAGCCTGCCCTGATTGACACCCGTCTAGTGCAGACACACAGCAGAGACAGCTGCAGCTCCAGCTGCGAGAACAGAAACCAAAGATCCAAGGCTCCACTTTGAGCACAACTTCCTCCTCCCCTGCCAGCCTGCAGCACCTGGCTGCAAAGCAGACTGCCAAGCCGTTTCCAGAATGTTCCTAACCCACACCCCCCCAGACCCTTCTCCCTGAGGGCCCAACACTGACAAGCCTGCTACACTGCACGGAAGCTGCAGCCGCCAGGGCCCAAACCCACCCACAGCCCTGGCGGAGGGGGGATGCCACGGAGACGGCTCAGGGCGCCCCTGGGGCGCTCGCGCACCCACCTGGCACAACCCAGGGATGAGAAACCCAACCTGGAACCCAAGCCCACAGCCGGCTCAAGCGGACTCCAGTCAGCACAGCACAAGGTTGTGCTCGGGCGCCGCTGGCTCTCTGAAGGCACTGACTGGGTTTGGGGACTGCAGGAGGTCAGGAAGGGCAGGCCACCACCCAGCCCCGCCCGACACACTCCGGCACGGCCCAGCCAGGGAGGGCAACTGCGAGCAAGGCCAACGCCGCTGACCAAGGCAGGAGCCTGCGGCACCTCGAAGCTTCGGGCACAAGGGAGTGACACTGTGACGTTTTCCCTGGGTGACCCCAAATCAAGGTGGGACCCCTGGGAACGAGCCCAGCAGGGAAGAGGCCAGTGCTGGACGTGTGGTGGACGGGACCGCAGGTGACCACGGGCCCGGGCTGGGCAGTCTCACTGTGGCGCACGGGCCTGGCCTGAGCGCACGGGGCCGAGATGCAGGCACAGCGGCTCCGGCTCCTGCAGCGTGAGTGCCGCGAGAGCACACAGTCGAAGCCCGTGCCCTGCACTCCTCACCTCGGACTACACCCTCGCGACAAACAGGGCATTTTATTGAACAGAAGGGAGACACCGAGCTGTGCGAGAATCAACGAGAATCAACCAGGCACGGCCGAGGAGCCGAACAGCGCTTCCCATACCACCACGTACGCCAGGCTCGCGCCCATCGTCCCGGCCCGCGCCTCCACGGGTGCCAGGCTGGTGTTCATCATCCCGGGCCCAGACGCTGGCAGGGTCACACGAGGCCAACCATCTGGTCGATCTGCCGCATGTACACGCTCTTCAGGGGCAGCGCGTACCTGCGCTCGTCTGGCACGCGGTTGCACTGCAAGACAAGGGGCACGGGAACGCAGCATGGGTGAGGGCGCCCCCAACCCAGGGCTCCCAGCAGGTCGTCAGCACAGCCCCTGCCTCCGGGGACCGAGGCAACTCCTGCCCTTGGCCAAGCGGCAACGACAAAACCCCGCAGACAGAGCGTGGAGCTCCCCACAGTTCAGACCCACTGCAGCCGGCAAGCCCCAGCTCACGGAGCCCTGCACAGCCCAGCAACACTGGTCCCCATGCTTTCCCCATCCCTGCTGCCCAAAGGCCCCAGCCTGGGCCATGCCCCTCGCTGCTCCACAACCCACCACCAAGCAGCCTGCACCGTGACTCCTGCTCTCTGTGGGACAACCCAACACGTCCAGGGCCAGGCCCCTCCACGCAGCCAGCACCCAGAGGAGCGTCTCTGGAGGACTCCGCAGGGGCCCAAAACCCAGCCGCCCCGCAGGGCTCTGCAGCGCTCTGACAGCAGCCAGCCTGTTTCCCTGGGGGCCACACCTGCCTCACGCCCCTCTCCTCTCCTTCCCCACACTCCAGGGCCAAGGGAAACCGGCCTGTCAAGTTAGCCCAGGCTGACAGTGAAGGGTAATCAGAGACCTACGGTCTGAGCCACCAGGGCCCCAGCACGCCCCAGCCTGAGGGGACACAAGGCCACAGCACAGACTGTGGGAACAGAGGCTTGAGACCTCAATCGATGCAGCCCCTCCCTGACCCCCACTTCAGACCTGTAGGCTCTCCCACTGCGGACCAGGAGAGCGGAGGCCGCCAGATCCCGGTGGAACCAGGCCCCCATGGCGGGCAGGGGTTGCACTCAATGCCCCTGGGGCCCCGTCTCCACCCAGGCCACCTGCTGCAGCCCCAGAAAGACACCCTGAAGAACCAGGCCAGCAGGCTCCCTGGACCTCCTACTTCTGAACAGGACAGCCAGGGAGGTGCCCAGCACGGGACGGGCGAGGTGCCTGGCGCTAGCTGGGCTACCCCCACGCGTCCTCCAGGTGCCCTCCCCACAACACGCCATCTCTCTGGGAAACTGCCCAGGCTCGCAGGCCGGCATGCCCTCCCTCTCCTGTCAGGGCCCCCCTTCCCCTCCTCCCGCACCCAGCCCAGAAGCTGCCACTCACGTTGGAGCTGGAGTTGATGACCCTGAGCTCCTGGGACTTGGGCCTGGGCCCCGACCTCCTCCCTGAGGCGGGACTTCCCTCTTCAGAGAAGAACTCCTTCCACGGCAGCTCCCGGAGATGCTTGTCCACGGACACGATGTGGCCCTCCGTGGTGAACATGTACCTCGTGCCAGACTTGTGCACCGGGTTCTCCTCATCAAACAGCTCCAGGGGAGGAAACAGGAAAAGGCACAGCTGGCACCTGTCACACCCCCCCACAGGGGCTCCCGGCTGCTCACCTGCTCCATAGGACAGGGCACACACCCAGCCCCGCCCTGCCCACACCCAGCGCAGCCCAGAGATCCACCAACTAGGCCAGGAACCAAGCACGGGGCCCCTGGAACTCCCTGGATGTTCCCAGGTGCTCCACGGACACCCAGACAAAACACGGCAAAAGTCAGGACCCCGTCCAAGGATCCTGACAGAACCTGCACCCCTGTCCCTAACACACCACTCATTTCTTCCATCAGAACAACACCGGCCCTCCACCCCCACGCCGGGGCTGACACTGTGGCATAGCAGGCTAGCCTCCACCTGCGGTGCCAGCATCCCATATGGGTGCCAGTTTGTGTCCCGGCTGCTCCTCTGCTGACGCAGCTCTCTGCTGTGGCCTGGGAAAGCAGTGGAAGATGCCCAAGTCCTTGGGCCCCTGCACCCACGTGGGAGACCCAGAAGAAGCTCCTGGCCTCAGATCAGTCCAGCTCTGGCCATTGCAGCCATTTAGGAGGATGAACCAGCGGATGAAGACCTCTCTATCTGTCTCTGCCTGTAACTCTACCTCTCAAATAATTAAATAAAATGTTAAAAAAAAATGGCAAGGGGCAGGCGCCGTGCCTCACTTGGTTAATCCTCCACCTACGGCGCCGACATTCCATTTGGGCGCAGGGTTCTAGTCCCAGGTGCTCCTCTTCCAGTCCAGCTCTCTGCTGTGGCCTGGGATGGCAATGGAGGATGGCCCAAGTGCTTGGGCCCCTGCACCCACATGGGAGACCAGGAGGAAGCACCTGGCTCCTGGCTGCAGACTAGCGCAGCTCCGGCAGTAGCGGCCATTTGGGGGGTGAACCAACGGAAGGAAGATCTTTCTCAATGTTTCTCTCTCTCTCTCACTGTCTAACTCTATCTGTCAAATAAAAAAATTAAAAAAAAAAAATACGGCAGCCCTCATGGCTGAGCCCTTTCCTGCAACAGCGGGTGTGGTACAGGAGAGGGTGCAGCAAGAACACCCAACCCAATACAGGCGAGTCTGGGGCAGGGCAGGCGTTTGGTCAGTGATGACTGGATCAGGAGCCCCCACCTCACCCTGTTTCCCATAAGGCTGTGTTCCAAGATCTGCAGGGACGCCTGGAGCCCTGGGGGGCACAGAGCCCCCAGCTACCAGGTTTTCTCCCACGTAACCTGTAACTGAGGCACGCCAGGAAATTAAGAGCAAGACGGGTCCTAACCGTATCCTACAATACAAATCGTCAGAAACATAGAGGCCGTTCACACCGGCATTTCCCATTCAGCATTTCTGGACCAAGGTTGACGACAGGTAACAAACTGAAGGGAGCCAAACAGTGGATAAGAGAGGACGAGACTCAGACACAGCAGGAGCCTGGCCCATCGCTGTCACAACTCCATGGGAGAAAAATGGGACCCAGCACAGCTAGGAACCGAGGAGGAGCAAGTGTGCCCCTTCCAGGCGTCCTCGGTGAGCCCCAATCTCCCCCGGAGCCGAGTTCCCCCGCACACACCCCTGGTCTCCACACTCACTGTGAGCTTCCTCCTCCCCCTCATGGCCAGGCTGGCTGCCCACACCCAGATCACCTGCCATGCTGGGCTGCCCTCCCACCCACAGGCACACAGCCCTCCACAGGCTCCTGCAAAGCATGGCCCCAGAGGGGAGTGGCTGTCCAGGATCAGAACAGCAGCTCCACAGCCTGGCTCCACACAGGAACCACTGCTGGGCCTCTCGGAGCCCGATCACCCTGGCCGAATCCTGGTACGGGAGTCACAGTACTGGAAGACCCCACCCAGCCCTGTGGCTGCCACCCCTGCGCCTCAGCTCCCAGCCCCTACACCTTCACAGGTGTGCTGGCGTCCATGGCCAACCTGTGTGCAGAGGCAGAGTGGGCACAGCAGCCACGCAGTGACCACACATGCGCTGGACACATACTGGTGTGCAGAGGCAGGTGCTGGCTCAGCCGCGGTCACCCGCGATGCCAGGTCCCTGCCTGTCCCCACAGGCTATGGATCCCAAGATGGGAAGGATGTGTGCCAACCAGCTATCCCAGGAACTCTCTCCTGTCCAGAGAGACAGTGTATACCCAGCAACGTATGTCTAGACAGATGGCTGGACTTGGGTCTTAGCCAAGACCACGCACATTAGAGGCGCCCAGAGCCATGGACGCTGTCCCCTCCTCAGAGACACCCCACACACCACTATCAGCACCTCCCACTCTGCCACCACAGGTTCTCATCTGCCGTCACCGAGAGGCCAGCAACCAGGGAGGAGGCAGCAGTGTCCCCAGCACTGCAGCAGGGCCCGGCAGTGTCTGCCGGAGAGCACAGGGCACACCCGCCTCGCCTCGTGGCACCGGCCGCCCCAGGCTCCTCCCGCCTCACACATACCAGATACAGGTACTTGCAGGTCTCGCTGAGAAAGAAGCTCTCCATCCGGTCCTCCTTGGACTTGTCTATGACGTGGTGCAGGGTGGCGTACCCACATCTGCAAAACAGGCGTCCAGTCAGTGCAGCCTGCGCGGACAGCCACCAGCCAAGCCAGCCAGCACAGACTGAGCAGGGCCAGGGCCGCCAAGGCCAACCTGCTTCAGCCTGCGCGTTGCCAATCCACCTCTACGGTGGCTTCGCTGCTCAGTGACCAGGTTAGTTGTGGGCTGCAAGGAATGACAGCAGTGGGTGGTTCCCGAAAGGTAACAACATTGAGATTACCGGCAAGAGGTTTACGCGGACGGGGCTGGCATTGTAGCACAGCGGGGAAAGCTGGTTCAAGTCCCAGCTGCTCCATTTCAGATCCAGCTCCCTGCCAATGCACCTGGGAAGGCAGTGGAAGATGGCCCAAGTACCCGGGCCCCTGACACCCTGTGAGACACTGGGATGAAGCCCCAGGCTCCTGGCTTTGGCCTCGCCTGACTATGGGTGTGGCAGCCATCTGAGGAGTGAACCAGCAGATGGAAGACCTCTGAATCTGCCTTTAAAATAAATAAATCTTTCATAAAATTAAAGAAATTTATAAACCCTGATTTAAAGCTTTTTGTTTTGTTCTGTTTGAAGATTTACTTATTTTATTTGAAAGGCAGAGTTAGAGAGAGAGAGATAGAGGGAAAGTCAGAGACAGAGAGATCTATCTTCCATCCACTGGTTCATACCCCAAATGGCCACAATGGCTGGTGCTGGCCCATGTCCAAGCCAGGAACCTGGAGCTTCATCTGGGTCTCCCACGTGGGTGCAGGGGCTCAAGGACTTGGGCATCTTCTACTGCTTTCCCAGGCGTATTAGCAGGGAGCTGGATAGTAAGCGGAGCAGCTGGGACCCAAACTGGCTTAGTCCTCTGCGGCACAACCCCGCGCCCCAGTTTAAAGCTTGTATTTACGCAAGTCAGGACTTGTAGCGCTGACCTTATAGGAGAGCCTAAAACAGTATTTTGGAAGAAAATATTTATGACACTCCAGTTGGTTTAAAAACAACAAAAAAGGCCACAAGACGGAAATACAGTTTTTGCACACATGTGCACACACCCATCTGTATAAGCAGGGAAGACTGTGGGCACCTCCACAGCTGGGCTGTCGGACAACAGGCTACAACTTCCCATTCTCCGTCCTCCTGAGGTGTGTGTGCATTACCTGTGCAACCAGGGGACACAGTCTTGCTGGGCACTCACAGCAAAGACGGGCCCTGAAAAGCGAGTGCCACTCCCGACGGGCCAGCTTCCCCACAGGGCCCGTGTCCGGGATCTGCCCAGCGACCCACAAGCACGGGCCACGAGGGACCAGCGCAGCACGCAGGGAGCGGGAGACTCACTTGACTTTCGTGTGCTTCTCCAGACTCTGCAGGATGTCCATTCCCACGTGGAGGTAGAAGGGGTTCTTGGTTGCCTGGGGGAGCACGAGAGTGCGTGACTCGGCGAGCACAGGAGATGAGGCGCCCGCTCACCGCACCGAGGGGTCACTGGCAGCCAAGGCCCACGGCACCCTGTGGTTCTCCTCACAGCACACCTGTGACCTGCTTCACTTCAGCCAGGTGAGGGTGACCTGACAGCGGCTGAGAACGACTCCAGGGTCTATCCTGCCTCAGGTTTCTCTAGAAACTCAACACAGACGGGCAAACAGGCCCTGGCCCCACTCCACTCGCTGCATGTGAGGAAGGGCCAGCAGCGGCCCCTAAGAAACCAGCGCTCAGGGCTTCCTCCGCTGCCGGAGGGCTCTCTTAGGGCAAAGCTCTCAGGAACTCGGGCGGCCAGCTGAAAGCCAACAACTGCAGGGTCAGCGTCCCTGAAGTCAAGGCCCCCAGGTGCAGCCTCAGAGCCGAGGCGCTGCTCCCTGGTGCACACAGGTGGTGCACTGAAGGAGGCAGAGACAGAAACCAGGAGGGCAGGCCCACGGCCACAGGAAGAGGAAGAGGAGAAAAGAGTTAACAGCGGGAGCCCCCTGAGAAAGGGGCTCTCCCCTCTGCCCTCTCGGGAGACCAGGCGTCCAACTCTCACACGTGCCGGCACCTCATTCCCAGGATTTCCCCTTTCCCTGCCTAGAGGCAAACTCCAAACCTCAGCATTCACCCCACTACCAGAGCACGCAGGCCCGGGGCACCTGCCAAGGCCCGGCCTGCTGACCCACACCACGGCCACTTCCCAGGAAGCCGAGGGCTCAGGTGGCAGCCCCGGGAACAGACCAGGGCTCCTGCAGACTGCGTGCTAAGGCACGCACCGAAGGTCGAGAAGAGCGCTGCCCAGTGTTCCCACGTGAAGCCAAGGGGCACTGACACCAACCCCACGAGGAGGAATTTCCTTGCTGTCTGACAACCAGGACGCCGGTGCAGAATCACCGCACACAAAGGGCTGTTATGGTCAAATCAGTCTGAAACACAGTGAGCGCACAATCTCCCTCTTCAGTACAGACAGAAAAATAAGTCCTTGCAAATGTGAAGAAAACACCCGGGTGAGGGGCAGGCATTTGGCACAGTGGTTAAGCCCCTGTTCAACTCCTGCACTCGAGTGCTGGGTTCAAGACCCGGCTCCTCCACTTCTGGTGCAGCTGATGCCCTCTGGGAGGCAACGTGCAGGAGACAAGAACGGGGTTCTGGGACTCTGGCTTCACCTGGCCCAGCCCTGGCTGTCGCAGACACTGGGAAGTCCAGCAGATGAATGGTATCCCTCCAACTGTCTCTCTGCCTTTCAAACAAAATGAAAATAAATAAGAAAGATAGCATCTGCCTACAGATGCAGACTCCACCCTGTGGAACCACGACTAACAAGACCGCGTACAGGTGCAGACTCCGAGCGTCTAGGAAACAGCTTCGTCCCACAGCAGCCAGCAAACGTTCACCAAATCCAGCTGGTGCTCAGAGACAGGCACCACGAGCAGGCCCCGCACCTGGTAGAGGAGATACGTGGACTCCACCAGCTCCGGCCGCAGCGGGTAGAAAAGCACGTCCGGGGCCTGCAGCTGCCAGTTGTACCTCTCGGGGAGGGCGCCGTACCGCCTCCAGATGGCGTAGTAGAAGGCGTGCAGACAGATGGCGTCTTCCACGTCCCCTATGAGAACCTAGGCGACACAGGTCACCCACAGTGACAGGCGGGACACGGACAAACCACCCCAGGAGACAACCCAGACGACCAGGGGCCCTGGCTTCCAGCCCATCAACGCCAAACTGACGGGAGCTGCACACACAGGTCCAGCTCCATGGTTTAACCAGCAGAGCCCAAAGCCCAGAGACCCACGACCCAGGACAGTCGCAGCCACTCCTCCAGCTGGGTCTGGCCTGTCTCTGCTCAGCACCGGGAGGAGGGCGACTTCACTCAGTGCACAACAGGGACACGCTGCCCTCTGGACCTCCCCAAAGCAGCCAGCAAGCCCCCTGACGTGGAACCTGCCACTGACCTGCAGCCCGGGGAAGAAGGCCTGCAGGGAGTCGATCCAGGTGTTCATGAGCTGCCCGTTGAACATGTTCACGTTGACGTACAGTGGGGGATCCCCCTCTCCTTCATTACAGGCTTCCCGCCTGCAAAGTCAAGGAGCACACGGAGGTGAGGAGCCGTGCACAGCCACACCGGCAGCGGTGCCCACACGGCATCAATTCCGCCTCTCACCCACTCCTGACCCCTCCACAGCCGCCTCTGCAGGGACATGGGGCCCCCGTGGGCCAGAACCCCCGCCATGGGCACCCAGCTCTCAGCCCAGCCAGTGACACAGCAGGACCTCACAGTGCCTCCCACACAGCACCAGCTGGTGAGCTGAAGGGCTCTGCAGCTCTGCTACCCTTAAGTGAACTGGCAGGGAACGCCAGCTATGGTTGCAGGGAGTCTAACCGAGCGGGTGACCTGGAGAGGGCCCCAAGCCACAGGCGAGCCCCAACACAGTGCGGGACAGCCAGGAGCTTCAGCCAAGCCTGTGAGAAGCCCTGGGCTGGAACCACCCACTCAGCCACTCCTGGGTGCCCCCTGAACACACGCGGGCTGTGCCTGAGGCTCGGGGCTACCACCTCTTCCCCCAGGGCAGACCAACAACAGCTCGGGGGCGGCAAGGCCAGGGCAGAGCGCGGCAGCCCCTGGGGGCAGGGCCAGGACCAGCAGGACGGTGGACGCACCCTCGACGCATGTAGCTCTGAATGCTGCGGTAGGCGGCATTGAACATCTCCAGGTCTTCCTTCTCCCCAAACAGAATGTAGGACTTCAGCAGGTACTCGTAGAAGGAGTCCAGCCCGGCACCCAGGCCGCTCTGCTTCCCCACCCAGTGGCCCGTCTGGATGTTCACGACGTTGCCTGCAGAGACAAACACGCCCCGTCAGCTCCCAACCACCCTGGCTGCCGTCAGCCCGGCAGGGCAGGGCGGGAGGAGGGGCCTGTGGGGCAGCCCCCTCCACACACACGGCCTTGGACGACCGACCCAACGTGGGGATCAGCACTGACCCCAGAGGGAAAGTGCTCCCGCCAGGCCCACCGTCCTCCCTGGACTCAGCACCGCCCCTGCGGGGGATCTATACTGAGAAAAACACGCTCTTAAAGACGTATAACACTGTCTGCCGTAAAAAGGAAAAAGAAAAAACAGTAAGTCATCTCAGCGTGCAACATCGCGAACAGCCTCAGTGGACAGTTACGTAACTTTTCATAGTAATGCAAGCAAGGCAACAACTCGGCCACAAGTGACTGTCTGCAGGTCCTACACCGGGACACGCCGGCACGAACGGGCGACACCTTATCTCCACTGCTGTTCAAGACAGCACAACTGTAAACTTGGGAATCTAAGACCTGTGAGGACACCCTGTAGGTCTGCAGCAGTCACGTCACCTCTCAAAAATGTTCCAGTGCCACACGGCAGTGTGACAGCAAACTCCACTGGAAAGTAACATTTTATGTTATCTCAACGGTTAACTGCTCATTACTGAATACGAGTGATGAAAATGTGGGGTCATCACACCTCCCTATCACACGTGTCCGATTTCCCATGACCACTTAACAACAACAGATGTTTGCTCAAACACCCTCAAGAGGGCAGAAAATCCAACTCTCCCGACAGGTTCCCTCCCATAGCACACGCCTAGACTTTCTCCGAGGGAAAAGGCGCTCCACGGCTCACCCCAGACGACTCTAACAGAATACTGGAATGAGGCAACAAGACTTGCCCCAGAGGCAGTCAATCATCTTTAGTGGAGTATGCCCAGCGGACGCAAGCCGAGCAAGTCCTGAGCCAATAACGTGATTCTCTCCTGCCAGGGCTCACAGCCTCAGGGCCGGTGCCATAGTGCAGCAGGCTGAGCTACACTCCGGCATCCCATGAGAGCGCCAGTTTCAGGTCCCGGCTGCTCCACTTCCAGTCCAGCTCCCTGCTAATGCGCCTGGGAAGGCAGCAGACAATGGCTCAAATACTTGGGCCATTGCCACGCATGTGGGAGACCCACTGGAGTCCTAAGCTCCCGGCTTCCGCCTGGTCCAGCCCTGGCCACTGCAGCCATTTGGGGAGTAAACCAGCAGATGAAAGAACTCTCTCTCACTTTGCATCTGTCACTCTTTCAATTAAAAAAAAAAGAAGAAACTGCAGTCTTGCTCTAAGCGAAAGGTGAAGGTGGCAGGCACCGCGAGCCGTTCTCTGTGTGTTCCAGGGCAGACCCCACGCACCCAACAGTCCCGTGTCGTGGCTGCGGAGGTTCCACAGGGCTTTCACGGCGCGCCTGGCCACCCACTCGAACGTGGAATCCCCCAGCAGCCGGCTCAGAATCCCGAACTCCACCAGGAGGGAGCCGGCTCCCGCCGTGCACGTCTCGTTGTTGCTGTCAGGAGGAACACCCGTCTTCAGATTCACCTGGAACAGCAGAGACAAGGGATCCGTGGCAGCCCAGGGCTGGAATCCAAGGCAGAGACACCACACTGGCTTCTAAGCCACGCTCGCCACATCACAGCGAATACGGGCGTCCACAGGACACAAGTGAGACGCCGCCAACCCCAGGGCGTGTCTGGCTCTTTTTTTTTTTTTTGACAGGCAGAGTGGACAGTGAGAGAGAGACAGAGAGAAAGGTCTTCCTTTGCCGTTGAGTCACCCTCCAATGGCTGCCACGGCTGGCGCACTGTGGCCTGTGCACTGCACTGATCCGAAGGCAGGAGCCAGGTGCTTCTCCTGGTCTCCCATGGGGTGCAGGGCCCAAGCACCTGGGCCATCCTCCACTGCACTCCCTGGCCACAGCAGAGAGCTGGCCTGGAAGAGGGGCAACCGGGACAGAATCCGGCGCCCCGAGTGTCTGGCTCTTAAGAGCTGCCTATGGGGAAAGATTCCAATAGGACGCACCAGGCCATCTCTCGCCTGCAGGTTTCCATGGTTACACAGGCCCCAGGATTTGGGGATGGAGACAAAAGCAAGCAATGGAATCGCTTATCCATCTTAAAAGTGAGCTCAGCAAACAAGAACTCGTCTCAGACAGGGGCAGGGCAGAAGGCAGGGCCAGGATCGAGTGCAGCAGGCTGGCTGGGTCCCCGGCGGAACTGTGGGCTCAGGGACGCCACCGAGATACAGGCGCATCACAGAGCTCCCGTTCAGTCAACAGCCAGCCCGCGGGGCAGCACAGACCGCTGGGGAAGCAGACCCGAGTCAGAAGTGAGGGCAAATGCCCCAGGCGGTTCTGCAGCAGGGGCCCGAGTCACACAGGAACACAAGTTCCAGCAGGGCAGTGTCAAGACAGCGAAGCCAGGCCGGCGCAGCGGCTCACTAGGCTAATCCTCCGCCTAGCGGTGCCAGCACACCGGGTTCTAGTCCCGGTTGGGGCGCCGGATTCTGTCCCGGTTGCCCCTCTTCCAGGCAGCTCTCTGCTGTGGCCAGGGAGTGCAGTGGAGGATGGCCCAGGTGCTTGGGCCCTGCACCCACATGGGAGACCAGGAAAAGCACCTGGCTCCTGGCTTCGGATCAGTGCGGTGCACCGGCCGCAGCGCGCCAGCCGCGGCGGCCATTGGAGGGTGAACCAACGGCAAAGGAAGACCTTTCTCTCTGTCTCTCTCTCTCACTGTCCACTCTGCCTGTCAAAAAAAAAAAAAAAAAAAAAGACAGTGAAGCCACTGTGTGCCCAGTACACAGTAGGCGCTCCGTAAATGCTGTGTGCATTCCAGCACATTTAATTCCCAGCAATGTCCCGTTCTACACCAGCCCCACTTCCCCCACCACGAGAGAAACCCATCAGGGCAGAAAGGAGGGGCAGCCATCTACCTACCCGCGGGTAGGGGATCCCCGTCTTGGTGTTTTCAAAGGCAGGGAGCAGCCGCACGGCCAGGTCGTGGGCCATGTGCAGCAGTTCATTGTCGTAGTCCTTGATCGCCATGTCCCCAAAGGGCTGCTTGGAGTCGGTGATGATTCTGTGAGCAGACAGCAGGCTGCCCAGGACCCTGATGGCGGGAGGAACAGAACGGTGAAGCCACGCCCCTGGGAGCGCACACACTCCTGTCCAAAACGGGAGAAGACGATCCTCCTTCCTCGCGGGGCCGGGGCCAGGGCCGGGGGGAGAAGACGGCTTGCCCAAGGACCGAGGGCAAGGCCGAGCAAAACCCAAGCGACTGAGGGGCAGGGCGCTCCCAAGGGACTGTTCACGGGCCTCAGGGACTCATAACCCACTATGGACGGCCCTCACGTGGGGGCCGGCAGGTGACACACAGAAAGCAACAGAGGGCCGACACCAGGCCACTGGGCTCCTGCCTGGGAGAGGCCGCAAGGACGGACAAAGGGCAGAAGATGACCCGCTCAGGGCGCATTCCAAAGGATTAGACTGTGCCCCGGGGCTCCTGGCTGTACTGGTCCAGGACTACTCCGAAGTGACTGTGACCCCTTCCCCAATTGTCCCACAAGGCTAACAATTCCATCACCTGGACTGTTACAAGCTAATGAAATTTCCAAAGCATTCAAATTAAACAGGGGAACTGCCACAATGTATCAGACTATAGAGTGTAAGATACAAAGAGGGGCAGGGAGCTCATGGCCCTGGCCCAACCCATCACACAGAGAGGAGTGGCTGGAGGGAGGCAGCGACAGACACTGACAGGCGACAGCCCACCCGGCAGGCGGGCACGCGGGACAAGCTTACGGCTCTGGAGATACGCAGGGCTTTTCCCGCGCCCGAGGGCGGGAGGAAAGAGAGGACACGGGGCAGGGGACACGCGCTCCTGCCACACGCCTGTCTTTCTGAGCAGGCCCAGTACAGCCACTCCGAAACAGCAACTGCTGCGGCCAGGACTAAGAGGGAGCCAGGGGCGCACTGCGCGCAGGCGGCCTGGGCGGACCCTCCTGGCCTCCCCCCATGCTCCGAGACACCCCAGCCCACCTCACGAGCCGCTGTACCTTATGGTGGCCTCGAAGACTTGCACGGTGGAGTCTTTGTCGAACGAGACCGTGTCGATGACGAGCTTGACCGCCTTCTGGAATTCGGACGTGTTTCCCATAATCTGCAGAAGAGGGACAGAAACGCTCAGAGCAACGCCAGGAGCGCTCGCGGCTTCGCCTCCCAGGTCTGCGCCGCCTGCGGGCTGGATGCCGGGGGAGGAGACACGGCAGGCCGACGGGTGAGTTCTCAGGAGGCCGTCTCCAAACAGCAAAACCAGAAGTCACTCTGTGGCTGCCTCACTTCCCCGTGCAGGGGCCCGCCCGCCGCAGCAGGCGATCATGGGAGAGGAATAGCACCCTGGCTGCAGACGCCACACAGCCACGGCAGGAGTGGCCCAGGAAACCCAGGGAACAGGAACACGACTTTGCTCCCCTCTTCCTGCTCGACTTGATGCCCGAGACCCAGACGTCCGTCCATTCTGAGAAACAGCGGCAACACCTTTTAGAGCTTGGAACCAGTGACACTGAACACACAGAATACACGATCAGCCTGACGTCCTTCAAAACACAGGACGAGAGCTACACTGCCTCTGCTGGGTGTGCAGGCACGATGTCACCCTAAGCTACCCTCTTCTCAATGAGGAGCAAAACGGGCCCGAGATTTCACGGGATAACCTGAACTAACGGATCCACTGCAGACTTCCGGGAGCAGAGTGACATCACGTGCAGAAATCAAGCAGACCCGAGTCCTCCCAGGGACGCCTTATTCTCCGGCGTCTGCCGGGCTGTGCCAGACAGAACAAGCACAGGCGGCTCTGCTCTGCATGCGCCTCACTTCCTCCTTCTGAGAAGATGACGCAACAACGCCACAAGTTGCATGCGGCGGTCAGGAGACTGCGTTCTTGTGTTTGCACAGCAAGTCTGCCCAAGCCTGTTCAAAACGTGAGCCAGAGCAAAGCTTAAGGCTCAACCTAGGAACCCCTGGAAAGCCAGCCTGAAGACGGCCACAGCCACGGGCGGCTCAGCACAGAGGCCCGCTGCCGCAGGTGCCATGGGCCCAAGGAGCGCAGATCCCACGGAGGATCTGAAGAATTGGCTACAGAGCCCAGGGGGCCAGCTGGGGGGACGGAGCAGTCAGGGGTGTCCCGACCACAGGACTGGTCTGCTGTCCCCACATGCTGACGCGCACCGTGGCCCTCCCTTCATGGGCCAGGCAGAATCCACAAGGTTCAGCTGGGAAGAGAACTCTCCCCTCAAGGAACACACCCTTGGGATCCTGCCAGGAAACGCTGGGCCGGCATTAGTTCCTCCTTGACACACACGCCTGCACCTCCCCCACGTCCCCGGCAGCACAGAGAGCACAGTAACAGCTCCGGTCTCCATACATCAGGAGCAGGGCCGATGCAGGCGAGGACCGGCTCAGAGGGGCGAGCTGCCCGCAGCCACGGGTGTCTCGGGACCTCTGCCTGCAGGCTGAGACAGCTCGCTGTCATCTGTGACTCAGGCCGCACACAGCTGTCTGGGCACGTTCCGACGGCTGCTGTGCAGATTGGGAAGGAAACTCAACCGCGCTGCCACCGCAGCCTCACCTGGCCGAGGCCAGCACCCCGGACTTCCTGCCTCTGCTGCTCACCAACGCGGCTGTGCAGCAGCCCCTCCGGCTCTCTCCAAGCACCTGCTGCCACCAGCAAGACCCCACTGGCTGTCACACAGGCTTGCCTAATGGGACTCAGCTCTGACCTCCACGGGATGCCGGGGAAGCTGAGTCAATTATTAAACCCAAGACAGGCAGAGGTCTGCTGGGCGGGACCCAAAGCAGCAGAGGCCCCAGAGCCACCAAGACCAAGGAGAACCTGGATCAACAGCTGCGCACACCCAGCCTGAGGGCGGGTGCCACGCCCTGGCCCAGCAGCACGGACGCAGGCAAACCACAAGGCAAGGAGAGACAAGGCAAGCACCCACCCTGGCAGCCCACGGCCACGCTCAGTGTCCAGGGAACAAGGGCAGTGGCAGCAGGGGGGCTGTTCACACGTGGCTGGCACCAAACGTGCTCAGGGTGCGGTGCCCACCCACCCGGAGCTTCTGTGCCTTACTCCCGAGCCAGCCATAGCACCTGGAGTAGTTGCAGATTCTCAGCGGGGCCCTCTGGGAATGAGACAGGGAGGCCCGGGGCACACAGCGCCCCCCCGGGGAGAGTCACACCCGCCTTCTCCATTGCTGTAGGAGAACCACGTGCCCCTCCCCTCACTGAACCATCTGCGCTTCTCCCACTCTTAACACAGTCGCCAAGAAACAAACACAAGCGATCAGAACTACCAACAGGTTCTGTGTGCCAGGGTCCCCGGAACTCGCGTCGCGGGGGGACCGGGGTCACCATTCCCCAGCATCCAAATGAACTGGGGGAGGGCGGACACTCACTGCAAGCGTATCCAGGGCATCCACCAGCGTCAGCGAGTAGTTCCCCAGCACATCGTTGATGTTCAGGTTCGAACTGAGAAAGAAGCAAAAGTCCAATCAAACACGGGAACTTCTGAAAGACAGTGACAGACAGATCTTCCATCCGCTGGTTCCCTCCACAAAGAGCTACAATGGCCAGGGCTAGGCCAGGCTGAAGAGGAGCCAGACTCCACCCGCATCTCCCATGTGCGTGCAGGGGCCCACGCAGGTGGGCCATGACCGGCTGGCTGCCTTCCCAGGGAGCAGGGAGCTGGACGGGAAGTGCAGCAGCTAGGACTGGACCGGGGCTCCACTACGAGACGCCACTGTCACAAGCCGCAGGGTATTTTCACCCACAATGCTGGCTCCAGGCACCTCACTTCAAAAGAGAAAAAGGACAAAACCCAAACCCATCACTGGCCAAGTCCTCGTACTGGGGGAGGTGTACGTCATGAGCTGCAGCTCCCACTGGGCCTGTGGGGACAGCCACGTTGCAGAACCAGAGACACAGGCGTGGACAGTCCCGCAGCGGGAAGAGACCTGGCCCTGTCACGTGCCCTCTGTGACAGTCTTATCACCATCAGCAATGTGTGACCGCGTGCACCCTTGCACAGCTCTGCTCTCAGGACTGTCAGAAGGAGAGGGACAGCTTGTCACAGGAACCAGTGTGATATCTGAATACAGACCACACTCCCGGTCAATCACAGACTCCGACAAGCACACACCTCCCGCTGCAGGCTGCTCACCTGTCCCGTGGCTGCCGAGTGAGTTCACTTCTGTCTGCACTTCTTCACTCACTGCCCCTCATTCCCACAAACCCCGAGATGGCATCCACACACAGCCACAGCAAAAAGGCAGCCTCCCCCTTCCGCCCTGCACCCCACAGCCCACACACGCCAAGGGACAAGTCTTTCTGTGGCTCTAAGTGCTGAGGACCGCGACGACCACCAACACTACTGATACCTCTGCCGGGAGGGGGAGTTCTGGGGGCCGCATGTGCCGCTCAGGCCCAGCCCTCCGGCCGGAGCTCGCCAAGACTACAGAAGGAGACCTCATTTACCAGACTCCAGAGCGAGAAGGCCCCGTCTCCCTGCCAGCAACAGCTACGCTGGCATCTGCCACCTGTTCTCACACCCCACAGCTCTGCACGGGCCCCCAGGACAGCCTGAGGGTCCTGCCCGACCTCCCGGGAGAAGCCCCTGCCAGACAGACCTCCCAGCAGGTCTGGCCACTCCGCACTGGCCAAGGCCTCCCCCCCACCAGCCTCAGCACACCCAGCTGCTCGCGGCTCTCCTCTGAGAGCGCCCTGCGGGAAGCCGTGCCACCAGCCAATGCAGGACACGGCATTCACAGCGAAACCTTAGCTGTACTTTTTAAAACAAGCTAGAGACGGGGCTGTGTGGGAACCAGGGCTATCCTGGTCCCACAAGCTGTGCCACCTGCGTGGCCTAGGTTCTTCCGGATCGAGTCACAGAACGGCAAAAGGTGCCCTCAAGACAAGAGCCGTGGACGCTGGACGCCTCTCGGGGCAGCGCCAGCCAGACAGGACCCAGGAAACGCAGGAGGAGGGAGGCGGGGTCAAAGGCCACAAGAAGGTGCTCCCTGCTCACTTCCGCTGCTGAGTTTAAATATTTAACCACAACGCCCTGCAGCCCAGAAACAAGAGCAGGGTCCAGCAGCCCCTCGGCCGGGCGGTGACCAAGCAAGAGCCCTCGCTGGCCGCACAGGCCCGGCGAGGGAGTGGCCAGCCGACTGTGAGCACCTCACCGCTCTCCAGGCTCGCTCCCTGAAATGGCCCCGGCGCAACACTTCCTGCGCCAGGCCCAGGCAGTCACCAAAACGGCCAACAGCTGCCCGGGGTACAGGAAAGGACTGGCAGCAGCCGTGCAAGGTGCTCACCAGAACACGTCTGGTCACTAACAAAACGAGTAAAGCAACCAGGCGGTGCAGGGTGAGGCCAGCATCCCCGAGGGCGGGGACCGGGCCGCTCCCAGCCGCTCTGCTTGCGAGTCGGCGTCCTGTGGGTGCGCCGGGGCAAAGGCCCAGGCATGCGGTCCCTGCCACCTGCGTGGGAAACCAGCACGAGGCTCCCGCAGCTGTCACTGTCAGCTGCGGCGGCCACCTGGGGGTGAGCCAGCGGACGGCGGGCCTCGCTGCCTTCCAAACACATCAATCCATCCTACATAGGAGGAGAGGGCGGGAGGCGGGCTCGGCCGGTCCACACCGCGAGCGCCCCGCGCGCGCACTCCCGCCGCCGCCACAGCTGGCAGTGACACTGGCGGGAGGCTTAAAGCTCCGGAACTTTACTCTCCGCGCACGAAAGGCCGGGACCGCACAGGCACCGGCGTCCCGGCGTCAGGTGCGCCCGAGCGGGGCCACCCCCGGGCCCGGCTCGCTCCTCCCGCCCGGAAACCCGCAGGGTGGCCGGGCTCTCTGCGTCTCAGAAGTGAGCGCAGACCCCGCGCTCGCGACTCGGTGAGCCGACGTCGGCCGCACCGCGACGCGGGAGAACCGCGCGACCCTCAGCCGGCCCGCACTCACGGGTCCCCGCGGTCCGGGCCGCGGCCGCGGCAGTGGATGGGGTTGAGCTCGTCCTGCGGGAAGGCGTGCGCCATGTAGTTGTCGTAGCCGAAGACGAACATGCCCCGCGCCAGGTCGCGCATGCGGGCCCGCAGCTGCGGCGGGAAGGCTCCGCTGTAGCGCCGCTCGTACTCGTCCGGGCCGCCGCGGCCGCCGCGCGCGTAGCCCCAGTGCGCCGCGCCGCACACGCCGCGCCCGGGCCGCGCCGCCCCGCGCCGCGCCGCCGGCCGCAGCCACGACGGCGCGCCCGCAGCGCCGGGCTCCGGGGCGGGCGGCGGCGCGGCGCCGGGGCCGCTCAGGCGCGGGAAGCCGAAGCCGAGCGGGAAGCGCTGGTAGAAGCCCAGGCTGGGCCCCAGGCCGAAGACGAGCCACAGCACGGCGTGCAGGCCGAGCCGCAGCAGCAGCAGCCCCAGCACGAGCGCTCGCCACTGCATGGTGGCGCGGGCGCCGCGGGCATTATCTCAGCGCGGGGCCGCCCGCCGCCCGCCGCCGCCGCCCGCCCGCGCGCCGCGCGCGGCCCCTTTAAGGAACTTCCCGGTGACGCACCAGGAACTGCCCATTGTCCCCCGCCCCCAGCCCCGCGGCCCGGCCGGGCCGGCCGCGCGTTGGCCAGCCCGGGGTGGGCGGGGCCCAGCCGGGAACGCCCCCTAGCGCCATAGGCCGCGGGAGGCTGGCGGCGCCCGAGGCCCCGCCCTCCCGCCGGGCCCGCCCCGGCCACGCCCAGTCGGCAGGCCCCGCCCCTGGGCGGGCCGAGTCCGGACGCGCTGGCGTGGCGAGCAGGGGTGCCTCCGGCGCCGGGCGAGCGAACTTCCAGCCAATGGGAGCGCGGCCCGGGAGCGCGCGCCGGGCCTCGCAGAGACGTGGCCGAGCGGCCCTGGGCAGCGCGTCGGTCCCCGCCGGGCCCGGACGGGGCCGTGGCGGGCTTGACTCGGGAGCGTCGGCGGCCCCGGGCGGCGCCTTGGCTCCAGTGTCGAATGTGGCGAGGCGGGGCGCCCCCTGTCGGCGCCCCACGTCCCGTAGCCCAGGCGCTGCGTGACGCGGGATCGCGCGCCCCTGTGGAGGAGGTGCGGCCGTGGCTGCCCTGCCCCGCGACTTTCGCAGACCGGGGCTGACGTCCTCGCGGAGAGGACCCCGCTTGGCGATCAGGGCGGGACCCCTGCACCTGCTCGTAGGAGTGTGAGGAGGGGGCCGTGGGAGGAACCGTGGGTCTGCGGGCTTCGCCTCGTGCACCTGCTCCTAGCAGTGTGAGGTGGGGGCCGTGGGAGGGACTCTGCGGGCTTGGCCCCGTGCACTACACCTGGGACGCGGTGGGAGGGACCCTGGGTCTGCGGGCTTGGCCCCCTGCACCTGCTCCTAGGATGCTGAGAACAAGGCAAACCTCAACTCCGAGCCCATGACATTCGCGTTCGGGAGGTGTGCTGACCTCTGCTGCACTTGGAATGCCTATCAGGTCTGCCTCCCTCCGCGGAGACGGCGCACCTGTTCCCTAGGAGCTTGGGAAGCAAGCCGATGGGAGCTCCAGGAAGACCAGAGGGGTCCCTGTCACGCGGTCCTCCTGTCGCTGGCTTCAGTGAGACCCTTTGTGCTGGCTGAGCGAGCGTTGCTCTTGCCCAAAACTGAGCAAAAGGCAGGCCCAAGCAGAGGAGAGGGAACAGCTTGAGCAAGGTCTTCCGACTAGTGTCCCCCCCGTGAAGGGTGCCTCGGGGGCCCCAGCCTGGACTTCCAGCCCCCGTCTCCCCAGAGCTTGTGAACTGGCTGTATTGATTCGCCCGTGTGCATTCGCTTTCTCAGCTGCTTCATGACGTTTGAGCTCAGATTTGATCTTGCATCACGTGGGTGGAGCCCCTGCCTTCCATTAGGGAAAAGCTCTAATAAAGTCTAGTAACCAGAGAACCAGCTGCCACAGCACCTGCCTGGGGGGGAAATGGCCTTGTTGTGGGGACCGCCAGAGATGACAGCTAAGACCCGGGGTCGGAAGTGCGACAGGCAGGTGTTCTGATCACTGCTGGCCTTGAAGGTTTGGTGGCAAGTTTCTTTATCCGTGGCACAGTGATAAAAACAGCACTTGGCACAGCTGTGAGAATTAAAGCACTCAGTGGACATGTGACATACAACGCCGACACACAGCCCAGCCCTGGCCCTTTCAGAGGGGCTAGGCACAGCCCCGGGCATGTACACACCCGAGATCTGCTGAGTGAACTGGACAGCTAAGCTTCTCCTCTGTGCAGAGAACTGTTTGAGACGGAGGCCATGTCTCAGAAAACCGAACACAAGGCAGCACTGAACAGGAGACTCGCCACCTTCTAGAACAGCAGGGCGAGCCTGGAGTTGTTTGGCACGGCCGGGGGCAGCACAGCACATCAGGCCATGACACCTGTGGAAGGAGACATTCTAGTCATGTTCCAGTCCCAGCTGCTCCACTTTTGATCCAGCTCCCTGCTCGCGGGCCCAGGAAAGCAGCAGAGTATGGCCCAGCTTGGACCCCTGCACCCACGTGGGACACCTGGATGAAGCCCCCGGCTCCTGCCTTCAGCCCTGGCCCTGGCTGTTGCTGCCATTTGAGGAGTGAGCCAAGCCCATGGAAACACTGTCTTCCTCCTCTCTGTAACTCTGCCTTTCAGATAAAACAATTAAAAAAAAAAAAAGCCTTGAAATTTGTGACTGACAGCATGTCCCTCAAATAAAACCCAGTGTTTCATCCCGTAAAACGTCTGTGATCCCCGCTCCTTCAGTGTGTCTAAGTTACAAAATGTGTTGCTAGTTTTGGATTATTTTCAAGTGGAAGGAACATACACTAACATCTTCACAATAAGTGGGTACTTTCTAAAAAAAAGTTATGGGGCTGGCATTGTGGCACAGCCGTTAAGCCACCACCTGCAATGCCTACATCCCACGTGCACACCAGCTGGAACACCCGGCTGTGCCCTGCGAAAGCAGCAGCAGACGGCCCAACTGCTTTGGCCCCTGCTGTCCACATGGAGAGACCCAGATGGCGTCCCAGGCTCCTCACTTGGGCCTGGCCCAGCCTTGCCTGCAGCAGCTATTTGGGGAGCGAACCAGCAGATTGAAGATTTTTGTCTCCCTCTATCACTCTTTCAAATAAATATTTTTAATTTGCTTAAAAGGCAGAGTGTTGAGGGGTAGAATCTTATATCCACTGGATCATTCGCCAGATGGCCCCAGCCACCAGGACTGAGCCAGGCCGAGGCCAGGAGCCTGTAACTGCGTCCAGGTCTCCCCTGTGGGCGTTCCCACTGCTCGCTCTGGGCTGCTGGAACTGCAGTGGGGGTTGGGGAGACAGACAGGAAAACCAAGGAGCCACAGAGGTTCGCACAACTCACCCTTCAGCTGAACCCATTCTCCCAGACACTCCTCAAGGCACCACACTTACGATTCGGTCCCTACATCCCTTTCTTGGGGCTACGGTAGCTCCCCCCAGCTCCTGATTTCTGCTGTGAATGCATTATCAAACGACCAGCTGTCTTGGGATTTTTAAACAGACTGAGATTATTTAAGATGGGACTCGTTAACGACCGGAGTAATCAATACGAACAAACTCCCTCTGCAGTCCAGCAGTGCCAGCGACCTGCTGTGCTTCCCTGAGAATGCCCAAGAGACAGGAAGGACAAGGGGCCCGGCTCTATTAATAGCTGGATTTTGAACAAACTGTGGAGGGTTTCTGCCCACCAGCAGGAAACACCTGCAGTGGGCCCAGCCACTTGGTGGAGCAAACTTCCGGGGGATCTGTGAGACTTCCTGAGTCCCTCCACCAGCACACGTGGTGCCGACACTGGGACCTGCACCTTTACCACGCACCCCAGGGTGGTTTCTCCACGATGGCGTCACGCCGGAGCACAGGTAGAGTACTGTGTCTGCCATGTTAACGTGCCCTCTCCAGTCCCAACCCACCAGGCCTGAAGAGCGCTGGAATGACCAGATCCCGGGGGAGAAGACCAGACCACTAGCTCCTCAGTCAAAACGGCACACACTGGAGCAGCCGCGGCCCACCACACCCAGGGACTCGGTGAAGACGCAAACTTAAGAAACGTCAAATGTTAAGCTACATGTCAAGTTCAGTGCCCCCTCCCCCCTGCCCCCTGCAGCCCTGCTCTGGTAGCAGAGTGGTGAGCAGGCCACCCAGTGACTAATGGACTAAATGGCTGCACCGGTTCAGTGAGAATCCAATGGTGGGATCCCAGGGACAGCAGAAGCACTGACTCACACATCCCATCAGTGGGAAGAGTGCAGAATGTACAGACACAGAAACCCAAAGGAACTTTTCTGAGTAAAAACATGTAAAATCACTTCTCAGAGAGCTGTGAGGAGGTACAGTAACAACTTACGGTGCAGAAAATAGCACATTAACCAAAAACAAGCCAAATGCCAGATTCTAAAAATGCGTGTTTGTGGAATAACCCGCACGGATGTACTCAGATCTTCATTCTGAAGTCAGTAAACGTATGCCTTGTGAGTTCAGTTCATTCGACTGTACTTGGATTTTTAAAACGGGATTATAACCTGCATCCCTGGCTCCCACCGGAGCACGACCCTGGCCGTGTCCCAAGCCCACCAGGAACGTCCCGAACGTCCCCTCCACCGCCATCACACATCACAACACCAGCACTCTGGATACTGTAAAAGTTTATTTCTGTTTTAGC
The DNA here is from genome assembly GCF_051225735.1 of Oryctolagus cuniculus. Classification (NCBI taxonomy): domain Eukaryota; kingdom Metazoa; phylum Chordata; class Mammalia; order Lagomorpha; family Leporidae; genus Oryctolagus; species Oryctolagus cuniculus. The sequence continues at coordinate 122,829,255 of NC_142876.1, forward strand.
CAGCTCACAGACCCAGCTCTCTGAGGACTGAGCTGATTTCGTTGTAGCGCAGTCTCTGCACCCTCCTTGTAATGTTCCTTCCACCCCCACACCTTCCATCAGGACGGACATCCGAAGTTCAAGTTGCCAATACAACCCTCAAAATGCAAGTTTATTGAATAACGCTGAGAAGAGCAGCAAACGGACAAAAAACGCATCCACCTAAATAAAAAATGTACGTATTTACAAAGTTCGGTAACTGTTTTCACATGCAGGGGTTATGCACAGGAGAAGGTTGGTAGTATCTTGAGAGATCTTGAAATGCTAAAAGCGGTGAACAGACACAAACACATCAAGGTTCAGCTCTAGGCCAACTAACAAACCTATGCAGTCCCTACAGAGTCGCACCGTCCAGCTCCGGTTCCTCCTTGCAGGCACAAGCACGTTGCTGTATCCTGTGTAGTGGTTCCAGTGACCACCGGTGGTGTCCAGCTGCGGCGCCACATCTGGACGCCCCGTCACACACAGGACCATCCACCCATCGGGGAGGTACACTTCTGAGAAGGGGAACGTGAAAAGCCCCAGTTCTGCTCGTTAAAAATGTGAACAGAGAAAAACAAGTAGTGTTTGTGCAACACGGTGCGGTACTTTTACAGAATATGTTTAAGGCCATGGCAGTCTATAAATTAAACTGGATTCCTTAAAGAACCTGCTGTTGACTACACTCTGAGTGCTCAACACATGAGGAGATGCACAGTCTACAAAGTGCTGTTTAACACAAGAAACAAAATACACAGTGCGAGGCAACGTGGAAGCAGGTGTCCCGCCGGCTTTCCTGCTACAGCGGTCTACTGTGACAACCCTGTACAGATGAGCCAGGGTCAGGAGTCCCTTTATGGACGTGGAGATCACCAACTACAAACCAGGCTCACGCTAAGTTTCCATCCACCTCTGTGCCACAGAGCCAGCAGGTGCCAGCCGCAGGTCCTGGGCTCTCCGTGCGATTCTTAAACAACCTGTGGACGCCACGCACGATTACACAGATAAAGCAGGCAGGGCTAGAGTTGTCACAACAGTCAAGATGTCTGACAGCATCAGACACCAGAGTGCCAAACCTCACGTCAATAAGAGAAAGAGAACCTGCGTGTAAGTGCCGTTTGTGCTGAGTCGACGCCACGCCCGGATATAAAAGTGAGACGTTCCAGCGTCATGCAGCGGCCCTGACAGAATGACCGCAGACAGAACAAACAGGTGTTGGAACAAAGTCTGGCGTTCGGAACAGGTTTTATTATATTGGCTGGAATGCTCTAAATTCATGAAAGCTTTTGAGGAAATCTTCAATTCCCAACCCCTTTAGAAGGTGTGTGAGACCAGGGACAGCTAGGAATCGGCATGCTCTAGCTCGGCCCGTCCACAGCAGAGGGGTCTCAGCACAGTGTCGTGGAACCCCTCAGGCAGCGGCCTCGGCCTGCTCTGCGGACGGCGTCTCGGCTCCTAAGGTGTGGTCACGCCCTTCACATGCATCAGGAGGGAGGCGAGGCACCGAGTTCGTGTCCCCGTGAGTCAGGCTTGAAGGATTCCTAAACACTGTGTGGCACTAGAACCCGCATGCTGTACCAAGTCAGGCTCCTAGTAAGCTACCAGATTCTATAATAAAATATTATAGTCATTAACTGATAACCAATATAAAAATCTGGCCCAGAAAGGCCAGAATAGAAATACGCAATTTTCTTGATTTAAGATGGTCAAAAGTGTGGGTCTGGTTTTGTTTTAGAAAAGAAAAGAAAGAGCTCTACACATTGTTTAAGCATGTGTAAGAAGCCTTTGTGTGTGCTGACTTTATCACGACAACTCTAGCTGATTCTGTGTGAGGGTTAGGGAGACACATCTGCAGCAGTGCACATGAGAAAGGAACTCTGAAAAAGGCAATCTCTCAGGTTTAGGAAGGACCATGTTCTGGGAAGTACTTCAGAGGAACGGACAGTAATTCTAGGGCTACAGCCAAGGACGGAAGACTTCCGGAGGTTCTTCAGCTTCTTCTCGATTTTGAATGTTGAATAAGCCACTGAAGTGTGATATCTAGAGACACAGGGCAAAAGGGAAAAGTATTACAACACCGTAAGACACAGTCAGTACTCACACAATGCAGCTAACTCCGGGCACAGCTAGGCCTGCCCCGTGCTACTGCACACCACCACCTGAGTGTCAAGAGGAGAACATGGGCGCCGGCGCCGTGGCTCACTTGGTTAATCCTCTGCCTGCGGCACCGGCATCCCATATGGGCGCAGGGTTCTAGTCCCAGTTGCTCCTCTTCCAGTCCAGCTCTCTGCTGTGGCCTGGGATGGCAATGGAGGATGGCCCAAGTGCTTGGGCCCTGCACCCACGTGGGAGACCAGGAGGAAGCACCTGGCTCCTGGCTTCAAATTGGTGCAGTGCCGGCCATGGTGGTCATTAGGGGAGTGAACCAACAGAAGGAAGACCTTTCTCTCTCTCACTGTCTATAACTCTACCTGTCAAATAAATGAATTAAAAAAAAATAGGAGAACACGAGGAATCGGCAGGATGAGAGTCTTCTGACAAACACGCGTGCAGCACGGCACCATCATGCTTCTACTGTGGACAACATCAGGGACTCCTTATGACGGAAAAGGCTAAGTCGTCATCTGGGTTTCTGGGTCACAGGTAGCGGCAATCTTTGCAGATCATCTCCCCAGAACCCCACCTGTTCTGTGTGTGATTTGAGGGTGCTTTACTATGGAAATTAAGGTATTCTTGTACCTCAGGCAGCTGAAAGCACAGCATACCCTGTGCCAGAATCCTTCCTGCGCTAGCATACTGAAGTCACAAATCTGCCACCAAAGCCTCCGTCTGACCGAGGACAACACCCTGACTGGGCCCGTGAGCAGGGAGCTGGATCAGAAGTGGAGCAGCTGGGACTTGAACATGACTAGAATGTCGTGTTGGCCACGTCTAACCCACTGCACTTGGAATTCATTCCCTGCTCCAGATAAACAGGCATTCCATTCACAAACCACCAGTTTGAATCCAGAGTGGGTCACACTCCTTGGCTTGGTAACACTGTCACTCAACCAGGTGTTCTGAAGTCAAAGCTGGCAGCTGCTGGCCCGCAGAGCAACCACGAGGGCCAGCCTCCAACACAGAAGCTCCCACCAGCTCTCCACACCGCCTGCGGAAACGAGCCCGAGCGACCTTCTCAGCTGGCTACTCTGCCTCTATTTCAGGGAACGGCAGGGAAGGCCTAAGGAGTAACGAAGGGGTCAGCGCAGCGGCACACTGTGGCCCGTGGGGGCCTCTATCCGATGCCACCGAGGGCACACGGCAGGTTCTCGGCTGTGGTGTCATCACGACTACCAGAGATTCCTCTTGAGAAGCACTGCTGTGGAAAGCAGTGCTCTCGCGGGGTCTGCATTGAAGTCTAACCAGTGCTGCCACCGAGCACTGAAAAAGAGGTTCTAACAGAATACTGTACTGCACTGAATAGTGTCCCCTAAAAGTGCACATCCATCCACACGCTCCAAAGGACTTCACTTGGAAACTGCATCTCTGTGGTCATCCTGGGAAGAGTCCACAGACACAGACGGGGAGAACGCCACGTGAAGCCGGATGGCAGGCAGCGATGCAGCATGGTCTCTAGAGGGTGCTGGACACCACCCAGGCTACAGAGAGGCAAGGCAGGCCCCTCTGCCACCTGCCCACACAGACTACCAGCCCCTCGAGCCAGGAAAATCGGTTCCTGCTGTTTTAAGTCACTGAGCTCAGGGTACTTTCTTGTTGCAGTTCTAAGAAATTAACACAATTTACAGGCTTTTGCTTCCCATAAAACACTAACATTCTATCCTAACAACTCAGGGTTCCATGAATGGCAGGAGTGCCTCAAGACCATCTATGTCAAGTCCGACTTCCAAAACATTGTTTTTTATTTTAAAGCACAACTGGCTAATAGTTCTTCAAAAATCAATATAATAAATTTAGTATGACATAATGCTCAAGCTAACCACTTCACAGCTTTTACGTATTTAAAAAGAAGATTCAGGATTCTTCATCCGTTGTCAAAGGAGAATGCCAGCACTTTTTTCATGGGGCCAAATCCACAGTGCCCTACAAAGAAAGTCACTTGGACAGAAATGACGATGACAAGCAGCAGAGCGCGTCGGCAGCCCCTCCCCTTACCTATGTTATCCTTTTCTTTGCAAGAAATTGAATAGCAGCAGATTTCTCTGTCCTGAATAGCAGACAGATTCCTGCGAGAAGCAGAACTGAGAGTAAGTCCGTGCGTACAACAGCTGTCACACATAGCACTTCCACTTAATTCTACTCGTTATTTATTAGTAAGCCAAAGAAATTATTTCACTACTACTGAAATTTTAGGGATTCACCTCTCTGGTAGACTGAGTTGGTCCACCTAAAACCATGGCTCTGATCACAACTGAATAATGTTAACAATGCTCAGTCAGCAAAACAGCGGGCCAGAGTGTACTCAATTGTACTCAGTTTCCAAACCGCACCATCATTCTCAAGACTTACATTTTTTCAATTAGCTGTTTCTCATCCAAGGCATTGGGGAGATCTCTCTTGTTTCCAAGTACTAGCACCTTTAAAAAGGAAAAAAATACCGGGAATAAGCTTTTATGCAAGAAATATCACCTAGGTACACCAGCTTGATGGCTGACAACGTTAGCATCCAGATGTTAACACACGCTATAATACTAAGGCATGTTTGTGTATCTGGTGGCCTATTTCATTCATTTAATTATTCCTACCGACATTCACTTAACTCCTACCAGGCAGACACCCCTAACTGAGAATGTAGCTGACAACTTCTATTTCAAACCAGCCAAGTCTATGTTATACATGCTATTTCTAATAAATTGCTGCCAAAATGCAACTAGGATCTTAAGTAACCAGGGCAGGGGTGGAAGAATGACTTTTCACAACAGCCACTAATCATGTTAGCAGCTAAATCCTTCACATTCGAGACCCATCCCACAGAGCGCCACTTGCTGGCAGGCTGCTAGGTGGACGGCTGAGGGCCTTGGGCTGACTGTGCCCCAGGAGCCACAGCCGAGAGAATAAAAGCTGCCAAGGGCCCTTGCCGTCACCATACCACCTTTCCCAGGCACAACAACAGAGTCGGAATCTGTAGCTCTGACCCACCCTAGCTAACCAAGTACACACCCCATCTGTGTCCTATTTCCTGCCCCAACTCCAGACATTGTGACCAGTGCCACTCATGTCCTTAGACTGTCATTTCCATTTCATACAGAGGGCAGAGGCACAGACAGCCAGGGGTGCTGGGAGCTCTGACAGGAGTGAGCTGGGAAGCCAGGAAGCAAACCTGAACACTCTTGGTCGGCTCACCTTCCCTACCTGGCCACCACCTGGCTAAGTCTCTAATCATACATCACGGACATCTGGGATCAGCTGTCAGTTGTGTGGCTGCCTGGAATCTCCTATGCTCCTTCCACTTAATAAAACAACTTGCTTTCATAGATGAGATCATTTCTGTCCCAGCTTTCCTTTCCACTAGATCACACACTCTATACTTGGAAAGCAAGGACAGAGGACCCCTGGTGACACACCGGAGTAGCATGCACAAGCGCTCCCATCAAAGCCACTGTGCCGCGACCCGGGGCGGCCGTGCAGGGTGGTCATGCTTGCATCTGATGCTGGCAGCCGCTGCGCTCCTCCTGTGCCAGCTGCTTTCTAAGCCTGGGACGTGCAGCCTGCCCAGAGACTCAGTGTCCTTTCAGTGAATTCCTTTCTGCTTAAATCAGCTCTCCATGGTTTGCAACTGAGACAAAACAACTGAATTCATAGAAAAAATCGAAGAATAAGCTTTCAGGTCAGATGGACAGGACGTAAACCCTGACTGTTGAGGCTTACCAATGGCCACCAGGCCACTATCAACAAGGACCACTACCAGACTCGACAGGCTGTGACGAGTCACTGAGACCACACAGCTCCAGGCTCTGACTTTAATGCCCACTCCTCTGCCAGTGTTCCTGAGCTCAACAGGTCAACAACCGATACTGCCTTCCTTCCAGCTGCAAGAGGCAGGAACCAGTACCACCGCTCTCACACACTCAATCCGTCAACAAGCCTGGTGGTCTGTGCTCCAGGACTCCTCTGGAATCCGTCCCCCCACCCCGTCTGCTCTACCATCCTAGCCCACAGCACCATCCTCTGCAGGAGAAACAAACAGCCTCCTCCCTCCACCCTCGTCATCCCTCCAGCTCAGGGCGTCCGTGGAGTGTAATCAGAGCACTCTCCCTAACAGCAAGTCCTGCCCAGGGAGGCCACTCTGGCGACATGGCTACCCAAGGCACACCAACTCGCCGCAGCTCCCCCGGCTCTCAGCTCGAGAGTCCCGCCTCCAGGGTCTGTACCCACAGCTCTCCGCTTCCGGAGTTCACAGCTTTGGGTCTCAGTTCCTGCCTCCCCTCATCAGGGACACCTTCCCCCTTCTCCCACTAGGTCAGCTCTCCCCGCTAATGTACCCGTGGTCCTTTCTCCTCACCACCACGCCGGGCCGAGCAGTGCTCCTACTGCACAGTATTTCGGAATGGGCAGATACTCATAAAATCTACAATATACTGTAGACACTCAGTACTTATATCTTACCAACCTCAAACATAATTTTTTAAAGAAATCTTTTACTCAATGAGTACAAATTTCAAAAGTACGTCTTTAGGAACACAGTGACTGTTCCCACCATACCTGCCATCCCACCCCCACTCCCTCTCCCATTCCCAGTTCCATTCTCCATTGAGATTTATTTTCAATCAACTGTATACATAGAAGACCAACTCTATATTAAGTAAAGATTTCCATGACTTGCACACACACACACACACACACACAATATAAAAACCAGAATGACCAGCACCCCGACACTTACTGGGATTCCTTGTAGCTGGGGTTTGTCTAGAAGATTGTGTAGCTCGTTCCGGGAGGCCTCTATCTTCTCACGATCTGCAGCATCTATCATATAACTTAAAAAAAAGAGGTGCGCTCAGTGTGCCTTCGACATGCTGTGACGGCACCAGGGTTACAGACTCAACTCTGGAGATGTATGCACCTGACACTGTTCACCAAAGGCAAGTCCTACATGAAGAAACCTCGGCACTCACACACTTATCTAGACTGTCCCGCGGCCAATATGTGGCAGGAAAACATTTATACCCCAAACAACACACAAAGCTCATTCTATGATTAATTCTTTAAATCACAAGTAAATGGAACTGCTCAAGAAATGAGCTAGCAAAGATCTGCATTGCCTAAGAAAAACTGAGTCTTTGAAAGTATTGAAAACAACTTTCTTCTCTGAAGCCTAAATTGACTTTTAGAAAAACAAAGCTTACACAATAGCGTTGACTCCCCTGCAGTATCGTTCCCACATGCTCCGGAAGCGGGGCTGTCCTCCTATGTCCCAGATCTTTAAATCAAGACAAGACAATTCTTAACACAGGTATTTAACACACTTCACTGGAGGGAGAAGCAGCAGCAGAGGGGAAGAGGAGGGAGACACACTCACTCGCACACACCAGAGCCAGCACTCTCTTTAGGGGCATGAGTTCAAGCCACGTCTGGGAAGTCCTGGCGCTGCTATGAAACCGAAATCTCACTTCTCGTGTTCACACCTGATCTAGAGCTCTACTTGAACAAAGATTTGGTTCATGTGCAAAATTTTCTTCATCAGCTAACCAATACATTTGTAATGTCAAAAGTACATATTTTTAAGATTACACCTTGGGCTGGCACTGTGGCACAGCAGGTAAAGCCGCAACCTGCAGTGCCAGTATCCCATACGGGCACCAGTTCAAGTCCCGGCTGCTCCACTTTCAATCCAGCTCTCTGCTAATGGCCTGAGAAAGCAGTGGAAGATGGCCCAAGTTGGTCCAAGTCCTAGGGCCCCTGCACCCTGGGAAAAACTCCTGGCTCCTGGCTTCAGATCGGCTCAGCTCTGGTCATTGTAGCCATTTGGGGAGTGAACCAGCAGATGAAAGACCTCTCTCTGTGTCTACCTCTGGCTCTCTATACTCTGTCTTTCAAATAAAATAAACAGTGGGCCGGCGCTATGGCACAGCAGGTTAAAACCTGGCCTGAAGCGCTGGCACCCCATATGGGCTCTGGTTCAAATCCCAGCTGCTCCTCTTCCAGTCCAGCTCTCTGCTATGGCCTGGGAAAGCAGGAGAAGATGGCCCAGGTCCTTGGGCCCCTGTACTCATGTGGGAGACCCGGAGGGAGCTCCTGGCTCCTGGCTTCGGATGGACGCACATCCAGCCATTGCAGCCAATTGGGGAGTGAACCAGCGGATGGAAGACCTCTCTCTCATTCTCTCTCTCTCTCCATGTAACTCTTTCAAATAAATAAATAAATCTTTAAAAAGAAAAAAAAAGCTTACACTTATAAAACCTACCTACAGAACCATGCACCACCCAAATCTGAATACCAAGAAAGGAAACAGCTGGAAATCGGTTACTGTCTAACTGTGTCATTCAGTAGACATCAGTGTCCAATCTTGTTAAATTGTCCTGTACACAAAATAGCCAACATCCCTACACAGGTGTTTCACTTGCATAAAATTCTTTACTCCATGTGCAAGCCACTACCTGTAAGAGCTCTGTTGGGGCTGATGTTGTGATGCAGTGGGTGAATTTTAATACCGGCACCAGCTCATGCCCTAGCCTCTATCATCCCTGTGGGAGACCTGGAAGAATCTTCTGGCTCCTAGCATCAGCCTAGCCCAGCCATTGCTGTTGCAGCCATGTGGGAGGTGGGCCAGCAGAAGGAGGATTTCTGGCTCTCTCTCTCTCTCTCTCTCTATAATTCTACCTTTCTAATAAATAAATAAATCTTTAAGAACTGGGGGGAGAATTTTATTGCTCTGCCTACTATCTAAGTACTATGCTTGGACACTTGGCTACACACGTCTTAAGTCTTGGCACTCATCTTTAAGAGGGGTCCAACCCAGCTATGACACATGTGCTGTGCATGAAGGGACACATACCACTCCAGGGTGTCATTACAAAGAGTTCAGGAACAGATTCCGTGACAAGATATGCCAAAATGGCCATAAAGGTCCAGGCCAAAGAAATAAACCCTCACCAACTCCTGAACCAAAAAGTCAAAACAAACAAACAAAAAAGCTAAAACATCACCCCTAATAAAGAGTCCAACAGTCCATGATTTAAACCTGCCAAACTCATCTTCCAAAAAATTATGTTTGGGGTCGGTGTTGTGGTTGCCCTGGCGCCGGCATCCCACATGGGCACCTGTTCGAGTCTCGGTTGCCCCACTTCCAATCTAGCTCCCTGCTAATGGGCCTGGGAAAGCAGGGGAAGATGGTCCAAGTGCTTGGCCCCCGCACCCACAGAGGAGACCCAGAAGCTCCTGGCTCCTGCCTGGACCAGGTCTGACCATGGTGGCCATCTGGAGAGTGAACCAGCAGATGGAAGGTCAATCTCTCTCTTCCTCTCTCTCTATCTCTGCCTTTCAAATAAATAAATAAATCTTCTTAAAAAATTATGTTCAACAACATTTTACTATTTTATATTTTCAATCTCTAAGAAGAAAAAAAAAAGACTTGCTCATGTATTTAAAATGCAAAGTGAAAGTGAAAAGGGGACGGGATAGAGACAGAGAGGACGCTCTTCCATTCACTGGTTCACTCCCCCAGTGTCCACAACAACCGAGGCTGACCCAGGAGCTAGAATTCCACTCAGGTCTCCAGAGTCAGTGGCATGAACTTAAGCACTTGGGCCGCCATCTGCTACCCCAAGCACATCAGCAAGAAAATGGATTGGAAGCAGAGGCTACAGACTCAGTGATAGGGCTGAGTAGGAAAAACAAAGTTAAAGGAAAAACAAGGTTACAGTGTTTGCTACTACAAGTATCACACTGAACTACAATATCATAAATAATAAACTATCTTTCAATGTAAAATAGCATCCGCGAAATAATAATACCATACTCCAAACACTCTGCAGATGAGACTTTATTTCCTAGGAACATCTAAATCCCAAGTGTTACGTCTGCTACTCCATCTGCTGTTTTTAATGTGTTTGTTTTTTTTTTTGTTTGTTTGTTTGTTTTTTTTTTGGTGGGTACTTAACAGTATTTCAACTTTTTTCCATTTGGAATAGAAAACAAGCAATCGGTTTTCACTCAGGACATGCCAATTCACTGCCTGTGAACTGCAAATACTCCGGTAAAAGCAGAGCAGCACAGAGGACAACCTGGAGCCGAGCGTGCAAACACTCTACAGGGAGCGTGACGAGAAACTGACACACGTACCTTTATGGTGACGTTACCTTTCGTGACTTTCCTCATGTTGAAGCCCACAGTGGGTATCATGTCTTCACTGAACTGACCTGACTGAAAGAAACAAAGCATCTGAGGTTAGATCAATCAGCATTTGCAACAAAACAAGGCAGCCCACCCTTCTAAGCAATTCTGCATTCACACTCACGCTGTAAACAAGTCCTTTTCAGTGGTGCTAACAATCTAAGGAAATGTTCCTTACAGCCACAGGACTCAAGGAACTACAAAATTATGCTCACACAAAAATATACTCTATTATTTCAAAGACACTTGTGAACAAAATTTTAGATACTCTTAAATTTCAAAAAATTTTGCATTAAACATGAAAATTTATAAATTCTATCACCTATAAAGGTAGAAAAGTGAAGTCAAATCAATTTTCTATTTTCAATATTTATGTTACTTTAACAGTAACTTAAAAATTCACTGTTGAACAGCTTTTCCAAGTTTCTCTCTTTTTTTTTAAGATTTACTTTATTTATCTGAAAGAGTTACAAAGAGAGGCAGAGACAGAGACAGAGACAGAGACAGAGACAGAGACAGAGAGAGAGAGGTGTCTTCCATCCACTGGTTAACTCCCCAACTGACTGCAACAGCTGGAGCTGAACGGATCTGAAGCCAGGAGCCAGGAGCTCTTCCAAGTCTCCACGTGGGTGCAGGGGTCTAAGGACCTGGGCCACCCTTCACTGCTTTCCCAGACACATGAGCAGGGAGCAGGACCGGAAGCGGAGCAGCTGGGACTCTAACTGGCGCCCATATGAGCCAAGTCCTTGGGCCCCTTCATCCATATGGGTGGGAGACTTGGAAGAAGCTCCTGGCTGCTGGCTTTGTATCGGCTGAGCTCCGGCCATTGAGGCCATCTGGGGAGTGAACCAGCAGATGGAAGATTTCTCTCTCTGTGTCTCTACCTCCCTCTGTAACTCTTTTCAAATAAATAAAAAATATTAAAAAAAAAAAATCAGTTAGACCACTCATCTCAAAGCCACCTTCTCCCAGCTAGCCAGCAGTGATAGGTGAGACACCAAGCACTGACAATTTCTTCCACTAGTCTGCTGGTTCCTAACTAAACATCAGGTTTACAACTACAGCTTAAAACAGGTATCATTCAGTAAATCCAATCAAGAATTCATGTCTTAATTCATTCCACACATGCCAAATAAACTTTTAAAACTAGTATCTGTGTTAAACTGTTGACTGGAATTCCACTGTGTTTATTAACGTGAGAACAGCCCTTTGCAGACTCCCAGAGAACAGCCCTTTGCAGACTCCCAGGACTTAAGTACTACCCAGTTTCTCCACACAGGCACAAAGTTTGTGTGCGCCATCAATCCACTCTTTTTTCTTTTCTTTTCTTTTCTTTTTTGGACAGGCAGAGTGGACAGTGAAAGAGAGAGAGAGAGAGAAAGGTCTTCCTTTTGCCGTTGGTTCACCCTCCAATGGCCGCTGCGGCCGGCGCACTGCGCTGATCCAATGGCAGGAGCCAGGTGCTTCTCCTGGTCTCCCATGGGGTGCAGGGCCCAAGGACTTGGGCCATCCTCCACTGCACTCCCAGGCCATAGCAGAGAGCTGGCCTGGAAGAGGGGCAACCGGGACAGAATCCGGTGTGCTGGCGCCGCCAGGCGGAGAATTAGCCTAGTGAGCCACGGTGCTGGCCAATCCACTCTTCCATAAAGCAAAGTATCTTCACACATCTCAGCTTAGTCTTCATTTTGGCAGTTACTGTGAAACTCATCTTAATGAGCCACAGTTAAATCTGAGTTTATGTATTTATTGTCTATCCACTTTACCAACACTAACTCTTCAGTTGATGTGAATCTTACATTTTGGGCAAACATCCTAAGATTAACCTCAAAACAGGACTAGTTAAACAAACAAGACTGTTTTCCAGGCCCTAACACAGCCTTGCTGTGCCCTTATGCCCCACAAATCCATTCCCCAATGGTCCAAAAGTCCTGAGCACACTCAATACCAATTTCACAAGTTAATTTCCTCTACAGAAATCCAAAAGTCCTTTTTCTTTTTCCAAGTTCAGTGGAGTTTGGGTTAATTTTTTTAATGTTAACTCACTCACAATCACTACTTTCACTTTCATTAGACGGAATTCTCAGATACACAATTCATTTGTGAAAATCTAGTCATGATATAAAAATGAGACACATCAACACTAGTTGTGATAGGAGATAAACAGAAGCAGCACATGTAGAGATGGCAGCATCACTCATCACTAGAGAAAGGTGGCTCAGAACCTCAGAGACACCACTGCACACCCACTGGAGCGAATACTTATAAAAACAAAGAAGGTAAGTGTTGACAAGGACGTAGAGAAACTGGAATTCTTGTGCATTATTGGCAACGATGGTAGAAATAGAAAATGACCTAGTTGCTATGAAAAACAGAATGATGGTTCCTCAAAAACTAAAATTAGAATAACCACATGATCCAACTATTCCACCTCTGGGTACAGCATCCCACTGAGTGTACAACAGGTGTTTTGCACAATGAAGCAGCTAAAAACATTGACACATTTAGGTACCAAACTTTGTACCCAGCCTGCAAGGAGAGCTTTCTAAAACACAATACACTTGGCTAACTTCTCAAACACCATTTTATATGTGATTTAATACTGTCAGTATTTCAGGGTCATTTTCCCTACTTCTTGGAAGGAAATTTTTCTAGAAGTAAAATTCTGTGATTATAAACATCAATGATGGCACATCACTGTGATAAAATCATACACAGGTAATGTCTGCAGGGTGCACCTGGATTTTCTTCAAGGTTCATTCACTCTTCCCAGTGATGTCTCATGGTAAACAGACGCCATGTTGTTGCTCATCTGCAACAACTGGAAATCAGGTAATCAAGTCCGTGGGTTTCATTCCAGAACAGCTCACTACAGCAAGATGGTCAATCAGTATTTCTTGAACAAAGTAAGAATTACTAGACCACAAAAGAGGAAAATGCTGGAACTCTTCTATCAACAGGAGCCTGCTGTGATGCATGGGTCACATGGCATGACCACTCTGTGGACCCAGTAGTATCTCCTGCTTCTTTCTTCATTACAGCTTTTCAAAGTGCCAGGTTTCCAGCTCCTCTCCAGCTCCTGCTAATGCACACCTGGGAGGCAGCAGGTGATGGCTCAAGTACTTCTGTCCTCAGCACCCATGAGGGAGCCCCAGATGACGTTCCTGGCTCCTGGCTTTGGTCCAGCTAAGCCCCAGTTGTTTTATGTATCTGGGGAGTAAACCAGTGGATGAAAGGTTTAGGTCTCTCTAATGCAGCCTTTAAAATAAATAAAAATAAGAAAAAAATAAACTTAGGGCTGGCATCGCATGTGGGCACCAGTTCTGTGTGGCTGCTCGACTTCTGATCCAGCTCCCTGCCGAAGCGCCTGGGAAGGCAGCAGAGGATGCCCAAGTACTTGGGCCATGTAGAAGATCTGGAGGAAGCTCCTGGCTTCGGCCTGGCCCAGCCATACCCGTTGCAGCCATTTGGAAAGTAAACCAGCAGATGGAAGATCTCTTTCTCCTCCTATAACTCTACCTTTTAAATAAATAATAAAGAAAAACCTTTTTAAAAAATAAAATAAAGGCCGGCGCCGCGGCTCACTAGGCTAATCCTCCACCTAGCGGCGCCGGCACACTGGGTTCTAGTCCCGGTCGGGGCGCCGGATTCTGTCCTGGTTGCCCCTCTTCCAGGCCAGCCCTCTGCTGTGGCCAGGGAGTGCAGTGGAGGATGGCCCAGGTGCTTGGGCCCTGCACCCCATGGGAGACCAGGAAAAGCACCTGGCTCCTGGCTCCTGCCATCGGATCAGTGCGGTGCGCCGGCCACAGCGCGCCGGCCGCGGCGGCCTTGGAGGGTGAACCAACGGCAAAGGAAGACCTTTCTCTCTCTGTCTCTCTCTCTCACTATCCACTCTGCCTGTAAAAAAAAATAAATAAATAAATAAATAAAATAAAAAGACAAAGCTCCTGTCACAAAGCTAAGCCCAAGGCTGGCAGCTGCGCTCAGGGCAGCTCAGGGTTGGTTTCTCCTGCTCCGGAGCCACATAACTGCAACCAGCACTTTGGGAAACAAACACATGATTAGAAAATACTTCTTCACTGGGTATCATTTTACGCATTTCAACAAGCTTACCAAGCACCGTTGTAAGGATTTAAACCAGCATTGATTCATTTAATCCTCTTAACAACTTTAAAAAATAAAATGGTGAAGCCTATCTTCAGATCCAAGGAACTCCGATGAGCCCTTGTGCTACTCAGCAAGCACACGCAGGTCATCTGACCTCGAGTCCAGCTTCCCTGTCTACAAGAGGACCCAGCACTCAGGGAAACTCACACAGCTCCCACACACACGGTTTCTACATGGTTTACAGGCCTGTCGTCTAGAGCACAGCTGAGTAGGCATCTGAGTGGCTCCAGCGGCAGGAAACGCAGCCTTCACCGCAAATCCATTAGCACCGGCAGGGCTAAAGCAGGCCTGGCCCCTAGTGCCAGCCCCATCCTGTGGAGCTCACCTGTTTACCATGAAAGAGCTCAGAACTGGAAGACAGACAAGAACCCAGGTCAAAGTTAACACCGGAGACATAAGGATGATTTTTAAAAAAAATTTATTTGTGAAAAACACTTCACTGAAAATACCCTGAGACCAGAGGCATGGGGATGGAGAAGTGGACTGTCAGGCTGCTTAGAGATGGCGGCGCTGACACTGGCGACAACACCGGGAAAT
Organism: Oryctolagus cuniculus; assembly: GCF_051225735.1. Classification (NCBI taxonomy): domain Eukaryota; kingdom Metazoa; phylum Chordata; class Mammalia; order Lagomorpha; family Leporidae; genus Oryctolagus; species Oryctolagus cuniculus. The sequence goes on from NC_142876.1 coordinate 122,844,303, forward strand.
CCTCATAGGTTCCAGTGTTTTAAAGCTGGCCAAAATAAACTATTTTACATACTATGTAATGTGAGCTCTTCTCTCTTCTTTTTTTGCCAAAACAAACTATGACTCAACTGTTTATCTGCCAAAATTCACACCCTCAACAGGTGAAATCAGTCAGATCTCTTCCAAAAACATTTAATCCAGTATGACGATCAGTCCTCATTTTCCCCATTACTTAACTCCTCTAGTAAGTGACGAAACTGGTAATGACTCCGATGCTTCCATGTGCACTAAAGACAGGGCATGAAAACCAATCTTGCTGATGAAGGACTTGAAATGAAAGGTAACCAGACACGCAGTCTAGGGGGAAGCTGGAGTGGGAGCAGGATTTGCGTGGTCTTGTGGCATATCCCTCCCTCTAGTAAGTGCTCACTGTACGAGGGGGGGGTTAATGAGTAATTATGCGGAACGGAGAAATCACACCAGACCTCAACTATGTGACCAAGGTCATCATGTGCCTCCACAGTGTCCCAAGGATAGAGACACACTCTAAGAATGACACCAAACTCACAAGAAGGAAAACTGTTTGAGGGTGGGGCTGGTGCCCCCTGAAGGCAGCTGAAGAGACGCGGCCTGCAGTTCCGAGATGCTGCGAAAGCGGCCGCGGCCCTCGTGCTAAGCGCTTCTGACTGCGGATCTGGGCAGGCTGACCCCAGAGCTGCTTGAGAGCCCACCCACTGAGGGGCACCCAACTCATGCAGTGCCTGTGTGCCATGACGGGACCCCATCAGGAGCCCCACAAAGCTACCTCTGCCTTTACACATTCACTCACTCGCTCACCCAGTTACTCAACAGACACAGAAGAAGCTAGAACACACACAGACTCGTTCAACAAATACACGTCGCGCAAGACGGCGGGGGCACAGCATGGCTGCGCGTTCAGAGCACTGCTCTGCACTTGTGACATTTAAGCCTAATGGTGAGTGAAAATCTCAACAGCACAAGAGGTCATTTTCTGCAGAATATCAACCTGCCGAGTGACCTGAAAAACAGTGAGGAAATCTGCATTCGAGGGCCGACCTGTCACTGACGACACAGAGCCGAGGGGCCCCACTCGGGATGCTCGCAGCCCACACCAGCTCACTTCCTCCAGCAGCTCAGGCCCCGGCGCTCTTTCCCTGGCTTGGCTGCTCTGCTCAGTCTCAGAGGCCATCACACACAGGAAGCAGCACGCCCACGTCATCTGGGAGGCAGGCAGACCTCCCACGCCCAGATGTGACAGCAGCGCCAACTGCTGCGCCGGCCCCCACGGAGGCTCCGGATACACGGAAACTGCCGGGGCCAGAAGGCAAGGCTCCAAAATGCAGCCCTGGAATTGCCACAGGGTTTCTGTTCGGTCCTTTTTGATGGCGTTAAGTTTATGGTAATCTAGAAGCATCTGGGTTTGCTCTGGGGGACAAAGGCTGACAGCTTATTTTTCAAGGTCACCAGTGGTATGTTTTTGCCCAAACAGTAACAATATGGTTTACAGTAACAAAACACTGAAACTGAGTGGAAAACTCCTTAGATATTCTTTGGCATCATACTAGAAAACTGAATCAGATAACTGTCTAGATAACTGTAAAACATAATAGTACACGGGCCGGCGCTGTGGTGTAGCAGGTAAAGCCGCCACCCCTAGTGCCAGCATCCCATATGGGCACTGGTTCAAGACCAGGCTGCTCCATTTCTGACCTGGCTCTCTGCTGTGGCCTGGGAAAGCAGCAGAAGATGGCCCAAGTCCTTGGGCCCCTGCAGCCTCACGGGAGACCTAGAAGAAGCTCCTGGATCCCGGCTTCGGACTGGCGCAGTTCTGGCCATTGCAGCCATCTGAGGATGGATGACTATCTGTCTGTCTCTCTCTCTCTGCCTCTCAGTAACTCTGCCTCTCAAATAAATAAATAAAATCTTAAAAAAACATTTTTTTAAAAAACCTAATAGTACAGGAATTCTCCAACTACTAACTAAATTCCTGTCATTCCAATTCAAACTAATTAATCCTCTCTGCCTGCTAACAGCACCAGCAGCAACCTCCCTTACAAAGACAACTCCTGAGGATTAAAAGGTTCTCCAAGCCAAGTTTCAAATCAGGAACCCGGAAACACGCCAGTTAACCTCTATTCCTGAAGAGTATTCACTGTTCAAAGGTTTCTAGTATTTCCCGTGTTCACAATACTTCATAAGGAGCTCTAATAATGGTTTTACTAAATCTGTATCTAAAACCTGCTGAAGAAAACCTCCACTGCTTCTCTGCAAATTATCTGCTAGGGGCATCCCACGTCACTCACCCAGCAACCCACTCCCAGTGTGACATCTCCACTGGATGTCCTAAGTCCTGCAGTGGCCACAGCAATGCCGCCGACTCTGAAAAAAACATGAAGACTGCGGATCATAGCAAATACAGTGGCTGTCAAACCGTCAAGTACAGTGCCTGCACGGACTTCCCATGAACATCGAGGGGCTGTCACCTTTAATCAGCACCTGCATCCTTACACGACAGCCTGCTCATGCTCACACAGGGGCTGCAGCGGGCCACACGGAGCCACTGAGTGTGCAGGGAGTAATGGACAGAACACATCTGCAGGTCCCAACACTGCTCACCAAGCTGCTCTCTATTTCTAGTATGTTTTTACTTTTACTTTCTAATACAAGTACTTTTAAAATTTTTAAAGCAACATTCTTTACTCAGAAACTTCTTTCCTCTTATCTGAGAAGAACTGCATATTTAAGAAAGAGGAGTGGCTGCTGTGGTCCAGCAGGTTAAGCCACCACTTGGGTGCCCGCATCCCCTTCAAGAGTGCCAGGTTCAAGACCCGGCTCCTGCACTTCTGACCCAGGCTTCTGCTAATGTACTTGGGAAGCAGGGGCACTTGGTGTCTTGAGACCACACCCAGATGGAGTTACCGGCTTCTGTTTTTGGTCTGGCCTAGCCTCAGCTGTCGCAGGCTGGGGAATACACCAGCAGATAAAAGCTCGCTTGCTCTCTCTCACTGCCATTTTGCCTTTCATATAAATATGTACATAGATATATAAAAACTATAAAACTGTTAAAAGAGAAAGGCCTTCTTCCAAATCCCTTTCTAGGTTTCTATTCCTAAACACTGGCTCATTCCCCAAATGACTGCAACAGTCATTCTTCAGTCTAGGCTAAGCCAAAGCCAGGAACCAGGAACCAGGAGCTCCACCTGGTCTCCCACATACATGGCAAGGGCCCAAGTACCTGGGCCATCTTCTGCACCTTCCAAGGCGCATTAGCAGGGATCTGTTTGCAAAGTGGAGCAGCCAGGACTCATATCAGCCATCTGATAGAAGATGCTGGTATCACAAGCAGTAGTTTAACCTACTGCACCACAACGCCGGCCCTCAGCTACACAAAAATTTAACCTACAAACAGTAAAATAAATTTCATTCTCATTAAAACAAATTCTGAAAGCCTAGTCTTTTTCAAGACTTAGAAAGGTAAGCCAGAGTAGTTAGTTAAAAAGAAAAAAAAAAAAAAACAATTTGGTCACTTATGAGGTCTATCCTACTGGACAGAAAGTAAAAATCACCTAGTTAATAAATGACCATTTCAGTATGAAGCATCTCAGTGACTGGAATTTCTTTAAGAGGCCGTGTACATGTTCTTAGTAAACAGATGTCAGAGCACAAAGGTTGGGACAAGCGGCGTAGTGTTATAGCAGGTAAAGCCACCACCTGTGACGCCAGCATGCCACATGGCTGCAGGCTTGGGTCCTGCTGCTCCACTTTTGATCCAGCTCCCTGCTAATGGCCGGGGAAAACAATTGGGGATGGCCCAAAGCTTGGGCTCCTGCACCTGTGTGGGAGACCAGAAGTTCGTGCTTCCTGGATTCTTCCTGGCTCGGTCCCGGACGTTGCAGCCACTTGGAGCATGACTGGCAGATAGGAGGATACCTCTCTCTCTGTAACTCAGCCTTTCAAATATATCAATAAACTTAAAACAAAACAAGAAGTATAAAGGTAGAGCTAGACTGGGGCTCAACCTGGAGCACTGGAGACACTCTCAGGGGCAACAGCCCCGCCCTTGCCACCTGCCCGGCTGCAGCCTGTGCAGTCCTTTCCAGTCTCTAGTCTGGCTTTTCCGAATGGAGAACATGCAGATCCCACCGCCCCCTGCCTCAGAGTTTAAAAATAACATGAATTATCTGCTGCCACTATTTCCAGGCACTTAGAGATGCAGTGTGACAGTTCCTCCACTGAAGGAAGAAGTCCCAGACTGCAAAATGAGGCATGGGAGGGAGCTCAGGGAAGGAAATGAGGGCCAGCGCTATGGCTCAGCAGACTAAACACTGCTTGTGGTGCTGGCACCTCTTAAGAGAGCCAGTTCAATTCCCGGCTATTCTACTTCCAATCCCGCCCCCTGCTAACGCACCCAGGAAAGCAGTGAAAGATGGCCCAAGTCCCCGGGCCCTTGCATGCATGTGGGAGATCCAGAAGAAACTCCTGGCATCAGCCTGGCACAGCCCTGTTAAGGGGTAAACCAGCAGTTCGAAGATCTAAGTCTCTGCTTCTCTCTGTAACTCTACCTCTCAAATAAATAAATAAATCTTTACTTAAAAAAAAAAAAAAAAAAACTGAAATAAAGTCAACCCTCAACTGATTCCTACTTAGCTGTTTGTTCCTCTGTTCCCAGTCTCCTGACCTTGGATTCAAAGGCAGCCTGATTGCCAGAAATCTACACCAGGCACCACCAAACGCTCCCAGGAGAGCCTCCTGTCTCTGGTCTGGATGGAACGCAGGCAGTCCTGGACAAAGTGGGACAGTCTCCCAGATTTTCTTCCCCTCCCCTGCCAATGCACCCAGACCGGTCCCTAAGACTTAACTGAAAAAACACCCAGCAAATTGAGCCAACTGTAGCCCCCGCCACAAGCTTTCTACACAGAAAGTGGGGAGGGGGGAGGGAGAAGGGACCCAGTAACCCAGTGACAGGAAATGTCAGAAATGAACTAGAGATCAGACACCATACAAAGTGGTGGATGAACACCCATACTCTTATAAAACAGTGTTAGTGTTATAAATTCAGCTTGTTAAACATACCCCCCATTGTAACCACAGTGAAAATAGTTAAAGGATATACTCAAAAGCGAATGAGAATGAAATTTAACCATTTCACAACAAAACAAAATCAACTAAGTGCAAAAGAAATACTAATACAGGAAATGAGACAAAAAGCTGTGAGGCATACAGAAAAGAAATAGCATAAAGACAGAAGTCTCTTCTTACCCATAATCACTTCAAATGTAAATGAATCAGAGGCCAGAGCTATGGCGCAGCAGGTTAAAGCCCCGGCCTAAAGGGCACCGGTTCTAGTCCTGGCTGCTCCTCTTCCAATCCAGCTCTCTGCTATGGCCTGGGAAAGCAGTAGAGGATGGCCCAAAGTGTTTGGGCCCCTGCACCCACTTGGGAGACCCGGAAGAAGCTCCTGGCTCCCGGCTTTGGATCGGCTCAGCTCTGGCCATTGCGGCCATCTGGGGAGTAAACCAGTGGATGGAAGATCTCTCTCTCTGTAACTCTCTTAAATAAATAAATAAATCTTTTTTAAAATGTAAATGAATTAAACTCTCCAATCAAAACAGAGACAGTCTGGCACGTCCTGATCTTGGATTTATCCGAGTGGCCACCTCAACTTGTCATTCCAGCTTCCTTCTGACAGGCAACCTATGATGGTTTTAACCGCATACCCGGGACACCCAGATGCGGTACCTACTCCTGGCTTCAGCCTGGCCCAACTCTGGCTATGGCAGCATTTGGGGAGTGAACCAGCGGTCCAGAGTGACGTCTCCTATGTGTGGTAAGGTGATTTTTAATACGGGCACCACAGACATCAAATAAAGAAACAAGTCCTTCAACAAAAGTGTTGGGGAACTGAACAACCAGATGCAAAAGAATGAAGTTGGACCCTTACTTTATGCTACATACAAAAATCAGCTGAAAATGGATAAAAGACCTAAGCACAAGGTAAGATTCTAGAAAACTCTTAGAAGAAAACATAAGGAAAAAGTTTTATGATACTAGATCTGGCAATGGTTTTGAGGATATGATATTAAAGACAGAGACGGGGCTGGCACCATGGCACACAGGTTAAAGTGAAATCTGAGACGCTAGCACTCTATATGGGCACAAGTTTGGGACCTGGCCGCTCTACTTGCTATCCAGCTCCCTGCTAACGCACCTGGGAAAGCAGCTCAAGACAGCCTAAGTCTTTGGGCCCCACGTGGAAGAAGCTGGAAGAAGCTCCTGGCTCCAGCCTGACCCAACCTCCACTGTTACAGACGTTTGGGAGTGAACCAGCAGACAGAAGACCGATCAGGCAAACTGGACTTCATAAAAATATGAAAGTGCTATACATCAGTGGATACATTAGGAGAATGAAAAAGTAACCTAGAGAATGCAAGAAAAATATGTAACATAAGCATATCTGATAAAGGATCAATAATCCAGATTATAGGATTCTTAGAATTCAACAACAAAGATGGACAAGGGATTTGAACAGACAATTCTCTAAAGACAACATCTGAACAGCTAATAAACACATGAAAAGCTCCGCAGCAAGGCTGATCACAGGGAAACTCACATCAAAAGCAGAAATAACCTCCTCCCATCAATCAGGATGGCTGCTATCAAACAAACAAACAATCAGAAAATGGAGGACTTTCAATACCCCACTTTCAGCAATGGACAGATCAACCAGACAGACAATCAGCAAGGAACAGCAGTTAATTGACACTATAGACCAACTAGACCTAACACATATCTACAGAACTTTTCATCCTACAGTTTCAGAATACAAATTCTTCTTACCAGTGCGTTGAACTTTCTAAAATAGAACACAGGCCAGGCCATAAAACAAGTCTAAGCAAATCTGAAGGAATCAAAATTATACCATGCATCTTCTCTGACCACAATGGGATGACAGTGGAGATCAGAAACCTTAGAGTCTCTACAACATATGCAAACACATGGAGACTGAAAAGCGGATCACAGAACAAATCAAAAGAGAAATTAAAAAACTGTTGAGGGGGGCCTGCACTCTGGCATAACAGGTAAAGCTGCCGCCTGCAGTGCCAGCATCCCATAAGGGTGCCGTTTCAAGTCCCAGATGCTCCACTTCCAATGCAGCTCTCTGCTACGGCCTGGGAAAGCAGTAGAAGATGGCCCAATCCTTAGGCCCCTGCACCTGCATGGGAGACCTGGAAGAAGCTCCTCACCCCTGGCTTCAGATCGGCACAGCTCTGGCCATTGTGGCCATTTGAGGAGCAAACCAGCGGGTGGAAGACCTTTCTCTCTCTCTGTCTCCTTGTAACTCTGCCTTTCAAATAAATAAATAAATCTTTAAGAACAAAACAAAACAGTGTTGAGGAATGGTTTTTCATAGTATTTGTTGAAATCTTTACTTAGGAGAGAGTTAATCTTCTGTGTAAAAAAGTTAATTGAAAATAGATCTTAGTAAAAAAAAAAAAGTAAGAATGGGAATAAGAGAGGGAGGAAGAAGAAGGTTGGGAGGGGGTGGGTATGATGGAAAGAATCACTACCACTGTGTTCCTAAGTTGTATTTAGAAAATGCATGAAGTTTGTATACCTTAACTAAAAGTTTTTTTTTGGGGGGGGGGGGAGCTGCAAATACAGATGAAGATATTTAGAAATGAGAGCTCTTATTCACTTTTGTTGGGAAAGTAAAATGCTCCAGCTACTGTGAAAAACAGCATGGCAGTTCCTCAAAAATTAAAAATAGTGATGAGCACTTGGTGAAACCACTGAGACACCACTCGAGATGTTTGCGACCCATGTCAGAGTGCCTGGGGTCCAGGTCCCAGCCCACTTCTGATTCCAGCTTCCTACTAAGGCACACCCTGGGTGGCAGCAGGTGATGGCCCCATACTTGGGTCTCTGCCACCCAAAATGACAGACTAAGTTGCAGGCTCTTGGCTTTGGCCCAATCCTGGCTGTGATAGGCACTTGAAGAATGAACCGGCAGATAAAGAACCTGCCTCCGTTCCTTTCAAATAAACAAAAATAAGTGCTCCTTTAGAAAAGTTAAAAACAGAATTGCCATGACCCAGAAACTCCATTCTAGAATATACCCAAAAGAAAGTCTCAGATATATTTACTTGGACACCTATGCTCACAGCAACATTATCACATTATGGAAGTAACCAGTGTCCGTTCACAGATTTCTGGATAAACCAACCATGAGAATCACAAATAATTAATATTCAGCCTTAAAAAGGGAATTTTGACACACTACCATACAACACAGATGAGCCTTTAAGTCATGCTAAGTGAACTAAGACAGTCACAAAGAGACAATAAGTGATCCCACCTGTACAAAAGACCTAGAGCAGTCAAGGACGTGGAGACAAAGTAGAATGGCTGTCAGGAGTGGGCCAGCGTTTCCATTTAATAGATTTAAGATCTCAGTGTTGTGAGATGAGAAAGAATTCTACAGGTGGATGGTGGTGACAGGTTCAAAGCAATATGAATGGATTTGATATCACAGAAGAGTCCAGTTTCAACATGTTGAAAATGAACAATGGGACAATAAAAAAAAAAAAAGACCAACAGTCATTATGCTCCCAGAATAAAAGCAAAAAAGTGACACCTAATTAAAAAAGTAATAAAAAAAAAAAAACCCTGAAACTTCCGAAACTGTATGAAACACAAAACAACAGATTCAAGAAGTACCACGTGCTCAGAGGACGTCAAGGTCAAGAGCTCTCACACCCAGATTCACTGCAATTAGACTGCTGTAACCAAAGACAAGAAACGCTTTCAGAGGCAGCCAGAAACGATGTAATATTAACTTGAGAGATTATAAATTTCTCACAGAAGCACTAAAGGCATTTTCTAAATTGCTAAGGGAAGAAAACCTGACAACCTAGAATTCTACAGCCAGTAATAATTCCTTTTAGGAATGAAAATGATAGATAGTCTCAGGCAAACGAAAAGTAAAAGAATCTGTAACCAGTATATTTGCACTAGAAGAATTATCAGAAGAAATTCTTCAGGCATAACAGAAATTACCAGAGGGAAACATGGATCTGGGAATGAGGAGAAAACAACAGAAATGTTAACCTCTGAGTAAATATAAGAAACTATTCTCCTCTTCAGTGATTTAAAATGCTCAGTAATGAAACTGAGGTTAAATGGTCTAAGCACACTCTGAAAGACTGTCTACAAAAGCCCTGACTGCATGCATTCACAGGTACCCTCCTTAAAGAGTATGGAGAGAAGCTACAGGAAAAGCAGAGCAACACTACCTCAACCAGTCAAAACAACGTGACTGCATTCACAGGAGAAAAAGTAGAAGTCGGCACAAAGACACTCGCCAAAGATAAAGGAAGCCCTTTCCTACTTATGAAAGCATCAACTCAGTAAGAACAGAACACCTGAAGTGTATGCGCACCTAACAACCTTCAAAATACAAAAGGCAAAGACAGATGAAGTGAAATAAACAAATCCACAAACCCTCAATTACGCTTAGAGATGTCAACACTTCTATAACTTAATTACAGAATAATCAGAAAACCAGCAAGGATGCACAATTTAACACCACTAACTGGATCTAATTAACACTTACAGAACCCTTCACTCTCAAACAGAATACATATTCTTTTCAAGTGCTCAGAAAGCACTGCCTTAAGAATAATAAATCACACCCTAGGTCATAAAGCAGCGGCTGGATAAATTCTCAAGGATTAAAGTCATGCCAAGTTTATTCCCAGGGCTGGCGTGCGGCAAGTGGGTTAAGCTGCTGCCTGCGATGTGTGCATCCTATAAGGGCACCAGTTTTGTGTTCTGGCTGCCCAGGAAAGACATCCATGTTCACGGACTGGACTACTTAGTATTATTATTAATATTATTATTATTTGGCAGGCAGAGTTAGACAGTGAGAGAAAGAGAGAGACAGAGAGAAAGGTCTTCCTTCCATTGGTTCACCCTCCAAAGGGCTGCCACAGCCTGTGCGCTGCGTCAATCTGAAGCCAGGAGCCAGGTGCTTCCTCCTGGTCTCCCATGCGGGTGCAGGGCCCAAGCACTTGGGCCATCCTCCACTGCCTTCCCAGGCAGTGCCAGAGAGCTGGACTGGAAGAGGAGCAACTGGGACAGAAACGACGCCCCAACCGAGACCAGACCCGGGGTGCCAGTGCCGCAGGCGGAGGATTAGCCAAGTGAGCCACGGCACTGGCCTGCTTAGTATTATTAAAAGGTCCAGCGATAGGGGTTTGGCCTGGGAGGTTAAGAGGTCAGCTAAGATACCCACATCCCATATCAGGTGTCTGGGTTCAAGTCTAGGCTCTGCTCCAGATGCCAGCTTTGTTAATGCATCCTGGAAGACAGCCGTGAGGCCTTGAGTACTTGGGGCCCTGTCACTCACACACGAGACCTGGATGCTGCTCCTGGCTTCCAGCTTCAGCACTGCCCAGGCCCTGCCACTGCAGGCATCTGGGGATGAACCGCAGACGGCAGCTCTCTCTCTCTCTGAATCTGTTTCTTCACCTTTCAGATAAGAACCAATGTTGAAATTAAGACTAATGAAGTCAAAATCCCAGTTTCCTTACTAGGCATGTGACCCTGAGGAGGTTCTTTCAAAGTCATGTGCCTCAGTTTATGATTCTGGAAAACTAACAGTACTTACATCACAGGGTTCTTGGGAAGCTTAAATGAGTCAGTTCATAGAAGGCTTAAGAACATCAGTAACACAGAGAGAACACAGAGTTGTTCTTAATTGGCGTGAGTGAGTACCTGTGACTGAAGGTGGAGTAATATGGGACCTGCATTGTGGCACAGCAAGTAAAAGCGCCACCTGCAATGCCGCCATCTCACATGGGTGCCAGTTCTTGTCTCGTCTGCTTCACTTCAATTCAGCTTCCTGCTAATGTGCCTGAGAAGGCAAGGGTAGGCGGCCCAAGCATTTGGGCCCTGGCACCTGGCTCAACCTTGGTCACTGTGGGCATCTGGGGAGTGAACCAATGGAAGGAAGACCTTTCTCTCTGTCTCTCTCTCACTGTCTGTAACTCTACCTCTCAAATAAATAAAATCTTTTAAAAATTTTATTAAAATATATGTTCCAACTTATAGGGGAGAAAATAAAGTCTCATGGTAAATTAGAAAGTCTTTGAAAAAGACCGCACAAACATTAAAGAATTAAGGTAATCGTACATTTTATGCTCAGAAATCCAACAATTTTGATGAAATGGACTCAGTCTTTGAATGCCACAAATGACCAAACACTCTCAGGAGTCCTGTGCTAAAGAAATGGAATGAGTAGTTTAAAACCTCCTTAAAGAAATCCCAAGGCACAAATTCCACCATGCACGTAAGAAGGAATAACACAAAATCTCTTCTAACAGAAGAGGCAAGACTATTTCCCAACTCATTTTATGAACCCAACACACTACCTGGATACCACAAAGTAGTTCACAATATTTTTTTTTTTTTTGACAGGCAGAGTGGACAGTGAGAGAGAGAGAGACAGAGAGAAAGGTCTTCCTTTTGCCGTTGGTTCACCCTCCAATGGCCGCCGCGGCCGGCGCGCTGCGGCCAGTGCACCGCGCTGATCCGATGGCAGGAGCCAGGAGCCAGGTGCTTTTCCTGGTCTCCCATGGGGTGCAGGGCCCAAGCACCTGGGCCATCCTCCACTGCACTCCCTGGCCACAGCAGAGGGCTGGCCTGGAAGAGGGGCAACCGGGACAGAATCCGGCGCCCCGACCGGGACTAGAACTCGGTGTGCCGGCGCCGCTAGGCGGAGGATTAGCCTAGTGAGCCGCGGTGCCGGCAGTAGTTCACAATATTAAAAACAGGACAAAGATGTTAAGATAGTAACACCGATCCACAGAAAATTCTATACACTAACAAGCATGGGTGACCAGAGTTAATACAGCCCTTGACCAAGAGGTAGCAATCACTTGCTCAATGGCCTGGACTGTCCATTTTGTCCAGCCAGGTGCTGCTGGGGTTGAGGGGTGCACACCTTGGCACCAGGAAGCCACAAGCAGGAACCAGCACTGCAGCCTAGCATTTTCAGAATACTGCGCGAGTCACACTCTACAGACGTGAATACAGAAGTGTGTCCCTCTGGCTCTTTTTCCATCTGAATATAACCATAGCTCACTGTAAGCAGTGTGGAAATCTGCCCCAACTTCAAAAGAAAATCAATGATGTCAAAGGTGTTGGAATTTAGCCTAAAAAGCAGTGGAGGAAGACTTCGTTCCTGATGAACTTAGAGCAAAGTGCTAATTTTTAAAGTTGACCAAGTGAGCAGCGTGAGTGATCCCATCTTGGTGGAGCGAGGCGGCCGTGACTGGAGCCACCTGAGAAGAACAAGGAGCAGGACGACAGCGTGGTAAGGCCAGCAGACCGTGCGCGGCATGGACTGGACACCTGCTGGAACACCGACGCTTTCACAATCCCCATGCCCGACGTGGTCCATTATCTACAGAGTCCTGTCCAGCTCCATGCCTTCACAGAAGCTTTGCAGGAAGCTTCCTGGCCATGAAGACGTCCAGCTGGTGGCACGCAGCTGACAGACACAGTGTTCTCAGCCAGCCTCACTCCCCTGGCAGAGAAACCAGCTTCCCCAGTGTGAAACTGCAACCACCTGAGCAGGAGTCTGGTCCGCAAAGAAACAAGTCAGAGACATCACTGAGCAGCTATGCAGAAGTCGTCTCCTCGGTTACAGTGTAACCTGTGGCACCTACTGCCACTCATCCTTCAATTACATATTAGAATGAGAAAGCCTCTAAATACAATCAGGATTGCAACGTGCCCTCTCCACCCCTGCCCCAGTTCTTATCAGCTCTCTTACACCTGGAAGCTACAGGCACAGCAGGTATGCCAGCAATGAATAGCATCCTTCCCTTTCTCACCTTTAGTGAAGAGCCTGACAGCAGCAGGAGAGCCAAGGAAACAAGGCAGAAGGCGTCAGACTCTGGAGGAAACAATCGTGCACCTGTCATCGAGACACAGGAAAACCTGGTTTCTAACTTACTAGTTTTTACAGAGAGAGGGATAGACAGAGAGAAAGGTCTTCCATCCATTGGTTCACTCCCCAGTGGCCACAATGGCCTGAGCTAAGCCAATCCAAAGCCAGGAGCCAGGAGGTTCTTCCAGGTCTCCAACGTGGGTGCAGGGGCCCAACCACCTAGGCCATCCTCCACTACTTTCCCAGGCCAAAGTAGGGAGCTGGATTGGAATAGGAGCACCTGGGACTAGAACCAGCGCCACAGGCAGAGGATTAACCTACTGTGCCATAGCGCTAGCACTGTTAACTTAATAGTTCTTTTTTTTTTTTTTTTTTTTTTTTGACAGGCAGAGTGGACAGTGAGAGAGAGAGACAGAGAGAAAGGTCTTCCTTTTGCCATTGGTTCACCCTCCAATGGCCACTGTGGCCGGCGCACCGCAGCCAGCACATCACGCTGATCCAAAGCCAGAAGCCAGGTGCTTCTCCTGGTCTCCCATGCGGGTGCAGGGCCCAAGGCCTTGGGCCATCCTCCACTGCACTCCTGGGCCATAGCAGAGAGCTGGCCTGGAAGAAAGGCAACCGGGACAGAATCCGGCACCCCGACAGGGCTAGAACCCAGTGTGCCAGCGCCGCAGGCGGAGGATTAGCCTAGTGAGCCACAGTGCTGGCCCTTAATAGTTCTTGATTGCTGACTTTTAACATTTTTGTGCCTCATACATGTACAACTTTACCTCTTCCACTAATAGTACTCCTTTGTGTTTTCTCCTTCTGTAAAATATGCAGTACTATTATTATTTTTTTTTTTTTTTTTTGGACAGGCAGAGTGGACAGTGAGAGAGAGAGACAGAGAGAAAGGTCTTCCTTTGCCGTTGGTTCACCCTCCAATGGCCGCCGCGGTTGGCGCGCTGCGGCCGGCGCACCGCGCTGATCCGATGGCAGGAGCCAGGAGCCAGGTGCTTTTCCTGGTCTCCCATGGGGTGCAGGGCCCAAGCACCTGGGCCATCCTCCACTGCACTCCCGGGCCACAGCAGAGAGCTGGCCTGGAAGAGGGGCAACCGGGGCAGAATCCGGCGCCCCGACCGGGACTAGAACCCGGTGTGCCGGCACCGCAAGGCGGAGGATTAGCCTAGTGAGCCGCGGCGCCGGCCTATTATTTATTTTTAAAGTGCTAAACTTTTACTAAATTCTCTGAAAATAGTGTATACCTCAAGGCCTCAAAGCCTTCTGCTGTTTCTTTTTTTATAAGATGTATTTATTTGAAAGGCAGAGTTACAGAGAGGCAGAGGCAGAGAGAGAGATATCTTCCATCTGCGGGTTCACTCCCCAAATAGCTGCTCCACTTCCAATCACGGTAATGCACCTGGGAAAGCAGCAGAGGACGGGCCAAGTGCTTGGGACCCTGCCACTCCCATGAGACACCTAAATGAACCCCCGGTTCCTAGCTTCGGCCTGGCCCAGCCTGGGTCGGTGCAGACATTTGAGGAGTGAACCAGTGAATGGAACATCTCTGTAATCTTTCACATAAATAAATAAATCTTCAAATAGAAAAAGATGGCGCCCAGATTCCTCCCAGCTCATCTACTTCATGGAAGAGAACTGCAGGCTGAGAGCTCCACTCCAAACCCACCTGATAACTACGTCACAACTTTCGTCATCTTACCTAACCCAACGAATGTATGCTTAACAAGGGGACCAAAAGAATTCTACAACGCATTGTCTGAAACCATTTTATAAGACAGTCAAGTGTGTTTCGTTAAGAAAACAGATGAAGGGCTGGCGCTGTGCAGTAGTAAGCCAAGGCTCCCCCTGCAGTGCCAGCATCCCATATGGGCACCGGTTCATGTCCTGGCTGCTTCTCTTCTGATCCAGCTCCCTACTAATGGCCTGAGAAGGCAGTGGAAGATGGCCCAAATACTGGGCCCCTGCATCCATGTGGGAGAGCTGGCAGAAGCTCCTGGCTCCTGGCTTCAGATCAGCCCAGCTCTGGGCATTGAGGTCATTTGGGAAGTGAACCAACAGACGGAGCCCCCCCCCCCCCCATCTATAACCCTGCCTCTCAAATAAATAAATAAAATCTTAAAAAAAAAAAGAATTTCTACTTCATGCCCCTCAGTGGTCACGACAGGAGAAAGGCACTATGTTTGACCTAGGCGAGAACTCCGCACTAACTACCCTAAAGAACAGCACAGTGAAGCTGCGACATCCATCTCTGGACACAAAACACAGTAATGTGCACCAGCTGCAAAACGAACTGGCAGGTCTGAGCACTCCAAATCCAATCGGCAAGTCTCCAAGCAGAGCTCAAACAGCCTACCCTGGGTATAAGGCTGAGGATAAACTGCCTCTTCCACTACAGTATAATCCACTCAGTCATCTGAACACAAGAAAAATGACATTCTGAACCTAACATCATCTACATGTGTACCTGACACTTAAGAAAAACCGCAGGCCAGCGCCGCGGCTCACTAGGCTAATCCTCCGCCTTATGGCGCCGGCACACCGGGTTCTAGTCCCGGTCGGGGCGCCAGATTCTATCCCGGTTGCCCCTCTTCCAGGCCAGCTCTCTGCTGTGGCCAGGGAGTGCAGTGGAGGATGGCCCAAGTGCTTGGGCCCTGCACCCCATGGGAGACCAGGATAAGTAACTGGCTCCTGCCATCGGATCAGCGCAATGCGCCGGCTGCAGGCGGCCATTAGAGGGTGAACCAACAGCAAAGGAAGACCTTTCTCTCTGTCTCTCTCTCACTGTCCACTCTGCCTGTCAAAAAAAAAAAAAAAAAAAAAAAAAAAAAAAAAAGAAAGAAAGAGAGAGAAAAGAAAAAGAAAAACCCCAGCCCAAACCCCAAAAGATCAGATATTCTTTAAGTTCAAAATCCACAAATTACACATACAAAATTATCCTTCTGTACAAACACACTACCCAAACTGAAGCCAGTCACTACCCGAGGAAAGAAGTATCTTCTTCAAGCTAGCTAAGAAAAGGCTTCCAAGCCCGCGGCTGAATCCCAGCCCCTCTAGCATGGCTGATGTGGCTGCAGCCTTTAGCCCAGCTCCAGGAGACCAGCGTCAGGCCCTTCTCGGGGTAGCCTGCATTCTGGCCACAGATGAAGGTGTGCAAGATCCCTCATACATCTAGACAACCCAAGTGCAACTCTGCAGGAATGGAGAACCTTCTGCTTGGTCCTTGTACATAACATGGGCAGAACAAGCAATGAGCGGAGCAGGATAAACAACACCTATCACTAGGAAGAAAACACTCTACAAATAACTTTCTTGACGAGAACCCAGGGTTGGAGTCTCAACCACTTTCACGTCTCTCACGAATCCTCAAGACAAAGCTATAAAGTGGACTGCAGTGTAATGCTCAATTCTGCTCCCACTGTGAACACGGCTGTCCGTGGCAGCAGCACCCTCGCATCATTAACTACATGCACTCCATACTCGGCTCACTCCCTCTTCTCCTGCACCCACCTTTCTCCACCACGGCCTTCTGCTGACAGGACAACCACATTCCCCACCCCTGACTCCAGTTCTTTAACGGACCTTCCACTGTGAACCCCCTTGTCCTGCTCATCCCACCGAACCACCACGCCGTACGCACTCTACTTCCTTAACAACGCCCATGATCCCACTCTCCCCAACTGCTCTCTGCATTCCTTCAGCCACTTCACTGCAACCGATTTCCTCATCTGTGATGGTCTATGCGCTGTAACTAAACTAAGCCATCAGAAACACAGGTCACACTTTTTCCCTGAAAAAACCTTCCATCAGGGCCGGCACCGTGGCAAAGCCGCCACCTGCAGCGCCAGCATCTCATAAGGGCACCAGTTCAAGTCTTGGCTGCTCCACTTTCTAATCCAGCTCTCTGCTATGTCCTGGGAAAGCAGAAGATGGCCCAAACGCTTGGGTCCCTGCACCCACATGGGAGACCCAGAAGAAGCTCCTGGCTCCTGGCTTTGGATCAGCCCAGCTCCGGCCATTGCAGCTATTTGGGGAGTAAATCAGCAGATGGACACTCGCTCGCTCGCTCTCTGCCTCTGTAACTCTACATTTCAAATAAATAAATCTATTAAAAAAAAAAAAAAAAAGCAAAAAACCTTTGATGGCTCCCCATGCCTGCAGAGTCAAACTCACTCAAGGAAGGCCTTGGGAGAACGAATCCATCTACTTTTCCAGCCTTTTTCCTTTTTCCCTTGTGTAGAATATACTCAACTCCACAACGCTTGCTGCCCCCAGCTGTGTCTCTGCTGCTCCTCTGTGCCTTCCTGAACGTCTCCCTCCCACCTTTCCCTGACAATGGAAGCCCACAAGGACAGAAACCAGGTCTGCTCCTGCTGCCCAGAGAACAGTGCTTGGCATATGTCGTCAAATGCGTGAACTCCATTCTGCTTCCTAAACCCAACTCAACAATGCTTGCTGCCATGGTACCACCGTCAGGCGGCAAACAGCGCTACTACAGAGAACTTCCCCACGTCTTGGAGGGGATGCGGGAATTCCCAGAGCATTCTGGACCACTCTTAAGGTCTAAAACATAGCTCCTCTGGGGCATACACCCCGCCATGAATGTTCCTGTCAGGTATACATTTATGAATAATCCACCATAATGCCCTGCAATGGCATGGATATACTTTGTTGATACATTTGTTCATTCACAAGGTCAGCACTGGGAGAGCTGACTGTGCCAGACACTCTTCTCACCTGACACACAGCAGTGAAAAATGCCAAAGCCAGGGCCAGCTCTGTGGTACAGAGGGTTAAGATGACCTCTGTGATTCCAGCTTTCAGACTGAGCACCGCTTCAGCGCCAGGTGTTGCACTGCCAATCCAGCTCCCTGCCAGTGTGCCAGGGAAAGCAGAGATGCCACCTGTGCGGGAGACCCAGAGGAAGCTCCCGGCTCCCGGGCTCGTCCTGGTCTGCCCTGGCCATTGCAGCCACTGGGAGAGTGAAGCAGCAGATGGAAGCAAGCAAGCACTCGCTCATTCACTCTCCTCTCTTACTCTGCCTTTCAAGTAAATAAATCTTTAAAAAGGAAAAAGCCATTTATAATAAGGACAAAGATAATCATCAAGGAAACAGGGCAATTTCTGATTATGGTAAATACAATGCAAACAACAGGTGTGAAAAGATCAGTCATTTTCAAAATGCTGATTTATTTACTTTCATTTTATTTGAAAGAGAGTCAGACAAAAATCTTCAATTGGCTGGTTCTCTCCCCAAATGCCCCCGACAGCCACGGCTGGGCCATGATGAAGTCGGGAGCCCAGAACTCAACCTAGATCTCCAACACAGGTGTCAAGGATCCAAGTTCTCGAGTCATGATCTGCAGCCTTGGCAGGAAGGAAGTGTGTGCATCAGGCAGTCAGGAAGTGTGTGCATTAGCAGGAAGGAAGTGTGTGCATCAGGCAGTCAGGAAGTGTGTGCATTAGCAGGAAGGAAGCGTGTGCATTAGCAGTCAGGACGCGTGTGCATTAGCAGGAAGGAAGCGTGTGCGTTAGCAGTCAGGAAGCGTGTGCATTAGCAGTCAGGAAGCGTGCGCATTAGCAGGAAGGAAGCGTGTGCATTAGCAGTCAGGAAGTGTGTGCATTAGCAGGAAGGAAGCGTGTGCATTAGCAGGAAGGAAGCGTGTGCATTAGCAGTCAGGAAGCGTGTGCATTAGCAGGAAGGAAGCGTGTGCATTAGCAGGAAGGACGCGTGTGCATTAGCAGGCTGGATCTAAGCGGAAAGGCCAGGTTCTCCCACGTGGAATGAGGACGCCCCAAGCAGCATCTTAACTGCTGAGCCAAATGCCTGCCCCAGTATGATCAACTCCAATTTAGGAAGATCATCTGCTATGGGCGAGGACTTATGGTACAAGTGGACCACAGGCTGGGCCACTGCTTGGGACAGCCAAATTCCAAGGTTGAAGCCCTGCATCTGCCTCCTATCCAGCTTCCTGCTGATGTGCACAATAAAAGGCAGCAAATGACGGCTCAAGTACTAGGGATCCTCCCACGTACAGGGACAGCAGGATGAGTGCCTAGCTCCTTGTTCAGCCTGGTCCAACCCTGACTGTTGCAGGTGTTCAGGGGAGTAGACAGCAGATAGATCTCTCTCTTCTCATCTGTCTCTTCCTCTCTCTCCCTCACTGTTTCTGAAATAAACAACCTTTAAAAATGATAATCTAAAACAGATAAGATAGGAAAATTCAAAGGTTAATAAAAGTGGTCAAACTGGGGCAGGCACTGTGGCACAGTAGGTTAAGCTTCTGCCTGCAGCACCAGCATCCCATATGGGATTGTGTTCCAACTGCTCCTCTTCTGATCCAGCTCTCTGCTGTGGCCTGGGAAAACAGGCGAAAAGGGCCCAAATGGTTGGGCCCCTGCACCCACATGGGAGACCCACAGGAAGTTCCTGGCTCCTAGCTTCAGAATGGCCTGGCTCCAGCCATTGTAGCCATTTGGGTAGTGAACCGGTAGATGGAAGACCTTTCTCTCTGTCTTTCCCTCTGTCTGTAACTCTACCTCTCAAATAAATAAGTAAATAAATCTTTAAACGAAAAAAAAAAAAAAAAAACTGGTTAAGCCACTTGGCTCACTGATTTCATTTACAGAACTCCAAAGAAAATCACAAATACCAAAAGTCTAACCACAGGGACCAGTGCTGTGGCGCAGTGGGTTAAAGCCCCAGCCTGCAGTGCTGGTTCCAGTCCCGGCTGCTCCACTTCTGATCCAGCTCCCTGCTGATGCACCTGGGAAGGCAGCAGTAGATGCCCCAACTCCTTGGGACCCTGCACCCACACGGGGCATCCGGAGGAAGCTCCTGGCTCCAGATGGGCTCAGCTCTGGCCGTTACGATATTTGGGGAGTGAACCAGTGGATAGAAGACCTCTCTCTCTCTCTCTCTCTGTCTCTCTCTCTGTCTCTGTCTCTACCTCTCTGCTGGCCCTGCCTACCCAGCTGCAGGGGGGGGACTCAAAATCCAATTCTATAGTCGGCTAATTCTTAAGCTGATAACTGTGTATGGTACATGAATGTTATAAATATCCAAATGTCACCTGGCAGAATAAAAGTTCCCCACCCTTAAATTAAAGCCTTAAACAGCATATTGATTTAATGTTTTCCAAATATGGGTAGGTGTCAGCCCTTGGGTTAGGGGAGGTGGGGATCAGGAGTTCTATTTGAAAGTGAATGAACTTAGCTGGCGCCGGGGGCTCACTAGGCTAATCCTCCGCCTTGCGGCGCCAGCACACCGGGTTCTAGTCCCGGTCGGGGCGCCGGATTCTGTCCCGGTTGCCCCTCTTCCAGGCCAGCTCTCTGCTGTGGCCAGGGAGTGCAGTGGAGGATGGCCCAAGTGCTTGGGTCCTGCACCCCATGGGAGACCAGGAGAAGTACCTGGCTCCTGCCATTGGATCAGCGCGGTGCGCCGGCCACAGCACGGCGGCCATTAGAGGGTGAACCAATGGCAAAGAAAGACCTTTCTCTCTGTCTTTCTCTCTCTCTCTCACTGTCCACTCTGCCTGTCAAAAAATAAAAGAAAGAAAGAAAGGAAGGAAGGAAGGAAGGAAGGAAGGAAGGAAGGAAGGAAGGAAGGAAGGAAGGAAGGAAGGAAAGAAGGACGGACGAACTTGAGGTGCTTAGGAGCCATCCTAGAGGATAAACCAAGCAGACTAGACAAGCTCACCTGGAATCTACACACCAAGGTCATCTCACTATCACCAAGAAAACATGTACTTGTATATCTGGGTATAAAAGCATCTAAAATCAGCTTCGGTAGCGGTGATTCCATTTTAGTGTTACTGAGATGATTTTCCTAATTTGGACACCTGCACTACTATTTTAACCATGAATACAGATTTTATTTTTTAAGAAACAAATATTTCATTTTTCTAATTTTTAAGTCAGCTACTGAACAAAGAAATAATATCCATAAAGGAAACCAACAGCTATTGGAGTGAAAGAACTAAATTATGGAGGAAAACAAACAGTTTTCCTAGGTTTTCATCTGGTAAGAACTACTTAGAAATAAAATGTGTGTTGCCATTACAACATTCTCCAACAAAAGAAACAGGAAAAGAAGGCCTAGCTTTGACTGACAATCTCAGGGTGAGCCACTGGGAAGGAGGCGGCTCTCTCAGGCCAGTCTTCGGAGGCCCTGCCAGCCAGGGCCACCAGGCTCACGCACACAGCCTGCCCAGGGCTGTCAACAGAGTTCAAGCCCACTCTAATCTTATGCCCTAGGTAAAAAATTGCAGTGCACAGACACCAGTATCACAATCTTATCAAGCTTAAAGCTGCAAACTAAGCACATGCACCCATAGATCATCTGAGATCTGGAGGGCAGGAGCGATGCCAAAGGCCATTCATTTCTTCCTGCTGCAGTCAGTCTGCCTTTACACCTCCCCGTCATAAAGCTGCAAATCGTCTGTCTGCATTCTGGTCAAAGATGAGAATTTATAACCAGCACCTAATACTGCACTCCTTATACACTGATGTCGCTGATGCACGCCCAAGAGTTCTAACTCGAGGTATGAGAAGGCACCGCTCTTGAACAGCAAGACCTAAGGTTACCACCACGACTTACAGCAACCTGAAGAACAGAGCAGATAGGGTACCTGACTACCACCCTGCCGGTGGAAACAGTGACAGGGAAAAGCAGGACTCATTATTCCCAACTCTCTGTTCACAAGGGCTCCTACAACAGACCCTAATCACACCATGGCCAAGAAGCAGCAGGAGGCACGGGAGCAGATTAAGGAGCCATTTGCAATACCGGCATCCCACATCAGCGTGCTGGTTCAAGTCCCGGCTGCTCTGCTTCCGACGCAGCTTCAAGCTAACACACCTGGGAAGGTAGAGGGCCTCTACCTTGGGCCTCTGCCACCCACATAAGAGACCAGGATGAAGTTCCTGGCTCCTGCCATTCAGGGAACAAACAGTGGATGGAAGACGTCCCTCCCTCTCTGCCTCTCTTCCTCTCTCCCTTTCAAATAAAATAGTACGTCTTAGAAAAAAAAAAAAAAAAAGAGGAGGATGAAGAAAAACTAACTTCAAAAGGTTCATGCAGAATGCATATTATAAAAAACTACAATGGATTTCAATATTTTTTGCAACAAAATAAACTTAAATTTTAACTCCACTTTTCCATGAACTTTTAAAGTACTCTCATATATCAGATCTAATGCTGTCTTCTAAAAGGAAGTGCTCTAATAGTAGGCCACCAAAAATTATTGGCCTGCCTGCGGCGGCTGCAACATTTATTCTATCAGTCCATCTGTGCTATCGAATGCAACGTGAGAAAACACGTTCAAACGTTTCCCGAGATTTAAACAAATAAAAAGCTTACTTCCTAAACAGAAGCTACCAATAGTCAAAGCAGAATTAAGCAAAATGTAAGCAAGAACTGCACATGAAAGCTACTAACCGCGTCGAGCACGACTGAGCGCCGTCCTCTGCTGAGCGCTCACTCCACGCCAGCAGGGCCCAAGCACGGTGCGGACCTCCCTCTACCCAACCTCAGGACCACTGCAGGAGGCCGTGCTGTGATCACTCCACTTCCCGGAGGAACAGAGGAAGCAGAGATTTATGAGAGGGAGACACGGCCAGGTCTATGCCCAAATCCATGACGGCACACTCCAGACCCTCACTCTGACCATCAGGTTGCACTTCCACACTGAAACACAAATACGGGGTCATAAAAAGATAAATTTTTGCTTGCTTTTTTAAGATTCATTTAGTTCAAAGCCAGAGCAACAGAAAATGACAGAGGAAGAGAGAGACAGCCA
This sequence comes from Oryctolagus cuniculus, assembly GCF_051225735.1. NCBI lineage: Eukaryota > Metazoa > Chordata > Mammalia > Lagomorpha > Leporidae > Oryctolagus > Oryctolagus cuniculus. The sequence continues at coordinate 122,867,055 of NC_142876.1, forward strand.
TCTTCCATCCTCTGGATCACTCCCCAAATGGCAACAGCTAAGTCTGGGCCAAGCGGAAGCCAGGAGCCAGGAACTCCACTGGAGACTCCCACGTGGGTAGCAGAGGCCCAGGTACATGGGCCATCTACTGCCTTACTAGATGCACTAATAGGAAGCTGGATCGAAAGCCAAGTCACAAGACTCAAACCGACACTCTGATATAGGATGCCGACTTCAGCAGCGGAGGGTTAACCCACTGCACCAAAATGCAGGCTCCATAATTTTGTATTCTGAAAAGTATTTTCAATTTGGAGATGTACTTAAGCACCCAGCATGTGCCAAGCATTTTTCCAGGTACTGCAAATAATACATCAGCAAGCCAAACAGATAGAAATCCCTGTCCCGAGCGAGGACTCTCCAGAAGCACTTCTCTTGTGTCTTGTTTTCAAAAATGTTCCCAGGGTATCACACATATTACTTGCAAAAACTCTGGAAGGCAGACACCATTTCATTCTCACTTTACAAATAAGGAAACAAACACTGAGAAGCTGAAAATCCTGACAAAAAAAAAAAACACAAGCCAGGGAGTCGGCATCCTGGACGTGACGAGCCTGGCGCTCGGCTCTCCATCTCCAGGCCGTGGCTGACTGCCAAGGCACCTAACTTAAACATCCTCCACAAAAACCCAAACCCAACACATTCATACGCCAACAAACGCGGGCTCCAAATAGATTCCCATACTTGCTGAGACGCTAAGTAACTGTTACAAGTAAACTGTACAGACATACTTCAGTACTGTTCTGCCCTCTAAGTTCCTCACCAGTGATCACCTTTCTAAAACCCAGCTAAGGAGGAAAGGCATCGATTTCTTTTCTTTTTTAAGATTTTATTTCTTTATTTAGAGAGGCAGAGGTACAGAGAGGGAGAGACAGAGAAAGATCTTCCGCCCTCTGGTTCACTCCCCAAACGGCCCCAACAGCCGGAGCCGAGCTGATCCGAAGCCAGGAGCCAGGAGCTTCTTTCAGATCTCTCACGTGGATGCAGGGGCCGAAGCACTTGGGCCATCTTCTACTGCTTTCCCAGGCCATAGCCCAGAGCTAGATTGGAAGACACACACTCAGGACTAGAACTAGACTAGTGCCCATATGGGATGCCAGCGGTGCAGGCAGAGTCTTAGCCCACTACACCACAGTGTCAGCCCCAAAAGGACTCAATTTCCAAGCAGCAATGTCACTACTAAGAAACCTGAAACCTAAACTTATGTTGCCAGTATTACAATTTTAAAAAAGACTCTCATTCTTAGAAACTATTTTTAAGTAAGCCCTAAAGCTTTGTTGATTTTTTCAACTTAAAAAAAAAAAAAAAAGTTCCTTTCAGGATATGAAATAAGGCTATCATTGTAGTATATCAAACAGGGAAAACTATGAAATTAGATTCAAAATCTATTTAACAAACAGTGTAACCTTTAATAAATACCACAAAAGATAAGGCCTGTGTTTGTAATTATTTTTTAAGAAAAACACTAACAGGGGCCAGCCCTGTGGCACAGCAGGTTAAAGCCCTGGCCTGAAGCGCCGGCATCCCATTCGAGAACCAGCTGCTCCAGTTCGGATCCAGCTCTCTGCTATGGCCTGGGAAAGCAGTAGAAGATGGCCTATGTCTTTGGGCCCCTGCACCCATGTAGGAGACCCGGAGGAAGCTCCTGGCTCCTGGCTTCGGATAAGCGCAGCTCTGGCGGTTGCAGCCGATGGGGGAGTGAACCAGCGGATGGAAGACCTCTCTCTCAGTCTCTACCTCTCTCTGTAACTCTTTCAAATAAATAAAATAAATCTTAAAAAAAATTTAAAAAAAGAAAGAAAAACACTTACTCATGGAAGATTTAAATTTTGGCTTTTCCATATCTAAAAAAACCAAACACCTTAAATTATCATTTAATTCTGAATATTCAGCCAGCAGGCTGACAATTTTTTCCTTTGTTTTTATCAAATGTGTTCATAAAGGATATCAGCAATTCTTACACGATGCCCAAGTTATGAATTTTTAAAAATACACATAAGCTATAGCTTCCAAAAGTGGTCTACGACGCATCTTGTTTACAAAAGGTGATTTCTAAGCAAAAAATTCAAACTTCAGTAAGCAGTGCCCCACTTAAACGGGTCCGCGGTTAAGGAAGGACTACATGGAAATGGGTGGAATTCTGGAACATGCAACCCGTCATTAAGACTTCAGTAAATCAGGACCATGACAGCTAAAGGGGGTGAGTTGTACCTATGCTCACACTATCTGCCTGCAAAAGCCAATGAAAAGAAAACTGAAAAAATACTTTCTCTGCAGTTTCAGTCTTGGGAGTGACCGAAATGGTAAGAATATCTTAAACACAGCGGACACAGAATCAGAGCAGTATCTAACTTCAGCTTAAAACCCCTGCAACTGTTCTTTACCAATAAAGTTAAAAACACCAAGGAACAAAGTGATTCCCCAAAGTTCAACATGCCTGTGAAGTCTGTCCACAGACCCTCTCAGTGGGCGTGCACTTTCTGGAAAGCGATTTGGCCTTGAGACTTCAAATGTGTTCATATCTTTTGACCCAGTAAAGCCAACTCCAGAACTCATCCTCAGGAAATGCAGATTAAAATGATACAGCAAAACCCTGGAAACCACTCCAGTGCCCAACAAGGAACAACCAACTATATTATGGCATATCCATAAGACATATCCTAAGGGAATAACCGCAAAGGTATCTAAAGGGGTTGTAGCCACAGAGAAACTCATGATGGGGGTGGGCTCTGTGTCGCAGTAGCTTAGGCTGCTGCCTGCAATGCCAGCATACCATATGGGCACCAATTCAAGTCCCGGCTGCTCCGCTTCTGCTCCAGCTCCCTGCTAACGCACCTGGGAAACCAGTGGAAGGTGGCCCAAGTATTTGGGTCCCTGCACCTGAGACCCAGAGCTCCTAACTCCTGGGATGGATAGGCCCAGCTCCAGACACAACAGCCACCTGGAAGTGAACCAGCAGATGGAAAACCTTTCTCTCTCTCCCTCTGTCTGTAATTCCACTTCTCCAGTAAATAAATAAAAATCTTTAAAAAAAAAAAGTCTCAAGCCAAACCTTGTAAAAGGAGAAATGCTAGAACAGACAAGTGGTTCTTCCTACTTCATACTATTTTTTTCAATATTTCACTAGCAGGCCTGCTTTTCGAGGATAATCAGTGGGAAAAGTCTTCTAAAAACAGTCTCTCTCTCTGCAGGCATAGAGCATTTTGCATGCATGTTAAGCGAGCATCCATTTAGGGTATGAGAAATTTTAAATGTCCATTAAGTGGTGAGGCATCCTCTAAGACAGGCCTTTGAAATGCATTACTGTACAGTGTCATCTTCATAATGAGAGCACTTGGCCTTAAGACTCTCGGTCCACATGAAAAACACGCTGGGTGGGGGAGGGGTAAACATGGCAGGGCACCTCCCAGGCCACACCTGGACCCAGATGAAGACACCACCTCAAGATAGCAATGGCTCTGGCAGTCCAGTTTTAGAAATGTTCATGCCGGCGCCGCGGCTCACTAGGCTAATCCTCCACCTTGCGGCGCCGGCACACCGGGTTCTAGTCCCGGTCGGGGCGCTGGATTCTGTCCCGGTTGCCCCTCTTCCAGGCCAGCTCTCTGCTGTGGCCCGGGAGTGCAGTGGAGGATGGCCCAAGTGCTTGGGCCCTGCACCCCATGGGAGACCAGGAGAAGCACCTGGCTCCTGCCATCGGATCAGCGCGGTGCGCCGGCCATTGGAGGGTGAACCAACGGCAAAAGGAAGACCTTTCTCTCTGTCTCTCTCACTGTCCACTCTGCCTGTCAAAAAATAAAAAAAAATAAAAATAAATAAAAAATTTTTTAAAAATTAAAAAAAAAGAAACGTTCAACACCTAAACTTGACCCACAGTGTATTTTCTTTAGAAACTGTTTTGGGGGATTGAGCTGCTGCCTGCATCGCCAGCATCCCTCAGGGGCAACGGCGGCTCCACTTCCGATCCAGTGAACCAGAGGATGGAAGATCTCTGTGTGTGTCTCTCTCTCTCAGTAACTCTGCCTTCCAAATAAAAAAATCTTAAAAAAAAAAAAAAAAAAAAAAACTTGTTTGCAATTCATATCCAGAAGTAATTTAGAAATAAGCCATATAATCAAAAACTATTTCTGACTTTTAAATATGTTACTGATAAAATAATATTTGATTTTTAAATATACTGAGGGTGGTTCAGCAACAACAATGCCTGTTGCACAGTGATTTTATGTCTAAACTCATCCCATTACTCCTGCTTTCCACAGGACCACTCCATCCCTAAATTCATCTCCATGTGTATGCTAACACGTATATAATACATGGACACATTATTCATGTCCATATATAATGTGAAAGAACATGCTGACAAGGCCTGGATTTGCAATGTTATTCATAGAAATTCAGAAAGGAACTTACTGGGGGCAGCACTGTTGTGTGGTGGGGTAAGCCACCGCCTACAGCACTGACATCCCATGTGGGCGCCAGTTTGTGTCCCAGCTGCTCCACTTCCGATCCAGCTCCCTACTTATGCACCTAGGAAAGCAGCAGAAGATGGCACATGTGCTTGGGTCCCTGCACCCATGTGGGAGATCTGGAAGAAGCTCCTGGCTTTGGCCTGGCCCAGCCCCAACCATTGCAGCCATTTGGGGAGTGAACCAGCAGATGGAAGACGGTTCTCTGTCTCTCCCTCTCTCTCTGAAACTCTGCCTTTCAAATAAATAAAATAAATCTTTTCAAAGAAGAACTTACTACAAAAAAGATGTCTGAAGGATTAAGATCTCCCAATTCACAGCACTATGGCTCTAAGCTCAGCTGGACCTCAAGAGGCAGGTGAAGGTGGTCATGTGGCACAGGTGTTAAGACACCACATCGTACCTGCAGCGCCTACAGCCATGTTCCTGCTCCACTTCCTACTCCAGTTTCCACGGGAGACAGCAGGTGCCAGCTCAAGTGCCCGCGTCCCTGCCTCCTAAGTAGGAGACTGGAGCCAGCTCTTCACTCCTGTACTCAACCTGGCCCAGCCCGGGCTATCATGGGCATTGGGAATACACCAGTGAACGGAAGGTCTGTCTCTCTCTCAAATAAAATGAAAACAAATGAATACATAAGTAACTTTAGAAGTAATAAGGAAGATTTAAATCATAAAAAATAGAGAGGCAGACAGGAAAAGTAACACAGGCACGAGTTCGGGATTCTATCTCTGCTACTTTTCAGCTCCAGGATTTTCACTGAGCCTCAGATCTCCTAACTGCACCTGTAAGAGGGTAAGGTCATACTAATTACAGCTCCTACACACACTTAACAAACTTACTCTAGATTTAGACTCCTACATACCAAGTATGCTCTTTTCCTAATTCTCAGCAAAAAGTTTTCTTTGAATTAACCTTTCAGGTAGTAACAATTTGCAAAACTACAGATGAGTATTTATATTATTCATTTTAAAGGACATAATGTCTATGAAATTTATCCTGTCACACTGGCAAATGCTATTAAATATTTCTTAATAACCATATCATAACCTAACCAAAAAGCCCAGTTAAAAATAAGTATTACTCAATATACATCGCACATGACACATGACTCATTACACAATCCCCGCCAGAGAGGAGAGATGTGCAGCATTTCATTCTCCTAACACTGGTAACATCTGTTGTTGAAATGTCCCAAATAAAAGAACACTATGTACATCCAGTGTCTCTACAGGCAACCCTAAGAGTTGTACTTTTCAAAGACTGAACTTCTCTGTAGCTCAGCATCCTAATCTTTAGAACTGGAATAAATCAGACACACACGCTAACTCAACCTCACAAACCTTCTGAATAAGTTAAACATCTATTAACTCCTTCTTAACTTTTAAGGCCGATGTGGGGATGTTTCAATTTGATGTTTATAAAAAAAAATGCTGCTTACAAAAGGAAAACTGACTTTACCTACAAGCCTTCCACAGCTGGGAAGTTACGTGTTGACTCTGAACAACCAGCCAGCTTTCCGAGTGACACACAAACCACCTCCATTTCTGATTCTGTAAGGCAAGCACTTTACAGAGACTACTGTAGTCTTTTTTTTTATTTAAGGTAAGGCTAAATTGATTTTTTGGACACTGTTTCCATGTAAAAATCTAAAATCATCTTTAAGCTGCCTTGTGTCTCCTCTTAACAGGTTCTGTGAGAATCCCTGACCACGGGCAAGCATGTGGTCTAGCAGTACCCCACATCCAAGCGCCTGGAGTCCCAGCCTGGCTCCAGCTGTTCTGGCTCCGGCTCCCGAGGAGCTGACGCAGCCCCTGGGAGGCCGCACTGAGGGCTAACCAGACTCCTGCCACCACCCACCAGGGAAACCTGGGTTCACTTTTCAGGCTCCCCCAGTCCCAGCCTCTGTGGCCATCTGGGGAGTACACTAGGGGGTGGGAGTTCTCTCAGCCTCCCTCTCGGTCTCAGTCACTCTCTGGCTCTTGATGTCTAAATAGAGCTTACAAGGAAAAACAAAAATAGATCAAGTTAGCATTTAAACTTTTTTTTCTGAGGTGAGCGTTGTGATGTAGAGAGTAAAGCAGCGGCCTGTGGTGCCGGCATTCCCAGGTGGGCGCCAGTTCAAGTCCCGGCTGCTCCACTTCTGCTCCAGCTCCCTGCTAATGCACCCGGGAAGGCAGTGGAAGACGGCCCCAGTACCCAGGCACCTGGTACCCACAAGGGAGACTGGGAAGCAGCTCCTGGCTCGCCGCTAGCCCAGGTGCCCTCCCCTGGGGGGGGGGGGGTGTCTCATGGTGAGCAAACCAGTGGATGGAAGATCTCCTTATCTCTCAAACTCTTTAAACAAATCTTTAAAAGAAACTTTTTTCAGCATCTTAAAGGCCACAGTCAAGTATGATTGTTCTTAAAACTAATGTTTTTACTTGACAAATTGTAATTTACGTATTTATGGTGATAGTGTGGTGTGTGGACACACACAACAGAAAGCTATCAGGGGCCGGCGCCGAGGCACAGTAGGTTAATCCTCCACCTGCAGCGCCAGCATCCCATATGGGCGCCAGTTCGAGTCCCAGCTGCTCCTCTTCCAGTCCAGCTCTCTGCTGTGGCCTGGGATAGCAGTGGAAGATGGTCCAGGTCCTTGGGCCCCTGCACCCACGTGGGAGACCTGGAAGAAGCTCCTGGCTCCTGGCTTCAGATCAGCACAGCTCCGGCTGTTGAGGTCATTTGTGGAGTGAAGAGTGGATGCAAGACCTCTCTGTCTCTCCCTCTCACTGTCTGTAACTCTACCTTTCAAATAAATAAATATTAAAAATTTTTAAAAAAGAAAACGATTAAATCAAGCTAATTAACACATTTGTCACTCACATTTTTACGGTAATAGATCTTGTAATAGAATCTGTCCACACCATTCTAACCAAAAAGAGCTGTCTAACGTTAATAATCGAACTAGCCCACTTTCGAGCCCGACAGTTTTGCAGAAACTGCTCTTCTTAAAATAATCTCACGGGGGAAAAAAGGGGGAAGGCCAACCGCCTCTGGCGTGCTCACTTCCCACAATCCAGACTGCGACGCGGTCCGGGGGAACAGGGGAGGGTCCAGGGCGGCCCCTCCAGGCTTCCTCCTGAAACGGGCGACCCGTCCCTCGCCTCTCCCCTCCCCACTCCTCGGCGCCAGCCCGCAGGAAACCTATCATGTAACAGCGGAGCAGGCAAGGGCTGCAGGCAAGGGCTGCCAGGCGGCGGGGCCGCACTTCAGACCCGGCTCGCCCGGCGTCGGAGCAACGAGCCGTGCCAGGCGCGACGTGCGAGGCCACCACCTCCAACAACAGGTCCGCCGAGGCTGGCCGACACAGCCGCCACTCCGCTGCCCACGGCGCTGCCGGACAGCCGCGGGGGAAGGCCGCACCCAGCACACACGCACGCTTTTGTTATCAGCTCCGAGGGCACGAGCTCCACGCCGCACCCGCCAGCCGCGCGCACCCCCGGCGGGACCCCCGACGCTCTACCCGCCACGGCAGAGGCTCGCCCTCCGGCGGCCTCTGAGTCACTCCTGTCGCCAGACCGGTCGGACGGCTTGCGTCCAGTCCGAGGATCTGCACAGCCATCTGGGGGTGGGCGCCGCCCCGTCTCCCCGGGGCGTGCGACCCAGGCCGGCCGCCCCGCCAGCGCGGGCCATACCCACGTCGTCCTCGGCGCAGTCGCCCCAGCGCGAGGCGGCGATCACGGTCCGCAAGCCGCCCAGCCCGGGGCCCCCGGCCAACGAACACCGAGGGCGGCCCCGCGGCCCGAGCGACCCGGCCCCGAACTCCGCCGCGGTGCGCACGACGCGGGAGGCGGGCGGACCAGCTCGCCAGACCGCGGCCGCGGGAAAACCACGGCCTCCAGCTGGCCCCCACGGGGCACCCGAGGCCGACCGCGGCCCCCAAGCACCGCGAGCGCGGGTGGACCCTCGCCGAGCCCCGCGCAGGCCACGACGCCGAGCTGGGCCGCCGCGGACGCGGGAGGCGCCGGGCCCCGCCGCCCCACCCCGCGACCCCGGCCCCGCCGCGCCGCCGGCCGGCTGCTCACCGCGATGACATTGACGAAGGTGGTCTTGCCCGAGTACTGCAGCCCCACGAGCGTGAGCTCCATCTCCTCCTTCCAGAAGAGCGAGCGGAACCAGTCCAGCAGGCGGGAGATGAGCGCCAGCATGGCGGCGGCCGGAGCGACGACCCGGGGCGCGGCGGCGGAGGCGGCTTCCACACGGGCGGGCCTCGGCCCGGACCCCAACGGCTGCTCGGGGCCCGGCGCAACGCGGGCGGAGACGGGCGGCGGCGGCCGAGCCGGGGAGCCGAGCGGTCATGTGACCCGCCCCGCCCCAGCGGGCTCCGCGCGGCCGCCGCCGCCCACGGCAAGAGCGGCGCAGTTGCGCGACCAGGGCGGCCGCCGCCTGCAGCGCCTCCTGCCGGGGCCTCCTGGCAGCGGGCCGCGCGCCGCGCTCCTCGCTCGGGGCGGCTCCGTTCCCCGAGCCGTCGGTGCCGGGCTTCGCGTGCTCGCTGTCCGTCTCCTGTGTGCGAGACGACCCACGCACCGGTGCAGCGGGAAGCTGAGGAGACCCCCAGCACCCTGAGGGGCAGCTTAGACCCCAGGACCCGAGAGCCCGGCGGGCCTGCGAGGGCTCTGCGCACTGGCGGGGACTGGGCCCCGAGTGGGCTTGGGCAGCGGGCGAGCGGGGAGAGCCGCCCCGTTCGTGCGTCGAAGCTCGCACAGGCGGATACGTGCGGGAGCGGCCGTGGAGGGGATTCCGGGGGTCTCGTGCCTGCCCACACCCCTTAACGAGCGGCAGGCGGCGGCCCCGAGCCCCGGACCTGTCGTGCTTGGAGTCACTGAGGGTGCTGACGTGGGGTGACGTCATCAAGAGGCCGGCAGCCTCGGGCACTGCCGGGGACCGCGCTCCCGAGATGAAGCGGGGAGGATGAAGCGGGGCTTCGGTCAGCACCGCTGCAGCGGCGCCACGCAGCCTCCCGCCATCTGAGGCGGGTGGGCGCAGCGGAGAGTCCGGCGGGGACAGGGGACGAGGTGGGCGGGGCAGGGGCGGAGCCGGGCGGGAGCTGGGGGTCGAGGTGGGTGGAGGCAGGGACAGGGGCGGAGCCGGGCGGGGGCAGGGGGCCAGGTGGGCGGGGGCGGGGGAGGGGGGCGAGGTGGGCAGGGGCAGGGGCGGAGCCGGGCGGGGGCAGGGGGTCGAGGTGGGCGGGGGCAGGGGGCGAGGTGGGCAGGGGCAGGGGCGGAGCCGGGCGGGAGCTGGGGGTCGAGGTGGGTGGAGGCAGGGGCAGGGGCGGAGCCGGGCGGGGGCAGGGGGCCAGGTAGGCGGGGGCGGGGGCAGGGGGCGAGGTGGGCAGGGGCACGGGCAGGGGCGGAGCCGGGCGGGGGCAGGGGGCCAGGTGGGCGGGGGCGGGGGCAGGGGGCGAGGTGGGCAGGGGCAGGGGCGGAGCCGGGCGGGGCAGGGGGCGGAGCCGGGCGGGGGCAGGGGGCCAGGTGGGCGGGGGCGGGGGAGGGGGGCGAGGTGGGCAGGGGCAGGGGCAGGGGCGGAGCCGGGCGGGGGCGGGGGGCCAGGTGGGCGGGGGCGGGGGGGCGAGGTGGGCAGGGGCAGGGGCGGAGCCGGGCGGGGGCAGGGGGTCGAGGTGGGCGGGGGCAGGGGCGGAGCCGGGCGGGAGCTGGGGGCTTAGGTGGGTGGAGGCAGGGGCAGGGGCGGAGCCGGGCGGGGGCAGGGGGCCAGGTAGGCGGGGGCAGGGGGCGAGGTGGGCAGGGGCAGGGGCACGGGCGGAGCCGGGCGGGGGCAGGGGGCCAGGTGGGCGGGGGCAGGGGGCGAGGTGGGCAGGGGCAGGGGCAGGGGCGGAGCCGGGCGGGGGCAGGGGGCCAGGTGGGCGGGGGCGGGGGCAGGGGGCGAGGTGGGCAGGGGCAGGGGCGGAGCCGGGCGGGGCAGGGGGCGGAGCCGGGCGGGGGCTGGGGGCTTAGGTGGGTGGGGTGCAGGGGCGGAGCCGGGCGGGGGCTGGGGGCTTAGGTGGGTGGGGTGCAGAGGGCGGAGCTGGGAGTGCCTCGGTGGCCGCAGTGGCTGACGCTTCCGAGTTCTGAACCCGCACTTAACAAATCTATTTTTGCCCTAAACCGCAACACGATGGTTATTTAAAACCAATGACGGGGTGGACTAAGGAAGGAGTCGGCACGCGCCTTCGGGCCGCTCTTGAGTAACCGGTCACCAGCACCTGCACACACGTGGAGTGGGGCGCTTCCTCTTGTGTTCAGGGCTGTGTAGCCTCCATGGCTCGCTGGCAGTTCAGTACCTTCAGCAACAACCAAGCAGCAGTGGGCACCTGGCAGGGTGCTGCGCACACCCCTCGGGGCCCTGGCGTCCAGCCGCAGCCCCGCTCCCTGCTCCAGCGTCCTCCTGACGCACACTAAGACCCCTGGACCTTGGTCTGGAGCAGCGCTGAGAGAACGGGGACGCAGGATCACCTGCTCACACGTGCGACATCAGGCAGGGCTGGCGGAACCCTCTTACCACCGGAAAGCTGAGGCTTGGGGGGGACGGATTGTAGAATGATCATCTCCCTCAGGGCAGGGAGCAGCTCTGCCTACATCGTCGTGAGGGAGGAGCCGCGCAGCTCAGGGGCCATGCAACCCCGCCTCTCGGGGGTCTGTTTTATTAGCTTCCCCTTTCTCCCAGGAGATAAGAGGTTTGGCCAGAGAATGAGACTGGTGTGACACACGGTAAGTTTCTACTGGCCACGTGAGGGACAGCAGAGAAGCCTCATCCACAGGACAGCTGGCCAAGTCAAGGAGCCAGAATTCTCCACCGGCCCTGGGCGTCCTTGCAGGGCTGCCAGGGGCGGGGTGTCCGCTCCGGGTGTCCAGGAAGCTGGATCAACAGCCAGCCAGGAAGTCCTCTTTGAAAGGAGCACTCCTGGCTGTTTCTAAGAGGAGCCAACCCCATTCCATGAAAACCCAATCATGACAGATTCGCAGACAGAAGGCAGAGCCTGGGGGTGTGGGGCGGGAGGAAGGGCCCCAGGGTGCAGTCCCAGAGCCTGCAGGAGAGAAACGCTTCTGGGATCACACAGGCCTCCTCTGGGCTCTGGACGCTAAACAGCTGGGTGGCCCTGGGCCAGTCACCTCCCCTCTCTGGGTGTAGCAGGGATGGGGATCCTTGGAGAGACCCCCAGCTAGACTCTGCACAGGTCCTGTCTTCACTGGTGAGAATACAGCCACGAGACACGGGTAGAGGTGACCAGGGGAGCAAAAGGGACAGCTGACGCTTAGCAGTGACTGTGGGCAGCCTCACGACAGACAGGACAGCGCAGTGCTCAGCGCAGGGCCCGAGTGAGACCTCCGAGGAGGCCAGGCATGGGGTGGGGCTGCAGGCGGCGCTCTCCACAGGTGTCCTGGAGCTTCGAGGAGTGAGGAGTGGGCGTGCCGCCTGCAGCCAGGGAGTCTGCAGGGAAGGTGACTGGATTGGAGGGGTGCACACAGCGAGGGTGTAGGTCGTCCTCGGCTCCCTTCCCTTCCTGCCCACCTGCCATGCCCACATGATGCACAGAGGTTTGGATGAGAACCTCCTTTTCTAGAGTCTGAGGATTCCACAGCAGCCCGGCTGCAAAGTTAGAAAGGAGTTCCTGTGCAGTAACGGATAATTCTTCTGAAAAATAGCCGTTTCGGGGGCTGGCACTGTGGCTCCTCGGATTAAGCGGCCACCTACAGTGCCAGCATCCTGTGTGGGTGGCAGTTTGAGTCCTGGGAGCCCCACTTTGGATCCAGCTCCTTGCTAATGTGCCTGGGAGAAGCAGCGGAAGATGGCCCAAGTGTTTGGGCCCCTGCCACCATGTGGGAGACCTGGAAGAAGCTCCTGGGTCCTGGCTCTGGCCTGACCCAGCCCCAGGCATGGCAGCATTTGGGAAGTGAACCAGCAAATGGAAGACCTCTCTCTCTCATTGTCTCAATCTGCCTCTCCTCCCCTCCCCCCCCCCATAACACTGCCTTTCAAATAAATCAATCTGGGGGGGCAATTTTTAGAGAAGTTTCAGGTTTGCAGGAAACAGAAGAATGCAGTTTCCCCTTGTCCTTTCCCAGCCACGTGTGTGACAGCTGTCAGCCAACATGGCCTACAGGTTACACGAGGCTCACCTCGGTGCCGTGTGTCCTGTGGCTCTGGACAGACGCATAATGTCAGGCACCACCATCACAGTGACGTGCAGCAGTGACAGTAGTGTGTGACATCAACCATAAGGTTTATGGTTTGAGTATCTACAGGAAACAGTGATCGAATGCTAAGACATTCGATGTTCGCTAAGACAAGGATCGTGAACGGAACAAGGAGACAACCACCTGACCAGCTTGCAGGTGAAGAGAGTCAGAGGGTTTGACAGAGCCAGGCCTGGGGCTGTTCTGAATAGTGCACTCCTAGGAGAACACCCCAAAGTGTTTGTGGGAAAATGGATCTAACTGACAAGTGATGTTTGGTGCAAAACATTTTGAGATCCATTCATAGGTTTTCCATCCATGCATTTTCCAAACTATGAATTGTTTCAAGACCCGGGAAATGCATGGATTTCAAAAAGTTTCTGCACTGAATCGTGTCCCAGGAACTTGTTGCAAGTGTCCTTGTTTGTGTCTCAGTCTCTTCTCTGTAACCCACTCGTTAACTGGGTTACTGTCAGGTGCTCTGTGATAAACCTGTCTATGACAGAGAAATCAAAACAGGTGTGTGGCACAGAGGGTTAAGGCACCGCCTGTGACACCAGTATCCCATACTGCAGCAAAGGTTCAAGTCCCAGCAGCTCCTTTTCCAATCCAGCTCCCGACTAATATGCCTGGGAGAGCAACAGATGACAGCCCTAGTGCTTGGGACCCTGAGGATGTACACAAGACAGGGAGTCAGGAAGGGATGAAGAGCTGACAGAGCTGATGTTGTGGCATAGCGGGTGTCCCAGCTGCTCCATTCTAATCCAGCTCCCTGCTGGTGGCCTGTGGGAAGCAGCAGAGGATGGCCCAAGTGTTTAGGTCCCTGACATCCACGTGCGAGACCTGGATGAAGATCCTGGCTCCTGGCTTTGGCCTGGCCTAGCATTGGCCATTGAGGCCATCTGGAGAATGAACCAACAGATGGAAGATCTCTCTCTCTCTCTCTTTCTGGCTTTCCCTCTCTGGCTTTCAAAATAAATATATCATTAAAAAAGAAAAAAGAAATCTGAGGACGGCCAGCACCCACACCATGTGCATTGCTCAAATCTCATCACCTCCCTTTGGACCCAACAGGGCTGAAGGTGAGGCACACCCACTCGTCACGGCACAGCTCAGCTGAGCCTCAGGTCAGACTCCAGGTGCCAGAACACCTTCCTGGAGACCACCCCAGGCACTGCAGCCCTACCCCAAATCCTGTCTCTTTGGGGTCTTCAATCAGGCCCCAAGCATGTCCCCACCCTCTAAGAGGACGACCCCAGCCTGCACGGGCATAGTTCTCTGGAGGTTGCCGGCGTGGGCCACCCTTCTGCCTTCCAGTAAATCTTGCTCTTCCATCACCTCTGCCTCTGTCTTTAGGTGGTGTTCCCACACCCGGAAGATAAGAACCTTGACTGTCTAGCTGAGGGGGTCCTCCAAGCCAGCCAGAGCTCTCGATCCCCACAACCCTGCCCCCACATGGGAGACCCAGACACAATTCCAGGCTCCTGGCCTCAGTTGGGCCAGGCCTGACTGTTGTGTCCATCTGGGGAGTAAATCAGCAGATGGGAGATTCTCTCCCTCCTCTCTCGCTCACTCTTCCTTTCAAATAATAAAGAAGAATCAAAAGCAAAGTGAAACAAAAGAGAAGCATGCCTAGCCAAGGATAGAGACCTCCAACGCTGGGAGACACCTCAGGTCTCCTCGGAGATGGTGGACACCGCTGGGGGTGGGGGTCTAAGGACTAGGCGGCCAGTCAGGGAGGCTGGCACGGTGTGTGTGGTAGGGCCAAGCCACTTTCTCCTCCCACGTCTTGCCTGGGCTCAGCTGCTTCCCTCCAGTGGGAGTGGCAGTGTCTACCTCTCCTGGTGCCCACAGGTATGGCCAGCCCTCTGCTGGCCCCCAGAGAATGCCCTTCCAGAGCCCAGCATCTGATAAGCAGGTCCCCTTCCTGTGACTCGGCCTGAAGCTGGGCACACACGCTCAGATGTCTCAGGCAGCAGTCCCCTGGGCCCCAGCCTCCCGGGGTCCGGGGGAAAGCTCTCTCCCTGGGTTTAGCCTGCAGACAAGAGCTCCCTACCCCAAATCTCGCAGCGTGGGGGTAGGGGGAGGGCTGGACGCCTCCCCAGAGCCCTTTCAGATGCTGGCTTTCCTGTAGTTTCCTGCCCAGGGTCTGTGACAAGGGGACAACGCCAGGCACAGCAGCCGTGCCGGGAACTGCGGGCAACATGCACACCCTCCCCCTGCAGCCCACCCACCCCCACTGTCGCACCCTCTGCCTTTCATATCTTCTCCTTGGACATCGTTTGCCTATATTTTGTTGAAGCCCTAAAGCGACCTTTGACGGCAGAACCCAGAGGCAGGTCTGGAAAGGTGTGATCTAACAGCTCATCCGCCCATCCCCCCGAAGGTGTCACAGGGAGTCCACCAGCAGGTGAGCCTGCCTGCAGGTGAGTCCCCCCACCCCACCCCATCCCGCAGCAGATGAAACCCCACTCACTGTGCCCGCAGGGGGAGGCCGGAACTGGGCAGCATGTGGAGGACCCTGCAGAGTTTAATCTGCTGCCAAGTCAGCTTCAAAGCCATTAGCATAAAAACCCCCTGTGCAGGTGCACAGGGCAGGCCACAGAAGTCATGAGAATGGCACCGCGTCTCCCACTGAGCTGTGGCCTAAAATAATCTGAGGCATGGAAGCCCGCCTGCAGCGGAAGATACTCGCATTCCAGACATAAGTGCTGGCCTGAGAGGTATTTTTATAAAGCCATTTATATCAGGCTGGCCCACTTCCCATCCAGCTCCTTGCTGCTGCGCCCAGGAATGGCCCCAGTCCCTGGATTCCTGCCACCCATGTGGGAAACTGGCATGGAGCCCCAGGCCCTGGGTTCCTCAGGCCCAGCCCCCACCTCATATCCAAGTGACCAAGTCGATGGAAGCCTACTTGCTCCCTCTCTGACTCCACCTTTCAAATAAACAAATCTGAGAGAAAAGAAAATCAAAGAAGGAAGGAAAGAAAGGATCAAAAAGATAATACACACATTCCATTAAAAAAAAAAAGACCTGCATTGTGGCACAGTGGACTAAGCCTCCCCTGCAGCACTGGCATCCTGTATGGGCACTGGTTCGAGTCCTGGCTGCTCCTCTTCTGATCCAGCTCTCTGCTGATGCACCTGGGAAAGCAGCAGAAGATGACGCAAGTCTTTGGGTCCCAGCATACACATGGAGGACCTGGGAAAAGCTCCTGGCTCCTGCCTTCAGATGGGCTCAGCTCTGGTCATTGCGGCCATCTGGGGAGTGAATCAGTGAATGGAAGACCTCTCTCTGCCCTTGCCTCTCTGTAATTCTGCCTTTCAAACAAATAAATAAAAATTAAAAAAAAATTTTTTGTTTAAAGCAGCTTATATCCTGAAGAGCCTGATGGGTGTGGAGGCTGGGAACAGCCCAGACGGGCCTAAGGCAGGTAGCCAGCGCCACCCTCAGCACAGCTGCCCCCGCGGCAATGGCTGTGGGTGACCCGTGCATTGTCCTTCCTCGGCGGCGGCGGCACTAGGATCAGGCACCTGGATCAGGCTCTCATTTGCGCGAGTCTCTGGGCTGAGCACTCCAGTCCACGTCCTAGAGCCCTCACCCCGCCTATCTGGAGAGGGATGGAATGCTCCGGAGTTCCAGATGCCAGCCAGGGCCCAGGAAGCCAGCTAACTCACCCACTGTTGCAGTTCAGTTTTCCATTTCAAACACTTATTGTCATTATTACAGGCAAACAGCCAGAGACAGAGACGCACACATCTCCTCTCTTCTGGCTCATGCCCTAAATGCCTGCAACAGGCGGGCCTGGGCCAGGTCAAAGCCAGAAGCAAGGACCTCCATCCGGGTCTTCCTGGGGGGCAGGAATCCAGGTCCTAGAGCCATCATCTGCTGCCTCCCAGGGTGTATGTTCCTAGGCACTGGGAGCTGAGCCCAGCCTTCAGCCCAGGCACTCTGATACGGGATGTGGGTGTCCCCGGTGGCCGAGCAGCTGCCCCCAGTCACAGTTTTCTGTAGGATTTTGCGTTGGTTTACAAACATGTTGTCTGAGTGCATGCACATGTGTTTATATGTATTTTCTGTTAAGGGGGTTTTCTAAAGTGACGCAAAGTACAACGTGCTACCCTGAAAGTCGCCCTTTGGCACTGGCAATAGTGTAAGCACACTTGTGTCAGGATTTATGATTCTGCCTCATTCCATGGACCAAAACAGTCTCTATAAACCTCAGTTTCTCTGTTATCAACACGCAAAGTTAATCTCTATATGCAAAGCACCTGGTTAGCACTCAGTAGGTCCTCAAGAAATCACAACTGTTGCTGTCACAATCAGCTATCACTAATTAAGATGCACACGGGTTTGCCATGAGAGGAGTTGCATTTTGTTTGTTTTAATTTAATGTGGTTGTCCTAAAGCAACTAAAACCTGCCGTGTGGGTCCAGCGCTGTGGTGCAGCGGGTGAAGCTGCCACCTGAAGTTCTGGCATCCCATATGGGCTCCAGTTCGATTCCCAGATGCTCTACTTCCGATCCAGCTCTGCTATGGCCTGGGAAAGCACTGGAAGATGGCCTAAGTGCTTGGACTGCTGCACCTGCATGAGAAACCCAGAGAAAGCTCCCAGCTCCTGGCTTTGGATTGGCACAGCTCCAACCACTGCGGCCATCTGTGGAGCGAACCAGAGGATGGAAGACCACTCTATCCCTCCCTCTGCCTCTGCCTCTCTGTAACTCTGCCTTTCAAATAAATAAATGAATTAAAAAAAAAAAAAACCTGCCACGTTCAAGCTGCCTGCCAGCTGTCTCTGGGTGTTCTGCTCTGAGGGCTTGGCTGTTGTGGGCTCCAAGAGACAAAGGAAAAAATAGACAGCTGGGAATGGATGTTTAAGGGACTATAATGAGGCTCAGAGAGGCAGAGACAATGCAAAACAAGTGAAACCAAGAGTCAACCTGACCACAGAAGATGCAGAGAGAAGGCTCTGCCCGATGCACACAGCTCTGGAGACCCCTGCTGGGTTCACAGAGGTCCACCGAGCAGCACGAGAGCCATGCGGACACCTGTAGTCCCCCGACAGCCCCCCGCGGTGCTCCTGCTTTATGAACCAGTGAAGTGCCGTTTGCTCCAGCGGTACAGACTGCAAACTGAAGCCACTGATCTTTTTTTTTTTTTTTTTTTTTTTTTTTTTTGACAGGCAGAGTGGACAGTGAGAGAGAGAGACAGAGAGAGAAAGGTCTTCCTTTGCCGCTGGTTCACCCTCCAATGGCCGCCGCTGCAGCCGGCGCACCACGCTGATCCTGGCAGGAGCCAGGAGCCAGGTGCTTTTTCCTGGTCTCCCATGGGGTGCAGGGCCCAAGCACCTGGGCCATCCTCCACTGCACTCCCTGGCCATAGCAGAGAGCTGGCCTGGAAGAGGGGCAACCGGGACAGAATCCGGCGCCCCAACCGGGACTAGAACCCGGTGTGCCGGCGCCGCAAGGTGGAGGATTAGCCTATTGAGCCACGGCGCCGGCTCGCCACTGATCTTTAAGCTGCTACGCAGGTTCTCATTGCTCAAAGGGTCAGAGATTCTGGGTGTTTCCATGTAGAAATGGATGTGCCGTCTCCTGGTAGTTTCTTCTTATCCCCCTGAAACTAAGCAATGACCTCAGAATCTTGCAGTTGGAGCTTGAGTTAACAAACATTTATCAAGTACACAGCACGTGCCAGGTACTGTCCGAGGTTCTTGGGACAGCGGTGAAGAAAATCAAAAGAAGAGAAAAAGCCCTTGGAGTTTCTACTTCCTGTGGAAAAAGCCACGTTGCTGATGATCTGTTTTTGGAGCAGAGCAACCTTTCTATGGCATACACAGTAATTTAATAACAATAAAAATAGCAATTCCTTATGCTTGCTTAACCAATACGAATTGCCTCATGATGTGAGTTAGAAGCGATTTTACGTCTGCATTTCTGAAATTGAGTTAGAACCTGCTCACAGCCCCACACGTCAGCATGAGAAGGGCATCCGGCACGCACTTGTTGCACTCTCTCTAGCTGGGTACATCAGGAATCCTGGGGGGACCGCAGGACCCTGGCAGTCTCAGCTCCCACCAGGAGGGGTCCTAATGCTCCAACAGCTGTTGTCATCATGGCCGTAAGTGAGTCACTCACCACAGGGATGACCCGAGATTTCTAACTGTGGGTGCAGCACAGGTGCCGGCCGATCAGAAGACAGCCAGCTGGGGCACTGGGTGTGGGCATCTGGGGGATGAACCAGAAGACGGATGAGCTCTGTCTCTGCATCTCTGACTCTGCCTTTCAAAAAACTAAAAGTAAGTAAATAAGAAGGCTCTATTCGTTGATTCTGCAAATATCCCATGAATTTTAAATATGTGCCAGGTCAGGAGAACGAACACTGTGCTCCTGAGGTCATTATGGCTGCAGACTGAAATGCAGTGTGATGGGTGCTACCTAGGAGAGAGACCACTGGGTAGCTTTTCACAGACACAAACACACACACGTGTGCACACACATGTTGCATAAACACGCACGTGCATACACATGCATATGTATGAGGAGTCTTCAAAAAGCCCGAGGAAGATGCATACTATGAAAACACTGTTCAGGGATTTATTTCAAAGTTTTTCTGCACCAAATAAACTCACCTTTTAATTCCATTTTTCAACAACTTTTTGCAAAAAAAAAAAAAAAACAAAAGCTTTATTGATTTATTTATATGAAAGGTAGAATGACAAGAAGAGAGGGAGGGACAGAGAAAAGTCTTTCATCTGCAGGTTCACTCCCCACATGCAAGAGCCGGGCTGAGCCGGGCTGAGCCAGGAGCCAGGAACTCCACCTGTGTCTCCCATGGAGTGGCAGGAACCCAAGCACGTGGGCCATCATCCTGAGGCCTCCCAGGTACCTAGCAGAAAGCTGAATTGGAAGCTGGCAGTCAGTGCTTGAACCAAACTCTGATGGGGGATGTCCCAAGTGGTGGCTCAACCAGCGCACCAAAATGCTTGCCCATCCACGTTTTTTTTAAGCATTTTCATATTTATATTATATATTCACAGATTGAAATATGGATTTATATTTATGAATAGCTTTGCATGCCATCAGTAGCCACGGTCCTTTAAGCATTCCTTGAACATTTACTTAACACGACTGAGTATATTAGCTAAATGCAGATGGTTGTGTGCCCAGGCACGCAAGGAATCGTTCATTTGTTTGTATGAGTCCATTTATATGACGTTCAAGAGGAAAAACTGCTCCATGGTGACAGAAACAAGACCAGTGCTTATCTTTGGGACATTTTGACTCAGAGGGAGCTCAAGGGGAGACTCTTTGAAGCTACATATTCTAAACATCTTGATTTGGGTGATTATTCCCAAGAACTTTCAAAAGAGGAATTAGCCGGCGCCGCGGCTCACTAGGCTAATCCTCCGCCTAGTGGCGCCGGCACACCAGGTTCTAGTCCCGGTTGGGGCGCCGGATTCTGTTCCGGTTGCCCCTCTTCCAGGCCAGCTCTCTGCTGTGGCCCGGGAGTGCAGTGGAGGATGGCCCAAGTGCTTGGGCCCTGCACCCCATGGGAGACCAGGAGAAGCACCTGGCTCCTGGCTCCTGCCACCGGATCAGCGCGGTGCGCCGGCCGCGGCGGCCATTGGAGGGTGAACCAACGGCAAAGGAAGACCTTTCTCTCTGTCTCTCTCTCTCACTGTCCACTCTGCCTGTCAAAAAAAAAAAAAAAAAAAAAGAGGAATTAGACACATTCCTGCCCTCGTCTGCTATCATCTACTTGGAAAAGCAAAGATACATTAAAATTCACCATGGTGGACAGCAAAATGTGCTCACGGTGGTGAGCTCAGATCGGACATCTGGCCCTCACTCGCCAGCGGCCTCTTGTCCTGCGAAGCAGGAGTGCGTAGTGCGGGGCAGGCCTGTAGCGTGAGTTGGGGGAATCCCTCAAGTGGCACTCTTAGCGTGGGGCAGAGCACCCAGAAGACGTGAACAACTTCCAACGCTTCCTAAAACCTCTCACCGTCATGGCAGCCTGCAAGTCTCAGGCGAGACTTCATTTTCCTGGTACCTGCTTCCTCTCAACCGAGCCCTGCCCTGCCTGCAGCCCTGACCAGGATCAGCTACTCACGCAGCCGCTCATCTCACCCCAGGGACAACAGGGCCACGCAGTAATCGGCAGCACTGCAGGGACAAGTGCGGGCAGGCCTTCACCCCGCTCCTGTGGAAGCCACCTCCTTCTCAGGTCTCTGTGGCACAGGGAAACTTCCCACCACCTGACACGGCCGCCGGCCATCTTGTTCTGTGGGCCGGGCCTGTCTCCCCCTCTGTGGTCATCGCACAGCGAGGACTTCTTCTAATTAACGGACTTGGTTTTTCATGTTGAGGCTCACAGCAAAACAGAGGGGAAAGTACAGAGTTCTGCATATCTGCTCCCCCACACAAACCACCTCCCTGGTCAAGAGCACCCCCAGCACCAAGTGCTGTAGCACAGCAGATAAAGCTGCCACTCACAACACTGGCATCCCATATGGGCGCCCATTCAAGTCCCACCTGCGCCAGCTCCCTGCTAACGGCCTGGGAAAAAAAGCATCAATCAGCCCACGTGTTGGCGCCCTGCACCCACATGGGAGACCCAGATGAAGCTCATGGCTCCTGGCTTAACCCTGGCCCAGGCCTGGCCATTGCACCAATCTTGGGCATGAACCAGTGGATGGAAGGCCTCTCCCGCTCGCTCTGTACATCTTTCAACTAAAAAAATAAATCTTTTAAAAAAATTTTTCAAAGAAGAATATTCCAACCAGAGTGGTCCATTGCCATGAGGGAGGAAGCTAGGCTGACACCAAGATTACCACGGCCACGGTTAGCATGAGCTTCACCCTGCAGCTGTGTGTGCTGTGCACCTGGGGTGTGCCCGTCACCCACGGTGCTGTGCAGCTGGGGTGTGCCCGTCACCCACGGTGCTGTGCAGCTGGGCAGGTGGGTATGCCTGTTTCCCATGGTGCTGTGCAGCTGGGCAGGTGTGTGTGCCTGTCACCCACGGTGCTGTGCACCTGGGCAGGTGGGTGTGCCTGTTACCCACGGTGCTGTGCAGCTGGGGTGTGCCTGTCACCCACGGTGCTGTGCAGCTGGGCAGGTGGGTGTGCCCGTCACCCACAGTGCCGTGCAGCTGGGCAGGTGTGTGTGCCCGTCACCCACGGTGCCATGCAGCTGGGCAGGTGTGTGTGCCCGTCACCCACGGTGCCGTGCAGCTGGGCAGGTGGGTGTGCCCGTCACCCACGGTGCCGTGCAGCTGGGCAGGTGTGTGTGCCCGTCACCCACGGTGCCGTGCAGCTGGGCAGGTGTGTGTGCCCGTCACCCACGGTGCTGTGCAGCTGGGCAGGTGTGTGTGCCTGTTTCCCATGGTGCTAGAAGCAGGCAGAACAGTTTTTCTGCCCTAAAAACCTCTGCTGCTCCACCTGCACATCCCTCTCCACAGCCCCGGGGACCCACTACCCCCCTTCACCGTCCCATTTTTCAGATGGTCACGGCAGTGGGATCATCAGCTGGGACTTCAAAGGAGGCTTCCGTGTGCAGCTCCTGTAATATGCACTTCCCATGAAGTGGGGAAGTGGACAGTGAGAGAGAGACAGAGAGAAAGGTCTTCCTTTGCCGTTGGTTCACCCCACAATGGCCACTGCGGCTGGTGCACCGCACTGATCTGAAGCCAGGAACCAGGTGCTTATCCCATGCGGGTGCAGGGCCCAAGCACTTGCGCCATCCTCCACTGCACTCCTGGGCCACAGCAGAGAGCTGGACTGGAAGAGGAGCAACCAGGACAGAATCCGGCGCCCCGACAGGGACTAGAACCCGGGGTGCCAGCGCCGCAGGCAGAGGATTAGCCTAGTGAGCCACGGCACTGGCCCCCATGAACTTTTAAAACAGTTTGCTATTTCTTAGAGAGCCTGCGCAGACTGAGCCCTATCTACTGTCTCACTCCCCACAAAACGCCCGCAGTGGCTGGAGGGGGTGTTGAAAGCTGGAAGCTGTGAACTCTACCTGACTTCTTAAGCCATCACCACTACCTTCCAGGGTGCACATTAGCAGGAAGCTGGAGTAGAGAGCCAGAGTGGGGACTCAAATAGGGGACACGTTCCCCTAGCCAGTGTCTTAGCCAGAAGGCAGAATGCCCTCCCACTCCCCACCCGGTGAGTGACTGTGCCGAGGTGCGGGCAGAGTACCCTGGGACTGCCAGCCAGAACAGCCATGACTACCCCAAGGGCACCCAGTGGGACATGGCACGAGGGACAGGGGCTGTCTGCGAGGCTGATGTCACAGCGGGAGGCAGCCACTGCCACGCCAGGCTGAGTGATGGAGGGACAGGGGAAGATACACACAGACCCTTCTTCCACCCTCTGGCCTCCTGTGGGGAGGGGACTCAGGGACCGGTCCAAGGAGGTCAGCTTCCCCGTGCAGGGTAGGACCCAGGAGGGTGGAGAGAGCTGGGGGTGGACAGGACACTGAATGATGGGCATTTCCAGCTCCCATAGGCACAGTCACAATTGGTTCACCACTGAAAACCGTTTTCTTTTTATTCTGATTGACATCTGACATTCTGGGGCAGGCTTCTGGTACAGCAATGAAGTTACAGGTCTGAATGCTCACATCCCATATTGAACCACTTGGGTATCAGACCCAGCTCCACTTCTTTTCGTTTCTTTGTCAAGATTTATTTTATTTGAAAAGCAGAGTAACAGAGAGAGAGAGAGGGAAAGAGATCTATCCACTGGTTCACTCCCCAACTGGCTGTGATGCTAGGGGCTGCATCAGGCAGGAGCCAGGAGCCAGGAACTCCACGCGGGTCTCCCACACGGGTGGCAGGGGTCCAAGTATCTGGACCTTCCTCTGCCTTCCTAGGCACTTGAGGAGGGAGCTGGATCAGAAGCAGAGCACCCAGGACCAGGCCAGCCCTGCAACATGGCAGGCTGGCAACATAGGCAGCGGCTGAACCCACTGTACCACAAATGCTGGTCTCCCTTGCTCCACTTCTGATCCAGCTTCCTGCTCACGTGAACCCCAGGAGGCAGCGGGCGATGGCTCCAGTGTCTGGGTCCCTGCCACCCATGTGGGAGACCTAGATGGAGTTCCAGGCTCCTGGCTTCAGCCTGGCCCAGACCCGGCTGCTGTGTGCATTTGTTGCGTGAACCAGTAGATGGAAGATTCTTCTCTCTCCCTGCGTTTCTATCCATACATCAGAAACTGTAAAACTTATACACATTTACAGAGCACGGGGAGGCGTTTCAGGGTGTATGTGGTGTGACGATCACAGCAGGGTAATTAGCAGACCCATCACCTCAAACACGTACCACTTCCTGGTGAAGGGAACGCTCAAATCCTCTTCCGGCCATTCTGCAGAGTGCATTACTGGCCGCTGAAGTCACCCTGTGGAACCCAGGACCCATTCCTCCCACCTCACGGTGTCTCTGCACCTGACCTCGCCTCCTCTGCCCTTTGCAGACCCTGGTGGCCTCTCCTCCCCTCCCTGCTTCCCTGGGCTCAGCCTCTTGCTTTCCACATGACAGTGAGGTCACGCTTGTGCGTCTTTCCGGGCCTGGTTTATTTCACTCAGCACGATGGCCTGAGAGTTGATTCACTTTATGAGAATGACTGGTTGGCCAAGGAGGAAGCAGGCTGGGCCCTCCATCTCAGTACCATTCTTAGACGCAGACAGCTTACGGTAAATGTTGCTTTGGAGTGAACAACTTCTCCAGTGAAGACGCAAGCTGCCTGGTCTGTTCCCCGAGGCGACTAATCAAGAGTGTGGACATCTCTGAGTGACCGTCTGATGGCCCCTCTCTAGAAGAAGAAACGCACACGAGTAAAACCGAGGAACGAGGGGCTGCCTACACAACGAGGGCGTTCTTCCCCTGACAGGAAGTGACACCCGGTGGGTAGGACAGGGCCACTTTCTGTCACCGGGCAATTGTCACTCAGCCGGATCAGAGACGAAAACAGACCTCAGAAAGGAGAACACCTGGAGTGAAGGCTGAGCATGGCTTGCAGCTGAGATGCCCGTGTCGCAGATGGGCTCAGCTCGGCTCCTGATTCAGCCACCTGCTAGCAAGTGGGTCCCTGACGCCCACGTGGGAGACCTGGATCCAGTGCCCTGCCCTCAGCTTCGGCCCCAGTTAGAGGCCATTGTGGGCTTTTGGGAATTGTGTATGTGTGTGTGTGTGTCAACACACACACACACGCAGACTCAAGTCCTGGTTCCTCGGAACCCCTGCTCTGTGGGCTGCACACTCAGGTGCAAGCCCGTGCCTGGCAGGATTTCACCAAGAGCCCACATTTCTTCTGTGGATGCCATGGGCCTGGTGCAGGGCTTGGCAGCTGACCTGGATGGTCTCACTGCCTCCCGCCCACCCTCCCGGGAGCTTCCTGCTTTCTCCATCTTACAGAGGAAGTGTGGAAGGTCAGGGAGACACCAGGCAACATGACACCTGTGGGAAGCAGACTCAAACTCAATGCCGTGGGAGTCTCTGTGTGAGTCTCCATCTTGAGATGAAAGCCGGTTGTTCTGGTGGAGCCGAAGGCAGACCCTGGTGCCCGGCTCTCCCTCGCTAACCACGGCCTCACCCAGGCCACCCGGGGCGCACACCTCAACCCTCCACCCAGGCCAACACTCACCTGACGGTTTATGAAACTTCTAACCACCAACCTCAATAGCAGAAAAACAATTCCACAGTGCTCAGACACTACCGACTCCCCACTGTCTCTCCTCCTCAGAGGAACCATATGCAACTTTCCATGGCTGTCATCGACACACATGTAATGTCATCTTTGGCTCTTTAACTTACGTCTGTTTTCTGTGGACATTAAAACCCAGACGTAGGACTGTGCCGTCCTCACTCCTGCCTGTTCTCTTTAGGGAGCACTTCAATTCAGTACCAAGTACTTAGAACCTCCTTAGCTGTGCTCCATGGACGCCTGGCTCCAGATGATGTTCACGGGTGTCTTCACTAAAAATAGGTTGTTTCTCTTAAAATTTGTACCTACTTATCATTTCGTTTGAAAGGTTGAACAACAGTGGGGGTGGGGAGGCAAAGGCAGGAGCCAGAAACCCAGTCCTGGTCTCCCACATGGCAGGCAAGGACCCAATGACCACAACCATCACAGCTGCCTCCCAGGGTGCACGCTAGCTGGAAGCTGGAATCTCAAGTGCAGCCGGGAGTTCCACCCAGGCACACTCAGGTAAGGGATGTGGGCACCCTAAGCAGTGGCCTAAGCAGTAGGCCCACTGCCAGCCCCAATTTTATAAATGCCTATAACTCTATTTACATTACACACAAAACACTGTTCAGGAGCTGGGGCACAACACACCTAAACCCCTCCCCAGGACCCTCTTACCCCCCACGCACATCCGAACTGAGATGCAGGCAGGTACACAAGACAGCACACGCACAGCACATGCAGCAAGCTGCCTGCCCACGGGCCCTCTGAGGGGAACCACGAGCAGGCCGACAGCTGGGGATCCCAGCTGACTGAACGCTGCCCTGGCTTGGGCCCGCCCAGCACTCTTCAGAGACAGCTGCGCTTTGCACACAAGGGAACGCACACCGCAGTCACCTGGCCATGGCCGTGAGGACCGTAACTCAGGTCTCCCTAAAAGCTTTGCAGAAATCTCTGTGACGACATCGTCTGGTCTGGCAGCCCAGGTGTTCTGTGCTGCTATCTCACAACCAACGAAGCACAAGCGAGCTCTGCGCCCGCTCGCGGTGGACAGCTCAGGCGTCGTGGGACAGGGCTACGGCGGGGGAGGGGGGCATTCGGTCTCCTCTGAGGTCCGCAACAGATCAAAACCCACTTGCCGGAGAGGGGCGACTCATCTCCGAGGGACAACACGCAGCGCTCCCAAGGGCCGGGTTTCTCTGCAGTGGTTCTCCTGCGGGGGCCTTTCAGCAGCTCCAAGCAGTGTGGGCCTGTCACAACTCTCACGAGCTCCAGGCTCTGCACAAAGCTGACCACTGTCTGGGTGACACAGAACAAGTCTGGGCTCTGGCAAGGAACCCCAACCCCATGCACTCGCCCCGGGCAGAGGGACGTGGATGGGGTGGGCAGGGCCGGCTGCAAAGGTCAGCTCAGGGCATAGGGCCGGGTATAGACGCGGGCCTGAGGCAGCCACCAACTCCTCCTGCTGATCTCACACACACGCACTGGCTTACACGGGCACCAGCTTCTTCCCCTTCCCCGTCACCCTTCCATCTCACCCAAGATGCCTTAACACCGCCTATCCCTGTCAGGGTTCCGGTTACAGAGCAGGAAAGGCAGTGTGACTCACTCGGACCAGACAGTCCCCAGGCGTGCACACAGAACTCGGGGGCCCCTCACACGAACGAGAGAGCCGCACTGGGAAGAAAGGGGGTGTGCTTCCACCTGTGCGAGAGAGCCCCGCCAGGGAGGGGCCGGCACGGTCTCGCATGTGGGAGAGACGGTGCGTGACGTCCTGACACACAGCAATTCTCGGGGTTTAACAAGAGACACTGAGTATGAGACGGGAGAGAGGGAGAGGAGTGCGCACCCATGTGGACTCACAAATCACCCGCGTCCACACGACACACTTCAGCATCCCTGCAGAGCAAGCGGCTCCCACGGTTCAGAGGCGCTGTGCCTCGGCAGCGCCGTGAACCACCACAGCGCGCTTCTGGGCTGCGCCAGCGGCAGAGGTGTCCCGGGGATGGCCAGAGAGGCTGGCTCTGTGCACAGACAGCCTCATCATGCAGCCGGCAGGTGCAGATGAGGCCGGCACGGGCGGAGAGGCTTCTCCTGAACGTCGCGCACACACCGTGCGCTGGAGAACCTCCTCTGCCCTCCGGCTTCTGCCCCGCAGCCCCTCCCCACCGCGGGAACGCGGTCAAGGACCGTACCAGCCAGGACCTAAGAAAAGGCTGGGGCGTCCTGCAAGTGCTGATAACGCCAGGCTAGGGTGTGCCCCCGCAGCCGTCCTCGGGCTGGTACATCCCCCACAGGGCCACGGCCAAGCTGGAGCAGAATTACGAAAACTTAAAAGTCACGGGGTAGAAAGGAACAAGAAGTCACTGAAGCTGCAGTAGAGACAAGTAATGCCCCAAACATCTTACACACTGAAGGTAGCTGTGAGGAAGTGGCACTGCGGAGTAGCTGAGTGCTGAGGAGCAGCTGTGAGAACACAGCACTGAAGAACAAATGAGAGGATGCAGCCCTGAGGAGTAGCTGTGAGGACACAGCAGAGAAGAGCAGCTGAGTGCTGAGGAGAAGCCATGAGGACACATCACTGAGGAGTAGCTGAGCACTGAGGAGTAGCTGAGTGCTGAGGAGAAGCCGTGAGGACACATCACTGAGGAGTAGCTGAGCACTGAAGAGTATCTGTGAGGACATGGCACTGAGGAGTAGCTGAGTGCTGAGGAGCAGCTGTGAGGACACAGCACTCTGAGGAGCAGCTGACCACTGAGGAGTAGCTGAGTGCTGAGGAGCAGCTGTGAGGACATAGCACTCTGAGGAACAGCTGACCACTGAGGAGTAGCTGAGTGCTGAGGAGCAGCTGTGAGGACGCAGCATCCTGAGCAGCAGCTGCCCACAGTGGGAACACATCCCTCCTCACTTTGGCTAGGCAAGCCCATGTGACCCATGGAGGCCAATGGAGTGGGAACAGAAGTGACTGTGTCATACCCAGATCAAGGCCATGAAGGGGAGCCTGTGCCATGTCCCCTCTCCCCTTCCCCTGGAAGCAGAAGTCGATGGCAGAGCCATGATCGGAGACAAGTCTGGGACCTGGAGGCACTGATGGGACTGCAGTGGGCACGGCCTCATCCGAGTGCTGCAGGACAGACACAGGCGCTGTCCAGATCCGGGGTGCCACACCCACTCATACAGCCAACCACGCACCAGAAATACAGGGGGAAGCAGCACTGCACCTGGGCGCCATGTGGTCCAACAGGTGAGCAGCCACCTGGGCTACCTGCATCCCACACCGTTCTGCTTCCAACCCAGCTTCCTGCTGATGTGCGCCCTGGGGGCAGCAGGTGGCGGCTCAGTACTGAGTCCTTGCCACCCACACGGGGAACCTGGGTTGGGTTCAGGGTTTTTGACTTCAGACTGACCTGGCACCAGCTATTGTGGGCAACTGGAGAGTGAACCAGTGGATGGAGAATCTCTCTCTCTCTCTCTCACTCTCTCTCTCTCTGTATGTGTATATATATATGTATTTGTATATAAAATGAAAATGAATAAAGTAAAATTGTTTTCAAAATTGCCTCTCTACTAAACATGCACATTTTTTCTGGTCATTACTCCCTAGCTCAGGGGTGGGGAATCTTTCTTCTGCCAAAAGCCACTGAGTATTTGTTAACATCATTTGGGGGCAATAGAAAATTATCAACTTAGAAATCATCCACCCATAATTTTTTGAATCTTGAGTCCTGCCAACGGTTGACTTGGTGGGGCCAGACCAAGTGACTCTGTGGGCCTCATACAACCGTCGGGCTGGATGTTCCCCACCTCTGCTCTAAGAAGTAGGGTCCAACAACTCTTCACATAGTATGTATTTACATTGCATTAGGTATTATAAGTAACCTAGAAACTAAAGTATAGACGCTCCTGTATATGCAATGTGATTACAACCCAACAAACCCAACATACGTTCAAAACGTCATAAACTGAGAATACATTTAGGGGCTGCCATTATGACATAGCAGGTTAAGCTGCCGCCTACAATACTGGCATCCCATATGGGCACCAGTTCATGTCCCAGCTGCTCCACTTCCAAACCAGTTCCCTGCTGATGCACCTGGGAAAGCAGTAGAAGATGCCCTAAGTGGTACTTGGGCCCCTACCACCTATGTGGGGGACCCAGGAGGAGCTCCTGGCTTTGGCCTGGCCCAGCTCTCGTCATTATGGTCATTTGGGGCCTGAACTAGTGGATGGCAGATCTCTCTCTTTCTGTAACCCTCTCAAACAAATAAATCTTTTTAAAAAAAGATTTACTACGCCTCACCTAGTGAACACGTGGCGGAGCCCCGCTTACCTTAAACATGCTCAGAACACTCACCCTGGTCTGCAGTGGACAGAATCACCTAACACACAGGCCACCTTGTAACAGCGCTCAACCTGTCATGCTGAAGGCAGCACACGACCGGCAGTGGGGCTGACAGGGAGACGTGCCCAGCCACCACCACTCAGCACCGCGAGAAGGCAGCGTACCACACAGGGCTGGCCCTGGAAAAGGTCAAACAAAGTTCGGCACCTATGCAGTGCGGATTGCTTCTGCACCATCATAAAGTTGGAAAATCTCCCACTGTTGTAAGCCAGAGGGTATGGGTTCTTTTTTTTTTTTTTTTTTTTTTTGACAGGCAGAGTGGACAGCGAGAGAGAGAGAGAGAGAGAGAGAGAAAGGTCTTCCTTTTTGCCGTTGGTTCACCCTCCAATGGCCACCGTGGCCGGTGCGCTGCAGCCGGTGCACCGCACTGATCCGAAGCCAGGAGCCAGGTACTTCTCCTGGTCTCCCATGGGGTGCAGGGCCCAAGCACTTGGGCCATCCTCCACTGCACTCCCGGGCCACAGCAGAGAGCTGGACTGGAAGAGGAGCAACCGGGACAGAATCTGGCGCCCCGACTGGGATTAGAACCCGGTGTGCTGGCGCCACAAGGCGGAGGATTAGCCTGTTGAGCCGCGGCGCCGGCCAGGTATGGGTTCTATGAAAACATCACGCCCTTTACAGAAGGGACTGGAGCTTCCTCAGAGTTGGCATCCACAGGGGATGGGGTGGGGCTGGTGCAGGAACCCCTCTCCTTAGGTAACTGGGGACTCCTACAGTCATTTCTACTGCACTGAACCATCGAGATTGGGAGCCTGGGCTGGCACTGTGGCCCAGGCGTAAAGCCACTGCCTGCAATGCCGGCATCCCAGATGGGCGCTGGTTCGAGTCTCAGCTGCTCCACTTCTGGTCCTGCTGATGGCCCAAGCCCCTGTGGCCCCTTGACCACACCGGAGACCCGGAGGAAGCTCCTGGCTCCTGCCTGGGCATTGTGGCCATGTGGGGAGTGAACCAGCCAATGGAAGATCTCTTTGTCTCTCCTCTTTCAACTCTGCCTTCCAAATAAACAAACATAAAAAAAGAAAAAAGAATTGGGGGTCAATCCTGGTATTGACCAGCACGTCCCTAACTGACCCAGAGGCCAGCTCTCGCCCCCTAACTCCCTCCAGTGTTGGGGCCCTCTTCGGAACGCCTCTCTCCTGCCTGCTGGGAGACGGGCAGCGGGCACCACCAACAAGCAGCGGCCCAGAGCAGGGATCGCCAGTAGGCCTTCTGCGGGCCTTGCTTTCCCCGCCTGTAGAATGGGCGCGGAAAGAGAACGGCCATCGCCCGACCCGTGTGGTGACGTCACCACACTGACAGTGCCGTCACCCAGCCACTGCCCAGGCGGGAGGGCCTGAGGGGCCAGGACGACGCTCCATCAGGTGCCCACACCCAGGGTCCCCGCTGGATACAGGATCCCGGGGAGGGCGAGGGCAGTGTCCCTCGCCTCGGCCGCGCCCGGCGCCCATGGGCGGGAGCCGCGGTCTCCAAGGCGCACGGGGGCAGAGCGCGGTGGGAGTGCTCTGGGTCCCCCACCTGGCTCTCGGCCAGGCAGCGAAGCCCCCCGCTGCCAAGGAGACGACGACGCGAACGCCTCAGGACCTGGGAGAACGTTCGGCCCCGAATTAAGCCGGCGGGGCGGGGCCGGAAGTCCGCCTGCCCCGAGCCGCCACGCCGGCTTCCGGTTTCCGGTCCAGCGCCTGCGCGCCTGCCTGGCCGGCTCCTTCCCCACCCGTGACGATTTCTGCTGAGTCCGCCGCCGCCCGCCGCCCGCCGCCCGCCGCCCGCCGCCCGCCGCCCGCCGCCCGCCGCCCCCGCTTCCGTCGGGGCTGTCCTCGGCCGCCGGCGCGAGTCCGGGGCGCCCCCTCCCTTGTCCACACGCCGAGGTTCGGAAAGGCTAACGCGGCAGTGTCGGGCCGGAGCCGCCCCCGGGAGAGGCGCATGGCCGGGAGTCGCGGCCCGGAGGCCTCTCCGCGCGCTGTGCTCCCGTCTGCCCTGACTTCCAAGTGTTGACGTCAGAGTCGATCGCCTCAACCCAGAAAATGTCCCCAGATCCCGCCCTCACACCCAAAGCGAGGATGGACCCCTCCCCACACAAAGAGGAAACGGGGCGGGGGACTCTTCAGGGTGCGCCAGAGGGTGTCTTGTGTTTCCCTTGTGCGCGGACTCTTGTCTGACCACCAGGAGGAAAATGTGCTGAGCGCAGGAGAGGCCTCCCACGGCACACACGCACTCGCAGTGCCCGCGCACACACCCCCACACGTATGCACACATGCACAAGCACACGCGCGTGCGGTCACATAGGCGTGGGCACTGCACACGTGCACACCCACACACGTATGCACACACAAGCACACACGCGCGTGTGAACACATAGGCGTGGGCACTGCATACGTGCACACCCACACATGTATGCACACATACACACGCGTGTGCAAACACAGGCGTGCCCACCACACACGTGCACATGCGGACACACGCATGCACACTTGCACACGTGCACGCACACACTCAGGGCAGGCAGCTGTCACGCAGGCGCAGCACCTCTGCACGTTCTTCCCGCGAAGCCTAAATCCATCTCCCGTCTGCGCACCCCGGCCTCTCCCTCTGCTTGCCTTCTGTGCCGCGGATCTCCCCTGGAATGGGTCTCCTCTTTCACGTCAGGGCAGACGTGGTCTCCATGGCGCGGTGCTGCAGGTTCTTCCTGGTGCCCTAAAGGGACACGGTGGACCCTCCGCCCACGTGCTCCTTCCTTCGCGGCACTCACCTCTCTCCCTCTTCGGGGGTCTCCTGTTCTTCCTAGTGTCCGGAGCACAGGCCTGAGGGGTGGGTCCGGGTATGGAGGGGGTGGAGTAGGGGCTTCGGCCATACCCCGGTTTGTGCCTGAGCTGGTGGACAGGGAAGGAACCGGATAGGAGCAGGGGGCCAGTCACTAAGCCCTGGAGTCTTGGTGGCTCTGTCAATGCCATCTCCTGCCCCTAAATCTCAGGATGCTCCTGTCTGAAAGGCAGACGCGAGGCCACCATTCCCACTGCCACCAGGCAAGGCAGCGTGGACGGGCAGCGTGGACGCTCCGGGCATGTCCCCTCCACCCTGCCCAGCGTTTGAGGTGCCTGGCCTTTCCTGGCTTTCCGTTGCTCCTGCTGTGTTCTCTACAACCCCACTGCTAGGGAGAGGAGTTAGGAGGAGGAGAGACCTGCGTTATTTATTCAGGAACTTCAGCCCTTAAAAGCAGCCATTCAAGGCAGAACTTAGTATTCTGGGTTTCTCAGCCTTCTCAGATCTGCCCGAGACAGTGCTGTGCCCAGCTGACCCCCTCATCCCTCCCACAGTGATGATACTCTCATACGGGGCAGTTGCTGGGGCGGGGCAGCGCTACGGCGTAGTAGGTGAGGCCTCCGCCTGTGGTGCTGGCATCCGACATGGGCATCCATCGAATCCCGGCTGCCCCTCTTCGAATCCAGCTCTCCCCTGAGCAGTGGAAGATGGCCCAGTGCTTGGGCCCTGCACCTGCATGGGAGACCTGGAAGAAGTCCTGGCTCCCAGCTATGGATCAGCCCAGCTCCAGCCATTTGCAGTCATTTGGGGAATGAACCAGCAGATGAAAGACCTTTCTCCCTGGCTCTCCCTCTCTGTAACTCTGCCTCTCAAATAAATACACAAAATCTAAAAAAAAAAAAAAAAAAAAAAAGGCAGCGCTCTGCTGTGCGCTCTGGCTACTTCTTGTTTGCTCCACAGCCCCTCGGGGCACTATGTGAGACGCTCACGGAGCGCTGGGTCTGACCGCCTGGTGTCCTGTGGCTGTCTCAGAGCAGGAGGCAGCCTCCTGGGGAAGGCGCGGAGGGCAGAGAGCAGACCGGCCTTTCCTGCCCCCTGGAAAGACACACAGTCACCCTCGCAGGGGTGAAGCGGAGCGTAGGGTCCAGTTCACCAATCCGAGGGTTTGTGAGCACCTGCCGGGCCTGGGCTCGTTGATTCCACTCTGCTTGCAGGTGGCTTCCGGGACGGAGCCGCGATCCCCACCAGCTCGCTCTGCCTTTGACTTTCCCTCTCGGCAAGCAGGGAGCACGCCAGGCCCCCGCGTCTCCTCTGTCTTCCCTTTTGCACTCACAGCAGAAGCGTAACGAACAATTCTGGGCGGGGGGAGCGTGTGTGGACCCCAGCACCCGTTTCTTGGCTCCCTAGTACAAGCTGTGGGTGGTGCGAGTTGTTTTCCCAGGTGGTCGCTCGCAGACTGTAGGTGGCGTTCTCATCCCCACTGCACAGGTGAGGAAGTGAGTCCTTGGAACTGTGTTTTGTCATAGAAGCCCCTAGCCGGGGGTGAATGGTTTGAGCTTAAACTTAGTCGAGTCGTGCCAGCCGCATTTCCACCGTTCAGCAGCCACGCGTGGCTGGAGGCTGCTGCAGAAATTTCACTGGACACGCTGCTGTACCGTCTAGACTGGGAGAGCACCAGCCACTCCAGCAGGAGGGAATTCCAGTCCGGCTGGCTCTCTGCTCCAAAGCCAGGCTCGGCCCACGCTCCTGCCACGCCCACGGCGTCTCTGGTTTCAGATCAGCCCTGGCCCTTGTGTCCGTGGTGTTTCCGTGGCACTTCACTCCCTGCTCCTCGACTTAGGACCGAGTTACTCTGAAAATGCGCGAAGCCGGAACGCCCCAGCTCAGCCGTGCTGCACAGCGCAGGGCCTCGCCGGTTGTCTGCCTGGCGTAGGAGGGGTTCGGCCCGCGTGTTGTTGGCTTGGGAAAGGTCCAGATTCAAACGTCAAGCGTGGGTTCCGCCGAATGTGTTCCTGCTTTCACGCCACCGTGAAGCTGAACATCTCGTCTAAGCATAGTGTGTCCAGGGCTGTCTGCTCTGGGTCACCTAGAAACGTCTTCCTGCTGTCGGGGCGCGCTGGACAATGCTAAGAAGTGGCCAGCAGGTGGCGTGCACGTCCCACGGGTCCGCAGCTGGCGTCTCCTCGCGGGCTCCAGGAAAGGGATTTTACGGCAAGACAGGAACTGTGCTTTCTCTTCTCTCCCTTGGCCCGCCTCTGGGTTCTCTTTCCGACCGCTCAGATGAGGGTGTTGCCCCTGGAGAAGGCAGCCCCTTCTGCTGCCAGCTCCCGTGGCCGTGACCACACATACCTGTGGGTGCCCTCCTGGATTCCCCGTCACCCACCGCCACGTCCTGCAGGCTCGACCTCCTGGAGACATCACGGTCGTTCACTGCTCCTCTCTGTCTGGTCTCCACGCTTCGACCTTTGTCCCTTTATCACCGCTTCGCTTTAGCCACGGAGCGAACATCTGAAACCCAACGAGAGCAACTCCTTCCCCTTGGAATGAAATCCGACCTTCTTATGGTGGCCCACAGGACCCTAGGAGGCCTGGCCCTGCCAGATCTGACTGGCACCTGACGCCTCTCTGGCCAGTCACTAAGCCCTGGAGTCTTGGCGGCTCTGTCAATGCCATCTCCTGCCCCAGGGCCTTTGCAGGATCCAGGAGCCGGTCCAGGGGTCACATGCACGGAACAGCCCTCCCTGACCTATCACCTAAGCCTGCACCCTGACTCCATCCTTCCAGTTCTCACTCGTCCTGGACTGCAGGTGGCACCGGCACTGCTTCCTCCTGCTCTGCTTGCCCACTGTTGGTCCCTCATGCCCCAGTAGCAGCTCTTGTTCCCCGCTGCACTGTGGAGGCAGGTCTGGGAGGGAAATACACAGCCACGAAGCAGACAAGCAGACCTGAAGGTGCGTGTCCCTCTCCTTGCCCGTCCCTGTGTTCTTGCCTCGGGCTCCTTCAGAGCCGTGCCGGTGCCACACCTGCTCACACGGTCAAGTGGCTTCCCGAGCAGTGATGGGACTCGGGCCTCCTTTCATACGCTTAATAAATGCGTGAAGTTTGTCACACGCTCGTGAGCCCGCGCCCCACCCTGCTGCACACACCTGCCAGGTACATGGTTCACGGCGTCTGGTGTAAGGAAACCCATGGTCACGGCTAACAGTCACGCCAGCACACTGGACTTCCAGGGCGGGGTGGGAGGGATGGGAGGGATGGGGAATGTTCAACCAGAGAAATCAGTGTGGGCTCGCTGGCCCGTCCAGCCACGTCCACTCTGGGGTGCCTGGAGGGGGCTCACCTGTGCATCTAGCCGGGCCCACACTGAGCGCTCCGGGCCCATGCCCCACCGACTTGCAACTCTGACTGCCCGCAGGGGAGGAGGTGTCCCCGTCTGCTGCAGTAGACACTTCTGTCCTGCTCAGGCTTGCGTGATGCACGTGTGTCAGCCCCCTCCAACCCACCCGCCCGCCATCCGCTGTGCCAGGCGCTGAGTGCAGAGACAGAAGCAGCTGCCCTGCCTCGAGGGTCTCCCCAGTGGTGGCCAGGAGCACCATCACCCAGCTCGCTCTCCCCGCTGGGAGGCTGGAATTTGGTTTGCAAAGCTCCTCACAGAAGCAAGCCTCTCAGGGAACAAAAACCTGGCCAGTTCTCCCATGGCCACGGGGCGGGGGGGGGGGGGACGCTGAAGCCCCTCTCGCCTTTGAAGATGGGGCTGTAGTGGGTCCAGCACGCACCCCCGTTGGCCTCCTTTCCCCGGCACTGTCATCCTGAGCTCCATGACAGTCTTCGTCTCGTAGAAGATACGCTTTGGGAACGCTGTCTTCATAGCTGGTGGAACCTGCCCACACGGTGATTTCCAAGTCAGGATGCATCCCAGCTGTCACCCAGAGGGCAACGCAAGTCTGCAGTGCAGCGTGGCTCTCACCGGAAGCGTTCAGGCGTGACGATGACTGTACAGGAGATGGCGAAACGGGTCACACGCTTGCCACCTACTTTTCACGAGCACATCTGGGGATCCCAGCAGTGAGTCAGGCTGCAGCCGAGCGACGTGGACCCTCTTCCTTGAAGTTTCCTGCTTTTAAATAATACTTACAGGTACACGTAAAATCATGGGGCCAGGCTTGGGGCCCTGTTAAGTCACCACCTGGGACGCCTAAGTTCCCGACGAGAGTGCCTGGTTCAAGTCCTGGCTCTGCTTCCCATCCGGCTTCCTGCCCTGCACAGCCGGGGAGGCAGCTGCTGGTGGCTCCTAGGGTTGGGCCCTGCCACCCACATGGGAGACCTGTCCTGGCTCCTGGCTTCGGCCTGGCCCAGACTTGGCTGTTGTGGGCATTTTGGGAGTGAACCAGCAGATGGAAGCTCGCTTCTCTGTTAGTCTGTCTCTTGGTCTCTCTTTCAGTTGGCTTTTCAGATAAATAAAAATAGGTCAATAAAACTTCAGAAGTGTTCCATGAATGAAGTAACCACGGATGACTACAGAAAGACCGCGTGGCCCAGGCGGCTCCAGGTCCGAGGCGTCCTTGTCAAGCCCCGGGCCCTGGTTGGGCTCACACGGTGGTAGCATTTCTGGGAAGCCCAGTGTTTGTGCCGACATAGAAACAAACAGTTCAGACGAGGAAAAGTCAGTTTCCCGGCCCCACTGTCTGGTGGGACGTTTCAGTTCTTCCACAGGAGGACCTGAGACTTCCCCTCCCCGGCCCCACCCCCACAGTCCTGTGACCACCAGAAGCACACACCCCTAAGGGGGCGTCACCTCAGGTCTGAGGCTGGCCACCTGCCGCCCAGCTGGGAGTCGGGGGCCAGTGGCATGCATGGGTGGTTGGGGCGGGAGGTGCTGGCACCTGCAGGAGAGAACTGAGCCCTCATCTTTGAGTAGTGGGTGCACCCTGGGCACTGGGCGAAGCTGAGCCCAGCAGCAGCTGGGAAAGACCCGGTGACGAGGAGAATCTGGGCAGGAAATGGCTGCTGTGAGACCAGCAGGGCGCGCGAGAGCAGAAGAGTGCCCCGTGGCCCCCGGGGGCGAGTGGAGGGCTGCACCCCCAGGACAGGCCCCAGTGGTGGAAGAGCCACAGTCTCCCAGCCCTTTGGCCCATTGTTCAACCTGTCCTTGGCTCACCTTTCTGTGAAATGGGCATGAATCATAGTCCCCAGGGCACAGGGAGACTGAGGACCCAGGGAGGTCACAGGTGCCTGGCATGGGTCTGGCGTGGGTGACCTGTGCGCTGCTGTAGCTCAGGACACAGTGTGGCCCCAGGAGGGCGGGAACTGGTTCCAGGAGCTGGCACAGGACGTGGGCACCTGGCTTCTTTATTAGGACACAAGAGGAAGCCGGAACCCCGGAGTCGCTGGGAAAGCACCTGAGGTTTCACAGCCAGGACGGGGTCTCAGCAAGCCCCACCCCACGCCCCCCTCGCTGGTGACAGGAGCCTCAGAAGAGCTGCCTCTGCTGAGCCCCGAGGCCCCCACCGGCGGGCCTGCCTCCGCCCCTCCTCAGGGCAGACGCGTCCCACCCAGCGGGAGCCAGCCCGGCGCCCTCCCACCCCCAGCCCCGCTTGGTCCCCTCCGCTGGCCACAATGGCCATTTCCCTACCTCTCAGAAATGCTGAGCTTCCCACCCACACCCGCCAGCACTCCGCCCCGCTGCTTCCTGCCCACCTCCGGCTCTCGGTTCAGAGGGCGCGGCAGCAGCAGGTGCAGGGTACGGTGTCCCGTGCCGGAGCCCTGCCCTCTGCGGTGCCACCCAGGGCCTGGCCAGGGTCAGCCTCACTAGGAGGGAGGCAGGCGGGAAGCAGAGGGGCCCAGGCACGGAGCAGGGCTGCGAGGCTTGCCCTAAAAGCTCCTCGGATCCCTAGACAAGCTCTACAGCGGAGCACACCAGGCCACCAGCTCACAGCACAGACGGACGCTGCCCTCCAGGGCCGCTGTCCCCTCCTCTGCCATCCAGCAGGCGTCGTGAGCTGTGCTGTGCCCCTGACCGTTCCCCCTTCTGCTTGTCCTGCTGGTGAGAGTCCCAGGCAGAAATGAAAGTGGAAAACCAGATCCCACCCCCGGCCAAACCAAAATCTGCCAAGCAAGACATCTGAGCCCCATTTTCTGGGTCATACGCCAGGAATCTTAGCTTGTTTCTGGAGGTCACTTCAGCCTTTGGTTTTCCTTCCACACCACCTACGATGGGAAGCTCACTCCTCTGAGGTCCTCGCAGGGAGCAGGCAGAGGAGAAATGCGGCAGAGCTGGTGTGAGTTGCCCAGGGCCTCACTAGTAACAGCTGCCGACCACTGCCCAGCCCTGAGCCTGACTAAGAGCCGAGAGCTCTGCTGTCACGACCCAAAAAACCCTCACAGCAACTCTGCAGAACACGCAACGCGAGTGCCTCATTTCACAGATGAGCAAGACTGAGGCCTGGCAAAATTCCCTCCGCCAGCAAGAGGCACCAGCATGCGCGAAGCCCAGGCCTCTGCCTCCACAGGCTGGTGCCTCCCCCGGTGGCGGGGGCGACTGCTACCTGTGGGGTGTGTGTGTGTGTGACAATTCACGCAGTGACAGCGTGAGAACAGGACAGCAGGGCGGTCAGCAGAAACTGCTGCTCCTGCCTAAGTCCTCGTTTCTGTCTCCAGCTCAGGAAGAAGCTTCCGCCTGGGGGACCGTCAGAGGCAGCTGCTTCGGTGGCGTGGGCACCTGTGTGCTGACACAGTCACCGCCCAAAGCCTCTGTTCTCCCCAGGTCAATGATGCACCATCACATGGGTCTCCAGCAAGCACCCGCGTGGGGTTTAAAGTGCAGCTGGGAAGGTGACAAATGCCCCCTTCTGTGACCGATTCCTGGAACAAGCCTGTTTCCCCACCAGACTCTAGCGTGACGCACACCATCCCAGAGCCGAGTGGCAAGTGCAAGTCTTTCTGTTTTTAAACTTGCCGACCTGAAGTGCCCTCGGGGACGTGGGCGGGGCGTGTTCCCCAGCAGACGTCTCCTCTGGAAAACCCGGAGCTGTTTCTGAGACGCCGAGACAGGGAACAAAACGCAGACGCGCGTACTTGTAACGGCAACCAGAACCTTCTCCCACCTGCCTCTTTCAGCATCAGACAGAAGCAGGCTAGCCAGCCACAAGTCCCCTCAGAAACCAGGGACACGAGGGCCAGCAGCCCGCATACTGGGGAGCAGTGTGGGGTCAGACGCAGCTCTGGGCATGGGGCCATTCAGACCTGGTTCAACCTCTGCCTCCACCATGCACTGGTGTGTGATCTGGGGCAAGGTGGCCATAGCCAAATCCACCTGGAAGAATTCAAACCAATTAGTTACGCATTTCCATTTTATTTATTTAAAAGATAGAGAGGGGGGAAGAGAGAGAAACAGGCAGAGTGATCTTCCATCCACTGGTTTACTTCCAAAATGCCCACAACAGGGGGAACTCAGCCAGGCCAGAGCCAGGAACCCAGAACCCCATCTGGGTTTCCCACATGGGCAGCAGGAGCCCAAGCACTTGGCTGCTCACCTGCTGTCTCCCAGAGTATGATGAGCAGGAAGCTGGATTGGAAGGGGAGGAACCAGCCCTGGAACCAGGCACTCTGACGATGGGACGCGGATGTCCCCAGCAGTGACTTCACTGCTGTGCCACATGACTGCCCCCCCCCCCCACTGGGGAGACTCCTCCTGGGAATTTTAAAACAAACCCAAGGCTTTCAGGGCAGCTGTGGTTGTACATGACGTTTGTGGTCAGACCTGAGAGGAAATCCCTCTCACACCACCTCCGGAGGCTTTGGACACGCTGCCTCCTGGAGCCTCCATTTTTCTGGCCCTGGAAAACCACCTGCCCCGAGGATGGCGCCATCGGTGATGGGTGAGGAACGCACTTCACCCAGTGTCTGGCACATGGAAAGTCTTTGCAGAGGGTAATGGCGCACCCCCAACCTGGGCAAGGCCAGGCTCTGGGCTGCTTTTGATGTGGTCTGAGGTCTGACATCAAGTGCCCTCTGCAAGTGGGCAGCAGCCTCTGGACACGGGCCAGGGTCTGCCTGCTGCCAGGGTCCTTGGCTGGTGGGTGTTTCTTCCCTTCCGGGAGACGCTTGCCCCCCCTCTCCACCCACCAAATCATGTTCAGCTCTGACCCTCCCATTGGTCAGTGCCTCTGTCATCAAAGGCTGAGGGCAGGCCTGAGTTCTGAGTGCCTTTCTTATGCCAAGTGTGGCCGAGGAAGGAGGGGGTGGTAGGAGAGTCCTGGGAGATGCTCGCCTTGAGCCTGGAGGGTCGCAGCAGACAGCCTGACTGCCTTCCCTTGCCAGGCTTGTTCAGTCCTGCACAGAGCGGTCCCTTTATCACGCTGCCTCCGAGCAGCCGCTGTCCGTTGTTCAAAGCACCTTGCGGCTGATGTCAGCGGGGGAGCCGGGGATTGAGCTGTCTAATCTCTGAACTCCTGTTTTCACCAGCGCTGACTGTTGATGAGCTCAAGGCTGGGAGCCACCTCTTCCTCCCCTGCCTTCCCCAAAGGCGTTTTAGAAATGATTAATTCGGATGTCGGCTCTGTGGTCAGCCAGACAGCCAGGGCAAGGCAGCAGGGGGACCCTGGCGTCAGATGTGTCCTATACCTCAGCGCTTATCTGTGATTCACGGGGCTCACCCCTCACAGTGCTGGGGCTAGGGCGGGGCTGGGGCTGGGAGCGGCAGACACTGTCAGTTTTCTGCTCAGCTACAACATAGACTCTTGTCTTGGAGACAGACAGGATCCTCATTTCATTAACCTTCCTTTAAGCAACCACAGCCTTCATGTTGGGGAGCAGGAAGCCGGGCCCCCAGAATAAAGCCCAATCCCAGAGGCCTGATTTCTGGATTTAACACGAGCACGTGACACAGCTCTGGCTGGGACAGTCCTCATTGCTTTAAAAAGGAGAAAGGAGACAGGCGTGCTTCCCTTTGCGTTCCTGGGTGCTGTCCTGTGTGTGTGTGACATGCGGAGGAAGGCAGTCGTCTTGGGACCACGAGCAGAGCAGTCAAGGGAGGGAGGGCAGAACCGGGAGGAAACCGGGTACTCCATGCCGTGCACAGCCCAGGAAACAGACCGAGCTGGTGAAAGCCCTTCTAGAAAGATCTGTCACTACGTGTAGCCAGAGGCACCCCCACAGTGGCTGCTGGGGCTGTCTGCAAATATTGTCATGCTTTGTCTGGGCCCGTGCTTGGAGCGCACACACCCCTGCCTCCTTTGAAGGAAGGTGCCAGGATCACGCTTCGTTCGG
This sequence comes from Oryctolagus cuniculus, assembly GCF_051225735.1. Lineage (NCBI taxonomy): Eukaryota > Metazoa > Chordata > Mammalia > Lagomorpha > Leporidae > Oryctolagus > Oryctolagus cuniculus. The sequence goes on from NC_142876.1 coordinate 122,908,879, forward strand.
CAGATGAAACACGTGTGGGAGTGGTGCCTGCCGCTCGCAGGTGACAGCTTGTTCCTGCCCTCATGACGGTCCACACCCTCGCTCCCTGCCTGAGCCACCAGGAAGTGCAACTGGAGCCGCATTACACCTGCAGCACGGCGAGCGACGGGCTTGGTTGTGGGAAGCCACTGGGAAGCAGAAGTCGCCTGTTACGGCAGCAAGTCCCAGCCCGTGCTGCCCGGTGCACACTGGGGAACCCATCACCCGGCGGAGGAGACCGGCAGAGGACACGGAGCGCTGAGAAACGTGCCACCAAAAGGCTGGTGCTCAAGACCTGAGCCGCCTGCTTCCTTTCTCCCTGGTCCCCTGGACGGCCAGAGCACTGCGCGGTATCCCCAGCCTGCTCCGTCCTGCCCTGACTCAGGCCCCGTCCAGAGGTGGAACTTGATGGAGAGCCTCAAAGGGTGGAAAAGCTGGGAGCGAGCTCAGGAGACCAAACCGACCCAGGGACACAGCCGGGGCAGGAGGGAAACCACTGACAGGGCCAGACCAGGCCCTGGGCCCCGAATTCCTGTGCCCCCCACAAAGAGGGAGGGGGAGGGGAGGGGGAGGGGGAGGGACAGGGAGAGGGAAGAGGGAGAGGGACAGGGAGAGGGACAGGGGGAGGGAGATCGATCTTGCATCTGCTAGCTCACTCTGCAATGGCTGAAAAGGCCAAAAGCCAGGAGCCAGGAACTGCATCCGGGTCTCCCACGTGGGCGCAGGGGCCCAAGCACCTGGGCCGTCTCCTGCTGCTCTCCCAGGCGCAGTAGTAAGAAGCGGGATCAGGAAAGGAGCAGCAGGGACTTAGCCGGCGCGCACGGGATGCTGGCGCTGCAGGTGGTGATTTAACCCACCGCACCGTGACACCAGCCCCAGAAAGATGTGTATGATGAAAAACTATGCATGGATTTCAGTTTCCTTCTATTTTTTGGCACCAAGATAAGCTTATCTTTTCATTCCATTTGCCACAAACTCTTCTGATCCCTCCAGGTGCTCCAAGTACCTGTGGGAAGGGCCTGGCACCCAGGAGTTCCCATATAAGGAAGCGGATGCTGAGGCACGGCTGGACCTGCTCCAGGTTCCCAGAGCACCCGAGGCGAGGGGCTGTGCGTCTGGGCGTCTTGGTGTCCTGCACAGCCCGACTGTCACGCACACACGGCTCTGAGAAAACTCAGCCCCGGGGCAGAGGGCTTGGGCTGGGAAAGCCAGATCCACCCCAACTCAGGCTCTGACCGCCCTGGGACCTATTGTGTCACCTCAGCTGGGTCACTCTGTGTTCCACAAACCTGCTCTCCTCAGTCAGCCAGGTTTATGGCGGTCACCTACGCGGCTAGCCCCTACACAGCTATCAGGCTCTTCTTGCTGTTGCAACACAGGGCCACGAATGCAAGTGCCAGCACACCTGTGTTACCCTGCAGTGCTGGAAGTCTGGCCCAACGTGAGTCTGACGAGGGTATGGGCAAGGGCTGTGGCCACCTGCCCCGGGGAGGCCCCTGCCCGCTGCCATCCCACAGCGACCCTGCGGGACTTCTGCTGTTGTCCTCACTTCTCTCCCTCCGTCTCCCCATTACAGGGGGCTGGAGATTCCATTTCAGTCACCCAGGACACTCTCCGCTTCTCAGGGCAACTGAACTCCATCTGCAGCATTAGTTCCTCTTTGCCAGGTGCCCTAACACACACGCACATGCGCTCCAGGGAATGGGGTGTGCCTGCCCGTCACTGGGGGAGGGGAGACCTATCGTGCCTCCCATCCTGCCTCAGAGTTGTGAAGCCCAAACGCGCTGGTGTAGGGCAGTGTCTGGCACAGCAAATAAGCGACAGACAGCAGCCGCCTCTACCACTGAGTTAAATAATCAAAGTCATTCTTTGAAGTTACTCCCGGAAGGTCAAGGCCACTGAGACTTTTTTTTAGGTCTGTATAAATGAGAATTACTTTGAAATTTAGGCAGAATTTGTTTTTGCGTAGCGATGGTACAATCAGAGCTTCCTGAAACAGAAAGAGATGTTACAAGGACCCACGGCGACTCCCTCACTTTACCAACCAGCCCCTGGGGCCTGCGGACATCCGTAGGTGGCAGAACGGAGCCAAGGGCCGGGTTTTCTGTGGCCACACACGTTTGGTGTCCAACCACGAGGCATTATTTCAGCTCAGATCTTCTACACTGGTTCTCCCTGTGATCCAGAAAGGCTGGGACTTGGCAAGCTTGAGATCTCTCACAATGTATTGCATGTCGTATCACAGTGTCTTCCAAGGAAGCCCAAGATCCTCACAAGGAATCTTGCTTGGGAGTGAGAGGCCTGGTTGCTTATTGATAGTGACTGCTGTGGTTCGGTCTGATTGGCAGCATCTTCTTTGGGCTCCACCCCTCACCTCATCCCATAGGAATATGCTCAGTCTGTTGCCTCCAGCCTCCACCTAGGGGTAGTCATAGGACCCAGGTTTAACCAATCAGAGACTTCCTTGGGACTTTTGCCAGAGGCCTGGGAACCAAACACTTTCTTGCAGATTGCAACAGGGTATGTGCGTATGTGAGGGGACAACATCTACCTCATTTACTGCCTAGAAAGGGGAAAGCATGACGCAGTCACATGGACCCCCTCAAAAGTCCCCTCACCTAGGGATTCTCACTTATGAGACTGAAATAAACCATTTTGTTTTTTGGCTTTTGTCAGTTTTGTCTGAATGCCTGAGTCCTGACTAATGCAACACACATCAATGGGAAGCCTTATCTTTAAAATGTGATCTTTTTGCGGGGCTGGCGCCATGGCTCACTTGGTTAATCCTCCACCTGCGGTGGGTGCCAGGTTCTAGTCCCGGTTGCTCCTCTTCCAGTCCAGCTCTCTGCTGTGGCCCAGGAGGGCAGTGGAGGATGGCCCAGGTGCTTGGGCCCCTGCACCTGCACGGGAGACCAGGAGGAAGCACCTGGCTCCTGGCTTCAGATCGGTGCAGCGCTGGCCATAGCAGCCATTTGGGGGGTGAACCAATGGAAGGAAGACCTCTCTGTCTCTCTCTCTCTCACTGTCTAACTCTATCTGTCAAATAAATAAATAAATAGATAGGTAGATATAGATAAAATGTGATCTTTTTGCTTCTCAATTTGAAAATCTCTGTTCTAAGTGACTTGGAAAACATTTAGGGAACTGTTACTGTTAAAACTTCAGGGGCAGTGATCCTTGCTAAATTGAAGAACTGTATTTTGACGTGAATCAAGCCCTTTGAATTGTGTGACCTGGGCACATGAATGTCCACTCAGTTATTCTGCCAAAACAGCTCCTGTGCACCTGCCACGTGCCCGGTGCTGCCGGGGGCAGGGCAGTGAGCAAGGTCCACCTTCTTTCATCTGTGAGTAACTGGCGTGCACTGTGGCAGACGTGCAGAGTAGACCGAAATCATCCCTAAGGCAGCGCCCTGCCTGCAGCCGAGCGGTTTGTTGTTTGCTGACCCAGCCCCTTCCCTCTGCAACGAGGGAACGAGGTGTTGTGCGCTGGGGGTCTCACTGAAGCCAAGTGCTGGCCTCAGCACTGTACAGGGTGAAGTGAAGTAGTGGCTTCGGGTGCCCTAATCTGCGGCGTGGGAACCTGAGATGCAGAAAAGTCAGGGGACTGGCGGGAGACCACACAGCTGGTAAACGAAGGCACTCGGATGCAGTGAGGCAGTCTTCAAAACCTATGTTCACACACACACACACACACAAATCGGACAGGAGTCTTTCGCATTTGGCTTTCTCTGTTCACAAATCTGTCAGAGAACTTTCTATATGGGACTGGTATTGTAGCATAGTGGATAAAGTTGCTGCCTGCAGTGCCGACATCTCATATGGGCGCCAGTTTGAGATCTGGCTGCTCCACTTCTGATCCAGACCTCTGCTATGGCCTGGGAAAGCAGTGGAAGATGGCCCAAGTGCTTGGGCCCCTGCACCCACATGAGAAACCCAGAAGAAGCTCCTGGCTCCTGGTTTCAGACTAGCCCAGCTCCAGCCATCACAGCCATTTGGGGAGTGACCCAGCAGATGGAAGATTTATTTATTCATTCTCTCTCTCTCTCTCCCTCCCTCCCTCCCTCTCCCCCCACCCCGCCTCTCCCTATCTGTAACTCTGTCTTTCAAATAAATAAATGTCTTTAAAGAGAGAGAGAGAGAGAGAGAGAGAGAGAGAGAGAGAGAGGGAAACTTTCCATGTACTAAAGGCATGACTTCATCTTTCAGCCTTCTTTGTACTCGACAGCATGGGTGAGCACCAACTCTCCACATCTGCTCCTCACTCCTCGGTGGGTCCTACTTGTGCAGGACTGTGAAGCCCACAGGTCAGGAGAGGCCTGGTGGGTTGCCATGAGCATCATTTTCTAAAGAGAGATACACAGCTCTTTATAACCTGCCACTCACCTGCCCCACCCTGCTAGCTCTGCCTTCCCACACCTTGAACGGCCAGCCCTTCCCCGGCAGGCACACCCAGCCATAGCTTCATTGGAAATGCTTCCATTTTTGCTCTGCCTGGGTTCTCGATCCTCAGACATCACCTGCCCCATGCCCCAACCCCTGCCTAGGTGCTTCTTCACCTGGGCTAACCAGCTGGGGCACCAGCCATGTGGCAAGGAAGAGGCGGCAGCCCCATGCCCCCAAACATTGTGCAGTTACCTGCCCACCTTGGCGGTTTTCTAAAATGCAAAGCATCTCTCACATGGCTCAGAAGTCTCAGTGCCTGGCACTGTGCATGGTGGATAAGTCAGTAGTTATTTGCTGATTCAAGGAAACTAATTATTGCGGCCAGCACTGTGGTGTGGTGGGTGGAGCCGCCGCCTGCAGTGTCGGCATCCCATGTGGGCACTGGTTTGAGTCCTGGCTGTTCCACTTCTGATCCAGCTCTCTGCTATGGCCTGGAAAAGCAGTGGAAGATGGCACAAGTCCTTGGGCCCCTGCACCCACGTGGGAGACCCAGAAGAAGCTCCTGGCTCCTGGCATCTAATTGGCACACTTCTGGCTGTTGCATCCATTTGGGGAGTGAACCAGCAGATGGAGGACTTCTCTTTATCTGTAACTCTGCCTTTCAAATAAATAAATAAATAAATCTTTTTTTTAAGAAAAGTAATTATTAACAACAGTAGTTATAGTGAAAGCTATATTTATTGGTATTTATTGGAAGTTTACTCCTGCATCGACCAGGGTTGGGCCAGGCAGAAGCCAGGACCTTCATCCGGTCTCCCAGGCAGGGGCCCAAGCACTTGGTCCATTCTCCACTGCTGTCCCAAGCCATTAGCCAGGGGGCTGGATCGGAAGTGGAGCAGCTAGGACTTGAACGAGCGGCCACATGGGATGCCAGTGTGGCAGGTGACGGCTTTACCCCTGTGCCACAGTGCTGGCCCCAGATCTACATTTTTAAAAGACCACACTGGCTTAAGTCAACCAGCAGAGAGGCAGAGGTGAGCTTCAACACTGTGTCTCTCGTGTCCACACCTGCCCTGGTCCTCACAGTAGGGTTTGCTGGGCCCGAGTCCTTGTGCCAAACCCTTTACTCGCGTTGCCATCCTCTACGCTGTCACACCTGGGCCCAGGCCCTGCTCTCCTAGGTCTGGCCGTGAGGTCAAGGTCAGGGTCATCAGCATCTCTGAGCCTTCGTTTCTCATCTGTGGAACAGCAGCGAAGCCTCATGAGTGCTTGTCGTTACTAAAGTTCACAGTGGTAACGCACATTGGGTGTGGGGCTAAAATCAACACTTGATAAACCAGAGCTCTCCTCTGTCCATCCTGCCCTCTCTGGTCTGGGGAAGACGGCTGGTCCCTGGCTACCGGAAGGTAAGCAGGACCCAGGCCAATCCTGGAACCCCATCCCCAGGAGGATGTGGGCCAATTCTGGCCCTCGCTTGGGGCTGACACAGATGCTAAGAGCTAGCAGTGGTCCCTTTCCCAGAACTGGGACTGCAGACCGCCGAGTACCACCAGGGCCCACCCACAGTGGGGCGAGGAAAGCAGGGCCTGGAGCCCCATGTGCAGGTGGGGGCAGCCTCGGTTAGCAGCCCTAGTCCCCAAGGCTGCGGCTGTCACAGCTCCTCTGTAGTTCCCACCTCAGCAGCCCTGCAAACTTCTCACCTTGGCCAAACCGAGACGGGTTTTGACACCTGCAACCCAAAAGAGTCCCGACAGATACAAGGGCACAGTTCTGAATCATCTGCACCCAGCCCCAGAGTTTAAAGAGGTCTCAAAGGGTTATCCAGGTCAGCAACTGGACAGGAAAGACAGACATTTTTCTTTAGATAGTGAGCACCTGCTTCAGTCTCCAGGAGCCTAAAGGTGCAGAACAGGCAAGAGGCAGAGCTGTTACAGCTGGGAGAGAGGGCAGCCCCTGGGCCCCATCCTATGCTCCTGGGAGCCAGGCCTCTGCTCCCACCTCCCCTGACCTCAGCCCAGTTCACAGCTGTGATGCCCACCCGCACCCTGGGCAGTTCCCCTGCTTTTCCACACTTCTCTGCTGGGGCGGGGAGGGGAGTCCTGTGCTCTGATGTGAAATGCAGCGAATTCAACACAAGGATTGATTTCCACGGCTGACTCAGGGCCTGGCTAAGGGGGCAAGCCCCGCCAGCAGGTGAGACGCCTGAAATCGGCACAGCACAGCTCTGGTGACACCAGCCCAGCAGTGCAGCCCAGCTGGGCCCATCCGGCCCTCAGCCCTCACAGCACGTGGGCCAGTGAGAACTCTTTCCCTCCATGAGAAAGATGACAAGGGGGGCCAGCATGTGGTGCCAGTTCAAGTCCCGGCTACTCCACTTCCAATGCAGCTCCCAGCTAATGGACCTGGGAAGGCAGCAGAGGACAGCCCAAGTGCTTGGGCCTCTGCCACTGGTGTGAGATGTGGTGAAGTTCCAGGCTCCTGGCTATGGCCTGGCCCTGCACCAGCTATGGCGGGCATCTGGGGGAGTAAACAAACAGATGATCTCTCTCTCTCTCTCTCTCTCTCTCTCCTCTCTCCTCTCTCTCTCTCTGCCACTCTTCCTTCAAACAAAGAAGTAAATAAGTAAAACTTGATTTAGAAAAAGAAAAGCTGACAGGGCATTGAGTCCAGTCTCTCTTACCCACGGCGAGACCCACTTGAGTCGCTGGCCTGCCCCCCTGAAAAACACAAAAAAACAAAGACTGCAACCAGGTGATGCCAGAGGGGCCGCAGGCAAGCCGGGGCCTCAGGGGCCAGCAGAAGACACAGCTCTCCTGGCGACTGACCGTCTGGCCTGGAAGCCGATAAAACGGAGCCGGGACAGATAGCATCACGCAGATAATTCTCGCAGGCTCATCTCTGCGGGCCTCAGACAGGCCTCTCCCTCCGGATGAGGCCTCGCAGAAGCTCCTGCGTGAGCCCAACGGGCCGCTGCGTGGGGCAGGCGCTGCCATTGGCTGCTGGAGCGGGCGGTCCGAGGGTCTGCGTGCCGCAGCTGCCTGCAGGCTGCCCGCTTCAGCCCTGTTCTGGGTGCCGTCACGCCAGAGGACATCTGGGGAGCCAGGGGGTGAATCGGCCACCAGGCGGGATGCAGCCCTTGGTCTCTGCTTCCGAGCCTTGGGTCTGATGGGGTGGGGGGTGGGTCTTTCAAAGTGTCCAGGTCTGAGCTGTCATGGTGCTAACGGCAGTGACACTGCAGGTAACCTGCAGCGAGCAACTGTCTCGCTCTCAGCCTGTGCAACGCTGACCCCGCAGACTGCCACACTGCTAACCCATTTCTACAGACGTGGTCACTGAGGGCTGGGAAACTGGGTCACGGCGTGTGGCTTCTTGCCCGTGGTCACAGCTGCTCTTCCAGCTGCCGCGGTATGACCCAGAGCCCAGCTACCTCAACGCACTACGCATAAAAGCCAGGCCTCAGAACAGCGTGGAGCGGTACTCAGCCAGGAAAAGGGAGAAACCACGGTGCTGGGTGCAGAGAGAGGCGAGATGGAAGTGGGCAGACTGTATGAGGTGGCTTACAGAACACAGCTGCACGGTTCCAGAAAACGCCAGCGCCACTCGAGAAAGTGGGACGGAGGGCAGGGCAGTGGTTGTTGGGGGAGGGGTGCCCGGAGGGCATGAGTTAACCTCCCAGGTGAAGGCCACTTGTCTTTTTAAAAATTTTTTAAAAATTTGAGAGACAGTTATAGAGGGAGAGAGAGGGAGAAACAGAGAAAGAGATATTCCATCCGTTCATATGTTTGTTCATGCCCCAGATGGCCACAATGGCCTGAGTTGGGCCGATCTGAAGCCAGGAGCCAGGGCCTTTTTCCAGGTCTCCCCGATGCGTGTAAGGGCCCAAGCACGTGGGCCATCTTCCACTGCTTTCCCAGGCCATAGCAGAGAGCTGGATTGGAAGAGGGGCAGCCAGGACATGAACCAGTGCCCATACAGGATGCCGGCGCTGCAGGCTGAGGCTCAGAGCGCCACACCACAGCTCCAGCCCTGGGCCACTTGTCTGGATTGTGGGGATGGTATCATGGGTACTTATGGTCGTAAAAACTCATCAGAGTGTGTAAATGCCAGTTGCTATATCATGATTGTATCTCACTAAATTTTTTTTATAAAACAATACTATTTTGTATGATTGTGGTGTAGTTTTTAAGGAAAAATTTACTCATCTGTATCCACACATGGGTAGATACATGAGGGAACTTTAAATAGCTTGTGGGAAAATGAGATTAAGAGTATGAGTTTATTTTGGTGCAAAAAAATTTTTAAAGATTTACTTATTTAACTTGAAAGGCAGAGTGACAGAGATAGAGACAGAGAAAGAGATTAATCTTCCATCTACTGGTTCACTTTTCAAATGGCCACTATGACCAGGGCTGGGCCAAGCCAAAGCCAGGAGCCTGGAGCTCCTTCCACGCCTCCCACGTGGGTGGCAGAAGCCGAAGAACTTGGTCTATCGTGTGCAGCTTTCCCAGGCACATTAGCAGGGAGCTGTACCAGAAGTGGAGCAGCCAGGTCTCAGATCAGCACACTGCTATGGGATGCTGGCTTTGCAAATGACAGCTATACCCACTATACCACCACACTGGCCCCACTGGCACATCTTTAAAAATGTTTGTTTGTTTGAGAGGCAGAGGGACCGAGAAGAAGTGATAGACACAGAGAGAAAGCCCCCATCTGCTGGTTCATTCTCCCAATGCTCACAACTGCCAGGGCTGTGCCAGCCCAAAACAAGGAGCCTGGAACCCAACCACTTGAGCCACCACGGCTGCTTCCCAGGGTCCCCATTAGCAGGAGCTGGAGACAGGAATCAGAGCTGGCACTTGAACCATGGACTCTGAAGTAAGAGGTGGAATCTTAACTGCTGGACCAAGTGCCTACCCCAGTGCTGCCAAACTTTTTTAAATCTTTGAATTTTTCAGGAACACGTATTTTTCAGATTATGAAAAAGATTTTTCGTACCAAAATAAATTCACTTTCGTTCCATTTTTCTAGATGTTTTGAAGTACCTGGTATGTGCATATAAATACACATACACACAGTGCATTCTCATGTAGCTGCATGTAGGGAACGGTCCTGTCATACGATTAGCATATAGTGTGTACAGTAAGCACGTGTGTAGGCCTCTGACCACCACCCTCAGCCCTGTGAGATGTGTTCTTAGCGTCTCCCCACCCCAGGGTGCCTGCTCGCCACTGCCCCCAATCTCTCAGGGGACCATGAAGTATCGCTTCTCCTTCCCCTCGCACGCCCTCTCCCACTCCTGGCCTTCTCCCTTGCTGCTTAGCCCCTGTCTGGAACTCTCTCTCCTTCCCTGGGCACCCTGGGGCCTCAGACAAGAGCCCAGGGTGCATCTCCAGACCCCTGGGACTGTCGCTGACGGCGCTTTCCCTCTGTCCCTACGCTGTCACTTGCATGAGGGCGTGGGCTCAGGGTGCTCCCTGAGGTCCTCCTCTGAGTTCTGTCCTTTTTGCCACACAGAGTGAGCCCTTCACGAGGACCCAGACGGAACTGTCCAGCCCTGGAGCGTAAGCCCGGCTGCTGTATCCCAGCCCACCACGATTCTGTGAAGCACAAGGGAGGCACGTTCTCCACTCTGCAGCCAGAACCATGCTCAGAGTGAGTGCTCAAACAACACAGCGCAAAGCATCGCAGGCTGCGCTGTGCACGGTCGTCCAGGCACAGCCAAGCAACCTTGGGCAAAGTCCTTTGTCTGACCGCGTTTTCCTCTCTGCCTGGTGGGGCTGGCAGGATTCCATCACCGCTGTGAGGACTCCGTCAGAGTGTGCTGCTGCGCTCCCAGCTCACCGTAGTGCGCAGCCACAGCTGCTGCTGCTGCCGGCGCACCGCTGGCCCGCTCCCCTGCCTGTGGGGCTCTCTCTGCACCTCTGCCTCGGCAGTGTCCCAGTGTGCAGAGGCCGCAGGGTCACCACCAACTTAAACATGATGCTGAGCGGACAGGTGGCGTGCTGGCATGGCAGGCGGTGGCTTACCCCGCTGCGCCCCATGCAGACCTCAAGTGAAGCCATGAAGCAGTGGCCTTGGGGCAGCCCTGCACAACGGCTCAGCACCTCACCCTGGGGTCTCTGCTGGGGTCTTGCCTACCCCCTGGAAATGTCAAAATCCCCGAAGGCCGCACTGACCTCCCCAGGCAGTGGCTGGGTTGTGGTGGTGTCGTCCTAGCCAATGGCAGGGTCTTATGCCCGTCCCGAGTGCCCCCTGCCCCTCCCTGCAGGGGGCTGGCAGCCTCCGACTGCTGGGCTCCCACGCCAGGTGCTGGAACACAGCCTCCTCTGCTGCTCCCTCAGCGCCTGCACAAACTCCCTGGCCTCCAGGAGGGGCAGTCCCTGCCCCCACCCCTGCCTCAGTAGCCAGAAGCTACTTCCTGTCCCCCTTCCTCAGGCCCCAGCCTCTTCCCAGGTTCCCGCCGCCCACCTCCAGGGCCCGTGTTCTGACCCTGTTTCCCAAACGTCTCTCACTGCCTGCTCCTTTGAACCTGTGGCTGACAACACAGCCGTTCCTCACGCACAACCTTCCCCAGATGCACAACACGGGCGTTCAGTCCGGCGTGGCGGCCACACGTTCAAGTGCAGAACCAGGGCCCCACTGAGCCGGGCAAGGCAGCTCCTGCCACCAGAGGCCACTGGCGTTTGAGCCTGCGCTCCCTTCTGTGGCCCAGGCGGGACGTCAGCCCCCCTTCTGCCCTTCTGTGAGTGGAAAGACCTGGTTAGAAATTCATTTTTCCACTGATGTCAATGCTGCTGTCACTCCGATTTAGACAGCAGAAGCGGCTACAAGTAGTTTGGTTTTAAATATATTTTCCAACCCACGGCAAAAACGCCATGTGTCATATTTACAGTCCTCCCCCCGCCCCCCGCCCCAGCTTTTCATGACAATTGCAGTTCCCACCACTGAGCTACCCACCGGGCGCTCTGCGACCCGGGGATGATGCTCGCTGAGTCAGCAAAGACCTAGCTGGCACCCTGTCTTCATATAGCAGTTTCCAGCAGCCTGGCCCCTGGCCCCAGTCACAGAGCAGCTTTTTAAGTTCCAGTTAGAAACTTGGTACCTGTGATCCAAGGCAGCCTCTGACACCGTTTTTCTTACATCTCCCAGCTGTTATCAGGGAACCCCGATTTTGCCAACCCCCAGCAGCCATCTGCCTTGCCTTCCCCTGAGGGGGTCCCAGGCCTGCAACAGGACCCAGGGCACAGCGGCGTCTAGGGTGTCCCTAAGACTGTGGCTTGCCTTGTCCAGCAGCTGGTGGGAGCAGTCTCAGCTCCAGCCCAGGCACAGGACCCGCCATTCTGCAGACTCCCAAGTGATCGACAGCACAGGCAAAGGAGAGCAAGGTCCCGTCCTCAGTGGACCAGGGCGAGACCACCACGGGGAGGCCAGGTCTCACTCAGCCACGGCCCAGAGCTTCTGGTCTGGCCGGTTATCTCTACGGGTCTTCACCCACTAGAAATCAGCGCCAAAAGATGTAGAACTCCTACGGAACAATAATCCCGGATGCAGTAACATGCAGTCATGCCAACAGCTCCATTTTCACAAGGAAGCCAGGCCTTGCTCTCCACCTCCACCACCACCACCGTGTGCTTCCTTCAGCCCCAGCCTGAGGTCTGCCGGCCAAGCTGTTGTGCTGGGGGAGGCCCACTCCGCCTTGGCCCCTCGGGACATGAGGTGACGCCACAAGCCCCCTCCCCAAGGGCGGCTCTGGGGCACACCTGGAAGCGGCGCGGGGCGCGGGGCGGCAGGAGACCTGGCAGGTGCGGGCCCGCCGCGCACCTCTCGCTGATCCGCGCCGGCCCCGACGCGGTCCTGGGGTGGCTGCGGGACTCCTGGCCCTGTCTGAGGCTCGGTGTCCCCGTCTGCTCTGCGGGGAGAGGACCCTGCCTGCAACCCAGTCCCGCCCTCCCAGGTCTTCAGGAGGGCCCGGGAGCAGTTTAGGAGCCGGCCTCTGCGCTGCCCAGCAGAGGGCGATAGAGACCACCGCGGCGGCGCCCGGAGCGGGGGCGGACTCTGGGGGCGGTGGCACCAGGGACCCCGCACAGCCAGGGCCGTCCCGAGGGCGCAGGGCGCTCGGGCAGGAGCGGCCCTGGTGCGGGCCGACGCATTTCGCCCGGGGCGTGTGGGCGGGAGCCTCCCCGATCTGCCAGCCCCCGCGGGGAGAGCCGGGTGGGGCGGCCGGAAGGGGACAGGACGCAGCCGAGGAGCCCTGCGCCCGTCTGGGCGGCTGCGGGGGTCCCTTAACGGGACGACCCTCCCCACCCACCTCCGTTGCCACGGCGACGGTCGGCGGCCCTGGCGGTGACCCGGGCACTGCCCGCTCGGGAACCCACCGGCTCCCTGGTGCGGCCCGAGGAGCCCACGCGTGCGGACTGCGCCCTGGGGCGCCCTGCACGCCGCCGGATGCGGCTATCCGCGTGCGAAAGCGCCCTTTGCGGGGAGGGGGGGGGGTTGGCGCTTAAAAAAAACCCTGGAGGGGGGCGGGGGGCGCAGAGCCGAGGCCCGAGGCAGGGCCGCACAGGTGTGCGCTCAGCGGGGTCTCGCCATCACCTGGTGAGGCTGCAGGGCTCTCCCTCTTACCCAGAATGTGAGACAGCTGCGAAGTGAACCCGGGTCTCACTCCTGAGCCATCACCCTGACCCTGGCCATCACCAGGCAACCTCAGCGGAGTGGCGGCGGCCCCTGCGCCCACTGGCCGTGTCCTCGGGAATTCACGGCGTCTGAAAGTACTAGGGAAGGGTCGTTTTCTCTTCAAGGGAGAAAACGAAGTCAGCAGCGTCAGGGGAGGGGTTCTTGTGGGGCACTCGTGGATTCCCACACCTTCCTTCCCCGGGATGGGATCTCATCCACAGGCACCCCCAGAGGCGGTCAGAATTGGCAGGGCAGCCCCAGCGTACAGGTGAGCGGTTTGAGCCCTGCAGAGAAGCCATGGCCACTGCTGCAGACGGAAGGGGCCAGAGGTCGCCCAGCCGCCCTCACAGGAACGCTGCACGTGCCCCAAGAACTTTATTCAGCCTCGGGAAGGTGCAGTTCCGACACCTGCGCGTCCGGGATGGGGTGAGCAGGCTCACAGGATGGTGCAGGGCAGAGACCTGGAACAGACCAGGGCTGGGGTGGAGGAGGGCTCCTGGGCCAGCAGAGATGGCTGGGGAATTCGTATCTGACGGGTGCAGGATTTCTGTTTGGGATGACGGACGCCTCAGAATCTGGAGAGACAGGTGTCGAGAGTGGTTTAAGTGGTAAATCTTGTGCGACATGCTTTCCCACGAGGAGAAGAAATTTCTTGGGAACAGAGACACCTGCGAGCCTTCTGAAGCATGGCTACCTTAGCCGGCGGCCGTAGCTTGGCGTGCCCAGGGAGGGGGGTTGCCGGCACTTGAAAGACAGCGTCACACCTGTAAAAATAGCTCCGAATCGTGTGTGTTCACTAAACGCAGGAGACTGGTATTCCCCACAGGTGTTCCAAATGAGCAAGATCTGGCCTGGGCAGGTGAGTCACGTCACCTCGGGGTGGTGCCAGCCCCAGGGCTGGAGGCGGCCAGGTCACCAGCTGCTTAGCTGGAGGTCTTGCTGCTCCGCTGCCAGTTCGGTGGGAGACATTCCTGCAGATGACTCAGCGACTCGGCACCCTCAGCACCGGGGCTTCTGACGGCCCGGCGACCACAGCTGACGCCCGGTGGAGACCCGCAGGCCCAGTCACGGTCTGTCGGTCTGTCGGCCTGTCGGCAGGACGAGGAAGCCGGGCCTCCCGGGGAAGGCAGGCAGGCGGGGGAGCGCGTGCAGCAGGAAGAATGCGAAGTATCTGAGAGGTGGTGGAATGGCTCTTATCTGGTCATCTGCACACAACCCCGGAGCCCAGCGCGGAAAAGGGACACTAAATGCTTGTGGAGTGATTATTCCTCTGGAGGCCCAGATGATGAGTGAAAGAAGCGTATTCTTAGCCTCACTGTCTCTGCTTTTCTCAAAGGGGCGTCAGCAGGCCGGCGCCGCGGCTCACTTGGCTAATCCTCCGCCTGCGGCGCTGGCACCCCAGGTTCTAGTCCCGGTTGCTCTTCTTCCAGTCCGGCTCTCTGCTGTGGCCCGGGAAGGCAGTGGAGGGTGGCCCAAGTGCTTGGGCCCTGCACCCGCGTGGGAGACCAGGAGAAGCACCTGGCTTCTGGCTTCGGATCAGATCAGCGTGCTGGCCGCAGCACGCTGGCTGTAGTGGCCATTTGTGGGGTGAACCAACAGAAGGAAGACCTTTCTCTCTGTCTCTCTCTCACTGTCTAACTCTGCCTGTCCAAAAAAAAAAAAAAAAAAAAAGGAGGGGGAGGCATCAGCACCTGCCTTGTGGTGCAGTGGGTTAAGCCCTGACCTGTGCCCCTGGCATCCCTGGCATCCCATAGGGGCACCGCTTCAAGTCCTGGTTGCTCCACTTCTGACCCAGCTCCCTGCTGACGTGCCAGGGAAAGCAGCAGGTGATGGCCCAAGTGCTTGAGCCCCTGCCACCCACATGGGAGACCCAGAAGCAGTTCCAGGCTGCTGGTTTTGGCCTGACTCAGCCCCGGCTGTTGTGGCCATTTGGAGAGCAAACCAGCAGAAGAAAGATCTTCCATATTTCTTTTATTTATTTGAAAGAGAGTTACAGAGACACAGAGGTCTTCTATCTGCTGGTTTACTCCCAAAATGGCTGCAACAGCCAGAACTCAGTGGATCCGAAGCCGGCAGCCAGGAGCTGCTTCTGGGTCTCCATGTGGGTGCAGGGGCCCAAGGACTTGGATCATCCTCTGCTGCTTTCCCAGGTGCACTAGCAGTGAGCTGTATGGGAAGTGGAGCGGCCAGGACTCTAACTGACGCCCATATGGAATACTGGCACTGCAGGCTGGGGCTTTAACCAGCTGCACCACAGTGCTGGCCCCCAAATTAATACATCTTGAAAAAAAATTGAAGTTTGATAGGTTTTGTGGACTTGCCACTGATTTTGTGTGGACAATGGTGATACCGATACCAGGAAGGTGACGCTGCTGCTGGGAGCCAGGTCGTGAGTCAGCAGTAGTGTGACCGTTTCTGGACACATTTGCACACTCATTCAGCCGTTGTTAGCAGAGGTGAGCACGTATGAGATGAAAGGAAGCGAGAAAGAGAAAGTATTTGTTTTATTTGTTTTGCCTTTTTCTCTTTAATCTCTATACTGTTGAGTCAATCTGGTGTGGTTTAAGATACAAGAACCTGGTATCAGACAAGCCTTGAATTAGTCAGTAGACACTCCTGGTTGCAAGACAGAAAATGGATTCAGTGAACTAGTGGGGAAATGCATATACAGCTCACGGCTTCAGGCACAGCCCTATCCAGGTGCCCAAGGGATCGCGTTGGGGATTTGTTGCTCTTTACCTGTTGGCTCTGCCTCCTGGCCTGGCTGACACCCTCCTGAGAAAGAAAGCTCCCTCCCCTACACAAATACCAGGGTTGACTGTGGCCTGGCTTCGGGCTGGGGCTGGCGTGAAAGCCATGGGAACCTCGCAGGCTGACGGCGGGCGAGACAGGTGCTGTTTGCAGCAGGGAGGGGAGGTTGCTGGGCAGGCACAAACAGCAGGTGTCCCTCCCAGCAGTGAACGGGCCTGCCGCAGGGAAGGTGGACGGGTTTTCACACCACTTTCCTGATCCCTCACTCCTGGGTGAGTCAGCCCCGGCGGAATGCGTGCGCTGTGTGGCCTCGGGCCGGCCACTCAGAGGCGACAGTGCGTGAGCAGCAGGGTTTCCAGCCCTAGGCACAGCCACGTGTTCCATGTGTGTCCCACCTACTCCACAGCCTGCGAGAGCAAGCGCTGTCTCCGTCTCACGGGGAGGAAGCTGAAAGCAGACAGAGTGACCTGCCCAAGGTCTAGGACACTGACTCCAGTGGCCTTTCTGGGCCTCAGTCTTGCTGCCTGCAGAATGGACAGAAGCGGGTGGGAGCAGAAGAGGAGGCCAAGCACCAACAGGCGGGGAAGCGCCCCAGTGCAGCCCCGGCTCCCGCCCCTTCTGTCTGGAGGATTCAGCAGGTCCTGGCTTTCGTCTCTTGACCCCTCCCCTCCCTTCTCCCTGGGCGGGGGTGCCCCTGAGTCACCCTGCTGGACTCTGGATCTTTGGTGAAGCCTCCCCCTGCTGGGGATGACCTGCTACCCCCAGGGTGACCTCCAGCCGTGACCCCCGTCCCAGCACCCACTTGACCGGCACCATGGGGCTCACTGGGAGGCAGAAACTGGGGCAAGTGGGATTCTGGGACACCACCCCAACCCCTGTGGAGCTCTGCCGAGAACTTTTCCTGATTGGTTTGTTTTGCCCGTGTCCGGGCGCAGGGGCACCCTTTGTCTCAAGGCTGTGGCTGCAGCCCGGCCTGACCTCTGTCTCACCCCTGCCCGCCCGCCTGCCCGCCCGGGGGAGCCGCCCAGGTCCTGATGAAAGGCAGAGGAAGTGAGTGCCAGGCTAAGCCTGGGGTTTGCCGACAAACACCTTCCCCTTTGACGTGTTGGGACTGGAAACCAGGGGAGCTGGTGCAAAGGCAGAGCTGGCTTCCCCAGCCCTGGGCAGCAGCAGGGGCCGGGCAGCCCTGCCGAGGGAGGGAGCTCACAAAACACTGACCCTGCAGCTCCCTCAGGAGAATTTTTCTCGAGTGACCTAAGCCTAGGAGCGAGAGGTCCACACGGCTGCGCGCGCACTGTCCTGGCTGCTGGACGCGTGTGAGACAGGCTAGGGGGTTCTGCACACACCCAGATCCTCTGCTTGAGAGGGGGTCCTCACCCCAGGCTGTCACTGGACTCGGGGTCTCCCCATGGGGCGGCATCCCGGGCCCAGGGCCTCAGCCTGTAGAAAGTCAAACTGTGGGGTGCCTGGGGAGCTCAGGGGGTGCTGTGGCCAGAGAAGAAGGGGGCAGGGGGTGAGTGCCCATCCCAGCCCGGAGAAGGAGTGTGAACAGCCCCCTTACACAGGTGGGAAGACTCATGGGAGTCTGCTCACTGACCTGCCCACACCCACACACCCTGGCTTCCTGGCCCGGCACCCTCACGCTTGAACGGGCACGGGCTAAGCCGCGGAGCCTCTGAACCTGCAGATCTGCGCGCGGCAGGGCCGGGGCTGGCCGTGGGGGCCCCGGTGCGGCCAAGGCGCTGTGCTGGCCCTGGCTCTGGTTTCCGGCTGTCTCTGATGTGCTGGGGAGAGCCACGCCCAGTGGGCTGGAGCCCCAAACTGTAAGAGACTCACCAGATTTTGAAGATTTTTTGTCAGACTAAAAGAATATGAAGCATGTCTTTCATACCTTTTTATATGAATTATGCGTCGAAACGATAATGTGTGGGAGCAAAATGAAATACATTAAAAAATGGTTTCCTGCATCTTTACTTTTTTTAATGTGGCTAGTAGAAAATGTAAAATTCTGCGTGTGGTTTGCTTTTACATAGTTTGTGAGCAGCTGTGGTCTAGAGTTGTGGTCTCAAGCAGGCTGGGTCACTTGGGCCCCAGGGGATGTGCGGCGCCGTCTGGAGACATTTCCGGCTCATTTGTCATCACTGGTGGGGCTGCTGCTGGCACCTGGAGGGCAGGCCTGCCCCTGCCGTGTGCCCCCTGCACGGCCAGGGACGATCCCGCCCCAAATGCCAAGCGGCCAGGGGTGAGAAGCCCGCACCGAGAATCCCCTCCACTGCCTCTGAAGTTACTTTCCCCATGCTGAGTGTCCCCCTGAGCATGGGAGCAGGCCAATGCCTCGATTTATCCCTGCAAAGGAGCCTGGGGCCCACCTGCCCGGGGCCTCGGAATGCAAGGAGACCCCTGCGGCCCGAAATCAGGGGAGGACCCAGCCGACTGCAACACAGGGGTCTTGACACATTGCCCCTGCCGCTCATACCTGCATCTCACTCCCTCTACTCACGGCCCACGTGGACCCGGAGACCAGAGACCAGCTGCCTCTGGAGGGTTTCCGGGGCCTCTGCACCTGGCCCCTGTGGCCTGCCCGGCTGGCCAGGTGGCTAGTGGGCAGCGGGATGGCAGGGCCACCAGCCAGGTCCCAGGAGGGGCTTCAAAGGGCTGCCTCCAGCCCGTCTGTTCTGCCGCCCCAGGGTTACTCTGGGAGAGCCACGTCCCAGGCCTCTCCCTTTGCAGGAGGCCAGTGGGCGGGAGGGTGAGGCCGCAGGAACAACTGGGTGCTCCCGGGGTGTGCAAGGGTCGGGGCCGGAGCCCTGTAATCTTCAGTCTCAAGTCTGGAAGCCACCGGTTGGGGCCTTTTGCTCTTCCCTCCTGCCACTCCCTGGGGCGGGGACCCCTGGGCTGGGCTGGCAGGGCAGGGGAAGGCGCAGTCTCCTGTAAGGTGAAGAGGAGTTGGAGTTACACTGGTCCTTCCGTCTTTTCACGTTTCCCTCGCGCCCGCAGGCTTCCAGGTGTAGCCAAGCTCCTGGGTGTGGCCCATGGCACTCCTGCCGCATTTGGCACAGCCTGGGACCCAGCTCCTCCCCCTGCGTGGCAAACAGAGCCCACACCTCAGCCACGGTGGCCAGCTTCAGGTTTTAAAGAAAGACTTATTAATTTGTAGTTATTTAAAAGACAGGGAGAGACAGAGAGATCTTCCATTCCCAAATGCCCTCAAAGGCGGGGGCTGGGCTAGAGTGAATCTGTGATCCAGGAACTCCATCCAGGTCTCCCCAGGTTAATCAAGGAGCCGCAGCCTGCTGCCTCCAGGGTGTGCATGGCCAGGGAGCTGGATGGGAGGTAGAGCTGGGGCTCAAAGCCAGGCCCTCCGAGGCCGGATGCAGGGTCCCCAGTGGTGTTGTGCCCTCTGCCGTCTCCGGCTCTGCGTGCGTATCTTGTTCTCTTCCATGGTCTAGCCTCCCGATGCCCTTCTGGACTCCATGGAGTTTTCCAGAGCCATGTGTCAGTGCACAGGTGGCACCTGCTAACTGCGCTCCCTTGGTAGGTGATTGGAGCTCTCCGTGCCTTGGTTTCCAGTGCTGGAAGAAGACAACCCCTCACGTATAGGGTTATTGTGCACGTTAAATGTTGTTTACAGAAACAGCTCACCCTGGGAAAGCAACGAGCAGAAATGTCCGTCACCACCGTTGCTGCCATTTCTGGAATGTGCTCCACTCTGGGGCTTGACTAGGCTGCCACCTTCTCCCAGGAAGGCTTCCCTGATGCCCCCACAGGCTGTGTGGCTGCCCCTCCTCTGGCTCCTGACTCAGCCAGGTCCTGTCCCCGCCGTCCCGCCCTTATCGCCTGGGTAGTCACCGCCTGTTTACTTTCTGGGCTCCTCTCCATCGATCGCCACTTCCTCTGGTCTGAGGTTGGACACGGACCACCTGCTGACCCAAAGCACAGGTGCGCTTCAGCTGGGCCAGAGGGCAGTTTGGGAAATTTTAAATTGGACGCTGAACTTTGAGCGGTGCACTAAATAAACAGCTAAAAATAAGGCCTGTTTTTAAAGAATGCAAAACATAAAGCTTGCCGTAAAAGCAGGATGATTTCACACAAAAATCTGGATTTCTGGTTGTTCTTGGAAGGCCAGAAACTGCTGATCTGTCCTCACCTGCAGGCTGGAGGTGTCCCCTGCGGGG
This sequence comes from Oryctolagus cuniculus, assembly GCF_051225735.1. NCBI lineage: Eukaryota > Metazoa > Chordata > Mammalia > Lagomorpha > Leporidae > Oryctolagus > Oryctolagus cuniculus. The sequence continues at coordinate 122,928,881 of NC_142876.1, forward strand.
GGTCCCCAGTGGCAGTGGCACGAGCCCCTCCTCAGAGATCAGGGCCCTGCTGAGAGGCGGGGGGTTACCAGTACCCGCGGTAAACCCTGGGACGGGGCGAGGTCTCAGTCACCTCCGGGTTGCACACTGGGTCACCACGGCCGCCCACGCTTGTGCAGAACTTGCAGGCGGCCTGCAAATGGTTCCTAGAAGTCGGAATTAAAAGCAGAGTTTTTTTCAGTGCAAAATCCACGTCTATGCGGGACCTTTAAAAAGGCTGTGACAAGTCAGGGAAACCGAGGCAGGGAGACACAGCCAGTCCTGCAGCCCCGCTGGGAGGCGAGTCCGGAGGCCAGGCCTCGGCCGCCTCGTGCTCCACGGCTCTCCGTGGCTTGGAGTGAATCCTCTGACTCCTTGCTCTCCCTCCTGCTGCCTCCAGCTCAGCACCCACCACTCAACCCCGAGGTCCTGGGGGAGGTGTTGGCAAGGCTCCCACAAGCCCGGACCCCGAGGCTTCAAGCTGTGCACGTCCCAAGCTCTTTTCACACTCCGAGCTGGGGACCCTGCTCTGGGCAGCATCTAGCAGGCCCTGGAATCCTGCCCAGCAGACCACCGTCTGCTGAGACGGGGCTCTTCTGAGTTTGTGTCTGCAAAGAGAGCACCCTGGGCGCGTGTTCTGAAGGGGAAGACAGTGGGGGAACAGTAGCGTGCAGACGGGGAAGGGGCAGCGTGTTCACACACAGGCAGGAAGGGCATGGAGAGGGACGTGAGCTCAGGAACGGAGGGTACTGGCCAGGGGCTCTGGGGGCTGGAGGGGTGAAGCTGTGGGGCCGCCGGGGAGAGCCCCAGAGACATGGAAGCCCAGGCTCTAGTCCCCGCCGCCCCACCCTCCTCCTCCTCACCTCCCCAGCACTGGGCTCAGACAAAAGCTGGCTAGTGGCTGTGAGTCACGGCCCCACCCAGCCCTGCCAGCCCCAGAGGCCGCTCCTTGCCCACGGGCCTGGCAGCTGCTGCTGTTATCACAAGGAGGCAAGACAGCAGGCCACGGGAGGCTGGGGCCGATCGCTCTAGGGCCCTGTCCTGGCCCTGCCTGGGCAGCTGGCAGGAGCTGTTTGTGATTTCCACAACAGCCCTGTGGATGAGGTCAGCCCAGCACGTCTGCGGTGGCCACACAGTCCACCACCACCACCCTGCTCCGGTTGTAAGCCCTGGGAATACAGAAGCCTGTCGCAGGCTCCCCACAGCGCCTCCAGCTCACCAGGCAGGCTGCTGCACAGGGGCGCCCCCACCCCCACCCCGCAAGCTCACAGGTCCCTCCTCTCTGCGATGCTGCCCAGGCCCTGGCCTCTCTCTAAGCCGCCAAGGCACAGCGCCTGCAGGGACACAGACGGAGCACCAGCCTGCTGTGAGACGACAAGGCAGAGGCCTGCGGTCCGCAGGTGCCACTCAACCACGGGTCGGGGGGGGGGGTGGCGGGGAGATCCCAGGAAACTCAAAAGGTTCGCAGAAAAAAGGAATCTGAAGTATAGGTTTATTTTGGTGCCAACAATTCTCTTCATAATACAAGGAAAATGCATGTTATGGAGAAGCTGCATGGGGTTCAAAAATGTTTGCACCAAAAGAAATTTGACCAGGAACTCCATCCAGGTCTCCCCAGGTTAATTTTTTAAAAATTTTTTGTTGAGAGGCAGAGAATGACAGACAGCTCCTGTCTCATGCACTCCCCCCCGGACGCCTGCTGTGGCTGGAGGCTGGGCTAGGCGCGCCTGGGAGCTGGGATGTGAGGACTTAGTCCAGGTCTCCCAGGTGCACTGCAGGGACCTAATCACTTGATGCCCCCCCCCCCCCCCCCCCCGTATCCCTGCTGCCCGGGACTCAGATCTGGGATGCAGCCGTCTTAACCACTAGGCCAAGCGCCTGCCTCAGATGCACACGTCTAGTTCCATTTCTTCATGCCCTTTGCCATACCCTCTTCCCGTCCCTGGGTCTGTTCGCAGCACTGCAGCTGGGGGTCCCGCAGGCGTGCCCAGGCTCCTGGCTGGAAAGATGTGAGGGAATGAGCCTGGGTTCTAATCCTGCCTCCACCCTCACCCCCAGTGCCCTTGGGGGAGCCACTTGACCCCTCCGGGCTTGTTCTCCTGCCTGAGGTCTCCTCGAGGGGGGGCGTCCCACGCGGCCCCTGCACCTGGAAGATGCTGGGCCATTCTCACGGGGGTCAGCCTCCCCGCCCTGGGAGTGGCTGTGACCTCGCCAGGGTGCAGAGGAGGAAGCTGGGCTGGCCAGGTGCAGGAGCCCGCCTGACAGCAGAACCAGAACTAGGACTCCTCCCCCACCTCACCGCCAGGCCCACCACAGCTGCCAGAAACGACGTGATGGTGTCGCTCCACCCCTGCCCGAGCAGAAGTGAAACGCGAACCCAGCAGCCCAGGAAAGAAGAGAAGGAACTAGCTGAGGTGAGGAGGCGTGGGCCCGATCCCGGTGCTGACCTTCCAGGGCAAGGTCACGGCCCGGGTGGAGGGTGGAGGGGGTGTGTGGCCAGAGGGGCCGGTGCCCAGCAGCTGGGGGGGGGGGGGGGGCGGGTGCGGCGGCAGTGAGAATGTGGAAGGAAGCCCTGTTATCGGTGTTCACAGAACAGACAGGGAAGCGTTGGCCCCGGCCAGCCCTCCTGTCTCGGCGCAGGGGTCTCTGCAAGCTGAGCTTTCCGAAGCGTCCTGGGGGAAAACCCAGCCCCTGACGCCTGCCTCCCCCACTCAGCATCTGCCAGTGCCAGCACCATGGGCGAGGCCCCTCTGGGGCGCCCCCGCCTCTGAAGATGGCTGGCATTCCCCAGGCTAGAAGCCACACAAGGCTGCAAAGGGGCAAGCTGAGGCCCTAGTGCCTTTGAGGCCAGGCCTTGGTTTTTCCATCTGTGAAGTGGAGGGGTTCAGGCCCCGTTCTCAACTTCAGTCCCTCCACTTCCCTCCCTAGCCAAAGGCTCGGAACTTCAGGGCCCCGGGGAAGGCAGCCTGGCTCGGATGCTGTGGACCGGGCGGTGGAGCAGGTTGAGATGACCCTGGGGCCTGAGAGGGCAGACCCCGAGGCAAGCAGAAGTGCTCCCTCCCACACAGGCCGCCTCCCTTCCTGAGCTGCTCTGCACCGGCTCTGTGGTGCACCAGCTGTGCCTTCTGCAGAGTCTGATGCCCGCCACCCAGGACCTGGGCCCGGCCGTCCCAGCGGCAGGGACAGCTCCCAGGGGTCCCGAGCACATGCTGTGGCCGGGCTTAGAGCTCCTTCCTCCTCACGCTGCGCCCGCCACCGTGAGGCCTTGGACCCATTTAACGCCCAGAGAGGTGTCTGCAGGGGACACGCCCCGCAGGGTGGCTGCCCTTAGAGACGTTCCGTGCACATCAGCTCTGGTGATTGCATTGCACGGAATTTCCTTTTTGATTAAAAATGTTTTTCTCTCTACAATCAACAGGGATGGTTTGTGTTTGATGAGAGTAACCGGCGAAAGCTTTTCCAGGTCTCACGATGCATTGCCGCCTGCAGTTTTATTTAAATGAGCCCAGCCAGGGAAGGACAAAGATAAAGCAGACCTCTGTGCAGCACCTGGTGCCCCAGTGTGGGTATGAGGTGCAAGTGCTTCTCAGACAGTCTGCTTCGGGGGCGAGTTTGCAGATGCCCACAGGAGCGCTTCAGAGACCTGCCAATTTGAATGTGATTAGTGATTCAAGATAGATGAGCTGGCGCTGGAAAGGCCCTGGGCAGGGGTGCTGCCCCAGCTCGCGGCAGCCTCCTGTCTGGTACCACCTGTGCCACACACATGCCCTCTCCTCTTCCCCCTGCATCCAAGAAAGCAGACGGCACGTTGACGGTTGCTGATGGGTTTTGGAGCCACACGGGGGTCAGCGTCACCGGACGGCAGACCTGGGACCTCTTAGATTTGTTCCCAGCACGGGAACATCCAGCACACAGGGCAAGAGGAGACTGCGCGCCCGTGGTGGGCGGGGAGGCTCTGCCCCCAGCTCCCAGGCTCCCTCTGCTCTGACTCCGGGAGCGGGAGGCCGCCTGCCTGTCAGCAGCTCTTGCTCCCCACTGTGCCAGCCACAGTCACTCGTTTACTCAGTTACTGTGTGCTGAGCACCAACTGTATGCACTGGATTGACAATGGATAGCATACAGTAGACACACAGATAGATGGATTGATAGATATGACAGGCTGAGTATTTTTTATCCAAAATACTTGGACCAGAATGTTTAGAATTTTTTTTTATTTTGAGATGTTCACATTTATATCCTGAGATATCCTGGGGTTGGAATTCAAGTGCAAACATGAAGTTTATCTGTTCTGAACACACCTGATGCACATAGTCTGAAGGCAACTTTAAAATTTTTTAAATTTCAGAGCCGGCGCTGTGGTGTAGAGAGTAAAGCCACCCCCTGCAACACTGGCATCCCATGTGGGCACTGGTTCACATCCCAGCTGCTCCTCTTCTGACCCAGCTCTCTGCTGTGGCCTGGGAAAGCAGTGGAAGATGCCCAAGTGCTTAGGACCCTGTACCCACGTGGGAGACCCGGATGAAGCTCCTGGTGGATGGAAGATCTCTCTCTCTTTCAAAATAAATAAGTAAATCTTTTTTAAAAAATCTTAATTTACTTCTACTTATTTGAAAAGCAGAAAGAGACACCTTTCATTTGCTGGTTCACTCCCTGAATGCCAGCAATGGCCAGGACGAGGCCAGGTCGAAACCAGGAGATAGAGAACTCACTGCTGGTCTGCAGTGTGGATGGCACAGACCCACATACTAGAGCCATCACCTGCTGCCTCCCAGGGCACACCGTAGCAGGAAGCTGGATCAGAGGCTTGAAGACGACTCTCTGATAGGGGGCATGCCACAGAGCCACTTATCCACCGTGCCAAACGCCCACCCTGAAGATAACTTCAATCAGCACTTGGAGTGCACCTGTGTTCTGACTGCTATCTGTCACGGGAGGGCACGTGTGAAATTTTCCACGTGGGTGTCCTGTCAGCCCTCTGGGATTTTGGGCTTTCAAACTGAGGTGCTTCCCCTGCACGGTACACGTGCTCCAGCCCCTGGAGTCCTGGGGGAGGCAGCAAACAGCAACAATGACATTGGGAATCAGGTCGGCATTGCCCCGAGAAGCCTTTCAGAGCAGAGCAGGCACTGGGGGGTAGAGGGGAGAGAGGGAGCTGTGACCAGGTGGGGAGGGCACAGAGGCTGCCCAGAGGCTTCTTGGAAGAGCGTGAGGCCTTGGCTGACCCAACATGGGAAGGGCTATTGTGGGGAACAGAAGCAGCGTGTGTGGAGACCATGTGGACCTGATTCTCCCAGGGAGCTGAGGCTGCAGACAGGGGGAGAGGTGAGGCTGTGCAGTGTAGACATGGAGAGAGGAGGGTGAGGCATGGGTGTGGTGGAGGTGGTGGCAGAGGTGCCACCAGATTAGGAAGGAACCTGAAGCACGCCAAGGATGATGGAACACTTGCAGGGTGTGTGTGTGTGCATGTGTGTACATGTGTGTATATGTGTGTGCATGTGTGTGTATGTTGGGTGGGATGAGGGCAGGACTATCCTCTTCTACCAAAAGGTTGCTGGGGCCGAGCGGGTGGGGGCAGGGCGATGTGGTGAACACCTCTGAGGAGTAGCAGGTGCACTCCTGGGAAGACACAGCCCTGCAGGCCCCTGCTTCAGAGCTGGACCTTAGTCTGAATTTCAGCCCCCATCGACAGCCCACACGACTATACACAGTGGCTGTGGACGCTGGGGACTGCAGAGGGTGTGGCAACGTCTGCTGGCCCGTCTGCCTTCTCCTGCCCGAGCCCCTGAGTTCCGTGTGCACCGAGCATTGCTCCTCGTGCGTGACCAGTGTATCACTCATTGTTTGCTGCAACTTTCTGTCTTCCTGTTCGTGTTCTTGTGAATTCCTGGTGACTGCCCCTTAGCACAGTCCTGCTGGTTGTTGTCAGGTACTGCGACCTTTGAACCCAGGCCAGATACCAGGCTCTGAGCAGGTTCGCAAGAAGTCGATGGGATACAAGGGATAGAAATCAGGTGAGAAGGACTAAGGAGGAGCACAGGCTACGTAGGGACCGTGTGTACCTGCCATGTCACCTGTGCAGCCACGAGGTCACAGCAGGACACGGGGCAGCATCGATCACTGTCTGTAGGGCAGAGAGAGAGCAAGAATAGGACTTCCCCAGAAGGGTGGGTCTCTTGCAGGGACACCCTGTGGTGCCAGGCTGGTGTGGGCTGTTCAGACAGCTGGGACTGTCTGGTTCCGGGCCTGGGCAGGCTGGAGGCTGTTGGCTACAAGCCAGGGTGGCCCTGGCAGATACTAGCCGCCTGCCCCCTGGGGGAGCCTGCTGGGGGCTTCCTGGTCTGAGCCCGCAGCACACTGGGTAATGATGACCTGGCTTCCACCAGAGGTGCCTGCATGAGCTGGGAAGTCCCTGGGGGCCTAGCAGCTGTGCAGACAGCAGGAAGCCATGTCAACCGCCCGTGCAGGGTGGGTGTGGGGTTGGGCTGGGCTGGGTTGGAGACAGCAGAGAGTCCAGAAAGAAGGAAGCCCTCTGAGGGGCTGCACTTCCTTTCCTGGAGCTCCCCCCACCCCCCTTACCCCACCACCGCTGCTTTCCCTTCCTCCGGCGCCCACTCAGCCATAGGCCCCAGCAGCTGTCATGTGAGGAGCAGCTGTCATTGCTCGAGTGGTTTGGAGATGTGCGGCTTTGCGGATCCAGTGCCTGGCACGCAGCAAGCCCGCAGTGAATTGCAGCTTCGTTGCCGTGCACACCTCCTGGGGTGGGAGTTGTGGCACCGTGGGTTCAGCCACCTCGCGGATGCCTGCAACCCACACTGGGGTGCCAGGGATTGTGTCCCGACTCCGCTTCCCACTTCCCATCCAACTTCATCCTGGTGCATCTGGGAAGGCAGCAGATACTGGCCCAAGTACTCAGGTTCCCGCCGACCAAATGGGAGACCAGGGTGGAGTTCCCAGTCCCCAGCCTGGCCTGGCCTGGCCCCACTTGTTGCAGGCTGCTGGGGTCTGAGCCAGCAGACGGGAGCTCCCTCCGCTCCCCACCCCCAACTCTGCCTTCAAATAAATAAATAAATACTTTAAAGGAACCGTAGCCACAGGATGCAGTATAACGTGGACTGTCCACACAGGTGAGGCAGGTGCTGGCTACCGTGGGAGCCTGTCAGGTCAGGCTGGCTCGGGAGGAATGGGGACACGGGGGCTCAACCCCCATCTCTGTTTCCCCAGGGCCATGCAGCTGCTCCTCTGTCCCTGGGTTCTACAACCACCCATGAGGCCCTGCCATGCAGTGGCCACTCTGCAGATGGGACAGTCAGAGCCTATGTGTTGGCCTCTTGGTGCATGTGCACAGGTACCTATGCGAGGAGGCAGGCCCAGGGCTGGGTGACTAAGTGTTTGTGGCCTTCAGGGTGCAGGTGAGGGAAGGAGGTGACCCTGCCCCAAGGTCTGCTGGGAGCGAGGAAACCCGGGGCCGCAGCGAGAGCAACAGCCCTGGGTGGAGGAGGGCTTGGTTTGCAGGGGGTGGGAAGAGGCAAGGCCGTAACTGGGGCAGGCAGGGCCACGAGCCTGGGGTCAGACTGGCATCAGCAGCAGCTGCACTGGAATGGCTGGTCCAGGCCTCTGTCGCCAGCCAGGCTCAGCCTTGAATGGGGCTGGGCTTGGGCAGGGTGGCTCCTTGGCGTCTCCGCAGGCCGCAGCCCCTCTGTTCCCAGTACGGCACAGGACAGGCAGGGCCACTCCTACCTGCCTCAGCTCAGCAGCCTGTCTGTGCCTGTGGGTCCCATGGAGCAAGAATGAACCCTGGGGACATGACAGTCAGCCCTGAAGCCAGGCGCTGGCCAGCAAATCGGGGACGCTGCCCACCAGCCTGCACCAGGGGGCCTCTGGGCCCTCTCCCTTCCTCCACAGCATCAGTGTCAGCCAACCCGGGTTCAAGTTCCACCCCCAGAGCTTGTGCATGGTGGACTGGGGACACAGCCCTTCGATGGCCTCTCTGGGTTCCTCGTCTGCTGTCTTGGAGCTGGGTGTCAGACATGGAAGGAATTGAGCAGCTCATGCAAGTCTCCTTACACGTGGCCTCACCTTCTCCTCCCACTGAGACTCAGGGGGCCGGCGCCGCGGCTCACTAGGCTAATCCTCCGCCTTGCAGCGCTGGCATACCGGGTTCTAGTCCCGGTCGGGGCGCCGGATTCTGTCCCGGTTGCCCCTCTTCCAGGCCAGCTCTCTGCTGTGGCCCGGGAGTGCAGTGGAGGATGGCCCAAGTGCTTGGGCCCTGCACCCCATGGGAGACCAGGAGAAGCACCTGGCTCCTGCCATCGGATCAGCGCAGTGTGCCGGCTGCAGTGCGCTGGCCGCAGCGGCCATTTGAGGGTGAACCAACGGCAAAAGGAAGACCTTTCTCTCTGTCTCTCTCTCTCACTGTCCACTCAGCCTGTCAAAAAGAAAAAAAAAAAAACTCAGGGAAGGTGCTCAGCACTGGCTCCACGTGGCGGACGCCAGCAGAGGACCAGCAGCCTCCCTTCCAAAGGTGTGAACTCACTCAAACACTGCAGACCCATTTCAGAGAAGGGGAAGTAGAGACTCAAACAGGTGAGTGGATCAGAAACTGAGTCCGGCTCCAAGCCACACTGCTAGCCACACCGCGCACCACTTTTCAAAATGATGGCTTAGAAAACAGTGGCTTTCACCGTATGTTCTGATCACCATTGCTCTCATTTTTGTCGTTTTTGCCTTGAGTCTGGAGCCCCTGCATACCAGCCTTGATCAGTATACCGAGATCAGTAATGCGCTATGAAAGGGCTGACACAGGAGTGAGCAGCACCCCCAGCCTGAGCGCCATGGCCACAGCCACGGCTGCCCCCCGCCCCCCACCTGATGCCACTTGCCACCGAGCCTTGCTGCCTGGCCTCTCTGTCCTGCCTGAGCCGGTGATGAAATCTCTCAGCACTCAGGATGTAGAAATCGGGTCGAGTCTTCCAGTAAACAGGCCGGGGCTTGCAGGAGGGTGAGCAGTTCACAGCGATGGTTATCAGCAAGTGAAGCTTCCCCTTCGCTCCCTTCGCGGCCACAGGGCTGGCACCGCTCCCCTCCCCGGTCCCCCCTCCCTGCCAGGCTGTCTGCTGGCGGGGGGGGGTCTCACCTCCCACGTGTGGGCTGATTGGGGAAAATGATCACGGGTTGATTTCTGGGCCTTCGGAAGCAGCCCCTGCGGCAAATAGAACTTCCCATCCTCTTCCCTGGCTGCCTGAGTGCCGACCACGTGACACACGCTCTGCGGGAACAGGCAGCCCCGTCTGCAGTGAGCCCCCGCTTCAGCCCAGAGCAGAAACACTCCCCCGCCTCCTATCTGAACGGCAGAGAGACACACAGAGACAGACAGACGTCTTGCACCCACTGGCCCACTCCCCAGATGCCCACGGCAGCCAGGCACCCGAGCCGGGATGCAGGGGTGCTGACCACGGCACGAGCACCTGCCCCCTGGGAATTCTTCCCATCGGAGGCAGATGTTGGAAGTTTACCTGGTCACCGGATGTTCTGCACTCTCACAGCAGCTCTCACCGAGCTCTGTCTAGGGCATCGTTAAAGTGCTTTTCAGTTGTTTTGGGTGGGTGGGCCAATCGGGTCCCCATGACCCCTTTTGGCTGGATCTCAGACCCCCTTCCGTCAGTTTTTCCACACGAGAAAGGAAAGGCAAGCCCTGAGGTTTCCATCATCAGTCATGTAAGTAGCATATAGGTAAATCATGCAGAACCGTGTGTGGACGAGTCTGCAAGTGCCCTTCCGAGGCCTTCAGCTCTCAGGAAGCGGAAAAGTGGGAGAGCTTGAGGCAGAACGTGGGGCTTAGCAGACGAATCTAAAAACGCGCACACAGCCACGACTTCATGTGCAGTTTTTGGAAATCTTCCCACAAGGCCAGGGCTTGCCACTTCCATTGCACGGATGAGTTAAGGGGTCCTCGGAGAGCAGCCATGGCTGGCTTAGCACCCCCAGCTGACGTCTGCTCTGCAGCTCCTACTCACACACCTCGGGTCAGGAGTCACCACCCAGGAGGACAGAGGGCACCGACGACCCGAGCACCTGCACGGACCCTGCTGCCTCCCGTGTGGCCAGCCTGGCCCCGTCTGCTTTGGCTTCACAGGGGCCCGGCCAGTGCAGCTCCTTCACCTCCCTGAGCACCTGCCACAGGTGAGGGAGAGCAGCAGGAGCAAGCCAAGGAGAGCGTCCGCTAGACAAGGGCAAGTTCCCGACTGCTGGGCCCCACAGAAACACCAGCTCCTGACCAGAGGCAGGTCTCCAGGAAAATTTTCTTTTCCTCTTTTTTTTTCCCTCTTTTTTTAAATTTTGTTTTATTGGAAAGTCAGAGTTACAGAGAGAGGGCAAGGCAGAGAGAGAGAGAGAGAGAGAGAGAGTTAGTTCTTCCATCTGCTGGTTCATTCCCCAAATGGCTGCAACAGCTGGGGTTGTGCCAGGCTGAAGCCAGGACCCCAGGACTCCATCCGGGTCTCCCATGTGGGTGCCGGGCCCAAGCACTTGGGACATCTGCTGCTGCTTTCTCAAGTACATTAGCAGGGACCTGGATTGGAAGTGGAGCAGCCGGGACTTGAACTGATGCTTACATGGAACAGTGGTGTTGCAGGCAGAAGCTTAGCCTGCTGTGGCCACAACACCGGCTTGATCTGGGAGTATTCTCTGACGCCACTAACAGAAATCCTAAGAGCGAGAGGACTTGGGGGATCAACAGACTGTCAGGACTATAGTAACAGAAGGCCCGGGGGCGGGGCCTTTGTCTGTCTCGTTGTCCTGCTATGTCCTAGGTGCACAGCAGGTGCTTAATGCATTCCAGGTGAGGGTGAAGCCCCTGGGTCCCAGGGAACGTGTTTCCCACTCAGTGCAGGCTGTGGAGTAGCGCCCGGCTGTGACTCTGGCTCTGCTGCTGAGTGACTCTGGAAAAATCCCCCAGCCCTGCAGTTAGGAGCCGCAGCCCCCACCCCTCAGGGTCTCTGAGGAGGGAATGAGGTCGGGTGTGTGTGAAGTATTTCCCAGAGTTCCCAGCGCTCCCACGCACTCCCGAGGTCTCGTGTGTCCTGTTTTGTCTAAGAGGCCATTTCTCTCCCAAAGGACTTTCCCGAAAGGCCCCAGAGGTTGCTCCCCTAGAAAACAAACCCCTGGCAGATCTCCCATGAGCGCCCTGCCCTGCCATGCCCGGCTTCATCGGGCACAGCTCCACCTGCGGCAGGGTGCACCCTGGGGGTCCTCTGTAGTGGGGGTGTGCTTCTCTCGCCTTGTGGCCGGCCTGGCCTCGAGGCTGAGCCACAGCCATCCCTCTGCCGGGGGCAGTGCGTGCTCTCCAGATCTTCGGGAGACACCGAGGGAATCCGTGGCCTCCTGTGGGGGCTGCCCTGGCGCCGTCTCTCCCCCCAGTGGATCTGCGCCAGGGCTCGGCCTGTGGGCCTCAGCTCCTCGATCATGTTTCAGGGACTTGGTCACCATCGAGGGAAGCCCTGTGAGAAGAAGGGTGACGAACCTTGGACAGCGAGTGGACAGACAGGCCTCGGACACGCACACGGACGAGGGGAGATGGCGGAGACCGAGCGGGCTGGGTGGGGGTCGCAGGGAGAGCTGTCGGTTCGGGAAGAGTTTCCTGCGTGGACTGCAGGACAAGGAGATCCAGATCCGAGTGTCCGCATCTTCATTCTGACTCTCAGCTGTCCTTCCCGGATGGAGGGCTCGACGCATCCACCTTCTTGGAGCGTTTTCTGGAGCCTAAATGTCCCCAGGCCTTGCCACGCTGGGGCCCCTCACTGACGCGGCTTCCCCCATTCCTGCAAGGACAGGCAGTGCGGGCCAATGGCTGGGGGTGCACGCAGGAGCCACGCAGCCGGTGCAGCTCCCCGCAGCCCGAGTCAGCGACCCCTCTGTGCCTCAGCCTCTTGGCTGCAAACTGGGCACGGCAGCCCGAGAGAGGCTCAGCTGAATTAGCCAAGCACCGAGAACAGCGGCTGGCACGGAGAGTCCAGTAGACCAGGCGCTGCTCTTCCGCTGTCAGCAAACACCCACTGAGCCCCGGAGTTCTGCCCAGCCCCCCGTGGATGACAAGGGGCCGCTGAGGTTAAACAGCACCCGCCCTCCTCAGCTCCCACGCTGGGCCCTACCACAAGCCCTGGGACATGGGCGACAGAAGGGGTGGCTTCTCTCTCCCTGATGAGGACTGGACGCCCAGGCCTGCACCTGTGTCGGCTCGGTCTCGGCTGTGAGGCCGGCTGCGGAGCGTGCGGGAGACTCCAGCTCCACCGCAGTGTGAGGACAGTCCCCGAGATGCCCTGGCAACCTCCCCAGGCCGCAGCTCCCTGGGCACATTGCTGGCAGTGGGCTGAGGGCGCCCCACGGGTCCCTGTGTGACTCAGAACTTCCACAGCTGCAGGGATGGAAACTCCTCCCTGGCTCACCTGGCAGGAGCAGTGACGGTGGGGGAGGGGACTACAGGGAAGCCAGGAGAAGCAGAGGCGGTGGCCTCAGGGTGCCAGGGCCTTGCTCGATGCCACTTGGTCCCGCTGGAGGTTGAGGCTCTCTGGCTGTGGCCTTGATCTACACCCCCCCCCCGCCCCCGTATTCCCAGTTCTTTCTCTCTGTCTCTATCCCTGCTTATCTCCGCCTTTCTGTCAGCTCTGTTCTCTCAACCCCTCCCTCAACATGGCAGCAAACATGGCTCCTGAGAGCTTTCTGTTTCCTCTGAAACTGAAATTTCTTTCTTAGATCCAGGCCCCAAAAATCCCAGGGCCAGATTCTGATTGGCCCAGCCTGCGTCATATGCTGACCCACTGGACCAATCAGCTATGAGGGGCGGGGCAGAGCAGTACAATGGCAGCCACTCGGGAGCCAGCCCACGAAAGGTGGGCTTAGGGGAAGCCGCAGAGCTGGCTGAGGCTGTCCTGGGCCACACCAGCACTTGGGTTGTGAACTGGCCTCAGTAAATGGCACGACCCCAGCTGGACTGGGAGCTGATCTTCTTCTTATTCTCTCTTTCCTTCTACCCTGCCCTCTGTATCCAAGGGGTTAGTCACAAGATTACAGGATGCTCCGGATCAGGGAGGAGTAGGAGCACAGGTGCACAAGCAGAGAGCAGTTAGCCCAACGCCACGCAGCTCAGGCCAGGCTGCAGGGCGCCGGCTCTGTGCGCCCGCCTGGGCTCCCTGTCTGCTAGGGAAGCCCCTGCAGAGCCAGCCGCCTCCTGCCACTGGGGCTACTGCACACATCCTGTGCCTCTTCAAGGTGCTTATTATTTTTATTGCTGCTGTTATCATCACCCGAGGCGCCCACACCGATCCACTTCCCCTCATTCAAGATAAAGGAATTTTTGACTGCGTTCCAGCCGTGGTGGCCTATCTTAGTTCCCACCCCACCTCCACCTTCAGTTACCATCGAGGGGACCACGGAATCCGCCCCGAGGGCTGCACCACCGCCTGGCGCCTGGGTGAACAGCAGGGTCTCCAGCCCCTGGGGACAGGGCCCTCCGCTCCTGGGCCTTGCGCAAGGCCGACTCTGCCTGCCTTATCCTGGCTTCAGGTTTGCTGCTGTCAGGGCTTTGCTCGGCTGGGAGGTGCCTCACCCCACATCTGCCTGCATCCTCCATGACGTCTCTGTGCACATTTCCCCTTTTTGCAGCAGCACCTGTCAGGATCAGGCCCCGTGTGATGACCTCCTGTTACCTTGTGAGCCCTGTGAAACCCCAGGTGAGGTCACGTGGTGGGGTACCGGGGGCTGGGGTCGCAGCATCTGTTTTGGGGACTCAGTTGAGTCCCTGACAAGAGCACCTGCGCCCCTTCTGCACCCCGGCCATGAGTCCTGCTTACCCCTCCCGTCTGGAGCAGGCATCCCCTGTGGCCGCCCTCCCTTCCTAGGTACCAGGAGCTGCCAGGTTAGTGCCTGCGTCGCCCTCAGCCAGCCAGCTCTAGGCACAGGAGCGGGACCCTCCCTCTGCACACCCCTAGCTCCTGCTGTGTGCAGGGTGTCAGAGTATGCGAGTGCCCCGGGTGAATGGATGATTGATTGACCTTTGCTAATCACGAGCTCCAGGAGGAGGCGGCCCTGAGTCTGGGCCTGGGGGCCTGTGGCGGTTAAGGTCACCTCCAGCAGCCTTGCTCCCACCCCTTGCCTGCTTTGACTGGTGGTGCTAGCCTCCCCAGTGCCCCTGACCCCTTAGGAGGACCCCCCCAGCTGGCCACAGGAGTCCAAGGGGCATCAGGTGGACAGCTCCGAAACCCGAGCCCTGGCACGGAGCCCGCTGGAGGTTCAGGGAAGGTAAAGGCGCTTGCTTTACAATGCAGGCCTGCTCCACCTCCGGGGGCGTCATCTTTCAAGAAAGCACGGTAGCTGGGAGCAGGCCAAGCGTGCCTGAGCTCCAGGCCTGGGGTTGCTGTGCCAGCCTGGCCTGGGGGCAGTGACACGGGCAGCCCTGGTCCCATCTGGACACGACCGTCAGGATCTCTGCTTTTGCTCCTATGCGTGGGGGCGGGGAGTTGGGGACCCTGGTCTAACTGGACCAAAGCAAGTCAATCTGCCCCCACCAAGGATTCCAGCCCCACGTGGCCCTTGGGGAGAACTGGAGGTCGCCCGGCACCCAGCCCAGGACAAGGGCCAGGCTGGAAAGAGTGACTGGGGGCCAGTGACCGCGTTTCCCCAGTGAAAGGCTGACTCACTGCTGCAGGCCCGGGCTGGCTGGGACTCGGGCCGGCGGCCTGGAACACGCCTGGACAGCAGGCGCCTTGTCCATGAGAAGCCACAGGGGCCGGGGAGCCCAGGCTGCTGCCCCGGGAAACACTGGCACGCAGTGGCCTGGAGTGACCCTCCCGGGGTGGGGGTGTGGAGCTCAGGTGGGCTCCCTCCCAGCAGGAAACGCGAGCTCACAGAGCCCTACCCTTGAAGGCCTGGATCTCCCTCCAAACGGCGCGAGCTGGGTTCCAGTTTTGGGGGGGCACTGCGCACTGGGGGGAGTTTGCCTCTGGGGCTCAGCCCTCCTGGTGGCTGTGTCCGTTGTGACATCCAGGGTTCTCCAGCAAGGACTTTTGAGTCATGCATCGGTTTTCATTCTGGCTGTGCCATCTGCTTGCTGTGTGACCTTGGGTGAGTCAGTCTCACCGAGTCGCGGTCTCCGCCAGCGTGAAACGGAGACCGCACAAGAGAGCGTGGGCACGGCCCCTAGCACAGCTCTGACGTGCGTGGAGGAGACCTGCAGCTTCTGCCTTCACACCCTAGAAGAATGCTGGTCAGTCATTCACACTCTAGTCTGAGGTTCTTGCCTTCATTTAGTCAATAGCGTTCAAGCACCTACCACACAGCAGATCTGGGCTAGATGCTCCGTTTCCTGTAGAAGGACTTCTTTGCCTCCTCATGACAGCCTCTGCAGCATCAGCTGATTGACGAAACAGAGAGGCCAACAACTTCCCCGAGGACACACAGCAGAGCCTGGTGTTACTCGTTCCTTCAGGAAGCCCTGACTTTCTGCTCTGACCAAGCTGGACACAGAGGGCACAGAGGTGATGGAGTCGGGGGCCCCGTCTCAGGACCCCCATGGGCTGCTGAGTGTCCGTGCCCCGTTTCTGCACGTTTCGGTTCTGGCTGTGATTGTTGAAGTCCCTGCTGGAGGCGTCTGTGTGCGTGCAGGCAGGGAGGGCCCTCAGACGCACTCGGAATCTCGTCTCGTCCTGTTTTCTTGTTACAGAAACTACACCTGTCCGTGGTCAGACAAGAAGAGAAAACACAGGAGAGCAAGAATTCTGAAAGAAAGGAAAACTCTACGTCCTGCTCATGTTTTTGATGAACTGGCTGCAGGCCTTCTCCACTCATAAATACGATGCAGTGAATCACGATCATGATAAGGACGACAGCACTTGTGTTAGCTGCCCTGGCGTGGAGCTGCCTGGAGCCAGTTCCTGCTCCGCTTCAGGGCCCTCAGTCCTCCCTGCAGCCCGGGGAGTTGGTACCTGTGGTCGTCACCTTACACCATGGCAACTGAGGCAGAAAGACAACATCTGAAGTACACCCGGACCGGTGTTGTGGCAGTGTGGGGTTAGCCGCAGCCTGCGACGCCGGCACCCAGTGTGAATACAAGTTTGAGTCCCAGCTGCTCCCCCTGTGACCCAGTTCACCCCTGTTGCATCTGGGGAAGCAGGGGAAGCTCTCACGTAGGAGATTCAGGTAGAGTTCTAGGCTCCCGGCTTCGGCCTGGCCCAGCCCTGGCTGTTGCAGCCATTTGGGCAGAGAACCAGCAGGTGGAGGACCTCTCTCTATTCCTCTCTCTCTCTAACTCTCTGCCTTTCAAATACACACACACACACACACACACACACGTCTTTTTAAAGCACATGTATTCTCTTTTGGAGGTGGTGGCCGGGTCTCTGCTGCTGTTGCCGAATTCCCGAGCTCTGGAGCCCAGGAGGGCAGGGGCACGGCTCGTGCGTCCCAGGAGAGCTTCCACGCTCGCTTTTGCATCCAACGCCCTTTCTCCTCCCGCGGCGCCCCCTCCCCGTGCTACCTCTGCCCCCTTGGCCGCCCTGACTCCCACTGAGGGCGACCACACAATGCGGAAGCTTCACACTGGCTCCTCGCGCTCGGCAACACAGCAATGGCTCCGAGGTTTGGCCGTGGCCCGCATGGCCAGTCCTGCCCACAGCGGGCTGACATCCCATTGCGCTTGCCTGGTGGTGAGCACGAGGGTGGCTCCCGTGCCGTGGGTGAACGTGCTGCTCTTGGCGTCTGTGTCCAGTTCCGGAGCCACAAGACCCTCTCCACGCTGCTCCTGGGGGATCGCCCCGCTGTTGCCCACGGCAGCCGCAGCCCTGAGCGCTCCCAGCAGCAACTTCACAGCCTCGGGCCTCTCCACGGCCTCGACGAGGCCTCCCACTTTCTGCCTTTCTCGATCTTGTCATCACCCTGTCCCAGCGGGTACGAAGCAAGGCCTCGCTGTGGTTTGGATTTGCATTTCCTGGAGGGCTCAGCACCTCGAGCCTGTTTTCACGAGCTTTTGGGACACTTGTGTCTCAGACCCTTTGCTCATTTAAAAACTGGATCTGTTTTTGCTATTTCTGCCTCCTTCTATGTGTGTTTTAATCCCCCGTAGTCAAAAGATACAAAATATTATCTATTTTACGTCAAACTTTGGGAAACATGTTTTTTTTTTTTTCTTTTCTGGCAAGAGGACGGCTTTCTCTGTTTCTCTGCTTGAACTCCCCCGAGACCCCTGCATAATTCCCCACCCTCATGGTCGCACCCGAAATCCAGTTCCAGTACTAGGTAGCAGAGCTGACACAGTAACCGAGCTGAGGCTTCTTCCTTTTTGCGTCCATGGAGGTGAGAGTGGAGAGGGAGCGCAGGGCAAGGGCTTGGGAGCAGCAGGTGCAGCCGCCCCCACCCCCAGCCCAGCCCAGTAGCTCGGCGATGCTCACGCCCTGAGTTCCTCCCACCCCACCCCGGGAAGGGCGGGCCAGTTGGTCGGCAGCACAGGAAGCCTTCTGGGCTCCAGTCCAACGGCATCACAAGACTGGCGGGCCCAGCCACGGGACGGCCCTGTCCCCGTGTCCACCGCCAATGGGAGAGGCCAGGCCGGCTCATGTTCTGTGCGCTTGTCGGGCCAAACAGATGGCCTGGGATAAACAGGGGTGGCGCAGGGTGGGGGTGGCTCTGAGCGGGACCCTAGGGACGGAGGCCAGGGAGGGGCAGTGCCTGTGGAAGGGGCCATGTTTTGTGCCTTCCAGACCCGCGGCGGTGTTTTCTCAGCCACAGGGCTCTTGTTCGCATCAAGCTCTATGGCACGCAGGCGGGCCAGAAAGGAAGCTGTCCCGGCACCAGGCAGAGGTGCCCTGAGATGTCCCCCTCCCCAGCCCGAGGCAGGCCTCAGGGGACATGGGCTCCAGGGAGAGGGCGCTGCCGCCCTCACGGGACACCACATGGAGACCCAGCGCTTCTGTCTCTGCTGCTGCGGGGGCCCTGGGAACCTGGGGCAAGGCTGGCTCCGACCTGAGTCTCGCTGGCGGAGGCCTCAGGAAGGGAGCAGGCAGGGGCTGGCAACAGGGGCTTGAGGCAGTGTGGAGCTGGGCTCCTGCCCGGGGGCCCCCGCCAGCAAAGAGGCCTGAACGTCCACCAGCCCCGAGGGGTCCACATGTCTCCATGCTGCAGCACTGAGAACAGGAGTGGCGCCACCTGGGCCCAGGACCCTCCCACAGAACATGGTCCTGCTTGCGCTGGTGCCGTGGGCCTGCAGGGTTCCCCCAGGCCTCAGGTCTCCCTTGGCCCTGCTCCCGGCTGTGGGGCGGGATGTTTGCAACGAGTCAGGGTGGAGCAAGCGGCTTTGTGTAGCAGTTGGTGACTGCACCCCAGCACCGAGCACCCCCACCTCCCCAGGGCTCCTGGAGGTTGAAATGAGGTCACGTGTGTCCAAGCCCAGTCCCACGGATGCTCAGGTCAGCAGCGGTTCCTTGACAGACAGTGCTCCTCTCTGACCTCGACTTTCCTCATCTGTAAAATGGGCATATTGAACCGTTTGTTTTATTAACAAATGAAACGGGACAGATGTGAGTATCTATCCTTCCCAGTTACTGCAGGAAATCGAGGCAAGTCACATCAAGAGCTGAAATCGGATCCAGAAGAAGGAAAGCGTTAGAAGCATGGCAGGAATAGCTGCACTGATCACTTTCACCGTGACTTCTCTTCTCCTTAGTTTAACGAAGAGGGCCGTGTGGTTTTACAGCTCAGCACATAGACTTCAAAGCCAGAGTGCCTCCGTGCGCATTCCAGTTCCCTGTGACCTCCGGCAGGTGACCCGGCCTCTCTGGACTGCACGTCGTCACCTCTGGGTTGGGAATGGCTGTGACGCTCACACTGCTGCGTGCGGGTTGCCCTGGGAAGCTCCCTGCCTGTGGGGCTACAGGAATTCACAGCCAGGGGCTTCGTGGACCCCATTACAGACCCCGCCTCGTGGTCGTGGCTGAGTGCCCTGGGCAAGCCACTTTCCCTCTGCGAGCCGGGTCTCAGGATGGCTGGGCGGTGCTGCCGGTGGGAAGCCCCGCGGGGGGCTTGGTCCACTCCCGCTAAGCTGTCGCCGCCACCACCAGGCCCTGTTTCTGGGGGCCTTGCCAAGCTTCCCTGGGGATCAGGTTTCTGCTGACGGCCTGCCAGGCACGTCTGCTTCCAGGAACCGGAGCCGCATTTAGCCGCGGGCCGCACATGAAAGGGCTGCAGTGGGAAACGTGACGTGTGTCCACAGGCGAGGCGGGTCAGCGCCGGGTGAGACCCTCCCGGCGGCCCGCGGCCCGCCTGTCTGCGCCGCTACCCCCCCACCCCGCAGCCAAGGCCCTGGGTCTCCAGGGGGCGTGGCACAAGGTGGGGAGGAAGGGGCTCCCCCCACACCCCCGCACGGAGCTGCGGGCCAGGTCAAGGGCAACGTGGAAGCCCAGGGGGCAGAGAGACAGCTGTGAGGCTGGGGCGCTGGACAAGGGAGGGCTCAGCAGGGGCACTCCTGGCGGCCAGCGCCTGGAACCTTGCTGTCTTTTTTTAGCTCAGGTTGCTCCAACCACTTCCTCTGTCCCCACAACCCTCCTGGACTCACAGCCCATGAGGGAGTTTGGCCTTGATTTCAACATCAGCCTCCCTCACCCGGGAGGAACCTGCCTCGTCTGGGCTCTTATCAAAGGCGCTCCTGGAGGCAGGAGGCGGGACTCCGGCCACCTGCCTGACCCTGTCTGGTGGAGAGGGCTGACCGCCTGGCCTGACACCTGCCTGGGCTCGGGGCACAATGATACCTTCGCATGAGCACCTGTGGGGAGCCTCTGACATAGGAAGCAATGGTGTCCAGGGCCAGATGGTGCTGAGTCTCTGGGGGCCGCAGACTTCCAGACGGGTCTGGAAGAGGGAGACCCCACTCTGCAGGCTGCAGCAGGTAGGGCCGGGCTCCCTTGGGAGGGTGTACCTGACAGGGAGACCCCACTCTGCAGGCTGCAGCAGGTAGGGCCAGGCTCCCTTGGGAGGGCGTACCCGACAGGGAGACCCCACTCTGCAGGCTGCAGCAGGTAGGGCCGGGCTCCCTTGGGAGGGTGTACCTGACAGGGAGACCCCACTCTGCAGGCTGCAGCAGGTAGGGCCGGGCTCCCTTGGGAGGGCGTACCCGACAGGGAGACCCCACTCTGCAGGCTGCAGCAGGTAGGGCCGGGCTCCCTTGGGAGGGCGTATCCGACAGGGAGACCCCACTCTGCAGGCTGCAGCAGGTAGGGCCGGGCTCCCTTGGAGGGCGTACCCGACAGGAATGCAGTCGCTCAAGGTGACAGGGAAAGGCCAGACTCAGCTGGGTCATTGTCCTCTTCGTTTCCCATGGAATTTCTTCTTTTTCAGTAAGAACACTTGACTAGGGAATGCCAGTATTCATCCACGCACAGTCCCCCAAGGAGAGGAAGTCTCGGAAGGATGCGGAAATTTCGGAACGCCTCCAGCAGCGACAGGACAGGATGTGGCGGATCCCTCAGACCTGCCAGGCGGGAAGAGCTGGAGTTCCCGGCGGATGCGCCGACTGGCCCCCACGATCCCACACAGCCACCCCCTCGACCTGCCCACCACGGCCAGCCCCGCCGGCAAGCTGCCCACACACTCTGTGATGGCATCCCCTGGTTTCCCACCCAGCCCTCAAGGCCGTAACGGGAGCTGGCTGGGGGAAAAGCACTTGCTGATTAACTGTGGGGCGACGTACGGGGTGAGCACAAACTGCTGGCATGCGTAAATTGACAAACACGAGAGCAGCCGTCACCTACCGAGCTGACCAGGCTTACAAGGCCGTGAAAAGGTGAACGAAATCACACCGGGACACATGCCACAGACCATCTCTCTCCCCCACGGGAAAGGACTGTTTTATTCAGTATTTTTAAAGACTACTTAACGTTTACGCATAGATAAAAATATTTACAATTTCACACCTTTAGGAAGGCTTCAAAACATAAACACTGTACCTCTCCCGAGAGAAAGAAAAATTCTTCTCTTCAAAAAACAGGAACACATTCATTTTTCTCACTTTCTAGATCAAGTAATTATACAAATAAACATCTGAGACATTTTCCTCTTTAATATATTTATATAATATATATTTATAACAGCTTTACAAATAAAGGCAACTTTATACCAAAAATAAAAACAGGAAAAGAAAGTCCTAACACGATTGGTGACCAAGCATAGTGCATTTTGATAAGCTGGTGGGGGCTGGCTGGCCAGGTCAGGCAAGCGAGGACTCTGGGCCAAAAGGAACACTTCTTGGAGGCAGACAGGGTCCCTCCAGGCGGGAAGGACCCTCCTGGGCCATCGGGCAAGAGGGTCAGCCCACGAGAGATCGCGTTGTGCCAGGGCTCGTTAGGGCTTTGAGAAGCTAAGCTTGCTTACAAGGGGTTTTCGGAGAGAATGTGAAACTAGGCCTAGCTCTGCTAAAAGGCAGCAATTTGCCACGGAGCCGTGTGCACCGTGGGGCATCTCTCAGGCCCTGGTCTGGTTCCCTGGCCGGCGAGAGGTGGCGACTGTGCCAGAGGCCGGCGGAACTCCGCTCTGGCGCCCTGGCAAGCCAGCTGCTAGGAGAGCCTGAGCGGGGAGCTACACGCTCTGTGCTCATCCGAGGCAGGGCAGGGGAAACCGCCCCAAACCACCACAAGTCGTGCCAGTGTCCACTACCGCGCCCTGTGCTGTGCCGGGGAGCTGGCTCTGACGCTTGCAGCCGTCTGCTGAGTCACGTCGGCAGTAAGGGGAGAAGGGTGGGGTCCCGGCAGCTGGCTCGGAGCCGCACTCTGGAGAGCCCTGTGCAAAGTACCTTTTCCTCCAGGCCACAGACCCGGCTCCCACACTGAGGCGTGACTCACGGCGCAGGCACCCCGCTCCCCAAACCCTGTGTGATCCGTCTGCAAGGGGGCTGCCCTCCCCGAAGTCTGCCCCAAGCCCCTCCACTCCAGGTAGCGAGTGCCCGTCCCGCCTGCACCATGGGGGCATCCACACGCGGGCCCACACTTGTGCACACGCTCACCCCGAATCCACTCTGCACTCCAGAGGCCCCCAGCACACACGCGGGGGCTCGCCGTGCTCACAGACGGGACGAGTTCTGTGTTTTGGGAGGCAGGGAGGAGGGATGGCGAAGCGGTGGGATCCCGTCGGGGGTCAGTCTTTGGTTTCCAGGTTTAAAGGGGGGATCTGCTTCAGAGCTTGTAGTAGGGCGGAAGAGTCGACAGGGTGGGCTGGCAGGGGCGAGGGGAGTCTCTGGGGCAGCAGCAAGGGTGCCGGGAGCTTGTCGGGGTTCACGAAGCTGGAGAGGGCGGCGGCAGAGGCGTTGAGGCCGGGGTACAACACGGGCACGGAGGTGGGGTACCAGCACTTCTCTAGCATGGGCAGGTAGGCGGTTGCCGACGGGGGGATCAGGTAGAAGGGCAGGCAGAAGGGCGGCTGGTGCGGGTGGGGGCCCAGGAACGGGGAGCCCAGGAGGTCCCCGCCCACGAAGGGGCCCTCATCGTCCGATGACGGCAGCAGGCGGCTCTTCTTGGCGGGGGGCTCCTCTGACTCCTGCTTAATGGTGCCGACCCGCTCCGCCGCGGCGAGCCTGCGTCCGTGGTGACCACTCCTCAAGTGCGGCTGCTCCCCGCGCAGGTCGCCCTTCTCCGACTCTCCCCCGTAGCCGCTGTCCGTGTCAGTGTCGCTGCCACTCTGCTCGCCACTCGATGGCGCGAAAGTCCGCTGGATGACGGGTACGCAGTTCTTGCCGGGGCCTTCCGAGCCTCTGGCCAGGGACCCTGGCTTCTCCTTGAAGTCCACGGCTTTGGGAGCCGGGTCTGCCGGCTTCCTAGCGGTCCCGCCCTGCAGCAGCTCGGAGACCACGCGGTGCAGGTGCGCCACGAGCTGCGAGGACCTCAGGTCCCGGCTGTGCTCGTGTTTGGCCAGGTACTGCAGCACCTCCCGGGCACACGTCTGGAAACCCGAGCAGAACATCTCCTGGCCGGCTTCGACAGTCCGCCCCGACAGCTCACCTGGGGGAAAACACCCAGAGGGAGACGTTTCAGAAGGCCCCGGGGTGTCCCGGGGCACCCACGCGCCAACCACCGGGGGCTTTCCTCAGGGTTTAACGCAGCACCTGCTCACGTGGGTTCCCACCTCCCAGAGTAACGTGCTCAAAGGAAAATTACACTAAAAAAAGAATACAGGGGCCAGAGCTGCGGTGCAGCAGGCTAAGCCCCCGCCTGAGGCGCCAGCAGCCCATCCTGGCTGCTGCTCTTCCGATCCAGCTCTCTGCTGTGGCCTGGGAAAGCAGTGCAAGATGGCCCAAATGCTTGGGCCCCTGCACCCACATGGGAGTCCCGGAAGAAGCTCCTAGCTCCTGATCCATTTCGGATAGGCTCTGGCCATTGGGGTCATTTGGGGAGTGAACCAGTGGATGGAAGATCTTTTTCTCTCTCTCTCTCTGTAACTCTACCTCTCAAGTAAATAATAAAAAAAAAAAATCTTAAAAAAAAGAACAGAGTAAAAATGACCCACAATGCTGCCACCCAGAGACACAACGTGATTTTTAATGTCCACAGAACTCCCCATCACAGAAATGGGCCGTGATTAACAGGGCCAGACTACACCTTCTCCGGCTGAGTTGGCAGGTTGTGCCCAAGTTTGCACTGTGACACGGCAGTCAACGTTAGTTTACAAACCTAAGGGCCAGTTTACAGAACGCCAATATCATCGTAGCAAAATGCAGACCAGAGTTACGACAGGAAGCAAAGAACGAAGGCGCACCGTCTCCTACAGGAAGCTGACACCCAACGCAAGCAGCACGCACGTAAACTCAGACTTGGCTCTGAGTCTCCCCATGTATTTTATTCATGCTCCCCCAGGAAGCAGGTGCGTCACTTTTGCATTTGAAGAGATTATAGCCCCTACTGGGTCTGGGGGATTCTTATGATCCCAGCCTCGGAAAGCAAGGCACAGAAGTGCGCCATGAGGGAGTGGGCCCAGGCGGCGTCCCCAGGCCACAGGGTTTGGAAGCAGTCAGACTGGAAGGTTGGAAGGTGACGGATTCTCTGGAAGTCAGTACAAACGAATGATGAAACTGCAGCGGTTTCGTTAGATTGTGCAATATCCCACGATACCTGGTGGCTATTCAAGGAACCACATGAAGCACAAGAAAAACTTCTGCTGTGGCCTGGCCAGGATCACGCCAGGAGGGGGAAGCCAGCAAACAGGCAAACACGGAGGGCATCCCCGTGATCTACTCCCCAGTGAGGGAGACGACGGCGAAACACCCGCCATGCAAATTCTAGGTGTCCTGGCATTTGCAAAGGCACTGGGGGAAATCTCCCGGAACTGGCTCTGAAGCCAAAATGTCACAGAAACATCTTATCACTCGACTGATCCACATGCACGCCGGGCAGCACCCAGCGAGAAGCCTGACCTTTGAGGACAGGGAAGGGGCACACGCAGTTTGCCGCGGGCGTGGGTCCTGCACCCCAGGCTGAGCCCCGGGGGCACTCACCGGCCTGTAGCCCGCTCTGCAGGGCCATGATCTGCTGCTGCTGCTGGTCGATCAGGCTGGTCAGTGCCTTCACGTGCTTCAGGGTCAGCTCCAGCACCACCGCCTTCTCCAAGTGGCCCAAAGTCTGAAATTAAGAGAGGGGTCGGCGGTGAGGGCGCGAAGTCCCCACTCTGGGACATTTACGAGCAGTGGGAAATGTCTCTGAAGGAAGTGAAAGAAAAAAAAAACCTTTCCTCGTTGGCTAAATTTAGTTTTATGGCCGTAGATCGAGGCTTCACAAAGACATCTATCAGTCCACTCACAGCCCCACCATCGGAGCAAAGATCCCACAGCAGAGGCATTCTGGAAGTGGCAGCTACCCGGGACACATTCCCCCAGCAGCCGCAGCTGACCTTAGCGCGGGGGGACCGGCGGATAGCATTTCCCTGCAGCGGTGTCGCCCGGGCAGGGACTCCTGCACCTGGCAGCCAGGACACTTTCGGAGGCTTTTTCCTGACACCCTAGAACCATCCAAGCTTTTCCCTCCCTCCTTTTCCCAACCGAAGGCTGTCGGGCCAGAAGGCTGTTGGCTACGGTCCAGCCGGGACAGGATGGAGAAATCACACAAGTCCCTTTATTTTTAAAAAAAGGCAAAGAAAGGAAAGAAAGTTTAAAGAAAAACAATTTTTTTTGCATGTTGTCCCGTTGCTCCTTTTAGGCAGGAAATATGGAGAACCTTGCAAGTACGCAGCAGGCCGTCTTCAACTTTATAAAAAGTAAGGCCGGCTGGTGTTGGGGGCCCACGTGGGTGGAGAGCTCCGGGAGGGTCTCCCTTCCTCTGCGAGGAGCTGCCAGAAAATCCCAGGGACAGGGCAAGGCGCCCCCCCTCCGCCCGCTCGGAGTCCCCCGGCCAGCTCGGAGTGGGCCTGCGGGCCGCAGTTCCTCGCGGGGCCTGCAGGCGGCGAGTGACCCCCGCCCGCGCCGGGGCAGCGGAGCGCGGCTGGAGAGGCGCCAGCTTCTCGCTTACTGTAAGTTTGAGATGTTCGGGCAGCAGGTCCTTGAGCTGCGCGATGCACTCGTTAATCCGGTCACGTCTCTTTTTCTCGATGAGCCGGTGCGGCAGTTTGTAGGTCTCCTGCGAGGCGCACGGGGGGCGGTGAGTGCGGGGGGCCGGGGTGCGCAGCCCCCCCTGCTCGCCGCTCGGGGACGAGTCGGCGGGCCAGCAGCGCCTCGCCCGGGACCGCCTTCTACCCCGAGCTTCCCACGCCGCTCTGCGGCCGCCCCGCGCCCACCCCTCGCCAGCCCCACAGCCAGAAAACTTTCCCTGGGGAGCCGGGACGCGGGGTCCCCGCGGAGGCGCTCACCTTGCTGTCCTCTCCGCGCTTGATTCCCCGCCTGGACTTGTACACTTGGTACATGTGGGCGAAATCCATCCTGCAGGGAGAGGGACCGGGGTGCGGGGCGGGGGTCGTGACTCGGCCTGAGCGCGGGCTGCCGTTCCACGCTGAACGCGGTGCGGGACGCGCCGCGGCCCGGGGAGGGGAGCGCCTGCTTACCCCGCGAGGTCTCCGTGCTCCAGCCCCGGCGCCTTCGGCAGGCAGGCAGGGGGCGGCTGCGCGCTGGGGATCCGCTCCATGGCGCGGCGAGCCGGGGCCACTGCGCGCTGCTGTCCGGGTGAGGACCGTCCCGGGAGGGGCGAGGGGCGAGGGGCGAGGGGGTCTCTCCGCGGGGCTCCTCCGAGACTGCGCTGCGCTGCTGGGGGCCGCGGCTCGGAGGTGCTGCTTCAGTTGGGGGCGTGCATGGCCGGGGTCTCCGCCGCCGGCTCCGGCTCCGCGCGCTCCCGGTGCGGTCTGCGCCGCGCGAGCCGAGTGAATGAGACGCGGGGCGGGCGGGGAGGCGGCAGGCGGCGGGGGGGCGAGCGCGGAGTAATGGAGAGGCCGCGGGCTGGGTTAAATGGGAGCGAGTGGGTGGGTTGGAGCTACGTGTTCTACCCTGTGACTCCAGGCACGTCTGGCCGCTGCCGGGGAGGGAAGGAGCGCCCTGCCCGCCCTCCCCCGCCGTCGTCACATGAGTCTCACGTGTCGGACAGCGCTCGGCGGCCGCGAGGGAGCCCCCTCCCCCCGGCCCGGCCCTGGCCCCCAGGTGTCCGCGGCTGCGGCCGGCCTTCCGCGAAGAGGGGGCGGCGGCGCGGCCGGGTCGTGCCCGGCCGGGTGGGGGGCGCGCAGGCTAGGAGCGGGGGGAGGGGTTGGCAACGTGGGCGAACCTGCCCCAGGGAAATGAAGTAAGTTCCCGTCTCCTGGGAGGGGACGGGGGAGGGCGGATCCGCCCGCGTCTGACTCAAGCCGGGAGAGGAATATCCCCTCGCTCGCAGCAGCCCGGCCGTCTTCCTCCTCCCCCGCCTGGCCCGCGGCGAGCAGCCGGCGCGCAGCGGCGGGGAGTCGCCCGGCCCCCGGCCCGGGGTTTCTTTCCGTCCCGCGTCCCTGCCCCCACCGCTCGGCGCAGCGTCCAGGAATTGCCCGCCTTGGGGAGGAACCGAGGGCGGGGCGGATGTCACCCCATGGGAAGCTGGCGAGCGGCCAGGCGCGGGGGCAGCCGAGGCCGCCGCCGAGCACGCCGCGCGCACCTGACCCGCGAGGGTGTGAGCCGCGCGCCCCTGGCTGCCCGGGAGCCCCGCTCGGGGCCACGGCCCGCGGGCGCGCACCCCCTGCCTCCGGGGGCCCGCGCCCTGCTGGCCGAGCGCGGAAGGGCCCCCGGCGCGGTGCCCGCCTGCCCTCCCTCCGCGCGCCCCGGTCGCCTCCCTGCCGGCTGTGGCGTTATACAACCGCGGCGGCGGCGGCCCTGGCGCTTCACGTGGCTCAGCGACGACCGCGCCCTGCGCTGGGTCGGGGACCGGGCCGGGACGCGGCGTCCGGGCGCCAGGAGCCTCGCGCAGCCCCCCGGCCCTCGCCGGGAGGTCCCAGCGGCCACTTGGGGAACGCGGCTGCGTGGAGTCCGCTGCCCTGGGCCACGGTCGTGCGGGTGCCCGGAGACGCGTGCGGAGCTTACACCCAAACCCTGCCCTTGACTGTACGGGCACCTGCGGGAAGGGGCCAGGCGGGCGCGCGAGGAGGAAGTTACCTCGGGACCACCCGGGGAGAGGAAAGAGAAAGTCAAGAAGTTATTTCTGTGTTTTTGTTTCATATTTTTAATGCCGGCCAAGTTGCCTGGGAGGAGGAAGCGGCGTGGGCGTGGGGGAGCCGAGCGGCCCCTGGAGCGCGGGGCGGAAAGACCCGCAGCTGCAGTGCGGGGCGCGCAGAGCCGGGGGCGGCCGGCGGAAATTCGTGGCTGCCCGGCGCCGGCGGGGGCGTCCGAGCGGCCTCTGCGCCGCCCCGCGCCGCACGTGGACAGGCGACTGCGCCACTGCCACCCTCGGCAGTCGCAGAGCGGCGCCCCGGGGTCGCCGGCGGCGCGGCCCTGGACAACCTGAAGAGCCGGATGCGTGCGCTGGCTCCGCTGGAGGCGTCCTGCGCTTCCTCCGGGCGGCCCCTGGGGGCTCGCGCTGCCCTGGCCCTGGCGTCCAGCTGGCCAGCGCGTGTGAGAAACGCCTGCTCCCTCCTCCTCTTCCTCCCTCCCCCACCCCCGGCCAAATGCGGCTGAGGGAGCGGGGCAGGCTGGAGCCCCGGGTGCGCGCTCTAGCGTGGCCACTCCGTGCTGCGTGGGAGCCGCGGTCCACCGGGAAAAGCCGCGCCCCGCGCCCGCCGCCGGCTGGTCGCGGTTGCGCCACGTTTTACCCTCACCTGGGCTACAGGTGCGAGCACCAGGACGCACATGCGCACTCCTCCTGGCTTCCAAGTGTGCTCGCCAGCTGCAGGACTGCCCCATCCTGCCCAGATTCTACCGTGTCCGTGTTAGGAGAGCCTGCTCTGCGCACAGCTCACGGCTGCTTTCAGAATCAACCCAGAAGAGTCCCTGCGCCGTGGGGCCGCGTCCCGCTGGCCGCTTCTGTGGTCAGCTGTTGGGTGCTGACTTTGGACTGGCTGTCAGAGGGGAGCTGAGAACTCCGTGTGTGGCTGTTCGCTTACTGCTCCGCCGCTCTTGACGGAAGGCGCTAGCATGAGCTCCATTTACCAGATCTGGGTCCTGGAGGGGGCATTACGCACCCTCCCCGGGAAATCGCTGCCTAGGGAGTTACGTAATCTGCCCCGGCTGCAGTACTGTGGGACGAGATATGGGGCAAAGCCCCACGATCGCTGGACTCCAAACCTGGTTCTCCTGAACCCTTTCTGTGGGTGCCTGGTGGAGTTGTATGGGTCCTGCACGGCTCAGCTCCTGGGGGCGCCCTTGGCTTTGCAGCCTCTGTGAGAGCGCCCCCTGGAGGTGTGCAGTGCAACCCTGCGCGCTGCGCTGGGTGGGCATTGCCGCCCTGTTGTAGCCATCTGCTCTGGGTTGTCTTCTCAGCTTGGAGATAAAGTCGTTTGGCTCAAAGAAGGGTGGGTTTTACTTTTCCTGGAGGGGCTCTTGCGAGGCCGATGCTGTGTGTGAGGAAGGGTGCGCTACGGGAGGTGCGGCCGGAAGTGCCACTGCTTGCTCAGGGATCTCTGTTTCCCTTTTATGGAATCGCAAACATTGTAATCACAGCTCACAGTGAGGAGTACAGTTTACAGTGTGACAACACACGCACTAAGAACAGTGGAGCGCCAGGTGGCTGAGGCGTGGCCCCAGCACTGCCCTCTCTCTCCTATGCTCCCGAGGAATCTCTGCTAGCTTTACAGCCAAGTCGGACTGCGGGGGAGAAGGCGGTCCAGAGCTCTCCAGGCAAACATTTCTCAAACCAGTGCTTCCCCTTGGTGCGTGCGTCCCGACCTTCAGGTTGGAAGGACGGTTCTCTGGTCCTGACTGGCTTCACAACACAGCAGTAGGTCCTGAGCCACCCCACACCAGGAATGGAGTTGGAGTTTGGGCTTGCCCCCCAGCATTGAAGCCCCTCAAATCGGCGAGGAAAGCGTGCATGGAGCCCACTGGGCCTGCCGGGTCGGTGGCTGTGTGAAGGCTGTGCGACTGCGTGCCCTTTGTTCCACACGTAGAGGCATCCTCTTCTTTGCTTCTTAGAAAAGATAACTGTGCCTCCTTGTTCTACAGAGAGAAACACACAGACCTGAAATGTTTGGTTTCTGAGTGTAGCCCCTAATCCAAAACAAGGTACAGAAATAAAAATGTGAATAGTTTCATATCCATCTACAAACATACATCGGCAGCACAACAAAACAACAAACTCCTTCTCCTAAACAAAGCTTCAGGTGCAGGTGGCTTCCCCATTTAAGGCACAACCAGAACCAGTCCTGCACAGCCTCCCTCAGAAAACTAGGAATTCCCACCATTTTATTACCCCAGAAAGTTCCATCACGCTCCTCGCAATCAAGCCCTTGCCCACACTTTCTGGTTGCTCACCGTGGAGTATTGCCCGTTACTGGGTTTTCCTGTCTTCTGAGTAAAATTTCTGTCACTTCGTTTGCTTTTGAGGTCCTGCCCTTTGCATGTGGAAGACGTTTGTTCTTTGTAAATGGCTGAGTGTACACACACACACACATACACAACACTATCTAGTCCATTGTTACAGCAGACGGGTGCTGTCCAGCTGGGTTGTTAGGAATGCATCTGCTGATTACTTCCGAGTACAGATCTTTTTTGTGAATGCATGTTTTCATTTCTCTCGGATAAATATTAGCAGTGGAATTCTTGGGTCAGGGGTTGAACATATGTTTGACATATATATATATATATGGCCAAGCACATCTCGGAGAGGTGTGACCACTCTACAGCACCGCCAGCAGTGAATGAGAATTCTTTTCTGCATACCCTCACCAGCCCTTAGTGTAGACAGATCTAAAAAAGACTTTAGCCATCCTGATGAGTGAAGTGATCTGGGACAAGATCATTTTAATTTGCATTTCCCTGGTGATGAGGGAATTTGGCCCCTTTTCTTGTGTTATTTGGCCAGTGGTATGTCTTTTTGTGAAGTAGTTGTCAGATGTTTTTACTTAGTTTTTAAATTGGATTAGTTGCCTCTTTTATTTATAGAAATATAACCCAATTTTGTTTACTGACTTCATCTCCTGCAGCCTTGTTTTTTTTTTTTTTAAGATTTTATTTATTTATTTGACAAAGTTATATAGAGAGGGAGAGACAAAAAGGTCTCCTCACTCCCCAAATAGCCACAACAGCCAGGAGCCAGGAGTTTCCTCCAGGTCTCCCATGTGGGTGCAGGGGTCCAAGGACTTGGGCCATCTTCTCCTGCTTTCCTAGGCCATAAGCAGAGAGCTGGATCAGAAGGGGAGCAGCTGGGACTTGAACTGACGCCCATATATGATGCCAGCACCACACGCAGAGGCCTAGCCCACTACGCCACAGCACCAGCCCCAGCCTTGTCATTTTATTGTTGAGTTTTTGGAGTTACTTACCCGTTCCAGTTAGAAGTCCTTTGTCAGAAATAAGATTTTGTGAATGATGTCTTTTTTTTTTTTTTCATTTGACAGGTAGAGTTATAGACAGTGAGAGAGAGAGAGAGAGAAGAATGATGTCTTTCAATGAGTAGCATTTTTTAATTGGGATAAAGTCTGATCTGTCAGTAGTTTCTTTTGTGGTTTGTATGTGTGTGTCTTTTTCAAAAAGAAGTTTGCATGACTGAAGTCATAAAAGATATTTTCTTGAGTTTTCCCCTAATCACTTGATACATATGACTCTAGTGTTTAGGCCTAGGATCTGCTTTAAAATTTGTTTAGAGAGTGAAAGAAGATTTTAGACCCTGTTTTTTGTCCAGGCAATAATGCCTTCCCGGTGTAACCGACTTCAGCCATTTCTCGTGGCTCTGTTTATTGGCTTCCTATCTTGTCCAAAGATGTGTCTGTCCAGTGCCACCATGATTTCACTTTCTTGACTATTGGAGCTTTATAGAGCTATTGAAATTGGCTGATCTAACTCTTCCAACTTTGTTCTTTTTAAAGCTTGGATTGGCTTTTTTTTTGGGTCCTTTGTATTACCTTATAAATTTTAGATTCAGCTTTTTTCTTTACTCGGATTTGTTTGTTAGCATTTTCATAGAGATCACATTGAATCTGCAGATCAGTTTAGGAAAAGTGGAGACTTCAACAACAGTACCTCTTTCTGTCTATGAATGTGGGACATTTTTCTGCTTATTTAGGTTTTCTTCATTCCATTGAGCGGATTTGATTTATTTGGGGAGACTATATACATATTTTGTTAGATTTATTCCTAGCTATTTGATTTTTGATGCCACTATAATTTTTTCATTATTAATTGTTGATATTGAGTATATGCAGAACGTAATGAATTAAAATTTTATTTTTCTTTTCATTTCCTTGGCAAAGCAGAGACAGTCAGAGAGAGAGAGAGAGAGAGAGAGAGAGAGAGAGATCTTGAATCTGCTGGTTCTCTCTCCAAACGTCCACAACAGCCTGGGCATGCTGTTGCCTGCTGAAGTCAAGAGCCTAGAAATCAATAGGAAATAGGAGTCTGCCACATGGATGGTAGGGACTGAAGCACTTGAGCCATCATCTGCTGCCTCCCAGGGTGCAGGTTAGCAGGAAGCTGGAAGAGAAGTGACATAGTCAGCTCTCCAGCTGTGCACCCCAGCGTGGAGTGTGGCATCCCCAGCAGGGACTTAGCCGCTCAGTCACACACCCGCCTCTGCGGTTGATTGCTGTATGGTGCTCTAGTATCTGCAACCTTGCTAATTCATTTACTGAGTCAAATGGTGTTTTTGATACAGTTCTTTTCATGCACAAAGACATTGCCTGTGAATAATGACAGCTTTCCTTCTTTCCTGATCTTGAAGTTTTTTATTTACCATTTCTTCCTTTTTCTCAAAAAAAGATTTATTTATTTACTTGAAAGAGTTACGGAGAGAGGGAGAGGCAGAGAGATCGTCCATTGGCCAGTTTACTCTCAAATGGCCAGAACTGCCTGGGTTGGACCAGGCTGAAGCCAGGAGCCAAGAGCTTCTTTCAGGTCTGCCATGTGGGTGGCAGGGGCCCAAACACTCGGGCCATCTTCTGCTGCTTTGCCGGGTGCATTAGTGGGGAGCTAGTTCAGAAGTGGAGCAGCTGGGACACGAATGGGTGGCCATATGGGATACCAGTGTTGCAGGTGCGATTTTACCCACCACGCCACAGCACCAGCCCTTTATTTACCTTTCCTTGCGTTAGTACTGAG
This sequence comes from Oryctolagus cuniculus, assembly GCF_051225735.1. Classification (NCBI taxonomy): domain Eukaryota; kingdom Metazoa; phylum Chordata; class Mammalia; order Lagomorpha; family Leporidae; genus Oryctolagus; species Oryctolagus cuniculus. The sequence goes on from NC_142876.1 coordinate 122,961,600, forward strand.
GCTAGGACCTCTAGGGTAGTGTTCAGTAGAAATCCCAAGAGCCGTGGGCCAGTGTTGCAGCACAGGAGACCACCCCACCACTTGTGGTGCTGGCATCCCATGTGGTCCTGGCTGCTCAGCTTCCCACAAGCTTCCTGCTAATGTGCCTGGGAAGGCAGAGGCCGCTGGCCTGTGGGCTCAAAACCCCTGCCAGTGTTTTTGAGTACTTTATTATACGTAACAATAGGGAAGGTTTAAAATAAAAAATACTGTCTTCACAGACAAACTAGAAAAAGGAGAGCAAATTAAATACAAAATAAGTAGCAGAAAGGGAATAAGTGAGAGTCAACAATAACTAATAACAATAACTAAGTCAACTAATAACTAATATCCATGTGGGAGACCAGGATGGAGTTCTTGGCTCCTGGCTTGGACCATGTGGACAACGATCCAGCAGCTGGTTCTCTCTCTCTCTCTTCCCTCCTCCTCTTGCTCTCTCGGATGCTCTCCTTCTCAAATAAATAAATCTTAAAAAAAGGGGGTGGGGGGTTGTTATCTTTGCCTTCTCAATGTTTAATCAGCGAAGCGTTCAGTTTTGTCAATAAATAGGAAATCACATTCATCTTTTTCCATCCGGTCTGAGGAAGTTTCCTATGCTACTTTGCTGAGAAATTTGTCATGAAAGGATGTTGAATTTGTCAAATGCTGTGTTGCTGCCTTCAGGGAGACAGTTCTATGAGTCCTCTCTTTTGTTCTGTTAATATGGATTGCATTTTCGTAGTGTTAAGCTCACCTCGAATTTGTGAGACAAGCGTGTCTTGAGCATAATGTGGTCTCCTTCTTTTTACTGCTGTGTTTTATTTGCTGCCAGCTGTTCAGGATTTTCGTGCCTATGACTAAGAAGGTATACCTGTGCAGTGTTTCTTTTCTCATAATCCTTGACAGGTTTTAGCATGAGGGTAATGCTGGCCTCACACGGGAGCTGGGAAGTGTCCCGGAGTTCTGAGGGGGACTGGACAGGAGTGTTTCTCTCTCTTCCTTGCATTGAGAAGACACTTGTACCTCAAATTTTCCCAGGGGAAGGATTTTTTACTGTAAATGTATTCTTATTAATGGATATCAAGATGGTTACTTTTTTTTGTTCTTTTGTCACTTGGTGTTTTTCAGGAAATTTGTCTATTTCATTTAAATTTGTCGCTATATTGGTGTAAAGTTCTGAATATCTGTACAGTCTTTAGTGGTAGACATGTTTTCACTTTTTATAATTTTTGTTAATCTGCATTTTTATGTTTTCCTTGATCATCTTGATACAGCATTTTGTCAGTTTTTATTGATCTTTACAGAGATCCAAAGTTTGATTTTCTCTGTTATTGGTTCATCTTACAGTTTGTTGACTTTCTCTTATTCCCTTTCTGTTACTTATTTTGTATTTAATTTGCTCTCCTTTTTCTAGTTTGTCTGTGAAGACAGTAGTTTTTATTTTAAACCTTTCCTATTGTTACGTATGATAAAGTACTTAAAACTAAAACCTTTCTTTTAAGCACTACTTTCATAGAATCCTAGACCGTTCGCTTTTCTCATCATTCAGACTGAAATGTGTTCTAACATTCTTCATGATTTTTGACTCATGGATTATTTAGAAGGGTGTTGTTTAATCTGCAAACATTTGTGAATTTTTCTGGTGCGTTTTTCTTTTCATTCTGAAATAATTATAAAGCCATAAAAAGCTATAAAAATAATACAGAGAAATTCCATCTATCCTGTGCCCACTTTTTCCTGGTTTAACATCTTCTGTAACTGGAATGTACTCTTTTTTTTTTTTTTTTTTTTTTTTTGACAGGCAGAGTGGACAGTGAGAGAGAGACACAGAGAGAAAGGTCTTTCTTTTGCCGTTGGTTCACCCTCCAATGGCCGCCGCGGCCGGCGCACCGCGCTGATCCGAAGGCAGAAGCCAGGTGCTTCTCCTGGTCTCCCATGGGGTGCAGGGCCAAGCACTTGGGCCATCCTCCACTGCACTCCCTGGCCACAGCAGAGAGCTGGCCTGGAAGAGGGGCAACCGGGACAGAATCCGGTGCCCCGACCGGGACTAGAACCCGGTGTGCCGGCGCCGCAGGCGGAAGATTAGCCTAGTGAGCCGTGGTGCCGGCCTGGAATGTACTCTTGAAGCCAGGAAATCAGTCTTGGTACAATCCAGAGGCTCACGTTCCACTGACTCTGTTTGTGTGTGTGTGTGTGTGTGTGTTGTGTGTGTGCGTGTGTTGTGTGTGTGCGTGTGGTTCTGTGCTGTCTTACCACTGTGAAATTCATGTAACCACCGCCATAATCAAGATGCAAAATTTTTCTACTGCAACACAATTCCCTGTTGCTGTCCCTGCACATCACCCGCGTCCCCTCCCCCTCTCCAGTCCCTAGCCGCTCCCTGGCGACCCCTCATTTCCATCTGTGTGATTTTATCACCTTAACAAGTTCCATCAGTGGAATCATACAGTTTGCAGCCTTTTGAGATTGACTTTTTATTAAAATTCTTTAATTAATTTTACTTTTTTGAAAGGCAGAGAAATCTCCCAACCACTGGTTCATTCCCCGAATGCCTTCAACTGCCAAGGCTAAGCCACGCTAAAACCAGCATTCAATTCGTGTGGAGTCGGGATCCAGAGCCGGTACTGAGACCAGGCACTCTGGCGTGGTGATGTGGGTGACGCACACAGAGCTTTATCCCTGTGCCAAACCCAGCGCCTTGCTGTTAACTCAACAGAATTCTTTTGCGATCCATTCACGTGGTTTTGCGTATCAGCAGCAGGTTTTCATTGTGGAGTAGTACTCCCAGCATGTATGTCCTGCTGCTGTCTTACCTGGTCACCTGCTGGAGCACATTTGAGCTATTCCAGTCTGGGGCTATTAGAAATAAAACCGCTGTGAACACTTGTGTGGGAACTTTTGTGTGGATATGCCCAGGAGTACAGCTGTTGAGTCCTGTGTTAAGATATGTGTCCTTCTGTAAGATACAAGCTATTTTGCAGAATTAGCTGTACCCTTTTACATGACCATCATGTGTACGAGTGATCCAGTCTCTGAGCATCCCTGCCAGACTTGGTATTGTTCTTATGTTTTTTAAAGATTTATTTATTTATTTGAAAGTCAGAGTTACACAGAGAGAGGAGAGGCAGAGAGAGAGAGAGAGAGGTCTTCCATCCGATGGTTCACGCCCCAGTTGGCTCCAACGGCCGGAGCTGTGCTGATCTGAAGCCAGGAGCCAGGAGCCAGGAGCTTCTTCTGGGTCTCCCATGCGGGTGCAGGGGCCCAAGGACTTGGGCATCTTCTACTGCTTTCCCAGGCCATAGCAGAGAGCTGGATCGGAAGAGGAGCAGCCGGGACTAGAACTGGCGCCCATATGGGATGCAGGTGCTTCAGGCCAGGGTGTCAATCCACTGAGCCACAGCGCTGGCCCCTCTTATTTTTAATCTCAACTGTTCAAATGGGTATGACAGTGTCTTGTCAGGTATTGTTGATTCTAATTAATAACTGTTTGGTTACAAGATGTTGGGTTTTGGTTGTTAGGCATTTGTTAGAACTCCTTTCATGGTCCAGTGTGTGGTTGATTTTGATGAATGTTCCATGCAGGTGTGAAAATCAGTTTTATGAAACCAGGAGTTAAATCAGGAGTTGAGTTAGTTGACAATGTTGTTTCAACACAACATGGCTCTGCTGGTATGTCTTCTTACTCATCCTGCCTGTTGCTGAGACAAGAGTGTTCAGCTCTCTCCAGGTATGAATGTGGATTTGTCTATTTCTCTCAACTTTGCTTTGTTCACTTGCTTCGTCCACTCTTAGTTGCTACACATTTAGGATCAATAAACTTCATTGTTTTTTTCTTTTGTCATTTTTGTATTCTGTAATATACTAATCCTGAAGTCTGCTTTGATGTTAATAAAACCATAGCTGCTTTTTTAAAATATTTATTTGAAAGTCAGAGTTATACAGAGAGAGGAGAGGCAGAGAGAGAGAGAGAGAGAGAGAGAGAGAGAGAGTCTTCCATCCGATGGTTCATTCCCCAATTGGCCGCAACGGCTGGAGCTGGGCCAATCCGAAACCAGGAGCCAGGAGCGTCTTCCAGGTCTCCCATGTGGGTGCAGGGGCCCAAGCACTTAGGCCATCTTCTGCTGCTATCCCAGGCCATAGCAGAGAGCTGGCTCAGAAGTGGAGCAGCTGGGTCTCGAACCGGCGTGCATATGGGATGCTGGCGCTTCAGGCCAGGGCGTTAACCCGCTGTGCCTGTTGACCCTGTAGCTGCTTTTCTTGTAGCTAGTGTTTGTGGGGTTTATTTTTTTCTACCCTTGTTCTTTCGACCTGTGTCTTTATAACTGAATTTTGCGTTTGTAAAGAGCACATTTTTTGAATCTTGCTTTTTAACAATCTGACAATCCCTCTGTTTTAATTGGAGGGTATGACATTTTTATATCTGATAGAATTACTAATAGAGGCTTAATTCTCCCACGTGATATTTATGCTCCACTCATCCCAGTTATTCTTTCTCTCTGCTCTCACTTTCCTGCTCATTTTGGGTGTGTGACATTTTGTAATCATTCCAGTTACCCCCCCCACACCCCCTTTTCAGCTGCCCTTCCTTGTGGTCTGTTTGTAGTGGCTGTTCTAGAACTCTTCTTACGCTGCTGTGGGCAGGAGACACTGGTCACTACCTCACCGGTGTGTGGGCCACACCTGGGGCCTTTGAGGCAGCAGGCGTGTGGCGGAGCTAGAGGTGAGCCATCAGATGACACTGGTGACACGCACCTGGGCGCCGCGCTGTGCAGTGATGATCTGTGTCTTCGCACGGTCTGCCTTCAAACCACACACTGAGAGTATTGCAGAGCCTTGCAGGGCGCGTGAGCCCTCTTGCCATGGCGATTCTGTTCCCTTTTGGTTTTCTTATCTGACATTTTACTTTTTAGTTCTAGGTGTTATAAGCCTCACAATATGTTGGGGTTTTTGCTTTGGACGGGCAGTAGGCTTTATGTATTTGTGTAAAATTAGCCCGCTGTCAGATGCTCGGTTTCTGCTGCTGAGGCCGCTACTAATGATTTTATTTTTGCTATTTTTTCTTTTCTAGCATTTCCACGTGATTCTTTCATCTTGTTGCCACCACTTCGTTGAAATGCTCCATCTCTTCATGGGTCCTTTAACGTTTGTCTATCATAGGTATTTTGTATTTTATTATCTAAGTTAGCTTTGGATCTGTTGATTCTTTTGTGTATAAACCACGAGATGCATTTGCTTGCAGTTCCCCAAGTCTTGATTTTTTTTTTTATTGTATGTTGGATATTTTGTGTGAAAGAAAAGTAGGATACAAAGCAAAGAATGTTCACCTCCCAAAAAAGAGCAAATCCCTCTGTGGGGTGTGAGGCTGGGGTGTGGGGGCTCTGTGTGTGAGGGCTCCGTGTGTGAGGCTGGGGTGTGAGGGCTCCGTGTGTGAGGCTGGGGTATGAGGCTGGGGTGTGAGACTGGGGTGTGAGGGCTCTGTGTGTGAGGCTGAGGTGTGAGGGCTCCGTGTGTGAGGCTGGGGTGTGAGGCTGGGGTGTGAGGGCTCTGTGTGTGAGGGCTCCGTGTGTGAGGCTGGGGTGTGAGGGCTCCGTGTGTGAGGCTGGGGTGTGAGGGCTGGGGTGTGAGGCTGGTGTGAGGGCTCTGTGTGTGAGGGCTCTGTGTGTGAGGCTGGGATGTGAGGGCTCCGTGTGTGAGGCTGGGGTGTGAGGGTTCTGTGTGTGAGGCTGGGGTGTGAGGGCTCTGTGTGTGAGGGCTGGGGTGTGAGGGCTCTGTGTGTGAGGGCTCCGTGTGTGAGGCTGGGGTGTGAGGGCTCTGTGTGTGAGGCTGGGGTGTGAGGGCTCCGTGTGTGAGGCTGGGGTGTGAGGCTGGGGTGTGAGGGCTCTGTGTGTGAGGGCTGGGGTGTGGGGCTCCGTGTGTGAGGCTGGGGTGTGAGGGCTGGGGTGTGGGGGTTCCGTGTATGAGGCTGGGGTATGAGGGCTCCGTGTGTGAGGGCTGGGGTGTGAGGCTGGGGTGTGAGGCTGGGGTGTGAGGCTGGGGTGTGAGGGCTCTGTGTGTGAGGCTGGGGTGTGAGGGCTCCGTGTGTGAGGGCTGGGGTGTGAGGCTGGAGTGTGAGGTCTCTGTGTGTGAGGCTGGGTGTGAGGCTGAGGTGTGAGGGCTCTGTATGTGAGGCTGGGGTGTGAGGGCTCCGTGTGTGAGGCTGGGGTTGAGAGCTCTGTGTGTGAGGGTTGGGGTGTGAGGGCTCCGTGTATGAGGCTCTGTGTGTGAGGCTGAGGTGTGAGGGCTCTGTGTGTGAGGCTGGGGTGTGAGGGCTGGGGTGTGAGGCTGGGGTGTGAGGGCTCTGTGTGTGAGGGCTGAGGTGTGAGGCTGGGGTGTGGGGGCTCCGTGTGTGAGGGCTCCATGTGTGAAGGCTGGGTGTGAGGCTGGGGTGTGGGGGCTCTGTGTGTGAGGGCTCCGTGTGTGAAGGCTGGGTGTGAGGCTGGGGTGTGGGGGCTCTGTGTGTGAGGCTGGGGTGTGAGGGCTCCGTGTGTGAGGGCTGAGGTGTGGGGGCTCCGTGTGTGAGGGCTGAGGTGTGAGGGCTCCGTGTGTGAGGGCTGGGGTGTGAGGGCTGGGGTGTGAGGGCTCCGTGTGTGAGGGCTGGGTGTGAGGCTGGGGTGTGGGGGCTGGGGTGTGAGGGCTCCGTGTGTGAGGCTGGGGTGTGAGGGCTCCGTGTGTGAGGGCTGGGGTGTGAGGCTGGGGTGTGAGGGCTCTGTGTGTGAGGCTGGGGTGTGAGGGCTCCGTGTGTGAGGCTGGGATGTGAGGGCTCCGTGTGTGAGGGCTCCGTGTGTGAAGGCTGGGTGTGAGGCTGAGGTGTGAGGCTCTGTGTGTGAGGGCTCCGTGTGTGAAGGCTGGGTGTGAGGCTGGGGTGTGGGGGCTCCGTGTGTGAGGGCTCCATGTGTGAAGGCTGGGTGTGAGGCTGGGGTGTGGGGGCTCTGTGTGTGAGGGCTCCGTGTGTGAAGGCTGGGTGTGAGGCTGGGGTGTGGGGGCTCTGTGTGTGAGGGCTGGGGTGAGGGGGCTGGGGTGTGAGGGCTCCATGTGTGAGGCTGGGGTGTGAGGGCTGGGGTGTGAGGCTGGGGTGTGAGGGCTCTGTGTGTGAGCGCTCCGTGTGTGAAGGCTGGGTGTGAGGCTGGGGTGTGAGGCTGGGGTGTGAGGGCTCTGTGTGTGAGGGCTCCGTGTGTGAGGCTGGGGTGTGAGGGCTGGGGTGTGAGGGCTCCGTGTGTGAGGCTGGGGTGTGAGGGCTCCGTGTGTGAGGGCTGGGGTGTGAGGGCTCTGTGTGTGAGGGCTGGGGTGTGAGGGCTCCATGTGTGAGGGCTGGGGTGTGAGGGCTCTGTGTGTGAGGCTCTGTGTGTGAGAGCTCCGTGTGTGAGGGCTCCGTGTGTGAGGCTGGGGTGTGAGGGCTCTGTGTGTGAGGGCTCTGTGTGTGAAGGCTGGGTGTGAGGCTGGGGTGTGAGGCTGGGGTGTGAGGGCTCTGTGTGTGAGGGCTCCGTGTGTGAGGCTGGGGTGTGAGGGCTGGGGTGTGAGGGCTCCGTGTGTGAGGCTGGGGTGTGAGGGCTCCGTGTGTGAGGGCTGGGGTGTGAGGGCTCTGTGTGTGAGGGCTGGGGTGTGAGGGCTCCATGTGTGAGGGCTGGGGTGTGAGGGCTCTGTGTGTGAGGCTCTGTGTGTGAGAGCTCCGTGTGTGAGGGCTCCGTGTGTGAGGCTGGGGTGTGGGGGCTCCGTGTGTGAGGCTCTGTGTGTGAGGCTGGGGTGTGAGGGCTCCGTGTGTGAGGGCTCCGTGTGTGAAGGCTGGGTGTGAGGCTGAGGTGTGAGGCTCTGTGTGTGAGGGCTCCGTGTGTGAAGGCTGGGTGTGAGGCTGTGGTGTGGGGGCTCTGTGTGTGAGGGCTCCGTGTGTGAGGCTGGGGTGTGAGGGCTCCGTGTGTGAGGCTGGGGTGTGAGGCTGGGGTGTGAGGCTGGGGTGTGAGGGCTCTGTGTGTGAGGGCTCTGTGTGTGAAGGCTGGGTGTGAGGCTGGGGTGTGAGGCTGGGGTGTGAGGGCTCTGTGTGTGAGGGCTCCGTGTGTGAGGCTGGGGTGTGAGGGCTGGGGTGTGAGGGCTCCGTGTGTGAGGCTGGGTTGTGAGGGCTCCGTGTGTGAGGGCTGGGGTGTGAGGCTGGGGTGTGAGGGCTCTGTGTGTGAGGCTGGGGTGTGAGGGCTCCGTGTGTGAGGGCTCTGTGTGTGAGGGCTGGGGTGTGAGGGCTCTGTGTGTGAGGGCTGGGGTGTGAGGGCTCCGTGTGTGAGGGCTGGGGTGTGAGGGCTCTGTGTGTGAGGCTCTGTGTGTGAGAGCTCCGTGTGTGAGGGCTCCGTGTGTGAGGCTGGGGTGTGGGGGCTCCGTGTGTGAGGCTCTGTGTGTGAGGCTGGGGTGTGAGGGCTCCGTGTGTGAGGCTGGGGTGTGGGGGCTCCGTGTGTGAGGCTGGGGTGTGAGGGCTCCGTGTGTGAGGGCTGGGGTGTGAGGCTGGGGTGTGAGGGCTCCGTGTGTGAGGCTCTGTGTGTGAGGCTGGGGTGTGAGGGCTCCGTGTGTGAGGCTCTGTGTGTGAGGCTGGGGTGTGAGGGCTCCGTGTGTGAGGCTCTGTGTGTGAGGCTGGGGTGTTAGGGCTCCGTGTGTGAGGCTCTGTGTGTGAAGGCTGGGTGTGAGGGCTCTGTGTGTGAGGCTCTGTGTGTGAGGGCTCCATGTGTGAAGGCTGGGTGTGAAGCTGGGGTGTGAGGGCTCCGTGTGTGGGGGCTCCGTGTGTGAGGGCTCCGTGTGTGAGGCTGGGGTGTGAGGCTGGGGTGTGAGGGCTGGGGTGTGGGGCTCCGTGTGTGAGGCTCTGTGTGCCTGGCTCAGGCGTCCTGATCGTGGGTCCGACGCGGTCACGTGGCTGCCGCAGTGAGCACAGTTCTGTGTCTTCACTTGGGTAAGTGTTTGTGGGACGCGGCGTGCGGGCAGCCTCCGGACTGGCTCCTCTGGTTCCTCTCACACGCAAGGCGCCTGGGCCAGCCGCAGCCCCGTCCGTGAGCGTGCGAGAAGGGGCTCCGCCACTGGCCCTGCCTACCCCTCGCCCCACAGACCACCGCTCCCCACTGTTATGGATAGCCAGCTGTCTGTGGAGGACCTGCGTGCGTGTGTCTGCCTTGTTTTATTTTATTTTATTTTTATTTTGTTTGACAGGCAGAGTGGACAGTGCGAGAGAGAGACAGAGAGAAAGGTCTTCCTTTGCTGTTGGTTCACCCTCCAATGGCCGCCACGGCCAGCGCACTGCGGCCGGCGCACTGCGCTGATCCGATGGCCGGAGTGCTGATTTGATGGCAGGAGCCAGGTACTCCTCCTGGTCTCCCATGGGGTGCAGGGCCCAAGGACTTGGGCCATCCTCCACTGCACTCCCGGGCCACAGCAGAGAGCTGGCCTGGAAGAGGGGCAACCGGGTCTGCCTTGTTTTAACAGTGTGGCCTCCAGCTCCGGCCCCGGGGCGGCAGACTTCCAGCTGCACCGCACACTCTTCCTGGTGGGCACGCTGTGGACGCCGCCGAGGCGTCGGCCCAAAGTCACCGGAGCCAGCCGTGGGAGCCCCGGTCAGACTGCACGCGTGTAGCCCCGCGAGCCGCCCCACGCCGCGGCCAAGCTGAGGGCCCTCTGCCCGCTCCGAGCTGCGCAGCAACCCTAGGCGTCCTGGGGGCTTCGGCCGAGTTCTCTGTCCCTGCTGGCCGAAGCTGCCTCCTCCCGCTCCTGCCTGTCTGCCGCAGGTGAGCAGGGCCCAGGCCTCCCCGGGGAGGGCTCCTCTCTGTCCTGAGATGTGTTCCTTCTTCCCTCCCTCTTCCCACCCTCCGGGCTCAGCTTGCCTGGCTTGTTGGGGCTTGACCTCCTGCGTTGCTGCCAGCTCCCCAGTACCCCTGGTGGTGGCTGGCAAGAGGATATGGCCAGCGTCGGTGTTGGGTGGGCGGGCGCGGTGGACCTGAATCACAGAGGGAAGACTTACACTGAGCGAAGTCAAACTGACAATCCGGAACATTCCAGAAGTAGCTGGGAGGGGCTGCCGGGGCGGCAGGTGCAGCGAGGCGTGCTGTTCTGGTGTTGAGGACAGCTCCCGCCGGGCAGGCCTGTGAGTCATCCCGGTGGCTTCTTTGCAGGTGGCTTGCGTTTTTCTTGAAAGGGCAGCTGCGGCCTGGGGCTGGGACAGTTTGTGGCCTTAGGGAACCGGGCCTTTCGGGCCTCTGCTCCCAGGCCTGCCTGAGCTCGGGGGAGAGGGAAACACAGCAGGGATGTGGGGGGAGGGCAAGGAGCTTTTGGGGGCTGCAGGAGCCTGGCCCTCCACGTAGAGTGGCTGCAGCACCGATGGCCACAGGGTCAGTAGCTGGCGCTCGAGTCCACTGGCCCGGCTTTCCTTCAGTCGCCATGCTTCTCTTGTTCACTGGAGGATATTTAGTGATTGCAGCTTGGGAGCCCTCGGGTCACCGTTGGGCCCTATTTCCTGCCTCGTACTGCACCTGTAGAAGAGTGTGATGTTTCCTGCCTCTTCTGTGCTTGGCGGCGTAGTCGCCAGCTCAGACGGTGCCTGGGGGACAGAGCCCTCGTAAGGAGGGGGGCCTGGAGAAGTCGGAGACAGTGATGGGTGTCACCAAAACTCAGAGAAGTGCAAGCTGTGGGCACACCTGATTAGGGGAGGTGAGGGGACGCATCCCTCGCTGTCATCAGAGGCCTGTGCTGGGTGTTTCCTGAGTGCAGGCTTCCCCGGGCTCCCTCCTCCGAGGTGCTGGGGACCCGGAGGGTATCAGGTTTCCACCGACTTAGAACATTCCCTAGACTTCCCTGCTGAGCACCCCCGCCTGCAAAGCCGGGCTCTGGCGTGGGCCTCACCTCGCTGGCCTGCAAAGCCGGGATCTGGCTGGGCCTCACCTCGCTGGCCAGTTTCAGCCTGCACTCTCCTGCAGCTTGCCCTTTCTTGCTTCGAAGCTCGTCAGCGGGCACAGCTGCCCTAACCCAGGAGTGCCTGGCGGGCCCTCCGGGCCACTGTTCACTGGGTAGATAAGGGTTGTTCCTGGCACAGGAACAAGGACTTTTAATTGGAAGATAATTTGCTCGCTTAAGTATTTAAGCAAGTTTATTCAGTCGCTACTGACACGGCTCGTTTTCTTACTTGGTGCCTCAGTTTGCTCATCTGTAGAATGGAGTAACAGCATCTATATCTCATAGGGTCACCGTAAGGATGAAATTGTTCATTTAAAATAGTTTTCACACTGCAAGGACATATAGCTAGGAGTCCGTTAAAGCTGGTTTACATTATTTATTTTTGTTTGTGAAAGGCCAGTAACTGCTCAGTGTTTCTGAGCACACTAGAGTTTTTTTTTTTTTTTAAGATTTTATTTGCTTATTTGAGAGGTAGAGTTACAGAGAGAAATAGGGAGAGACAGAGAGAGAGGGCTTCCATCCGACGGTTCACTCCTCAAATGGCCGCTGCGGCCAGACCTGGGCTGATCTGAAGCCAGAAGCTTCTTCCGGGTCTCCCACGCGAGTGCAGGGGCCCAAGCACTTGGGCATCTTCCACTGCTTTCCCAGGCCATAGCAGAGAACTGGATGGGAAGGGGAACAGCTGGGACTCGAACCGGTGCCCATATGGGATGCCAGCACTGCAGGTGGTGACTTTACGTGCTACACCACTGTGGCGGCCCCCAATCTTATCTTTTAATTGCATTTTCTACAAGCTGTTTGATGTCTCCTCATCTGGTGACGGAGTTGTGATCCGTGCACCTGTCTTGTGACGAGAATTTCCTCAGATGGTGACTTCAGGTCCCCAGGCTGGCTGTGTTTGTGCGCAGGCCGGGACCAGCAGCTGGGACGCAACCAGGAGCCCCGAGCTTTGCACCCAGACAGAGGTAAAATCGACCTTCCCCAGAATAGTGACATTTCCTGGATAACCTAGTAGATGTCTAAAAAAATAAAGAAAACTTAAGTTTCAGCTTTTAGCTCCCAAAAAGGTAGACGATGCTGAGGACTGTGAACCAGTGTTTACCAGAACCGTGAGTGGACTGACAGCAGGCTGACCCCGCCCGCTCCTGATGCCCTCCTGCGGGAGGGAGCGTGCAGAGTGCACCTGTAGAAATCTGTCCTGCAAAGCCTCACACATTCATGGAGGTGCTCGGAGCTTTGTGGTTGTGTCCATACGAGGCTGAACCTCTTGAATGAGTCCAGCAATTGGCTGGTAGTTACAGAGAAAAGAGGCATTTGGCAGATAAATATGGTTGGTGAAGCCTTCTGAGCTAGTGGCCAGCTGTGCCGGGGGACTGGGCGTGGGTGTTCCTGTCGACTCCATTTAGCTGTAACGCAGAGAGAAGGGACCCCCTGTGCTTCGTGGGGCTCACGTCCCAGTGGCCTAGCACCTGAAGTGGGAGCCCCATCGTCGTGCTGGCTCCTGATGACACGGGGGGCTTCTCACTGCGTCATCACTGGCAGAGGACAGCTTGTGTCATTTGCAGGAGTGGTGGGGGCAGCACTGTGGCCTCCTCTAATCCCGATTCCCTCCCGAAGGCCCCGTGTGCAGATGCCACCCCCTGGGGGTCAGGTTTGCACGTTGGAATTTGGGGACGGGGACACAATTCAGCCCATGGCAAACGCCTTCCTGTGCCTGGCACCGCGCTCACCACCGGAAATACACACAGGAGCTCTCATCCTGGCAGACGGAAACCGACCATTAATGAGTAAGCGAGTAAGGCCAGTCTGATCAGTTGCAGACATGGTGATTGCCGTGCAGAATGAGCCGGGTGCCGAGATAGCAGCTCACGGGTGAGAGGTGAGCAGGGCACAAGGGCCTTCTGCTGATGGAGCAGTTGGTCTGAGACCCAGGAGTGAGAAGGCGCAGAGGTCAATGATTAGCCAGCAGAAGGGCACTCCAGGTGCAGGGGCCGGCCAGGGCAAAGGCCTGCAGTGGGCAGGGCCTGGCGCAGTCAGGGAGCAGTGCACAGCCGCCGAAGGTCATGACTGCAGGGTGAGAGCCACACAGGAGCTTGTGCAGGTGGACAAGGTCCCGGTTAGCTGGAATTCTGCCAGTGCAGTGACAGACAGTGATATCAGGGTGGCGTTGGTGCCGTGGCACCGGCTGTGAGTGAGGTAAACTCGGTTACTTCCAGTCCTGTAGAACGTGTGTGGATGATTCAGCTTCCTACGTCTACTCTGCCTACAGGGATGGCCTTGCAAACCCCAACACCTCAGCCCCAGTGGTCATTTAGGAAGATGGGGGTTGGGAGGATGGGGCCAAGTCCACTGTCGCCTGGGGCAGGCTTTGTTCCTGTGTTGTTAATGGATTCTGGGAGATGGGACATCTCTCTGAGCCCCGCTGGGGTAAGCAGCCATGCACAGTGGGGTGACCAGCTAAGACCTGACACCCGTGGACGGGAAACCTGACCCTGCAGGGGGTACGTGCAGCGTGGCTGGCTATAAGTGACCCTACAGGGTGTGCGTGCAGCATTGCTTGGTTGTATCTGACCCTGCAGTGTGTATGTGCAGGGTGGCTGGCTGTATGTGACCCTTCAGGGTATATGTGCAGCGTGGCTGGCTGTATCTGACCCCGCAGGGTGTGTGTGCAGCGTGGCTGGCTGTATCTGAGGCTGCAGGGTGTGTGTGCAGGGTGGCTGGCTGTATGTGACCCTTCAGGGTATATGTGCAGTGTGGAGGGCTGTATCTGAGGCTGCAGGGTGTGTGTGCAGTGTGGCTGGCTGTATCTGAGGCTGCAGGGTGTGTGTGCAGTGTGGCTGGCTGTATCTGAGGCTGCAGGGTGTGTTTGCAGCATTGCTTGGTTGTATCTGAGGCTTCAGGGTGTGTGTGCAGGGTGGCTGGCTGTATGTGACCCTTCAGGGTATATGTGCAGCGTGGCTGGCTGTATCTGACCCCGCAGGGTGTGTGTGCGCAGTGTGGCTGGCTGTATCTGAGGCTGCAGGGTGTGTGTGCAGCATCGCTTGGTTGTATCTGACCCTGCAGGGTGTGTGTGCAGGGTGGCTGGCTGTATCTGACCCTGCAGGGTGTGTGTACAGGGTGGCTGGCTGTATCTGACCCTGCAGGGTGTGTGTGCAGGGTGGCTGGCTGTATCTGAGGCTGCAGGGTGTGTGTGCAGCATCACTTGGTTGTATCTGACCCTGCAGGGTGTGTGTACAGGGTGGCTGGCTGTATCTGACCCTGCAGGGTCACTGCATGGTGACACGCACGCATGCTGTACCCAAGCCAGCCTCAAACCAGCAGACCCAGGGTCTCCTTCCTCGTGCAGCACGGAAGAGCCCGTGGGGCACTCGTGGAGTGTCCTGGCCAGTTCAGCCCCTTCCCCAGCATATCTGCTGCGTGGGAGCAGAGCCCGAGACCGTCTTCCTGGGCGGAGAGCTCTGAGACCTGAGTGCTTTGGGGGGACAAGCAGCTTCTGACCCGCGTGTCTGCAGTTTGGAGGGAGAGGTCCAGCGACTTGGAAGGACTTGGAGCTCCGCATGGACAGTCTTTGATTCGACCGCTTGCTGATAGAAATCATTAAACGTAGTACAGTCATCTTAAGTGCTGACTGAAAATATGCATCGTCGCTTTAGAGTCGGAGCTGAAGAAATGCACAGTGGAAGGAGAGGGAGTGGTTGGATGTCTGTGAGAACAAGACAGACTGGCTGGTTTGAGGGATGGCGCGGATGTGACCGCCATTTACCTGCATGCGTCACTCAGGGCCCTGGGGAGCGTGGCCTGAGGTGGTCAGGTCCTGGGGCCAGTTCTCTAATGACCCTGAGTGGCCACCCAGGGAGGACACGGGGAGTTAGTGGATACCGTTGTCATTTTACTTCTGGAAATAGGCCCTTCTGACTTTCTAATCCTTACAACAATCCAGATTATACTCTACAGCGGTTTCAGTACCTGTTGCTTATAATGCAGTATAATTAGATTTATTTTGTTTATTTATTATTATATTTTATTATTGAATATTTCACCAAGCCACCCTAATAGGTGTGGTGGTCATTTAATGCAGTATTTAAAAGCCATATGTTTTACCACACTTAGAAAGAGCCACAGACACTGACCGCCTCGGTGTCTGCATCCCACGCGTGGTGATGCCACAGACCTTTGGGGCAGTGGTCTCAATCCTGAGCCAGAGGAGGAAAATGGGTGAGGAAGTGGCAGAAGGACGCAGTGAACAGTGTGTTCTGCCTGCTTGCCCCGCCCAGCGTTACTCAGTGGACTTCACGTCAGGAGGGACGTCACAAGGGGACCGTGCACATGGGAGTAGCAAAGGTCCAGGCCCCACGTCAGGCCAGATGCGTTGCAGGGAGGGGTCAGTGACCCTGTCTGATTCACAGCTGCTGATTCTGTGTTTCCTTTCCTGGCTTCTCTGCCAATCTGCCATTCATTCATCTGTCTATCTGTCTTTCCATCTGTCTGTCCAGCCAGCCATTAGTCCATCCATCCATCAGTCCATCTGTCAGTCTGTCCATCCATCCGTCCGTATGTCTGTGCATCCATCTGTCCAGCCATCTCTCCATCTGTTCATCATCTATCCATCCATCTCTCCATCTGTCTGTATATCAGTCCATTCATCCAACTGTCCATCCATGCATCTCATTGAGTCCCACACCTCATCCTAGGATCCTTTCTTGACTTCTCTTGGTCTCATTTTCAAGAATACAGGAGAATGGGCCACTAGCAGCTTCTTCTGGGAGTGGAACCAACGCGTTCACTTGGACTTGCTCCCCCAAACCCTGTCTGAAGGCACAGCCTGACCCGCTCAGAACACCCTGGGCCAGACTCCTGCCAAGGGCCCTGCCTCAGGGCAGGGCCAGGAAGGGACTCTGCTTTGCTGAAGTTGAGCCAGAATCACTGTGAAGCAGGAAAAGGGAGTTCAGCAGTGCTGTTGTCATCTGGGGGAGGATTGTCCTGTGGAGACATCCGCCTGCTGCACGCGGAGCTCATGTGTGGCTGTCTCGGCGGGCCAAGCGCAGGCTGGCGAGGTGCTGGGTGCAGAATCAGTGGAGCCCTGGCTCTCATTGCCGTGTCAGTGCTGTCATGCATGGGAATGCTGTCTTAAAAGTGAGGCTCCAGGGACTCACTGCCTTAACTTGCTCCTGGCCCTGCCATTCTTTGTTTACTGTGCCCGCCTCCCTACTGCCCTAAAGGCTCCCCTCTCTCGTCAGTTGGGAAGCTGTTGCTCTCCCATGCTGCACAGTGCACGTGCCCCGTGCAGGCTCTGAGAGTGTGTGCAGTGCGGACATCCTGTGATCCTGTGCAACCCTGCATTGCCCAAGCATGTCAGACGGTGGGATTCTTTTTTGTTTTGCTTTTCTTTTTTTAAAAAAAGATTTGCTGATTCATTTGAAAGGCAGTAGGTGAGGAAGGGTGAATGGGAGAGAGGGAGATCCTCCATCCGCTGGTACATCCCTCAAGTGCCCACAGCTAACGGGCTGGGCCAGGCCAGAACCAGGAGCCTCAAACCGCTGCAATATGGAAATGTCGTTGTCGCAGGTGGTGGCTTAACCGCCGTGCCGCAGCAGCAGCCCTGAGTAAATACGAATCAGCCACTCGTGGGACGTATGAGGGCATTGCTTAAGAAATACCTCGTGGCCAGCGCCACGGCTCACTAGGCTAATCCTCCGCCTAGCGGCGCCGGCACACCAGGTTCTAGTCCCGGTTGGGGCGCCGGATTCTGTCCCGGTTGCCCCTCTTCCAGGCCAGCCCTCTGCTGTGGCCCGGGAGTGCAGTGGAGGATGGCCCAGGTGCTTGGGCCCTGCACCCCATGGGAGACCAGGAAAAGCACCTGGCTCCTGGCTCCTGCCATTGGATCAGCACGGTGCGCCGGCCGCAGCGCGCTGGCCGCGGCGGCCATTGGGGGGTGAACCAACGGCAAAAGGAAGACCTTTCTTTCTGTCTCTCTCTCTCACTGTCCACTCTGTCTGTCAAAAAAAAAAAAAAAAAAAAAAAAAGAAATACCTCGCAGTGCTTATGTATGCTTATATTATTTTTTACAGATTTTTTTTATTTATTTGAAAGATAGAGACAGAGGTCTTCCATCTTCCAGTTCACTTCCCAGATGGCTGCAATGGCTGGAGCTGCACCAGTCTGAAGCCAGGAGCCAGGAGCTTCTTCCCGGTCTCCCACGTGGGTGCAGGGACCCAAGCACTTGGGCCATCATCCACTGCTTTCCCAGGTCATAGCAGGAAGCTGGATTGGAAGAGGAGCAGCCGAGACTAGAACTGGCGCCCATATGGGGAGCCGGCACTTCAGGCCAGGGCGTTAACCCACAGCGCCAGCCCTGTGCTCGTTATTTTCAAAAGTGCTCTTTGCTGAACGGCAGAATCTCTGTGTTGCTTGCTATTCTGGGTTTGGATTAATTTGCAAGTTGCACTGAGCCTGCCAGCATCCGAACCAAGGATGCAGCTTTTCCACTCGTTGAGTCACCCTACAGTGATTAGGCACTTACTGTATGCCAGGGCTACAAGGGGATGGGGACGGCCCGACGTGGGCAGAGGCCTCTGCAGCCGCAAGTCCACGTGCAGCCCGGGAGCTGCGGCCAAAGGCGAGCAGCCGCAGTAGCGCCCCTGAGGGCTCCGGCGCGTTCCTGGCGAGAGTGGCGGCTGGCCAAGGAAGGGCTGCCCGAGGTGCGTCTCAGTCTGTAACGCCGCGTAGCAGCCACATGCATGACCGGCGCTCAGTAACTGTCCAGCAAGTGATGAGGCGCGGGGAGCTTCGCTGACTGCTGTTTCGGGGGACCCCTGTGTCAGTGTGTGCCTCGGCAGAGTGGGGTCCCACAGGGTCAGACCAGGGCGCTTGCGAGGCCGCTCTTACATTCCTTGGCCAGTCAACTACGGAGTTAAACGCCTGCACTCCCCTGGGGATTGTCCCCAAACTGGCCGGCAGCGGCCCGCTATGATTTGTCTACAAGGCCGCTTAGAGGTCTCCTGGCTCCCTCAGGCGTGCTCCCACTTGTGGGACTGTGAATTTGAGAAGATGAGGTAAACACATATGCAGGTCAAGAACCTGCATGTACACACAGATAAAACACACACCACGACACAGCCAGACGGCACTACAGTGTCACACACATACACCATGACACAGCATACATAGCACGTGTAGTGTTATATACCACAGCATGACAGCATACACAGCACAGTGTTACACACTCACACCATGATGCAGCACACGCAGCGTTACACACTTACACCATGGAACAGCATATACAGCATGTACAGTGTTACATACACTGTGAAACAGCACACATGGCACACACAGTATAGTGCTACACACTCACACCATGACACAGCATACACGGCACGTACAGTGTTGCACACTCACACCGCGACTCAGCATACACGGCACATATAGTACTACATACTTACACTGTGATACACCATGACACAGCAATGCACTATTCCATACATACACCATGACACAGCATACACGCATGTACAGCATTACACACTCACACTGTGACTCAGCATACACGGCACATATAGTACTACATACTTACACTGTGATACACCATGACACAGCACATGCACTATTCCATACACGCACCATGAAGATGAGGTAAACACATATGCAGGTCAAGAACCTGCATATACACACAGATGAAACACTCACCATGACACAGCCAGACGGCACTACAGTGTTACACACATACACCATGACACAGCATACATAGCACGTGTAGTGTTATATACCACAGCATGACAGCATACACAGCACAGTGTTACACACTCACACCATGACGCAGCACACGCAGCGTTACACACTTATACCATGAAACAGCATGTACAGCATGTACAGTGTTACACACACTGTGAAACAGCACACATGGCACACACAGTATAGTGCTACACACTCACACCATGACACAGCATACACGGCACATACAGTGCTGCACACACACACACATACGCACACCCCATGACACAGCATACATGACCTGTACAGTGTTACACACACAACACAGCATACACAGCACATTAATAGTGCTACACACACACACATCATGACGCAGCATAGCAGCATGTGCAGTGCTGCACACTCACACCATGACACAGCATACACAGCACATACAGTGCTGTACACACACATACGCACACCCCATGACACAGCATACATGACCTGTACAGTGTTACACACACATCATGACGTAGCATAGACAGCATGTGCAGTGCTGCACACTCACACCATGACACAGCAGACACAGCAATGCAGCGTTATGCCATGAAACAACATACACAGTATGTGCAGTACTACACACTCGCACACCCACCCCAAGACACGGCATACACGTCATGTACAGTGTTACACACTCACACTGTGACACAGCATACACAGCACAATGTCACTCAAACCATGACACAGTCTACACAGCACATACAGTGCTGCACACACACACATACACACACACACCATGACACAGCATACACGACACCTACGGTGCTACACACAACATGACACAGCATACACAGAACACACATACTGTGACACAGCAT
Source organism: Oryctolagus cuniculus (assembly GCF_051225735.1). Taxonomy (NCBI): domain Eukaryota; kingdom Metazoa; phylum Chordata; class Mammalia; order Lagomorpha; family Leporidae; genus Oryctolagus; species Oryctolagus cuniculus. Next base: position 122,981,129 of record NC_142876.1, read on the forward strand.
ACATGGCACATGCACTATTACATACATACACCATGACACAGTATACACAGCACATACAGTGCTACACATACACATACACACACCCCATAAAATAGCATACATGGCATGTGCAGTGCCTTACACACTCTGATACAGCATATGTGGCACGTGTAGTGCTACACGCACCATGACACAGCGTACACGCATGTACAGTGTTGCACACTCACACCATGACTCAGCATACACGGCACATATAGTACTACATACTTACACTGTGATACACCATGACACAGCACATGCACTATTCCGTACATACACCATGACACAGCATACACGTCATGTATAGTGTTGCACACTCACACCGTGACTCAGCACACACGGCACATATAGTACTACATACTTACACTGTGATACACCATGACACAGCACATGCACTATTCCATACATACACCATGACACAGCATATACACATGTACAGTGTTACACACTCACACCATGACTCAGCATACACGGCACATATAGTACTACATACTTACACTGTGATACACCGTGACACAGCACATGCACTATTCCATACACGCACCACGACACAGCATACACGCATGTACAGTGTTGCACACTCACACCGTGACTCAGCATACACGGCACATATAGTACTACATACTTACACTGTGATACACCATGACACAGCACATGCACTATTCCATACACACACCACGACACAGCATACACGCATGTACAGTGTTGCACACTCACACCGTGACTCAGCACACACGGCACATATAGTACTACATACTTACACTGTGATACACCATGACACAGCACATGCACTATTCCATACATACACCATGACACAGCATACACACATGTACAGCATTACACACTCACACTGTGACTCAGCATACACGGCACATATAGTACTACATACTTATACTGTGATACACCATGACACAGCACATGCACTATTCCATACATGCACCATGACACAGCATACACGCATGTACAGTGTTGCACACTCACACTGTGACTCAGCATACACGGCACATATAGTACTACATACTTACACTGTGATACACCATGACACAGCACATGCACTATTCCATACATGCACCATGACACAGCATACACACATGTACAGTGTTGCACACTCACACCGTGACTCAGCATACACGGCACATATAGTACTACATACTTACACTGTGATACACCATGACACAGCACATGCACTATTCCATACATGCACCATGGCACAGCATACACACATGTACAGTGTTGCACACTCACACCGTGACTCAGCATACACGGCACATATAGTACTACATACTTACACTGTGATACACCATGACATAGCACATGCACTATTCCATACACGCACCATGGCACAGCATACACACATGTACAGTGTTGCACACTCACACCGTGACTCAGCACACACGGCACATATAGTACTACATACTTACACTGTGATACACCATGACACAGCACATGCACTATTCCATACACGCACCATGACACAGCGTACACGTCATGTACAGGTTACACACTCACACCGTGACTCAGCATACACGGCACATATAGTACTACATACTTACACTGTGATACACCATGACATAGCACATGCACTATTCCATACACGCACCACGACACGGCCTACACGCATGTACAGCGTTACAGTCTCACACACAGCACCTGCAGCGTCACACGATCACACACGCACTCCCTTTCCTACAGCTGATGAAGGCACCAGCAGCAGCTCCCTGAGGTCGATTTCCCCAGGTCTGCCCCTGGAACACGCCGTGAGGTGGTGAGGCCCTGTGAGGCAGCGCCAGGTGGGGGCTAGGTGGGGGCTAGATGGGCAGCAGCAGGACCAGTGCCCCAGCAGCTCCCCAGCCTCCCGGCCCGCCAGCCCACAGAGGGCTCTGGGTGCCTGTCGGGGCGTCTGCTGCAGCGGACACTCACACTGGCCTTGCCTTGTGCTCCCCACTAAGCCCGGTGCTGCCTCCACGATTCGGGGCCATGTCCATGGTGGGCCCCTGCCGGCCCCTCAGCACGTGCCAGGCCACAAGAGTGCTGTAGGGTCCCGGTGGCTTGCTGAGCTCTGGGATCTCTCACAGGAGAGTCCAGGCGGGCGACCCAGAGGGCCGGGCTGCATGGCCTCGGGGGGTTGCACACTTGCTCACCAGCTTGACAAGCTTGGCCTTGAGTGTGTGCGTGAAGATGGGGTGGTTGATGCACCAGGCAGAGGGGGACACCCGTGTGCCTGGATCTGTGATGTACCAGAGTCCCCTCTGTGGCACAAGACAGGGCCTTTAACTTGGAAGTGGGGGGACCCGGGAGCTGGGGGCCACTGTGAGGGAACTGGTTTCCAGGGACTGTCCCAGCCTGCAGGTCCTTTGGGCAAAGCCAGCGCCTCTCCTCCTGCCTGCAGCTCAGCCTGGCGCCCAGCACAGCTGCTGCCTGTGATGGTCTGGAGTGCCCCGGTTTACAACATCCTGTGCCCGCGATCTCCAGGGGAAGTGCCAGCGCCCATCAGTAGCTAAATGCAGTATTTTCTGGCATTAGTCTGTGGGTCCCCTCCCTTCCCTGGGCGGTTCACTGGGACCAGGAACGGGGGCACCTTTGTGGCCAGGCTTGCTTTTCTTGTCCCTCCTTTGGCCAGGGGACGGGATTGCCTGACTGCCCCAAGAGAGGCACGTGGGGTGAGAACAGTCAGTTCCCAAAGAGGTGTGGTTGCTGCGCCAGAGCAGTGGATCCGTCCCAAGCCGTGCGGTCGACCTGCTGCAGCCGACTTAGCTGCCAGCCCCGGAGAGATGCGTCCTGTCCCAAGGCTGAACTTGGGCTCTCCCTTTTCAAGGCTCTGCTTACTGGGGTGAGTTTGCAATCCCAGGTTTTTATTTTTTTTCCCCCAGAGGACATCTGTTGTCACACTCAGTGCAGGCCTGGTTGGTCAGACTGTTCTTTTTCAAACAGAAAACATTTTGTGAGGTTTATCTATTTTATGTAATATTTTTTTCTCTTATTTGTATTTGGAAAAATTTCAGAACTACAGAAGAGTTGAAAAAAAAAAAGTGTCCCAACCACACCCATCATCCTTCAGATTCAGTGATTCACGTGTTACCACACACACTTTTTTCCTTTCTTCGCGTGGTGCACACCAGCGGCTTAAAGGTTCATTAGAAAGTGCAGTTTACAGTGAAGTGTATTTTGGTGCAAAGCTCTCTGAATTCCGTGCAGTTTTTCGTCTCACAGCTTTTCCGTGAATGTTTTGAAGACCCCAAGGACAGGTGAAAGCCTGTTCCTGTTTGATCTGACCCAGTTATGAGAGGGTTGTAGGTCCGGGGCCAGCTCACGCTTCTCCCAGCACACGTTGTCCAGGAACCTCCTGCATAGCCACAATGTAATGATTGAACGGGTCGGCGCCGCGGCTCACTTGGCTAATCTTCCGCCTTGCGGCGCCGGCACCCCAGGTTCTAGTCCCGGTTGCTCCTCTTCCAGGCCAGCTCTCTGCTGTGGCCCGGGAGTGCAGTGGAGGATGGCCCAAGTGCTTGGGCCCTGCACCCCATGGGAGACCAGGAGAAGCACCTGGCTCCTGGCTTCAGATCGGCGCAGTGCGCTGGCCATAGCAGCCATTTGGGGGGTGAACCAATGGAAGGAAGACCTTTCTCTCTGTCTCTCTCTCTCTCTCACTGTCCACTCTGCCTGTCCAAAAAAAAAAAAAAAAGATTGAACACAGGATATTTAACAATGCAGTCTCCTCTAGCAGTCCCGATGCAGGTTTCCCCAAGGGTCTGGAGGATGCCATGTGATGTCTCTCTCCTGCGGGGGAATCCAGTCGAGGGAGACGCATTGCCTGTCGTCGTTGTAGATATTCAGCCTCCTCTCTCTACTTGCAGGCCGCCCCAGTTCCAGTTGTTTTGCCGCATGCCCTCCAGTTTGGAACTCTGAGATTCTTCCCTTGTGATGGGAATCAGCACTCTGGCAGGAACACTGCGTACTTGTCAGTGTATCCCTTTAGCCATGTGATAGCGTGTGTGTATGTGTATATGTGTGCATGCATGCATGTGAGCATATGTGTATGCATATGTATGTGTGCGCATATGTGTATGTATGTGTGTACATATGTATGTGTGTATGTATATATGTGTGTGCATGTATGTATGTGAGCATGTGTGTATGCATGTATGTGTGTATGCGTGTGCATATGTGTATGTATATGTGTGCATGTGTGTGTATGATGCACATGCACATGAATGTGTACATGTATGTGTGTGAGCATATGTGTATGCATGTATGTTTGTGTGTATGTATATGTGTGCATATGTGTATGTATGTGTGTGCATATATGTGTGTGTGATTATTTGGTAATGTTAACTTTGTTCTAGTCGGTTATTGTTGTGCCTGCTAAATCTGCTGTTTTTTTTTTTTTTTAAGTTTTTTATTTGAGAGGCGTAGTTAGAGACAGAGACGGAGAGACCACAGAGAGAGGTCTTTTGTCTGCTGGTTCACTTCCTGAATGGCTACAACAGCTGGAGCCATGCTGATCTGAAGCCCAGAGCTTTTCTGGGTCTGCTGCATGGGTGCAGGGCCCAAGCACTTGGGACATCTTCCGCTGCTTTTTCAGCCATCAGCAGGGAGCTGGGTCAGAAGTGGAACAGCTGGGATTTGAACCAGTGCTGGTATGGGGTGCTGGTGCCTGGTGCCACAGGTGGAGGTTTAGCTTACTATGCCACAGCAGCGGCCTGAGTCTGCTGGTTTTTATTTTTTAAGATTTATTTATTTGAAAGGCAGAGTTACAGAGAGGCATAGGGAGGGAAGGAGGAAGGGAAGGAGGGAGGGAGGGAGGGAGGGAGGGAGGGAGAGAGAGAGAGAGAGAGAGAGAGAGAGAGAGAGAGAGAAAGTCTTCTGTCCTTTGGTTCACTCCCCAGATGGCCACAATGGCCAAAGATGGGCTGATCTGAAGCCAGTAGCGAGTGTCTTCCACATGGGTACAAGGGTCCAAGGACTTGGGCCATCTTCCTCTGCTCTCCCAGGCCATCACAGAGAGCTGGATTGGAAGTGGAGCAGCCGGGACTTGAACTGGCGCCCATATAGGATGCTGGTACTTCAGACTGCTGCTTTATCTGCCATACCACAGCGCTGGCCCCCAAGTCTGCTGTTTTAAGAGAGCACATTTAGGCCGGCGCCGCGGCTCACTAGGCTAATCCTCTGCCTGTGGTGCCGGCACACCGGGTTCTAGTCCCGGTCGGGGCACCGGATTCTGTCCCGGTCACTCCTCTTCCTGTCCAGCTCTCTGCTGTGGCCCGGGAGTGCAGTGGAGGATGGCCCAGGTCCTTGGGCCCTGCACCCCATGGGAGACCTGGAGAAGCACCTGGCTCCTGGCTTTGGATCAGCGCGGTGCGCCGGCCGCAGCGTGCCAGCCGCGGCGGCCATTGGAGGATGAACCAATGGCAAAGGAAGACCTTTCTCTCTGTCTCTCTCTCTCACTGTCCACTCTGCCTGTCAAAAAAAAAAATGCACATTTACTGTGTAATTAGTAAGTACTTTACATGAGATCAGGGGAATATTGTTACTCCAACAACATTCCCTCCCAATGAAGAGGAATTACTCCTTTGGTGGTTGTAAAATGGTGATTTTTTTTTCTATGATCACTTCTTCCACATTTATTAGTTGGTTAAAAAAAATTGGTGAAAACAAAAGCTTATTTTCCACTCAACATTCCTTTTCATAATTTTTGGAAGCCACGAGCAATAGTAAATCAGAATCTATTTCCGTCTTTCCTCATCTTGGTGTTCACATGTCTGGAATGAGCCAGGTCCCTGCAGGCTGGCACCCCATCCTGAGACTACCAGCCACGCCTGGCATGGCCACAGCCATGCTGGCCATGCTGGCCACAGCCACGCCGGCCACGCCAGCTTCAGGTGTCCTTCCTGGCTAGCAGGGGTACTCCAGTCCCATCCTTGGGCTGCCTTGAGCCTGACTCTGGAATTGGCCATTTCTTCAGGGATTCCTGATTCTTCCTCATGGAGAATGGAATTTAGGAAGCGAGTGCTTTGGTTCGACTCTGCCCCCTCACGTGCCTGTGTGGGAAACTGCACCCCCAAACTCCTGCGGTGGCTTCACAAGAGGGGGAGGAGAGGCCGAGAGCAGCTTGCTCTGCCCTGCCACGGCACCGCCTCTGCGTGGTGTGATGAGGAAGAAGATCCTAGCCCATGCCCAGCGGACACCGGTGCCTTGCCTGTGGGCGTCTGGCTCTGGATCTGTGAGCTAAATACACTCCCACTCTTCGGACATGACCCTGCCTCGCGTGTTTTGTTAGAGCAGCAGATGCAGAGCTGGGGCACCAGTACAGGGTGGAGCTTGCTCGTTGCTGTTGGAGTGACACCGCTCCCAGCTCTGTCGGGGTCAGCCATTCTGTGCCCTCTGTGCGCGCGGAAATCCTTGATCTCACACTGCTAACCCCAACTGCATTCCACACCACACGGTTTGCTGTGTTTTCCTCCCTGTTTCTGTCCACATTTGCAGTTCTGTTCTTTTGTGGTGAGAACCCGTATAGAAGCTAAACACTCGTTTTGCAATTGTGTTGTGAAAACATACGATAGAATTCTACTCTGTGATGAAGAAGAGTTAAGTTCACACTCAGTTAAACAGCGATGAGTCCTGGAAAATTATACTGAGCAGCAGACCTGTTAAATGATCAGACGCCCATTGCCGTGTGTTCACTTACACCAAGTCCCAGGACAAGCAGAACGAATCTGTGATGCAGAAATCAGGAAGCTGGTGATGGTGCGGCCAGGAGGCCTGGCTGGGAAGGAGTGGAGGGAGGGGGTGGTTTCCTGGGTGATGGAAGTGTGGCGGTCATTGTTCTTGGCGGTGGTCCCTCAGGGGTATTCGATTGTCAGAATGCATTGAACCCAAAGCTTCAGTTCTGTGGGTTTTATTATAGGAATATGTAAATTATCAGGTTGGTGCTGTAGTGTAGCAGGTTAATCCCATATGGCTGCTGTGCCTCCGATCCAGCTCCCTGCTAATGTGCCTTGGAAAGCAGTGGAGGGTGCACCCATATGGGAGACCCGGTTGAAGTTCCTGGCTTTGGCCTGGCCCAGCCCTAGCAGTTGTGGCCATTTGGGGAGTGAGCCAACAGACGAGGACCTCTCTCTCTAACTCTGCCTTTACAAAACTTTTTTAAAAAAAGAGTATGTAGGCTGGTGCCGCAGCTCACTTGGCTAGTCCTCTGCCTGAAGCGCCGGCACCCCGGGTTCTAGACCCAGTTGGGGTGCCGGTTTCTGTGACACCTGGCTCCTGGCTTCAGATTGGCGCGGTGCGCCAGCTGCAGCACGCCGGCTGTAGCAGCCATTTGGGGGGGTCAACCAAAGGAAGGAAGACCTTTCTCTCTCTCTCTCTCTCTCTCTCTGTCTAACTCTGCCTGTCAAATAATTAAATAAAATAAATAAATAAGAGTGTGTAAATTATATCATAATAAAACAGAGATAAAAGTATTCAAATAGCTCTCTCTTTTTTTTTTTTTTTTTTTTTTTTTTTGACAGGCAGAGTGGACAGTGAGAGAGAGAGACAGAGAGAAAGGTCTTCCTTTGCCGTTGGTTCACCCTCCAATGGCCGCCGCGGCCGGCGCACCGCTGATCCGAAGCCAGGAGCCAGGTGCTTCTCCTGGTCTCCCATGGGGTACAGGGCCAAGCACTTGGGCCATCTTCCACTGCACTCCTGGGCCACAGCAGAGAGCTGGCCTGGAAGAGGGGCAACCGGGACAGAATCCGGCGCCCTGACCGGAACTAGAACCCGGTGTGCCGGCGCCGCAAAGCGGAGGATTAGCCTAGTGAGCCGCGGCGCCGGCCCAAATAGCTCTTAAATGAAAAGTTACGAAACTTCACTGATGAAAATCAGAAGTGAAAACTGCATTGAGATACCAACTCTCACCTGTGTAAATAGAAAAAACGTCAAGAACCTGAGGGCACACACTTTTGGGAATATTGTGAGAAAAACAGACCTTCTCGATGCTGGTGGATGCAAAAGACAGCCCCTGTGACGGGGAGCTGGGTGACACCAGACGGCCTCATTTGCCCTGCGACCGCACGCTCGCCTCCGCGAGTCTGTTCCGAGTGTGCAGCCAGGCCCAGCCCCCCTCACACCTGTGTCCATCCCTGCACTTCCTGCTCTTTTCTCCAGCCCCACGGAGTTTCATTTTCTCTTTTTAAAAATTTTTTTGACAGGCAGAGTTAGACAGTGAGAGAGAGAAAGGTCTTCCTTCCCTTGGTTCACCCCGCAAACGGCTACTACGGCCCGCGCGCTGCGCCGATCCGAAGCCAGGAGCCAGGTGCTTCCTCCTGGTCTCCCATGGGGTGCAGGGCCCAAGCACCTGGGCCATCCTCCACTGCACTCCCTGGCCACAGCAGAGAGCTGGACAGGAAGAGGAGTGACCAGGACAGAATCCGGCGCCCCGACCGGGACTAGAACCCGGGATACCGGCGCCGCAGGCGGATTAGCCTAGTGAGCTTCGGCGCCAGCCCGGAGTTTCTTTTTCAAGTTTGATGTCTCTGTGGTCTGTTTTTCCTTCTCACCTTTGTTTTTCCGCCTTTTTAGCTATTCTGTGTTTTGCTTTTAAAAATACTATATGATGTTTAGAATCAACTTTTCTAGTTCCAGAAAAAAATTGTTCAGTGTATTTGTTGGGAAGGCACCAAATCGATAACTTATGGACAAGTGACTTCTATATGAGATTCGGACTTTCTAAAAACAAGGACTGTCTCCCAACAGGTGCGCTTTTCTGTCTCTCTGGAATGTTTTGAAATGTTCTCATGCAGCTTTTTCACATCTTGTATTAGTGTCTCAGTATTTCATCTTTGTTGTTGCTCTTCCGAATGGCCACTGTGGCACAGAGTAAGCTGTTGATTGCTGTGGGCTCATCCGTACTCTGCTCTCCTGACTTGTGTCCCATGAGAGTCAGGTTTGCACGGAGCCTGTCGGTGCTGCAGGTGTACCGTGCTGTCCTCTGCGGGTGGAAGTCGTCTGCTTCTGCTTTCCTGGTGTTTATGCCTCAGCTGCTCCCGTCTGTGTGAGCGTGTTGGCCGTCACTTCCAGCTGACCCTTCCGTAGTGGGAGAGGGAGCTGGCATCCTTGTCAGACCCGGCATCAGTGGGAACGTCTGTGGGGAGTTTTCCAGTTACAAACAATGCTGGCTTTGGATGTCGGTGTTTTTGTCTTGTTAAGGAAATATCCATCTTTCTGTCTTATTGAGTGTTTTTACTTGAAATGAGAGTTGAATTTTGTCAAGCCTTCTCCACATTCATACAAAGAAACAGAATTGTTCTATTAACACAGTGAATTACATAAATAGACTTCCTGACACCAAACCATTCTTGCATTCCCAACATAAATTCTACTTGGTCATGAAGGATTTTTTAAATGGGGCATTGGATCCCATTTGCTAATATTTTATTTAGTTTTTTGCAACAGCATTCATAGTTGAGAGTGAGATTCAATTCTTTGTGTGCACACGTGCTGTAGTTATTAGGCTTAATATTAACACATTAATACATTCAATTTTATTAATTACATTAATACGTGTATTACTTAATACATTAATACATTTATACGGATGTTGATTTTTGTTTATGAGAAGCTGCAGACTTTCTCTCTTCTGTGCTCTGGGATAGTTGATGCAGCATTTGTGTTATTTGAAAGTTGAGGTTTGTTGAGTTGCCTTGTGGAAATCTGACGACTTTCTGGTGGGTCCTGAGACGTGCTCTTGACACCTTCTGTGGTGATGTGCATGTGTATCTTACCTCTACCACAGAGATTTCGTGGAATTGTGTTCATGTGACGTTATCCATTTCATGTAAGTCTTCAGATTTATTTGTGTGCGATTGTGGGTGCTCTCTCTTGATTTAAAGCATTTCCCGGAGTGGGTGTGTGGTGGCCCTGGAGGCAGCCGCGTCCCATGTTGGAGTGCCTGGTCCATGTGCTGGCTTCTCTGCTTCTGATCTGGTTTCCCGCTAATGTGAAACCTGCAGGGTAGCAGGTGGTGGCTTACGTGCTTGAGTCTTGGCCGCCCACATGGGAGATCCGGATTGAATCCTGGCTTCCGCCTGGCTCAGCCCTGGCTGTTGTGGGCATCTGGGAGGAACTCTCTTTGTTTCTCTCTTTCTCCCTTTCACATGAAATGAAAATACATAAATATGAAGTTAAAAATATTTCTCACTTTTAAATATACATGCTTTTTTTCCTTAGTCTTTTTGAGTAGATTAGTATTTTCACCTGCACCAGGAATAACCATTTTTGTTTACTTAGTTGTCCTGCTTATTTATTTATTTATTTATTTGAAAGAGTTACAGAGAGGGTGAGAGGGAGACAGAGAGGGAGGGAGGGAGGGAGACAGAGAGGGAGGGAGGGAGGGAGGCAGTGAAGGAGGGAGGAAGAGAGAGAGAGAGAGAGAGAGAGAGAGAGAGATCTTCCATCCACTGTTTCACTTCCCAATGGGCCGCAATAGCCAGGGCTGGCCAAGCTGAAGCCAGGAGCCAGGAACTCTATCCAGTCTCCCACGTGGGTGCAGGGGCCCAGGGACTTGAGCCGTCTTCCACTGCTTTCCCAGATGAATTAGCAGGGAGCTGGACTAGACGTGGAGCAGCCAGGACTTGAGCAGGCACCTGTAAGGGATGCCAGCATTGCAGGTGGTGGCTGAACCTCCTGTGGCACAAGGCCGGCCCGAGTCTGCTTCTCAAGACCGTTAATCTCTGCTTTAGTGTGTGTGGCGTCTTAGGCTTTCCTTTGGTTGACTGAGTTGTTTTTCTAGTTTTTTTCTTTTAACTTTGAGTGTAATTCACTGACTTACTTTGACTGATACACGCATTCAGCGCTACGCCTTTCCCCCGTCTCTGCTGGGATGTCGTCCGTACCTCTCGTGTGTCCCAGGAGTGCGTTCATCATGGCTGCTCTAGAGATGCTGCTGGTGCGGCTTGTCCTGCGTCTGCCTGCGTCGACTGGAGGGTCTTTATTCTCGCCTGTGCAGCATCTGTCGTTACAGCGCTGGCTGCACCCTTCACCCTGTTTTGCTTTTTGAGGTTTCTGCTCACTGCGTCCGCCGCGGTCTGAATTGTGAAGTGGATAGTTCCAGACATAAGAGTTTAAAGTTTTACATGATGCCCCGTCTGCTGAGCGGCGTGGTGGGATCTCTGTCTGTTCCCCACCCCCGCCCTCCCAGCCAGGCCGTCCACCACCCCTCTACCCCAAGTCTGCGTACCGTGTGTCCCTGCCAGGTGCCCGTCGGCTCTCAGCGGTCTCCACTGGCAGACCTGCTGGTGTGCTTTTGTTCAGATGCCCCTCCTTACCCAGTGATGGCCCCCGGCCCACGAGTGCTGACGCTGGCCATTCAGGTGTGCCATGGAGAAGCCGCAAGTGCCTCTCCCAAGTGAGAAGCCGAAAGAAAGGTCTGTCCTTAATAAGGAAAGAAAAGGGCTGGCATGTCCCACGTCCCGCATGGTGGGTTTGAATCCCGCTTCAGCCCTGCTCCATGTTCCAGCTTCCTGCGGGTGCACACCCTGGAGGCAGCAGATGATGGGTGAAGCTCTTGGATCCTGGTGACACGTGGGAGACCCCATTGCATTCCCAGGTTCTGTCTTTCCTGTTGCAGGCATCTGAGGGCTGAGCCACTGGGTGGGAGCTCTGCTCGCTCTGCCTCCCTAGTAAATAAATAACTTGAAAAGTAAAAATAAAGCAAGAAAAAGTGACATGCTGGGGTTGCTGAGATGTATGGTAAGAATGAGTATTCCGCCGGCGCCGCGGCTCACTAGGCTAATCCTCCTCCTGCGGCGCTGGCACACCGGGTTCTAGTCCTGGTCGGGGCACCGGATTCTTTCCCGGTTGCCCCTCTCCCCTGCCAGCTCTCTGCTGTGGCCCGGGAGTGCAGTGGAGGATGGCCCAGGTGCTTGGGCCCTGCACCACAAGGGAGACCAGGAGAAGCACCTGGCTCCTGCCTTCAGATCAGCGCGGTGCGCCGGCTGCAGCGGCCATTAGAGGGTGAACCAACGGCAAAAGGAAGACCTTTCTCTCTTTTCTCTCTCTCACTGTCCACTCTGCCTGTCAAAAAAAAAAAAAAAAAAAGAATGAGTATTCTGTCCACGGAGTTATGAACAGGGAGAAGAAATTGCTGACCATTTTGGCTGTAACATCTCATGTGACAGAAGTTAGTGCCACAGTGTGTGATAAGTGCTTAATTAAGATGGCAATGGCGATTCATTTGTGTATGTTGATATGGAAGAAAGTGCATCGTAGGGCTCAGTGCCGTCTGTGGCTTCAGGATCCGCAGGGAGCCTTGGAATGAATCCCTGGAGGGTAAGGGAGCTCTTGTAGTGTGATAAGAATTAAGTTCTCAAATACTGATCAGTTAAAGATTTTTCCTTCCGGAACATTCAGGCAAGGTCGACATGGGGAGGTGTGCTGTGTTTACCTGGTGGCATCTCATCCTCCTGTCTTCGACACAGGGGTGGCGTTTTTTGGGCAGACTTTCTAAAGGCAGAATGTTCTAGGGTCACTTTCTGATCTGTGGAAAGTAACATTTGATTAAAGTGATCTGGATGAATACAACCGTACAGGCACTAGAACGTCTTCCTAAAATATCTGTATGCATACAGTAATTTTTTTTGACAGGCAGAGTGGACAGTGAGAGAGAGAGACAGAGAGAAAGGACTTCCTTTGCCGTTGGTTCACCCTCCAATGGGCGCCGCGGCTGGCGCACCGCGCTGATCCGATGGCAGGAGCCAGGTACTTCTCCTGGTCTCCCATGGGGTGCAGGGCTCAAGCACTTGGGCCATCCTCCACTGTACTCCCGGGCCACAGCAGAGAGCTGGCCTGGAAGAGGGGCAACCGGGACAGAATCCGGTGCCCCGACCGGGACTAGAACCCGGTGTGCCAGCGCTGCAAGGCAGAAGATTAGCCTAGTGAGCCGCGGCGCCGGACTGCATATAGTAATTTTATGAGAACTAAATTCCTCCTTTTTCTTAAAAAAGAAAGATTTATTTATTTACTTGAAAGGCAGAGTTACAGAAAGAGAGAGAGAGAGAGAGAGAGATCTTCCATCCACTGGTTCACTCCCCAGGATGGCCACAATGGCTGGAGCTGTGCTGATCTGAAGCCAGGAACCAGGAGCTTCCTCTAGGTCTCCCATGTGTGTGCAGGAACCCAAGGACTTGGGCCATCTTCCACTGCTTTCCCAGGCCACAGCAGAGAGCTGGATTAGAAGTGGAGCAGCTGGGTCTCGCACCAGCGCCCATATGGGATGCCGGCACTGCAGGCAGCAGCTTTACTGGCTATACCACAGTGCAGGCTCCTAAATTCCTCTTTTTTTTTTTTTTTTTTTTTTTTTTTTCTGCCCACTGAAAATACTGAATCCCATGCAGCCATGGTTTTACTCTGAGGATGCAAGGTCACCTCATGGGTTACAGGCCCAGTTAGGAACAAGGTGATGTCTGTATCTTTCTAAACCTAGCACATCATTTAGTGGTTAACGTGCACTTCTACAACATGAGTGCGTAGACGATATGCCACGTCTGGTTTTCAGTTTAGTGTCTTTTGTGAAATCGTATTACTTGGATAGATATTTCTTTTTAATATTTTTGTTTATTTATTTTGAAGGTCAGAGTTAGAGAGAAGAAAGAGAGAGGCCGGCGCCGCAGCTCAATAGGCTAATCCTCCGCCTGTGGCGCCGGCAAACCAGGTTCTAGTCCCGGTCAGGGCACCGGATTCTGTCCCGGTTGCCCCTCTTCCAGGCCAGCTCTCTGCTGTGGCCCGGGAGTGCAGTGGAGGAAGGCCCAAGTCCTTGGGCCCTGCACCTCATGGGAGACCAGGATAAGTACCTGGCTCCTGCCATCGGATCAGCGCGGTGCGCCGGCCGCAGTGCACCGGCCGCGGCAGCCATTGGAGGGTGAACCAACGGGAAAAGGAAGACCTTTCTCTCTGTCTCTCTCTCTCACTGTCCACTCTGCCTGTCAAAAAAAAAAAAAAAAAAAAAAAAGAAGAAGAAAGAGAGACATCTTCCATGTGCTGGTTTACCCACCAGATGGCCACGATGGCCAGTGCTGGGCCCGGCCGAAGGCAGAAGCCAGGGGCTCCATCCGGGTCTCCCACGTGGGTGGCAGGGGGCATCCTGGGGCTTTCTCCATTGCAGGCCATTAGCAGGGATCTTGTTGGGAAGTGGAGCAGCTGGAACGTGGGAAGCGTGTGTTGCAGGCCATGGCTTCAGCTGCTACGCCACAACGCCGGCCGTATTTGGATAGATCTTTAAGCAGTGAGGTACAGTTGCTTTAATTCTACTACTGGGGCCAACACTGTGGTGTAGTGAGTAAAGCCATTGCCTGCAGTGCTGGCATCCCATATGGGCGCCAACTGCTCCACTTCTGATCCAGCTCTCTGCTATGGCCTGGGAAAGCAGTGGAGGATGGCCCAAGTCCTTGGACCCCTGCACCCACATGGGAGACCAGGAAGAAGCTCCTGGCTCCGGGCTTCCAGCTGGCACAGCTCTGGTCGTTGTGGCCATCTGGGGAGTGAAACAGTGGATGGAAGATTCTCTCTCTCTCTCTCTCTCTCCCTCCCTCTCCCTCTTCCCCTCCCCCTCCCCTCCCCTCCCTCTCCATCTCCCTCTCCCTCTTTCCCTCCCCCTCCCTCTCCCTCTTCCCCTCCCCCTCCCCTCCCCTCCCTCTCCATCTCCCTCTCCCTCTTTCCCTCCCCCTCCCTCCCCTCCCCTCCCCTTCGCTCCCTCTCCCCTCCCCCTCCCCTCCCCTCCCCTCCCTCTCCCTCTCCCCTCCCCTCCCCTCCCTCTCCCTCTCCCCCTCCCCCTCCCCTGCTCTCCCTCTCCCCCTCCCTCTTTCTCTGTGTAACTCTGACTTTCAAATAAATAAATCAATCTTTAAAAAGAAAATCCTACTACTAAACCCCTCCCTTCACATTTATAACCTGCAGTTAAAGGGGGAAAGGCCTTCACGCTGCGGTCCAGTGTGCTGGAAGTAGACTTCTCGGGGCGGGTTTGGAACACGCTGCTCCCTCGTGCTCACGGGAAGGAGCTGTTTCCTGCTGTGAGAAGCAGACGCTCGTCCAGGGACGTGAAGCTAAGAGTTCTCCAGCGGTCAAAGGGTGGCTTCACACCACCAAAGCTTATTTTCCTGCACTGGGAGTCTCCGGTCGGAACTGGGTGATCTCAGAGCTCAGCGTTGTGTGGCCATCTGTGACTTGCGGTAGCCTGCTGCCATTGCCGCCCTTTCACAAGCCCTCCGCTGACCTGAGACCAGCCCCAGCCCACTGTTAAGTCACGGATGTGGTGGGGGGCTGCTGTACCCGTGCTTGACCGAAACCCGGAGCAAGCCTGACTCCTGCTTCTCACTCTTGCAACAGCTGCTGCAGCACAGCCCTGGTTCGGACAGTGGCCCCGTCGGGCAGTCCCAAGGCACTCAAGCCAGAGTGAATTTCTCAGTCAAGGGTGCTTCTTAGTCCTGTGTGGCCCCTGCCTCATGTTTTGCAAGGTAAAGTTTTGTCAGAACACAGCTGTTGGGCCAGGATTGTGGAATAGAGGTCTGCTTGCAGTACTGGCATCCCATATGGGTGCCAATTCAAGTCCCAGATGCTCCACTTCCAATCCAGCTCTCTGCTGTGGCCTGGGAAAGCAGTAGAAGGTGGCCCAAGTCCTTGGGCCCTGCACCTGCATGGGAGACTGGGAAGAAGCATCTGGCTCCTGACTTTGGATCGGCACAGCTCTGGTCATTGCAGCCATCTGGGGAGTGAGCCAGCGCATGGATGATTCATTCTCTCTCTCTCTCTCTCTCTCTCTCTCTCTCTTTCTGCCTTTCACATAAATAAATAAATCTTTTTTTTAAAAAAAGAGCATAGTATACCTGTTTATTTATTTGCCATCAACGTTTTCTCACAACAAATGGCAGAGCTGAGTGGCCTTGGCAGAGAACTGTGGCCCACAGAGCCTGAACTATTTACTCCTGGGTCCTTTTCAGAAGCTTTGCTGCCCACTGCCCTGGGTGGTGGCAGCTCTGGCTGACCTCAGGTGAAGCAGGACTGCCCACCAGAGCTCGGCCAACCCGTGGTGTCAGGAACGGTAGTGCAGTGGTGTGACCTGAAACCACGTTTTAGTATAGTTTGTTATACAGTTGCAGGAAACGAATTACGACTTATAAAATCTGTGTTTTATGAGCTTTATGATTTCATGGCTTAAAACTTTACTTGTATTTTTACCCCTCTCTTATTTTTAAGATATATTGGTTTGAAAGGCAAAATAGCAAGAGAGTGAGGAAGAGGAGAGGGTGGTTCACTCCCCAAATGGCCACAGCAGTCGGGGCTGGGCCCGGCCAAAGCCAAGAACCTGAACTGCATCTGGGTCTCCCATGTGAATGGCAGGGGTACAAGTTCTTGGGCCATGATCTGCTGGCTTCTAGGTAGGTTAGCAGAGAGCTGGCACCAGAGGCAGTGCTCTGATACAGGATGCTGTGGGTTAACCCATTGCACTGCAACACTGACTCAACTGTTTTCTTAAAGATTTATTTAATTGAAAGGTAGAGTTACAGAGAGAGAGAGAGAGAGAGAGAGAGAGAGAGGAGAGAGAGAGAGAGAGAGAGAGAGAGAGAGAGAGAGAGAAAGTCTTCCATTTCCCACTTGGCCGGGGCTGGGCCAGACTGAAGTCAGGAGCCAGGAGCTTCACCCGGGTCTCCCACATGGGTGCAGGGGTCCAAGCACTTGGGCCATCTTCTGCAGCTTTCCCAGGCCATAGCAGAGAGCTGGATGGGAAGTGGAGCACAGGGACTCCAAACAGTGCCCGTATGGGATGGCCGGCGCTGCAGGTGGCGGCTCAACCCACTAAGCCGCAGTGCCAGTCCCTAGCCCAACTCTTTGAAAGCTCTATTTAGGTTTGTGGAGTTGTGTTGGCTTCTCCCCTGAGGCCAGCGCCATCCTTGTTACTAACCCCAGGGAGCGTGTGCTGGTTTTCACCCTGCCTCGCTCTTGGGCGAGCGCAGTCTTTGCCGTGTTCTTGGAAGCAGGTGTGTTGTGAAGAATCTCCGCGGATCTCAGGACGTTTCTGCACCAAACATATCTTTCAGTTCTGGTTTCCATGGGCTTCTGGGAGGGGCCCTCGTGCCTGGATTCTGCTTTGTGCCCAGCACTGGTCTGTGCACGAGGGACACGCTGGAGGAATTTTTAGATGTGCGCACAACACAGGTTATTACAGAAGCTGGAAGTTGGTGAGTTCTTTAGAAAAGGAAAGAAACAGAGCAGAGGAAGGAGGAAGAGAACAGTTGTGTTTGAGGTGTTGCTGTCAGAGCATCCAGAAAGCGGAGGAGGAGGCCTGGCCGAGGCAGAGGGAGCAATGGCTGAGGGGCGTGTGGAAGGTGCGAGGGTGGCCGGACGCTCAGCGTAGGCCTCGGTGGGGTGGCCGTCCCTGGCTGGCCCTGGGGCCCTGCTCCCTGGCTTGCTGGGCACTTGCTGCAGTCTCCAAGTCTGCTTTGTCCAGCCCAGGCCCCTCTCCTGAGTGTCAGGCCCACCCACCCGCCATCTCTTCCCTCTCTGCTCTTCCCTCTGAAACCCCTCCCTCCTCAAGTCTCTGCTTCCTGTTCAGGCTGTGGCTTTGAAAGTCTCCATCCACATGGGCACCAGAGGCCCATTAACATGCTGGGGTCCGCTAACAGGGCTTTGTAGTTTGGCAGGAAAGCCTGGGCAGGGGGTGGGGAGGGAGCCAGTTGGGCAGGGTGGTGGGTCACGAGCTGGCCGGGGACAGAGAACCCTGAGGACAGAGGGTGGGGTCCTTTCACTGCCCGGGGACAGGAGCATGGCCATCACGGTCAGTGTGTGCCAATGAGAGCTGTGTGCTGGCGCCCGCTTCGGCTGGCTCGGGTTGTGCTGTGTGTTCTGCACCGGGGTCATCGGAGTCCGCATGAGCTCGGTGCCCAGGTAGGAGAGGTGCTCCCTCTCCTGTGGGAGGTCCTCGGGCAGAGGGGTGTGATCCCCGTTTCTCTGATCTTTGCTTTCCCTTAATTTCTGTGTCAAGGGGGTGAAGAAATAGCTTCACCTTTTGTGTCTCACTCTTCTAAGTGTGTTTTTTTAAACTAATAATAGGTACGAGGGAAATGAGTCTTCCTGATTATATTTGTACCGCATCACGCTTGTATGTGGGAAAGTCTTGTAAAAATCATTAATGTGAAACTAACTAGGCCAATGAGAGCTATTATTTTTTATTAGAAAATTAACTTCAAAATGAATGTTTAAACGCAAGCTTAACCTAGTTAAAAATGCAATTACATCCGATTCCTTGACACTTGAAAGCTCTTTTTATGTGTTTATCATTTATTCAATGAGTACTTAGCGAAGGCTGCCAGGGCCAGACTGCAGGCCAGTGCTGGGGATGGAGGAGACGCGGGGTCAGGAGGGCTGCAGGCCAGTGCTGGGGATGGAGGAGACGCGGGGTGAGGAGGGCTGCAGCAGAGAGCTGGGTTCGGGTGGGAAAGGCAGGCAGGAGCTAAGCACAGCCTGACGGCTGCCGGCGTCAGGTGCGGGGAAGGAAACAGACGGGTGTGAGTGAGCCGGGCGGAGAGAGGGAGAGCCCCCTGGGACGGCGATGTGAAGGAAGCTGTGTGAGAAGCAGCTGTAGTCCCAGAGCTGGGGCCTGACGGACACACGCCGTTGCCACAGCACTGGGAAACCCACCCAGACAGGGAGCAGCCAGAGCAGGGGCCAGCAGCCAGGAGAGGCCAGAAAGGAGGCCACGCTGGCTTCAGGGAGGTGACCGGCAGTGAGAGGCATGGGACGGGCTGCGAGGGGCAGGAGTCTGGTGAGGAACCAGAGTGAATCGGTGTGATGCGAGGACAAGGATGGGTTCAGGCCGAGGAACAACCTGATGCTACCCTCTGCTTTTGTAAGATTATGCAATAGTACACAGAACACCGTGTCAGCCATTTCTTCTTTGAAACATTTATTTAGTTGAAAGACTTACAGACAGAACCAGAGAGGGAAGGAGGGAGGGAGAGAGAGAAAAAGAGAGACCTTCCAGTCCCTGGTTCACTCCCCAGGACCAGGAGGAAGCCGGGAGCCAGGAACTTTCCCAGGTCTCCCACGCAGGTGCAGGGGCCCAAGCACTTGGGCATCTTCCACTGCTTTCCCAGGCCACAGCAGAGAGCTGGATGGGAAGTGGAGCAGCCGGGACTGGAACATGATAGGACGCCGGTGATGCGGGCGGAGGTGCTGTGCCGCAGCGCCCGCCCTTTAGCCTTGTGCGAACGTGCAGCTCAGTGGCTCTGACACGTTGTGCAGCCGTCACCGCCAGCCCTCTCCGGCACATTTTCACCTGCCTCACCTGTAAACTGTCCCCACGAAGCTCTGACTCCCCGTGCCTGCACCCCGGGAGCTCTGCTTCCCGTCTGTGACTGCGTACTCCGTGTCTCGTGTAAGCGGGAACACAGAACGCTGGCTTTCTGGCTTATTTCACTTGGCTTCAGATTTTGAACTTTCACCTGTGTTGTGACTTTGGTCAGAATCACCTTTCTTTTTAGAGCTAAATAATGCCCTGTGTTTGCTGGATGTTGCTGACCCACTCACCTGTTGACGGTCGCTGTTTGCTGTTTTTGGAGGATGATTTCTTGGCATGTTTTGCAGGACGCACAGTGTGAGCACGGTTGTTGAGCGGGGTGTATCCACAGTAGTTTGGTGAGGAAGACAGGTTTGCTTTCCTCTCATGTGGAGGGACAGTCTGCGGCCAGGGTGAGACGGTTCCATGGTCACCAGGAGCCTCCGGGTTTCTTCATCATCTGCAGTGCAGGGCATTCCCACTCTTGGTCTGAGGACCATGGGGTACCTGCAGAAGCTCCCACAACCATCTGTGTCCCCACAGGCAGCAGGAAGAGGGACGCGAAGCAAAATGGAGCCCTGCCCCTGGGGTCATTGCTTCTGGCTTCGGAGCTGTGCACCTGCCCGTAAGGAGGGAGGGGCGGGATCCTGAGTGTCAGAAGCAGCCGGTGTGTCCCAGGGTCTTGGAGTTCTGGCTGCTGGTGAGAGTTGAGTGTCAGGCCTTGTGTTGTCTGGAGGGGACCATGTGTGGAAGTTGTCTTGGGTTCATCTGACTTTCGAGTCGGTCCATCAGCTGTCTCCCTGGCCTATCAGTTATTTTTGGAATCTGCTTTTAAATGATGTAACTCAGAGGGCTATGTTGTGTTCAGCAAGAAAAAAAAATTGTTGTTGTGTAGCTGCGGTTGGTTTTCCTTGCATCCCTTTTCTTGTCTTGTTGTGGAACATAGAAACCCAAAGGGGGCACTCAGGTCAGTTCTAGAATTTCAGGAGTGAGCGGAGGGTAAAACAAACGACAGAGGAAAGGAGCGGCAGCGTGCCCAGTCTGATGAGCTTGCCTCTTGTTAAAAATAAATAGAATATGAAATTTTTCATGTCTTCTCTACCCATTTGAGAAACAGCATCATTTTAAAGTCTCTTTCTCGTTATGTTGGGGCATGATTTACTGTGGTACAATCTGGAAGTCTTGAATGTGGAAACCCATTGAATCTCTACATTTCACAGTTTCAGCCTGCACCTGTGTAACCACAGTCATTTTTGTCCTCACCTCGGTCCTCTCAGCCGTAACCCAAGCAGGAGCTCAGCGTGGACCAGGGTTGCTGGATGGGGACCAGTAGGAAACTGTGGCTGGTTCCAAAAAAATGGTCTTCCTCCTCTCAAAAATCAAGCCGTGTCATTTTGGCAAATAGTTTGGACAGTGTTTCAAAAGTGAAACCTGGGGCCGGCGCTTTGGCATAGCAGGTAAAGCTACAGCCTGCAGTGCCAGCATCCCATATGGGTGCCAATTTGAGTCCTGGCTGCTCCACCTCCGATCCAGCTCTCTGCTAATGGCCTGGAAAAACAGTGGAAAGATGGTCCAAGTTTGTGAGCCCCTGTACTCATGTGGGAGACCCAGAAGAAGCTCCTGGCTCCTGGCTTAGGACCAGCTCAACTCCAGCTGTTGAAGCCATCTGAGGAGTGAATCAGCAGATGGAAGACCTCTCTCTCTCTCTCTCTCTCTCTGTGCCTCTGCCTTGTGGTAACTCTGCCTTTCGAATAAATAAATCTTTTTTTTTTTTAAAGTGAAACCTGAAGCTGCCATATGGCCTGTGATTCTCCTTGGTGTCTGCGCATCCCGGAGACGTGAGAATGTGTGTCCATGAGCGTTCACACAAGCTCTGCGCCTCGTTATCCCCACGCTGGACACACCGTGATGAGCACTTAGCCCACGTGGCGTGTCCACACAGTGGCATTCCTTTCCGCTCTGACAGGAGCTGCTGGCACCTGCTGTGTCGCCGGCGCACTTCCCGAAGGCTGTGCTAAGTGTGGGAAACGTCCTCGGGGTCCACTTGAGGTGGCCTCGGGCTCTGCAGGGGTGGTGCCAGCAACACTTTATTACTCATCTTGCAAGCTGGAGTTCCTGATGAGCAGGCAGGAGCAGGCACAGCAAGTAGTTTATACCGTAGCATGCAGGATGCTCACTGGCCATGTACGGTGGGTGTGCACTCTCCTCTGACAGCCTGGCCTAAGTTACAAAGTTACCTTCCTCCCTTCTCTGTCTTTGAATGTCCTCTTGTGAGTTGGCTGCTCCCTGACATCCAGTTTGCCCCGTGAGCTTTGCTGCACCTGCGGGTCAGCCAGCAGTCATTATCCTTCTGGTGTTGAGATGGACCAGAGGCCTCCTTAGGTGAGTGAAAGAAGCCAGACACAGCGGCGCATGACCCTGGAGCCCATTTACATGACGTGGCCGCACAAGGCTGCGCTGATCTTCTTGCATGACCTTGACATTGATTTTCAGGGTTCCAAGTCTGCTTCCTCTTGCTTACAAAGTTCCTGAGCCTGGGTGTTTGTGAAGAAAATAGGCTGGTTTAGACCGGCGCCGCGGCTCACTAGGCTAATCCTCCGCCTTGTGGCGCCGGCACACCGGGTTCTAGTCCCGGTTGGGGAGCCGGATTCTGTCCCGGTTGCCCCTCTTCCAGGCCAGCTCTCTGCTGTGGCCCGGGAGTGCAGTGGAGGATGGCCCAAGTGCTTGGGCCCTGCACCCACATGGGAGACCAGGAGAAACACCTGGCTCCTGGCTCCTGCCATCGGATCAGCGCAGCGCGCCGGCCGCGGCGGCCATTGGAGGGTGAACCAACGGCAAAAGGAAGACCTTTCTCTCTGTCTCTCTCTCTCACTGTCCACTCTGCCTGTTAAAAAAAAAAAAGAAGAAAGAAAATAGGCTGGTTTAGCTCACCGGTAGTGGAGGCAGAAGTGCGAGACAGGAGGCCCTATCAGTTTGGCCTCAGGTGAGCGTCCCTTTGGCTTCCTCCAGTAATGGTGCACGGCATGGAGCTGGGACACACACATGAGTCACAGGGCGAGACCGATGTCAGAGGTGCTCAGGGGTCAGCCTTGCTTTCCCACAACAACCTGGCTCTTGCAGGCACTGACCACCCTCCCAAGGGCGCTGCTCTGGCTCTGCCCACCACGTCTCAGCGTGGCCATGTGTGGTGGAGCGTGGCCATGTGCGGTGGACTGAGCTGCCTAAGCCCAGCCTGTGGGGGACAAACCACACCACAGCACTGCCCTGTCCGGGCTGGCGACTTTGCCAAAGTTGCAAAAGTCCTCTTACAAAGTGGTGCTTTGGGAAGAACCCAAGAATGAAGGCTAGCCCTGTGGTGCTGTTTCCTGGGGGCGTCTCTGGAGTCTAGTCACCCTCCCGTCTCTGTCCTCTGCACGTGGGCACGGCTGTGTCATGAGGGCTAAGTCAGGCAGCACACACAAGCGTGGGGCATAGGCTGACCCTGCTCTGCCTTGTTCCCCTGGAGCACACCCGTCGGCCCCAGCCTGCACCGAGTGGGCGTTTCTTCTCTTCACACAGCTGTTTCATTTCAAGATGAAGACCGAAAACCATGGTGTGTGTTGGTTTTTGCAGGAACAAAGCCATATCACCATCTACATCTGCATCACGAACAACACTGGTGGAGGCAGGACGGGCTGCGGTTAGGAGAGCACGCACAGTCCGGGTGCCTGGGTTTGCTGCTGGCTGGCCCTCACTGGATCAGTGGCCCTGGGCACTCACTTGGCTTCCTTTAGCCTTGTTGTCATTCATAAGTTGGGGATCGTGATGACACCGTTGTCTTTGGTGGAGAGGAAATGACAGACTGTGTGAAAAGCATGACACAGTGTGTGCATGCTAACTACTACCAGCCAGTACAAGTCCTAGGGATCTGTGTACCAGGCCACCCCCACTCTTGGTCAGCAAGCAGGCACTGTGCACTTCAGTTCTGAGTTGTACGTGACGTTGATGAACTGTCAAGCTCTCTTTCCAGTGAATGGAAGCTGCTCTTGCTGTGGCTTTAACGCAAGGCAGAGCCGGGTATGGTCTGACTCCCGTCTCCCGAGTATTGAAGGGAAAGGACAAGACTTGAATTCGGCAGTGTTCCTTTTTTTTTCGTTTTTTCATTCTGCAGTTCTTTTTATTTAAACAGCTGTGGACACTAATACTAGATTAATGGTGATGAACAACTGAAAAGTTAGAAGGAAAACACCATTATTATATTATAAAATACAGCAAAGTTAAAGAGTAAGGATACAGACACCCTTGCTTCCATATAGACTGGACAGACCACTACTATGTAAGCCAATGAAGCCTCCTCCCACCCCCACAAAAAAAAAAAGAAGGAAGGAGGAAGAGGAGGAAAGATGAGGATGTGCAGAGGGGTGCGTGGAAGGCAGTGCCCCCAAAGTGGAGTGTGGACGGAAACACCTCTCCTTGTATAAAGTAAAACCTAACTTTCATGAATTGTAATTTTTGTACAAGTTCAAGTTCAAGTTCTGCATGGGACAGAAGATTGAATTCACGTGATGCTCCCCTGGTGACTTGGACCTTTGTCTTCACCATCACCACCTCTCCACTTTTGCGGCCCCTTCTCTGCATCTCTGGGGTCTTCAGGATGCCTCTGGGGAGCATGGCAATCGTGGCAGCTGCTCCTGTCTGGTGGCAGGCTGCCTGCTCACACCTGGACTGGGCTGGACTGTGGCTTTCATCACTGTAAGAATGGGCCGGAAGCCGCAGCAGGCAAATGCAGGGCCTCAGATGCCTGGCCTTTGTCTCCAGGACACTGTCCTGAAACCAGCAGATACAAAGAACTCCAGATTGCGAGACCAGAGAGGAAGGAGGCCCAGGCCTTCCCGGGCAGCCCCGCCTGGCTCTCCCACCTGCTGAGCACAGCCTACAGAACCGTGAGAAAGGACAAGCCCTGGTCGGAACCACCAAGTGTTGGGGAGGGTGTCCCACGTGTGTAAGGGACAAGCAGCCCCTGAGCACCTCAGCCGGCCCAGGTAAGCCCTGGACCACTGCCCCTCAGGCTGTCTCACTCACAATGAACCTTTGCTGGCTTTGCGAGCAGACTCCGCGTTCGTTCATGCTGATGTGTTAGAACCGGCTGATGTTGCACCTTGCTCTGACCCCAAGCATAGCTTCCATACAGGGGGCGCTGGAGGCTCCAGGGCAGGCAGAATGCTGAGAGGAGCTGACTCCCTGAGCTGGATGTAGGCCTGGAGGTAGAGGAACAAAGGAAGGGGTCTCCCAGCTCTAACCATGCCGTCTGTTCCTGGCCCACAGCAGGGTCTCTCAGAGTTTCAGGCCTTATTTAAATGCCCACAGGGAGGCTGAGAGTCTGACTCACCGGGCCCTGGGGGGACAGGAGTGGCCAGTTTGTGTTTTTGTTGTGCTTCTTAGTGATTCTGGAATTCATACACACACATGCACACGTATGCACACACGCACACATGCAGATTCCACCTCAGGGCAGGCGTTTGGTGCAGAGTGAAGTTGCTGTTCCAGCCGCCTGCTTCCCCTGTCAGAGTGCCCTGGATGGAATCCCAGGACTTCTGTTTCTTACCCAGCTTCCTGCCACTGTGCACCCTGGGAGACAGCAGATCATGGTTCAAGTACTTGCATCCCTGCCCTCACACGGGAGACATAGATGGAGTTCCCACCTCTGGCTGTTCGGGCATTTTGGGAGTGAACCAGTGGATGAAAGATTGGTTTGTCTGTTTTTGTCTCTTTCTTGCTGTATTTCAAATATAATTAAAATAAAGAAATTAAGATGTAGACTCCAGCTCAGCTGAGGATGGTGCTGGTGCCCATGGGTATAGCCTGCTGTGGCCTCCACATAGTCCTGTGTAGCTTTTTTTTTTAAAGGATTTATTTTATTTATTTGAAAGGCAGAGTTAGAGAGAGAGGAGAGAGGGGAGAAAGGGGAGAGAGAGAGAGAGAGAGAGAGAGAGAGAGAGAGTGTTGTCTTCCACCCACTGGCTCACTCTCCAAATGGCAGCAATGGCAGGAGCTGAGCTGAGCTATTCCAAGGCCAAGTGCCAGGAGCTTCTTCCCAGTCTTCCGTGTAGGTACAGGGGCCCAAGGACTTGGGCCACCCTCCACTGCCTTCCCAGACACATTAGCTGGGACTTGGATAGGAAGTGGAGCTGCCGGGAATAGACCTGGTGCCCATATGGGTTGTCAGCGCCACAAGCCCGGGCTGTAATCCACTGGGCCATTGCACACACACACACACACACACACACCCCTTTAGCTCTGTAATGTGGGCTGTCTGCTGTCCTTGGTGGTGAGGAGGAGCTTACATCTTCCCACGAGAGGCTGCAGCTGCTCTCCCTACCAGCCTTGCCTTGCAGAAGCTTCGGCCTCCTGGCACTGCTGTGGAGGGGGCCGTGGGCACTTGTGGCGCACAGCAAGGATGCCCATGCCTGCCCACGTGGAGGAGAAGCCATCCCACCCGTGAAGGCCCTCGTGGCAGCCAGCGTTGATGGCTGGCTTACTCATCCACTAGGTCCCAAATCTGGAGCTTACCGCCTTTTGTTGTAAAATTTAAATCCCAGCAATTAAAAAAAATCTTTGATTGTTTCTGTTTTCTTTTAATTAATTAATTTATTTTTTGAGAGGCAGAATTACAGAGAGAGAGAGAGAGAGAGAGAGAGAGAGAGAGAGAATCTTCCATCCACTGGTTCACACACCAAATGGCCGCAATGGCCAGAGCTGGCCAATCCAAGCCAGGAGCCTGGAGCTTCTTCCAGGTTTCCCACATGGGTGCAGGGGCCCAATCACTTGCTACCACTGCTTTCCCAGGCCATTAGCAAGGAGTGGAAGTGGAGCAGCCAGGACAGGAACCGGCATCCATGTGGGATACTGGCACTGTAGGTGGAGGCTTAGCCTACTATGATACAGGGCCGGCCCCAAAGCCACGTGGCACAGAATCCCCAGGGACAAGGATGTGTGCCCTGAGATGTTTCTCTCTGATTCTTGTTTCCCAGTGTCTAGTTTCCTTCTCTGGGACCAAATTTTTTTTCTTTTTAGTCTTAAAGTTAACAAGAAGCCATGTTGGCTGCGTTAACCAGTGGTTTTAGCGCACCCTGCTGCACACTCCAATGTCAGGAGTGCCCACGTCTGCTCGAGACACCCCCAGCTCTCCGCCTTACACTCACTGGCAACCACTCACCACTGTCCATCTCTGGCTATCCACTGTGGACAGCTCACATGCAGGCAGTCACCTGGCGTGTGAGCTTTTGTGTCTGGCTTCTTTCTTCAAAAAAGTACAGTGGCTCCCAGGTCCATCGCAGCAAGGGGGGTTGGAAGTGAAGCCAGAACTCAGACCCGGGCACTCCTCAGTGCTGAATCCCCTCCTCCTCCATGTGTTTGTTTGTTTATTTTTTAAAGATTGTACTTATTTGACAGAGTTATAGACAGTGAGAGGGAGAGACAGAGAGAAAAGTCTTCCATCTGTTGGTTCACTCCCCAAATGGCCACAATGACCAGAGCTGCGCCGATCTAAAGCCAGGAGCCAGGTTCTTCTTCCTGGTCTCCCACGTGGGTGCAGGGGCCCAAGCACTTGGCCATCTTCTGCTTTCCCAGGCCATAGCAGAGAGCTTGGTTGGAAGAGGGGCAGCCGGGACTAGAACTGGTGTCCATATGGGATGCCAGTGCCACAGGCGGAGGATTAACCTGCTGCGCCATGGAGCCGGCCCCCTCCACGTAGTTTTGATTTGCCTTTCTCTAAAGACCAACAGTGCTGAGTGTCTTCTCATGTGCTTATTGACCATTTGTAAATATTCTTTGGAGAAAAAAATCAATTCATTTCTTTCCCTATTTTTTGAATTGGCTTATTTCTATTTATTGTTATGAGTTTTTTTTAAAGATTTATTTATTTATTTGAAAGGCAAAGTTACAGAGAGGCAGAGGCGGGGGTGGGGGTGGGGAGTGTCTTCTTTCTGCTGGTTCACTCCCCAGATGGCTGCAACTGACGGAGCTGCGCCGATCCGAAGCCAGGAGCCAGGAGCTTCTTCCCAGTCTTCCACGTGGGTGCAGGGCCCAAGGACTTGGACCATCTTCTGCTGCTTTGCCAAGCCATAGCAGAGAGCTGGATTGGAAGTGGAGCAGCTGGGACTCCAACTGGTGCCCATATGGGATGCCGGCATTGCAGGCAGTGGTTTTACCCACTATGCCAAGGTGCTGGCCCCTTAGTTATGAGTTCTTTATAGAGCCTAGGTCCTAAACCATAACAAACACAATTGGCAGGTTTTTCCCCATTCTGTAGGTTGCCTTTTCACTTTAGAACAGTATCCTTTCATGTAAATTTTGATGAAATCCAGTTTTATCTATGTTATTGTTTGTTGTGTTTTTGGTGTCATATTTAAGAGGCCATTACCTAGTAAGGCCAGGCAGTTTTAAATGTCTGTTTTCTCCTAACTATAAATTTAGTTTACAACTATAGTGGTTTTATAGCAGTCTTCGTTCTTACGTTTAGGTCTTTGATCTACTTTGAGTGAATTTTTCTATGAGAAGTGAGGTGGAGGTCAGTATTCTGTATTTGCTGTGGTTTTTGTTTTGCACATGGATATGCAGTTGTCCCAGCACCATTTGTTGAAAAGTCAATTATTGGCTGGTGCCGTGACTCACTTGGCTAATCCTCCGCCTGTGGCGCCGGCACCCTGGGTTCTAGTCCTGGTTGGGGCGCCGGATTCTGTCCCGGTTGCTCCTCTTCCAGGCCAGCTCTCTGCTGTGGCCCGGGAGTGCAGTAGAGGATGGCCCAAGTGCTTGGGCCCTTCACTTGTATGGGAGACCAGGAGGAAGCACCTGGCTCCTGCTTTCAGATCAGCGCGGCGCACAGCTGCAGCGCGCTGGCCACGGTGACCAGTGGGGGGTGAACCAACGGTAAAGGAAGACCTTTCTCTCTGTCTTTCTCTCTCACTGTCTAACTCTGCCTGTCAAAAAAAAAAAAAAAAAAAAAAAGTCAGATATTTTCCTCCACTGGATTATCTTGTCACCTTTGTCAGGGATCAGTAGATCGTAGATATATCAATTCATTTCTGGGTTCTCAGTTCTATTTAATTATTCTACATGACACTCCTTGTGGTAGTCACATACTGTGTTGATTATCATCGTTTTCCAGTATGTTTTGAAATCAGTCAGCATTAAAACTCCAACTTTATTATTTTTCAAGATTTTTGTTTGTTTGCTTTCATTTTTGTGTTTTGCTACTTTGGATTCTTTGTTTTTCCATATGAATTTTAGGAGCAGTTAGTTTGACAAATTGGGAAAAAAGGCAATAGGAATTTTGGTGGAAAATTCATTGGATCTAAAAATTAGTTTGGGAAATATTCTCATCTTTTTTTTTTTATTTGACAGAGTTAGACAGTGAGAGAGAGAGACAGAGAGAAAGGTCTTCCTTCCATTGGTTCACCCCCCAAATGGCCGCTATGGCTGGCGCTGTGCTGATCCGAAGCCAGGAGCCAGGTGCTTCCTCCTGGTCTCCCATGTGGGTGCAGGGCCCAAGCACTTGGGCCATCCTCCACTGCCCTCCCGGCCCAGGGCAGAGAGCTGGACTGGAAGAGGAGCAACCGGGACTAGAACCCGGCACCCATATGGGATGCCGGTGCCGCAGGCGGAGGATTAACCTAGTGAGCCATGGCGCCAGCCCCCAATATTGCCATCTTTTAAAAAAAAGTTTGTTTTATTTGAAAGACAGAGATAGAGAGAGACAGAGACAGAGAGAGAGAGAAAGAGAACCTTCCATCCACTGGTTCACTCCCCAGATGGCCCCAGTGGCCAGAGTTGGACCAGTCCGAAGCCAGGAACCAGGAGTTTCTTCCCTGTCTGCCATATGCGTGCAGGGCCCCCAGCCCTCGGGCCATTTTCTGCTGCTTCTCCAGGCACTTAGCAGGAAGCTGGATTGGAAGTGGAGCAGTGGGACTTGAACCGGTGCCCGTGTGGGATGCTGGTGTCCCAGGCAGTGGCTTAGCCTGCTGCACCACAGCCCTGGCCTGCTTTGTTTTCTGCATGTTTTCATTTTTCCTGCTAGTTGTCCTGGTTAGCACTTCCAGCACGGTGTCGAGCAGAAGTGGTCTGCGTGGGCATGGTCCTCACCCCCTTTCTGAATGTGCGAGGACCTTCTCTTTCACTACTTCGGCACGGCGTTGGCTGCAGGTTTGTTCACAGATGCTACCTAGAGCATCGTGAGTGTTCTTCTAAAGATAATAAAATATTAGTCAAGCATAAGTATTAGACTGTATTCCCCGTTCTGCAATTTGCATTTTTCGTCTCCCAATACATCCTGAAGACCTTCTGGATCAGTACTTGGTTGGTTTTCATGCTATGGATGCAGCATTACTTGTTCAGTCAGTCTGTCTGCTGCGTGAATTCACTTTCAGCAAAGGCTTCCCTGACCCTACTGTTTACTTGGCTCCTGCTGGTGTGTGGGGCGCAGTACAAATGAATCCAGAGAACGGGGCTCGGCGTTCTTTCCCTGTGTTTCCCCACTTCAACCAAAACACCGTGAGCACCATTTCTGCCATCTGCAAGTTTCATGGCACGGTGCTGAGAGCACGGTGCGAGGAAGTCCACAGGACTTTAGATTCAGGGCCGTTCGTGTCTTGTCGCCTTTGTCTATGATGTGTGCATTTGCTGTCTTTGCTGAAGAGAACGTCAGAGTTGAGTGGCGGATTTCCTGATATTTTACCCTAAAGAATAAGGACATTCTCATCCCTAACCACGCTATCATTATTGCACATAAGTTAAAGTTTTTTCCTAAATATCATCACTTATCTGGTCCATTTCCAAATTCCTCTTTGTGACCCAGAATATATTTTTAAGCTACTTCTTTTTTAAAACTATGATACAATCAAAGTGCACACACTGATTTTTGGTTGGTACTCTCTTAAGTCTCTTTTACCTACGACAGATGCCTTTTCTTTAAAAAAAAAATGGGGCTGGAGTTTGGTGCTGCAGTTGAGACACTCCTTAAAACACCAGCATCCACTTCAGAGTGTCTGGGTGCGAGTCCTGACTCTGAGTCCAGTTTCTAGCTATTGTGTACCTGGGGACACAGGGGAGGCCCAGGTGGAATTCTGGGCCCCGGGCTTTAGCCAGGGGTTCCATGGCTTGTGCAGGCATTTGGGGCAGTAAAACAGTGAATGGAAACTCTCACTGTCTTTCTACCTTTCAAATAAAGTGATAGGTAAAAACTTAAAACCCCCACCAACACCAGTTTTTTAAGATAGGCTGAGCTGGTTGTCTATTACAGTTTCCCAATTCTTAATCCATCTGATTGTTTCGGCTTGCTGTTGATATACCCAGGTTTTTTGTCCCTAGTGTCTTCTCGAACCTGGAGGTTGGTCCTAAGGTGTGGTTGGAACCAGGCTAAATATCTGGGGGAATGTTGAGTAACTGATGCCACCTGCTATTGTAGTCCGTCACACGTGTGATGTGACATCGAGTTCTACCCCTCGTGGTGTAAGATGTGTCCTTTGCTTAATTCAGAAGTCTCCTTCCCCCCTAGAAGCTGTGCAGTGTGAAACGGCCGCTCCTTTACCCGTGGAGGGTGGCAAAGGCCGGAGGCGGGGCGGGCAGAGGAGCCACTGCCTCCTTTGCCGCCTTGTACACAAGGAGTCTTCACACCGTCCATGAACAATGCACATTAGGAAAAAAAACCACCAAAACTTAGATTTCAAATTTTTTATACCAAAATAAACTTCATTTCATTCCATTTTCCATGAACTTTTTGAAGTATCCTTAAGTCTCTCAACTCTGTCCAGTGTTTCTGGCGTCTTTTAGGGCTGTACACAAATTTGGAAGCCAGGGGACAGTTGCCCATGTGGCCTCCTGTCTCCTGAAGTGGAGGGGACTGATCAGCTGTCACCGTGGGCTTGCGGAAGGGGCATTGCGTGTGCGAGAGAACCCGGGCCAAGGCCTTGGGCACCAGAGGTGCCCTTTGCAGTCCCTGCCTCTTTGGCAGTTTATGATTCTGCAATTTCTCTCCATTCCACTTAGCAAAAAAGAAAAAAGTCGCGTGTATTAGAGGCACATGATGGTAACTTTCATTTCTTAAAAAAAAAAAAACAACAAATGAAACTCTGAGCACGGGAGAACGTGAGCTCACCCTCTGAGTGAGGAATGCCAGCTCACTGGGAATTCTCAGCCTCAGGACGCTGGCTGGGGCACCTTTGCTGTGTTAATAAGCAGTCCTTTTACTGCACATGACTCAGGAAAATTGTGGGGTAGCTAAGTGACTTTTTCTCAGTGCCACAGGTTAAACTGCATCCCCCCGAAATTCTGTACTTGAAATCTGAGCCCCAGGGTCCCAGAGCATGACCTCATTTGGAAGTGGGGTCATTCCATTTTTTAAAAAAAGATTTATTTTATTTATTTGAAAGGCAGAGTTACAGAGAGAGGGTAGAGACAGAGAGAGCCAGGTCTTGTATCCACTGGTTCACTCTCCAGTTGGCCGCAACAGCCGGAGCTGAGCCGATCTGAAGTCAGGAGCCAGGAGCTTCTTCCGGGTCTCTCACAAGGGTGCAGGGGCCCCAAGGACTTGGGCCATCTTCTACTGCTTTCCCAGGCCACTGCAGAGAGCTGGATCACAAGTGGAGCAGCCGGGACTAGAGCCGGTGCCCATATGGGATTCCGGCACTATAGGCCAGGGCTTTAACCTGCTACGCCACAGTGCCAGGGCCCCCACATGTGATTAATCAGTGTTAGATGAGGCCAGTCCCCTTGGTGGGCCTCACCCGACTTGAATAAGGTCCTAATTTGCAACAGCAGTTTGGCCAGGGAGATACACATATCGGGAGAGCAGCATGTGATGAAAGGGGCAGAGGTGAGGTCCACACGTCAGGGAACACCAAAGAGTTCCAGGAAGCCTCTGGAAGATTCCAGAAGGGCTGGAAC
This sequence comes from Oryctolagus cuniculus, assembly GCF_051225735.1. Taxonomy (NCBI): domain Eukaryota; kingdom Metazoa; phylum Chordata; class Mammalia; order Lagomorpha; family Leporidae; genus Oryctolagus; species Oryctolagus cuniculus. Next base: position 123,013,365 of record NC_142876.1, read on the forward strand.
AGGTGCTCCCTCAACAACCCTCTGGGAGAGAACACACGCTGCCGACACCCTGCCCGTGAACTTGCAGCCTCCAGAACTGTGGGACGATGAATTTCTGTTGTTTAAGCCACCAGATTTACCACAGTTGGCCACAGCAGCCAGGGCAAATGGAAACACGGGCATCTCCGCCTGGTAGCCGTGTCCTGAGCAGGTACCGTAGCCCGTGCCAAGAGCAAAGGATCACAGGCTTGCACACGTGGCTAGAAGGTCTGTCTTCACCCCAGATTTACCTTGGAACTTAATCCCCTGATGCAACAGTCGCCTTGGGGAGGCGGCTCAGTCTCAGGGACTCCACCCACGTGGGCGAGGTGTGTGCTTACGGCTCCCGGGAGCCGGGTGAGCCCTTCCTGCCCCTGCAGCTCCGCAGCCGCAGGTGCCGCCCCGAAGGCAGTGCGCGAGCCCGAGGCTTGACCTTGGACTTCTAACCACCAGCACTGTAAGGAATAAACTTCTGTGCTTTTTAAAATGACCCGGCTTCAGGTATTTAATTGGAGCGCAGGAAGGGGCTAAGACGCCCAAGGGGAAAGTCTGCGTTTTCTGCAAATCCAGTCTCAGCCCAGACACGTTTTCTGGAGCATCCGTGGGGTGTCCTGCTGCTCTTGGGTCTCTCGTCCGAGCTTGGGCATGTGTCTTCTCTGGCACGTGTCTGGGAATGCTCACTGAACCTTCGACAGAGATGACTGCTTCTCCAGCTGGACTTGAGTCTTGATTGTTTCAGAAACCGGGTGGCTACCTCTTAACGCACAGAAATCAAAATCCTACTTTGGCGTAAGAAAAAAATAATCTCAGTCGTTGCTCACATGTCCAAGGCTAGAACCAGCAGACCACCGGCAGCTGATGCGGAAGAGGGTTCTGAGGCGGGGGCGTAAGACAAAGACTCACTCTCCAAATGCCCAGTCGCTTCTGGGTTCTGCTGCGGCCTCAGCATGTGTAGCTCTCCTACAGGTTACACTGCACTGCAGAAAGCCCGCCGGGGTCAAGTGTGTTTGTGCAAACTGTGGCAGCTGCGCCAAGAGTCTCCTCCCCCGTGCCTGCCTGTCTCGTCCACTCACAAAAGGCGGTCAGCCTGGCTTCGGTCACTCTGACCAGTGGGAGCTCCATGAAGGTTTCAAGCCGACCACCTTCCGACGCTGACATGCCGGCATGGCCCTTGGCAGTGGTTTTAACAACAGTCGGTCCTGCAAACCTATCCATGAGTCTGGATTTCATTGACAGACTTCCTTTCTAGTTCCCAATTAAGTGCTAGGGTTAGGAGAGTCCTAGAAAGAGGGCTGTAGATCTGAGTAGGAAGGGGACGAGGATGGGTTTTGATCGTTATTAATTAGAGTGGAAGTTCACGCATACCTGCCTACAGAGAAGCTCACTGCACCAACATCCGGGCTTAAAACTGTTGTGTTTTGCAGAAGGACCCCTGCTTTGGCTTGGTGGGAGCACCCTCTGGTCTGGGCCCAGCGTGAACCGGCCACACGCTTGCCCTCCCCTCCCCTCCCCACCCCTCGCCCCGCCCCTGGGCTGCCACGCTGCATACACGCGCAGTGCACTAGGCAGTAAAGCCACCCTGCCCTGCTCGCCCAGGCCCGGACGCCGTGGACTGTGCAGCGTGCACACGTTCCTCCGGGAAGACTCCCCAGGGCTGTGCACTGTGGTCCGGCCCTACGCCCTCCCAGAGTATCCCCATCGGCTAGCTGCTGCACTCTGTTCCAGCAGGTGCTTGTAATTCCTTGTCCTGTGCGAATGGCGCCTCCTGCCTGGCCCTGGCGCCCCGTGTAGTGAGGACGGGGCTGCCCAAGGGGCTGGGAAGGCTCTGAAGCCCCAGCCTCGGGTGGGAGAGGGCTAGAGAAGAGCAAACCATGCCCAGCTGCACAGCCCCCTTTGTTTTCTGCACAGACCTGTCATTCAGTCTTTCCTCCATTGTACTGGAAAAAGCAAAGAGCAAAAGCAGACAGACACAGAGAGAGCTTCCATCTGCTGGTTCATTTCCACAAATGCCTGCCACGGCCAGGGATGGGCCAGGCCTGGAGGAGCCGGGAGGAACCCAGAACTCAGGCTAGATCGTCCATGTGGGTGGTGCGGAGCCAAGGACTTGGGCCATCATCCACTGCTTCCCAGGGTGTGCAGTATCAGGAAGCAGGATGGGAGGCAGAGCCAGGACTCAAACTCGGGTGCTACAATATGGAATGTGGGTGTCCCCAGTGGCATCCGAGCCAGCACACCAAATGCCTGCCCTCTGTCCATCGCACGCTCCGTTTTTAGTGGTGGAGAATTACGTAACCGGCAGGGTCTCAGTTAATACTTATTTAATATTTTATGAGTATATCAGTACTGTATACGTGGAAGTATCAAAATCAGTGAAATCGAAAAAGTTCGTTCTGCTTTGTGGAAAACAAACCCTTCTGCTGTAGTACATTTTTCCATTAAAAAAAAAAAACACGTTATTTTCAGAGTCCTGCCAACAACACTCCAAATGTAAGTGCTAGATTTGCAAATAGGCTTATAGTCATATTTAGAGAATATGCATATTCAGAGACTTATTATTCAGGAAATATTTGGTTATCTTCAGACTAAGTAAAACCGCTAGAAATAAGAGGGTAAAATATGAGTAAGTGGGGAAAGTTAGGGAGCCTGAACAGTGGCCAGGACAAGAATAGCATGGAGAGGAAGGGGTGAGGAGAACTGGGTGATTTTCTGTTTGGGTTTTCTGTCGCCACCACTACCTGAGGTTCAGTTCAACCCCACGCGGTTTCACAGTAACAGTGCTAGGCTCACAGAGGCTCGGAAAGTGTGCTGTCCCCAGGGTCCTGCTGGTGGCCAGAAGGGGCATGGCACAGCACGGGGGCTTGTGCCGACCTCTGCCAGTTATGAAGCCACTTGTAGTGGAGGGGTTGGGCTTCAGGTCCGGGGGTGGGCTCGCATTGGTTACCCGTGTCACAGGGTCCCACCTCCTGCCAGTGGTTGGTTCAGAGCGAGGTCTAAGCCATACACAGCCTTCCCCAGGCCACAGTGGTTGGTGCAGTGATGGTTGTGGGAACCACCTCATTGGTTCAAGCAAGTTTTCTGAGGATTCTAAGGAAGGTTTCCCGGATCCCGAAACAAGACAGGCTGTGGGGTGTTCTGGAAGCCCCTGCTGGGGATGGAGAAGAGGGTCTGCACCTGTGCAGCGTCAGGGCAAAAGCTGTCAACACGAATCTGTTGTCACAGAACTCACAGAGAAATAGATGCGGAGCCTGGATCAAGCCTTCCTGAAGCTGCCCATCTGTTTAGCTTTTAGTTCTGTGAGTCAGGAGATCTTTTTATTATTCTTTATTATTATGATTTCAGGCAGTTCGAGTTGGCATTTCTTGTCCCAGTGAGACAGGAATTAAGCATACCATGAGAATATGATACATGACATAAGGAATTTACTGAAAGGGGTGAGTGTGTGGTGCAGTGGTTAGACCACCACGTGGGATGCCCACACTCAGTGTCTGGGGTACCTGGTTCAAGTCCTGACTCCTCTGCTTCCTGCTAACACGCTCCCTGGAAGGCAGCAGATGGTGGCTGAAGCACTTGGCTCCCCGCCTCCAACATGGAAGACCTGGACTGTGTTCCTGGCTCTTGGCTTCAGCCTGGTCTATGCCTGGCTGTTATAGGCATTTGGAGAGTGAACCAGCACATGAAAGATCTCTGTCTCTTTCTCTCTCTGCCTTTCAGATCAAAAGTGAGAACTTCTTAAAATGCTAAAAACAAAGGTTACACTAAAAACCAGAGCAGATTGAAGCAGGGGTGGGATCCCATTACTCGTTCTCGGGGAGTGCAAATAGTAAAACTGCTATCAATAGGAGATCGTGCTGTGCTTATAAGAACCAACTGAAACCCAAGAGAACAAACAGCGAAGATCGGGAAGAGAAACCCAAGTTAGAAATGAATCAGAGTTCAAGAGCTGCCAGAGCTCTCACAGGTTGGGGAGGAAAACCCCAGGTTTCCTCCCCGAGGGTGAGGCTTCCTGCTCAGAGTCAGAAGGCGAGGACCCCAGGTGCTTGCACTCCCAGCCGGGTTATTCCTGCAGCGTGGCGCGGCCTCCTCTCTCCAGACATGGAGTGAAACAGGAGAATGGTATTTTGAAATGTCAGCAAAGGAAGAAGAGTGAGGAAAATACTGCATTTTTATTTAACAGGGATTTGGGAAGCTCATAATAGAAATTTTGGATATTTTGTTTTTAAATAAGACAGTGTCCTTTACCGAAAGGTTGAGCATATGCTGCCGTGTGGAGCCACCTGGGGTAGCAGTGTTGCTAAGCGCCCACCACAGCAGGGCAGGGCCGGCTCCCCAACGCTGTGGGGTCCTGTGACCCACCCCACCCCAGCTGTCAATCAGCAGGCTCCACGCATTCTTTTACAACATCAAGCCGTTCCTGGTGCCTGGCTGTTAAGACACCCATGTCCTGCTCCCGAGTCCCTCGATTCAAGTCCCAGCTCCTGCTCTGGATTCCAGCTTCCTGCGAGGCAGCAGTGGGTGGCTCAAGTCCCTGCCACCCACATGGGAGGCAGATGGAGTTCCTAGCTCCCTGCTTGGGCCTGGCCCAGCCTTTGCCACTGCAGGCACCCGTGGAGTGAAGCCGTAGATGGGTGCTCCCTGTCTCTTCTCACGCACGAGGAGTGTGTTCATCCCGGTCTGCACCGACACTGGCACGAAGGGAGGCTTTAGTGTTCTGGTTTCACAGGCTGAGCGAAGCAGGAGCCTCCGGCGGAACCACACTGCACGAAGCTGCCGTGGAGCGACTCCCTGGCTGGCCGACCTGGGCTGTGTTCACGGGTGCTGTTCCGATTGCGCTGCGATCTCACACGCCTTGTGTAATCTCAGAGCCTCCACGTCCTCCTTCCTTAAATAACAACCGAGCTGCCACCTGCGGCCTTGCTGTGAAGATCAAAGGGGCACGGCTGGGGCAGCCGGGAGCTGCTCTGGGCCCCTCCTGTGTAAGCAGCGGCTCAGTGGACTCCCGTGTCCCCGGAGGAGAGGCAGAGACTCAGAGTGGAAAGGGCCCCACCGCCAGCTCCACAGGCTCAGGCGCCGGCTGAGGAAGCTGCCGGTGAGCCCTGGGCTCCACCTTCTCCTTAAACCATGGCCCACGTGGCCCAGAGCACTGTGTGGCCTGCCGAGGGGGGCTGCCAGGAACTGCCCACTTCCAAGACAGTTCTCAGCTCTGCTTTGCTTTTCTTGTCTAAGGGAGAAAAGCTCCAAGGACAGCAGGGAGTTTAACAAAGGAGACTGGGCCGTTCCTCGTGGCCGTGCCCTGATTCTGCAGCCTCAGGACCACGTGCGTGAGGACCTGCACCTGCCACGCTCCCGCCACGGCCTCCGGGGTTACCCTGGGAACCAGGGGGCCTCTGTGTCTGGAGGGACTTGGAGCGCACTCGGTCTGCCCCTCCCCCTTCTTCCTGGACTCTGATGTGTTTGCAGCTTCCAGAGGGATTTGGAGCACTTTATAGAAATCAGTGCTGTGCCCAACAATACCGTACAGTGGGGTCCGAGGAAAGAAGACCGCGTGCACGGCACTGAGGTGATCTGGCTGATCTTCCAGCAGTTCACGGAAACACCTGCTATGAGAAAGCTATCCATAGACTTCGACATCTTTTCCCCCAAAATAAATGCGTTTTCATTCCACGTTCAGGAAGTTTTCAAAGCCCCCTCGCAGATCCAGTAGTGGCAACTTGGTGTGCTCCTTGGCCTGGTCCGTGACCTGGGCTGGGCCGGGCTGGAGGGCAGGGGTGCAAGCCAGCCTGGGCTTGCGGCCAGCGCCGTGCACCCTCGGGCAGCCACGTAGGAAAGCACCCGGAACTCCATTCGCTTTCCAAACACCGCTGGGCCTGGGGTGGCCGTTGCTGCCTTCCCCAGTGAGGCCCTGACTTCACCCACTCAACCATCCCGGCTAAAGGACTGGTACGAGGAGAGTCCTTAGACCACTTATGTTTAATGCAGTTTATTTGAACAAAACAAAACTTTTCCAGTATGGCAGGCTCTGAAAATTCCAGCCAACGGCTTGATCACACACAGAAAATGAGGGGATTTGCCATATCCCAGTAAGTCAACCAGGTTATAGCTTAACCAGCTAACTGTTTATTGCCCGATCCGTTAAAAGGTTACAGCTAAGGCTCTGTCCTGTCTTTGAGCTCTGCTGGTCTGGGCTGTGGGGCCCAGTGTAGCTGCCCAGCCTACACTCACGGCCACTGCGCTGGCTAATTCCCTGCCTTGGGCCGCCCCGTCTCTGCGTGGCTGCAGCTGCTGTCCGTGTCGTTTGTGGGTACCTGGAAGCTTCCTCCCAGAGCACCTTGGCAGGTGGTCCACAGGGCTCACAGATCAGTTCTGTTCTCGAGCAAAGCAGCTCGTGGGAAGGGAAGCCAGGTAGCTGAGACGGAGAAAGGGGCCCAAATGGCGGTGACACCGAGTTGTCCCGGAAGTGCTATACCGATGGGAGCCGCTGCGTGCCTCCCCGGGGGGCCTCCCTCACGCGGGCAGCCTCAGTCCTGGCTGAGAGAAACTGCCAAGTGGCCGGGCCAGGGGTGTGTGGGGTGAAGAGAACCGCCCTGGCGGCGGTGGGGAGGCTGTGGGGCCGGCGGGGCTGCTGGTGGTGTGTTGCCTGTGATCAGTGCTTGGTGGTAATTAGCTCCCTTCCCATCTGCTTCCTAATAATGTCGCAGAAATCAGAACCTTCATCCAACCTCTACAGATTGTTTTAAATTATTTGGTCTATCTAACAACTGGTGAGAAATTACCAGAAGGTTTCCGAGAGAATGCTGTAATTCATTTACCCAGACTCGAGCGTTTAAATTAGATGAGCATATCATCACTTTTATTTTAGTCACAGTTTTCTTCTCTTGTTTTGATCGGCTGTTTGACTTTTTGCCTTGCCAACCCAGATTCAACTGTCTCCAAAGATGTCTTTAGCTATCATTTTAAAAAATCAGCTCTCTTTTCTTTGGATAATTCTGCAATGTGGAGAATTAAGCAACATTGTCTAGCCGTGCTGTCGACACGTGTGCATTCTTCAGAGAGCTGAATCATTTCCCCGTGGCTCATTGGGGTTTGTCGCAAGGTCCCACGAACAGGTGCTCTTTGGAGAATGGCGATCATCCCATCTGTAGTTCTTTCCTCTTCTTTGCCATATAGAATGTGGGGCACGTGCAGGGAGAAGAACCTACTAAGAGTCTGTACGTCTTGATACGCACGTCTCCAGGCCAAAGACAAGAGACCGTGAATCAAATGATCGCTGTTCTCGTGCGCTTTCTGTTGCTGGACGAAATACCTGAGGCTGGACTCTTTGCAAGGAAAAGGGGTTTGGCTTGTTTTTTCCTCGTAGTTTGAAGTCCAAGAGCATGGTGCTGGCATCTGCTTGGCTGTTTATCTAAGGCTCTGTGCATGGTGGAAAAACAGAGGGAAAAAGCCATGTGTGGAAGAAGCAAGTGTCCAGGAGAAAGAGAGGGAGGGAAGGAGGGAGGGAGGGAAGAGAAGGAGGGAGGGAGGGAAAGAAAGAGGGAAGGAGGGAAAGAAAGAGAGAGAGGGAGAGAGAAGGAGGGAGGGAGGGAGGGGGAGAGAGGGGGAGAGAGAGAGAGAGAGAGAGAGAGGAGGGGCTGGGTTGCTTTGTAACTATCCACTCTGTGAGAACTAACCCACTCTCCAGGGAACCGCATTAGCTTCTGCGCGAGGGTGGGGCCCCATGACCTAATCACCACAGCTCAACGCCCTCACCAAGCCTCAGCACACATTTTGGTGGGTGACAAACCACACCCAAACTGCAGCACTAACAGAATATTCTGCATGAATTAGAATTGTTTTCCTGTCCATCTGTTCTCAGATGAGAAATAGCAGTTGTTACGAAAGCAGAATAACCAAAGAGTGGTTCTTTCTCATTTTGGAATAGGTCGTACTCTTTCGTGTGTCTTCATCTGAAGATGTCAGGTACCCGTGGAAATCTCGAAGTCTCTCGGTGGAAGGTGGAGAGGGACGATGAAGAACCAAGAGGTGAAGTCCTGGAGTCATTTTGCTGCACCCCAAATCAGGATCTCGGAGTACAAATTCAAGGATCAGAAGCCCGATTTGCCACCAAAGCACGTCGGTAGAGACTTCTAGGTTTCGAACCCCAAGCTGTATTTATTTGGAATATGGATGTGCAGGCTGACTTGATGAAATGTTCCTCTGTCGGTCCTGTTTTCCTTCCACTGCATCAGATCTAGTGTAGGCTCAGAATTGGTTTTAGCTGTCTCACCCTCCCCATGCTTTCATCTACAAAAATGGGGATTGTAATACAGCCGTGTGCCACCAGCCGTGGGGACACGTTCTGGGAAATGCGTGTTTAGGTGATTTCTTGATTGTGCGACCATCATCCAGTGCCGTTCCAGACACCTGATGGCACAGCCTACTACACACACAGGAACAGCGTCAGCAGCCTGTAGAGCATGTTACTGTACTGAGTACTGAAGGCAGTTTAGCACAGTGGCAGGTGTTTGTGTACCAAAATAGGGCGAAACCTAGGAAAGGCATAGACAGAATGCTAGGTGGTAGGGACATCAGGGCGGCAGTAACCTCGTGGGACCGCCGTGGTGCGTGCTGTCCACTGCTGACCAGAATGTCACGTGGCACACGCTCGTCCTGAGACGCACGGTACAGAGTTGCTTTGAGGAGACGTGAAGGCCTTCCTGGCTGCCCTGCACTTCCGTAGTTAAGTGTTCAGTGGATGCTAACCGCCGTTATCATTCTGATCAGCACATAAAGGAAAGAAAGAGACAGTGTCAGAGCCCCTGACTCAGGGCAGGTTTCCAGAATGCAAAGGAGTTTTCTTTGAAAAAGAGAAAGCAAGACTCGTCTGCAAAGCTTAGAGCCGAAATCCCGCCCAGCTCCTCTCTATCGCTTCGTACCTGTCTACTGCATACCTGCCTATTACCACCTATCTATCACTGTCTGTCTTCCATCTTATTATCTGTGGCCTTCTCCATTATCCAGGAATACACTTTTTACCCAGCCACTGACCCACTGACCCATGGCCAGTCCACCAGGATGGCACAGAGAAACGGAAATTTCAAAATGCAGTCCAGCAACCGCTGAAGAAATTGTCTGGATTTGCTGACCCTTTCAGGAATGAATGGGCAACCTGTGTTCTGCTTTTATAGCACCATTCGTGGGCCCTACAAACTTGTCAGCTTAAAAATTACCCTGTCATAGATTTTGAGTTCCACCTACGGCTGCCTGGGCAGAGCTGCGTCAAAGGATTCCACAGGCCATACAGAGCTGTCAGCGTCCCCCAGGCTGGACGTTCCTCACCTGAGCTACTAAATAAACAACGATTTCATGTGGCTCGACCTGATTAACCCTGAACTCAGTTACATCCATGCTGAGAATTCCAAGTCAAAGCAGACAATATCTTTTTTTCTCACCCACTTTCAAAACGTGCAGCAAACATATAGCAAAAAATAAAAAGAATAGGAAATCATGATTCACCAGGGTTGTTGGTAGTTTAGAAAATGTAATTAATTCAATACAATTGCGGTGTGCTTCCTTTTCTATTTTCAAAAGCCATTTTAGGTATAGGAAACGGTGTTTTCCAACTGTAAAATATAAGTAAATATCAAAAGGTATAATTTTTAAATCGTAGTTATTCCTAGCAGGAAAGCATGCTATTTTTTTTTTTTTTTGACAGGCACAGTGGACAGTGAGAGAGAGAGAGACAGAGAGAAAGGTCTTCCTTTTGCCGTTGGTTCACCCTCCAATGGCTGCCCTGGCCTGCGTGCTGCGGCCAGCGCACTGCGCTGATCCGATAGCAGGAGCCAGGTACTTCTCCTGGTCTCCCATGGGGTGCAGGGCCCAAGCACTTGGGCCATCCTCCACTGCACTCCCTGGCCACAGCAGAGAGCTGGCCTGGAAGAGGGGCAACCGGGACAGAATCCGGCGCCCTGACCGGGACTAGAACCCGGTGTGCCGGCGCCACTAGGCGGAGGATTAGCCTAGTGAGCCGCGGCGCCGGCTGGAAAAGGTTATTTTTAATAAAATTCTTTACTGCCTTAGACCAAATATTTCCACGTGTGAATATGCCTCCCCTTGAAGCTCATTTTAACGAGATAATTTTGTTATCTTCCTTCTTGCTGTTTTCTGCTTCCTTGGGGGGTCACCTTGCTGGTGAAACTTTCTGTTGGAAGCATCATGGCTTCCCGGTCAAGGTCAAGAGGAAGGAGATTGTGTGCCGTCACCACTGCCAAAGGCTGGGCGGGGATGGTGGCGCTCGGTGGACCTGGCTGTCACGGAGGCACAGCAGACCCCACCTGCACCCCGCACTGAGAAAATCGGGCCCTGCCCGTGGCACACACAGCCAGGCTTCACTGGGTTTGGAGGTTTTCAGGTGTGGCTTCCCTAGGGACAGTTTGGTCTGCGAAAGGCTCAGAAGTCCCAGCCTGGCCAGTGATCAGCAGCACCAGGCTGGCCCTGGGCCGAGCTGGGTGTCCCCGGGCACCGGGCTGGATTGGGCACCGAGGTGTTCCGGCAGCTCCCGTGGCACCTCTGCAGGCAAGATGGTAAAGCAAGCAGCCGCTGACATGGAAACGGCTGTTTGAACGGTGAGGCGGGCAGATATGCTAACGGGGAGGCAGCAATAGGGCAACCAGGAAATGACTAAACACTTGGTGCGCATTACTTGCTGCCTTCCTGGAGCCGGCGGGGTGGTGTGCGTGGCACCGTGCAGGTGCTCATGGGAGCCCTGGTCAGGGAGGTGCCTCAGGCACGTTTAAACTGCTTTCTGTAGTTCCAGGCGCTATAAATATTAACTTCTCCCGAGATCCTGCAGTCAAGTGAAACATCTTGCAACACCTTAAAAAACAATCCTATCAGTGTTGCCCAGCTCATTTTATGATCCCACTTCCTAAAAAAGCCATGAACCCTGCTTAGGCAGGGAAGAATCTCCATGAAGCTCATGGAATTTGGCCCCTTTGTGACGCAAAAGGATGCATGCATGGATTTTGCAAGTTCGTGCTCTCAACATCCATAAATGCTGGGCTTCACCTGTGACCTAGCTGCTTAGATTTCCAAAACAGAATCAATGCAGATATTGAAAAATGTAATTTCAGAGAAAAAGCTCCTAAAAGTGCAAAAAACAAAGAGTATAAAAGTGTATCTGGTCTGTATGTGTGGAAAATGGTTTTCATGATGTCAGAAACCCAGGCCCCAGCTGACTTGAAAGCTAAGAAGGGTTTTATACATATTTTTTTAAAATAAATGTTTTATTTATTTGAAAAGTAGAGAAACAGAAACATACAGAGAAAAAGCTTCCATCTGCTGTTTCCCTCCCCAAATGTCTGCAACAGGCAGGGCTGGGGTTGGGGCTGGGGCTGGGGCTGGGGTGGGGCTGGGCCTGGGGCTGGGCTGGGCTGGGCCAGGCTCATGTTAGGAGCTGAGGATTTAATCCACATCTCCCACGAGGGTAACAGGGATCCAGATATCTGAGTCGTCAGGGTCTGCGTTGACCGGAAGCTGCAGAATTGGGAGCAGAGCCCAGGTACTCTGATGTGCGATGCAGGTATCCCAACTGACATCCTATCGTATTTTTTTGTTTGTTTGTTTTTTGACAGGCAGAGTGGATAGTGAGAGAGAGAGACAGAGAGAAAGGTCTTCCTTTTGCCGTTGGTTCACCCTCCAATGGCCACCGCGGTCGGCGTGCTGCGGCCGGGGCACCGCGCTGATCCGAAGGCAGGAGCCAGGTGCTTCTCCTGGTCTCCCATGGGGTGCAGGGCCCAAGCACTTGGGCCATCCTCCACTGCACTCCTGGGCCACAGCAGAGAGCTGGCCTGGAAGAGGGGCAACCGGGACAGAATCTGGCACCCCGACTGGGACTAGAACCCAGTGTGCCGGCGCCGCAAGGCGGAGGATTAGCCTAGTGAGCCGCGGCGCCGGCCATCATCTTTTCATATTTTTTAAGGACCGTAAAAAAGACTCAACCAGAACCACTGGTGGCCGACATGGCTAAAATTGTTCAGCGGCTGGGCCTTGGCAGGGAGACCTGCCTCCCCAGGGGCCTGGTGTCTGCCCTCTGCCCGCTCAGCCCCTGCTGTGAGGTCAGGGCCTGCAAGAGGGGCGCAGGGCCAGGAGGCATGAGAATAGATGATGGTGTCAGATAAGGGCTTCAGAGGAGCCGAGAGGGTGCTGGTGGCTGTGGAGCAGCTGCTGGCCCGGCGATGAGAGATTGGTTTTCTGCATTTTACATGTTTGGAAGTCCTTAACGGAGGGTGGGGGAGGGGCTAGAGAGAGTGTGCTTCTCTTCACTGGTTCACTCCCCAAATGGCCACAATGGCCAGGGCTGGGCCAGGCTGAACACAGGACCCAGAAACGCCTTCCAGGTCTCCTACATGTGTGCAGGGGCTCAAGCACTTGGGCCTTCTTCTCCCAGGCCATCATCAGGGCGCTGGATTGGAGGTGGAGCAGCTGGGACTGGAACCGGAGCCCACATGGGATGCCGGTGCTGCAGGCAGATTTAACCTGGTAGGGCACAACGCCGGCCCCATAAGAGATTTTGAAGGACAAGGGAGGTGGCCTGAGGAGGGTCAGAGACCCAGAGGACAGCGAGGTATCCTGGCCCCAGGTGGCGCAGGGCCAGCCCGAGGCAGAGTGAGTTTGCACGAGGGAGATGGCAGTCCCTGGAGGCTGGCGGGACAGTGGGTGCCGCGCAGTCTCCTGGTCACACAGCAGCATCTGTCCAGGCCGGGCACAGCCTCTGACTGTTGGTCCACGCGCAGCGCTAATACGGCAGTGCCCAAGCACTGTTTCCCGAGAAGGCAGCGTGGCCATATGGCCTCCCTTGTAGGGTGCTCCAGAGCTTCAAGCAGAGGCGAGGCTGGCAGGAGCACTGGGTCCCACCGCGAGCTCGCCCTGCACTCTGTGCGTGGCCTTAGCTCACCGCGGGCTCTCTCAGCCTCCTCAGCAATAACGGGGGCAGGGCAGCCCTGAGCCGCCTCTGGGGAGTGGGGTCGTGGATGTGTAGTGTCTGCAGAGACCGCTCGCCGGGAGTGCCCCCGGACGGAGGTGGGGTGCTCCCGTCGGTTGTCTGGAGGGGAATGAGACGAGCCCAGGAGCTCTGCACAGCAGATGCATCTGCTGCCCAAGGATGCTCCGCGTGCAGATTGCTAAGCTCGCCTCTGTGTCGATGCTTTTTTTTTTTTTTTTTCCTACTGATGGTTGAGAATATTCAGCATCGGACAGCAGCCCCGGGACAGTGCGGCCACACCTCTGCTTCTCTGTGCTTTCAGAGCTGGGCCTCGCCTGCCTGCTCCCGAGGCTTTCAGAATCTGCCCAGCGAGGACGGGGCGGGGGCTGCAGCCGGAAGGGCAGCAGCGTGGCCTCTGCGGTGAACGCTGCCAGTCTGGGAGCAGGTGCCGAAGTGTTTCCTGGGATCCTGTTGAGCATGCTGGCCTTCCTCTTCCTCTCCCTCCCTCACCCCCTCCCGTCTCCCCTCCGCTCTCCTGCAGACATGTTGCCTTTCGGCAGAACGGAGACGCAGGCTCAGACAGTTGCATTTGCTCTGTGCCTGGGAGGAGAGCCACTCAAAACCACACAGCCCTGAGCTTGACCCCGTGACTCAGGCAGATAATGATCAGATCCAGCCCTCTCTGCTGCTTTGATCACCGGTGCGAGGGTAAAGGAACCCTGACCAGGTGCACAGGCCCGGTGACCCGAACCCCTTCCTGGTTGTCTCAGTTTCCCTGAGTGGCTAAGAGCCCTGTCTCTGAATCCTGCCACCCTGTTTGGCACACAACAGCAGCACCTGGGATGAGCCATTCTCCGGCCCTGGGAGCCTGGCAGGCGGAAGTAGCAGTCAGTGGGGCTCGGGCCAGGGTGGAGCACCTGCCAAGGAAGTCTTCACTGTGGCTTTTCTTTGCGATAGGGCTGTTCCGTGGGAAGTCAGTGGGATTTGGCTGTGGCAGCTCTGCCTTTCTTTTGTGTTGGAGCTCAGAGACAGTGAGGCGCTGCCACCCGAGGTCCCCTAACTACTTCTTCTTCCTTCTTTCTTCTTTCTTCTCTCTTTCTTCTTTCTTCTTCTTTCTTCTTTCTTCTTCTTTCTTCTTCCAGGCGGAGTGGACAGTGAGAGAGAGAGACAGAGAGAAAGGTCTTCCTTTGCCGTTGGTTCACTCTCCAATGGCCGCTGCGGCCGGCGCGCTGTGGCCGGCACACTGCGCCTATCCGAAGGCAGGAGCCAGGTGCTTCTCCTGGTCTCCCATGGGGTGCAGGGCCCAAGCACTTGGGCCATCCTCCACTGCACTCCCGGGCCACAGCAGAGAGCTGGCCTGGAAGAGGGGCAACCGGGACAGAATCCGGCGCCCCGACCGGGACTAGAACCCGGTGTGCTGGCGCCGCAAGGCAGAGGATTAGCCTAGTGAGCCACCGCCGGCCCCCTAACTTCTCATCTCTGGCTCCTCAAGGTCAGCAGAAGGTTGAGGATGTGCCTGTGTGACTCCACAGAGCTCCAAGTCTGTCTGAGCTGTTCTCGGAGCTCCCAAGGGAACACCCATGTGAATTCAGCTGCTTAAAAAATCAGTTTCTAAGCACGCAGCTTGAAATTCCTTAAAGCAATGGTTTAGGTTCTGGAAGGGAAATCAGCTTGTTTTTAATTGTTTTAAATTTTCAGTTACTTTCTTGTATGTGGTCTTTCAAACCCAGTCCTCTGCTAAGTTAATCCCGATGTTCACGTGTTACATTGTGTACCTTCCTGTGTTCATCGCGTGTGAGGGACCCACAGTTCCCTTGCAGCAGGTGGACATCTATAGAGGCATCAGAAATTAGGTCATTCACAGCAGCCCTCGTCCTAGCAGCTAAAAACCGGAAACAAGGCAAGTGTCCGTCAGCCGCGGGGTGGATAAATAAGCCGTGATGTAATCCTACGGTGGTGCATTATGGAGCCGTGAGAATGGATGAATCTTGCCCGTCAGAGATGAGTTTCCCCAGAGCGGGAGCCAGACACAAAAAGGCACACGTGTGTGAGGCCATATGCACGGAGCTCAGAATTGGGGAGGACAAGTCGGTGAGGGTCTGCCCCGGCGGACGCCTGCACGGGGCTGTCTCTGGGAGCCGGGGGTCGTGACCGAGGGGGTCAAGTTGCTGTCTGGGTTTGGCGACGTCACGCAAATACGTTCACTTTGGATTAGACAGCGCACCGAGAGGGTTCAGCTTTCCGAGGACGAAGCAGGCTCTGGGTTCTCGTCACGGACATCATCTCTGGCTGCACAGGAGACGGCACACGATTTCACTGAACAGGTGCAGTTCACAGAGCCACATGGTAATGGCTTGTGTGTCTCTGTAGCTGTCGGGCACGGCTTGCTGCGAGCGGGGTCGCTGAGGGGGATGCCTGTTCCCCAAAGTCCATCTGTTGAACTCTGGGATGGGGAGGTGGGCATGGGGAAGGTGAGGAGGTTATGAGGGCAGAGCCGTCACGGTGCCCCAGTGCCCCCATGACAGAGGCTGCGGGAGCTGGGCCACCCCTTGGGCCACGGGAGGACATGGCGGGCAGGTGGCTGAGTGTGAACCCAGAAGTGGCCTCGGCAGACGCTGAGACGGCTGCTGCTTTCTTCCTCAGCTTCCCAGGCTTTAGCTTTGTGCGAAAATAAGTTTCCCAGGCCGTCCAGCTTCTTGTGTCAGCTGCTGTGTGTGACACAGAAGCAGCACCCAGACCTCGTGGACATGGCAGTGTGGCCGTGTTCTAATCAAGCGAACTTGGAGGCGCGGAATTCCGTCCGCCGCCTGTGTTGCCTGGACAACTGAACCAGGTGATTTTCCCGGGAGGAAATCCCCCACGCAGGAGAAATGGGCTTTATTTGGCCTCCTCCTTGCTGGGGTGCAATTTGTAGCTAAAACTCGACTCCTTCAATGCAAAGCTAATAAGAAAAATTCTGAAAGATTGGTTGATGTTTGCTGTAGAAGTGTTGCCATGCACCCCCAGTGCAACAGTGAGCTTTGTACCACGATGCGACCAAAGTGGGAAAGGCCATTCTTAAAATTTTTTTAGAGATTTATTTACTTATTTGAAGGCAGAGTTACGGGGTGGGGGGGGGGGAGAGAGAGAGTGAGAGACAGAGAGACAGAGAAAGAGAAAGAAATCTTCCATTTGTTGGTTCATTCCCCAGATGACCACAAGGACCAGGGCTGGGCCAGGCTCTGGGTCTCCCACATGCAGAGGCCCAAACACTTGGGCCATCTTCCACTGCTTTCCCAGGCCATTAGCAGAGAGCTGGATCAGAAGTGGAGCAGCTGGGATTCAAACCCACGCTCATATGGGAAGCCAGTGTCATGCACACTGTGGCACAATGCCGGCCCCTATTTATCTTAAATTTTACGTATGTGTTGTTGGATTAGACAGTGCACCGAGGGTGTTCAGCTTTCTGAGGACGAAGCAGGCTCTGGGTTCTCATCACGGACATCATCTCTGGCTGCACAGGAGGCGGCACACGATTTCACTGAACAGGTGCAGTGTGGTTTACTCAACACAGCTACTCCGCGATTAGGCTGTGTCTGGCCCTCTGCCGTGATGGAAACCTGTCCACTGACCTTGAGTGCCGTTGTCCACCTGTGGCGGCACGGGCGGTCTTGCTGACGCAGTGGCTGGCCCAGATGTGAGCCTGCGGGTGGTTTCCCCTGCATGGCTACGTCGCCCGCCATGCGGCTGGGCAGTGTCTGAACGCGCTCTCCGCAGGGCTGCATTCCGCCTGATGGGGTGCTGCTGCCCTTCCACAAAGGAGGGAAGTTCCCACTGGTGTTTCTCACTGCAGAGGGCCTTTTTTTAGAAAATGGAAATGTTGCTGTTTTTCTTCTTGGTTTGCAGGAATGCTCAGCCTGTTGGTGGATCGTAGTTGTTTTTCCTCTGCTTGTTGGCTGTGGGTCGGCGTTGCCGATGGTGGGATTTGGGGTTTGTTTGTTGCCATACAGAAATGTTTGATTTGGTGTATAAATCTGTCTTTCAAGGATTCTGTATTTTATTCTATATGTCAAAAGGCTCTCCAAGATTGTAATTTTTAAACTTATTTGATGGTTTATTCTGGCACTGTCATGATTTTCTAAGAACGTTAATCCATTGGATTTTTAAAAAGACTATTTATTAATTAATTTATTTGAGAGGTAGGTTTACAAACAGAGAGAGGGAGAGACAGAGAGAATGGTCTTCCATCTGCTGGTTCACTCTTCAAATGGCCGCAACAGCCGGAGCCGAGCTGATCTGAAGCCAGGATCAAGGAGCTCCTTCTGGGTCTCCCACATGGGTGCAGGGACTTAAGCACTTGGGCCAGCTTCTACTGTTTTTCCAGGCCATAGGCAAAGAGCTGGATTGACAGAGGATCAGCCAGGACCAGAACTGGCACCCATATGGGGTGCCAACACTGGAGGCGAAGCTTAGCCTACTAGGCTACAACGCTGGCCCCAATCCATTGGGATTTGTCATGATGAGATCTGTGAGTTTTGGAACCAACGTGAACTTCTCTGCCCTGAGGATATGAAGCTATGCGACCTCATGTATTGAGTGGTGCACCTCTCGCCAACAGCAAGAGATGTGGGGGCGGGGTGGGGAGGAGGCGCAGGCATTGCGGTGCAGGAGCTGGGCTGGTGCTTGGGGCACCTGAGTCCTGCGTGGGTTTCAGTCCTGGCTGCTCTGCTTCCTGCTGCTTCCTGCTGGTGCTCCTGGGAGACAGCTGTGCTGGTTCAGATGCTTGGGTCCCACGCGGAGCCCTGCGTGGAGCTCCTGCTCCTGCCTTCAGCCTGGCCCAGCCTTAGCTGTTGCAGCCATTTGGGAGTGAACCAGTACATCAAGGATCTCTCTCTCTGTTTATCTATCTGTTACTCTGACTTTCATATAAATAAATACACTTTTTTTTTTTGACAGGCAGAGTGGACAGTGAGAGAGACAGAGAGAAAGGTCTTCCTTTGCCGTTGGTTCACCCTCCAATGGCCGCCGCGGCCGGCGCACGGCACTGATCCAAAGGCAGGAGCCAGGTGCTTCTCCTGGTCTCCCACGGGGTGCAGGGCCCAAGCACTTGGACCATCCTCCACTGCCCTCTCAGGCCACAGCAGAGAGCTGGCCTGGAAGAGGGGCAACCGGGACAGAATCCGGTGCCCTGACCGGGACTAGAACCTGGTGTGCTGGCGCCGCAAGGTGGAGGATTAGCCTAGTGAGCCGTGGCGCCGGCCAATAAATACACTTTTTAAAAAAGATTTGTTGATTTATTTGAGAGGCAGAGTTACAGAGAGAGAGAGACAGAGATAGAGATCTTCCATCCATTTCCATCCATTCCCCAAATAACTGGGCTCATCTGAAACCAGGAGCCAGGGGCTTCCTCCAGGTCTCCCATGTGGGTGCAGGGGCCCAAGGACTAACCCTAACCCTAACCCAAACCCTAATCTATATGGGATGCCCGTGCCGCAGGCAGAGGTTTAACCTGCTACACCACAGCGCCAGGCGCGTAAACAAGCCTTCAGAAAAAGAGGTGCTGCTTGATCCTGCACTAATGTCCTCTGCAGAGATGGAGCCGTGGGGCTGCCTGCTGTTCCTAGGCCACGCTTTAGTGGTCGGTGAAGAAGCCCTTGCTTTTCTTTTCGGGATTTCTTTGCGTACCCTCCCTTGTCAGAGCTTCCGTATTAATGTTACGATGGATTTGGGCAGTTTACAACTCCGGTCTTGAGTGTTTCGTATGTGCAGATTAGGAAGAACCGATGCCCTCACGTAGCTCAGTCTTTGTAACTAGAAGCACATTCACCGTCCCTTTCAAGGCGTCCTCTCTGGCCCTCGGGGGTGGGGGAGTCTTCTCCAGAGGTGGGCACTGGGCGCTGCAGTTGAGATGTTGCCTGGGGGCGGGGGTGGGGGTGGGGGGTTGCAGCACTGTGGTGTAATGGGTTAATCTGTCGCCTGTGATGATAACAGCATCCCATATGGGGGCATCCCGGCTGCCCCACTTCAGATCCAGCTCTCTGCTATGGCCTGAGAAAGCAGTAGAGGATGGCTCAAGTCCCTGGGCTACCGCACCCACGTGGGAGAACCAGAAGCTCCTGCCTCCCGGCTTTGGCCTGGCCCAGCCCTGGCCATTGCAGCTGTTTGGAGGGTGAACCAGTGGATGGAAGATCTCTCTTTCTGTCTCCTTTCTCTCTCTAACTCTTTCAAATACATAACTACATCTCTAATTAATAATAATGCCTGTTTCCCAAATCAGAGTTCCTGGGTTCAAGTCCTGGCTCTGCTTCCAATTGCACCCTCCTGCTAATGAGCACCCTGGGAGGCAGGAGGTGAAGGCTCAAACACTTGGGCCCTGACCCTGACGTGGGAGACGGACTGAGTTTCAGCCTCCTGGCTTTCGCTCAGTGCAGTCCTGGTGTGGCAGGTGTTTGGGAAATGAATCAGCTGATGGAAGATCTCTCTCTCTCTCTCTCTAATAATAAATTAATTAAAAATATGCTCTGTTCACATAGCTTTTGTTTACTTCTGAAGCTTATTCCTAGGAACTTAATGTTTTTCCTGTTGTTAATACAAAGGGGATCAGTCCTGTTCCTCACCTGATGTTGTTTCAAGAAAAAAAAAAGCCAGGAAGGCATTTGTTGTATCTGAATAAACGAGACCTTGGGAATGACGGTTGCAGATTTAATTCTGTCTCAAACAGTTCCCAGATTCACACAAGGAAACCGGCATTAGGAATGGATTAAAATAGCTCTATTAAAAGATGCTTCCCGGCCGACTTCTGACTCTGACTGGGGTCCGCAGCTTTTCTCGGTTCCTTTGCTCCCGGTTTGCAGATTTCCCTTCCCGGCTGCTCTGTGCATGGCTCCCGCTCCCGCAGGGAAGACGAGCGGCTCAGCTGTTCTGGGTCTTTCTCAACTGAGGGACAAACATCCTGGGAACCAGAGCTGAGGCCCCAGAGGCAGTTGAGGGCTGCCCTTGCTCCCCACGTGCCAGCTAGGGGAGCCATGGTGTCCAGGAAATGAAGAACGGAGAGCATCCCTACAGTCAGCTGGGACGGGGAAAGACCGGTGCCTTCCACAAGACCCCCAGATCTGTAAGCTGGCGGTGCAGGCCTTGGGCTGAGGGGCGTCTGCAGCCAGGAGGGTGCTGGGCCATGTAGCAGGAGCGTCCACCCCAAGTGGCCGCGTTGGCAGAGCCGGGTGCTTGGCTGTGGCTTTGGAAGCGCCATGGATGGGGCTGGAGAGGGAAGGGAGGAGGACTTTCTCACCTGCTGCTCATAGGGAGGGGCCGGGGGCCACCATCGCCTCTTCCATCGCCCTGAAGTTCTCCGACCACAAACCCCCCACTGAGCACCCTGGCTGGGCTGCCGGGTGGCCTCTCCGGGTGCTGGAAGCCGGGCAGCAGCCTTCCGCCCACGCACGCTCATCAAGGCCTGACCAAGGCTGCAGGGGTTGGACCGTGTGGAGGAGGAAACTCAGCTGCCGGGAAAGAAGTCAACTTGCTCTGGGGGCCAGCACGTGGCTCGGCAGCTAAACAGCACAGGCAAACCCTATCAGAGCTGATTTGAGTGCTGACTGCTCGCTGCTGATGCACCCGGGAAAGCAGCAGAGCATGGCCCACGTGCTTGGGTCCCTGCCACCCACGTGGGAAACCTGGATGGAGTTCTGGAGTTCTGGGCTCCTGGCTCAGCCTCTGCTGTTGCTTGTATCTGGGGAGTGAACCAGCAGATGGAAGACCCCTCTGTCTCTCTTTCTCACTCTGTAACTCTTTCTTTTATTTTATTTTTATTTTTTGACAGGCAGAGTGGACAGTGAGAGAGACAGAGAAAGGTCTTCCTTTTTGCCATTGGTTCACCCCCCAAAGGCCGGCGCACTGCGCTGATCCCATGGCAGGAGCCAGGTACTTATCCTGGTCTCCCATGGGGTGCAGGGCCCAAGCACTTGGGCCATCCTCCATTGCACTCCCTGGCCACAGCAGAGAGCTGGCCTGGAAGAGGGGCAACCGGGACAGAATCAGGCACCCTGACCGGGACTAGAACCCAGTGTGCCGGCGCTGCTAGGCGGAGGATTAACCTAGTGAGCCGCGGCGCTGGCCCTGACTTTCAAATAGATAAATCTCAGAGAGAAAGAGGAGAGGAGGGGAGGGGAGGGAATTCAGGTCACATAGAAAAAAAAAGTTGGGATTTGGGATCAAGCATGTGATGTTGATTTTTTAAAATATTGATTTATTTGAAAGAGTTACACAGAGAGAGGAGAGGCAGTGAGAGAGAGAGGTCTTCCATCCACTGGTTCATTCCCCAGTTGGCCACAACAGCCAGACCTGCACTGATCTAAAGCCAGGAGCCAGGAGCTTCTTCCTGGTTTCCCACACAGTTGCAGGGGCCCAAGGACTTGGGCCATCTTCCAGTGCTTTCCCAGGCCACAGCAGAGAGCTGGATCAGAAGTGGAGCAGCCAGGTCTTGAACTGGCTCCCATATGGGATGCGGGCACTGCAGGCAGTGGCTTTACCCGCTTCCTCACAGCCCAGCCCTGATGGCTCTTTTTTTTTTTTTTTCACCATATTTAGCTTTGAGGAGGACTTATGGCAAACATCAGTATTTTTTTTAAATATTTATTTATTTTACTTGAAAGTCAGATTTACACAGAGAAAAAAGGAGAGGCAGACCAGAGAGACATCTTCCATCTGCTGGTTCACTCTCCAACTGGCCGAAATGGCCAGAGCTGCGCCGATCAGGAGGCAGGAGTTTCTTCCGGGTTTCCCACACAGGTGCAGGGGTCCAAGGGCTTGGGCCATCTTCTGCTGCTTTCCCAGGCCATAGCAGAGAGCTGGATTAGAAGTGGAGCAGCCGGGACACGAACCGGCGCCCATATGGGATGTCAGCACTGCAGGCGGTGACTTTACCCGCTATGCTACAGTGGTGGCCTGACCTCAGTATTTTAAAATAAGGTTGAGCAGACGTATTTGAAGTTGTTTTCAGATGTTGAATGTGAATGTACTTCACATAGTTTTTGAGCAAGGGAATTCAAGATCAGTGTATTCTGGTCCAAAAACTTAGAACTCCATGCATAGTTTGCCCATCATGTGCATTGTCTGTGAACTGTTTGGAGACCCCTTTTGCTTCCTACCATCTTATTGTTAGCATGTCCATTCTGAAAGTGTGCGTGTGCTTCTATTGGCAGGAGGATGTGGTAACGCCATTCACAGGTCTGTAACATGGCCTGCGTTTGAGTGACAGACGCACTCACGCAGGCGCTGACGATGAACAGCCAATCACGCAGCTCTTCGTTCGTAACACTCCCCCAGCGATGCCTGCGCCTGTGTTGTGAATCATCCGGTCTCCCTGTGGGTGTGACTTCGTCCTGTGATTCCTGTGCCCTAACCACATTGCTAGGCAACGCCAACCAGCATCCCACATCTTCCCAGTTCCGCCTGAGGTTCCACGGGCGGACCTTGGCTTGTGTCTGCAAGCAGAACGACACCCGTGGGGCTTCGTAATAACCATGTGTCCACCAGACCAAAGCAGGACGGCCCTGAGGATCAGGCACTGGCGCAAAAGGGCAGGGGGCTGCTTGGGACGGGGCACACTGTGGGGTCCTGCACCCTGACTCTGCAGGGGACACCCAGATGTAAGGAGGCGCTTCCTTCCAAGGACCCGGGGTCCTCCCAGGACTTGGCGTTGTCATTGTCTGTGTAATGCTCCTTCTGAATCTGGGACGTTGCACACGTAAAACTTGCCACACATGCAAATCACGTGCGTGTGCCTCTGTCAGAACAGAGGCCAGTGTTTTCAGGTCGTGCTCAGGTGCGCTGAGGGTCCCCTGCCTTCTGTGTACATGGGGACCCAGAGGACGCGCACGAAGGCAGGGCCCAGGTCGGTGAGTCCCCCCACCCCCGTGGCACTGAGAACCAACTGTGCTCAGCTGGGCACCATCAGGGAAGCGCCTTCCTGGGGGCTCAGGCACGGGAGCTGCGAGAGACAGGGACACCCGGCGGAGGCCTGCGTGCTGGAGGGGTGTACTCAGGTTCTGTATCCTGCGTGGTGAATAAAACTGACCATCGGCCCCACACCGTCCTAGTCGGGGGGCTCTGAAGGGCCGCTGAGCTGCAGGTCCTGTTCTAGCCAGGCGCCCGCCAGGGCCACAGACGCCTCCTCAGTGGACGTGGAGCCACTTCGCAGACACTGCTGGAGATGCCTCAGTGTGGTTCTGGGGCGGCGGGGGGAGGGTCCCGTTGCTCCACACTGGCTGCCCAGGTGCCCTCCCACCCAAGAGAGCAATGCAGGAACCACAGTGTTGCGTACACCCTGGCCCCAGAGGCCAGGCCCGTCGTTCCCATGATTCCTGCTGGCTATACAGGTCCCCCTGTGCAGGGAGGGAGGGGCGCCAGCAGGCTGCACCCCCCAGGAGGAGGGGCTCTCGCGGGGCTCTTGGAGCCGGCGACCCCAGCCAGAGAGACACAGCAGAAGCTGGATCGGTGGCCCCCGTAGCAGCTGCCACGGCTGAATCTTTGAGGGTGTTTCAGCTCCTGGCTTCCCTGGCCCCTCCCCTGGGTCTCCGGAGCCAGGACGTCACGCAGGGTTGGAACCAGCGGGCTGGGCTGTCTGATCTCTGCCGTTAGGTCCGGCGTCCACACTGCTCCCCCCCTGCCTGGTCACCAGCGTCTATCCAGGGAGCTTGTGAGGAATGGAGAGTGCTAGGCCTCACCCCTGCCTCATGAACCAGAACCTCCAGGGAGGGACGGGGGGAACTGCAAGTCTGGGGGGACCTGCAGGTCTGGGTTTTTGCTTCATTTCCGAACTTCTGACATCTAGTCCACATCACTGGAAATTCCAGAGGTTGCAACGCGTGTGATTAGAACATCTGTTCCCTGATTCTGTCCTCCCAGCATCCCCTCACCTTCCTGTTCCGTGTCACCGGTCACCTGTTCTCACAGCAACACAGGAATTTATAAAACACGTAAAGTGGGGCTGGCACTGTGGCGTAGTAAGCTAAGCCTCCACTTGCCATGCCGGCATCCCACATGGGCACAGGTTCGAGTCCCGGCTACTCCTCTTCCGATTCAGTTCTCTGCTATGGCCTGGGAAAACAGTAGAAGATGGCCCATGTGCTTGGGCCACTGCACCTACATGGGAGACCCAGAAGAAGCTCCTGGCTCCTGGCTTTGGACTGGCCCAGCTCTGGCTGTTGCGGCCATTTGGGGAGTAAACCAGCAGATGGAAAATCCCTGTAACTTTACCTCTCAAATAAATACATAAAATCTTTAAACACACACACAAGGAAAGTAAATTTATTTTACATTATATGTGCAAAGCAAGGCCACTCCTGGTCCTCAGCACCAGCTCTGCAGATATAAGATCTCACCCTTTCCCGGCTTGACAAGGACTTGGGGCTGCCTCCAGGGGCTGTGTGTGGGCCGCGCTATCTAGGGCAGAAAGCTAGGCAGCTGTGAACCCTCGCTGGCTCATGTGCGCTGCATCAGGCCCGTCAGACGCCACCCTGACAAGTGCTTACACTTGTGCCCGTGCCCGTGCCCGTGCTCTGCCTGGGCCTGGCCAGTGGCGAGCGGTCAGCCCAGCTCCCGGGAGCTTCCGCCTCCCGCAGGAAGCGGCCTCCCAGCCCCAGTGCGGAGACCGGGTGTGCAGCGCGCCAGGCACCATTCTCCAAGGACTGGGCCTGTACATGGAGGTAGGGCGCCTGAGGAGCTGGTGCCGCTGGGTACCGGGAGAGGCCAGGCCTCCTGGCAGAGGGCGAAGCGCGGGCACGGGGTCTCCAGGCTTGACCCACAGGCCGTCCTGAGCGCCCAGATGGAAGAGGCCAGCCACCGAAGAGGGAGGTGAGCCGGGGATCAGCGAGGGATGGTGGGAAGCACCGGATGTTGGGGTGCAAACAGTACATGACGTGGGCAGGAGGCGGGCGTTCAGGAAGTAGCTCTCAAAACCAGGGGCGCCCGGGACGGCGCTGGGGTTTGTCACCAGTGATTACTTGGGCGGGGCTGACCTGCCGCCCAGGTGTGTAGACCGGGTGTTCTCAGGGCCACAGGGAACACAGGCAGGGAGCACAGGGCTGGAGGGGCACAGGAACAAGCCCAGGGCCCACCAGAGTGAGAGGCCCGAGGGTGGGGGTGCCGCCCTGGCCCTGCGGTGTGGCCCGAGTGAAGAGTTCAAGTACAGAAGACGCTGGAAACTCCCTGTGTGTTGTGCGCGGACAACTGGCCAAGGTGTTTGAGCCGTAGCGGTGGCGAGGAAGAGCAGGGGTCGGCCCTGGTGCAGGCGACCCTGCAGAGCTTAATGGCTTTGCGCGCATGCACGCTCGGCGTGGTGTGGGGTGACGACAGATTCTCTCTGAACTTGGCGGCGTGGGTGGGAGAGAGCCATTTGGCCTCTGGCGCTTCCTGGCGGCCGGTGCCAGGCCATTTATATGGTATGTTCACAGGAGAGCTGACAAGTGTTGAGAGGTTTCGATATGCATGTTTTAAAGTCAGGGGGGAAAATCCATAAAAATAGGTACTTGTTGGCTAGTTTTCCTGGTTAGTCCAAGGCGCAGGCACAGGGTCGGTGGAGGAGGTCCACCGTGGCGAGGCCGGCGGCACTGACTCACGTGGCCATGGTTAATAGTCTCGGGGAAGCCAGACGCTGCATGGGCAGTTTTTAATGGTAGAAATGCAAAACCACACTATCTTTCTGTGTGCCTTCTAAAACAGAGCTGCTTATGCTAATTTGTTATAGTTAGTGCTTTGCAGGCAGCTCTGTGAATCCACTTTTCTTGGCAGTTCCAGAATATCCTGCCATAACACATTCTGAAAAACTGACGGGCTCTGAAAATCTGGATGTACTAAAGGTACATCTTGTGAAAACCATAAAATAAACACATGATTACATTTGAGAAAATCTGTTATCAGGTTAAGGAAGTTGTCACGATAACAACCCAAGGAAAATTAAACAGTTTGGAATGGAAGATACACTTTCCGTTTGTTTGTACGACTGCAAATATTCTTAGGATCCAGCCTTCGCTCGGGTTGCTGGTCGTTCTGAAAACACTGAACTACCTGCTGGGTGGCCTCCTGGCTCTGGCTGATAGGAAGGCTAAGAAGCAAGTTCGTTGTCAGCGTGATCGGTGCAAAGGATGTTTTGAAAGTGTTATCGTCACTTTGCATCGAGCCAGCTGAGTCCCAGGTCTCCAAGGATGTTGAACTACTGGGTCTGTCAATATTAGTTTTGCTGCTGGTGAATGATAAATGAATTAGGGATATAATTTTGTGCCATACTGTGCTGGCCGTACCTAGCCATCTCCTTGGAAACAATCTCTGACCTCGAGAAGTTTGCAGTTCTAATAGATGGAAAGATACTGGGAGGGAACACAGGCAGCTCATTTCTTTTTTTTTTTTTTTTTTTTTTTTTTTTTAATTTTTTGACAGGCAGAGTGGACAGTGAGAGAGACAGAGAGAAAGGTCTTCCTTTACCATTGGTTCACCCCCCAATGGCCACTGCGGCCGGCGTGCTGCGCTGATCCGTAGCCAGGAACCAGGTGTTTCTCCTGGTCTCCCATGCAAGTGAAGGGTCCAAGCACTTGGGCCATCCTCCACTGCCTTTCTGGGCCACAGCAGAGAGCTGGACTGGAAGAGGAGCGACTGGGACAGAATCCAGTGCCCCGACCAAGACTAGAACCTGGGGTGCCGGTGCCGCAGGTGGAGGATTAGCCTATTGAGCAGCAGCACCTGCCAGCAGCTCATTTCTTCAACACACTCAGATTGAGACCCGACTGAGTGTGGGCCAGCAGGCGGCTGCCACTGCTTGGTGTGGGGGGGGAGACGTACATGGTTGCTGTCCTCACATTCTATCCAGGAGAAAAACATGAACTGAGCAACTGTGCTGTGATTATTAACAGCTGGGTGAGGTGTGTCCCAGATAGCGACAGCGTGGTTTGGGGGTGTACAGTGAATATGGTGGAGCAGGCAGCTTTCTTTTGACATTGTGTGTGGGGTAAACTGCAGTGAGTTCTGAAACGTGCCAAATGGTTTTTTTGAAAAAGAAGAAGAGCTCTTGTATTTAGAGGTCAAGGGTCAAAAGATTTCCAAGAGAAACAAGGTACAGCCTGGGTGAGAATCTTAGATGGGCATGAGGGTACTGGAGGCCCTCAATAAGTGCCTGTCATAAATCAGCTGTGAGTAACTTTCAAAACTGTTCTGCACTAACTCTTTTTCAACAGTTTTTATTTATTTATTTGAGAGGTAGAGTTACAGACATACAGAGGAAGAGACAGAGACAGAGAGGTCTTCTGTTTGTCGGTTCATTCCACAAACGGCTGCAGTGGCCAGAGCTGAGCCAAGCTGAAGACAGGAGCTTCTTCTGCGTCTCCCACGTGGATGCAGGGGCTCAAGCAGTTGGTCCATCTTCCACTGCTCTCCCAGGCCACAGCAGAGAGCTGGATCGGAAGTGGATCAGCACCTGGAAGGGATGAAGTACCACAGCCCAAGCTTTACCTGTTACGCCACAGTGCCAGCCCCCTGACTGATCTTTTTTTAAATTTTTTTTTCTGATCTTTTAATTCCACTTCCGCATGAGCTTCCTGAAGTACCAGGCATTTTTGCTTGCCCTGAAGACAACACCCTCCTGCTTGCAGGAATGCTTTTTAGCCCTGTGGTAAAAGTCAGGTGGACACAGCGCTCTGCAAGAAGCCAAGTAGATACGAGACTCGGATGGCCAGTTAACCTCTCCGTCCACCTTCACACCTGTGGTACAGCATGTGAATGCCAACAACCACAAGACCCCAGTGTGCTTAGGAAAGCTTCATGTCGATTCAGATTCCTTCAGTGACAAAGTTGGGCTCCTTGCTGAGTGAATGTTCTCATGTTTGTCTAAGCAAAATGAAATGGTTCTGTTTGAAGCTTAAGTACATGAAAAGTCAAGTATACGATCAAATAATGTAGCTTACTCTTTCAGTAATGGTTTCAGGAAACAATTCATTTTAGAATGCACCGTTAAATAAATATACAATGAAAGGTAAATCCATGGAACCATCTACGCGACGCAGATTGGGTAAAAACTACCTGTCGTTGACTATGAACTTGAGTTGCAGCCCACTGCAGGCACTGCTGTACCCTCTGTGTTCTTGGTTCTGCACTTCCTGCCTGGAGGTCTTTTTATATCCATTCTGGACCCTTGGCTTTGCGTTTTCTAGCTGTATTCTATTCCCTTATGTGGACATGGGATGATCTGAAGTCTCCAGTGGTCGGTGTTCGGAATGGTTGCAATGAGAGGCCTTGTGTGTGGTACCTTCAGAGGCCTAGCTACAGAGAAGTCCGAGTAAAGCAGTAACCATGAATAATTTTGGTGGATGTTGCCAGAACACTCTTCAGCCAGCAGTACAGGGGAGCGCTGCTTTTCCACCGTTGTTATTAAATGGCTGCATGTTTTGTGAGTGGTTAGGGAAGACTGCGTCTCACCCTTTCTCCTGTAGATTTTCTGTAGGGCTCCCCGTTTCTTCTCAGTGTAATGCAGCCTTGTTTGTTGGGGAAATTGTCCTTCATGACTGGTGCGAGTTGCAAATGACCTTATCTCGTCTCATCCTTAGAATTTATCAAAATTTATTCCATGCCTCCTGGATTGGACTGGGAGTTACAAAGACTGCTGTCGTCCAAGGGCATTAGGAGGGTATCCTGTTTTTCTTCCAGGGTGTGCCGTGGTTTCCAGTGTTTACCTTTAAACTTTGAAACCATTTGGAATTTGTCCTGGTATCAGGCAGGCTTTTCTCCTAGAACGCTACCTGGTCACGTCAGCATCACACGTTGAACTCTCTCTTCCAAAGTGGCTTGTGGTGCAGTTTTTATCCCGTATCTCTTTGGATCAATTTCTGAACTTAGTTGCTTAACAAAAAAAAAAACAAAACAAAACATGTTTTTACAAGCTACAACTCTTGAAAATGTTCCCCGTGCTATTTGTGATTCTAGGTTCTGTTCAGGCACCTGAAGTGTTTGATGTTTTGTTGTAAAGTTGGTTTTTCCTGTTCACAAAGTTTGTGTTAGTTGCTTTCTTAAGCAATGTCTTTAGAGATTTATATGGAGTGAAAAATGTGTTTGCAGTTATGTGAAAATATTATTCATATCAGAGCTAATTCTGCAAAACGCTGAAATCCTGTGAAAAAGGAAAATCTATTTCAAGTGAAATCCCCTCAATCTCGGGGAACCTCCCTCAGTGGAAAATGGAATTTGAAAATGAGTTTAGTGCAACACATTCTGAAACCCCTGCATTTTTCATAATGTGCTGTTTCCGTGGACCGTGTAAAGAACCATCATGTGCTTGGATTTCATTAATTTTTTCCCCTAAGATAAACTTTTTTTAATTGCATATCCGTGACTTTTTTTTCTTTTAAAGTATCTATTTCAAAGGCAAAGTGACGGAGAGGAAGGGACAGAAATCTTTTGGTTCACCCCCCCGAATGGCTGCAGTAGCCAGCGGCTGGGCCAGACTGAAGCCAGGAGCCAAGAACTCCATCCTGGTCTCCCATGTGGGTGGCAGGGGTCCAAGGTCTTTGGCCGTTATCCACTGCCTTCCCAGGGATGCTAGCAGGCACCTAGATGGGGAGCAGAGGAGCTGGGACTGGAAGTGTCGCAAGCGCTGGCTTAACTCCCTGTGCCGCGATGCCCTGCTTCTGTGGACTCTCTGAAGTACGTCTGTAGACTCAAACTGGAAATACTTGTTGCCTGTGCACAATGTATTCTACTGTGAAAGATGGCTCAAACGGGCAAAGAGTTGGAAGAAAGTGTAGGTGTCAGATCTGCCGTGGGAACCCTCATGTGATTGGGAGACTTAACTTTGCATCCCATTTATTGCAGTGTGGTTTTGTCACTTGAAAAAATATTTTTTACTTGGCAACAGCAGCAGGCTGGTTATGCAACACTTGTATTTGCAGGGTTTTCATGTAAGCATCGGGCCTGCACGCTTTGAATCCTCACATGTAGAGTCGTGTGAGAGTGGGAAGTGGAGGCAGAGGTTTGTTTGGTGACCGGCTCTCCCTGGGGCGTGTTCTGGAAGATTACACACCTGAGAACAGGAGGTTGGCTGGAACTTGGTAGCCCCGGGTCTCCTGAGTTGGTCGTAAGCATCCGCTCGTGTTCTATTCCTGACTTTGCTTCACCAAGTAAGGTCTGTACAAAAGGCGTGAAATTAGTGTTTGCGTAAACGGGGAAGCTCTCAAACCAGCTGGCATTCTGTAAATGAAATGGATGGAACAGGAACCGGAATATTGTTTTTCCTCAATTAGTTTGCTGAATTGTCACTGCCAATGGCACAGACCTAACTCAGCTCACTCTCTCTTCCTGGCAAAGATATTAGTTTTGCAGGGTTTAATCAGTTATGTCCCAAACATGTATTAAGTTTAATGGAGACACGGGCACTAGTGAGACTGCAGGGGCTATGTGCATGGGGGAAGAACCTCACAGCACGGTGAGAAAAGAGAAAGAGTATCCAGGCTGTCAGCACAAGCTGCAACATGCCTGGGCTGAATCCTACTGAGAATGTGACATAAAGCGAAGTTTCTCTCTAACTTTGGTCAGAATATCAATCCCGGAATTAAAGTGGATGCTTCCTATGCTAGATAAATGCTAGGCCCTGGCGCTGTGCCCTGCCCCAGTGTTGGAGTCTGGAAAGGACCTTGGGAAGGGCTTGCACCACCATGCGGCCTCCCCCAGGCCCGAGGCTGCCCACAGTGGAGCAGGAGTGAGTGCGGCAGGGTGTGGGCATGGCATGGCTGCGTGCGGGCTCAGGCACGGGCAGAGGGCAGCAGGGCTGACCCAGGGGGACAGCCACGCAGGATGGAAGTGTGTGCCCTCCCGGCCCCAGTCGTTTTTCCCTCTGAGACTCCCTGCTTCTCACATTGGGTCTGATGGTGGCAAAGACGGTTTGGAGAGGCTGATGGGGACAGACTTGTCCCAACCAGGTCTATCTGTAGCCCCCAGATGTGAAGCCACTGTTTGGCCCTTCCATCTCTGAGCAAGGCGTCCCGCAGGCCCCAGGGCGCCCCTCCTGCCCATGGGCATCTCGGCAAGGAACCCCAAGCCGGCACGGCACAGACACGCCCGGCGGCTCACCTGAGTGATCATCTCTTCAAAGAGAAGCCGGCTCGGTCAGAGTTCATTCTTCGGCTCCCTTGAATGTCTGCCTCCGGTGAACCCCCGTGGTCCAAGGTGCGGCTCAGGATTCCAGGAACCTTCCTGCCCCTTGCTCTGGTCCCAGAAGGAAAACATGGCCCGACTCAGCACTCAGGCCCTTCTTTACCGAAAGCAGATCCTGCACCGTTCTGTGGCCACTCTGGGCTGCAAGACTCTTCGTCGCAGATCTGGATTTTCCACAAATGCACATCTCGGGGGGGAGATGTCGGCGCGTCCGGAGCCCCTGCCACACGCTGCCTGTGGCTCGGCGATCCGTTCGTTTCGTGGGGTGACGGACTGCTCTGCTCTGCTCACGAGGTCGTGCTGCCCCTCCCCCCCCCCCCCCCCCCCCGCGCCGGGCCGCAATTCCCAGGCCGTGCTTGCCTGCCTGTGCCTGGCCCCCTCCCGTGGGAAACGGCGGTTGCTGTGTCTCCCTGGGTGACCTGCCGGCCTGCTCGCTCTCCCTTTGGTCCAGACGCTTCTGGGTTTTGTGGGTTTTGTACACTGATCTTAACTGGCTGTCGTAAAGAAGTCACCTGAATAAAAACATCAGGCCCCTCAGTCGATAAAAACAGAAACACAGTGCACAGAGATATACATGTGTATGTCATGGAATTCTAATTTTTGTATTAAACATTTTTATGTATGTTCTTCTGACTTTTACAGAGTACTTGTTTTTATTCTGTTTTTTTTTAAAAGATCTTTAAAGATTTTTTTAAAAATTAGTTGAAAGGCAGAGTTACAGAGGGAGGAGGAGAGACAGATCTTCTGTCTGCTGGTTCACTCTCCAAACAGGCAGGCCAAAGCCAGAGCCCAGAGCTGCTTCAGGGTGCCCCATGTGAGTGCAGGGGCCCAAGCACTTGGGCTGTTTTCTGCTCTCCCAGGTGCATAAGCAGGGAGCTGGATCAGAAGTGGAGCAGCTAGGACTTGAACCAGCACCCACGTGGGATGCTACTGTTGCAGGCGGAGGCTTAACCTGCTATACCACAGCACCAGACCCCTGTTTGCTATTTTCATTTGTATTTATTTGGAAAGGTTGAGGGGGTAGAGAGAGAGACAGACAGGGAGATAGAGATACTCCATCTATCAGTTCTCCCCCCAGTGTCTACAAAAGCAGGAGTCAGGAGCTACACCCAGGCCTCCCGCATCGGGCACCTGAGCCGGCCAGCTGACTCCCAGGGTGCCTTAACAGGAAGCAGGACTGGAAGCAGAGGTGGCACGCAGACCCAGGTTCTCTGATGTGCAATGTGGGTGTCCCAAGTGGCATTTTCAGCACAGTGCCGAGCGCCTGCCCCAACATGTGAATTTTAAATAAAGCGTTACTGACAGTGACACCTGATGTCTATCCAGCGCCTCACCATTGCTGGTGGTTTGCTTTCTTTCTCTATTTTTTTAATAAGCACATTATTTTATTTTTATTTTTTAAGGTTTATTTATTTGAGAGGCAGAGTTACAGGCAGAGGGAGAGAGAGAGAGGTCTTCCATCTGCTGGTTCGCTCCCCAGGTAGCTGCAATGGCTGGAGCTGGGCTGGTCTAAGAGGAGCTGGCTGGTACAGAGGCCCAAGCACTTGGGCCAACTTCCACTGTCTTCCCAGACAATTAGCAGGGAGCTGCATCAGAAGTGGAGCAGCCAGGACTCAAACTGGCACACATGTGGGATGCCAGCACTGCAGGCGGAGGCTTAAGCTACTATGCCACAGTGCTAGCCCCTATGGTTGTTTTCCTGCGTGTTACACAGAGGTGGCATAGCTCAGTGGTTAGAGGTTGCAGCATCTGACGCTGGCCTGGGCGAGGGCCCTGACCTTCTCGAAGCCTCCATTTGGTCTATGGAACCATCTGCTCAGACCAGGCTGAAGACCTAGGGGGACGCTGCTCATGATGCCCTCGGGGGCGCTGAGTGGCCGTCACATTGGCCTCGTGTGTTCCTCCATGTCTGAATTCTTCCCACGGCACAGTTGTGAAAAAGTAGGCCATGTGGGATGCTGGTCGTCCTACCCGGGAGGGGCATGGTGCTCGGGGACGTGAGCTGGAGTGACAAGTGACTCTGGTTTTCAGACCACGCTCAGTCACAGCGTTAATGCCGGCAAGAGGCCCTGGGCTGAGTTCCCAGGCACCTTTCTCTAGGGTGGGGCAGACACGGGGAACCTGAAACACCTGTCAAGCCGGGACATTCAAGATCCGACGCCGTCGCACACCCTGTGCGTTGCGTCTGAACTGTACACCCCTGGCGGGCTCCATGTTGGTCCTCGTTTTTTCTGGGGTGGGGGCTGCCATGGTTCCTGTGGCTGTCTCATTTGGAAGTGTAGCCTGTGAAGGCGACTTGGCGAAATCCAAACTGCTTGGCCAGTGTGGCGTTGCCACAGGGCACGCAGAGAACTGGAGGCCGGCCGGCCCTGGCCTCCCGTGGCAGGGGATGTGCTGATTCGCCGGCCCTCTGGGACCAGGGCGGCCTTGGCTACCTGAGAGGCACCGCCCGCCGTGGACGTGAGACGGAGGTGCCTGCTGCCTGCCGTCCTTCATGGCGTGTTTCTTGTTCTGCATCATAGCTGCCCCTCAAGAGTTCTTTTCCCCTGCTTAGGCGTTTTGCTCAGTTTTCCTTTCCCGGATAAGAAATTTGAAAACAAATGTTGCGTCCCTTTTGAATGGACTGAGATGTTGGAATGTTTCGGCTAGGGACAGGTCCAGTCCCGGTTCTGTGGCTTCTGCACAAGTGCTCTGGAATCGCCCAGATTTCAGAAGCAGCAGCTGAGAACGCCCGCTCCCAGGGAGCAGCCACAGAGGGGTCCAGCGGTCGGAGACGTTTCTCTTCACTGATGGACTCTGTTGGTGACACTTTAATTTACAACCACGAGATGCCGGGACTCCATCTCTGAAATCGCACTCTCGAGAGAGAATTTGCGATGCAAACACTTGGCGTGTGCTCAGGTGTGCGATTTGGGTAATTTCCTGGTGAATCCACAGAGGTAGTGGAGAAGCCTCAGAATTGTGTCCTCCGATGGGGCTGGAAACGCAAGTTAGCCTGCTTCATCCTGGACTTCGGGGCTGCGAGGTGAGACCTGGCGCGCACACACTAGTCTGTGGGAAATCGTGGATGATGTTTACCGGTTCACACCAGTCTGTGGGAAACCCGTGGATGATGTTTACCGGGTTCACACCAGTCTGTGGGAAATCCGTGGATGATGTTTACCGGTTCACACCAGTCTGTGGGAAATCCGTGGATGATGTTTACCGGGTTCACACCAGTCTGTGGGAAATCCGTGGGTGATGTTTACCGGGTTCACACCAGTCTGTGGGAAATCCGTGGGTGATGTTTACCGGGTCCGTGTCTGCTCGGAGCAGCTCCGTGAGCCGCCGCGCAGAGGAAGGCGGGTTTCCTCCAGCGCTACGTGTTCTGGGGCACGTTTCTGCAGTGATAGGTTAGCTTTCCCGTTCACACAGAAACCTCAGCCGGGCGGATTGAACCCTAGCCATGATGGGATTCCTGCTGGTGAGTAAGATGCTCACGCTTCGCTCCCTGACCTGACCATCAAGTGTCGCCAGGCACAATTAAAAAGGCGCCATGTCCCTTTGGTGTGGCGCGGTGAGGTTTCAGAAAAATGATGCCAGGAAAGCCGGTCTGAGAGGCTGGAATTCCCTTGGGAGTAAAGGATGCACAAATGTGTGTGTGTGTGAGGTATGAGTGTGTGTGTGTATCAGTGCGTGACTGTGAGTGTGAATGAATGTGTGTATGAGTGTACATGAATGTGCATGTGTGAGTATGCATGAATATGTATGAGTGCACAACTGAGTGTGCGTGAATGTGTGTGTATGCGTGTGCATGTGTCTGCATGACTGAGTGTGCATGAGTGTGTGTGTATGAGTGTGCATGTGTCTGCATGACTGAGTGTGCATGAGTGTGTGAGTGCATGAAAGTATGAGTGTGTGTGGGTGTATAACTATGAGTGTGCATGAGTGTGTGTGCATGAGTGTGCATGTGTCTGCATGACTGAGTGTGCATGAGTGTGTATGAGTGCATGAAAGTATGAGTGTGCGTGGGTGTATAACTATGAGTGTGCATGAGTGTGTATGAGTGCATGAATGTATGAATGTGCATGAGAGTGTGTGCGTGCATGAATGTATGAGTGTGCATGAGTGTGTATGAGTGCATGAATGTATGAATGTGCATGAGTGTGTGTGAGTGCATGAATGTATGAATGTGCATGAGTGTGTGTGAGTGCATGAATGTATGAGTGTGCATGAATGTGAGCATGAGTGTACATGAATGTGTGTATGAGTACATGAATGCAGGAGTGTGCATGAATCTGTGTGGATGAGTGTGCGTGTATGTGATGAATGTGCATATGTGTGCAGACAGTGTAAGGTTTCACCCGTAATTCGTTACTGGACATAACTGCCTTCAATATATGTGGCTGCCGGCCCAGATGAAATCTGTAAACTGTCATCCTTGCTAGGAGTGCTCTGCTTCTGCAGTCAGCTACAAGCCGTGAATGGAGCTGCTTTTTGAGGAGAGTTCTTTACAGAGCAGCCCTGACCGTGGATTATTCATATTTTCCTCTCAAACTGTGACCCAGACCCCCAGAGGACGAGGACACACTCTGTAGCCCCACATGAGTCACCCTCGGGAGAGGTGAATTAACGTTCATAAGTGTTACAATTAGTCATAGCATTTAAAAAATTCAAACCTCCTGGAATTAAGTTTTCTACAGTTTTATTCCTAGCAAAAAATGCAGGCACGTGGGGCTGCCGTGGTGGTGTAGCAGGTAAACTTGGCATCCGAGATGAGCGTTGGTTGGAGTCCTGGCGGCTCCACTTCTGATGCAGCTCCCTGCTAATGGCCTGGGAAACAGTGGAAGACGGCCCAAGTGCTCATTGTCCTGCACCCGCACGTGAGACTCAGATAAAACAGCTGGTTTTGACCTAGCCGAGCCCTTGCTGATGCAGCTATCTGGGGCATGGACCAGCGGGTGGAAGTGTTTTCTCTCCCTCTATCTGGAGCTCTGATTTCAAATACATACATCTTTCACAAAAGGAGAAGCAGAGGCAGAGTGGGATCCTGGGTGAGCAGGATTGTGCCTCCCCCTGGGGTGGAGCTGCCCCCATTCGCTCTTGTAACTGTGCCATTGGCGCTTCTCCTACAAGAGGGGCCTTGTCCGGTCCCCGGCTGTGGGGAGCCAACGGCAGGGCAGAGTGATGCTGAGTCTAGACTTGGTGCTGCAGCTTCGCCTAGCTGCCTCCTCGCAGCTGTGCTGTGGGGGCCCTGGCTGGGGAGACCATGCCAACGGTGCCATTGAGAGGACATCCCAGGGCCTCTGGTCTCCTTCCCATCACCAACCTCAGGAGAGCACCAGCTGCCCAGTAGTTTCGGTCCCAGCTGATGCCTAGCGGAGCAGAGGCCAGTGGTGCCCTGTCTCAACTGCAAAGTGGCCAGTAAAAGAAATACCGTGGGCCTTTCATATCCATGAGTTCTATATTTGTGGCGTGAACCACCTACAAATCAAAATTGCTCAAGGGGCTGGCACCGTGGCTCACTTGGTTAATCCTCCGCCTGCAGCGCCGGCATCCCATATGGGCGCTGGATTCTAGTCCTGGTTGCCCCTCTTCCAGGCCAGCTCTCTGCTGTGGCCCGAGAGGGCAGTGGAGGATGGCCTAAGTGTTTGGGCCCTGCACCAGCGTGGGAGACCAGGAAGAAGCACCTGGTTCCTGCCTTCGGATCAGCACAGCGCCAGCCATAACAGCCATTTGGGGAGTGAACCACTGGAAGGAAGACCTTTCTCTCTGTCTCTGTCTCCCTCACTGTCTATAACTCTGCGTGTCAAATAAAAAAAAAACTCAAAAAAATCTGCATCTGTCCTGAACACGTACAGACTTCTTCTTATCCCATGAACAGTGGCAGTACTGCGTCACAGCTCTCTAGCATATTCATTGTGTTGGGTGTCCTAGGTCATCTAGAAAGAACTTAAAGTGTACAGAAAGATGTGTGCAGGTTCTATTATGCAGGAGTTACACCACCTTACAGAAGGGTGTCTCTGCCCACACAGGAGACCTAGACTGACTTCCTGGCTTTGGCCTGGTCTGACTCCCACTGTTGCGAGCATTTGGGAAGCAGACCAGAGGACAGGAAAGTCCCTCCCGATCCCCATTCCCCTTGTCCTCTATCTTAGCCTTTCAAATAAATACAGATTACAGTTTTATTACCCGAGTTAAAGCAGAAAGTCCTTTTGTCTCAAAGAGCTGCTGGTGTTCCGGTTCATTAAGACAGGCCAAGGGTGTGGCAGTCGTCCGGTGTCTGCTTCTCATGGGGCTCCGGGTCACAGACTGGAGTGGAGCTGAGCAGGGTGGTTCCGGAAGGCTTCCTTCCTGGTGTGTTCACGGCCCTTCCACGTGGCCTCCGAGTCCCACGCCAGCACAGAGGCTGGCTCCCAGGGCTGGAAGCAGAGGCTGCCAGAGCTCTTGTGGCCTGCCCTCACAGGTCCCAGGATGTCCCTCCTGATGTGCGCTGTCAGTCCAGTGAGGCGACATCCCAAGTCCTGGGAGAGACTGCTCCTGCTGATGAACGCCATGCTGTCACACGCAGAGGGGGGAGGAACTGATGATGACTGGGCGGGAAGAGTTGTTCTCATCTTGACTCTGACGTGAAGTAGCTGCGTGGTTTAGCTAGGGCACTTAGTACCGCTTAATCCATGTGCTCAAATGACAGGTGAGGAGACTGAGTCCTAAGCTCCGAGTTCTTGCCCAACCCCACCATTCGGCAGACACGTCAACAGCCCAGAGGGTGGGAGAGAGTGGGTGGGAACAGAGCAAGGTGGCTGAATGACGGGCCCTGCTCAGCCACGTTGTCATCCACCCTGTGCTGTGCTCCACTCTGACCGCTGTCAGCCACACGACCTCAGCTTTCGAGGCCTGGTCCTGTTCTTGGGACATTGCTCCTGCGCCAGTTAATTCCTCTTCAGTCTCACCAGTGAGGAAATCAAGATACAGTTGTGTTTTCCAGCCAGGATGCTGTCTTCCACGGGGAGTGGGAAGCTTGAGGATTCCTGGGGGAGTTGGGGTAAGGATTCCAGCCAGGGATGGAAAGTTGCTATTTGGACAGAATTTGCTATCTTGACCAGATAGCTGATTGATCAGCTCCATAAACATTGCGTCATCCAGAGGGAGCCTGCTGCAAGAAGGGACTTGGAAAGCAAACAGATTAGGCACCTCCAGCCGTGTGCTTCCTGATCCTGGAGTATGCAATGCACGCACGGTCAACAGGCTTCCTTGCCACAGGGTCCCCGGACGAGATCTTTGACCAGTCTGTGCTGAGGCTCAGCATGTGTGATCGCTGAGCCAGGGCCACGTGGTGTGTACCTTCAGCAACCAGCCGTGGGCAAGCCGGTAGGGTGCCTTCTGTTTGTGCAGGTGCCGCGTGTGCGCCGACTGGCTGCACCTGCTCTAGGACTTGACTAGCAACCTCAGGTTCTAGCACGGTCTCCAGTCCCTGGCTCTGAGACCCCCAGACCAGGGGGCTGGGCATGGTGACTTGGGGGCGGAGGCACTGAGCTTCACCCCTCCCTGTGTACCTCCTAGCCTACTCGCCAGCATTTAACAAAATGACCCCCAGAGAGAGGACACAGTCTTGTTTGGGGGTCACAGCACACCATCCTCACCCTCAAGAATGTGGCTTACTCTATCTGGTAGATTTGCCATCTGCTGTACTGGGGGGCAGGGCGGGGGTCTTCAGTCTTTCCCTGAGCTGTCACAGTCTCCAACCAAGACCCTGTGTTCCCAGGATGGGGTCTTGCCTCCCCACGGGGGTCAGAGAGCCGAGGAGAGAAAGGCCAGGCGTGGATGCAGGGTGGGCGCGTGCCCCCGAGTCCCGCATCCCCCGGAGGGGGAGTGGGCAGCACGCACCGCACCCACAAGGGGTTTTGTGTTAAATTCCCCGTGTCCCTTAGTCCCTTAGTCCCTCTCTGGTCCCTGGTAAACCCGTGGGAACCTGCGCGGGAGGGGAGGGCAGGGGGAGAAGCAGAGAGGGGATGAACCTGGGGGGATGGAGGCAGACCCGCACGCAGGCGTGGCCGTGGGGATGCGTGGTCACCGGGTCCCGCCCGCCAACGCCCCGCAAGGCACCAGGCCAGCCTCGGCGCCAGGCTCAAACCAGCCATTAACAGAGCCCCGCGCTCCGGGCTTGCATGGCTGCGCGCGGGTGGAGAGCACACGCGCGAAGATGACTTTGGGGCGCAGCACGCGGCGTCCACACACCCCGCCTGCTGACAGGTTGTGTTTCCCGCGGACCGTGGGAGGCTGCCTCTTCCAGGAGGGGCCAGGCGCGCCTCTGCGGGCTGGGCCTGAGGGGCGCTGTGCGGCGTGAGCGGGAGCGACCTCCCCTCAGGACCCTGCTCAGCACCCGCCCGCGCTCCATTCCGGCTGGGTGGGCACAGCTGCGGAGGGGGCGTGGCCACCACGAGGCCACGCCCCCGGCGGCTGCCCAGGTGGAGGCCCACGTGAGCGCGGGGGTGGAGGGCGGAGCAGGGCGGTGCGCACGCGCAGACGCCCCCGGGGCCGGCCGAGGCGTGGCGAGTCCCCGCGGGCGTGGCTGGGGACAGCTGCGTGCTGCTGGCGCGGGGCCGCAGCTGTGGGTGAGGGGGCCACCGCATCCCCGCCGGGGGAAGCTGCGGACAGGAGGCCCGGCAGGGAGAGCGGCGCCGGGTCCCTCCCGGGGAAGCTGGCCCGGGGGCCAAGTGGATGCCCGGCCGGGCCTCGAGGCGCTCCCCGCGCGTCACGGGCCCGGGCCTGGTGTCCCAGGTCTTCCCACGCAGGGTCCAGGCTGCGGGGGCAGGCAGCGGGCGAGCCCCGGAGCCCCGCCGTGGGAAGCCTTCCTCGCCCTCCGCACTGTGCTCCGATCTTTAAGTCGTACTTTGGTTTAGAAAAGCTGAGGGAAACCTTTTATTTAAACAAAACGTATTTACGCGTGGTCCTTTTGGTGCGCTTGCGGCCGCCGCTGGCCGACTGGGGACACCCCCGGTGCGGCGGTTCTCCCGCGCCCGCCCCGCACGCCGCGCTGTGGCTCGTTTTGGGGGGCGGGGAGCCCCACGAGGCGCCTGTCCCCTGCCGCGTGTCTCAGTGGCCCTCAGAGGTTAGCGTGGCCGCAGCCTCGCTCTTGCTTGCCCGGAACCGCCACGAGAGCCACTGGGCTGCGGAAGTGCGCGTGGTCGCGGCGTGTGGAGTACGTGGAACTTTCTGGCAGAACTCACGCTGTGAGCCCCGTGAGGCCTGCCCCAGGTCGGAGCAGCCACCTTGGCCCCCTCCTACGGGGCCGTTAGCTGGTCTTGTCTGATTAATGCCTGAGAAATGGACAGTTGAAGGTGGCGTGGAGGTGCGGGCCCTCCCGGGGACTCGCGGTGCGGTTCCGGACGGGTTCCTTGACAAGTGAGATGTGCCGAGTCACCACCGCACCTGCGCCTCCGGGAGAATTGCGCCTTACATTTATGTTCAGGATTTTGTTTCGCTGTCCTGGGCAGCGCTGGCTGAGTGTGCTTCCAGCTCGGGACGTTTGTGCATTGCTTTATTTATTTATGTGTATTTAAAAAGTCTTAGAAAGTTATCCCTTTTGTTTAAGATTTTATTTGTTGGAGAGGCAGAATTATAGAGGACGAGACAGACAGAAGGGTCTTCCTTCTGCTGGTTCACTCCCCAGTGGCTATGATAGCCAGAGCTGCGCAGATCCAAGCTAGGAGCAAGGAGCCAGGGTCTCCCATGAGGGTCTGGGGGCCCAGGCACGTGGGCCATCTTCCACTGCTTTCCCAGTCCATAGCAGAGAGCCGGATTGGAAGTGGAGCAGCCAGGACTGAATTGGCACCATATGGGACGCTGGTGCCACAGGCAGAAGCTTAGCCCACTATGCCACAGTGCCGGCCCCAAGTTACACCTTTTAATTGTGGTATTTCCCTTTCGTGCTATCAGGTCTAAAACTCGCATTGGAACCCTCGTCGTCCACTGCCAGTTTTAGGAGCAGCTTTTGCAGGAGTAGCTGTGTTAACTGAGGCTGCTGCCTGCTTTCTGACAGTGGGAAATGACTGGTCCTGGTGGGGCTGGTGCGTGCGGAGTCAGTCTATGCACCTGCTCACGGAAACGTGTCTTTCTCAGGGAAGCATCGCAGTAATCAGGGTTTATGTGCATCGGGCCTGTGCTTTCTGAAAATAAATGTGGAAGATGAATACTGGTGAGAAACACTGCTAGAGGAAATGGGTCGGTTAGACTCGGCACCGTGGCTGGTAGGGGAGAGAGGAGGGAGGGACGGGTGGGTGTGCATGGTGGTTATCATTGTTCCGGGTGCAGGACGCTCACCTTGTCTGCGCCCGTCTCTCCTGTGGGACTGAGGCAGGGATTGCTCAGTGCGTGTGAGAAACGAAACCAGCTGGCAGAGGATGAAGGGACTTGGCGAGGTCCTGTGACATCTCCCAGCCCCATGAGAGGACGCAGTGGCCTGGCGCGGCAGAGCCGTGGTGGGTGCAGCAACCAAGGCTCAGCACCCTTCCGCGAGAACCCTTGCTGTGCCGTTGGCTCTCTCATTCTGATGTTCTGTCTTTGTGAATACAGTAAGGATTCCTGAATTTAACAATGGCAGGCGCAGAGCGCAGCCCCAGCTCTTGTGGGAGTCTTGATGGGCAGGGCGAGACAGAGGCCACAGTAACTCCACGTTAGTGCAGAGGAGCACCTGGCCCAGCGAGGGTGTCAGGGAAAGCCTCCCAGGAGATGGGGGTCATAACCGAGAGCCGCGGACCCCGAAGGATGCGTCAGGTTGTCAGGTGAGGGCGAGCAGAGCCGGCTGCCCGGGCACAGGAGCAGCAGGCCGAAAGATGAGGTGCAGGGGCCAGCATCTGCCGCTCCAGGGCCCGGGACGCATGGTGCTGGTGACCACAGGCCGTGGACTCAAGAGACGGTAGTGGCTGAAGGGAGAGGGAGCACAGCACGCAGCAAAGTCCAGGTGCCGAGTGATGCCCGCCCGCACTGGCGCGTGGCACGGCAGAGGTGATGGGGCCAAGGCAGGGTCCTGCCGTGGCGGTGGAGCTGATGTGGCTGTGAGCCTGGGGTGGGGAGAAGGCAGCACAGAGCTCCTGCGCTCCGAGGAAGGCTCAGGTTGCCGGCACGTGCTGGGAGGAGCAGCCTGCCGGGGGCGGGGGGGGTGCTGCTCCCATTCGATCCCATGCCTCGGGGCGTCTAGACTTGGTGGGCCTGCTGGTGACTTGGGGGATTCGAGCTGTGGATGGGTCTTGCGGGGATGTTTGGAAGATCCAGCTTGCTCTCTGAGGACTGAGAGAAAGAAATGTCAGATGTATTTCTGGCTCTTTTTGAAGAAAGGTAGCGTGTTGAATTTGCATGACAAGTTTGTAAGCCACCTCCAGAATGAGGAAGCGTTACGTCACGTAGCGCTGGGGCTCCGGGCCCGCAGGTTTGCCGGATTCGTGCTTCAGAGCCAGGGGGATTAGCAGGAGGAGGGGGCAGTGCGTGCCGAGAAGGGTGGCTTGGTGAGGACTGTGCAGCCGTCGGCAGCGTGGCTGCCCCATCACAACCGAAAGGACTGAAGGTGAGGCCACACGTTCGTGATCTGCAGTGGAGACCGTGTGCTCCTCCTTCAGTGCTGCGCAGACCCGAGACGGAACCCGGCAGGGGCCCGAACAAGCTGGGCAGCCCCGTGGCTAGCCCGGCTGCTGGGTTGTGTGCCCGCTCCACGTAACGGCAGCAGCTCGAGTGTCCTTTTTACCCAGGTACGCCCTGTTCTGGAGCAAGGGCATATATATAACTTTTCCCCCCAAAGATTTATTTCTTTATTTGGAAGAGTTAGAGAGGGAGGGCTACAGAGGTCTTCCGTCTGCTGGGTCACTTACCAGATGGCCACGATGGCCAGGGCAGGGGCAGGCCGAAGCCAGGAACCAAGAGCTTCATCTGGGTCTCTCACGGGAGTTCCAGGGCCCAAACACTTGGGCCATCTTCCACTGCTTTCCCAGGCAGGCAGCTGGATTGGAAGTGGAGCAGGTTACAGCTTAACTTGCCATACCGCAGAGCCGGCCCCAAGATATATTTGTTATCAAAATAGAGTTAAAGTAGAAATTGGTAATCTAGACAATGCCAGATTTTTTTTTTTTTGAAATTAAACAACACGCTTCTAGCTAACTCATGAGTCAGAGATGAGGAAAGTTACAGCGAATTCCGCGTGGGATGGTGTTGGAGGTGCATCGCGTCCGGAGGTGTCGGAGAGGACCGCGAGGCAGCACTGAGTGGAAGCAGTCGACATTGAGGCTAGGAAACAGAAAAGGCCCATGTCCAGTGTGGGTGCTTTGAGCCTAAAAGAAGGAAGAGAAGAATAAAGCCCCAAACGAGCAGAAGCTAGGCAGTCAGAAAGATAAGAGCAGAAATAAAATTGAAAACAAAAATAGAAAAAGTTACTGAAAACCAGGAGCTGGGACTTGAAGGTAAAATTGAAGAGCCGCTAGCCAGAGGTCCCAGGAGTCCAGAGGAAGGAGACGGAGGCTCTGCACAGTGGAAAGGGGCACCCACTGCAGCTCCCGCAGCGCCTAACGTGTCTGTGTGAAGGGAGCGTGAGCAGGCTTCCTGTCGGTGGACGATACCGTGAGTCCTTCCGGGCGGCGTGTCTGTTTGACCCAACAACGTGTGCAGACCCACTAAGGAAAAAGAGGTCTGCTTAGCTCGAGTTGTGTGGATCCCAAGGCATGGTGTGGCATCGGCTTGGCTGAGTCGCTCTGTGGCACGTGGCAGTGAGTAAGCAGCGGCAGTGCCAGGCGGGCAGCTGCAGACTCGGCTGGCGTCCTGGGGCAGGCATTGGCAGCCGCCCTGCCGCTGGAGCCAGTGGGGGGACATGCGCACGCCCTGCCCCTTCCAAGGGGAGCCCTGCCGTTGGCCCAGGGACGCTCTGCCAGGGCCTGCCTCTTCGAGACTTCACACCTCCTCCCAGTGCCACCCTCCCTGGGGCG
This sequence comes from Oryctolagus cuniculus, assembly GCF_051225735.1. Classification (NCBI taxonomy): domain Eukaryota; kingdom Metazoa; phylum Chordata; class Mammalia; order Lagomorpha; family Leporidae; genus Oryctolagus; species Oryctolagus cuniculus. Next base: position 123,057,453 of record NC_142876.1, read on the forward strand.
GGCTTGTGACACTTTGAGGAACGTGCTAAAACCACATGCAAACCATCACAGAGAGACCAGGTGATGGCGAAACTGCGAGCATGACCTTGAAACCAAAACCAGGCAGAGGTGTGCAGAGGGACTTGCAGGTCCACGTCCTTCTGCACACAGCACGTTTTCAAACAAGACAGGAAAGCCCTTGAAACAGCGTGCGATGGCACGAGACGACAGGTTTGTTCCAGTGGATAGCCGTGCCTGGCTGTTTACCATATGCGTATCCGTGCACTCCTTGCCGAGCTGTCGTATGCACAGGTTTCACAAACTTTTCGCCTCAAAATAAACTCACCTCTCGATTCTGCTTCGCACGTAAGGCCGGCCTGCACACTGTGGGCTGCACATCCGTGGATTCCAACAACAACGGAAAGTGTTTGGAAAAGAAGACACAACTACCCTGAACATGCACAGGTTTTTTCCTTGTCATTATTCCAAACACTTGGTCAACATAGAACAAAACAATGTAGAACAGCTGTTCACTGGCGTGTGGGTCATCACACTGTTTACCAGTGTTTCCTTCCTTTTCCTGGCTGAATAGTATTCTGATCCGAATGCTGCATTTTCTTTTCAAAACACTCATTCGAAAGGCAGAGTGACACATTGAGAGAGACAGAGAGGTCTCTGATGCCTCCAGTGGTCCACCCCCAGCTGGCCGCGAGGTTGCGGCCAGGCCAGGCTGAAGCAGCAGTCAGGAGCTGTGTCTGGGTCTCGCACCTGGGCAGAAGCGCCCAAGTGCGTGGGTCGCTTCCACTCTTTCCCAGGAGCAGTGGAAGTGCGAGGGTCGCTCCCACTCTTTCCCAGGAGCAGTGGAAGTGCGAGGGTCGTCTCCGCTCTTTCCCAGGAGCAGTGGAAGTGCGTCGGTCGCTCCCACTCTTTCCCAGGAGCAGTGGAAGTGCGTCGGTCGCTCCCACTCTTTCCCGGGAGCAGTGGAAGTGCGAGGGTCGTCTCCACTCTTTCCCAGGAGCAGTGGAAGTGCGAGGGTCGTCTCCACTCTTTCCCAGGAGCAGTGGAAGTGCGAGGGTCGCTCCCACTCTTTCCCAGGAGCAGTGGAAGTGTGAGGGTCGTCTCCACTCTTTCCCAGGAGCAGTGGAAGTGCGAGGGTCGTCTCCACTCTTTCCCAGGAGCAGTGGAAGTGCGAGGGTCGTCTCCGCTCTTTCCCAGGAGCAGTGGAAGTGCGAGGGTCGCTCCCACTCTTTCCCAGGAGCAGTGGAAGTGCGAGGGTCGCTCCCACTCTTTCCCAGGAGCAGTGGAAGTGCGAGGGTCGTCTCCACTCTTTCCCAGGAGCAGTGGAAGTGCGAGGGTCGCTTCCACTCTTTCCCAGGAGCAGTGGAAGTGCGAGGGTCGTCTCCGCTCTTTCCCAGGAGCAGTGGAAGTGCGAGGGTCGTCTCCACTCTTTCCCAGGAGCAGTGGAAGTGCGAGGGTCGCTCCCACTCTTTCCCAGGAGCAGCGGCAGGGGCTGGTTGTGCCTGTGGGACTGGAAGCGGTGCTGTGACGTGACGCTGGCATGGTACGTAGAGACCCGACTGGCCGCCACAGCGCCCTCCCCCACGCTGCCTTTTCTGTATTCATGTGTCCGTTCCAGCTGTGGTGTTGTCCACGCTGAGCGACGTTCCCGCAGCTCCCGCCTCTCAGCCCTTTGGGAATTGGCGTAGTGGTGCAGACATCTTGGAGATCCTGACTTCATTTCTCTGGTGCAAATAAACTGGAAGTGGAGCTGCCGGATCATTGGGCAGTGTTAACCTGTTCTCCGTGCTGGCGGCATCGTGGCGTTAGTAGCAGCAGCGCACGCGGCTTCCAGACTTGCCCGAAGCCCCACGGTGTTGTTACGTCTTTGGTATGAGAGCCGTCTCACAGATGCGAGTGATCGCTCCTCGCGGTTTTAATTTGCATTTTCGTGATGATTAGTGAGGTTGAACATTTTTCCATACACCTGTTAGCCATTTGTATCATTTGTAGAAATGTCTATTCAAATGCTTTTGCTCATTTAAAACACTTTGATTGTATTTATTTGAGAGGCAGAGAGAGAGAGCACTCTCTCATGTGCTGTTTCGATCTCCAAGGGCTGGGAACAGTTGGAGCTGGACCTGGACTGAAGCCAGGAGCCGAGGACACAGGTCAGGTCTGCTGCGTGGGTGGCAGGAACACAGTGACCTGGGCTGTCACCCCTGCCTCCCGGGTCTGCGTTAGCAAGAAGCTGGACTCGCGGCTGGAGCCATCTGGTGTGGGATGCAGGTGTCTTGACAGAGCGAATGCCTGAGTTTTGGCCCATTTTGCAATGGCTGTTGGGCTGCTGGAGTTCCTCACGCATGTTGTCTGTGAGAACTTATCACGTTTCTGGTTCACCAGTGTTTTCTCCCATGGTGTACATTCCCGTAGATTGCCTTTTGGTTCCCTGTGTTGTGCGAAACTTTGCCAACTTGATGCAGCCCCTCTTGGTTACGTTTTGCGTTTGTTGCCTGTGCTTGTGGTGTCACATGCAAGAAACCATTGCCCGGACTGTGTCATGAGCGTTCACTCTGTCCTCCCCCACCCCCACTCCGCACCGGGCTTTTGCAATTTCAGGTCTTTCCTTTTAAGTCTAATGCATTTTGAGGTTTTCTTGTGTGTGGTATAAGCCTGCAATTTCATTGTTGAGCACATGGGTGTCCGGTGTCCCCAGCTCCCCTGTGGAAGAGCCCCTCCCCCGTGGGGTGTGTTCTGGGCCCTCTTGTTGAGTACACTTCGGGGCAGCAGCGGGGAAGCCTTCCAGAACAGAGCCTGGGACTGGGTCACACAAAGATGACCTGCTGCTTTCTTACAGGTGTACCCGGGAAAGTCATGGGGGAAGAGATAGTCTTTCCACTAAACAGAGCTGGGAAAATTGAGCGTCCCTATTTTAAAAAGCTAACCTTGACTCATAGTTTGTGCTGATACAGACGTTATTCAAAAGTGTATTGTAGGCTGGCGCCGTGGCTCACTAGGCTAATCCTCCGCCTTGCGGCGCCGGCACACCGGGTTCTAGTCCTGGCGAGGGCGCCGGATTCTGTCCTGGTTGCCCCTCTTCCAGGCCAGCTCTCTGCTGTGGCCCGGGAGTGCAGTGGAGGATGGCCCAGGTGCTTGGGTCCCTGCACCCACGTGGGAGAGCAGGAGGAAGCACCTGGCTCCTGGCTTTGGATTGGCACAGTGCCAGCCGTAGCAGCCATTTGGGGGGTGAACCAATGGAAGGAAGACCTTTCTCTCTGTCTCTCTCTCACTGTCTAACTCTGCCTGTCAAATTTAAAAAAAAAAAAGTGTATTGTAGACCAAAATGTGACATCTAAAGCTGTAATACTTCTAGAGCTTCCTGTGCTGTTTGGTGCTTAAACCAATTACAGCTACATACAAGCACGAGTTGAGCTGTGGGTCGTCTAGTCTCAGGAACTGGGTGGTGGTGCTGAGCCGAGTTGGTGAGCACCGGCAGGGCAGTGCTTCCCTCCACACAGAGAACTCTCTAGAAGACAGCATGGGAGGAAACCTTTGGGGTCCGAGTCAGCCGAAGCCTTCTGAGGACAGAAAAAGCAAGAGCAGTAACAGAGAAAATGGATAAATTGGGGTTTAATCAAAATTAAGAACTTGTGGTGTGCAGAAAACTCTGGGAAGAAAATGAAGGTTCACGGAGCAGGAATGAAGTTTGCAAAATGTAATTAATAAAGAGCTGGCAACCAGGGTACACAAAACAAAGCTTTGTTGAGTCATCAGAGAGGAAGCAAGAATGCGGGCAGATGCTGCGCTAAAGCGGTGGCTCGGGAGGCGCAGGACTTAGCTGAGTCCTACCGGGCCTGCGTCCTGTTCTCGTCGCGAGGGCTGCTCGGCTGGGCCGTGTGCGACCCCGTTCTGTAATCTTTGTAGCTTTCAGGGTCTTTATTACTTGGAGCCTGCTCATCCTCACAGGTGGTGCCTGGCGGGCGGTGGGGCCTTCCCAGCGAGGGCTGTGTGTACACAGGGGCAGCGCTCCAGTGGCCTCTGGCCATCCCCGGTGCCCGGTCGGTGCCATAGGAGGCAGCAGCCTGGACCCACGTGGCTTTCCCGCTGTGTGACCACGGCTGGTCCGCCTGTTCCTCCTGCTCACGGCCACAGCAGTGAGAGCTGGGAGGCAGGAGCGCACCGAGTTTCTCTGGTCCTCAGTTCTGCTTAGGCCCACGTGCTCTGCAGAACGGTGGTGCCCTTGATGGTGCCCTGATCGTGACCCCTGACCCTCAAGACAGTGACCTCAGCGGGCTCCCTCCCAGGGAACACGGAGGCTGAGGGGTGAGCGGCAGCGCGGGGAAGACCCAGCAGCCACTTGGGGCTGTGGAAGCGGGAATGCGGCCACGGGGGAGGAACACAGGCGGCCTGCAGGATCGCCGGGACGAGGAAGGGGGTTCTCCCCAGACAGGCTGCAGACGCAGGGAGCTGTGTGAGACAGACGTGTGCCTCTCGCCCGCCCCTGCGGGACCACACGTGTGCGCACTGATGGGGGCAGAGCCGCGCCGGTTCTCTGTTCTGAGCCTCAGTGCCACCTCACCAGGCACTCCGTGAGTGCAGCTCCGGCCCTTCCCTCTCCCCAGCTCTGAGAAGTAGTTCGCGGGGCGCGCGTGGAGTGTGCATGCAGGATCTAGGTGTGGCGAGCCCGCGCACACACCCGTGCTGCCAGCGCCGTGTGCGGTTCCAGCTGCTGGACGTGTGGGCTGCGGCCAGCGTGGGGCGATGACAGTACGGCTGCAGGTGATTCGGGCACAGGTTTGTGGGCAGGTGTACAGTTCTCATTTCTCGATAAATAATGGGTGGTGGACTTTCTGGCTCCTCTGTTAAGTGTGTGTGTGTGTGTGTGTGTGTATTTAAAAAACAGCTCTGGAAAACGGTCTTCCAGTGGCTGCACCACGTGTCCTTCCAGCTTCAGGACGGGAGAAATTCACAGAACGAGCAAGGGGAGATCCCCTCCCCACGCCTTTCCCACAGCAGAGGCCCTGAGGCAGCTTGTTAAAACGCGGTTCAGGGATGGACACGGGACTCCCCTGGCAGTGGGTGCTGATTCTGCGCCCTCCTCTGAGTGGCCATGCTTCCCCTGTGCACCGAGCGTGGCCGGGTGCCATCGGGAGGGTCAGTGGGTGGCAGTGCAGCGGTGGGGGAGGGGCTGCAGCTGTGCAGGTGCGGCTGGTACACAGGTTCCTGGAGACCTTTCACTCACAGGAACTGAAGAGGGGGTGAGCAGGTCCGGGGTGTGGGGTGTGGTCCCAGGGCTGAGCACGGCAGGGAGGGCCTCACCCATGTGACCCATGTGCACCCCCGGGGCCACAGCTAGACGCTCCAGAGTGGCCCTGACTCGGAAGCCCTGCCGTTCAGAGACAGCCTTCTCCCTGCCCATGTGCCCAAGTCCGAGCTCTGGGAGGAGCTGGGCTGGGTCCTGAGCTGCCCCGATCCCCCAGAACGCTGCCTTTCCTTGGCATCTCCGGGAACTCGAATCCGAGACCCTCAGATTTCCCCCAGGCAGGCGGGCGGGCGGCGAGGTGGAGGTGCAGGACCACGAGCCCGTGTGTGCGGGGAGGGCTTGGGGCCATCGGAGCCACCGGTGAGGAGACCCACGGCCCCCGTTGCAGTGCCTGGTGGGCCCCCGTTCCAGCTCCCTGCTGATGCAGGCCCCAGGGGCAGTGGTGAGGGCTGCAGTAGATGGGTTCCTGCCACCCACGTCGGGGTCCAGGCCGAGTCCCCAGTTCCTGGCTTAGGCCTGGCCCGGCTCCGGCTGTCGCGGGTACTTGAGGAGTGACCTGGTGAATGCAAGCGCTCACTCTCGAAAGCAAAAGAAAACAAAACGAGTGACATCAAAGGGGCTGGCTTGGACTGTAGTTTGGCCGAATCATTTCAACTCCCTAAAGCAGGTCCTTGTTTTCTGTACAGTAAGGGGCACATAAGAAAGAAAACTTGCTATTTCAGAAGCTCCTTGGCTCTGTGACTTGTAATCTAAGGATGGTAGAAGTACGGGGCCAGTACTGCGGCACAGGGGGTTAAGCTGCAGCCTGCAATGCCGCCCCCATGGGGTGCTGGGTTCAAGTCCCGGCTGCTCCTCTTCCGATCCAGCTCCCTGCTGATGGCCTGGGAAGGCAGTGTTAGATGGCCCAAGTGTTGGGCTCCTGCACTCACATGGGAGATTTGGATGGAGTTTCTGGCTCCTGGCTTCGGCCTAGCCAAGCCCTGGCCCTTGTAGGCATCTGGGGAGTGAACCAGCAGACAGAATACCTTTGTGTCTCCTCTCTATAATTCCGACCTTCCAAATAAGTAACTTTGTGTCAGAGCGGCTGTAGGTGAGCACGGTTGGGGAACACAGGCGAGAGGCAAGGCTTCCTTTCACTGAAGCTGAAGCAGAAGGTTGTGGGCGAAGCCCCAGGAGGAAGAAGCAGGGAGCTCTCGTGGTGGTTTTTTTCCCCTAAGATTTATTTATTTATGTGAAAGAGAGACGAGGCGAGGCAGAAAGAGGGAGGGAGAGAGGTTTTCATCTACTGGTTCACTGCACTGATGGTGGTAGTGGCCAGGGCTGGGCTAGACAGAACTCAGGAGCCTCGAACTCCATCTGGGTCTCCCACGCGGGTGCAGGGGCCCGAGCACTTGGGTCACTTTCCGCTGCTTTCCTAGGCCATTAGCAGGGAGCGGATCAGAAGTGGAGTAGCCGGGACCTGAACCAGTTCTGGTAAGGGATGCGGCGTCACGGGCGGCGGCTGCCGGTTGTCTGCTGTGAATGGCTCTCCATCCGTGTGCTCTGCCCCAGCACAGGCGTGCCTGTGAGAACCGCAGGTGTTACTGGCACTGTGGGGCCAGAAGGGAGAGGGGGCCGAGTGCACCCCAGGGGTGAAGTGTGTAGGGATCAGGATTGGGGATCACACAGTGACAAGGGACGCCAGGACAGTGCCAGCAGCCTCCTGGGGAGCCTGGGATCATCAGAGAGGTCTCGGGGCCACTGCAGTCCAGGGCGATGCACGGATCAGATGAACACCAGGCAGGTGTCAAGGACAGGGGTGGGAGGGTCCGCTGAGAGTGCAGGGAGAGCGAACCCCGCCCCTATGTCTCCACCTCCACGATCAGCATCCTTCTGGGGTGGTCTTTTTAAAGAGAACTGAGATTTGAGCTCCCCATTGATCACAGCCATTAGCATAATTATCTGATCAGTTTCTCAATTTACGATTTAGTCAGTTGAAACTTACAATTGAAACGGCATTGTGTCTCGTTGGGAGACAGAACGTTACAAAGTGGGCCCTGCACACAGCCAGGGGCTGTGAGCCACACACACTGTCTGGGAGTTGTGACGTGGCAGCAGCTGGGGACGGGCACCCGTGGACTCTGCCAGGCTCACGGCCTGGCCGCACCTTTGCTGGCCACCACGGCTCCTGAGCCCTGTGCAGCCGGGGCCTGGTGCGGCACCGTGGGAGGCTGGCAGGCAGGCTAAGGAGGCAGAGTCCCGGGCTGCGTCAGTTGCTGTGGCCGGAGGGGCGGAGCTGGTTCTGTTCAGACTTCTCCTGGGGTTTCCGCTCGCTTCCTTCTCTCAGTGGGCGGGGACGTGGTTTCACTGGGAGGCGTGAGCGTTCTCTCTCTCTCTCACGCCTCGGAGAGGCCTTGGCAGAGGGCAGGTTTGTCTGGGTGGCCTTGTGGTTGAGGCCACACCCGCACAGCTGGGGATTTGTGGAACTAAAAAGCTGGCCCGGGTGCTCCTGAAGACGCTACCTGCCGGTTCTTCTCTTTTCTTCCTTTTTTAGTTTATTTATTTATTTCAGAGGCAGAGTTGGGGGAGAGAGAACGAGAGAGGGAGACAGACAGGTTGGTCTCCCACCCACTGGTTCACTCCCCAGATGGCCACATCGCGGGAGCTGGGCTGACTGGAAGCCAGGAGCCAGGAGCTGCTTCCGGCTCCCCAACGTGGGTGCGGGGGCCCCAGCACTGGGCCATCTTGCGCTGCTTTCCCAGGCCACAGCAGAAGTGAGGCCTTTCGGGTCCGGGTCCGGGTCTGGGTCCGGCGGGGGAGACGAGCTGTCCCCTGAAGTTCAGTGGCTCCAGGAGCCCCGTGCCGGCCGCGGCTGCTGCCAGTCCCTGCCCGCGGAGCCCTGTCCCGCAGGTAGCTGACACCCCCAGCCTGTGCGCCACAGCCACCCACAGAAACCACACGCAGGGCTGCTACTCAGAACTTCACGGTAACCACTGCTTTGTGAGGCAAAACCAGTGGAATTTTGGGTACTTTCTGTAACATCGCAATCTTCGCGGGGGTTTCCAGCGCCGGGGTGCCGGCTGCCCGGCTGTCAGGCTGGCGTGTGCTGGGCCGAGGTGTGCGCTTGCGCTGGGTGCTTACCTGGGGCTGCGAGCCGCGCGGAGGCGACTGAGAGCTCGCTGGCCTCTGACCTTCGCCTCGCAGCTCTCCGACTACACCACACACTCATCCTGGGGCCCTCTGATTTCCTCTCCGTACAAAACCGAGGAGGAGGGCGGGGTGTTGGGGAAGCGGCCCTCTGGTCAGGTCCCGGCGCCACGCCGCGCGTGGGAGATGCCGGCAGCGTCCTGTCCACCGCCTGCCTGACCCGCTTACAAGTCTTCTCACAAGCACGTTTCTTTGTAAAATCATTGCTTTTCAAAGAGTATTTGTGTATTTGAAAGGCACAGTTACAGAGAGGGAGGCAGGGAGATCTTCCATCCACTGGTTCACTCCCCAGATGGCTTGAATGGCTAGGGCTGGACCAGGCCAAAGCCAGGAGCTGGAACTTTGTCTGGGTCTCCCACGTGGGTGCAGGGGCCCGAGTATCTGAGCCACCTGCTGCTGCTTTCCCAGGAGCATTAGCAAGGAGGTGGATCGGAAGTAGAGCAGTCAGGACTGGAACTGGTGCCCATGTGGGATGCCGGCACTGCAGGCAGGTGTCCAGCCCACTGCGCCACAGTACACATTTAAAAAAAATCTGTAGCAGCAATATGTTAGTAAAAACCACCTCTACACATGTCCCCATTGTTTGGGGGGTAAACTTCCTTCTGGACTGACACCCTCCTGCTCAGCCTTGGGATAACTGGAGACAGCTTCCGGCTGTGCCCCACTCCTGCCTCCTGCGGCCCACCCACAGCAAGATACCGGTTTCTAGAGCTCAGCTTTTCATGGGTTACTTTCTTCATTTTCTGTCAAGATCTTGACAGTTAGGCACAAGTGAAGCTTTGTTTAGTTGGCTGCTGCAAAGGCTGGGTCGTGGACTTCGATCCACCAACAGTGACTGCTTGTAATTTATGTTGGGAACACTCACACAGAGTGAAAGAGCAGGTGTGACAGACGTGAGCTCAAGCAATCTATCAGGAAGTACAACCTAACTTAAATAATTGCCTGAATGAGGAACAATGATTACAGAGCATGAACTGGGAAGAAAACCAAGTTATTGAATCATGTTTCTTTTTTTTTTTTTTAATTTTTTGACAGGCAGAGTGGACAGTGAAAGAGAGAGACAGAGAGAAAGGTCTTCCTTTTGCTGTTGGTTCACCCTCCAACGGCCGCCACGGCTGGCACGCTGCGGCCGGCGCACCGCGCTGATCCGATGGCAGGAGCCAGGAGCCAGGTGCTTCTCCTGGTCTCCCATGGGGTGCAGGGCCCAAGCACCTGGGCCATCCTCCATTGCCTTCCCGGGCCACAGCAGAGAGCTGGCCTGGAAGAGGGGCAACCGGGACAGAATCCGGCTCCCCGACCGAGACTAGAACCCGGTGTGCTGGTGCCGCAGGCAGAGGATTAGCCTAGTGAGCCACGGCGCCAGCCAAATCATGTTTCTAAAGGATGGAACTATAAGTTGGGTTTTGTGTGTATGTCGGGGAGGGGGAGCAAAGATGGGCAGTTCTGAGAAAGTGTGCACTGAGGAATGGCACTTGGGGCGGGGCTGGGGAACCTTTTCTCTGCCAGGGCTATTTGCATATTTATAGCAGCATTCGTGGGCCGCACAAAATCACCAGCCTAAAAGTTAGCCCACGTAAGGGCTGGCGTTGTGGTGTAGCAGGTAAAGCTGTCGCCTCTGCCACCCGCATCCCCTATGAATGCCGCTGAGGGTCCCGGCTGCTCCACTTCTGATCCAGATGTCTGCTGATGGCCCATGTGGGTGGCTCCCTGCCACCCTTGTGGGAGGCCTGGATGAAGCTCCTGGCTCTGGCCTGGCCCAGCACTGCCACTGTGGCCATGTGGGGTGAGAACCAGCAGATGGAAGCTTGCTCTCCCTGTTTCAAAATAAATATTTAAAAAATTATCCTGCTACAGGTTTATTGAACCTCAAGCCTCACCATGGTTGCCTTGGCAGGGCCAGACCATATGGTAGCGGGGGCCTGGGCCATGGGCTGGACGCTCTCCGGCGCTGATTAGAGCTTTAGGACCGCTGCAGACCAAGGGTGCGAGCTGCACCTCCAGGAACGAGAGGTTCACAACTGCATGACCTCAGGGGCCGCACGCTGCCACCACTGCTGGGGACATGGAGTGGCGTTCCCCAGGCCCTTTGACTGAACAGATGGCTTAGTGAAGAAAATGTGCAGGGGCCAGTGTTGTGGAGTAGCAGGTTAAGCCTCCACCTGCAATACTGGCACCCCATATGGGTGCCGGTACAAGACCCGGCTGCTCCATTTCCGATCCAGCTCCCTGCTAATGTGCCTGGGAAAGCAGTGGAAGATGGCCCAAGTGCTAGAAGTTCTGGGTTCCCAGCTTCAGTCTGGTCCAGCTCCAGCCGTGTGGCCATTTGGGGAGTGAAATAGCAGAAGATCTCCTGGCTTCTGGCTGCCCCCTCCCAATACAGATGTGAAAGCTAGAAACGTGAATGAGTGCTACCACCTCTGAATGAGCACAGCCAATGGCTTTCTCATTCCTGGGGCACAGCCTGACGCCACCGGTCCTTTGTCAGGGTGTCTGCAGGTGACTTGGCCTCTGATACTCAAGCCCCAAGTGGAGGAAGCACACACAGCCCCAGCAGCCTGAACGGAGGTCCTGGCCATGCTAGCCCGGTGTTCCTGGGGAATCCCAGGGGCAGGGGCTCCTGTCTGTGGGCAGTGCCTTCCAACTCATGTTCTTCTAAAGCTGGCAGAGCTCACAAAGACCCCTCTGCTGGCAGGCTTCCAGGGAAAGGTGTCACATCCTGAGCTGTGCATGGGATGGGCTCTGAGGGCAGCCGCCTGCTGGGCAGCGTGGAGAGCACAGGGCGGGGCAGGGTCAGGTCCCTGCTGGTGGCAGAGTGTCGGGGTGCAGGATGGAGACCACAGGGTGGGGCGGGGCCAGGTCCCTGCTGGTGGCAGTGCATGTCGGGGTGCAGCGTGGAGAGCACAGGACGGGGCGGGGCCAGATCCCTGCTGGTGGCAGTGTCGGGGTGCAGCGTGGAGAGCACAGGGTGGGGCGGGGCCAGATCCCTGCTGGTGGCAGTGTTGGGGTGCAGCGTGGAGAGCACAGGGTGGGGCGGGGCCAGGTCCCTGCTGGTGGCAGTGTCAGGGTGCAGCGTGGAGCCCACAGGGCGGGGCGGGGCCAGGTCCCTGCTGGTGGCAGAGTGTCGGGGTGCAGCGTGGAGAGCACAGGGTGGGGCAGGGTCAGGTCCCTGCTGGTGGCAGAGTGTCGGGGTGCAGCGTGGAGAGCACAGGGTGGGGCAGGGTCAGGTCCCTGCTGGTGGCAGAGTGTCGGGGTGCAGCGTGGAGAGCACAGGGCAGGGCGGGGCCAGGTCCCTGCTGGTGGGAGTCCATGTCGGGGTGCAGGATGGAGACCACAGGGCGGGGCGGGGCCAGGTCCCTGCTGGTGGCAGAGTGTCGGGGGATTTCAGGGCATCGTGCTGGGATTGCAGATGGAAGTGTGTCCATCTGGGACTTGCCTTATTATGGAAAAATTCTTAAGCGCCTCGCTGTGCTGACTGGAAAAGCATTCATTTAGTTTATAATTTATCAGATTTATAAAGTGGAGGCACTGGCAATGAAGCTGCTCATTCCACGGGAACTTGGTCGGGACCCAGTTCCCAACACGGTGGTAATGGTTCTCATTGTCGGTGTGTAGAGGAGTCAGTGTGGAAAAGGGCACCGAGCACGGCCCGCTCTGGCTCTGGGGCCAGCACAGGCTGAGCGGCAGCAGGTGTGGAGTGGGGCAGAGCCCGTTCCTGCCCGCAGCCAGATGAGCGAGGACTGCGCGGGCTCCGAGGCTCGCTCATGGTGCTCCGAGCCGCACAGGCAGCGTCCTCTAAGCATTTCCCGAGTTAACCTGGCGAGCAGCTGAGCAGAGAAAGCCTGGGGCTGGGCGCGAGGCACGCTGAGTGAGAGCCTGCAGCCGGTCGCGGTTTCTTATTTCGCGTAGTTTATTAAATAGTTTATATATGCATTTACAAACTGTACTCATTTCAGGACTCTGCTTTCAGTACATTTTAAAACTTCTGTGCAGAGATTCTCTTGTAAAATGAGATCCAGATACAAAACTGGGCAACAGATAGAAAAGTCTCCTTTCACACTTCTCATCCATCAAGCAATCAGGGTGGCGAAGAAACAAAACCCAAACGCGGCTTTCAGAGGAAGGGCACGTCGGTGTCCCGCTGTGAATTCTAACAGGGTGGTTCCTGTTTGCCCCTACACGGTTGCATATAGCGCTACTACTTCTAGCTACTGTGCTATGCTGCTTCGGCCTGCACTAGGTCACCTGCGAGCCATCCGTCACGCGGTTCTTCCTGCCGTGGTCAGAATTCACGCACGAGGTGACACGGACCGCTCCGCGCTGTGCATTCATCCCAAACATTGCATAGAAAGTTCCCTTAAAAAATTCTGTAACTTCCTCACAAGCTAAAGTAAGAGCCTCTAAACGGCTCTTTTATTTAAAGAAATAGATTAAATGATCTATTTAGAAGCCTAAAAGTATCTCTGAAACTAAAGTTGCTTTTCCTAAAATGAGCGCTGACTTTACAGTTCATGGGTGGGGCACGGCCCCCAAGGCCCTGGCGCCAGGAGCTGCAGCCTCCCTGGAGGACAGGGGCACGGCCCGCAGGCCCGGGGCCTGGGCTGCGTGTGCGTCTGGCAGCAGCAGACTGGACGCTTGACCGTTTGACAGAGAATGAACACACCAGCTTCAAAGACGTGACTCCCGGCAGGACACTCGGGAGTTACAAGTTCGTGGTGATTGCATAATTTGTATTGCACAGTTGTATAAAAAACATAAATACTGGCTATTCTAGCTTTAAATACAAAATACATGTCATATACTTTGAAATCTATGATCTGGTTTCAAGTGCAAATCAGGTGCTTTGTTTCGTCCTTCCAAAAAAGGCATGGTAGCGTTTTTGGCACAGATGACCGTCGTCCTGCCGACACGTGATTACGACACGTACCCCGGGCCCGGCGGGGCGCTCCTCCACCGAGGACCCACAGCTGCGCCGAGCCGCGCCGCGCCCGCTCAGGCCGGCTGCTGCGGGTTGACGTTCATGTGCGGAGGATGTCCTAGAAGACCGATTCTTTGTTTCTGCTTCCTCTGTTCTGTCATCTGGAAAGTTAAGAAGTTTCATCATTAGACACAGACACTTCCTGTGCGTCAGGCTGCACAGCACCGCGCGCTGACCTCTGTGGTTGGGGTTTATTCCGAAACCCACTTTCTACCGCGTCACTCACAACCCAGGGCGCGGCGGGGAATTCTGCCGCCCAGTCATGCGAGGGAGCTTTCATAAAGCAAACAGCACAGGATTCTGGCTTTCTGATGGGTTCCCAGGCCCAACAGTGCCGCCTGCTCCAGCGGGACCGGCACGCCCCTGGTCCCCAGTAACTGTGGATGTGCTGGTTAGAGGGAAAAATGAGCCAGACCCTGCAGGAGAGGGGACACAACCCCACTGCAGGGCAGAGGAGTCAAGGCCGTGGGTACAGCCAGGGCCTCCAGCCACACACCAGGCCCGGCTCCCCACACCCAGAGACGCAGACTCCACTCGGCCGGGCTGCCTCGGGGCACACTGGCTCCGCCACACTGAGCTCCTCCCTTCGCCCCTCGCGTCCGGCCTGGGAGTGAAAGCTGAGGGAAGAACTGGTGGCTGCAAGGGGTTAAGCTGCGACTCGCAGGTTTCTGGCTTCCTAAAATCAGAGGACTCAGAACGCAGCCGTGGGGATCCGGGAGACTTCGTTCCTGACGCCTCGGTCGCCCACTGTCTCCGAGTCTGGTTCCTCACCCACACCAGGGTGGGGGCCGTGCCCCGCTGGCTGCGGGCGGGAGTGAGTCACCAGACGCGTGGCAGCCTAGTGTTCACGTGGGCAACGCTGCCTGGACCGGGGAGGATGTGACACCCGCCCCATTGTCCCTTGGCAGAAAAGTGGTTCCCCGCCCCTGCCCACACAGGGAGGGGGACATGCACCCTCCCTCGGAGACGGGCACCGTGTTCCTGACCTCCCCGGCACAGGGCTGGCCGCGCAGCACGCGCTTCAGTGGGGTTCACGGGAGCCAATGTGTGCTGTGAAAGTCCCCCGGGCGTGTCTCAGTGCTCAGGGCAGAGCGGCAGCCGCTGCTGGGGGCTCCCCGGGAGAGGCGCTGCCTGCTGCAGCTCAGACGCGGTGTGCGGGATCCAGGCGCCGGGCAGAGGCGGGCTCCGTGCGTGCTCCGTGCGTGCGCCGTCCGCCGTGCTGACAAGTGCCAGGCAGGAGACACTGCTGGCCGAGAGCTTTTCCCTCATCAGCTCCCGGCCTGGCCAAGGCGACGCCAGGGTCTCTTCGTGTATTTTTAACACGTTTTCCAAACAGTCTTTGGGGCACTTGACCCTTGTTTTTGGATGAGAGAAGGCCTTGAAGACTCGGCACAGAGCACACAGGGCGGAGCCACCTGGCTGCTGCTGCGTCTGTCACCACAATGGCGGGCATCGAAGGGACAAATGAGAAGAAACTGGGCCAGCACTCAGGCGCATGGTCCTCTGGACAGTGCTCGTCAGCCAGTCACAATGACAAGGGGACCACCAGGATCTCAGACTGCAAAACCCCTGGACACAAGAGGGGACCCGAAGAAAGCCAGGCGACATTCCCATCCACACAGCTTGCCATCAGTTCCCTCTGCCTGTTCTCACACATGCGATGTGAACGCATCGTGTCAAGAGGCAGCATTAGCGTGTCATTCTTACCTGTATCAAAACACACGTGAGGAAGGACCAGCATCTCACGTCTCTCCAGACTTGCGATAGACAACTGACGCGACAGGAATATTCACCCTGCGCCTATAGCAACCCTGAGGTGCTGACACACAGACATTCTCGGCGCTGTGCAAGGTCCCATCTGGCCGAGGGGGACCGGCAGAAGGGGGACTCTAACCCTAGGTTGTGTACCTAGGGTTACTTCTCACATTCAGAACCGAGCCTGGACTGGCTGTTCCCGCCTGGGCTGCAGTCTAAGCCACCAGGACACCGGGTTTACAGTCAGAGGGGGCCAAGAACCGAGCGCATGCTCACCCAGGCCCCAGAACACACGAGGCGAGCGTCAGCTGGTGTCACAAGGGCGCGTCAGGTCCTGGGGCTCTGGCGTGTGTGCAGTCTGAGCAGTGTGCAAACGGGAACACAAGTGCTTGAACATGGACAGGAGGGGGTGATGGCCTGTCTGTCCCCGGCCACTGAGCTCCTGCACCACCTGCCGCCAGACTGCCACCTCCTCCCACACTCGGTGTGCTTCGTCAGTCCTGTCTCCCAAACTGAACACACGGCCCATCTCTGTACCCAGCACTGCCCCTGGAGTGGCTTCCACACAGGCACGTGAGACAGGAGGACTGAGGGCACCCAAAAAGGTACCAAGAGCTGGAACAAAGCCATTTAAACAGGACCATTCTAGTACCTTCACGGACCTCAGCCGTGTGCGACCACGTAAGCCAGTGCTGTGGTTTACTACAAGGCATCCTAAACAAAGAGCAGGGGAAAAGAAACAAGCATCATGAGGAAACAATGCAGGGATCTGAGAGTAAGCCCAGCCTGGACGGAGCTGTGGAAGCACACGTGCAGAACAGCCCGACCCTGGACCGTGAGAATGCCACGCCTGTGCCGTGGTCCGGTAGGTGGCACACGGCAGTCACCGTGTCCTCAGCGATGACACGGCCCTGACACTTGACCACCACCTTCAGCAGTCAACCACGACAGGCAGAGTAAACTCACGGAACCCAGCAGACGAAGACCAAAATCTGCACACGAGCGAGCCCCGACGGGGGCATCAGCAGCGCCTGCACCGTCACATGGGGCTGGGTGGGGTCTAAGGGGAGGAAAGGCGGGCGCGGGGAGAGGACAGCGGTCGCCCTGGTCCTGCTAACCCCTCGCCTCCACTCACTCCTCCAGCGAGGCTCCTTGTCTGCAAGGCGGGCGGCACCGCTGCCCGAGCGAATCACACCGTGAGGTCTCAGCCCTGTAGGCGAGGGCGGCCAGACTGCCCCAGCACCCCGGACCCAGAACTCTGTACTAAACTGGACACGCTTGGTTTCTGATTTCAACAGGAACAAGCCAGCAAAGACCTTCCGGGAGGGGGAGGGGGAAGGGGAGTGTGCAGGACGGAGCTCGGCTGCACTGGCACACGAGGGCTGCAGGCCTGCCCGCCGGGCGGCAGTCACAGCCCGCCTGCCTCGCTGCTCAGAGAGCTGAGCACTTCCTTCGCTCAGTGTCTGTGACGTGGAAGCTCGGGCACCCAGGCTGGACTCAGTTCTGTGGCCACAGTCTCACGGGGAGAAGGCAGCCGCAGCCTGCCAGGGGGTGGCACGGCAGGAGCGGGAGCAGACAGCCTGGGCGCGGGCCGCTCGGTCACGTGCATCACGTGTCACGTGTCACACAGCAGGGGCGCGGAGTAAGACACAGTAATCGGGGCGTCTTCCGTCATTCTGCGTCCCGCTGATTACTCATTGTCAGTGGGCTCAGAGCTGCGGGCAGCCCTCCTACCCCAGGCCTGGCTTTTCTCACTAGTCCGCTCCGGTGTGTACTGAGATGCAAGGAAGACCCCGAGACCTGACGGCATCCCGGGGCTGGACAGGAATCAGATTCACTATTACAGACACTCGGGGAGAACGGGCGTTGGCCTCCCACACCTGACACTCCAGGGCAGGCAGCAGGTGACTGCCCCTGTACTTGGGTCCCTGCTACCGCAAGGGAGACCTGCATCTGGTTTCTGGCTCCCGGCTCTTGGTGGCATTTGAGGAGTGAACCAGCATGAGGAAGATTTCTTGCCCCCTACTTTTCAAACTAACAAAAAATAATTATTTTAGAAAGAAAAAAAAAAAACACACGCATACACACTCAAGCCTGAGAAGCCCCTCCAAGAGTGGCTGGCTCTCAGGCGGTCCTGCGGGCTTCCTGGGTGCGGAGGAGTGAAGATGATGTAGGCGCACTGAGCAACTACCTCAGCCAGAAACTTGCCGGAGCCGGCCCGTGGGCAAGACGCCTCTGGCCGGCCTGGAGCCTGAGGTCCCGGGGCGCAGGGGCGGAGCGGACGGGGTCGCCTCTCCGGCCCCCCGGCAGGATGCGGGCGATGGCGGCACGCGGCTATGTGTACAGTCCGAGTGAAGGAGCGCACGTACCGCGCCCCCGCTCTGGTTTTGCTTCCAGTGAGGAGCCGTCCCCGGCAGCACCAGCAGGTGCATGGGGCCGCAGCGGGACGGGTTCGCGCCCTCACCCACCTGGTCTTTGAGCTCCGACAGCTGCCCCGAGAGGTTGCTGACCAGTCTCATGGTGGACTCCAGCTTCTCCTGCAGGCTGCGCAGCTCGTTCTGCTCGCCCTCCGAGTCGCTGCTGACCAGGGACATGGCTCGCATCCGTGGGAACCAGTCGAGGTTGCGTTCCTGTGGCCCACAGGGAGACAAACGCAGGGGCGTCACGGGGAGGCCGCGGCCGGCAGAACTGTGTGTCTGTACTTCCTCATGAGTATCTCTGCTGTCCAGCACGAGTCACGTGCTCTGCACTGGGCAGGTGGGGCTGCGTTCCAATAAAACTTTATTCACAAATACTGGCGCAGGTTGGGCATGGCCCCAGCCAGTTTGCTACTCTCTGTGATGCACAGGAGATGGTAACCTGTTTACAGCAAATCACAATTCCCTGTATTACAGTAAGGCCATTCAACTGTCTGGACTCCAGGCTGTGTACTACCGAACACAGCCATACGGAGAACCACTAGTGGACCAAAAAAAAAAAAAAAAAAAAAGAAAAACAGCACAGACAAGCCAAGCCACCTTGCGACTCCTCTCAGAGCAGTTGCCCCAAACCTCAGGGGCCCAGGAAGCAGGAGCCCAGCTCGGCTGAGCAACCAGAACACAACAGGGACTTGGTTCCCCTGCTTCCTGCATGGGCACCACTGACGAATGCGCATCGTGGCTGTGGGAGGAGAGGACATGGGCTGGGGAAAGCCGTGTGACTCTGCAGTTCACAGCACAGGCACTCTAGCACCTGGCCTTGCAAAGGGAGAACAGGTGTCCCCAGGTGACCCTGGTGTGGGTGGCAAGGGCGTGGAGGCCAGGTGGAAGAGGAGCAGAGGGGGAGGGCCCACAGGTGGGCCTGAGGACACACACAGCAGCCGGAGAACTCGGCTGTGGGTCAGTTCTGTCACATGCAAAAGGGGCCTCAACTGCCCAGAGTGTTAGCGAATTCACCAGAACCCGGCTCTCAACATCTTCCTTATGTTCATTTGCTGAGCAAGCCCTACATAAACACAGAACAGAGGTTTCCAGTGGTGCCCACCTGAGTGAGGTCCTCCAGAGATGCCGGGAAGCTCATGCCGGAGCCTATACCCGGCATTTTAATACCCTCAGCGCCCGGACTCTCTGGAACAAGCGACTGGCTGACTACAGAGGAAGACTGTCTCCCAGCCGATCCCCCCTTCGTTCACAGCGCGGGGGAAGTCAGGGAAGTCTGTGAAAACCAGGCCGCCTGCACTCCCAGCCACGTACTGCTCCTGTGCTGGGCTCTCTGGAGCAGACGAGCAGTGCAGACGGCGGCCCCAGCTCTGGGCCCAAGCGTCTGAGCCTGCACGCAGGAGGCCCCTGCGCCCTGCTTCCCCACGGGGGCTGCCCAGATGGGGCACGCGGCTGAAACCAGAAAGCTGCTTTTTAGAACGTTTAGTTAATAACAAACAGCTGCCAACATCCACGGTGAAGCCCACACGTCTTAGAGCAGGACATCACACTGAATCAAGTTTGGAGAAACAAGCGGAACACTGCCAAGAACCATCTTCCTTGCTGCAGGTCACCTTGGGCCCTGCGCTGACTGCACAGGAGACCCGCTCCAGGTGCCTGCCCGCAGGGTCTCCCTGGGTACCCAATACTGAAACGCTGGGGTAGGTGGCATCCTGCTGAAACCCTAAGCCCGGAACACAGCTCAACTGCACAGAAGGTTCAGCCTGCGAGGCTGCGCGGTCCCCGTGGCTGCACGCAGTGGGCAGTGCCAGTATTTTAATTAAATAATCACTCTGGGCTGTTGCATGACATCTCAGGTTACCACGGAGGGCCCAGCCGTTAAAGTTAATCGGCCATTCTAGCTCCTGCGCTCTCGTTTCCAGCTGCCTTTGCATCCTGAGCAGAAGGGCGAGCTCTGCGGCGGCGCAGGGTTCCTCGGTGCAGGGGATCGGCGCTCTGGAATCGAAGTGCTGGCCTCTCCCAACCGCTAGTATGGGAGCCGAGAGCACCCGAGTCCAGCTGGGCCCTGCTCAGCCAAGACCTGAGGACCAAGTGCGGGCTTGTGTGCGAGCTCCGGACTCCTGCTCACCGCCCGTGCAGTGCTGGGGAAGTGCACTTCCTCCCAGACAGTGTTTACACACGAATTCATCCTGGGTGAGTGTGCGTGGTCGTGGGCGGAGGAGGGGCACATCTGCGATGCATCTGCCAGCCCGGCTGCGGCTCCTCCGTGCCTGCTGCATACCAAGGGCCTCAGGCAGCGTCTGCGGGTCCGGTGCTCCCACAGCCCTGCCCGTGCGGGCGCTCCCTCCACCGCCGCTGACACTGAAGTGGCAGCAGGAAGCAGCTGGCCGCAAGTGCTGAGGTTCTGGTGAGCTCTTTTCTAGGTAAAGTTGGAAAAGTCCCCGCAGAGCAAACACGGGAGTTTTAGACATGGGGGCGGCACTGACCAGCCCGTACTGTGTCCTTGACTGGAAAGGGGAGGGGGTGTGAGGAGGGGGAGGAGGAAGTCGGACTGTGTGATGCAAATGCTAATCATTCTGAGAAGCGTTTTTTTCCCTTTCCTAGGTTCCACTGAAGAGCCTGTTCTGAGAAAGCCTCCAGAGCAAACGGCACCTCCGAGGCAGTGAGCTCAGGGCCAGGACCCTGCTGCCCCACACGGCGGGCTCAGCAGGGCGGCGACACTGCGAGCAGGCAGAGGCCAGAGCCTCAGGAAGGCAGGCAAGCTGGATGTCCCCAGGCCGCCTGCAATGCTCAGGTGACAGCAGTGAGCAGAGGGAGGGGGGCAGACGCGGCGCCCTGGGTCACCTGCTCCTGCCACCTGCAAGAACAAAGGGCAGACTCTTTCCAGCTCATTTTTCTAGGATCAGAGCAAAAAAATAAAAAATTAAAAAAAAACCCGGTAGCCTGAGCGGATGATGTTCACGGCGATACTTGTGTTCAGTGGCTCGAACTGCCACATCCTCTCTGCTCAACAGCCTCACACACCCGCCCAGGGACCAGGAGCGAGAGGGACACAGAGCTGGGGCCCTGAGGATTTTTATGACGAAACCCTTCCGGGTGACACTTCTCCCGCGTCCATCAGCACCAGAAGCGCGGGAGTTCAGACAGGAGGAGACGCAGGATTGGTCTGTCGGTGGCAACACACACCACAGCCACGCCGAAGGCGGCCCGCGGCCACCTGGGCAGCGTGAGGGAGGGGAGCACGGCCTAGGTCCTGCTCCAGAAATGCCGTCTGCTAAGTCGGAAACGGATCCCGCACCTCACATGTGTGGGTCAGCCCCGAGTGCAGAGCTCCGCAGACCCAACTCACACAGAGGATCCCCGCTTCTCACGAGCTCTGTGCATCTGTGCCACACTCACCACTGCCATCTGTCAGCACGATCCGCAGCGTCACATACTCGGAGCTGAGGCTGAGGACGGAGGGGCTGAGTCAGCCCGCTACCGTGCTCGCTGTGAGGGTCCGACGGGGGAGTGCTGCCCATAAACCGGAGAGCGCCATGCAGGAGGAGGAGGGACTGACTGATGGGAGGTTCATGGAATACGGAATTCAAGATGCTCATCTTGCTGCAGAAACTTTTTAGAAATCTGGGTGGCGTTTAGCTTAGCAGGTAAGATGCCGGTGAAGACACTCGTGTCCCACCTCCGAGTGCCTGGGTTCAACGCCCAGCTCCGCCTCCTGAGTCCCCGCTAACGCAGACCCCAGCAGACAGCACCGAAGGCTCAAGGACTTGGGCCCCTGCCACCACGCGGGAGATCCACATAGAGTTCCTGGCTCCTGGCTGCAGCCCCAGGCCAGCACTAGCTTTTGCTGGCATTTGGAGACTGAACCACTCGATGGTGGCTCTCTGTGCCGCTCTCTCTGCCTCTCAAAAGAAATAAAAATTAAAAATACATTTAGAAACTCTAAACAGATAAGAGGTGTTTGAAAAGTTCACAGCATGCATTTGATGAACAAAAGCTACGAATGGATGTCAAATAGTTTTCTGCAACAAAATAAACTTCACTGTCCATTCCATTTTTCGAGGGCTTCTCGAAGCACCTGTGTGCTATGAATCGCTGTCATCTGCGCCAGGTCACAGCGCTGGAGCACGGGCAGCCCCGTGGGCCACAGACTGGCTCCGATGTCAGCGCAAAGGGAGCTCCTTTCTTGCTTTGGATAAAACTTTAGACAGGGCCAGTACTGTGGCAGAGGGGTAAGTTTCCACCTGTGATGCCGCATCCCGTATCAGCACTGGTTCGGGTCTAGGCTGCTCTACTTCGAATCAAGCTCCCTAATGCTCCTGGGGAAGCGGCAGATGACTGCCCGAGTGTGTGGGGCCCTGCCACTCACATGAGACACCTGGATAGAGTTCCAGGCGCCTGGCTTCAGCCTGGTCCAGCCCTGGCCATTGTGGCCACGTGGAGGAGCAAACCAGCCAGTGGATCATCTCCATTGTCTCCTTCTCTCTAACTGTCTGCAACTGCCTTTCAAATAAATAAATCTTTAAAAAAATTCTAGCAGGGTGAATTTTTGGCACAGTAGTTCAAGATGTTGCTTGAGGCACTGGCATCCCCCACTGGAGGGCCTGGGTTCAAGTGCCAGCTCCACTCCCGATTCCAGCTTCCTGCTAACACTGGGAGGTGGCCGGTGATGGTTCCAAGTACCAGGGTTATCTGTCACCCACATGGGAGACTCAGACGGAGTTCCTGGCTCCTAGCTTCTGCCTGGCCCAGCCCCCGCTGTCGTGCATATCTGGGAGTGAACCGGACATGGGGGAATCCCTGTCTCCCCTTCTGTCTTTGAAATAAAAAATTAAATTTTTTTTCAGAGCTACTGATTTCTCTTTTACCGACTTCGCCAGGTAAAGGTTGTTGAGCTGCTAAGCTCTGGGCAGTGTGACCCAGTAGGCTGCGTTATAAAACCTCCCGCTGGGCTGGGCTGGGCAGTTACCCTTCCCAGACACGGTTTGTTCAAAGACAGGCTCCCGTCAGCACAGAGAACCACACCCATTTCTGATGAAATCCCTGGGCAGAGCCACCTACAGGATCACTCTCTTCAAGTCCTTCTGGGGCCACAGGTGCAACCGTGAGAAAGCCGGGCTCGCTTTGGGAGTGGCCGGCAGGGTCTTGGGCACCTGGGGCTGACAGGCTGGAGATACCAGATGTTGGGGGTGGGGGAAGCTGCCCTCCAGAGGGTCCAGAGTCGGGCCCGAGCAGCTAAGATCAGTAACCAAGAACCAGGCTAAGTCACCCTTCTCCCAAATCAGCATCCAAGCCATCTTGTGACATTCTGCTTAGGCAACACCACTGTCTTCACTCAGCTGAGGGCACAGAAACCTCCATCATGTTCTCATGGCTATGGGGCTGTCGCCATTTCGAGTGGTGCTCTCCTGTTCCCTTCTGGACCCTGTCAGTCCGAACTCTGATCTCTTACTTTTATATAGTATCCACTGTTTATCTGAGGCCTCCACAGCTTTCCAAGTTCTCTGTTGCTATTCCTGGGAAAAGTACTGTCTGACCACAGCCCCACACCCACTAGCTGCACAAAAAGGCCGGCGTGTACATGACAGGGTCCCGCTAAGCTGTGCCAGGTGAGGGCTCAGTCTCTGGCAGACTTCCGGACTGAAGCGGCTCTGCTCGAAGTCACCACCGCTGTGCCTGGCTGGGGGGGCCGCATGGCTTCATGTCCTTGTTAATCCAGTTCCTCGGTCCCTTCCAAGTCTCTTCCCACGCCTGCCCCTTGCACGCTGGCCCACACAGGTCTGCCTGCCCCTCTCCCTCTCTTCCCTAGTGCACCTACACAAACTCCCGGCGCCATGTGGCAAGTTGCTTCGCGGCATCCGAGAACTACAGATAGCATCAGGGACCTGGTTCATTTTACAGGTGGTAAAACTGAGGCCTGGAGGAGATAGGTTTTGTGCAAAGTGAGAAACCTCAGTGTCTGGCCCAACCCTGACACCTTCCACTGCAGTGACTACACTACCCCCAACTGTGCTGTCCTCTCCCGGTCCCGGTGTGCCCGGGACGTGCCAGCAGGCTGCACTCAAAGACGTGCGCTTCAAGGCAGGCAGCTACGGGGACGTGCTTCATGGCTGGCCAGTCAGGGCGGGAGCGTGCGCCAGGTAAGAGCGTTTTCACGGCTACACTTGTCAGCAGCAAGTGACACCACAGCCTAGCCCCGTCCGTCTCGGCCAACGCTAGCCCCAACAGGAAACAAAGGAGTTACGTAAGGCAAAGGACTTAAAACTGTCACCGGGGGTGTGGCACTGTAGGGCAAATGGGACAGGCCCGTTGGGGAGGGGGTAGCGGAGGGGGAGCTGCTCAGACATGCTGAGTTGGCAGAAATGTGTGTGCACGCAGCTGTGTTACATGAGGGCACTTCCGACAGCTCCTGGAACAAGAACAGAATGCACATTTTCCAAGATGTGCACACACAGGTGACACTTAGCATCTAGCCCCCTGCCCGACCCGGTGAACTAAGCAGTGGGGAGAACTGGTTCCCAGCAGCGTGGCCCCCTCAGGTGGTACCTGACACCTGCTGTGCCCAACCTTGCATCCCAAGGCCAAGGTCTCCAGGGTCAGACTTGGGCAGCCCTGGTTTCCTGGGCGCTGCTTTGCCATACAAGCTCTGCTTGGCAACCCCAGCCCCTCCGCACCCTCCAGGAAGAGCACAATGTGCCAGGGGCTTCCAGACAGGAAGTGGGCGCAGGCTGAGCAGACTGCTTTCCCTGGACGCCGGACGGTGAGAACAGGCGGGGAAGCTGGGGCTGCGTGGTGCAGCCGCCACCTCGGAGTGCCAGCTCAGGAGCACAGGGCAGGCTGAGAGCTCACTGGCCATGAAGCCAGCAAGTCCGGTGGTGCTGACGCACCGTTTCCACGACCCAGAAGCCAACGCCAGCTCCCTCTTCACGCCTCCCTCCCTCGGGCCGCATTCTGGGGATCGGGTTTACAGGGCGGCACAGCCTGTATCCTGTCCCCCATGGAGGGCTGTCGGGAGCCCGAGTGACCTTTACCAGACACCCCTGGACTCCAGGGTTCGGCAGGAAAGCTGCTGGTACAGCAGTGACAGCACTGTCACAGCGAGAGCCTCGGCCCAGGAGCCGCCAGCGCACTCCCTCCTTGCCGCAGCCTCACCAGAAGCCTGGGGCGAAGTCTGTGCCCGTCACTGCCCACCTGCAAAAGGCACAGGGTGCCCACTCACCTCGCCGACTGCCAGGCCCTGCCCATCTACCTGCCAGGCAACAGGGACACCTCGGGCGCAGGGAAGGTCAGGGGTGCCTCGCTCTCTCTTCTGCAGCCCAAGTCTCGTCTGGCAGGGACTCTCATTTCCAACGTCCTTGAGCTCACGACGGCTGCGTCTCCTGGCTCAGTTCCTCGCTCAGCCAGCCCTGCTCCCGGCACCCCAGGGCCTCGATCCCGTCTGACTGTGGGCCACAGGAATCTGGGGCCTCCCTTGCTGCCCAGAGCCCCTCTCCCTGGGCCCATCACCGGGCCGCCGAGCTCCGCAGGCAGAAAGCTGCGCGTCTGTGGCTGTGCAGCACACCCGGCTCTCCTGGCCGTCAGAGGGGCGAGGCTGCCACGAGCTCCCCTTTCCAAGAGGGAGGTGGTTCAGCTCCCAGTCTGGCCTCTGTGAACGGCACTGGCCAACTCCACGGAGAGGCCGAGCCAAGGGCTGGGGCCAGGGTCCCTTGCGCCTGGTGCCCCTCATGTCCTGTACTTGGGGACTATGCCCGGGAGAGGTCTCCAGTGCTTTCTGGTGCAGACTCCTGACTGCCAGGAACGCACTGGGCACACAGGGGTGCAGGACCTGGGCTCCCCTCTCTTGGTCTGGACAATCACTCCTCTGCTTTCACTTCCCCGTACGGCTCAGGCGCACAAAGAACGCAGCACGGTGGAGAACCTCCCGCAGGGGCCAGCGCCGCGGTGCAGGGTTAAAGCTGCTGCCTGCAGCACGGCTGTCCCATGGTGGAGCACAGGTTCCAGTCCTGGCTGCTCAGCTTCCAATCCGGCCACCCTGCCAATGCGCCTGGGAAAATGGTGGGAGATGGGCCGAGTGGCCTATGCAGGGAAGCTGGATGGAGTTCTGGGCTCCTGGCTTTGGCCTTGTCCAGCGTTAGCTGCTGTGACCATTCTGGACCTGGCCCAGTGGTTGGAAGATCTCTGTGTCACTTGATCTTCCAAGAAAATAATTTTTTAAAAGATGACCTCCCATAGGGTACTGTGTATATGTGTGGGAAGGCAGAGGGAGAGGGAGAGAGGAAGAGGAAGGGAGACAGGGCTGTCTCCCAGCTGTGAGAGTCGGCAGAAGCCTGCAGGGTGACGGCTGACCCTGCTGTCCGAGCCGGGAGCTGCTCTGTCGTGATGAGTCACAGGGCTGTGGAGCTGCTATCTGGCTAAGGCTCTGCTGAGTCCCTTGCCCTGTGACAGACAGCCGCTCCCTCTCCCGCAGTCTGGCGGGCAGAGACAGGCCGCCCGTGTCAGGCTTAGGTGAGGGCCCAGCAGTTACCTGACTTCAGCAACCTCAGGTGAACAGGCATTCACGAGCCACTCTCAGGAGCGCTCACGCCCTTTCCACCACCCTCTGCAGCATGAGGAGACTTCGCAACGGCTGCTGCATAATGCAACTCAGAGATGTTTATTTTGGTCAGAAAATGTTTGAAATTCATGCGTACGAGGTCTTCAGGCAGCTGATGGAAATGCATATTGAGAAAAAACCATGCATGGGTTTAAATCATTTTTTGCACCAAAATACACATCTTTTAATTCCACTTCTCGTGCACTTTTAGGAGTGGCGCTGTGCTGGGGGCAGAGCTGAGAACGAAACCCTCATCCACCAGGATTCAACACCTCGCCACGGGGCTGTCCTGCTGATTTCCAGCTTAGCTCTTCCCTCTGCTCCCTGCCCCGTGCGGCCTTTCTCAGCTGACCTCCTCCACAGTCAGCAGCTCCAGCACTGCTGGGGGGGGGGTGGGGGCGAGGGGATGAGCCAGCCTGGTCAGAAAAGCCAGATGCAGCCGGACCAGTGGCCGCAGCGTGTGACAGGGAGGGCTGCGAGTGCCTCCACGGAGGCCACCCTGCTGGCGGCCACACCTGCACGTGTGGTCAGGCTCTGACGCAGCCCCTCTGCTCCGGCTGTGTGGCCTGTATGACCTGTTGGTATGAATGCCGAGAGCGCTGCCAACTATACTGCAGTGACAGCTAAGGGGATTATTCCACACGGAGAACCTGAACACAACCTCTTACCAGCTAACATCCAGTCAGCTCAGCCTGCTCCTTCTAAAACTGCATGCTGGTGCACTCTCGGCTGCTCGGCCCCTACGGTGCAGTAGGCTCTCCCCCCGTCTTACCCTCCGTGTGAGCAGTTGGTGAACGTGCTGTCCCAGCAAAGACAAGCCATGGAGCAGCCTGAACTCCCGGGGGCCTGCAGTGTGGGCGGCCAGCCGTCTACCCGATCCCCTGCCTTATGTGTGTCGTTTCAGACTCAGGGCAGCGAGGCAGAAGTCCATGGGCTGGAAATGAAGTCTGTATTTCGTTCGCCAAAGAGAGGCCTTAGGTTTCAGTTACCAATTCATCTTCAGCAGCCTCCCCTTTCAGTTTCCCGAGTTTGTAGCTTTTGAGGACGACAGCCTCCTGCCCTGGACCTGCACAGCTGCGCCCTTGCTCTGGCCTGCACCGCGCCCCTGCTGGTGCGGTGTCCAAACCCTCAGCACTCAGGATCAATTTCCTACGTATTCACACAAATACATCCCTTTAAGTTGTCATCTACAGCAGGAGAAATGCAGCCAAACAGTGCTAAAATCCCTCAAAAAAGGGCTGAGCGACACATCCATTACTGTGAAAGTGTACGTGCCTATCAAGGTTGAGCGACGCATGCTCACTGCAAAAGGCTATCAGCAAAACTCCGACAGCACCAAGATCCAAGTCCCTGCGGGAAAAGGAGGGGGTTTTCTCCTGAAAGCCGGGGTCAGGCGTGGTCAGCCGACAGTGACAGTGCCCTGGGAGCGCAGCCGGCTGGGGCCTGAATGAGCAGCGCGAGGCTGCGCCCGTCCTGTGTCCAGTGTCCTCCCGGCACTCTACATTATAGTTCCTCTGGCCTGCGAGTCCCAGCACCGCCCGCCAGCAGGTGCCTGGGCCAAGGCACAGAGCTGCCAGGGACCCAAGTGTAATCTCACGATATCCGCGACCGTTCGGCTGTGATCCGCTGAACGCAGACTCCCGCTCCCAAAACCGAGTGAGGCCATAACTGGGCCATGAAAGCAAAACAAAACCTGTGGCTGGACTTTACAAGAATCTGCGACCAACTCAACAGAGAAAGAACTGTAACCTCAAAAGTTAAGGTCACCGAAAGATTTATAGTTTCGAGAGAGGAAGACAGAGGGATTTTCCACAGGAGGAAGTTCTTAGGGTTGAGATGGCCATCTCATGTCTGAGGGCCTGGGCCTCTCGTGGTCCTGGAGCTACAGGAAACGCCACCGCTGCCAAGGCCACTGCCAGGCCCCGGCTGGCTGCACCTGCACCCAGCCCAGCACCTCTTGGCGACCTTGCTCCTCTCCAGATGGCAGGACTACCCACTGCAATGGAAATGCTATGCAAACACCTGCCTGCAGGTGCTCAGGGAACAATGAGGAGGAAGGAAGTCTGTTCCTGTTCAGCACATGGTTTTGCTCAGAGTATTCTCAATCCACGACTGGACTCCAGTACGTTTTACCCACCAGGTCTCACTCGTGGCTCTCACGTGTCCCACCCACGAGTGTGCACATGGGGCATTTGGGTCAGCAACATCCCATCTGCCCAGGTTGACGGGCCAGGAGGGAGCAGGGCTGAACCTCACACTTCACACTGGTGGGCACCAGGCTGGCTTCCCAGAGATGTCCCACCTCCCGTGAAAGCAGAGCGTAGAGGAGACTGCACGTTCTGTGGGGTCTGCACAGACAGCAGCCACCGCACCCACAGCAGGGCCCGAGGGGTTCTTGGGAGTTCCTTCAGGGCCGGCGAGAAACACACCATCTCCAGCGGGAGAGAGAAGAGCTGTCACCACGGCGGCAGGACAGCTCCAGAAGGAACCAGGGAGAGTGTGTGTGCCAGCACTGCCCACCTGGGGCACGGGTACAGGCAGGCCCCTCCCTCCACAGAACGATGGCTGGACTTGCACCTGCAGAAGCGGTGGGTGGGAGGTCTCCCCCTTGGCAAGAAGGCCCGGGAGACCCGGCCGCTCTGCCTGTTTCCCAGGGGCACTCCAGGCAGGGTCCAAGTCGAGCTCCGCCGCAGCTCTGTGGACCCCTGGGGCTCTGGCCCTGCTGCAGGAGTCAGATGAGCACCCAAGCCCCTCCCTGCCCCCCTGTGGGTGGCACTCTCTTTAGGCACCTGGTAGGGACTCCTGTGGCTCCAGGCCTAGATGCCTGCGACTACCCTCCATGTCCTTTCTTGGGTTCCTCTTGTGCGGATTTAACCAACCGTGGATGGAGGATATTTTTAACAAACTGTGTACTGAACAGGAGCAGACTGTTCCCTCGCAGGGCAGCGTCTAACAGCTCTGTGCATGGCGCTCAGGCTGCACTGCGCACCACAAGTCACCAAGAGTGTTTACGGCCCAAGGGAGCCTGCGCATGGGTGAACTGCAAATGCTTTGCCACTATGCTAAGGCTCACGCAGCCTGCACGCTGGTATCACAGGATCCTGGACGAGTCCTGGCAAGGGTCACGCCCTGCTTCTGGCTGGGCGGAGTTGTGTGTCACGCTTCCCTGAGCTGCTTGGCAACTGTGACATTCAGAGTTCAGAATACGCTACTGGTTTGGGGCTTTCTCTTAGTAAGTCTCAGACAATTGGTGAATGAGGCCGATGGGGAAGGACAGGGTGCTGGTGGCCTGGCTGGGTCCGGGGCAGGACACAGGTCACCGGGTCCGTAATCCTCATCAGTGACCACTCACAGGACTTCCTGTAGTCTCTGTGACCCACAGAGTGGCCGGGCTGTGACTGCACAGCCAGGCACTAACCTGGCACCAGGGGACATGCAGAGGCAGGAAGGGCCCCAGGACTGCCACGGGCGCCTGTGACAACCAGGGGCCCAGATCAGCAGCACAGCTCCCAGGGCCTGAGTCCTGGCGTCAGCCCCGCTCCCTGGCTCAGCCCTGCCAAGCTGCTCCCAGCGGCCATCTCATTGCAGACGGCATCTCTGTCTCCCCTCCGCTGCTCTCAGGCTCCGTGTCGTCACCTCCCCCTTCCGCCCCCTTGCGAGTCAGTCAGGTGCACGCTCTCTTCTTTCTCTGGTCCCTACCTGGTCCTAATGGCGGCTACAGGACTGGACGGCAAAGAATTTCAGAAGCAGAAGAGGACTGAACACACAGACAGAGTCAGGACGACTTCTACGCTCGCACCTAACGGGCCTGGCTGCTAATCCCTCTGGCTGCAGCCTTACTTCTCAAAGGGGATGCAGGCACCCACGGCTGCTGCAGACTCTGAGCCAGGATGTGAATTTTCACAAGGCTCCCGGATGACCCACACAGCTGCTAACAGCTGAGTCGCACACAACCAGACGGGGGCCCGGCTGACAACGGGACTGCAGGCAGGGCATGAGACGCACTCCTGCACCTGGCACGTGAATGGCGACACTTACAGGAACACACCTGGCCTCAGGGAGCACGGCAGGACAAGCCTGGAGAGACTCTCCTGGGCATGGACCTGCGGAAGGGCTGGCTCGGGGAAGCCTGACGAGCACTCCCGTCCAGGGCAGCAGGAGGAAGCGGAGGCAGTGAATCACCGCGGCCTTCTTGGAAGCTCACGCCCACCTTGCCCAGGGTGCGCTGGTGCTCATGCCTCCCACTGCATCACGTGCAAGGAACTCAGAGGCACCCGGTCTGGGACGTGCCAGCACACGCTGGCTGCCTTCCCAGAACCCCAGGCGAGGGGCTGGCAGCCCGCAGGCACCCCGCCCCCCAACAGGAAGATGAAGTGGGACTTGGCTCCTCCAGCACAGGGTCTCTTCCTAGGAGTCACAAAGTGCCTGTGGGACGCATGGTGGAGGCCACGCTGACCAATGCTGGGGGAGGCCAACTCGCACCTGCGTTGGTAGACACTGGAGTGCTCCTTGCAGAACAGCGCGGGGGCGTCAGGAGGAGAAATGCAGCCTGGCCTGAGGAGGGCAGGTGGCTTCCTCCAGGCCCTGCTCATGCTCCAGGGCGGAGCACCCGGAGGTCAGGGGGCAGTACCACCCCCTGGGAAGGGCCTGTTTCCACCTTGAAGCTGCCCTCGGCGCCGGGACCACGCTCTGAGCCGAGCAGAAATGGCAGTGCCCACACCTGCGCCGGGTGGTTGCTCCCACTCACCTTGATCATCTCGGCCACGTAGCTCTCGGGCCCCGTGTACTCGGTGGAGTCCTTCACCTTCACCAGGACGATGAAGCACAGGTAGTGCCACATGTTGTGCTCCTCTTTGATGTGCTCCTCGAAAGTGACCGTCTTATTGTCAAACTTGTCTCTTTCCAGGCCTAAAGACACACAAAACCCGAGGCCCCACGTGAGCAGCCCGGGCACAGAAACCATGCCCTCGGCACCGCCCCCAGGAGGCGGCCACGGTCTCCCTCCCGCTTTACAACCACGTGGGCTCTGCTGGCCTCACAAACGCATCCCTGTCCGCACGGCGCCATGACAACAGGCAAGTCCGTTTGGCTGGAGGCCGACTCCCACCTCTGCCACTCACCAGGTGCTGCGTCACCCCTGTCTGCCTCAGTTGTCAGCCAGTGAGAAGCCTGCCACCTGGCAGGCAACCAGAGAAGGCCGGCTCCCCACTCCTGCTGCCCGCCCAGACAGACGCGGGGAACGCCTGGGACTCTACCTGGCGGGTTTATCTCTTGCAGAGGCCTGCTGAGCGACCCTGAAGTGAGTTCCCACCCTCTCTAGGACCGAGCAAGCACACAGACATAGCGTGGATAACACACACAGACTCCTCCCCTCCTGAGAGGCGCACGGCAGCACGTCAGGGACTGGCGCTGGAGCCATCGACATGAACTCACCTTGTCCACACGCACACACAGATACAACGTTAACACAGGTGTGTGTGAACACACACACACATGCACACACAGGCCTCTGCCCCCGGCTGGGGCCCTCGCAAGCCCTGGCGGTGCCGGCATACCTGGCACCGAGGTCCCAGGCGGGCTGGGTCACCAAAGGTGAGAGGAGAGTCTGGGCTGGGACTGTCTTGGCCCAAAAAGCAAGCAAGTCACAGAAAATGACGGTGGCAGGACGTGAGATGGAGGGGCTCTCACGGCCATACTGAGTGTGGTCTGAGACAACAAATTACGTCAGCACTGGATCAGAACCAACGAAATAAAGCAGAATCCCGTGAGTCCATGCTGTTACAAATGCAAACAACGACGTTTTTCCTTAAAATAAAAAGCCAGCTAACAAATGCAGGAGGAACAATGCGCCATAAGCATCGTTAGTCGACAGCCGAGTCACAGATGGATGCCGACTGCAGCGAGCAAGTTCAGCACTGGCAACAGCAAGCGTTTGGGGCGCCCACAGATCCCTCTCCCCACCCCAAGTCACGTCCCAGTGCAGGCCTGGCGTCAGACCCTCCCCAAGGTGGCATCACCAGGTGTGAGGTGGGCTGGCGTCCCGGGCCTCTCCACAGAACGCACAACAGGCCCAGCGCATTCCTACAGGAAACACTCTGCCCTCTGCCACCACGAGCAAACTCCAATGCGCCCAACATCAGGGCACAGCGCAGCCCCTGAGCTCGCCCCCGTGCCCATGGGGGCTGTGAGAGGACGGCTGGGTGAGGGAGACGTGGGAGTGAGGCCTGCGGCTCAGACGCTAGTCCCGAGCCCGTGTCAGTTTCCCGGCGGCGACAGCTGCACTGTGCACACGTGAGAAGATGTAAACGGCGTCATGTGAGCCGCTCACACTCAGACTGCTCAGACACACAGAGCACGGGCACGACAAAGCCAAGACGCCAGGGCCGGAGTCCGGGGAGCCGAGGGCGCGGGCACAGACGCCTCACGCTGCCCCCGCCTGCCCTGCAACCTGAAATCCCCAGCAGAATGCTTGGAAAGCTTTCACAGGGGCCAAAGAGGACAGGATTTAAGTCTGGAAGTGGAAAATGCTCATCTGAAAATGCACACACCAAGAAGGAACTCCTCCATGTACTGACTACTTCCTGAGTAATCCTGAAATGACCACCTGGTGCCTAGCTCGCCACCCAGCTGGCCTGCGTCTACTTGCACGCTGGCATTCCAGGTGACCACGGTTGTTCCTGTAGCTCTATGCTACGACTGTTAGTAAGTTCTCTGGCCCTAATTCTCACGAGAATGCGAAGTGTCTCTTACTGCACCTGTGCTACAGGTGAGGAAAACGGTCAGAGAAGGCAAGTGACAGACCTGCGGCCACGTGGCCACGCAGGGCGGAAGCCGTCAGGACCCGGGGCTGCTGCCTGAGCACCAGCTCTCAACTCTACAACCAGCTTCGGGGCCTCATCTTGTCCATGCAGGCCTGATGCGCAGGCCAGGGCTGGAGGAGAGCTCGCCCCTGTAGTTCTCTGAGAACGGGGCAAGGCACGCTCAGGCTGCCCACCGGCGGGCCGGCCGGCCTGCGAGGCACTGGTTCTGAACTTGTGTGGTCACGTCGCTCCTGAGAGCAAGCTGCCCAGAGCCGTCAGCCCTGCCAGAGCAGAGGCGATGGCCTACTGCGTGCCAGGCAGGGACGGGAGGGGTGGGAGCAGCAGCACGCACACACTGACCGCAGATGAAGCAGGTGGTCTTCAAGATCTCCTCTTTCTTCTGCTTCTCGCTCCTCAGGTCGGCAAAGGTGTCAATGATGACCCCGAAAATCAGGTTGAGGACGATGATGATGACCATGAAGAAGAACAGGAGGTCGTAGATCACTCTCGCGGCAAAGAGGGGCTCCTGGGAGGGCGAGGGGGGGTATGCGCTGGGGGGGGCACCCTCACGCCTGCCCACCCCAGGGCACCACTGTCAACACAGACGGGTTTTAGAGCAGGCGACACATTGAAAACGGTCTCAGTGCCTCTTTTCACACCTCGGCCTGCATTTGAACTCCCCAGGTGCACAGGACTCACCTGGGAGGACCGTAGAAATGGGGTCGCCCCGAAGGGCCACGAAGTCTGCAGCCACCCCCCACCCCGCCCCACCCCGCCGCCCTGTGTGGACTGCACCTGGTGCAGGGACAGGAGAAGCCCCGACCTGCAGGTTCCACCAGCCCCTGTGTCTGTCAGCCCCTGCTGGCCCCACCCCGCCCTCCCCTGGGGCCGAGGATACCTCTTTGGACGGCTTCCTGAGCACGTCGCCCACGCCGCCCCCACTCCGCAGCCCGTGGCTCAGCACAGTGACGATGCACATCAGCAGCGTCTCGCACGTGTGCTCCTCGTCCTGCTCCGTCTCCCCGACGGGGATGAGCTCTGCAACACGGCAGTCACGGCTCAGAGGCGGCAAGGACACCCCCACGTGCCGCAGGACTGCGGGCCGGGCCGGAAGCACCCCCCACCTCCCCGCGCGCCATCACCAGCTGCCTGCCAGGCCCAGGGTCAAACGTCTCCCTTGAAAGCAAGGCCGCCTGAGGCCATTCTGTTCGCACCACTGCCTCCCGAGCCTGGGAAGTGCTGCCCTCCCTTGTGCGCTCCAAGACGCCGCCTGTCTCCTCGGGGTCCTCAGTTCTCATCCCAGCTACGGACGAAGCCTTCGGATACGCTGCTGCCTGCACCTGCAACTCCACCTTCCTCCTTGGCCATGGCTCCTCCGCTTCAGCTTAGGTGACACCAGGGTGACCCTTCCCCCGCACACACTGCCAGTCGCAGCCGGCAGCTTCCTCCCGGGAGTCCCTGTTTGCCCAGCTGCCTCCCTCATCACTGTGTGGACAGGACGCCACAGCCGCAGGCAAGAGCGGGCCTCACCGAACACAGGAACGACCCACTGAGCAGCTGCTAGCTACCTCCCCCCCCCCCCCGCCCCCCTTCTTGCTCCCGGCTGGATGCTGCTCTTATCTGCTTCTAGCACCGCCTGCTCATCTAAGAGGGGGCCACGCGGGAGGTCCTACCTTCCCCGGGCTCCAGGGAGGAGCAGTTGCCCCCTGTCTCCACCCGACACACGTCAGAGTACAGGAAGTCGCTCGCCAGGCTCTCGCCGGACTCTGGGAGGGAGAAGCAAATGGCAGGTGATGGCAGCCTGGCGCGCATGGCTAGCATGTGTGAAGCACCTAGTTCACGGCTGATGAGACAACTCTTCACACAAACACGGAAGCCCACAGCAGAGGGGTGACGTACACTTCCCCACAGTGACGTGTCACTTAAGCCTGCCAGAAATACTGCACTTCATGGCACCTCTCCAGCTTGCAAGACAACCGCGGCTGACGGCACAGACCCCAGCAGGACCGACACTAGGTGCGTGAGGAGCAGTGGCATCGCTGGGCCCTGTACAGCGTCCTGGCCCAGCCCAGTTCGGATCCCAAGTCTAACCTGGCATCAACCTGGCGGTTCGAGTTTACAGGCCGTGACCGCCTCTGGGAGGGGGACACAGAGCCTGCCTGGCTCAGCCCGCCATGCCCCGTGCTTTCTCCAGACTCAGATGTCAGATGCAGAGCCGGGAGCACTTCCCTGGGGAGTGCCAGCGGTCCTAACCACCCCTCGGGGCTCCAGCATCTTCTGCTCGTGCTCTGTGTACACATGGCAGAAGCTCACGGTAAAACCTGTACCTGTAATCAAGCCCCAGAGACAGCACTGCCAGCAATTTGGGATATATTCATTCATATTTTTAAAGATGTGTTAATTTCAAAGAGTGACAGAGAATTTGAAAAAGCCATATATATATATATATATATAGAGAGAGAGAGAGAGAGAGAGAAAGAAAGAGAAAGGGGGGGGGGGGAGAGGGGCAGGCAGGCACATAAACATACAGGACAGAGAAAAAGGGATCTGTCATTGCTGGTTCACTCCCCAAACAGCCGCAATACCCAGGTCTGGGCCAGGTCAAGGCCAGGATCCAGGAACTCCATCCAGATCTCCCGCATGGGTGGCAGGGGCCCATGTGCAGGAGCCATCATCCATTGCTTTCCCAAACGTATCAGCAGGGGCTGGACTGGAAGCAGAGCAGCTAGAACTCAAACCAGCACTCCGATACGGGACGCCAGCGTTGCCAGTGCTGGCTCTGCCCACAGCATCGCAGCGCTGGCTCCATCCAGATTAAAGACCCTACTGCAGTGATTCTACTCCACCTTCTGGGTAGGTCGGCATGCGTGTCTGTGGAGATGCACACCAGACTGGGCACTCCATGCCGTGGGATTACCGCACTCTGTGGAACAGCCCCTGACACGGAGACTGTTCACAATTTCGTCCCACCATGCGCATCCTCCCAAACATGTCTGTTTCCACGTGCAGAGTCAGCAGTCTGTGTTTAAGGTTACATTTCTGCGAGTGGATTTACCAATGTACACTCCTCTCACTTTCAGTATCTACTTATGGTCCCCCTGCTCTGTGACAAAGTTGAGTGGCACTAGTTTAAAAAGCCATGAGTGACCAGCTGGATGGGACACCTGGCCACTCGCCCTCAGCCTCTGATACACTGCACTGCCCTCTGAACCGAGTGGGAACCAGGTCCCAGCCGCTGCGTGCTATGTGTGACAAGAAATACAACAGGGGAATGGCTACACTGCTAACATCACCATTTTCTTCAATTCCGTCATAATCAGGAAATACTCTTTGAAAAGCAGGAGAATCAAGATTGCATACCCACCTGGGAGAGCTGTCTCGTTGGGTAACCTGTCTACCTCCAGGATGAAGTCATCCTTGAAGAAGAGGTAGCCCACAATGGAGAACAGGTAGACCAGGATCAGAGCCAGCACTGCCGTCAGAATGATGGAGCGGCCATTGCGGGTGACACTCTTGATGACGTTGAGCAAAGTCTCTTCTCTGTATACTAAATCAAAGAGCTTTAGAAACAGAAGGACGACAAGGTGACAAGGTGGTTTTTAAGATGCCTCTCATTTGATACGCGTCAGTACCACACAACAAGCCGCCGGTTGACAGGCTGCCCGCCCTCCTGGGAGTCACCCAGGAGGCACCCGGCTTCCTGTCCAGCAGCGAAAACAGGTCTGGCAAAAATCAGAAATATAAACAGGGGAGGGGGAGCAGGACACAGGCGCGACTTCAGGTAACACTCACAGCAGCCTGCAGGTCCTGGAGATGGGAGAGACCCCACCAGGCAGACGAGTTCCAGAGACCAAAGGAAGAGGCAGTGCCAGGGTCTCTGCCCACACACACCGAGGACAGGCCGACCCAGTGCCGGTGAAGGGCCATGCGCCTGCTCCCGCAGCCCAAGTTCTCCTGGGGAAGGCAGACATCCCAGCCAGCCAGAGAGACTCGGCAGAGCGTCACAGCTCAGCTGTAGAGGCTCCGGAGACAGGGCCGGGGCTGCCCGCTCCCTCGCAGCCCATTTCCTCACCTGTAGACTCATCAAGAAGAAACGCACAGACGGCTGAATACAGAGGGGCACTTGTGTGTTAGTGCCGTGGGCATCACCACCGACTTCTGATGAAGACACTGGGCAGGAGGGGCACATGACTAGCACACAGCAGGGGCCTGTGTGGTGGACACACCAGGGAGCCCAAACTCCTAGCCCCCTCCCCTAGTAAGGGAGATCCCCGCAGTCCCCATCAGGCCCACAGTCTGGGCTTGCCCTCTGCTGGACCTACTCTTTGCAAGCACTTAGCTTCATGGTACATGGAGGCTCCCTGGGGGAAGAAGCAGGGCGGAGGGAGGGGGTGGGCTCCAGGCCCAGGGTGAGATCTCTGCCGGGGCGGGGGATGGTAAGGAGCAATGGGGGAGAGCTGTCTGGGGTCACTCTCAGGCCTGAAGGCTGGTTTTTACTTTCTTAGATTGTAATTATTATTTATTTATTTATCGGGGCGGGGTGGGGGGAGGAGAGGGGGAAGAGAAAGAGAAAGAACATGTGTGCTCCCATCCTCAGTACCCAGGGCTGGTCCAGGGCCAAAGCCAAGATCCAGCAACTGGAAACTCAATGCAGGTCTCCCACAATGCAGGTCTCCCACGTGGTGGTCAGGACCCCAGCTACCTCAGTCACCACTGCTGCCTCCCAGCGTCTGCAGTGGTGGGAAGCTGCACTCAGGAGCCAGAGCCCGGAATCAAACCCAGGCATTTGGATGTGGGACTCGGGTGCCTTAACCACTAGGCTAAATGGCCACCCCTATTTTTATGGATCAGTACGCAGGACTTGTGCAACGATGAAGCCAGGGCAGTGAACCCATCTGCCCCTCGGAAGCTAGCCTGCAATCTGGCTTCTGGAAGACATCTAGTCCTCTCCCACAGGCTGGGTCCTGACCCCTGAATCTGCTGAGATGGGATGAAGCCAGAAGCCCACTGCGGGGCCCGGTTTCCTTACCCCCACAATGAGTGGACGGGGCCAGCTGTCTGTGGGTCCAAGTCCGCGTTTTACTATCTGAGGTCATTCTCCCCTCAGTTAACTTCCCACCACCCTGACACCAAGCTGAGCAGGACTGGGAGGGCTCTGGGTAGAGGGGGGTCGTCAGAGGGGGTGAAGAGCAGCCACGCGTCGGGGAAAGAGTACAAAGGCCTAAGCACGGCTGTTATCGTTGGTTAAAAATTTTCCAGCAGCTCAACAGGCAGCAGGACTCAGAGCCACCACAGATTACGAAGGCCAAGTGCGTGTGCTCCATGACTACAAACCAGAGACTTCACTGGTCGGTGATTCCTGACAGTGACACCACGAACAGTCCCAGCATTACGGCACAGCAAGTCACGGCTGAGACGTGGCACGGCCTCCCTCATGAGCACGCGCTCAAGGCTCGGTGGCTGCACTTCCAATCCAGCTCCCTGCTAGTGTGCCTGGGGAAAGCAGTGGAAGACGGCCACAGAGCTAGGGCCCCTGCCACCCACAGGGGCAATTCGGATGGAGTTCCAGGGTCCTGGCTTTGGCCTGACCCAGCCCCAGCCCCAGGCCCAGCCGTTGTGGCCACTTTGCAGCTGTCACCAGCCACATTCAGCACTGCACAGACAGGCACGAAGGTGGAGACACCCCAGGAGCACACACGAGGGGCATCTAGGCACCACCTGGACCAGTTCTCTGTTCTGATCCTGTCTGTTCTCCAAAAGCGAAGCGCACTCAGGGAGTGCCTGGGCCACGCGTTCTCTTCCCTCTCTGGGCACGGGGAGGGGTCTGGGGGCAGGGACCTGAGCTGCACGGGGAGTCGTGGTTTCACCAGGCTTAGATGTCCTCGGACGGGAGTTGCCCTTCTGCTTGGCCACCGCTGACTGGATGACCTGAGTCCCAGCTTCCTCAGTGGACAGGAAGGTGGCATTTAGCTCCAAGGGGGCCGTGAGGGGTGGAGACGGAGCCAAGAGAAAGGGTGACCGCTGTGTTGCAGACCGTGCTGGTGGGGAGGGCAGGGAGCAGGCTCATCACCATGCTCCCCTGCCCCTGGCGCCTGCCTCGGCTGGCGCCGCAGTGACTGAGAGCAGACTGAGCACGAGTCCAGCTCTCCACCAGGGAGGCAGCGCTGTCTGATCTTTCGGAATGGACACCCTGCAGTGGGCACAGAGAACCCCTGAGCCCTGCTGAGGGAGGACACGGCACTGTGGACATGACCATGTGCCACAACTCTCAGACATGGACACGGGATCACAGGGACCAGAACAGGCCACACAATGGCAAGTCCAAGTAAATCCTGACCTCAAAGGACAGCCAGACCTGTTCTACAATGAGTCCCCGAAGCCCAGTGACACTCACCACTAAAAGGACGAGCGAATGCTGGCTACCTCCTCACACTGTCTCGGGCAGGGGAGGGAATACAGGAAGACGAGGACAGTGGACACAGTTCTGAGGCCCTGACCTAACAGCTCTTTGTAGCTCCTACAGCAGCCCCATGGGGGGATACGCCTGTCTCATTTTGTAGATGGGGAAACTGAGGCATGAGGCAGTTAAGTAAACTGTCCAGAATCCACATGGACAGCACCTCCCCAAGAGCCTTCGCCGCCCTGCCTTTTGTGTTCATCCCTCTTCCACACTCCCAGTCCTGATTGTCCCTGACCCTCCAGGACGCTTTGCTGTTCACAGTCTTTCACGCTTCTGCTAGCACACAGGTCGGCTCTGCTCCCTGCATTTTCTGTGGGTACGAGCCAATGTTTCTGATCTACAGCTCTGCAGGCCGAGGCTCCTGCACGCTCCGGACACCTGCCACTGCACCTGGAACTAGCACCCCTGCTTAGGAGGGGGAGGCAGAAAGCCCACCCTACGGACCCTCAGCATGCAAACCGCTTGGCTCCGGAGGAACACAACACCTTCCACGGGAAAGGTCTCCTGGACCAGAAACCCCACTGCACCACTGTCCCGGGGCTCAGTCAGTCACTGCAAGTGTGCACGGAGAACGCAACCCTGTGAGGACAGTTACACGATGGTCCCCACGCACTGCCCTGGGGACGCGAGGCTGACTCTATGAAATGAAGGGAAGGGGTATGCGAGCCAGGCCAAGGGCGGGTCCTCCTGCAGCGAGGGAGGTGACGGGCAGCATGCGGTGTGGCCTGCGGGAGGCCGGCGGCAGGCCTGTTGCCTGCACTTCCCTCTCCAAGCCTCTGACGGCTGAGGGAGTGGGGCCTCCATCTTGCAGGGCCAGGCATGCCATCCCCGCTGAAGAGAAGGCCTGGGGGTACGGCACACACAGCACACGCCAGCTGTGCACCTGCACACATGCCGGCTCAGGTACTCACCAGCAGGCTGTAGAAGAATTCGTGCACGAAGAGCCCCATGGCACAGATGAGCAGGTACAACAGGTGGTACAGGAACTCCACG
Source organism: Oryctolagus cuniculus (assembly GCF_051225735.1). Taxonomy (NCBI): domain Eukaryota; kingdom Metazoa; phylum Chordata; class Mammalia; order Lagomorpha; family Leporidae; genus Oryctolagus; species Oryctolagus cuniculus. The sequence continues at coordinate 123,097,871 of NC_142876.1, forward strand.
TCCAGCACCATGGCGCGGTAGCCTCTTGTGAACGTGCCACAGTTGCCCACAAAGCTCATGAGAAAGATGATTTTGTTGCAGACCTGACAACAATGACAGGAGAGGTCAAAGGGCGCAGACTGAGTGTGCAAAGGGCGCTTCTGTCAAACACACACAGGCTGTCTTTTGCATGGAGGCCCTGGCAGGCCCACTAAGAACCACCATGTGGGTCTAAGTCATTTCACTACTCTGCTTTTCAGGCATGGAACTGAAGGCAGGGCAGTCATGTAACCTCACGGCAAGAGCAATCAGCAGTGTTTGTCGACAGCCAAAACAAAGTTAACACGTAGCAAGATTAGGATTTTCAATATGAGGCATGAATCATTTGCAAGCTTCTTACATGAGTTAGTCAAACACAGACGTCACCTCAATCCAGGAGCCCTGAGATCAGCAAGGTCACAAACCTCTATGCATCGTTAATGATTTCAGTTTAACGAGCCGCAGCCAACAACTGTCTTGCTCCTAAGCTGACAGGGAAAACTGGAACTTTGGTGGAAAAAAGCCAAGGGACTTCGGGAGGAGCTCTGTTCTCCCATATTATCTTCAGGGAGCCACCATTTCTGAGATCAGTCCTGGAGGCTGGGTGGGACTCCGCCCGGCCAATCACAACGCTGCATTGTTTTAAGCATAATGACAGGTGCAGCAGTAGGCATGTGACCAAATGCAGCCAATGAGATCCACTGGGTTCCTCCCTGGGAATCCTGCCATTGTTCTTCACTCCCTCCTGCCCTTGAACCCAAGAGGAGGTAAGCTCTGGAGAGGCTGGCAGCCCCCACATGGCCCCAGGCCTGCGGACACCTCCACTACACAGGCTACATCTGAGAGACCAGGAAGGCAACCAGGTCCTGATGCCACGCTCTGAGTCCCTGGGTTCAGCTACACCTCAGTGACCATGACCCAGTGACCAGAGCAGCCCAAAGGATCCACTGCATAGCACTGCCCTGGCTGGGTGGCAGACCCAGGCCTCAAGTCCAGCTCTAGTGACAGGACGACAGCAAACTCAGACGAGGACAAGGAGGGAGACGGCTCTAGGGACACACCTGCTAAAATCACACGTGGCTGCCCTAGCTCCCTCGGCCACCGGTGCCAGGACAGTTGTGCTGCAGGACCTGGGCCATCACAGTATCCGAGCTCCCTGCACTCACACAGACGAGGAGGCCACACCACAAAGGCCTTCTGGCTTTCTCCAACAGCTCAGCGCTCAATCTGCCAGCCTCCTCCAGCTTCGGCCTGCCCTCCACAAGCGCACAGCAAAGCATCGCTGACTGCGTGTGCACGGGGAGGGCAGAGGTAGGGGACCACACTCTGGCTGACATTCCAGGGCCTCACACACGCCCAGGCTCCTGCTCTTAGCAAGAGAGCACCCCATTTCCCTTGGACCCCCATCCCCTGTACCTCCTCCCCTGCTCCATCAGCAGTCGTCCCTGGTTAAGGCCTCAGCCTGCTCCCCCACTTCCTACTGGCTACATTCGGCTGCTCTCAGACGTGCCTTTCCAGCCTCTCCTGCCTAGAGAAACAGCTGGTAGGGCCGTGGCATGTCTCCCGCCTGCCTGGAGCGTCTGCCTGGCTCCTGGCAGCACGACAGGGCCCAGCTCCCCGTCCTCCTCACAGCTCTCATGGCACTGGGTGCCTCCTTCCCCAGCTCCGAAACCACTGACACCCTGTCTGCCTGTCCCTGGCTGCTCTCCTGGCTCCTGGGGCATTTCTCCCCTCTTTATTCTCTCTAGGTAATTATCCCAGCACTGTAACTAGTTCAATATTGAGAGTGCACTCTCAGTATTTCCAGATCAGCTGGAAAGGGCGAATGTGGAAGGATTCAAGGTCAGGCACACCAGATCCAGGCGGTCTCCGGGAGACCAGCTCAGGTCCCAAGTCACTCCCAGTGTCCCGTCCCTCCTGCTGCAGCCACACCACGTCCCCTCCCCAACACGGGCATCCGGCCGTGCACTGCCAAGCGCCAGTGTGTCTCATCACCTCAAGCCCCTAAGTCGACAGATTCAGTGTATTTTCCCCTGAGGACTGGGTCTGGGCGTGATTCCATTTTAGTGGCACTGCCGTCCCTGGCTGCATGGGTTCTCCTACGTCACCCCGTCAAGACAGCGACACTCGATGCGGCAGCCTGCTGAGCTCAGGCTCCGACCCTACACCCACCGCACAGTGTGTGGCGTGGCCCGACTCCTCCACTGCAGCCTCAGGGCACTCCTCGCCTCCAGTCCCTCCCACCTGAATCCACACTGTGTGCCGGGCTGAGCAAACCTCCAGAATGCTTCTTTGGATAAATCACTGCTTGGCTCAAACACGTCAGGCCCCTCCCACTCCTGGAAATAGTTTCTTAGCCTTTCTTCCACGCCACCCCTGTCCTGATGGAGAAGCACCAACACACTGGTTCTCTCGGGAAGCTTGAGGAGTCACGTCCATGCATTCAGTCTGGGAAATCCATTCTGTCTAAGCCAGAACTCCCACACTGACTGAACCACGGCACCCTGTCTTAACTTGGAACGCTCTGTGGACACACAGACCCGGAGGGTGCAGAACCCAGCGCCCCGGAGCTGTGCATGGGCCTGGAGCGCAGCACAGAGGCAGAACTCAGCTCTGCAGGTCTCCTGTTCATGTCCTGGGCTCCGCTGCTCTGGCCGATGGGGCCACAGACAGCAATCAGCAGGCTCCTCTGCTCCTGGCCCTGCCCCGCCCCGTGCCCACCCCCTGGTTTGGCTTCTGGTTCCCTGAAGGCCTTGCGACCATTGCCATTTGAGGCTGCTTTCTGCTGCACAGGATCAGCAAACCAAGCCTCTTTTGAAAAATCACTTCCCTCTGCGTGCAGCTTCCTCACCTGCCCAGAGCGGAAGCCTCAGAGAGCACTCTTGACGCCCACAGGGCCTCGCCTGTCCCAGTTCCTCCTTCCTTCCCAGGCAGGGTCCCACTTCAGGCAGCCCCCTTCTAAGCAAGATCCTGCGGGTGCAGCCTGTGACTGTAGCAACACACCAGCACTTCCCGGGGCTGTCACGCTGAACCCTCTCTGAACCTCTCCTTCCCATGCCCCCTGCTCCATCTCTGTGTCTGAACAGATGCGACCCCTGCCAGAGGTGGGTGCTGCTACCCTCTGATCACCTCACTGATGGCTACAGTCTCTCGTTCCAACAATCCTTTGAGCCGGAAGAAAGGCAGCAAGCCTTCACTCTGTCCTCCTTCCCATGCACCTGCTAGGAGGGCTGTGCCTTCACTCCGAGACTGCGGATGCTCCAAGGAGGCCTGAGCAGGCTCCCTGCCCCCGGAGGGGGTCACGAGGGAGGTCTGCACCTGCAGCAGTCTCCCGCTCCTGCCGTTCTAACAGCCTTACCCACATGGTGTTCTCAACGAAAGCCCTGGGCAAAGCTTCCAGGAGCAGAGTGCAAGGTGACGGAACAGAAGCCGACAGAAACGTGTCCATGGAGATGGCATACTCACGTTGAAGGCTCCCAGCAGAAACAACGTGGGCTGCAGCCCGACCGAGAATATCAGCCGTAGGATTGTGGAGGCGATTAAGGCGCGGATGCCGTGGGGCTTGGGGAGGGCGATGACGATGGCCAGGGACAGGAGCATGGCCGTCCACAGGAGGCCCGACCAGTGCGGCTCCAGCGTTCCTGAAGGGACAAGGCAGGGGGCTCATGGACCAGACTCCACTGAGGGTGGACAGCAGACCAGGGCAGGCTTCCTCGTATCTCCCCAGTTCCGACTGTCATTTCAAGTCCTCTGCCCCAGGCACAGTCCAGCGCCACTCTTGTGCTCTGACTTCCATGCCTCCTTCTGCCTGGGGGAATCCATCTCTCCTCGCCACACCTCCTAGGGCTTAGGTCTCCCCTCCTCCTGCTCACGAGGGGCTGCCAGGCGCTCCCTCCTTCTCCATGGTCCCCTCAGATTCTGGTCATCCCTACAGAACACTGTGTACTTAGAATGTGTGTGTGTCTGTGTGTATACTTGTAGCCCAAGTATCTTCCTTCTCTTTTTAAAAACAAGCTTTTATATTAATTTTTTCTTAGCAAGTCAGAGACAAAGATCTTCCAAATGCCTGTAACCCAGGAAGCTCAAGTGAGGATGCTGGAACTCAATCTGGGTCTCCCCCAGGGTGGGAGGAATCCAACCACTGGAACCCTCTGCGAGTCCACACCACTAGCATGGGGGCACCTGCAGAGCAGGACTTAGAACCAGGCACCCCGATACGGGATGCGGGGATCCCAAGTAGCACCTTGGCCACCGCGCCAAATGCTGGCCTGACAAACACTCTTTTCTAAGTGTCAGTTTTCTCTCTCCTCCCCAAGGAAATTCCCCTAGGGAAGTGCCTGGTGCCCAGGAGGCACTCACAGGTGCTGGCTCAAGAACTAAAACCCATTTGTGCACCACTCTTCACCCTTCGGAGTGGCGATGCAGAAGCCTCAACTCAGCTTCTATTAGAAGTACACAGAACAACACTGCAAGGCCCCTGCCTGCCTCGAGTCTCCTCAAGGGAAGGAGGAAGCAACTTCCCTGTCATGAGCATCGTCCTACAATTGGATTATCCTGGGAGACACAGAACTTGTACCGGTTTTTGTCATCTCCTGCTCTTGCAAATTCTATTTAGAACATCCCACAAGACAGCTCAGTTACATAATATGAACCAACATGGCTAAAAATACAGTTCTGTAAAACATTCATTAAAAAAAATAGCCCGGATTGCAAATGTGATCACACAGTGAGCCTCCTGCAGGTGTAAACAAGTGGCAGGCCGTGGCCAAGGCCACTTGCACACAGGGTCCACTTCCTCCGAACCGCAGGGACCCAGCGCCAGCCCCAAGGCCAGCCCAGCTGTTCAGCTCCTCCTGTAGCCACTCTGGCTCACTCTGTCCATGCCAATCAGGACTTATTTTCTCATCAACAACCATTGCCCCAAACTGTTACTTTTCCAACACCCTCCAAGGGGAAAGCTAACTGTTACTTTTCCAACACCCTCCAAGGGGAAAGCTGACGAGACATGGACACAAAGAGGCAGGAGCTCCTCAGAAATCCTGCAAGTGGATCCTGGGGGCACACATCAGTCCCTGCAGGCATTGAACGAGCGTGAGCCATCACAGGGCCTTCTCTGTGTTGGCTGTCATTTATCTAAACCTCTCAACTGCCAACTGCCTACCAGGCTGGCCCTGTCCTCTCCATCTCGCTCTGAAGGGCTCAGAGTCTCCACTTCCTTCTCTGGCCCACGATGACACTGTGAATGGCTGGAGGGCCTATGTTCCTGAAGCCAGTGTTTCTTGACCACCCTTTTTAATGGCACAGCTTGGTGAACTTCAGCAGTTAGTACAACTGTGCAACCACCAACCACTGCAGTTATCACCACATCGAGATAGTGACGACTGCGTTCCTTGTGCCTGTTCACAGTTATGTCTGGTCCCTACCCCACCCTTCCCTGATCCCCAACACAAGTCAGTGATCTGTTCCCTGCATCTCCTAGGACTTCATCAAAATGGAGGACACCCCCATATTAGGAGGCGGTCTTCGTACTTGCCTTCTCTCCCCCGGCCAGACCCCAAGTTGGTGCATGCACTGGTATTTCACTGGTTTCACTGTTGAGGTGAGCCCCATCATATGGACGGGCTACGCTTTATCCAGCCAACAGCACACAACAAAGTCCTGTCCAGCCTGGAGCTATTACGAGGAAAGCTACTAGAACAGTTAGGTACAAATCTTGGGGTAGACAGATGCTTTCAACTCTTGTGGAAAGTATGTGGACGCAGAGGGTGGGACCCCAAGCACACTGCGTTCCCGGCGCCTTCCCATTGGAGTCTACTTGCTCACACTGTCACCACTACTTGGTGCTGTCAGTCTGTCCCATTTTAGCCATTCTAGCATGTGTGTAGTGGGATGGTCATTGTGTTTTTAATTTCTGTTTCCCTGACAATCAGTGACATTGAACATCTTTTTATGTATCTTCTTTCATGAACTTTGGATCATGCATTCTGTCCACTGTTTTAATAGGGCAGTCTTTTTATTAATGAGTTGTAAGTATTCTTTATATATCCTGGATATAAGCCTTTCAAATAACTTTTGTAAACACCTTCTCCCAGGCTGTGGCTCCTGGCTTCGGATTGGCCCAGCTCTGGCTGTTGTGGTCATTTGGGGAGTAACCCAGTGGATGGAAGATATCTCTCTCTCTCTCTCTCTCTCCCCCCCCTTCTCTGTATAACTCTTTAAAGTAAATAAATAAATCTTAAAAAAAAAAAAGAACTCAGGATAACAAATGTGATGAGTAGAAGCAATGACCTCAAATTCTGAAAAGGCTACCATAAAACCAAGCCTTTTCCCCACCACAAAAACAGTGTGAAAAAAAGTGCTAGATTTCAGAAAAACAACTCTTGAACAACATCTTTCAGACAGTTGGAGACATCTGAATTTGGACAGACTATTACAAGACTTGCTGTTAGTTTTGTTAGAGCTATGATAATGGTATGGTGATCACACATATTTTAAAGTATGCTTATAAGTGAGAGAGGCATGCTGAAATATTTATGGACAAAACAACAAGATGTCTAGACTTTAAAATGCTTCAGAAAACAAAGCAGAGGAATGGACAGAACAATACCAGCAGAATGACCGCTGTCAAAGCTGGACTGGCAGATATGGGCCAGTTACCTAGGCTGTGGTTTCTTGCCTATCTGTGTGAAAATGTCAGTAACAAGCAAGTTCACAAAGTACCACTATTTACTTCAATCATCAGAACATGCTCACAGCAAGCAATGCGTAGGTGCCCAACTGTCATGCTTTTCAAAGACTGGGACTCCTCACTCTGAAATAAACATAAGGGGGAGGGGAGAATGGGCCCTTGGAAAGGAGCTTTTAAGGCCACCGTGTTCTGGGCAGCCACAAACTCTGTAAGCCACAAAATCACACTGGCACACGTAACAAGGTCATTACACACATTCAAGAGGAACATTTTGTAAGTCCCATCTTCAGGCTGCAACAAATGCTGACAAATACTGATCCCCAAGAAAAACCTCCTGTCAACAAGCTAGATCTCACACCCTCTCCCGAAGGTGGCCAGCGCTGGTTCCAGGGAAGGCCCTCAGCACTTCTTACAAAGAACCAAAGTCCCCGAGGAGAAACTGCCGTGTCTGGGCTGTTTTGGCCACTTGGCAACGAAAGGGACTCTACCTGCCTCCCCTCCGATCTCACCACACTTCTCACATAGTCCACCAGCGCAAGGTGCTAAGGACCATGGTTCCAAAACCAGAAGCTTTGGCTTCTAGGGAGAAGTCAGAGCTACTGGCACATTCAGAACTCACCCTTTCAGAGGGGAAGGGATGGCGCCAGCACTGTGGCACAGCAGGTTAAGCTGTGGCCTGTGAGCCGGTACCTGGGAGAGCAGCAGGAGATGACCCCTGGCACCCACGGGAGAGACCCAAATGGAGTGCCTGGCTCTTGGCTTCCACCGGGCCCACAGCCATTGCTGCTACTTGGGGACTGACCTAGATGCAAGATTTCTCTCTTTCATAGACATAATAAAATCCTAAGGAAAAAAAAGGGGGGAGTGGTGGTGGAAGGCCTGTAGACAGGCATCCCATGCAGTGGGAGTCACACTTCCAAGGGCAAGAAACAGGACACTTCAGGGATCCCGGCAAGGACCGCTACTACTGACCCCCAGGCCCTGCAGGCATCTCTGAAGCCAGACCGAGGTCTCATAGCCATTGGCTCGATTTCAGCATCGCTTCACACACAGGCACGAACACTGGGATGACCTGCCCAAGGTCACAGGGCCAAGGAGGGGCAGCACTGGGCCTGAGCACCAAACCCCTGCACTTCTTAAGAGGTCTCCCTGCCTGAAGCTTGTTCCTGGACACTGCCACATGTGACCCCTAAAGGAGATGGTCAAGGGGAGGAATATGCACCTATCTGAAATATGTTTAAAGAAATGGGAGTAAGAGCCATCAGAGGCCAGTGGTCCAATCAGCAGCCGTGAAGAGCCTGACAGTCTCCATGATGAAGGTAGAGCCGGCCACTGTCCCAGCCGCCTGAGTTCATCAGGGGCTCCACACGGCTTACACCAGTGCTGACCGGCAGCCTGGGTCAGGCTGATGTCCCTCGGGGGAGACCTTGCCTTCTGGTTCACCGTCCTCATACACAGGGCTGTGACCCCTGACCAGGTGTCTGTGAGAAAATTCCCTTCTGGGCTTGGGTTGAGGTCGTGCTTTGGGAAGGAAAACATCACTCAAACGGTATCTGCGCCGTAACTTCAGGCCAGACAGAAATCCAGCTCCTTAAATGAGCAAGTCTTAGCTGGGCGATCCCACATGCCACCATGTCCGAGCTGGCCCTGCAACGCGTGGCTATGGCCACAGGTGCCTGCTCAGGCTCGGGCGCTGGTTCTATGTCTTATTTCTGGGCTCTCCCATCACACACACACACACACACACACACACACAGGGGCTCTGCCCAAGGTCCCGAGGAAAACTTCACATTCAGCTGAAAAGTCGACCCATGTGATGCTGACATCCCAGTGGGTGCCGGTTCAAGTCCCGGCTGCTCCACTTCTGATCAGCTCCCTGCTAACGTGCCTGGGAAGGCAGCAGATGACCCATGTAGCTGGGCCCTTACCTCTCTGTCTCTCCTTCTCTCTCTGTAACTCTGCCTTTCAAATAAATAAAATAAATCTTAAAAAAAGTCTACCTCCCAGAAAAGAGGTCATGCACGTTGGCAGGAGCTTTTTCAACGTCTGGCACCAGAGCCCCAGAAAAGTGACAGCTCCAGTCTGCCACCGACGAGACTGAGCCCCTGCCGCCCACCCGCCTTTACTAGCACAGCGTAAGGCTCCGATGGACAGCAGGAAGAGGTAGTGGGCGAGGGAGCCCACACAGGCCGGGGACCTCCCACGCCGGCCTGTGCGTGACGGCAGTGGCCAGGGACAGGCTCACCAAACCAGGATGCACAGTGTGCCGTCTCACTCCCGCCTGCCCTCCAAGCCCTGGAGGAAACAGAAATGTGCACGTGCTCCAGACACTTCCTGCAATTCTAGGCTGAAACTGAGTTCTCAACTGTGCTGGAGGAATATAAAAATCCTCATGCTTCAGAAGTGTGTGACCCTGGCTGGGCTTCTCAACCTCTCCGGGACGTCACCTCCCAGTGGAGAAAACCACGGTGCTAACAGATGATTCCTCACAGGCCACGTGCACAGCCCATGTGGATACAAAACCTATGCTTTTTTTTTTTTTTTTTAATAGGCAAAGTGGACTGTGTGAGAGAGAGGCAGAGAGAGAGGTCTTCCTTTTCCGTTGGTTCACCCCCAAAGTGGCCGCTACGGCCGGCACATTGCGGCCGGCATGCTGCGCTGATCGGAAGCCAGGAGCCAGGTGTTTCCTCCTGGTCTCCCATGTGGGTGCAGGGCCCAAGCACTTGGGCCATCCTCCACTGCACTCCCAGGCCACAGCAGAGCTGGACTGGAAGAGGGGCAACCGGGACAGAATCCGGCGCCCCAACTAGGACTAGAACCCAGGGTGCTGGCACCGCAGGTGGAGGATTAGCCTAGTGAGCCGCGGAGCCGGCCAAAACCTATGCTTCTTAATGCTAACATTTATTGAGTGCTTACTATGTGCTGGGTTCCAGCGTCTTTTTTCAACATAATTTACATGATAGGGAAAGGCTTAATGACTGCTAAATAAAGAGTTCAACCAATAAAAGATAAAGACCACCGTCCAGCAGGGAAACAGTGAAGGCCTATAAAGAACACAGGAGAGAGACACGCCCAGCTCCACCCGATGAACAGTCCTCTCACTTTCAGCAGCACTGGAGACGAAACCTCTGAACGTCCCGTGCACGCGACCGCCTCCCCGCGGCTCCGAGCCGCCCCCCCCCCCCCCCCCCGGAACGAAGGAAGCGGTACCTCCTCGCACTCCTCACCTCCTCGCACGCCTCTGAACGGGTAGAAGAAGGCCACCAGCAGGTTCATGAGCACGGCCAGGTTGAAGGAGATGCTGCTCCAGAAGGACATGTTGCGTGCACACCAGTACAGCACGGGCTGGGCTGTGGGGACAGCAGGGTGAGGCCGCGGCACAGCCTGACCCGCCCCCACGCCCACCACCGCAGAGAAAACACCGGCACACTTCTGTCTGGGCACGCAGCAGGGCACAGGGTCAAGGAAGCAGAGAAGGGGGAAGCCCGCGGGCCCCAGTCAGCACTGCCAGCCCTGGAGCCGGGGACTCGTCTGGACTTCAGCTCAGAGGCCTCAGTTTCCCCCGAGGCTCTCTCTAGGGCCAGAGGAGACGCCCGGGGGCCCAAGAATTCAGCCAGGATTTTAGAAGTGTGGGCAGTGGGGGACCCAGCACTTGGAGCTGGCCTTGCTGTGCCGTGCCCCAGGACGGATGCTGCCTCCTGCCCAGGCCGTTGCATGAGCTCGCAAAGCGAGACTGCGACGCCTCTGCCTGCGTCTGGTCACCGCTGCTCCCTAAAGGGCTTGGGGACGGGAACCCAGGAGGGTGAGCTGCTGCACTTGTGGACACAGGGCGCCTGATGCTCAGGCTGACGCTCACGGGTGGGAGGGACAGGGTAACTTCCACGACCACGCAAGTGGCCGTCACCACGAGACAGCCTCACGCCATGACACCTCCCTCCAGAGAGAAGCCTGAGCATGCGAGGCCGTGGCTCTATTGTGCCTCTCTTCTTCCTGTGAGTCACTATTAAACTTCAGGACTGCAGCCATGGCCGAATCAGATCCACAGCAATGCCTGGAGCAGCAGCCAAGCTTCCAGAAGCTTCCATCCAACACCAAGATACAGTACTATAAGCAGAACCCTGGGTAACTGAATGATTCCTTGCATCATGTCTGCGCTGGGTGACAGGCAATGCTCCCAGAGAGTACAGTGTCAGAGCTCTGAGCAGTCCTCTAGTTGACAATCCCTCCTATGATGAGGCAGAGTGAGGCCCAGCCAAGGGCAGTGGCCGCGATGACCTGAGTTCTGCAGTGAGTGACCTGCTGGGGTCGGTGGCAGAGATAAGGCCAAGTGACTCACGTCACAGCTCTACAGGAGACTCAACAGAACAGTGCACCTGGGGAAGTGACTGCCGAGGCAAACAGAAGGTGGCAAATCATCTCCGGACACAAGTGCTGCCATCTCTTCTGGGATGTAGGCCACATCTGATCTGGGTAGGAAACTCCAGAGCAGACAGGAGACACAACTGCTGGACAGGTGACCACTGCTGAAGCCAAAAAACCTGAAGCACCCTCTCCACAACAGTGCATGGACATAGCCAGGTAAGGACACAGCTGGGCACGGACACAGCAGGGCACGGACACAGCAGGGCACAGGCACACTTGATCATGGACACAGCTGGGTACAGCTACAGCCAGGTATAGACACAGCTGGGCACGGACAGAACTGGCATGCACACAGCAGGGTACAGGCACACTGGTTCATGGACACAGCTGGGTACAGCTACAGCCAGGTATGGACACAGCTGGGCACGGACAGAACTGGCACGCACACAGCAGGGTACAGGCACACTGGTTCATGGACACCGCCGGGCAGGCGCACACTGGTATGTACACAAAGGCTCACAAGAAGAGGCAGGGAAACACAAACAGCAGCAGGAGTTGGAAAAGCGCGGGGTGCTCTGCGGAAGCCAGCATCCTTGACAGAGGGGCCTCTCAATACCAAGTACCAGAGCATCCTCCAAACAGCGGCATGAAGCACTCCAACAGGGGCAAGGACTCAGAGCAACCCTTTACACGAGGCCACCGTCTGCTTGCACAGCAAGGGCACGGGGAAGCCGGCACCCACCTCCACCCGGGTCGGGTGCAAGAGGAGTCGAGCCGCTCATCTCCCGCAGCCCGGGGGGTGAGGTAGCCACCTATCTTTGCCCTGTGCTCCCACACCCTGGCCACACACTCTGCTGCTGCCCGCACACACCCGCAGTCTCCAGGCTGCACATGCTCCCTCTGGGGACTTACAAATCTGCCCACCAAGTCTCTGCTACTCCTCCTGCCAGAGAACGGCTCACTCCTTTTCCTCTCCAGTGTGGGCTGGACTTGATCACTCGCCTCCGGCAAACACCACAGCAGATGTGGGGGCCTGCTTCCAGGCCAGGTCACAGAAGGACCGTGGCTTCCGCCTTGCCCTCTCCCTTGAATCAGTCCATGCCACGCTACAAAGTCACCTGAGAGGACCACACAGATGCCCACAGCAGAGGGACAGAGGCCCCTGACAGCTGCCCTGTGTGAGCACCAAGCGAGGCATGCTCCAAGACCGTGTGCCAACAAAGATCCTGACCCACAGCCACCTGGCCAACCTATCGCCCAATTCCTGACCTCTAGAAACTGTGAGAAAGTACTGCTTATTTTAACCCACCAGGTTACTTGTTACTAAGTGACAGAAAGCCACTAACACAGCCTCTGATAGGCAGAAATAAGTCCCTCCCTGCTTCCCACTACCACCCTGGACAAGACGTCCACTTCCCAGCCCCAGAACCCATGAATGTGCTGCTTCACGTGTGTGTGGGATGAACCAAGCACATGGAGATGGAGAGACTCTCCTGGAATTATTAGGGGAGGGTGCTGATGGAATGACGGGAGCTAGGGGTAAGCAGGACAAAGTCTTCCCTGGGCACGCCTGGGGCTGAGGACAGAGGAAGGGCCAGGAGCCAAGGGATGCCCAGGTCTGAAGAGCCTGGGAAAGGCTGGCGCCTTCAAGACGCAGCCCCACGTGCACCTTGACTGCAGTGGACAAGAACCTGCTCAGACTTCCGACCTCCAGAGCAGGAAGCTGACCGGTTTCCTTTGTCATCAGTTGCAGGCTTGTGGTGACTTGGTGCAGATGCAATGGGAAAGGGCTTTGCCTGCCCTGCCCGACCTATCAGGCTGTGTCTTTGAAGTCCTAGTGGTCCTTCTGGGCGATGCATCCTGCTTTTCCTCTGAGCCTCCCCTCCCCCACTCATGAATGTAGCCACTGCTGCATCACGGCCCTGGCGATCACTGCTGGGCTGTGCCGTCTGCCCTCCTTGGATGGAAGTTCCTTTGGAAGGGAGCCACTGCCCACGCACTGCTCAACTCCCCACCGTATCCGGTTGTGTGTTTCCTACTTGCCAAGGGCTGAGAGCTGGCTGGGACAACATACCCGGAACACTGTAGCCCAGAGACGGGAGTATCACCAGCCTGGACAGGCAGCAGTGCCAGGCAGCTCTTGGTGAACTCCTGCATAGCTCTCCTTTACCTTAAAGGAACTGGGGCTTGCCAGTGACTTCAGCGGCTCAGCACACACATCTACAGAAACAGAATTTCCCAGTTCTATTCCTATCAGTGTGAAAACCATGACAGAAAACCCTGGGGCAGGGAGGCATCAGAGGGGGCTCTTCGCAGGCATCTCGGCCTGGTTGTCGTCTTTCACTGCCTTCCATTTTCCTAGTCCCAAGTGCTCACTTCACAGGGGCTGCAGGGTATCAGAGAGCAGGTGTACAACACAGGTGTGTGTGCGTGCCTGTGCGTGTGTGTGCATGCTGTGCAGGCAGAGCAGGGAAGGGGGCATGTGGAAGCAGAGGAACTGGGTGCTCTAAAATTTGCACAAGAAAGCACCTGCCAGAGACCCCACTCTGTGCCTGAGTCCTAACTACGGGTTTAAAGGTGACCACCACTCTGATAAACTGGGGGAAAGGGGAAAGCAGCCATACGAAGAAGCCAGAGAATCTTTCCAGCAGACTTATTAGCAGAGAAGTAAGCTACTTACTGGAGAAAAATGCATTTCACTTCAATCGCACTTCTAACGAGTACATTTCTCCCTTTCCTAAATATGCAAATCATACTTAATTCTGTTATTTTCAATTTCCCTTCTTCCAGCAGACAGCTCTGAAGCCAATTAAAACCCCCTGGTTGACAATTATGGTTGTGCTTAGGCTTCGCTGAAACACAAACCTGCTGAGAAAGCCAAGGCCACAGGCAGGGAAGGAGTCAGCGGCAAGGCAACGTGAGGCTTGGAGTAAGGAGACGGCCCTCCCGGAACCGCCCGCCCGCCCGCCGGCTCATCCAAGTGCCCGCCTGACAGGCAGGATCTGGGAGCAGCGTAGTCACCGGGCGCGGACGCAGAGCTCGCCCTGGGGCCGAGGTGCCCACCTCCCAGGAAGAGCTGTGAGGATCCGTCTCCTCCTGGCAGAGGCGGAACCGCTGTGTTGATTCATGAGCCTTTTGGAGAAGCTATAAAAACCACACGCTACTAATGTACCTTAGAACACCATTCTGAGAGAACAAGCTAAGCTCATCAATGTCAGATGCCAGTCAGGACAAAAATCAGTTGCTTGTCACGGAGCATGGGACACCTGGATTCAGGGTTACCCCCCACTGCTGCAGGGACAGAGCACTCTAGGGAAGGACCGAAGCTACCACTAAGTTCCCCCCTGTGCAACTGGACACCAGGACACGGGATTATGAAGGGAGCCGGCGTGTCTTCTCTTACTGCCCAAGCAGAGCACTGGGCCAGAGTCCCAGTGCTCAAGACGATGGCTGAGCTGGAGGACCCTCCTCCAGATCCATGGGAGGCCCAGGGACACACTGACTGCTGGGCATACAGTGCCTGAGTGCAAGGCAAGAGCCTGCACCTGCTGAAGGTGCCCTGGCCCTCGGGCAGTCACCAGACACAGAGCTGGGGAGGATGGCTTTGGTCCCACCGGATGTGTCAGAGTATTTTAAAGGCACCCCTCAGAGAAGAGTGAGAACGGAGTCAGTGCACAGGGGTGTGCACAACTTCTCTGCCACTGGTGCATCTGGAGGTGCAGAGAGGTGGGGGAAGTAGAGCAGAAACACAGATGGGGAGGCTGGTCCAGGCTGACCCAGACCAGCAGGGACTGGAGAGAAGACAGATGAGCCCCAGCCATCCACAGTCCAGGGCTCACACGTGAGCTGCAAGCCAGGGCCCCTGGTGGGCAGATGGAAACAGAGTTGGGTCCTTTCGTGGGGGTGGTGCCCAGCGCCCTGTGGGGGTGAAGGGTCACCTCGAAACCCCAACAGAAACCAGAGCGAGGCAGCTCCACACATGCTCAAAACGAGGATCCCAGCCCAGATGTCCCCAGTGAGCCGTGAGCATCTCACTTGGCCCGCAAGCCTGTCACCTGTCAAACTACCCAGGGGCTCCAATCCAAGCTCCCGAGGGAGGGTGAGCCAGCGCCTCTGAGCTCCTGACCTCGGCTCATGCGCAGGCCTGTCGGGTCCCCTCCCCATTGTTATTTTCTACACCAAGACCTCAAGAGAGGCACCGGCAGCTTGCAGGCAGCTGCCCATCCACGCTGAGCCCGGGGAGCCCCACGCCCAGGCTGCAGCCCCCTGCTGGGCCACCTGAGCCTCTGGACTTCCTGGTGGTCAGAGGCAGGCGCGAGCAGGATCCCCGGCAGCGCGCTCCTGCTCCCGGGCCCGCCCACCTCTCAGCTTCTTCTGCCAGTTCATCTCGTTGAAGAGGTCCTCGGAGCGCAGGAAGAAGTCGTTGATCTTGCTGCCCTGCTCGTCTCTCTCGGTGGTGTAGTAGATGCGCAGCTTGGACTCCTTGGTCAGGAACTCGCAGATGCTGGGCACGGGGAACACGATCTGCTCCATGGTTCGGTCCAGCCGCACGATCTGAGGGGGAAGGACGGGACGAACACACCTGTCACTGGGGTTACTGGCTGCAAGCATGCGCGAGGTGTGTGAGATCGGCTAGAAAAATAGCTCCTCAGATTTTTAACCTCAGCAGGCTCTGTGCCACCTACATTTATTCAAAGCATGGTGCTGGTCCACGTGTTTCTTAATTTTTTCAACTGCCTAAAATTTTTTTAAAAAATTATTTTTCATTTGAGAGACAAAGACAGATGCAGAACAGTCCCATTCCTTGTTTAACTCCCCAAATGCTTGCAGGGGCTGGGATGGGGCCAGAAGCCAGAAATACAGGTCTATCACATGGGTGGCAGTGATCGAGTGAAAGAACCATCACCCACTGCCTCAGGATACGCACTGGAGGGGGTTGGGGTCAGGAGTCACAGCTGGGACTCAAACCCAGGTACTCTGATGCAGCAAGTGGGTGTCTAACCGCCAGGCTAAGCGCTACCCTTGGAACTACGCACACAGAGCCTGTGCCCATACTTAGACAAGCTGGCGTGGTCCAACAGAACTTCCTGCCACGACAGGATGGCTCTGCTCTGCCCTGCCCAGGGGACAGCCACTGAGCACCAGTGCAGGAGGCTACTTCATCCAAGCAAAGGAATACTTATTTAACTTTAACTGAACAGCCACATGCGGCTAACGGCTGGGATGTACCTTGCAGGGGTGTGCCAAGCCTCACCCGAGGTCCTCTGTGAAGAGAAGAATCCTGGTAACAACCCCTTGCCACCCCCCGCCTCTGACCACAGCCTCAGCAATCTCCACCTACGACTGCCTGCCCCTTCTGGGTCCCACCTGCTGCTCTTCAACCCGCTGGGCTGGGCCTGGGGGACAGCAGATGGGTGTTCTCTGCACCCGGCTGGTCCACCTGCTCTAACTCGGGCAGCCTGTGCTGGTTTCAGGGATCTCAGGAGGGCTGCAGCCACAGCACCGTGGAGGGTCTCTCACTGACCTCCCTCCCCACAGTCAGGAAAGCAGCTGAGGCCCAGGACGGCAGATGAGCTGGTGCTTGCCCTCCTGACACCCTGCTCCCTGATGTACCCAGAGCTGTGACAGGTCCCACTGCGGGAGGCTGTCCCAGAGGTGCCACAGGCTCCCACAGCCCGGGCTCCAGAAGGCCTGAGGGGCGTGGACTTTAGCTGAGGGGCTCCCAAGCCTGGCCAGAGTTATCAGACCGCTCCTGCTCCGTAACTCAGTCTCAGCTGAGGGGACGTGACGAGGACGCACAAGAGGCAGGTGGACACGAGGCCCGCACGCTCCAGCGGGTTCTAGCCTCCTTGGAGGGCCCATGAAGTCATGCGGTCCGGTCCTGCCAAGGCAAGCAGGAGGGACTCAAAATACAGTCACTCCGGAGCAGTTACAAATATCCGAATGGGCCCTGGCACAAGAGAGGTTCCTCACCCCTGCCTCCACCTGGCCGAGCTGCAGCCTTCTCCTGTGAGCCCAGCGGTTCAGCCAACGACCACCAATCCTCCATGTCTCCCAGACATACTGCCCCAGGCGCCTCACACCGCTCTTTACGGCCTCCTGGGCACACAGCCAGCCCCTGGGCCCGGCTTCCAGGCAACAATAAGCCACGGGACCGTCTCCTCACACGTACCAGTACAGCTTCTCCCACACCCTGGCACGGCTGACAACACACCATTTGCTCACACGCACTGTCAGGGCTGACAGCCGCTGAAGTGAGGTACTCTGTCCAGGGACCTGAGACACGGGCTGAGAGCAGACTTCCGAAAGAGCTCCATACTGAACATTTTACACTGTCCAGGGGAGTGTGTCAGTCCTTCTGAGTCTGAAGGGCCAAGATTAAATTTGTGCATGTCCTCATTACCAAACTACGGCACATCGCCCTTACAGCCTGCAGCCCGGACAGGACCTTTGAGACTTGCCAAGTGCCGATGCAGGTGATGCAAAATGTGCCCACGTTCTGGGGCCAGACGGACAGAACCAGCAAGCCAGCTCCGCACTGACAACGGGACAAGGATCCAGCCTTCCTGAGCCCCGCTGCAGCTGCGTTCATTCAGTCCGTGTGTCCTCGTTCTGTTTAAAATACGGGTGTGATCACAGCGCTCCCAGGAGCTCCCTGCTGCTCCTTGAATTCTAGACCTCCGGAGGGGCAGGGCAGGGGGAGGGGAGGCAGCTCACTCGGGCTCTGGGCTACTCATCTCCTCTCTGCTGTCCCACAGCTCTCCTTCTTCTTCAGGGACCCCTGCCCCGGGCCTTGCTCCAGCGCCCCCCCGCCCCCGGGCATTCCCGTTACTCCCCAGGTCTGAGCAGCTCCTTTCTGCACACTGTGCTGCTCCCACAGCCAGGGCCCCTGCCTGCCCCTCCCACCATACCGCCCACTCACTCTGGCCTTGCCCCTCCCTACCCGCCAGCACTTCACATGGGGCATGGGGTGATCATACAAACAAATGCAAATGTACCAGCCCCGGCACTGGACACCCCAAAGGCCTCAACGCAGCCCCGCACCCAGAGCCGGCTCTGCCTTCACCTCTATCTGTGCCGTGTGCTTGGCGTAAAACTCCAGCGCCTCATCGCCGTCCACCTGGCCGCCAGGCTTCAGCATGCTCTGCAGTTCCTTGTTGTGTCGCGCCAACTGCAACACAAGGGCAGGATCACAGCGGTCAAGGCCTCTCCCAGCAGAGTACACACTCCTGTCTAACTCCACAGGCCCAGGAGGCCTGCAACCTGCCGCTGGAGGGTACTGTGCACATGGGCTATTTGGGGAGTCTGGGTGGGGAGGGGGAAGCTCAGGCCCACTGAGGTCCTGCCTCCCTTCAATTTCCTCAGTCACACAGGCGGGAGATGGGGCTTCCTGTACAGCCCTACAGAACCTCTGCTGGAATGCGCAGACACCCGTTCTGAGGGCTGCTGCCAGGGAGAGGGCATAGGTCCTTCAGCCAGCATGCGCAGCAGGGGCCCACCAACACGATCGTCATCACAGACCTCACTCCTCTCCCCAGGTTCAAAAAGGCAAACGGACAGGAACCCAAGCCCCTAGCAGGTTACACCTGCCCACCTGCCCAAATAGCTCAAGGCACACTGGCCTGCAAAGAGAAGAAGTACCTTCAAAACGCCAGCACCGCGGAAGAGAGTGATGAAACAGAGCACAGGAGTGCCATGGCACGACAGAGAGCCTCACCATCTGGCGTACGGCAAATGACAGGGCGGCATAAGGACAAGTCCCTACGTTTCACCCACATTCATGAGGAGCCCGGGCTCCCTGCAAGTGTCTCCAAACGCATGAAGGGTCGGAGGTCACTGCTCCACAGCGGGTGCCTTTAATGAGCACGGGCATTTCCAAGGCTGTGGCCCCGTCTCGGCGGGGGGTGG
The DNA here is from genome assembly GCF_051225735.1 of Oryctolagus cuniculus. NCBI lineage: Eukaryota > Metazoa > Chordata > Mammalia > Lagomorpha > Leporidae > Oryctolagus > Oryctolagus cuniculus. The sequence continues at coordinate 123,116,847 of NC_142876.1, forward strand.
AGAAGTCCTGGGACTCAGCACGCTGGGTCCTGCTGCCAGGAGCTCCCGGGAGCCCCTCTCAGAGCCCAGGACAGCTCTCAGGCAAGGCTGCTGCCAGCACAGACACAATGTAGATGCTGCACCCCACTCTGCACAGCAGGAAGGCACCGTGTGTGTGTGTTTGGGGGGTGGCAGGGTGGGGGTGGGGCCACACCTGATGAGCCAGGATGTAGATGTTGTGCCCCACGTTCCTTGGGGAGGCGGCCCCATCCTCGCCGTTCTCTCCGTCTTCAAATTCCACTTCGCCTTGCATGTAGGCCTTCTTGATCACCTCCACCTGCAGGAAGAGCCCAGAACAGTATTCTTGACTCGGGGAGACCCAAAAGGACGGCACCTTCAGCTCCCAGGCTGGCAGCCTCCCCAGCTGGGGCAGATCTCCTCCCTCTTTTCCTGCTGTCTCAGAATCCTGCCCAACACTGCCACGGGCAGTAAGTACCCATCAGCCTAGCCTCCCCAACAGCATGACAGAACCCCGTGTGCTCTGCCTGGACCAACAGACTTCCTGGGGCCGGCTCATACCTTGTACCTTAGAAGGGAGCATTGGCTGAAAAAGTGTCTTCAAAAAATCATGACACCAAAGTAGGCCGGAAGCTGGCCTTTTCCTGTCTCTGCCTTTGCTTCCACCCACTCACCCCACTTCCAACTCTGGCCATCTCAGGGAAGACCAATAAGAAACTGCTTAGCTGTAAGGAACAGCTGGGCAAACTATTTTCTGCTTCCAGACTCTCCCCTGGGCCCCAAGGCCCACACTACAAGCAACAGCAGCCTGAGCGAGAGCAGTACCAGGCAGCTCTCCTGTGAAAAGCCCCAGGCTTAGCCACACCTTAACACACGCCTCAGACAACCCCCACCTTTCAGGGATGAGGACACAGAGAGACACAAGGACACACCTGAAGTCATGGCAACAGGGCTGGGGGTGACCCTGGCTCCTCATCCCACACAGACATGGCTTTGCCCCGAGCAGCCAGGCCTGTGGCTCACCTCCTGTTCTGACCTCCTGCCACTCACTGCAGCCCTGAGAGAGGGGCGGAGACTGTCACACCCGAACCCTGCCCTAGCACCAGGTGCAGTGCCCCACAGCATGGCCAGCTCACAAAGGAACCATTCAGATTTGACTGCTCCAAGAAGAAAGTACCTTTGCCCTCTATGTTCTATTAGAAATGAGTCCTTTCTGATGATCTGGGAGGCATTCGGGCCTCCTGCCTTGCACAAGGCCGTGACTTGCAGTGACTTCTTGTCATTGCAGACCACACCACGCACGCCTGTGCTGACACAGGGATGGCCCTGGAAACAGGTGTGCAGACAGGGCCTCACTTGCTGGCCTTTCCCTGCCAGGTTCCTCCAGAACAGGAGGCGGGGCCAGGGCACACACATGGAGGCCTGCACACAGACACATACACCTGTACACACATGCATTCTGGTATCAGAACTTCTCAGCCACTTGGGCTCTCAGAACCACATCTGTTCCAGGTAGCTTTGACTCTTCCAGTGAGCCAGAGATCGTGTCTGATCCAGAGGGCACCCTGGGAGCCGGGTCTGGCCAGACTGTCAGCTGCTGGCTGCCCTACACCCAAGGCAGGAGAGCGGGGGCTTGGTCTCACTCCTGGAACCCAGACACAGGCCCCTGCAAAGTTCCTCTGTCCACACTCGAGAACCACAGCCCCGCTGACTGGGCCACCCAGTATGCAGGCAGTTACATAACCTTGGTGAGGACGCCCATCGCCGCCTGCGCACCTGCCCTGACCTCGGGGATCCAAGTCCAGGCTGCTGTTCACGTTATTTAAAGTGATTCATAAAAGGACTTTAGCCCAGCCCCAAGGGCACACTCAGGACACCAGGAGGCAACCACGCTTTACTGCCCTCACTTCAGTCTCAGTGACGGTTTACGGTTTATTGCCGAGGGGAAAGGGGAGCTGGCGAGGGCTCTGCCTTCGCCTGGTGGCCCTGTCGCTGAGTGGCTGATCTCACAGCTAGCAGCACTGCCACTGACTGTGAATGTCACCCCTTAAGAACACATGAGATCAGGCTTTCTCTACAAATGACTCCCCAAATCAAGAGAACACACCCCAGCCTCCAAGGCACGTGCTTCCAGGGCCCAGACTGCTGGCACAGAGCCAAGTCCTCTCCAACAACAGCAGAAACCCAGCCACGACTGGGCACGAATGGAAGGCGCCTCCTTTGCTGCAGGTCGCACACACACTGGGCATGGCTCTAAGGGCTGCACACGCGTCTCGTCTGGACCGGGGAGCTCACCAGCTCTCTACGATGGCTCACAGGCACCAGTACCTGCCCAAAGCAACATGGCCAAAAGGGGCAGAGCTGTGGCCGTGAACCTGGGTCTGCTAGGCTCCCAGATGGGGGACCATGAGGGAGGGGAGCTGCACTTGTGGTCTTGTGCTGTCCTGCTCTTCTCTCCCTGGCAAGGCCTGACTCAACGCTCTCATCACACTTCTGACATGGGGACCCTTTCAGGCAGCTCAAGGCAGCAGACCTGCAGCTGGGAGCCCGCGTGGGGCCGCCACCAGGGATCCCTCCACTCACCAGCTCCTTGGGCCGCATGTTGTAAAGGATCCTCTCGGCGTTCTCGCTGTCATGCCTACTCTCCATGATGGCCAGGAGCAGCTTGGAAGCGTTGTTCTAATCGGAAAAGCAAAGGGAAAGCACATGGAGGAGTGGAACGGACAGCTGATCCTGATCAATGCACTGGCCTGGTGGACACACGGGGACATCAGCCATGGGCCAAGCCCATCAAAAGCTATCTGCACCCAGAGAATCAGGCGCTTCTGACCCAGGACACATGTGTGCATTATCTGCAGAGGCATACACATTACGCCGCGCTGTGAGCCACAGTGAGCCCTGGCGGAAGTCAGACGGAAGAACAGGCACCTTGCGGGTCCCCTCACCCCTTGGTATCTGCTTAGCAGTTACCCGCAGTCACTGCCCACAGCCTCCCATACACTCTCTGGAAGACTTAACGCTATGCAATCAGTTGTCGAGGTGCACTGTTCAGGGAATAGTGACAAGAAGTCTGCACAGGTCCAGCACAGAAATGATTTCCTTCCCAAGTATTTCTGATACACGGTTGGCTCAGTCGGGTTGTGGAGCCCAGGATCTGGAGAGTGCTGTGATGATGACCCCACGATGACCCTGCTGTACCAACCCACAACGTCTTGTGGTGGGTGTGGTCACACACGGGCACTTGGCCTTGCAGGCTGAGGACATACGCGCTGCAGGCAATTCCTCCTGGTCATAACCCACGGCTCTGCACTCTCACCTCCTACAGCCGCTGTGAGGGCACAGCTGGGGGCAGTTAACTCATGAGTCCCCTGGCAGGGACACCTGCCAAGCCGTCATTTCTCACGACATTTGAAACGGCGACGTATCCACACCCTGGACTTCTCGGCTTGGCCTCGCTGAGTCCTGGGCTACGATAATGTCTGTCTTTCTGTGCAGCACTCAAAAGCTGGTGGTATTTTTTTTCCTTGCTGGGAGTGGGGGGGTTTCCCCTCCCTCCGTAAGCCTGGTCACAGCAGTTGGGTCAGGGAGCTGCCCATCACAGGGCAGACACCTCTGCCACAACCCAGAGATTACTGCAGAAGGGCACTGAAACGCGGATGCAGGCACCCAGGCCATTCTCACCGGCCTCAGAGGCTCACCAGGTACTCTGCTAAATGTCAGTCAGGCATATAAGCTGTGATCAAGTCGAGTTAAACCAAAACTTGCCAAAAGGAGTCAAAAATAGAGAAACACTGGGCTGGCGCTGTGGCTCAGTGGGCTAAGCTTCTACCTGTGGTGCTGGTACCCCATATGGGCACTGGTTCACATCCTGGGTGTTCCTCTTCCTATCAAGCTCTCTGCTGTAACCTGGGAATGCAGAAGATGGTCCAAGTGCTTGGGCTACTGCACCCATGTGGAACACCTGGAAGTACAGCCCAGCTCCCGCTCAGTCCAGCTCTGGCCATCGCGGCCATTTGGGAATGAACCAGTGAATGGAAGACCTTTTTCTCTGTCTCTCCCTCTCTCTGTAAACTCTACCTCGCAATAAATAAAATCTTTCAAAAAAAATAGTGAAACACAAAGTTCCATCTTGGGGCTGGCGTTGCGGGGCGGCAGCTTTAGCTGCAGCTCATGCTGCTGCCATCTCATATGGGTGCCTGATCGAGTCCTGGCTGCTCCACTTCTGATCCATCTCCCTGCTGATGTGCCTGGGAAAGCACCCGGAAGAAGCTCTGGGCTCCTGGTTTGAGCTTGGCACAGCCTCAGCTGTTGTGGCCATTTGGGGAGTGAACCAACAGATGGAAGATCTCGCTCATTCTTTAACTCTCCCTTTCAAATAAATGAAAAATAGACATTAACAAAAATTCCATTTGAACCACTCTCAAATCATCTTAGTTTGGACCTCCAGTGTTAAATACTAACATAAAAACCAGTGAGTGTGGCATGCCCTTGGGACCTGGGTCACCACCTCCCCTAAAGGTCTTTCTTCCCTCTGAGGCTCTCAATGCAATGAATACAGAGTGGCTTTGCCAGGAGACTCTGCAGGTCTAGGCTCTTTCACACCACACACAGGCCTGACAGGGGCCAGACTGCAAAACGCCCCGTGCGGGGATGGTTACAGAAGACATATGTTCAGTAAGGCTGTCTCATTTGGAAATGTCCTTGAGATACCAGCTTGGGCTGCGAGTTCAATTCTCAGAACACAATCTTTGGATTCTTAGAGAGCCTATGGAAGCCCTCGACACAGGGGCACTCTTGGGCACAGGTAACCTGTCACTGCCAGGAACGGCGAATCGGCTTCCCACACACCCGGGAGGCTGACGCCCTTGGGTCACCACTCTTAACACCTACAAACCACTGTGGGATTCATCAGGGAGTGAGAACACCACTGGTGCTTCCTTATCAAGCATCTACCATTGAACACAATTACAGAAAACTAGAAGGGCCTGTAGCACATCCTCTGTCAGCGGACATCTTGCGTTACACTCACTCTACAGACTGGCACGTCTGCTCAGTCAGTGAGAGGGGAGAACGAGCGCTGGCCTGATCCAGTGCAAACATGCTTCCTCTAGAGGCTCGCTGGTCCAGTCCACTAACTGCCCCTTTCTCAGGTGGCTCAGACGGAAAGGAGATCCCACTGCTTCTCTGCCCGTGGCTTCCAGCTTCTGCGCACTGTCTGCCGCTGTTCCCCAGCCTGGGCAATGCGACTGCGTTCCACGCGACCTGACCGTCTCACAGGGCCCTTGTTTGGGAGGGAGACTCGCACTGGACCACGCATTCTGCTGGACAGACACCACCTCTGCTGCTCTGTTTCACAACACTGGCCGTGGCGCGCTGGGGGCAAAGTGCAGAAGTGCACACTGCCGCGCGCAGTCTTGCCCTCCTGCCACTTGCCTTCAGCTCCAGCACCAGGTCCATCCTCTTCTTCCCCAGAGGGTTGATGTCGTTGAGGATGAGGGCGGTGATGATGTCGATGCCATTGGACTCATGGGTGGCGATGCAGTTCTGAGCAAACACAGAGAGTGACAGAGACACGGTCGTAAATCACACGTCAAAGACCAGCAGGCTGCGGGGCGATTTCAACACCAGGCTCGCCGCTCCCAGTCATGTCTCAGGGGGGAGCTGCAGATTTTCCGTGAGAAAGTGGTAAAAATAAGACAGATGAAGATCTCTGGTTTCAGAATTAACAGTAAATAGCAGGAAAGTCCCCATGCACTGGAACTGATCAAATGGTCGTGTCTAATCCACACAGCGCGGGCTGCTGGCCTTTGTTCTTAAGGAACACGGGGTCATGGTGTACACCAGATTCTGGGCAGCCCCCTCTGAAAGTGTGTTCCATTCTCCCCTCAGCACTCGTTTTTCATATCTGGTACTTTTGCCAGTTTCCTGTTTAATGCACACAATATCAAAGTTAATCGCTCCCCCCACGCAGGGCTCCTACTCGTAGCACCGTCCACTCAGCCCACTCCCCTGAGCAGGCCTGTCGGGCAGAAATGCAAACCTGAGGAAATAAGGGAATTCACTTACGCGTCAAATAAAGCCTTTCTCCCAAGCCCGCCCCATTTCTGTCCATCTGCATTAGGCTGACACCACGCACTCCATCAGGGACACAGCAAGAAAGCACAGCTAAGACGACGCCCTGCCTGCAGCTACAGACGAGAGCCAGCAGGATCTGGAGTACTGGGGGCTTGGTCCTCACCACCACTGATCCCCCAGAGGAGGTCCCAGCTCCCCAAGGGCCACAGCAGCTCCACCTGCCCTGGCCTCTGCCCACTGGGTCTAGACTGACCACTTCAAGCCTTGCCCAGCCCGCTCCAGCCAGGAAGAAGCCACATCTGGAGTCAAAATCCCTAACACCAGTGCCCAGACTCAGTCCCTGACTCCTTGACTCAGCCATGCCTGCTCAGGAACAGAGACGCCTGAGTGAGGATCCACGGCACCCCTCGAGAGCCCGCCTCAAAGCTACCTGGGCTTTCTCTCCTGGAGGCCGGGTACTCAGACCTCAGCTCAGTGTTCCCCTGTGACTTCCAGTAGCCTCGTGGCAGAGACTCCTTTCTCTCCTCAGCTACGTTCAAGCCCTCTCAGGCAGCCAGTTCTTCAATCTTTTCTAGCATTTAAGAGATCAGTCTCCAGGTTCTTATTTGGCTCCCACCTTATCACACACACACACACCCCCCCCCACAGGCCGGTTACTGGAGGACGATGAAACTAAATTAAACCAAACCAAACCAGTGCAGGCCACGCGGAGAGACCGAGGCTGACCCCTGAAGTCTCAGCGTGCCAAGCACCTTCTCGACTGCTGCACAGAGGCCCCCCCCCGGTTCCACTGACTCCTGACGGACAGAGAGCACGTGGCCTCTGAAGCAGTCTCTGCCAACGACATCCCGAAACACCACCCTTCTTCCACGTGTGAGTACCTGGTTCTCGTGGCACGGCCCCTGGCAGTACTCGGTCAGACTCTCCAGGGTCTGGTTGATGAGGGCCACGTTCTTCTCGTTGATGTACAGGCCGAGGAGCCCCAGACCTCCCGTAGTGCTTCCGCAGATGCAGTCCAGGAACTGCAGGGTCTCGCACACCAGATTGTAGTTGGTCTTGTTGCTCTGGCAACGGAGGAAGTTCTGCAGGTGGACAGCGCCCAGGTGGGGGAGAAAGACAGAGGGAAGGAGGGCAGTCACTCACTCACTGTGCTGGCAGTCCCCACGTAGCTGGTGCAGCACGGCCCTCCAGTGTCACCAACCCGAGGCCTTGGGCTGCGGCGGTGGCCATCAGCATTCGGGCCTGCTCTCTAGGGGGTCTCCAGCTGCTTTTCAGGGGAAGCAGCTCCTCTCCTTCAGGACTGACCCCAGACACCAAGACACTTCCGGAGTTCTCGTTTCTCCACTCACTCCTTACCCCGCCCCCGCTCCTGCATACTGCTCTCCCTTCAGGGGTTAAGTTCAGAGGCATGTGACACTGCCAAGGGTAGAGAGCATGCTAAAGAGACGACTGTGTGGTCTGGACGGTGAGTTGGAGACAGTTCTCCTGCAAAGGGTGTAACAGGCTGGCGACAGCCCAGGGCCTGGAGGGAACCTGTTTCCACACTAAGGTGAGGGGCAAGAGGAGTGTGCGAGTGTGTGCTTGTGCGTGCATTTCCAAGGATGTGTCTTCCAGGTACGGAGGATGCCGATGGGGGGTGCAGAAGCAAGGCACGTCCTCAACAAAGCAGGGAGAGCAGGCTCACTGCCTCACCAAACAGTGAACTGTAGCGAACAGGTTTTTGGCAGATTCCAGCATCAATTCTCAAAAACAAGCAACAATTTACCACAATACTCTTTTTCTTTTTTCCCCCCAAAACCTTCTATTTCAGGTATGCAAACTTCATGCATTTCACAAACATAATTTGAGGAACATGGTCATTCTTCATCTCACTGTTATACAAGGGGTGGACCTGGTCACCCCACTTCTAGGAAACACTTGCATCCACTCACAGAGCATGTGCTGGAGCTCACTGTTCACTGTGCAACGGTGGGGGACAGGAATCAGCCTAAAGGCCCACCGGCAGTGCACTAAACACGGGAGCCGCCAGCATTAAGAGCACCGACGGGAAGCTCCACATCCATTCCTGTGTCCCAGCATAACCCGCTCCAGGGTCAAGTAAAGAAAAGGCAAAGAACACAAGAGTGTCCGCCACACGCTCCCATCCAAAGGCACAGAAGAGGACTGACAGATGCAGTCCAGAGCAGCACAGCTCTCTGTGCAAAGAAGCTCCTGTCACTGAAAACTTGCTTTCACTGAAACCTTTGGAAAAAGGACACACTCCTGTATTCTTGGCACAATTAAAGTACCTGTAACTGACAACTGAGTTGAACAGCCAACACATCATCAAATAAACATCCCTTCCCCCCACAACTTAACCTAAGTCCCTGCACTTAACAGCCATCATCAGGTCCAGGCCGAAGTGGGAGATGGAGCGTGTGACTCTTCCTAACGGCCACAGGAGCCAGAGGGCTTCCCAGGCACGTCTAGCTTGCTGCAGCTCCCATGGCAAGATGGCTGGTCGGGCCTGCGCACACTAGGGTTGGGGAGGAACACTCAGGGGAGGAGCAGAAGAGGAAGGACCCTCCGAGACTGACGTTGACAGTATCGCTCCCAACGCCTGACTGCCTCACGGCCCCACCACACCACTCGCTGGTTGAGACCATCTACCTGCCTGACGACACTTGGCCACTGCGGCCACCCAGAACCAACAACAAAATGAGCACAAGGTATCTGGAGCAGTCAGTCCGTCAAAGATCTGAGCACCCGTTTGCATGACACACTGGAAGTAGCCACACAGCCCTGAGCAACAAGGACGTCATGAGTCGAGTCCGTCACCGTGTGCGCATCGTGTCCCTGACCCAGCCCTCCCCCAGGTTGTGCTATAACCGGCAACGCAGCAGAGTGCTGCCACCAGAACTTTCCATGCCCGAGGTTTTGTCAACCTCACCTAGCTGACGCACTTGCTTACTTAGCCCTCTGTCACCCATCCAACTTTAATCCGAGAACCCAGATGCCAAACTGTGGCAGAGCACCAGACACACGTGCACACGTTCCTGCACACGTTCCCGCGTTCCCATGCATACTAAGCAAATACACAAGTTCATGGCAATGTGTATTACTGAAAAACTATGCACGGACGTCAAAACATTTTTTACCAAAATGAACCTATATTTAAATTAAGTTTTCTGTGAACTTTCTGAAGTCCCCTTGCACACAGAGCAGGTGGGGGAGACTCAGGGTCCCTCTCTAGCCCTGTGGAGACAGTGGGACAATGATTGGAGGGAGGGGTGAAGAGGAGGGGAAGTGGGAGGGGGTGGGGGAAGGCCTGATTGCCCCGCCCATCTCACCTGCAGGTCTCGGTTGTGGTTTTCACACAGCAGCTGCAGGAAGCGGAGGATGGGCTGCATGATGGTGATGACGGCGCTCATCTCCAGCTCGTCCTTGGTCTTGTCGGCCGTGGCCTGTGCGCCCTCGCCCGGCTGATAGTGGTCGTCTGGGTCAGCCTCCCTCCTGAACGTGGAGAAGGCCTTCCTGGTGGCAGCGGACGCCTCCAAGAGCTGATCCCGCACCTCCTCCGTGATCTGGGTTGAGGGCTCCTTGGCTGCAAGGCAAGTGTGGGACGGCAGGTGCAGCTGCGTCCTCAGGACGGTCAGCAACCCGAGACCCCATGCTCACTACAGACCCGTGAAGTTAGGGCCTCCCTCAGTCCCTGGACAGCACTAACACTGTGCGTCGGGCCTGGACTCCTGGCTCCCAGTTTTAACACTGATCTCAGCCTGCACACAAGTCCTGTCATCCTCACAACGCTAAGGCTCTGGGCCTCAGCTTCCTCGCCTGCGCAATGGGACAAGTGAATTCTGCCTAGACAAAGTCCCTGTGAGGCTCCAAAGCCTGCTCATCACAACAATAACTGCTGTTACAGTATCACCACTGATTAACCCTTTCCCAGGTGCCACGGCACCGTGACCTAGAACTTGGTGTGTAGTATTTCACCCAATCGTCAGACTAGCCCCAGAAGCTAATCATGGCCTGAGGGTGAGCAGAGAAGACTGGCTGGGTTCCAACACCAGCTCCCTTGGGCCCTGAGCAAGTGCATCCCCATCTGTGAGCCTCACCTGGCTCAGCTATGCAGTGGGGTAACAGTAAGGGGCGTCTCACAGCAGGCACCTAGGGCACACAGACACCCTCTTCCCTCGTCTTCCTTCTTGTCACTCCACTCTAGACCAGGGGTGATTTCCCCCAACCCCAGCCAGGGCACAGCTGCACTGCATGCCGACAACCTGGGCTGGGGAACGAGGCCACGTGTGCTGCACAGGACACATCTGGCAACATGGCAGCCTCCAGGTGTCACTGGTGCTATGGCAGAGAAGCCGAGTCCCCAACTGGGCCAGTGGGGTTCAGGTTCCCAGATGTCAATCAACACACTTTTGGCCTTCTCACTCCAGCCCCCTGGGCCTGGCCACACCCTTGGCCTTGGCTGACTGGACTCCCAGGGAGACTACAGACAGGAAGCTGTGACAACTCCCAAATATCTCACATGGTACAGGGAGGTCACCTGACAGGGGCCAGCTTCCTCTGACACGAAATGGGAGCCGCAGGACCAGACTCTGGGTGGACCCTCAAGCTTGGCCCAGAAGAAGGTGCCATGGCTCTGCAGCACAGGGCCTCAGTGAGAATCCCACCAAGCCAGGGAGGTACTCCTCTCCTTGGGGCCGGGGTGAGAAGCAGCGTGGGCATCTGGAAGCCGCAGAAGAGCGCTCACCTTTCTTCCGAGACGGGGCATCCCTGTCCACCTCGTCGTCTTTCTTCTTGTTCCCCAGGTCACTGGTGTTCACCGTCACAGTCGCCTTGATTTCCTGCTGGGCCACTTTCATCCTGTCGTAAAAGACCTTGAAGAACTTTTCCGACTTCTTATCTTCAGTCAACCGGCAGAAAAAAGAATGCTGGGAGGAAACCAGAGAATCTCAGCATGGAGAGCAAGGCCAGGCACCAAGCCCCACTCACGGCCCCAAAAGCACAAAGAGAACCCAGCCAGCCCACAACCCACCCACACCTATGTTCAGACCATGGCTGAAAGCTGCTCCACACACACCACGCATCTCCAGGTCCCGATGCTGGAGGTGTCCCCACGGAGCGGGTGGTCACACACACACACAGCCACCATGTGCTGGGCAGACTCGGCCCCCTGCCACACTGTACACGCGACACACAACCCCGCCAACAATGAAAATGGGAGTGTTTCTGTGACTGCCACAGGGCCAGCCACTTGTTCAAGGGCATCTATGCACCCAGCTGAGTCCTGGGACAGACAGAGGGGACGCAGACAGGCCATCTGCCCCAGCAAGGTTCAGGAACAGTGCGGGAGGATGCATCCACAGCCAGGCGAAAAGCGTTCAGGCAGTCACACGACTATCACAGAGCTCGAGTGGGCATGGATGACCCTGAGCTGGCGGGACCCTAACATCCTCGTGAAAAGGGGTGTTTGCAAATGAGCCCGAAAGGGACAGGTAAGGAATGGTGAGACGGAGCAGCTCAAAACCAACAGGGAGCTCGCCTCTTGCGTGCGAATTTGTTTCTGGACCCTTCACAAACGGCAGTACACAGTGTTGATGGGGAAACACAATATGGTGTCTCAACTTTCCTCAAGAGGGTTTGCTTTGCACCCCTTGCAAACAACATGCTGTTGTGGATTATTTACATACAAATATAATGTGATCCTCTCCAGAGTACAACAGAGCTCCACAGGAGGTATCTCCACCTCCCGTTTCACATCTGCTCTTTGCAAAGACAGCCCTTCCCCTGCAGAAGGCAGGACAAGGCTTCCATCCCAGAAAGCCCTCCACCCAGACTACCCACCACACACCTCCACCACCTGATTCAGCGGCCCTCAGGTCCCCTATTTCCGGCCACCAATGTGGGCCTCGGTCCCCGGCCCTCTGCCAGCCAGGGCCCCTAAGCTACCCACCTAACACTGCTCTGGGCGTCCACCAGGCTTTTCTTGGTCATGCCATTCCCCTGGGTCTCAGTCTTTCTTACATACAACACAGGAGCTGTCCTTCCCACCTGTGCTCCCGAGATCCAACCTCCTCCCTCCAGCCACTGCCACACACCAGCACCACCTCCCACGACTTGCCTCGTCATTCTGGGTCTCACTGAGTCCTCAGAGACGCCCACTCTGGAGCCAAGCTCAAGCCTCGAGGGTCCTCCACTGCCCCTGCCCGCCTTTCATTCCCTTTTAAGTTTTCTAATATCCATCCACCTACCCATCTACCATCTACCTATCCACCATCCACCCACCCACCTATCCATTTATGCATCTACCAACTTACCCATCAATCCACCCACCTATCTACCCACCCACCATTCCTTGTGCATCTGACATGAGCTGGATCCACTTCATGAGCTACAGAGACACAATGGTTCATGAACAGAGAGGGGCCCAGACCTCCTGCTCATGAAACTGGACGCTCCATGAATAAAAGTCACAGTACTCAATACTCATCCTGATCTACCTAGTGACCGACACTTAGTGCCACCGCCTGCTCCCCGGGCCATTTCTGGCTCTTCCCATGGGAAGAGGGGGCTGCTATCTGTGGTGTCAGCCCTGTGGTCACTGCTTCAGGGAGGCCACCCCTAAAGCTGCTCCCTAAGCTAACTCTTGTCCTCATGTGCCTTGCTGTCCTCTCCTCACAGCAGTGAAGGCCCCTGGGACACCAGTGCTTCGTGTGGCTGCCCTGGGAAGGTAGGCTCCTCTCCTGTCCAGTTTAGAGCTGCCCCAAGCACCTGGGAGGCCCCACAGACAGAAGCCCTCCGTGACTCTTTGACAGGAGACCGACTGTAGCCCAACCTTCACGGCCCCTCCCAACAGATTCCCCCGACCAGAGCCTTCTCTTCAGTGGGTGTGACAGAAGTAAACCCCCAAAGAAACTAAATCTGGGAAGTCGCTCAAATACGAGAGACTAACAGACAAACACAATGGGGCAAATGGAGAAGAACCTGAGACCCACAGCTGCCAAAGTACGGTGACCAAATTTTCCACCAAGACGAGCCAGGCAACACCTCACCCACAGCCCAGAGGGGAGGGATGGGCTACTCGCTACAGCTGCAGGGCAGCGCTTGGGACAGCCTGCTGTGAGCCCCACCTCCTGAGGGTCAGCTGCGTCACCAAGGGATGTCAGTGGACACAGTCGGGGCCCCACATGTGCTCCTGCCGTGGCCGGGAGATTACTGTGCACCACCTGAGCCAGGCCTCAGTCGCTCACTCAAAAGAGATGAAGCAGCTCTATCAAGAACACACTCGATAAAATCAGAGTGCACAGCTGGTCCGGAAGACAAGGCTGGGCCTGGAAAACCGGAATCCGAGAGGGTGGGGACTGAAGGCTGGGAAGGGGCCGTCAGGGAGGCTGTGGTGTGGCACCCAGCGCCACACAAGCTGACAGGAGGGGCCTACTGGTTATGCTGCTCAGATGGATAGGAGGAACCTGACCGCTGTCCCCAGTGACGGACACTGCTCTTTACAGAGGGGTCCACAGGCAGCAGTTCCCCTGACCGCCTGGGTCTGAACACCCTATGACCACAGCCAAGCTGTCAGCCTCTGAACCGCTGAGAAAGGGCCCCCAGGGTGCAGGCCAAGTGCTCGGCACCACCACTCCTCCCACCCCCTCCACTGCACTGTTTTGTGTTTCTCAGACCACCACCCTGAAGGTTGGCCTGTGAGGCGCTGGGGCTGCAGCTTCAGCTCGACCACTTACTACTGGCCAGTGTCACCTTGGAAAGGGACAGTCTCTGATACACGAGCGTCCTCATCTACAAAATGGGCATGACAACAGCACCTCCTGGTGATCACAGAGGCCGGGTGAGCTGTCACAGCAGCAGGCAGTCCACATGTACTGACCACTGAGAGTTCCCGGGGCCCCAGGCAAGGCTTCCCACACAGCGTCACACAAAACCTGCTGTGTCCTTAGGGCCATGATGCCCCTGCAGGAGACGGAAGGGACTGCAGGCAGCAGCCACCTCACACACCCGAATGAACCACGGAGAAGGCAGCCGGGACGCCCAGGTGCCAGCACGCAGAGCACCAAGCCAGGTGTGGCTCAGGGGTCAGCCCTGACAGGGCAGCCTGGCCTCCCCCAGGGACCCCAAGACTCTGTCGGGTGCCGGAAGTACACAGCAGGGGGAGGGCAGTGCAAATGAAGAATCAAGACACGGCCCTCCTCTAAGGGTGGGCGAGGGAGGGAAGCGAGGCTGAGGGACAGGGTCCTCAGCGAGGGGCTTGGGCGCAGCTGTGGCTGTGGGGACGTTCGCCTGCCCTCTCTGCTGCTTGGTGCATGGCAGACGTGGGGAAGGCAGAGCCCTGCACCTGGACCTGTGCACTCAAGCTCCCCCATAACGGGCAGTTCTCGCAGGGAGAGAGAGGAGCCCCCTGAAGGACCCAGGACCATGGTCCTTCAGCTTCCACCTGGCCACGGGCCTGCTCCTCTCCCTGACCCTACTGGACTCCGTTCCACAGACACAGTGGTACATGAAACCCTGGTGCCCTCACAGACATTCCTGTCCAGCCCCGGAACCTGTGTGTCCCGAGACAAGGCAGACGGGAGGGCTGCTCATGACCTGACCTTAAACCACCACCACCACAGACTGCTCAGAAGGGTCCCTGTAATCACAGGGTCCTTCCAAGTGGAACGGGAGGTATGGGGGGCACAGCATGCAAGGGACCCGACTCCTCCTGTGGCTGAACCTGAAGACAGAGGACGGGGCCTTGAGCTAAGGTGGGTAGATGGCCCCCAGAAACCAAGAAGGGTCTGGACACCTCCAGGAGGAACCCAGCCCTGCTGGCTGCGTAGGACTGGCACTGAACCTGGGACATAATACATTTGGTCACTTTAAGCTACTAAGTTGTAGCAACTGTCACAGCAGCTGTAGACAGCTACAACAGCAGGGACCCTACCCTTGGTCAAGCCTAATCGAGCCTACACTCAAAGTCAACACTCATGACTGTACCCAGTCACTTCAGCAAGTTCATGGAAAATGCATCCTATGAAGAAAATAGGCATGGATTTTAAAAGATTTTTGATGCCAAAATAAGATAAACTTTTAGTTCCATTTTCCCACAAACTTTGTGAAATGGCCCCTTATATAAATCACATCATCATAAAAACAGAGGGGAAGAAAGCCCACTTTGGTCCCAGAGAGCTGGGGGGTTGGCCACCGCTCCAGACCAGGGGCCACCTTTGGAGGCTGGCTGCCACTGCCCATCCCCGGACACCCTGTCCACTCCCCTCTGGTTCCCCACAGGGCGTGTCTGATGCAAAGCTTTTCCAGACACTGTCAGCACTGTCTGGGCAGACAGCCGAGAAGACATCACCCGTCAGGAAGCTGCCCAGGTGCAGAGAGCTCGGGGACTTGAGCAGGGCCTGGTGCACAGTGGCAGCCACGCTGCAGACCTGGGGAGGGGTGGGGCACGGGCTTCTTTTTCTGGTTTCCAGAGGTCACAGCACCAGTTAGAGGATTTGAGAAAGGGGTTGAGGCAGAAAAATCTCTGGCTGGGACACAGACCTGGGGAAGGCAGGTCAAGAAGGAAAGTACCACTCCCAATTCCCCCCCCACCACCACCACCAGCCATCCAAGAATAAAGGACTAGACCAGCTGTGAGCGCCAAGGGCCACGGGGCTCCCAGAACACGCACCTATCTACACACCTGCATGGGCACGAGACAGAGCACTCTCAGGCGAGATGCCCTTTGTGGCAGCTCGGCTCCAGGACTGGTTGATGGAGCCTTGGGGGCGTGGCAAGCCCAGAGCTCCAGCACAGCTGGGGGCCTTGATTCCCCCCAGGGAAAGCCGCTGGACCTAGGCGGTGAGGCAATCAGACAAGATTCTCCACCTGACCTCCAGGTAAGGCACTGCCCTGAGAAGCAGGGCCCAGGATGCTCTGTTCCCTGCACGTGGTCACGTGGTCACTTATCTGCTGCAGAATGTGTCAGGTTTCAGGCCAAGTGCGAGAATTTTAAAAATGCAGCCGCTGGGCAGTGAGCCAACATCTCCTCCAGGAGGCTTCTGGGTTTGCTCTTCACACCAGCCCCGGGGCATGGGGGTTGTCTCTGGGACTCTGAGGCCATATCAGCCCCACAACTCCGCATGCCAGTTTGGCCTTCCTCACACAGAGGCGCAGGGGTGACACAGGGACGGTGGTGGTCACCCAAGTGTCAAGTCTCCACCTGAGATTAATGGGAACTCCGTGCCTTCTGGGACGCGATCTCTGGATCACATTACAGAGGCACCAGAGTGCCGGGCCCTGTCTGAGCGCCCTACACTATCTTACTCAGCCCTCCCCACTACCCCCCACGGCGGGCATGCCATGGCACCCACTTCACTGATGAGGAAACCCAGGCACAGGGGTGGTAAACTACTCCCCAAGCCCTGCACCTGGTGAGGGGAGGCGATACCAGATGCTGTCCTCGCTCTCACCCTCCCTGCTCTGTGGAAACACCTGAGCAAGGGCCCATAATGCTCGCCACAGACCTAGGCTTTGTATGAGCTGCCCTCCTCTCTCACTCCCACACCTCTCGAAGACATAAACCCAGGCTAGCACACAGTGCAGGGCCACGTGTCGGGTGCACAAGTGAGCACCACAACGCTGAACACGTTCACTAACAGGGGCCCCCAAACCACCACCTGTGCCTGGGCCAGGGGTCAAACAAAAGCCTTGTCATGCAGTGACTGCTCTGGGTCTGAGTCCTTTTCCTAGAAACCAGTGATAGCAATCAAAATTCAAACATCCAGAGCCATGGATTAGGTAATCAAACACCTGACCTGGTTAGGCACGGTGCCCTGGGGAAGCGCGCCTTCCGGAAACCTGCATCCCAGCTTGGCCGCCTCCATCACCAGGCACGTGACCCTGGACGACTTACTCAGCCTCACCTGTGCCCTGGGCCCCGCCTTGTCTGCAACCGTGGAAGCTGGGAGCCCAGGAAGGCTGCAGGCAGGAAAGCACAAGTGTGACTCCTACCGAAACGCAGGCTGCTGCTGGAACCTAACACAGCAAGCCCCTTCCAGCGGAGAGGAGACCAGTGGGCCAGCAAGGACTGCGTGTCACGTGATGACCAAAGTCTGGTTGATGAAGAAAAACAAATCCAGCCAGTCCTGGTGGGTCAAGATGGCCTCTGGACTGACAGTATGAGCTGTCCCAACACAGGAAGTTAAAAAAGAACCCTGCTGGAATTTCACTAGCTCTAGGAACCACTTGGATTTCTGTCGCCATACGGATAAATATTTTGCTCCTCTTTCTCAAAGCCCAATACACCCCAGGACAGAATTCAGGCCGGTGTCAGATCCTTGGCTGAGATACAGTCCAGGTCTTCCAGCAGGAACTGCTTCCCACTATTTTCAGTCCTTCTTGATTGTATGAGAAGGTCTGTGTATGAAAAGGGTACGTTAATTACCAAACAGGCATTCGGTTTGAACTGTCACCCACTCGAAGAGGCGGAGTTTCTCCAAGGTTTGAGGGGTTTCAAATGGAGTTCCCAGTTTACCAGCCTCTGGGGCTGTCTGCTGCTTGCACGCGCTCGGAAGTACAGGAAACCTCTACCACGTGAGGGAGGGAAGCGAGGGCGGGAAGACATCCACGCTCCGACTTCCTTCTCCAAAGCGAGCTCCTCCCTGGCGCACACGGCACGTCACTTCCCAGGCCGCCAGGCCAGGTGTGGATGGGGTCGTCCTTGCTGCTCCCGACGAGGTGCGGATGAAGAGCTTTACTCAGTCCACTTGCTGGACCTTGCCAAGGGCTTGAGCGCCAAGGCCAAGGGGCGGATCTTCAGGACACTTTTCAGGGTGAATTCACGAGCTTTCCAGCAATCAGCAAGGCCAGTCTGCTCCGCTGTGCCTCTCCTTTTCTGCCCTGAACACCAGCACTCGCTGGAACGCTCTGCCTGGTCTCCCAAGCACACTGGTTCCCTGTGCGAACCAGGGCGCCTATGGTTCACACACAGTCATCAACAACCGCTCAACCAACAAACTGTACTTTTCTAAAAAAATGAAGGCGGTGTCGCCGTACAAAGCTCTGATGGCACAGTGAAGCTGTCGGTGGGCAGTCTCCATCAGCACAGAGACTGCCCAGGGGCTCAAGAACCCAGTGTGAGGACACTGCTGGGTTCAGCAATGACGCCTCTGACCAGTGCCCCGGGCCCTATGGTTTGTGGGGCTGTACTGAGTCTTCCAACCACAGTCAAGAGGAGGAAGATGGAAGCATCTAGGGAGAAACACACAGAAGACAAGGGACAGGCGACCCCTCGGAAAAAAGTGAAACAATTGCACACTACGACCCTGCAAATTCATCCACGGAGAAAGGGACCACGGTAGGACCTGCGCGGTGACCCGCCAGGTGAGCAGAAGCTGTTCTGCCGGTGCTTCACTTGGCACTGCAGCTAAGATGCCCACATTCCATACTGGAGGGCCTGGGTTCCAGTCTTGGTCCAGCTTCCAATGTCAGCTTCTGGGGCTAACACCCACCCTGCTAGACAGCAGTGACAGCTCAAGTACTTGGGTTCCTGCCACCCAGGGGGACACTCGGATTCAGTTGATTGCTGGCTTCAGCCTGGCATAGCTCTGGCTGTTGCAGGCATCTGGGGAGTGAACTGGTGGAGGAAGATCTCTTTCTGCCTCACAAATGAATTAAATAAAAATAAGCAAATAAATACAAAGTCACTCTAAAGCCAAAGCTGGCTTGGTTAGCTCTCGGGAGAGAATGCGTTGGAGTCCAGGACAGTTACTCCTGGGAAAAGCACAACCACCGTCCTTCGGAACCAAGGGCTGGGGCCGGGAGGACACTCTCCATGACTGCTCCCGGACTCCACAACACGTGGCTTCAGGCGGCTCGTGAGAAACCCTCGGGGCCCATCCTGGCCGTGCACTCTGGCTGCGGGGTCTGTGGGTGGCCGGGAGCACCTGGAGGCCTGCTTCCCACAGCTCCAGGCTGCAGCATGAGACCTACAAAGAAGCATGCCAGAGGGCCTTGGGAAAGCATCAGCAAGGAGGCGCTCGGGCTAGCCCTGACTCACCGCAGGGAAGAGGGCCCGTGCTGGAGACCCACAAGTGTGCGCACCCTGCTCCTCCCACGCCCCACAGGGCCAACCTCTTGCAGGCCCAGCCAGAGTCGGAGGAGCCGGTCCTCAGGTCCTGTTTCCATTTTGGGGGCACCTGATCAGCACCGACCGACTTCTGCTGCCTGCAGAGCTCCCTGGCTCCCCGAGAACTCAACCTGAGATCTGGACCAGTGGCAGCACCCATCCCCGGTCCAGCCATTTCGTGTGTCTCCGCAGTCAGGGGCTCTGCACATCCTGCACTCTTCTCAAGGTGCCAGTGTACGGACAGGGTCTGCAAGGACATTTAATAACTGCCCCCTGGGCTTCAGGAGGTGTGGGGGGGGTGAGCATGAGAACCACCCGAGAGGCCTGCTGGGCAGAGCACAGGACGGCACACATGAGAGCCCACAGCACCTGTCCTGCCACAGGGATACGGGCCCAGCCACAGCTCACACCTGTGACAAGTCCACTGGACCGTACAATCCAAAGAAAAATAAACCCTGGCCCACCAGGGGACAGGACACAGCTCACAAACAGCTGACCATCCACCACAGAGAGAGCACCCCCAGTCAGCCCCAGCTGCCCCAGCCACAGCCCGAGGCTGGCCCCCAGTGGACACGCTCTGGGAATTCCCATGTCCCAACCCCGCAGGCCTGGTTTCTGCGTGCGGGCTGGTCAGGTAACATCCATGGGGCCGTGGAGACGGGCAGATGAAATTACACGCGGCTCTGGAAGCACTGCTGGGGATCACAGCGAGACCCAAGCCGAGGCTCCGCCAGCCAACCTGGTGCCCTTTAGAAGCACTGACTAGGGGCTGGCAGGGTCTGTGGGGTCACCTGACCCGGCTCCCTCCTGATGACAGGCGCATTACCACGGGCAAGCAGCGGCCTCTGGCCCCCACCCCTGCTGCGCTCCCCCCACCCCCGGCTGACTTCCCTGCTCCCCAGCAGCCTGGGGGCATCTGCAGGGACACTCCCAGCTCTCATCTGCTGGGCTCCACCTCAAGGGCAGCTCTGAGTGAAGGAGTGAAGCCGTCCCTGACCAGCCCACAGGGCCCAGCGCCTTCCCACAGGATGGAAGCTCCCCCGGGGTGGTCACCACTGCGAATCCTCACTGTGAATCAGTGAGCAGGGATCCCAAAGGAGGCACAGTTGTGGAAAAACTCCCACCAAGCACGGCGCAGCACCCACAGCAGCTGTGGTTTCCCTCAGCGACCAGATTCTGTATGAGAGCTCAACCATGCTGGTGGGGGGGTGGGACACAGCTGGCTGGAGACTCGCAACGGTGGCTGCAGACAGTGCAACCTCCCCCAGGCCCCTGGTGCAGACCCTCAGCCGGCTGGCTCACCACCTGCCTGCTGGCTATGGAGCAGAACGGAAGGTCTTTTGTGGTTACCTCGCTTCAGGACCCATCTCCCTCCCAGATTCCACATGGCAGGCTCGCGTGGCAAGGAAGCTCAACCAACGTATTTCCCAACCAGCACCCGGAAGGACAGGGCAAGAGCCTCCATGACCCGGGCCTCTCCGTGAGGACAGTGGACAAGTGCAGAAGGCGTCCTCAGGGCACAGCAGAGCCGGGGCAGTGACCTCAGGTCGGGCCCGGGTCGGAGTGTGGGGCGCCCCAGACATCCCCAGGGCAGAAGCAAGCTGCGGGCGTCTCAGGAGCGCCGCCACCACGAGGCGGACTCGCCTGGAAGATCTCCAAGGAAAGTCCCCCCCGCGGCCCAGAAGGGAAGAAGCGAGCGCCTGGGTCTGGAAGCCGGGGTGCCTCATGCAGACGTCTCCAACAGAAGCTGACAGGGCGGGCTGCCGGCTCCCGGCGGAATTGCACAACACTGGGCTGGGCAAGGGTGGGTTTGGCTTTTTAAAAAAACGTGAAACCCGTTCTCAAGGAACTCCTCCTTCGGAGACCTCCCTGCACACCTTCAGTATCTCTGCCCAGCAGGAAGCAAGGGATAGCTCATGGCTGTCTCGGCTACCTGCGGCCACCAGCGGCAGGCGCTGTGTCCCCGGGGCAGTCGGGTTCTCTTAGGGCTCCCTAGGCCTCCCTGCCCAGAATCTGGGAGCAGCCACGTTTTAACAAAGTGCAGGCTGAGTAACTGCAACCTGCAGCCTTCAGGTGATGGGAGTTGCCCGAGCTCCAGGAGCTGTCACTGAGAGACACAGCTGCTCCTGTTTTCCTGTGCGTCACTCTGACAACAGGCCAGAGGACTCAGGGGAGCCATCAGGCTGCTCGGGGTGGGGGCAGAGGGAAGAGAGGAGAACCACACACGCCCCTGCCTCCAGGGCTCAACCCAACCCTGGAGAGGGGAGAGAACACTGTGACCAGGCCCTGACACAGAGGACTGGTAGTGAAACCTAACAGGAAAGCGAGAGCGGACAGAGGAGACAATGCACCTCAGGACAGAGCTCATGGGACGGACAGGGAAAATATCCTGTTTCCGGAGACAGCTCCAAGAATCGTGCGTGGGCCTGAGAAACAGGGAAGCTTATGGGCTGAAAAAAAAAAAAAAAGAAATAAAAAAAAAGGGGGTGGGGAGGATGGGGAGGAGAGAGTGGGGGAAGGAGGAGTGAATTCCCTGAGCGACGGAGGGATTGAAAACACCATGGCAACAGCTCAGCCCACCCACGGCCACCCACCCAGAGCCAGATCCCCCCCCCCCCCTCCCCGAGCAGGCATGGAGGGCAGGCTGGTCTCCAGCACCTTGGAAGGTACGCAGAGCAGAGCCTCTGCAGCCCCTGCCGGCGGCTCCCGCCCGAGCAGCCTGCCGCGCGGGGGGAGGATATAAATAGGAGTTACATAACGTCTCTGTTGACTCCCGTGCTTCCCAAACACACAGCTCGACCTTGGCTCTCTCCGCTTTGCCTCAGCCTGCGGGTGAGGACTTGAATCCACTCAGGAGTCATCGTAGAGGTTAAGCAGCAGGATAGAGATCTCCAAGTTCAGGGCCCTCGGGACAGCCCAAGGCAGGAGCCCTCAGAGTCCAGTCCTCCTCAAGGATACAAGAAAAATAAAGTAGCTATGTAGAAGAGGTCAGGTAAGCAATCCGGGGCCTCCTCCCTCAACATTTCCTGATGAAAATTAAGTAGTGAATTTAACACCCAAGAGCAAAGGCCCGTGAACAAGGCATATTCGATTTTCCAAAGGAAGCTGAAGTTGTATTTATGCCTGTAAAAATATATAAAATTAAAGATAACTGTTTCTAAATCCCCACTCAGGCTCAACCCGTTACCTTTTTCTTTCTTAACAAAAACAGACAGAAAGTGCCCAGTGGGGGCAAAGGGTCGTCTCCCTGAAGACACTGACGTCAAGGACCCCCACAAAGCAAACTCGAGCCAAGGGCCCAGAGCTGGCCAGACCCACAGAGCCTGTCGGGGCGTAGGGCAGACTCGCCCGGGGGCCACATGCTTCTCTGACTCTGTGAAGCCGAGCTGACTCCGACTGCTCACCTAACCTGCTGGTGTCACCAAACGCTTTTAAAAGCTGTTGCCATGGAGATACTTCCAGAAACCCACCACGGGCTGGGGATCCAACGTATTGGCCTCGACCAGCTCCCTCTGAGCCTGAGAAGGTGAGTTTGACCCTTGACAGCAAGGGTCCCGGACACAAATGTCCCCTTGTCAGGCACAAAGCAAAGGCTGCGGGGGACCGGGCTCTGCCCCACCAGAGTATTCAGACTCTACAGGGCTGTCAACACATCAGTGAACACAGCAAGATTCATCGTGCAGTGTCAGAGGGGCCGGCAGTGAGGGTCGCTGCAGCTGGTGCTCTGACCACAAGACTTCCTTTCTAGCAGAACCAGTGGGAGGCAAATTTAACAAGGCACAAACTTGGACAGAGAACTGGGCATCCACCATGAGCAGCCCCTGCACCACGCTCATTCGCCACTACACCACTCCAGGTGTCCACGCGGCACCCAAAATGACCAGAGCAAGAGTACACTGTGGGCTCGGCTTTAAGAAGGCCAAGAAGCTCCCAGCAGACCTCCGGCGACCCACTACAAACTCTCGTCTCACCCGGGAGAGACACTCAGCAAGGCATGCTCCAGAAGCCGCAGTTGCTGCCCCAAGCCCTGGCCTGTGGTCATGGTGCTACAGCCTGTCCCTCACCCCAGTGCACCAGCCCTGTGCCCATCCTCTTCCCGGTCCCCATGGACCGGCTCTGTGGTTCGCGCAGCGGGGGTCTGGCAGGCACCGGCTCGACTCCACGTGCCTGTGCAGCAACGTTGCCTGGTAACAAATGTAGAAACACACGGGGAAAACTGTATGTGACAATACACAGCCTCCGCGCAGCAGCTGATAACCGAGGGAGTGTTAAAACACCATGTTCTCTTCACACTTGGGCTTCTGGTGTGAAAATAAAATTAAACGGGATACTTCCTCTTGTAAACACAAGCCAGGCATACAACTCACACACATAACCGCTCACTGGAAATAGTAGAGGGGTTTGCGACAGCAAAACAGAGGGCCACCCAGCTCCCACGCCCCCCCTTAAGATGAATTCCCGAAAACCTGAAGCAACAGAACAGAGAAAGAGCTGTTCCGACAGGTGGGACCAGTTCACTTCCAACTAGGAAAGGCAGCTCACAAGAGGACAGAAGCAGAAACTGAGAACAGTTCACTCTGTCATGGAGATGAATGGGCTCCTTGGTGTGGTTTGCAATGTACCCTTAAGATCCACCGCAGGGGCCGGCACCCTGGAACGGCAGGCTAAGCCACTGTCTACAGCACCAGCATCCCAAATTACAGCGCTGGGCTGAGGCTTATCTGCTCAGCATCCAATCCAGCTTCCTGCTAGTGAGACTGGGAAGGTGACCAATGGCAGTCCAAGCACATGGACCCCTACCGCCCACGGGTGACACCTGGATGGAGTTCGTGGCTCCTGGCTTCAACCTGGCCCAGCCCTGGCCATTGCGACCAGTTGGGGGAGTGAATCAGATGATGGGAGTTCAGTCTCTGTTTCTCTCTGTGATGCTCTTTTCAAACAAATAAATCTCTACATAAGTGACACTCAGTGGAGAGCCAGGTGTGACTCCACTTCTTCGATCCAACAAGCAGCACAGCCGACTCCCACCCCAACCATAACAAGATGGACACTGCTCTCAAGGAGGCGGCACCCAAGTAAGAAGTGGTACACTCCCGTGGACACATGCAGCCCGGGGTGGGGGCTATCAGGAGACTCCTGAGGGACCCCGATCTGTAAGCAAACCCCAACTCTGGAGCACCACAGGGCAACTCCCTTCAGGCTGCCCACGGAGCCAAAATACAGTGCCCAGGAACACGCACAGCAGTGGGATCTTGAAAAGGGCAACATGTCTCTCCTTCCCCTCCCTTCCCAGGTACACACACACACATGCATACGTGCATACTCTACAGCAAGGACAGGGGTCCTGGGAGACGGTACCGGGCATCTGTGAGCAAAACCGGGCAAGAGCTGAGCCCCAGGAAGCCTCACCCTCTGCCCAGGCAGAGACGGTCCTTCAGATGCGAGCATGAAGGAACTCTTCCGAGGGCCCGAGCAGAAGAGAAGCCTCGCCTCCAGGGAGCAGGAGCTCCACGCGGCCTTTCTGCTGCCAACCTTTACAGATCTTTATTTGTCAAATGAGGTGCCCAGCCTGCAAGTAGCCATCTCTCAGGCTTCCTGCTCTGTCACTCAACAAAGCACAGCCACTGACCCTTGCCCCACCTGTCTGAGGACGAGGAGAGCAGGCTACACGCCGGACAGGGCCCACCACCCACGCGAACAACAGAAAGCAAAGCCACAAATTCTGATTGCCCAGCTCACAGAAGCATGGGTGTCGCCACCTCCCTGCGTGAGAAACGGGGAAGCTTCTCACGGGTGGGGGCAGGTCCGAGAGGCTGAGCGAGCAGCCTGAACTGTGCCCACTGCCAGACCACTGTGCAGGGTGGACCAGACCAGGCAGAGGCCACTGGCCTGGCTCCCAGCCCCAAGCACCCAGACTGTGGGACTGCTCCTACTGCTGGCCAAAGTCACTGTGGGAAATACAGGGAGACAGACCCTCCAGCATTTCTGGTGGGGCAGGGTTACTCCTCCCAAATGATACCGTCTGTCTCCCTCCCAGCCCCGAGGAAGGCACCCTGTGACATGGCAATTGCCACCACCGATGCATCCTTACGCTGCCCAGGCTTGGGGGGGGGGCACTGGGCTCTCTCAGAAGACTCATCATAGCCAGGTGCCCAGGAGCGGACTGGGCCTGGCCTTGGGAGGGGCTGCATGCCTGGGTCAATGGGACAGGGAACAGACACACAGGTCCCCACCCCAGCTCCCTCAGGGAGTGGACAGGCAGGAAATCGTCCTCCTGTGGCTGCTCTATGTGAAGACCCTACGCCCAGAGAACCTCTGTGCCTAGGGCTAGGATCCTGCATGTGAGAAGCCTTAACCAACACTTCAGCTCCTGAACAACTAGAATAAAATGAGGAACCAGAGCTGCCACTGAGGAACAAACACGCAGGGTCCAGCACCATGGTGAGCACTACGGGCCGCCAGGCAGCGCTGTCCACCCCGGCTCATCACTTGGGCCGATCTCTCCAGGGCTCCCGGGTGCAGACACACATGGTCTGCATGCCTGAGGGTCTCATATCAACCCGGCACGCTCCGAGCCATCACCTGCCCTGCCCCTGGGAGCCAGAGGAACCCTCCAGGGAGCGGGCATTCCTTCAGGGTTGGGCAGCCTGCCAGGCAAAGGGTAGGAAGGCACGTCTCCCATGAGCAAGCAGAGACACCTGGACCACAGCAATGCCGGGCCTCACAAGCACACGGGCGCAGGTGCAGGAGGATGGGTGGAGGTAGGCCGCGGGAAAGCCGAGTGGACACAACAGGCAGGACGCCAGGGCCTTGCATATACTGGCAACGGACTCAATCCCTCACCAAAGGCTGTCAGGATGGTGAGAGAGGTGGTCAGGTTCCTGTTCAGGGATTCCCCTGGCAAAGATGGGAGGCGGAGGCCTCCCTCAGCACGGAGACAGCCAAGTGCACCCAGGCTCTGCAGCTAGCCAGCCCACACAGGGGACACCGTTGACTCCATAGGCCCACGATCGGGCCCACTGTGAGTCCACAGACCCCCAGATCCCTGGCTGTTAAACCCTGCCAAGTATGACGGGCAGAGAATGAGTTCCTGGTGACAGGCAGGCAGATACAAGATGGAGGACTTCAGCTTATGCAAGGAGGCTGGCAGTGGGACTCCACTGAGCAAAACAGGAGGACCAGAGGCAGACAGAATATGTGTGCGGGGTGGGGTGGGGGGCGGTAGTGTGCCTGTGGTCATGGTAACTCAGGCTCTGGGAGCATTGGCTGTTAATGGCGGCAGCGGATGCCCTGGAGTGAATAAGGTCACAAGGCAGAACCAGAGAGAAGAGAAGCAAGCTGCAAACCAGGTTCCTGGGGGCCAGATGTACTAAGGGTAAACCTATGTGGCCAAGGGGTCCCTGTTTTTACCTCTAGGAAAACTTCCATAGGAGGCACAGAAAACAGCCCAACATTGCACCATGAGGAAGTGACTAACCTAGGAATTTGTCGCTCACGGGCAGGACACTGGGAGAGGCTCTGGCACCCCACGCCTGGACTCTCAGGTATCTACACTCTGAGCCACACACAATTCCCGAAGGAATGCCCTGCCCTGCCCTATCCTGCCCTGACTTCCAAACAGCCCTGAAGAGGGAGGGGGAGGGCATGGCAGCAAGGGACACCTTCCACAGGGAATTCCACCTGCTCAGCAAACCAGGACACAGGAGTGACCTTTTATCCCCAGTCCCCACCTACTAGCCAAGGTGTGGAGAAAGTATCCTGGGACGCAGGATAGTGCTCACCTGATGAATGTTCACCTAAAACCCGTCATTGCCTTACTAGGGAATAGGAATGCAGAAAAAGGGAACAGCCACGACTTGTTCCCATCAGCAGCTGAGTATACAGGAAGCCGGGATTAAAGACCCAGGTGCTAGCACACATTCAGCCTCCATGAGCCGGGCAGTCTCTGTGGCAGCAGCTCAACCCCGCACCACAACAGCAGCCACAGCCAGAATTGTGTCCCAATAAAGCTTTATTTATAAACACAGAGGGCTGGCAGGATTCAGCCCTGGGGCCGTCCTTGGCCAATCTCTAAACATAGCAGAAGGTTACAGAGCAGAATCTGATGCCGGCATGGCAGCTGGCAAGAGGAAGTCTGGCCTCTGAGGTCATTAAGGCAAGTTGGGGGTGGGTACACTGACCTCCTGTTTGACCCAGAGGAAGAAACAGCCATGGGCAAACAGTGCACCCGCTACAGGTCCAAAGGGGTTCAGGCAAACTCAGGCTTGAAGTAGGCCACCTTCAAGTCTTCTCTTTCCTCTCCCTGGACTCTTCCATCACATTTGAGAGGCCATGGAGAACCTGAGGTTCCCTCTGATGCCATCTCCTTACAGACATGAATCGCAGCCTACAGGCTGGGTGGTAAGGGAGGAGAGGAACACGTGGCCTCCACAGATCGCCCCGCCTCACCCTGCCCCTCCCACAGGCTCACTGGCAAGGCCTCAAGAGCAGACTCCTGGAGGGGCCACGTGCTATCAGCAAAGGAGGAGAACGAGCCCTGCGGGTCTCCAGTTCCTGAACAGAGAGCAGCCAGGACACACACTCCCCCGGGGACACCTGCGGTGAGGATCTACAACCAGGGAAGCTGATGGCACTCCCGAGGATCTCGACCTGGACTGCAGAAGTGTGGGTCAGGCAGCCATGCAGTACCCAGTGCCCATGGTATGTGGACTGAGCCAGGGGATGGCCATCTTCCCAGGCATCCAACTCCAGTATGCCCAGGTGGTAAACTGCTTTTCAAATCCGGATCTCAGCCTCAAGACCTAGGTTTAGACCAATTATCCCAAATGACCCTTGTTGAGTTTCCTGGGAAGGCAGAGACAGGTAAGTGTTCATGTCAAAGGCATAATTACGGAAAAAACAGGACACACACACACACACACACACACACAATGGTCTTGGTCAAAAAACCCTTAACTTTTACCCCTCTCTTTTATACTTATGCTTTGAGATACTTTTATTCAAAAAATTTTAAAACTTTTGATTTTTATTTGAAGGAGAGAGAGAGACCGAGAAAGAGCAAAACAGGGTAAGACAGATAGAGAGCTTCTATCCACTAGTTCACTCTCCAAATGCTTGCACAACAGCTAGGGCTAGACCAAGCCAAATCCAGAAGACAGGAATCTACCTGGGTCTCCCACACGGGTGGCAGGGACCCAACCACCTCCCAGGGGGGCCACTGGCAGGAAGCTGGAACTGGAAGTGGAGCCGGGCCTTGAACGCAAGTATGGGTATGGGACACTCCAGTATGGACGCGGGTGTGTGAAGTGCTGCGCCAAACACCTGCCCCAGAGAGCACCTGAAACCACACAGAAGTGTCCATCTCACCCTGTAGCAGACCAGGTGTCGGTGTA
Organism: Oryctolagus cuniculus; assembly: GCF_051225735.1. Taxonomy (NCBI): domain Eukaryota; kingdom Metazoa; phylum Chordata; class Mammalia; order Lagomorpha; family Leporidae; genus Oryctolagus; species Oryctolagus cuniculus. The sequence continues at coordinate 123,145,416 of NC_142876.1, forward strand.
GGTAACACCATCCCAGGCAGTGACCTCTCAGGTCATTTAAAACACACAGTGATAAGAAGGACAACAAGGCCGGTGCCGCGGCTGAACAGGCTAATCCTTCGCCTGCGGCACTGGCACACCGGGTTCTAGTCCCGGTCGGGGTGCCGGATTCTGTCCCGGTTGCCCCTCTTCCAGGTCAGCTCTCTGCTGTGGCCCGGGAGTGCAGTGGAGGATGGCCCAGGTCCTTGGGCCCTGCACCCCATGGGAGACCAGTAGAAGCACCTGGCTCCTGGCTTAGGATCAGCACGGTACACCGGCCACAGTGGCCTTTGTGGGGTGAACCAACAGAAAAGGAAGACCTTTCTCTCTCTCACTGTCCGTTCTGCCTGTCAAAAAAAAAAAAAAAAAAAAGGACAACACGAGACAGAGGCCACAGGGTGACAAACCTGCACCCAAAAAATCCACCTGCAGGGGGACACCTGATGGCAAGCAAGTCTGACAAACTATGGGCTTTCAGTAACAGGAATTTCATTCACAGGATGAGAAACACCCCGTTCTGAACCCTGTGTGAGCCAGGTGCTGCCTGATGCCCTCCCTGAGAACCACCTGTGTGACCACCCCAGGGCCCAGCAGGGTCAAGGGTGGCTCTGGCCCGCCCCACGCCACGGCAGCCATGGCTCCGCAGGGGTCAGCAGGCCGTGCACCTCTCCCCCTCTCTGCAGCGTTGCTTCACTGATGAAGAGCTGGGGCCAGGCAGTCCTGAGAAGGCCAAGGTGATGGCAGGCGGGGAGGCCAGAGCCCGGTCCCAGCCCAGAGGACAAGCTCACTCCCACAGAGGGGGCCCTCTGATGGGGTCTCCCCAGACCTCGACTTTCATGCCACCAATTCTCAAAGCAGCTCCAGGGACCAAGGAGGCGTCCCCTGAGCCACGCTGGGGCCCTGCTGACTGCCTCCCCTGTCACGTGCGCCAAGCGCCTGGCTGCACGGGGAAGGAGCTGCCTGCCCGCACTGCCCACTGGATGAGAGCTGAGGTTAGAGAACACCGCTCCAAGTGACTCACTTCTCACTTCCCTGCCAGGAACAACACCCATTTACGTCATCCGCTCTCCTCCTCCTCAGGGTGACGGCCCTGTCACAGCAAGGCCAGTCTCCCACGCATGCCGGCCTTCCTCACCCTTCCCAGCTGCTCCCCTCCCCCCACTCGCTGGGGTCAGAGGTGGCCGCCCTCCTGTGTTCTCCCCACAGCTCGACCAACGGCAACTTCCGGGAGGGGCGTGAGACTGCGTCCGAGGCTGGCTCTCGGGGTGGTTTTTGCAGCTGGCCTCGGAACCAGGCACAGGGTGAGGGGGGCTCCGTGCCTATAGGGTCCCTGTCCCCACTGAGCCTGCCGAGACTCCTCACAGTTTCCATGTGGAACTGCGGACGTGCAGAGAGGAAAACGCTCTGGGTGTGTCTGCGGCCGTAGCCCTCGGCAGAGGAAAGCCCTGGACAGCACGCGGTGCCCTGCGCTTCTGTAGCTGGGGGCAGTCAGTCCCCAGCCGCAATGCACACTGTGCTTCTCCAAGGCCACGCTGGAACAAACACCCCCAAACACCTGCATTGGTGTTTAACAAATAATAAAACAGGAAGTTGAAAGACTCGCCTTCTCCCTGTTCCAGGTAAGGGTGGCGCAGTCCTCCTGTAGGGCAGGGCGTGCAGACAGGGACCCAGGGGCTGGTGGGAGCATATTCCAGGAGGAAGGAAGAGAAACTGGCAGGCCGCCGCAGGACAAATACCAGGCACCTTGTGTGCCAAAGATTAATTCACAGGCAAGTGCTTATCGTATAGTTCCCCACTTGCCACACTACATCAGGCAGAAAGGAAATATTTCCCAGCGGCTGGCAGGAAGAGGTTGGCACCAGCATGGGGAGAGAAGCAGGGTGCTCTCCAAGATGAGCCCAATCCTAGCCTGACAAGGGGGGCGCCCATTTCAGGAGACTCGGAGGAGGGCTGTGTTGCTCTCGCCTGGTTCCCATGAGCACAGGGCACGGCAGGAGGGCCAAGCTGCTCTGACAGCAGCAGGTGGGAGAGTTGGAGGGGAGGTGCGTTCAGCTGTTCCCACCAACAGAGGAGTCAGGGCTGGGACGGCAGGTGCCAGAATGAAGCCCACGTGTCAGACTGGGAAACAGGCTGCATTTGGCTTCCAGGCACTTCAGGCACAGGGTTTCAGGATCAAGGTGCCTAACCAAGGGCTTGTAATGTTATTATCTGTAGATTTCCATCAATTCTCTCCTCCAAGGTCTGGACCACGACATTCAGAGTGTCTAGGGCTAGTCGGCCCCCAGGATCTCAGCCTGAAGGCAGGGAAGGCAGTGAGTCAATGTCTCGGCAAGACTGAAGTGCAGACAACAGTGACCCCTGCTCTGCTGCTCTGGACCAGTTCATGGGCTCCACTGACCAAGGCAGGGGTTCAACATGCACAGGGGTGGAGGCCCCCAACCAACCCCTCTCTCCTGCACCTGCCCCTTCCAACTGTGCTAGCTCTGAACAGCAGAAGGTGGCCAAAATGACATCCCCTTAAAAGGACAGGCAGCTGCCACTTCCTGTGTCTGCAACACCAGCCTCAGAACCCAGGCTCCCGGCTTGAAGAAGCCCAAGCTCCACAGGGAACCATGCGCCCAGCAATGGCCTTGAAGATGTAGAAGTGGAACTGCTGCCCATCACTGCTGAGTGCCGAGTCTCCTGGGGAAACAGCTGCTGACGCATCCCAGCCCAGAGCCGCAAGTGACCTGAAGCCCTCGTGCGTCACCCTCGAGAGACGAGAGCTGGAGGCCCCGTCTCTGTGCTCCCTGGGAAACAGTTCCAAAGCCTGCAGGAGGTGCTGTGTGGCCAAGGCTGCCAGGGCAGGGGCACACAGTTCCGGAACTGTGCCGCCCAGCTGCTGCCCTCTCCTCCACGTGGTCCTGGGAAAAAACCACCTCAGGAGGCCCAGCCTGTCACAGTGCCCCTTCCTGAGCACCGCATCAGGCAAACGGGGAGGCTGGGGTGGGGCATTCCAGCAGAAGCCAAGCTGTAGGCCAGGCACTTGGGCATGAGCAGCAGCCAATGCCCACCCTTCTCACTGGTCATTCCCTCCTTTGAAGAGGCTCCAGACGAGAAGTGGAAAGTCTCCATCAGTTCAAGCCTCAGGTCCTAGCCTTTGCTGGCCTCAGATATAGCCTTGCATCCAAGGTGTCCCTCCCAAGGTCACCCCAGGCTGGAGAAATCCTCTGGGAACCCCAGGGCATCTATGGGGTGGCGGGTCAGACCAGGGGAGACACCCTCAAGGCCACCACCACACTGGACCACCCACCTGCTCGAGCACTAACAGCTCCCTCCACGGTGCAGCATTTCACATGGAGCTGGCACGGCAGTGTGCACAGCAAACCAGCAGCCACCCTGACCTGACGGGAGCGGAGTCACCACCGGCATCTGCCCCACTGCTTCCTCGCCAGAAACCCACGTTGCCTTCAGACTCCACCTCAGTCCCACTAAGCAGAGCTCCCAGAGCCAATGAGGCCCTTGACCTGCCCAGTACCCACACCCATGTCAGCGCCATCTCGGCCAGCGTTTTCTGGGAGCCCCGGAGGTGCCCAAGGATCCAGGAAGGCAGCGATGGGAGTCTCACAGGGGATGTCCTATCCTTCTTCCCTCTCTGGGCCTCCACAGGCTCGGGCCATCTCCCCTGTGTTTTCTGGTATGCACCAAGTCATGACTCGGTGGCAGGAAAGCACCAGTTTTCAGAGTGTGGCTCTTAGGGTCCAAACCTGTGCACACCTGGGTAAGCAGGACTCAGATGGCTATGGGAACATCCCATGCTCCCTGGGCTTCTCCCTGCAAAAGCCCTGGCCCCAGCAGGAACTTCCATCAGATGCTTTTTGTCACTTCAGGCTCTTTGCTAAACTACTGCTCACTAACTTGTAAAAATTCATTTTTAGCGTAGCAGGTAAAGCCGTGCAGTGCCATCTCATGTGGGCACTGGTTCAAGCAAGTCCAGGCTGCTCTACTTCTAATCCAGCTCCCTGCTAATGCACCTGGGAAAAGCAGCAGAAAGACAGCTCAAATGCTTGGACCCCTGTACCATGTGGGAGACCTGGATGAAGCTGCTGGCTCCTGGCTTCGGGCCTGGCCCAGCCCCAGTCATTGCAGCCACTTGGGGAATAAATTATTGGGTGGACTATATCTCTGTCTCCCTCCAAGCTCTGTAATTCTGCTTTTCAAATAAGTAAAATAAACCTTAAAAAACTCAGCTACACTGTGTATATTTAAAGTAAACAACAAAATACTATGGGATATACATGGAACCAAAAAGGCCAGTAGGGTGAAGTCAACTAGCACAACCACCCTCTCCCAGGGTCACCCATTCTTCCCGGTTTTGCTGGCAAGAGCAGCTGAGCCTGCTCATTCACCAGGAGTCCTGGGTCAGTGGACACATGGATTCATTACTGATGGACTGCACTGTGGACACTCCATCTGTAGACCTGATTGCCCGACGCACCTGCTGCTTCGCTGATGAATTTTTAAGTAACCATGGCCTGCGCCATACCTTGCTTCTTCGATCAGTCTGCCCCATACTGCCAGATTCATGGTTCCCAACAGCAGCCCGAGGCCCTGAGAGGCTGCGCTGCTACTGCACACACAGCGCGGCCCCCTTCCAGGTCCCTCTGCCTCTCCTGAGCACAGTTCATCTGCAAGGCCTCATCCCTGTCTGTGAACAGAACTGCTGGCCTTGCACCTCAGCCTCCGCCTGTGTCAACTGCGGCCCAGCCCCTATGCCCAGCTCCAGGCCCAGCCTCTGCCTCTCCGAACACAGCTGCACTCCAGAGTCCGTCTCAGCAGAGAGCCTCTTGCAGAAGCTGTCACTTCGTGGATGGCTCCAAAGCACCCCAGTAACTTCAGCACTCAGCTATGCCTGTGACGGACTCTGACTCCTTCACATACTCAACTTGCTCAAGTCTGCGGGCCTCAGATTCTGAAATCGCCCCAGTGAGTAAAGCTTTAAGAACAATGAGGAAGGGAAAGAACCATCAAGGGTTTCCGACTTCTCTCATGGCCACAGGGGAGAAAATATATCACCCATTATCAACAGCATTTCCTTAGCGACAGTGGACCAAGCAATACAAACTGGAGGGTGGTAAGCACAGAATCATGTGCTCACACAGCCCTTCAAACTGAACACACAGATTCATGAAAGTCCACCACACGGCCCATGCCTTCAAACCTGTCGTGTCAGGATTAAGTTCGGGAAACCACTGCCCTCGAACCCAAGGACAGCACCAGGGACATGGGGATATTCAGTCCAGCCCATGAGGTCAGAGGATGCATGGCTTCCATCCAGCGTATAGATCCCAAACACTAAGAACACAGCACTGGGGGCAGCGCCCACTCAGGCCAGACGCACCTGTGCCCAAACCAGGCAGCCCCGCACACGCCTCATGTCACACTCCCACAAAAAGCAGAAAGCAGCAGACCTGGTCATGGGAACCAATCTCAACGTGGTGCCATGTGTGTGGGGCCCAGGGGCTTGGAGGCTGAGAAGGGGACTGCTGGGGTCAGTGTAGGAGTGGAGGCTGAAATCCAACCCGACTGTACCTGCCAGGCCAGCGGCACTGGCCAGGGGTACTTGTGTCCGCAGGAAGAAACACCCTTTTCTAATTCACGTGAAGAATCAATACTTCACCAACCCAGACTCCACATTTCAACTCAGACAAGAAAACGTCAAGTCAAATACATACGTGCAAGTATCTCAATGAAACTTTTATCAAAGCACTTGTATCTGTGTGTGTGTGCGTGCACAGGTCCATGTACAAACATCCAAGTGACCCTCGTCCTGAGGGCCAGCAAAGCACAGTAAATGCAAGAAGTCACTTTCAATGCTATTTCTATTAAAAGTTACATCAGTAATACGCTACTACAATCATTGTAACTGTTTCTTGAAGTACTTCTACCAAGATTTCCAGTTCTTTTTTTCTTAAATATAATCCTTAAAAGGCAGAGAAATTCCCAGCAGATAGGAGTTGCTAAAATTAAAAATCAAACCTTCTGAACCGCACACACAATCCAGACTCCCCGAGGGTCATTCTGTGACAAGACCTCCTATAAACTTAAATGAAAACAAAGTCCATTTTATCACTCATCCAATAAATATTTATGAAGGACCTCTCATACCTCCAGATCCGGGACAATTTTCTGAGCGCATCCTCAGCATTTTATCAATTTTCAGATAAAACCATGCTTTGGAACTGAGTCTGAATGATCACAGTGGGCCTGCAGAATGAGCTTTTCTCAAAATAACAGAAACCTGCGCTCTCAGAAGGAACCGTCCTTGCACAACCCTCGGGCCCCCGTGGCTGCAGCTCCCACAGGAGGCTCTCCTGTGCCGGGCAGGATGTCACACCAGCAGCCTGGCTGCCCTCCTACCTGGATGGTGGTGTTGCCTCCCTCCAGAAGGGCGATGGCCAGGAGAATGCTCTCGTGGAAGACCCGGTCGCTGGAGGCATTCATGATCAGGTCGATCACCAGATTGGAGGCCCCCTCCTTGTCAAGGTGGCACTGAACCTCGGCCAGGCTCATGTCACCCCTGCTCACGGAGCTGGATCCGGAACCTCCTCCTAGAAACACACAACATTTGGCCGCATGAGGCACAGTCAGAGGACCTAACATTTACTGCACACTTAAATTCGCATCGACACTTGGGACACTATGCATCACCTATTGTAATCCTCTTAGCAACCCCAGGTGAGGGTTTGGATCATGAACAGAGATGAAGTCACTAGTCCAGGGACACCCGACTTACAAGCACCTGAATTCAGGCAGATCCGAGCAAGGAGCACGACACACTTGCTGTGAGTGACCTCACGCCATCCAGCAGACTCCCTGACATCCAAATGCAGCCGCTTAGGGAAGAATTATGCAGAGCTAGTTCGAGTTTGAGAGACAAGCCAAACCTAAGCATCCGTAGAACACTCCCAAGGAAACACGGTCCAAAACAGCCAGTCACAACTGTTATCCCTCCTGCTAAGCACACACATCTAACCCCAATGTCAGACTCTACCATAAGGTATCTGTTCACTCATTCATTCAACAAATAGTTCCTCAGTGCCTGGCACATGGCCAAGAGCTGGGGACAGGCGAGTGAGCCCAACAAATGAAGGCCCTGTCCTCCCAGAGCTGCAGGTGAGACAAACGCTCCCAGAAAGAACAGGCCTAGCCATTTGGTGGCCCAGATTCCAGCTGCGTTTCTAAAGCACTTATTTGAGAACCTGCCTTGCGTCACTGTTGGCAGTAACTGAAACAGTCACACACGTGCAGAAATACGCCCATCAGTCTCAGAAAGCAGAAAACTACCCAGGAGTCCTTCTCTGCAGAACTCAGCTCAATGCCCCAGTTTAATGCCTGTCGCCCTTGTACCATGGCAGCAGGCAGACTGGGCTGCACATCTTCCTCGCCTCAGCTCCTTGAAATGGCACCTGGGTGGGTGCACTTCCAAGCGCCCCCTCTCTACCCCATGGTGCCGCACCCATGTGCTGGAAGATCTGACCGCAGAGAAGGGGGATCTGTTGAGCCATTTCAGAGGAGCTTCTGCCTGAGAATGTGGGGGAGTCTAGGATGCCAAAAGCAAAGCTCTAGATGCCCTGAGAGCTGCACCTACCCAGTCCCATGGGTCCACAGTAGGGTTGCACCTGGCAAGAAACCCAACCCGTGGCCTGAGAAGCTGCTCAGATACCTTTACTCCAGAGCCACACATCGGCGTGCTGTGCACGGAACCCACCCAGGACCTGAGTCGCCCCAGAGTCACCACAAGGCACAGTTCAGAGACCTCCCACCCGTGCTCTCAGCACTGAGCTACAGGCTGTCCTCAAACCCAAACTAGGCAAGGCCCGCTGCTGCTCAGGGCTTTCCCAGCTTCCTCCATAATTATGCATAAAGCTATCCCAAACAGCTCCTGGTGCTCTTAGCGCCTCTGTACAGGGGTGTTTTCTGTAAGCCCCTCTAAGAGTTTACAGGTGCTCAGAACATGGGCCTGAGAGTTAGACACACAGCTGTCAATTACAGACCAGACACTAACGAGCTGCTATTTCCTCTGTTAAACTGGGATAAAGACAGTAACTACATAATGAGTAACTTGGAGGAGAGAATGAGATCAAGCACTCAAAGGGCTTGGGAAAGCCCCTGGCACTCAGCAAGTGTGTAATGAATGGCAGCTCTCACCACCCCTGCTGCCAGCATCCTCACCATTTTATGGGAAGACGTGACTCCCAATGACCACAAGAAAATATTCAGGAAAATCAAGTTCCCTGAATCACTCTCACATCACCAGCAGGGTCACTGCTTGGGAAAGGGGCAGAAGGATTGGCCAATATCTAATTGCAAGGAAAACGCGTGGGCAACAGTTAGATGGCAGACCAAAGACAGAGCAAGCTGCTCAGGGACAGCCTGGAACGCAGTCACCTGCGAGCATGTCAGCCTGCCCTGTGACACGCGGGGTTCCCACGGGATGCTCATTAGCACACCACACAGCCTACCTCCTCCCCCAGGCTTGCTGGGGGCTCCTGGTGACAGCGGGCCATTGCCAAAGCTGGTCAGGCTCTCTCTTCTTCCCGAAGGTCTGACGTTTCCATAGTAACGGTTGACCAAAATTTGCCTGAGCGCCTCACCCTTAATTCAAACAGGATAATGAAATCAGGTTCTGAACTTAATGCATAACTAAGCAAATAATACTCAAAAAAAAAAAAAAAACCACAGGGGTGCTCAGTTATAATTGGCCTAGTTTCACTGAGTGAAAAAATAAATTACTAAAAGCATGTGAGAACTGTGACGTGAACTTCACTATTTTCTCAGGAAACCCGATGTTCTCTCTCTCTCAGACACATGCACACACACACACAGAGGGCAGTCTTGATATGAAATATCTGAAGTACTGTCACACGCAGTCATAAAGAAAGAACAGAAATTTAAAAGGGCAACCACCACCAACAAGAATCTCTGTAGGGTAAACTGATAACATTTGGAGGAACTGAAAATTTCACAGGTGAACTCCCACACGGCGTTATAAAAATGTCACCCTGCGTGTGTGGCCTGCTCCCAGGATCTTTGGAAGATATTAAGAGACCAGAGTAGCAGAGCACGAGCTGACATACGATCACGGGGCCAAGAGGAAGCCTTTCTTACAAAGAGCCCAGGGGCCACACGAAGAAAAAACAGTGCCATCGGAAATAAATCCACAGCACTGAGCGTGAGGAAGGAAACCACAGCGTGCCCGCCACTGCCTTAAATACTACAGCTGAGCGAGGGGAGACGCTCGAGAACACACAGCAGTGGGGCGTGCTGAGGTCGAGCCACACACTGGGACTCAAGCCCCCCAAAACTTCTCTCATAATGCAACACCTGATCAACATCAGAGCAAAGCACTCCTGGACAGGGAGTGGACTAACCCTTTCTCTTACCCAAGAAACCAAGAACCCTACTTGGACGTGGTCGCTAACACCTACCTGCAGTGGCCAGCCAGCACACAGAGGCAGGATTCAGTCACAGCTCCTAGCACTCCTGGCCACCACCCAATCTCTAAGTTCTGTGATCGCCCCTGGTCTGTTCCCCAGGACAAGCAGCAGGGTCTGGAACCCCCGGTAGGGAGGAGGGGGTGTAGCCTGAGGAGAGCTCTCAGAGGGAGAGAGGAGGACTTGATCCGGAGCTGGTCTCTAAGCAGAGACCCCAGAGTCGCCCTGATGACACCTGCAGCTGTGACAGCAGTCAGCAGAACGAACAGTGACTTCCTTCATGAGTTCTGAGGCTTCCAGACAGAGGGGGAGGGGCGCCACGGGGAGGCCACGGTGCAGGCAGCTCGCAGGGTTTCTGGAACTCCTGGAGACCTGCTACTTGCAGGGTTGCGGCCAGGCTTATCTCTGTAACTCATGCTGCTGGTCAAAACCTCTGGGGTGCCACATGATGAAAGACAAACAGGAGAGAGGCGATGGGGACATACGCAGGTGCTGACGTTTTAAATGAGCATGCAGAAATGAAAAATCTCAATTTTCCTTTCTCCAGTGCACTGACAAGTATGTGTCTTTTCTGGCAGTTGAGCAAGGGACAGTAACTTCTACCCACTCGCCAGACTCACTTCCACCTGCATGGGATGTAAACCCAAAGTTCCAGGAGCATTTCAAATAAGAGAGTTACTTCGAAGGCTTCAAGTACTATTTAAATAATTTAAACTGCTTGCTAGGCAGGGAAAAATTTCGGTACCAGATTCTTTTTCAGCTTGGAAAACAGCCTTTCGGGTAAAGCTGAAGCCTTCCTGGCTTCCTGTGTCAGGCACCAGGATAAACCCAGAAGCCCACTGCAAAGCACTTACTGGGAACCCGGGGGCCAGTTCTCTAAGAGAAACACAAGTCGGAAAGTAACATTCAAGAAAGCATAAGAAAGAAACGCGAGTGGGTAAGGAAAGACCATGTTCATGATGAACACGATCCATTAAACTTGATTTCCTTTTCTTTGTTTAATGTTTACATATTTTTAAACATTCATTTGAAAGGCAGTAAGAGAAAGACTGGTTGGTTGTGTCCACTCACTAGTTCAGTCCCCTAATGCCCAGGATGGCAACAACGGCTATTTCTCAACCCTTCAGGGTTTTAGACTAAACAGCAAAGCCATGGTCAGCCCGTACCTGAGCAGGGGCTGCACGAGGGGACGCCCCCTGGTTGTAGCCAGAAAGCCAGGGCAGACTCCCTGGGTGTGTGTCAGCATTGTGCTCTCCCTTCCAAGAGTCCCAGCCATTGCCATAGCAACTGATGCATCCAGTGTACACTTTCCCCCATGGGAGTCTCATGAAACGTGCTCATTATGCAAGAAAAAGAACACATTCCGCCCCACAAACTTTTATCTTTCTCCCTCTTAATTATAAGCTTTTTGGCATATATTCAGCTCACCATCTCTCTACAAAATTTTAATGCAGAGAAAGCCAAAATAAATAAACAAATAAAGGAGCAAGTAGGGCTTGCAGTTTTTTAAAGTTTTTTTTTTTTTTTAAGAACAAGGAATGAGAAATTTTCACAAAAAGAGGAAAGAGAAAATGGGTAAGGATTATTAAAAGTTATGCAAATCCCTGGTGTGAAAACTTAGGTTGAAGGAAAATTCTGTTTTTCTGAGCCAGAGGTCTAATTTGGGAAAGCCTTCCTGGAGGTTTCAACATCAGTCTCAACAGCCAACAGGAGACCTCCCGGCAGGCAGGCTCCCTTCTCAGCTCCACCCTGGGCTGTGCAGCCCTTTGCAATCACACCAGGGGCCTCCCCAGGGAGGACACCTCCAGGAGGCGCTCAGGCACCAGATATTTGTCCCAGGTAGGAAATCCAACAACTCACATTCCCAATGAAGATGAGAAAAAGACAAAGGGGGGGTCATTTGCATCGAGTGTGCCCCTAGACCAGGGACAGTGCTTACAGGACCATGGCAGTTCTTACAGGTAGGCAAAATGGAAAACACGAATGCCAAGTGGCCATGGTCAGGGAGAAAGAGAGCTGGGGTGGGGGGCACAGCGGCCTGCAGCCGTTCTCTGTCCCTTGTCTGAGAAATCACACGGTGCATTTCCTCATCAGAGCAAGAGACCAGAAAGCACGTGGGATGTGATGGGACTGCGCAGGGAGCGGCCAGGCTCCCCGGGCACCTGCTCCCCAAGACCGTCTTCAGGGCGCCTCTCCACTTTCCCGCCCCAGGGGCAAGGGGCCTATCGGTCTGGGTCTGGTTTCCTGAGCAGTAAAATGAGGGTCAAGGCCACGCTGCTGAGTCAGACACACGGCAAACCTTGGTGCAGTAACGGGCACAGGCGCGGCTGGCAGGAAACGTGGCATGAGCGCAGCTTCCCCACGAGGGGAGGAGCGGCGCGGGTCAGCACGCTCGTGCCCGCACACGGCCTGCTAGACCACGGTTAGCAAGGCACCATCACCACCTCAACAAGAGATGCGTCCTCCGTCCTGGGTGAGGAATTCCCCCCTGAGGAATCCATTCCAAGACGCACACAATTACTCATTTCTTTGTCAAAGGAAGAAGCCATAAACCACTTGTTAACCCGGTGCTTTTCGGCAGCTGTGAACTTTCGGAGACTTTCTTTTCCAAGCGCTCAGACAGGATTTAAATGACAGAAGCAGGGTATGGAAGTTGTGCACTTGGAACAATCTCAACCACACTTGCTGACACACACGCTCGTATGTGTAAAAAAAGAGAGACAAGGGGATATGAGGACATGAGCAGCTTTATGGCTGGGGAGAGCAATCACTAACTCTTAGATCATAGCTTCTTGCTTATGATACGTGATCTGTGATGATCACCAGTTGTTACAGGAAGCAAACTGTTGGACATCAACTGGGCGGAAGGCCTCCGCCAGAGAGGAGAGGGCAGGAACGGGAACGCCGGCGCTCAGACCAGGCAGAACCCTGGCGGAAAGGCCTTTGCCATTGGCAGCAACGCTGTGATTGGTCCTGTACCAATTACTGATGGAACGAAAGCCACAGCAGCAACAGCTGTCTCCAGGAACAGCCAGGGAGGGGTCGCAGTCCCTGGCTCCCTGCACCAGGACTCGCGGCTACGTACCCTTTTATGGTCTTCCAGTTGCCTCAGGGGTGGACTTGGTTCAAGCTCCTGCTAAGTATGCAGAGATTCCATTTTAAGGACGACACCAAGGAGACTACCATCTTCAGCCACAGTCACAAACAACACACACCGAGAGCTCAGACACAGCCAGGTGCCACGCAGAAGGAGAACAGGCCTGTTTGTGTTTCTCCCCAGGGTTCGTGTGCAATGACTTCAGACACTGCTTCCCAAATGACCCGGTCCCCCTGCCCTGGAGCACCGTGTACAATGAGCACACGCACGACTTTCTGCAAGGACTATGAACAGGAAGTTCTCCGTTACATTCTGCTACACAAAACACTCGCACAGTCCTGCAGGTTTCACACATGCATTTCTGCACAGCACATGCACAGCACATGGAGGCCCACACTTGAGCAGACACATTCACGGGCCCACAGCTCCCCTTCCCTACCCCGCCCTGCCCACCAGCAGACAAGTGCCCCATCCAGACAGGAACCATGCAGAGCTCGGCAGGAACACTAGAGGCGGATCACTAGAGAACACCCCCACGCCATCATTTGTGTTTCATTTTCAAAACTGTCAACAGACTCCTTTCACATAAAGTGTACTTCACTCTAGTGCACACCGCTGGGATTTGAGAGCAGTTTTTTGAAAGCCAATTTGGATATCTGGAAATACGCCTCCCCCAACAGCTCCTATACGATCTCACACACTTAGTAAAGTCCGGGGCCTCATCTGGCAAGTCTCGTTAGCAGGGGAGGCTAGGACAGAAGGAGTGCACTGCGGAACTACAGGCTCACTGGCGGCTTGTACCAAAACTGTTGAGACTCAGACCTTCAAAAATCACATCATCTTAGCCAAGGGTCCCGTCAGTGCCACGTGACAGTGAGAGGGTCTCAACATTCAGTTTCTCAGCGGACCATCTCACAACGCAGAGCCACAAGCTCTCTCCTGGAGAACCTAAGGTCACTCCTGCCCCAGTGCCACCCCCATCACAGCCAGCCTGGAGACCTCCCTCTGACGTCTACCACTGAGACAGACACTCTGTCACAACAGGTCAGACATTCAACCATGACAACTGAGAAACACCCATATTTGCTGGCACCACAAATATAGGTGGGCAACACACCTCTGTGGAGTTGTCGGAATCCGGAGTTGGTGGCAGCTGGGTGGGAGTAAAACGGAGCACGTTAGTCACAGCGCTTGCCTTTCATGGGCCACAGAGAAGTTCAGAGAACAACATTCAAGGACAGAACACAGAAGGGAAGATCAAAGACAGGGTGACCGGCTGCACTGTGCAGGTGATCACACACCTGCTCCTACAAAGGAAGCCACGTGTGATCGCACTGCAAGAGACTGGCCTGGGATGGGACACACACTTAAAACCACCGAAGAAGCAGAAAGCCCACCGCAATCCGAGGAGCTATTTCCTAAAACCAAAGGGTGCTGAGGAAAGAGCCACCACCATCTGTGTCCTTCTGGTCACGCAGCAAGAGACAGAGACACTACCCATGCTCAAAGAGACCAGGAGGACGGGGCAGCAGCTTCAGAACACTATACCTGGCCACTCCCGCGACACGTGCCTTCCAAGGTCCAGGTTTTCTCCTGGCGCCTCCTTTTCCCGCAGCCTGTCCTGAGCGGAGGGTAAGACTTCAGGCTCTGGTGCAGGCGCAGGGGACGAGGCTCCCCTCCAACTCCTCTCGGAGGTCTCTGCGTTCAAGGCTACCTGGAAGCTTCAGGGCCGAGACTTCCCGGCCCCTCCCTGGCCACCACAGACCTTTGCCTCCATCACTACTCTCTGCTATCTCCTAACACCTAGCCCACAGCACCCAAAAGATGGGCAAATGTACTGGGTGTGGGAGGGTGGGGTACGGCGGCTAAGGGAGGTGAGGAGAGGAAAGGGCTCAGCCCAGGTGGAGACTGTGCCACGGCTGTGTCCTCCCAAAGGACACGTGCTTGGAGCAGGGCCTGATGTCAGAGGTAAGCCAGACCCCACCCGTCCACACTGGACAGCCGGCACGCACAGGTGGCATGGCTGCTGGGTGCAAGGTGCCGTCCGGGCACTGGAGTGAAGCCAAGGTTCAGGCTGCAATCATGTGACCTTGGCCTCCGACAGCACTGCAGAGACGCAGGACACCTGTCTGGAGGCCAGGAGGAGGCTGTTGGGAGTGGGGCCAGAGCCCGTGTTGAAAGCACAGGGACACTGAAGCTGTGAAATCAGGTGGGGTCTCAGTGCAGCTCAACCCTCTCTCCTTCAGCAGTCTGATCCCAAAAATGTACAAAATCCTCTCGCTGCAGAGCCTAATGATATCCATCTTTCTTCTATTTTCCAACAGGTGAAATGAAATAGGATTGAGGCATCTCTGAAAAGCCAACACGCACAGACGCAGGGCAGCTCAGTCAGTGTCGGATGGAAGGCTCCCCTGCCGGCAATGAGCTGCACTATCTCAGTCAGCGGGAGCCCCGAGGGGGCAGAGGGACACAGTGGGACCCAGGACCACAGTGTGGCAAGAAGAGAAGAGCAGGTGCTGTTTCCAGAGTGATGTAAAGGCATAATCCACGAACGCAGTCAACTCTGCCCTTGCACCCGGCCCACTACGGAATTCAACTCGCGTGCTCGCTGCTGCTTTCTACCCTTCCTGCAGACGGGACACAGAGGAGGAGAAGCCCTGGGGGGAAGGACTGCCCACACGTGGAGCAGCCAGAGACACGGCAGAGCAGCTTCTTCCCCTGCTGCGTCAGCCGTGCTCCCAGTCACCCAGCAGAACAGAACAGAGGCGAAACGGGGGGATTTACTACAGGAGCCCACAGAGCTGCTCTGACTCCCCTGCCAGACACAACCACGGTACAGGCAGAGAAGAGAACCAGACCCTCAGTGTGTTCTCTGATTCAATTCTCCTGCACACACCCTCACTGGACAAACACTGCAGACTCTATTCCAAGGGCTCCCTCTCAGTGAACAGAGAGTTCTGACAGTTCTGACATTTTCGAGTGTACTGACACTCTGCTTCCTCCCTAAACTGCCATCATGCTTGTCTTAAAACTAGTTTACTTCATTTTTAAAGGAAAAATTAAATTCAAATTATTTTTTCCTCCCCTTGAGAGCTGCATGCGGCTATCTGATAACAGAAGATGCTGCACAGGTGCGGGAATCACCATTTGCCATCTTTCCTGCCGGGCCTTTACGGAACGGAATGGGAGCCTGAGAGCACTGGACAGGCATCACGGGGCCGTGTTCACCCTGGCTTTCTGTGCCAGGGGCTTCTGCCACCTCCTGAGATTTTCCAGGAGCTCAAGGTCACAGGAGCAGATACTGCTGGGGATTCCTTTTGGCTTCACCATTAAGCAATGTCTGGTATATTTTCTTTTCTTTTTTTTTTTTTTTATTTTTGACAGGCAGAGTGGACAGTGAGAGAGAGACAGAGAGAAAGGTCTTCCTTTTGCCGTTGGTTCACCCTCCAATGGCCGCCGCGGCCAGCGCGCTGCGGCCGGTGCACCGCGCTGGTCCAATGGCAGGAGCCAGGTACTTATCCTGGTCTCCCATGGGGTGCAGAGCCCAAGCACCTGGGCCATCCTCCACTGCACTCCCGGGCCACAGCAGAGAGCTGGCCTGGAAGAGGGGCAACTGGGACAGAATCTGGCGCCCCAACCGGGACTAGAACCCGGTGTGCTGGCGCCGCAAGGCGGAGGATTAGCCTAGTGAGCCGCGGCGCCGGCCCTGGTATATTTTCAATAAACTTCGTTTCATAATATCTAACAGGCAAGTTCCCAAAACATTACAATCTGCTGAGACATAAAACACTTTCAGGCAGGGAAAAGGACAGACCACACCTGGTAAAGAACGGGGTGAATAACCAACAGCCTAAACCAGCATTTCACCTGCTGAGGGCACTCCTCCTGAGGAGGAGGGCATTTTACGGGCACAGGCTGCAACTCTGGCAAATGTAAGCCTTCCAATAAGCCCTGTGTGACAGCCACACACACCCATGGGGAATGCCCACAACAAGAGAGAATGTGAATAAACGAATGAGTGGGGTTTCCTGGCACAGTGTTATCATGAGTTACTGCTTTTCCTAGTGGAAAAGAGAGGTCTTCAAGGAACACATACTAATGGAGAATGAGGGCATAAGCACGTCTCCCACTCCCTCTCGTCTCCCTCCTCCATCCCGGAACTGTGCTGCCACCTGCACCTGGGATGGCTGACCCAACCTGACAGGTGATCCACCATGGCCACTCCTGAAGCTGGGACCCAGCTACTGCCCTTCAGCGCCTGCTCCGCCAGGCGGTGCGATCTCCAGTCTCCTCAGTGTTTTCAGGCCAGCTCAGCAACAACTAACACCAACAGAGTAAGGACTGCAAATGACTGGCTTTGAAACAGAAACTCAACTGCATCTCAAGGGACCGAACCCACGTGCCCTTCCCGTGAGGCCACCTCTCAGGGCAGGGCAACCCCGGCACTGCCGCAGGGACCGGGCATGTGGGTGTGAGGCCCCGACACACTCACTTCAGACACATCATGTTCCCACCTCTGACCAGGGGACGCATTCCTGCTATCAAGGAAGAGAAGACTTCGCCATTCTTAAAGCAGCAGCAGCAGCCTACAGACTTCCCATGGCTACTGTTTCTGGTGTTGCACAGCGGTGCCCTCCCACACCGTCCACCCAGAGCCCTGCCTGCCAATACCCCTTGCTTGCTTCTGGCATTCCACAGAGATCCCACGTGTTCTTCTGGGCTTCTAGAATATTCCTTCGAAAACGGACGTCTCTTTCCACAGCTGCCCTGGCAGAACAGGAACCCAAGTGCAGACCCGGACCTCGCTACAGATCGAGAGAGCAGCACGTTACAGACGACGAGTGACCTCCAACCCCTGTGAGTTGGTCTTCAGTCCCTCTCTACCAGCTCATAAACTGTAAGGTGGGAAAGAGACCAGGAATGGGCTGCACGTAAGCTTGCCAGGCCTGTCCCTCTCAAGCCTTTGCAACTCCTTCGTAGCAGAGCACGAAGCCTGAAAGGAAATCGAGTCCGGCCTAAGTCTCCAGCAGGAACAGAACAAGTTTGGGCCTTTGCAGCTGCTAGCATGGTTCTCTGTACTGACCGAAACTGTGGTTAGGGAACACCAAGCAGCAGAAGCCGCCTACTTCCAACACAGTCGCCCCACTTGTGTTTTACAGAATGAGTTCATCAGAACTCAACACTGAGGTTCATTTTTAAAAACGTACTCTGACTCGACACAATCACACAAATTTAGTCAGGATGGAATAACCTCAGCATTCCAACACCCAGAGCCCTGCACAGTCTGCCCCGAGCCCGCCCTGCGGTCCCCGGCGTCTGACAGCAAACAGCACCACCACGTTTACTGGCGATTCCACTGAAGGTCACACAGCAGCAGCGAGCCTGAATTCCAGGAAAGAGCGCTCTTATGTAACTGCCGCCCGGACGCTGGCAGGTGCCCAAGCCAGCCGTGCACTGCCCTGAGAAAAGTAGGACACCTCCACCCCGCCTTAGACGTCCTGAGAACGCCCCCTGGAGGTGAACCTGGTGAATTTTCACAGCGCTCTCTGTGCTCTGAAGTTTACAGAGTTCCCTGTCAGCGGCATCTTTTGCTGGTGGAAGCTGTCTCTGGAGGGGGAAGCTACCGGCAGGCACCCGGGAACTTGGGTCTGGAAGGGCAGGCAGAGCCGCTGGCCTTTACCGCAGGCTCCGGAAGCTCCAGGGCACCTGGCAATCATGACTCAAAAGAGATCACACCTCTCACACACAGAAAAGGACATATCCCCTGAGCTCCGGCAAACACCTTTGCAACTTCCCACGACACACATGCATGCACACGAGGTAGGGCTCCGCTCTGTTCTCCACTTGAAACTTGCACACAGCACTATAAAGCCTGAAGTGTGAACCCATGAGCACCTGCTGGCTGCACCGGCCTGTGGCTCACTCACTGCCTTGGCCAGAACCCTACCTCCCTGCTTGTCCCTGTGGAATAATCTGTGTGACCATCTCCCGCCCAAATCTGTAAGCTCCAGAACAGGTACTGTGCTTCTCTAGGACAGCACTGACTCCAAACTCCATGTACTGTGCTTCAATCTAAGAGGTCGTATGTTTCACCCTGATTTGTGTCTGTTTAAAACCCCCTGGGAGGGGGTGGATGAGGCAATTTTCTGGGGTGATTGAAACATTCTCTACCTTGACTGGGGTGGTGGCTATCCAGGAGTACACACATGTCTGACTTCTCCGACCCCAGCCCCCAACAGAAACATCCAACTGGGGGGAAAGATGGAGACATGCTGCCTATTTGTTAAAAAAAAAATCCCCTTTCCCTGCTCTGGGTCCAGACAAAAACATGTCCCACAGGGCAGCCAGGAAGGTCCCCAGCAGACATGCTTTTTACAGGGTCACTGCTGCTCACTGCTGCTCAATGCTGCTCACTTTCCTAAAGCCCTGACAGACAGCAGCTGGGTGCATTTCTCCAAGGCCCTCCCCACTTCAGGGGCCACACAGGCCCTGCACAGCAGTTCTCAGGGCTTTTCCTTCTGGGTTCAGAACCTGCAGTCTAGGTGTGAGGCTGCCCTACCCTGGGCCAGCAAGGGCTCTGGCAAGGCATGTGCAGAGGCCCGGCTGACAGCGCAGGTTTCCACACACACCCTCATCACAGGCTTGGCAGGAGAAGCCCTGGGAGCTGTGGCAGTTTCCAGAACACAGGCCAAGAAGGCAGCTCCGCTTGGAGGAGGGCCAGAGCGAGGAGCCGGGGGGCTGGGAGCAGGGTGCTGGTGTCCCAGGGCTCTGTCGGTTGCCAGGGGTAACAGGGCAGAGGGGACCCACAGTTGCTTCCTCAGGG
This sequence comes from Oryctolagus cuniculus, assembly GCF_051225735.1. Classification (NCBI taxonomy): domain Eukaryota; kingdom Metazoa; phylum Chordata; class Mammalia; order Lagomorpha; family Leporidae; genus Oryctolagus; species Oryctolagus cuniculus. The sequence goes on from NC_142876.1 coordinate 123,164,830, forward strand.
AATTTTCAAAGGGTTGAAGTGCCTGCCAGAACATTCTTCTTTTATAAACAGACAGTATTCTGTTTCCTAGAGTATAATTATAAACGCACCTGCTCCAACTGCGGAATCTTTCCATAAGCAAGCCATCCACTCCCAGCCAGGAGAGCCGAGTTCTATCTCGAGCAGGCAAACACATCAACTGATTACTATGGTGCAAAACAGTGTATTAATAACCACAGACTCTGTAGAGGGAAGGGCATCCTCTCCTGACTTAAGCACACACAGACTCAGCCCCAGCAGATCAGAAGGAAACTTCAAACCAGGGAGGCATCTTCGGCTCCAGGCGGGAGCAGGTGCATCCGGGAGGGGAATACGAAAATTCAGCAGAGGGCATTCTGACAGCATAAAGAAGCCGGAAAAGGGAAAACTGAGGAGGAAATGGTAAAAATTACAGGAGAGTAATTAATGAAGCTGCTGGACCCCCTTTGTTTCGCTGACCTTCTGCTGCCCCCAGAAAGCATGGCCCCCACAGCTGTTCACATTGGATAAAAAGAAGGGGAACAATTGGAGGTAGATGACAAGAGGCAAGCCGGGGTCGCTGGGCTGGGTCAGCCGTGTGAGCCAAGAGCACCCATTTAACCTCTCTCAGCACTGTGGGGCAAACTCTCAAGCACCTGTGTGGTGTGCGGTCCCACAAGCGCTTCCAGCCTCCCTTGGGTCTGAACCGTTCCTTACTGGCTCTGCCTTCATGACCCACTGGCTTGAGTAGATTCCAGAACAGACAGCACGTTCCGTCTACTAGCTCTCTGTCTCATCCAAAATAAGCTATCAATTGATTAGACATTGAAAGCAGGTCATAAAAATGATTTTTAAAAGTCAAGTAAGATTTCATTCCAGAGTGCTCCACCTGCCAACCAACAAAACCTTCTCAGTGACACACACGGGGTGCCCATGACCTGGGATGCACTGTTGCCTAAAACCACAGCAAGGTACGGCAGGAAAAAATGCCCCAAACAGAATACTGATGAGGATCCCAAAATCCAAACAAAATTACCTCCTCCCACTTGCCAGGGTAGCTACAGGCCAAGTGAGGCAGATATGACACCACCCTCAGAAGCCAGGGGCTGACAGCCCAATTTCTGAATCTGTAGGTAGCCTTTCTAGGAGATAGGCCATGGACACAATGCATTCCCAATCCCATGCTGCTCCCACACTTGGGAATTCACAATGCCTCTCAAAAAATTTTACACGATCCTCACACTTAACACTTGTCAATACCAAAGGATTCTGTAGGGTTTTCTCACTACTTTCCAACTCTACTGGTACATTCAAACTTTTTATATCAGAAGACTTCCATTCAGATAGGAAAGCTCTTTATTTTAACATAAGAAAAAAAAATCAAATTTCAGAGCAGAGTTACTGGCCAGCATTAACCACACATTCAGCTAGGGTTCTATTTCCTGAATGACCGGTTTAGGATCTCCAAGGACGGGTGGCACACAAGCTCAGGGATGAGGCAAGCATGGATACAACAGACCCCACGGAGCCAGAGACCAGACGCTGCAGAGACAGGAGGCACAGACCACAGGGTTAACTGGGAGGGTGTCGCAGACACGCCACCAGGGGACATGAAGAAACAAAACACAAAATTAGGACCTCGGCATTGTCCACTTCATCAATGGAAATTTGCTAGAAAAGAGAAGAGGGGGGAGAAAAAGAAAGAAGTGTTAGGAGAGCAAAGAGCAGCCAGCGCAGAGCTTGCTGTGCCTCTCGCCGCACAGTGGCGGGAGAAGGCGCCCACCCTGCGGGCTCCAGCCATCTCTGCACCACCGCAGCTCCCAGGGACGCCTGCTCTGGGCCACAGGAATAAGATGCAGCCTCACTTGATTCTCACGTCACTCATGCGCACCAGCCCTGTGCTCTCTGTGACCAGGCCAGGGACGAGTGTTTATCAGAGCAGGGTGGGGACAGAGGAGACTAAGAGGCTGGAGTGGCATTAGGCCATCTTAGGAGACAATTACTTCTTCAGACTCGCTCTACAGTTCAGTGGGGTCAGGAGCGTGCACTGCACTGGGGCTCATTTACCTGCGGCAGGAAATGAGACCCACACAGCCCAGCCCTGCGCTGTGAGGACTGAAAAACTCTGCTTCCCCGGAACGGAGCCCTCGGAGCAGCCATCCTGCAGCACCCCGACCCAGGCAAAGGCCACAAGGACGCTTGCCAAGGACGCCAGGCGTTCCGCATCTGACTCCTGCCACCCGCTGTTAATACTTAGCACATCTGACCAATTTAAGCCACCGTCAGAAACGGGGCAAAGCAGCTGTGGCTGTTACCAGGGGGGCTGTCAGCGTGCAGACATGAATTGCCAGGAAGTGCCGAGGTGAGGGACTCTCCAGGACTGAACCAGCTACACCTATCCAGAAGGAAAAGGGGATTTTAAACAGACGCTGAGATATCCTTTTACATTCATTCTAGGCCTCTGAGCTTCTCTAAAAAGATCCCTGACCAGGAGCGCAAGCCAACAGCAGCTCATTCGAAAACCTGTCGTAAACCCCAGAGAGGCTGACACTGAACACAGCCAGGCTCCTGTTTCAGGGAGGGTGGAGGGGCTTGAAGGGTGCACTACAGACAGATTCAGATTAAACTTTAGAGACGTTTTGCAAAAGAAGGTTAATTTTTAAAAAAGCACAGACATGGCTTAACCTGCAGATTAAAATCAGAGCATAGCAGGCAACAGAGGGTTGTTTTCAAAGCCCTGGTGAAACTACACAGGGATTCACTCTGACACACAGAGAGACACCATCAAGTATCGTACGGAACCTTAGCGCACCAGTACTTTAGTGAGAGTTTTATGTCTTTTTTTTTTTTTTTCTCCAAAAAGGTGGAATGAGAGAGAGAGAGACAGAGACAGACAGAGATTTTCCATCCAATGGTTTACTGCCCAAGTGGCTCCAACAGCCAGCTGAAGCCAGGAGCCAGGAGCCTGATCTGGGTCTCCCACAGGGGTGGCCGAGAACTCAGGCCCTGAGCCGCCCCCCGGGAGTATCAGCAGGGAGCTGAACCTGAGGCAGAGGAGCAGGACTTGATCCAGGCTCTCTGATATGGAATGTAGGTGTCCCAAGAGGTGGCCTAACCTGCTGTGCTACAGTATCCGCCCCTGGTGACAACTGTAAATACTTCTTTTTCTGTTTACCACTGAGAAGAACGCACACGTCTGGCTCTGTGCTCCGGAGCTGTGACAGTTGAAGATTCGTGTTTTCTGATTCCTGAGTGATCAGTCAGAATCTGCTGACAGTCTTCTTCAGCCAGCCCTACTCCTCACGGCCCCTCTGGGAGTTCTTGGGGTGGGGATCAAGACAAGGGGACATCAGCTGGGGACTCACTCCTGTAACGCCTTGCGTGACAGCTGACCTAAACGGAGGCTCCTGGATGGCCATGGCACCATCACAACCACTGACCACTTGGCGTAGCCAGAGACTACAGCCTGTGAGCAGGGAGCCGAGGCCTGGCGTTCCAGCACCACTGCTGTCATGCTCCAGTGTCGTGGCGCCTGTCAGTGACATTAACGAGCCTCTGCATGTGGCGGGACCCACGATGCTCCAGTGACATCGTCCCACTTGCTCACGATGTGGTGCTCAGGAGCCGGGACTCTGGTCAGCAGACCGGTGTGTTCCCTGGCTTCCTGGTTAGCAGATGACCCTAGGCAAGCTTCTGAGCTTCTCCAGGCCTGTCTTCTCCCTCAGGTGAACACCAGCAGTGCTGACTACTCCCAGGCTGGTCCGAGACAGGAAGGAACATGCTGATTACAGTGGCTGGCAGTGAAGAGGAGGCCAATCCACTGTTTTGCCTCTTTGGTAACAGGGGCGATGGCTCTCACTGGCCTTTGAAAGCTCCCAGGCAGGTGGCACAAGCAAGCACACCAGCACAGCAATTAGGCATTTCAGCCTCATGTTCATCTGTGACCTTGACTACGTCTCTAAGCTGAATGAAAAAGACAAGCGATGGCACCCAAGTCTTCTGTTGATGGATTACAGTTGAGGAAGAAGACAAGAAAACATGGCCCACACACAGGGACCTGGCCTGGGGTGGGGGCTAGGAGGCAGGACACTTGGACACCGGTCTTGACCATGCCAGGAACCTCCCATGTGACCTCGGGCAGTCGCTCCAGCTCCCGGCCTCCTGGTCCGCAGAGAAGGGGCAGGATGAAATGATGTGAGGGCGCCCCCATACCCCGTTCTCCGGCTGTGAAGATCAGGAGGAGGGAAGGGGAGCAGGGCAACTCTGGACACCCGCTTGGAGGTGTCAGTCACGGGATGAGCTCCTCATAAGGGCCATGAAGAGGAAAACTGGACGGGACGAGGCCAACAGCTCCCTCCAGATGCCCTGGGACCCGCAGTACCTGGGCCCATCTTCCCCCCATAGCCAAGCAGGCCGTTGGAGAAAGCTGAGCTCGCAGCTCTGCGTGATCTCTGGCCCTGGAGAGGTCAGCTCACGCCTGCATCACCCGTCTTCAGTCACCACCCCCCAGAGCTTCTTCCTTCCGAAGCCCCAGGGAGGCAGGTTCCATCCCAACCACCAGGCCAGGAGAAACAGACCCCCACCCCTGCCCTTGAAGTCCCAGGGAGGCCGACAGCTAAGCAGCACCTGCAGCACGCGACCATCAGGCCTGGGGCACCTGCAGGGTTTGCAGCCACAGACTCCCACGGGATCCCAGCACATCCCTTGGCTTCAGGGCACTCCCGCACTTGCCCATAGTATTCCCATGCTCACAAATGGGGAGGGAAGCTGCAGAGGGCCTGCAAGGGAGGTGCCAGCTTCTCTCCAAACCTCTCTGCCTCCGTGTGCCAGTGTCCTCCCCAGCCAAGGAGGGACGTGAGCCAGGGCACAAGCAGCTCCTCCTCAGTGCCCACCTCTCTGACCCCTTCACCCCAGGCTCCATCACCCACTCCGAGCTTTGGAGCACGCAGGGCCACAACACTGGGGCCTGTGACCCGGTCCCCCAGTGAGGTCCAGGGGAAGCTTAGGCAGGGGTCAGCATCCCTTCCCCACGGTCCCAAAGGGCCTGAGGATGTAATCTGCCAGAAATCAGGGACTCAGCAACTCCCGGTGCTTCTCTCTGATGCCAAGGAAACCAAAGGGAAACACGTGCAGGACTGCAGCTGCTAACAGCCATGGTGGGGGTGGGCCACCACACTTGGAACACCTGGCCAGAGTGGAGCAGACACTCCAAGCAAGAGGAGGTCAATCTGGCGCCCACAGATGCAAAGACTTTCACCGGGCTGGCGAGGCCCCCTGGCAACCTCGGACCCCACCGTGGGAGTGGGTTTCTCCAGCCAGTCAGTTTGAGAACAGTCCTGAAAGCTTACTTTAAGAAAAATGACCCTTTTGTGAAATCAGCGGTTGCTACTGGTTTGTGTAAGAAGTGTGTTCTCCGTCCCTGGCCTTTCCCTCTTGTCCTTCCTTCCCTCTCTGCTTGGAGCAGGCCTGCTTAGCTGCCTGCAGAGGCGTGGAGCCAGCCCCAGAGCCAGCTCACCGGGCTGTCTCGCTCCCACTGCTGGTGCTGATAAACCATCTGGCAGACATCCACCACCAATTTCTGCTGAGCAGCAGGGACCTATTTTCTGGGTAGTCAGCATTTACCTACTCTTTGTGCATGTAAAAAACTCGCAGGGACATCCCTGTGATCTGAGTCAGTGGCGGGAGGTGCCCTACGAGAAGGGATGACCGCTTTTCTGTTTTCTCTTGTCCGGGACTCTTGCTAACTTGTTATGATGTGCACAGGAGACGGTGCTCATGTTAGAAAGCAAGATGCCTGCTGGCCTCCATGCTTGCCATGACCCAAGTGGTGCACACGTGGCAAGGACGGCTGCAGACTTCTCCCTGGAGCTGGGACACGAGGAACAGGGTGTTCTAAGGCAGTGCATCATCCCATCGACTGGGACTGCACTCCTCAGACCAGCCATCATGACCTTCACACAGAAACTGCTGAGACCTAAACTCACACCTGCTGGGGCTTCTCTGCTGGGGGCTGCCAGGAGAGACAACAGGATTGCCTATGCCTCCTCTGCCCAACACAGAGGCACCAGGAACGCACACACGGAGGAGCACTGCATCCCGGGACGGCTCCGCACAACCTCAGGCACCAGCAGTGACCTGTCTGCCAGCCCGAATTCCACTCAGAACCACAGGCAGCTTCGGGGTGCCTGGGAGGGCTGCACAGCCACACACGGAGAGCAGCAGGTGTACCCGCAGGCAGCTCTGTCAAATCCAGGACTCAAGAGTACGGGACCTGAGGGACATGGGCATTCGTTTCTCATGGGGCATCAAGCACATCAAGGTCTCCTCATCACCAACGCCTCCAGCCTCAGATTGCACAGCCAGCAACCTAGAAGTGACGGCGTTGTATCTGGGACTTCAAAAAGTTCATGGAAAATGTGCACTATCTTTTAATTCCACTTTTCCATGAACTTCTGAGGAACCCTTAAGTACCTGGCTTTAAAGGCCACAGTCCCGATTTAGCCTCCCTTACTGGTGGGACAAGCAGCCTGGGAAAAAGTGAGCGCCTCAGTGGGCCGCGCCTGAGCTGGGGGACTTCTCACCCCCGCTGCTCCCTCTTCCTTCTCCCGCCCACAGAACAGCAAAGCAGGGCGGCACCTTGTCCCCGTAGCCTCTGTCCTTGGTCATCATTTCCCGGAGGGTCTGCAGGACTTTAATGCACAGCTTCTCCTCGTTCTCTTCCAGCAGCTGCTTGGTGTGCTTGATTAACCTGGGTGGGAAAACCACAAGTCCTGAGACTCAGAGAAAAACGCTCTTCAACTTGCTATCCCAGGTCAGCTATGGGACAAACAGAGCTCCATGGCCATGCACACGCCAGGGCGCACGCACAGCTGGCTGGCAACCGTGACTCAGCAGCGACACCTGCTGAGCGGAGTCGGCTGTGTACAGGGACAGGCAACAGGGTGACGCGGCCGGGTAGGCTTCTGCCCATATGGCTTAGGAGCTGAACCCGCTCAGGACTGTTGGTTTAATGCCTAAAACGTGCCAGAAGCCTGAAGAACCTCAGGAGGCTGATACACTTTTCCCTCATCTGCAGTCCTCAGAGTGGCCCAGAGATACAGGAACCAAACAGAGCCCACTCTCTGGCCGACCAACCAACCATGGGGTGAAAACTAAATGGAGATATCTGCTCACAGAACCAGCTATTCCTATCCCATCACACCCCGAGGCATAGGCCAGGCAACAGCAAAACAGGAGCAGATGGTGAGGTCATGATGACGTCACGGGAGGCCCAGATGCTGGGTGCTGTCAACACTGGAATGGAAAGGGACTGAACGGGCATGTGGTTGCAATGAGCACTCCTCACTAAAAACACACCCGTGTCAGGAAGGGGAGATGAGAACTCTGGCACACGACCTCGCAGCCAGCAAAGCTAAAACTCAGCAAGGCAGGTGTCTGCCTGGGCATCGCAGCTCCTCAGACAGGGCTGCTTACTTGCAAATGAAGCCGCCACTTTCACACTTCCTCCTGGCATCCGTGTTCTCCGGGAAGAGCAGCTCGGGTCTATGCAGGACATCCACGAGCACAGACAGCTCTGCCTGGACCAGGGGCCGGAGCCGGTCCTCCAGCGCCGAGACGATGTCCTGGAATGGAAGCAGAGCGTGAATCGGCGCAGGCGCAGACAGAGGTGGAGAATACTGGCTTCTGCCCTAAAGCGTGGTGCACAGGCGGGCCGGGTGGGAGGCACTGCAGCACTGGCTGGCACTACTCCCCAGCGATTAGACACTGCCTGGCTGTTACCTGAAGGTCTATCTCCCGACACCAAAAACGAAGCATAGACAAACCCACAACCCCCTCCTCCCCTGCTCTGAGATTTTATGCTACCCAAAGGGTCATTCCATGTGTCTGAAAATATGACTCAAAAATTTATTTAACAACACGGAAAGATATGCACAGTATGAGCATATAGATGGTCAAATGGCAGCCTGGGTTCCATGACCCTGTTTCTATAACTGGAATGTTATCTACAGGGGATAGGGCAAATCCTAGTAAAACATCACTACTGGCTTTCTCCAGATGGCGGGCCTGTTGGGAGCTCTACCTAATGGAGCTCCCTCCACAGTGCTGCTTGTCGGTATTGTCTGATTACTTCCAGTGAGCATGAGTTATCACATAACGCAAAGTCTTATCAACATGAGCACACACAAGAGAACATGCCATATCAACATGCTGAATACATGTACCCCGAGAGCATGATGGTCTTCAAACGTAAAACACACAGCTGCAGGAAAGGAAAACAGAGAAGGTGAACGGGCAGCAAAACCAGCACAGCAAACACCATTTAAAGGCAAACGATAGAGAACAGATGCGAGATCGTCTTCACGAGATGCTGCGCCCGGCTCGCTGCCTGGTGCAGACCCTGACTCGAAGCAAGCCGGAAGGAGGCAGGGACCACACGGCAGACATCCCGGGAGGGTGTGGCTAACCTAACACACGCGTGGGAAGAGCCACTCAGATCACATTCAGCTCTGTCGGGAACCCAAGTGGGGTCAAGGAAGAACAGAATGCTCCTTTATCTGGAAGTCAAACCTCACGGAGAGAGTTTCGTATTTCACAAAACGTACACAACTGTCGCCACTCAGTGGCGTTTGGGGCACGCGAAGGATGGATGAATGAATCCAGTTTCTTTGGGAGAGCAGGTGATTTTCCCAACCAGGCTACTTCGCAGCAGCCCCTGACTTACTTGGGGCTGCACGGCACTGAGCAAAGAGGGCTGCTTGTGCAAAGCCCTGTGAGGCGCTCACCAGCCCCCCGCAGGAAACCCCCAGGCAACGCTTCATATTTAGCAGTTGCTCTTCTTAACTCCAGGAAAGTCTTCTTTGACTGCAGCCTCTGCATGGGACCGCAGGGGTTCTCTAAGACCACACTCATGAATTTCATGAAATCCCATGTTTTGCTGAAATTAAACTGCAATGGGTTCACACTGAATTGTCAAATGTGCAGCATTTGGCAATCAGGGAGAGACCGACAAAGACAGCAAAGTGACGAGCAAGGAAAGACACCTGTGTTAGCTTAGGGGGTTCCTGCCCGGGGACTCCCACACAAGTGCACTGCCTGACAGCGACTGTTCTCTGACAACCTGTGCTGTGGAAGGCAGTCCCGTGACTTCAGGGACTCACACTCACCTGCGTGTTTTATCTGACATGCGTAACACATCTAACAAGAGCACGCAAAACCTGTTAGACTACAGGTAATTTATCTGCACTGCATGGAGTCTGAGTCCAGGTCACACATGCTCAGAGAGCAGAGGCATCAGGAAGCACTCCACCCGTCGGGCTACCTCTGCTCAAGAATGGGGTTCTGTGTTGACAAGGGCCGACACTGGACCCCAGCAGCCCGGCCATCCCTGCCGCCTCTACCAGCCCCAGCCTCAGCCCCACGCTGATTTCCTCTCGTGCTCAAATGCCCCCTATTCTCTTCCACCTGACCATCTTCCTCCATGCTGGTTCCTTTCCCAATCTTGGTTAGAACACCACTCCCTCCGCAATGCCTTCCTTTGCCCTCATCTCCCACTCGGGGCAAGACGAGGGCCTTCATCCCAATCTCTCCACACTACCCCTCCTCCTTGGCACCGCTTGGCCCCTCGCTGTCTGATCTCATCTGTGTAATGGGAGGACGGACATCACTGCCCCTCCAGACAAGGAGGCCATAGCCACGAAGCCCATTCCTGGTTGTGCTCGCCACTGTACGCCCGTTCTGAGAACAGGGCCAACAAACAAATCACTGAACTCACCTGTCACCAGGCAGGCTACGCAACCTCACAGGGCCAGTTATCCCACCTAACTCTGGTGATTGTCATTAGCCACAGCGATGACAACAGCAACAACAGTGACGATTCTAACATGCCCTCTGAACTGATAGCACCCACCACAAGCCAGCGCTGCCCTACGTACTTCTCCAGTGTCTTGTGTGCCAAGCTGAGCCACCATAACACACTGTGCACAACGGGACACTAACCCAGGGCTGCGCTGAATCTGCCTGAGGTTCAGAGAGCCGGGACGGAAAGCACAGGACTGACAGCGTGGGACGGCCGAGCTAGGCAACGTGGCTTCCGCTGGTCTCTGCAGAACAGCTCATCCTGGGGGCCATGCAGCATGCTGTGAGGAACCACATGAGGAGGCTGCACTAGGTTTTCAGCCACCAACTCCAGCTGAGCGGCCTGCTGACAACGAACACCAGTGTTCAACAGCAAAGGAGCACAGTCCCATGAGGCCTGCACAGCCACCACCTAACTGCAGTTTCACTGAAGGTCCTGAGCAAGAAACACCTGCCTCAGCCCAGTCAACCTCCAGGGAGTCAGAGAATCCAGTCACCGCTGTGGCACGTTCCCACAGACACACAGAGCTAGCGTACGCTACAGCCCTTCAAGACCAGGCTGACTCCACCACGGGCACGCTGCTGCAGAGGGAGGCACGAGCACTCAAGCCAATTCCACGTCTAAGCAGCAGGGCTACAACATGGATGCAGGATGTGGCCGAGACCACGCCTGAACAAACTCAGAGCAGACATCCTGCGGCTACCGGAAGGAAAAGGGGAGGATCCAGGTCCCACTGGGCAGCACTTTCATCATCACCCGGCTCATTCTCATACTCATCTGCACTCAGTGTGTGTGCCTGCCGATTTAACAGGTTAACCATCCCAGATGGATGAAAGAAACGAACCTTGATGGTGCTACTCCAAGCCACCTCTTCTAATACTTAAATATTCCTCCCCTGTCCGAGCAGAGACCTCAGTCTTCACAAAGAAATCTGTGAATCTGCAAACCACCTCTGATGATCGTGACTTTCTGAGGACCTCTCCTGTCTCAAGCATCTCTGTGCCCATGATCCTCCATGTGTTATGACAGCGGGCAAGTCATTCACTGACTAAAGCCAAGCACCCATGTCCCCTGGATGGCGGGAGTTGAGCTGTGTGTGGGACCCAGCATGGGCCTGGACAGGTAGCACTGCCTCGGCACTGCATTACCTGCAGTCTCTCAATGATATTCCGGTAGTCTCTGGAAGCCGCCAGCACCGAGTCCCTGCGGGCAGCATTGCGGGCGGACAGACGCCAGTTCATGGCTGTTTTCTGCACGATGTTGTGGGACTTCAGGAAGAGGTTGTTGACTTGGCTGTCCAGGTCCACAGGAATGGCAATGGCCCGGCTCTTGGCTGCACAGGACAAAGACAATGTGTGAACTCACAACATCTACAGATTTCCTGCATGTGGGACCCACAGGAGGAGTCCCCTCCCCTGTCCCGGGCCGGCCTGTCTCCTGCTCCCTACGAAGCCGCAGGAGCTCATCTCAGCCCCACCCACCTGTAGATGAGAGCTTCCGAGGTGAGCTGTGGGGGACAGCAGCTGGGAGCAACACCAAAATGCTCCCTGCTCATCAAGTGCGGGCAAGCCAGAGCTGAAGTTCAAAGTGTTTCCTCACCAACAGTTTCACAGGGCGGCGGGTGGGTGTGCATTTTAGGAATTATAAAGGGATGGGCACTGGGCCTCAGGGTTTAGGTAGTGATTCAGACTCCAGTATCCCACACTGGAGCGCCTGGGTTCGATCTCTGGTTCAAGTTCCTGAGTCCAGATCCCTGTTAGTTCAGACCTTAGGAGGCACCAATGATGGCCCAAGTAGCTGAGTCCCATGTGGGCGATCTGGAATGAGCCCAGCCTAGCCCTGGCCATTGTGGGCCTCTGGGGAGTCAGTCAGCGGATAACAGCTGTGTGTGTGTGTGTGTGTGTGTACATGCGCACACATGTCTCCCTCTCCTTCTCTCTCAAATAAATAAATGTTTAGAAAGTTTTGACAGGCTGCCGCTGTGCCATAATGGGCTATGGCTCCACCTGCAATGTCGGCATCCCACATGGGTGTCGGTTTACGTCCCAGCTGCCCCCTCTTCTGATCCAGCTTTCTGCTATGGCCTGTGAAAGCAATGGAAAATGGCTCAAGTCCTTGGGCCTCTGCATCCTCGTGGGAGACCCGGAGGCAGCTCCTGGCTCCTGGCTTCAGATCGGCGCAGCTCTGGCCACTGCAGCCATTTGGGGAGGGAACCAGCGGATGGAAGACCATTCTTGTCTTTCCCTCTCTCTGGCTGGAATTCTACCTTTCAAATAAATAAATTACATTAAATCTTACATGAATGACCTCAGCTAGAACCTTCTGCACGGAATGCTCTATTTCCATTCAATAACTGCAGCAAGTGCCCTTGGAGTGGTTTTAGCCACGAGACTCCCAAGGGGAACAGGCGGAGTTCTGGGGTGTACGAGCGCCCAGGGCTGTGCTGTTTTTATGCTGACATCAGCCCGCTTTGTCTTTGACCACCACCAAGAACAAGGAGAGTGCATCTCTCTACTGAGCCTTGCACACTTCGAGCTCGCTCAGATTTTCACCAGCTCCAACCTGCAGCGAGCATCACTGCCACGCCGGCTCTGGTCTCAAGCAGCCGTCTTGAGGATGAGCAGGTGTGTGGAGAGCACAGGGCCACCCACGCTCGCCACCTCGGCCCTGTCTCTCAGAGCTCATGCCACTCCTGCCGTGACCCTGCCGCGCACACACTTCCAGAGCGTCACCTCACTGTGAGACGCTGCCACGTAAGGAACAAACAGAAACACACCCGTGAGCGCTGCAGTGGGCTGGGCCCCAAGCAGTGCCATCTACACTTCCCCGCCAGCCACCAGGAGGGCGTCACATTCTGCACGTGGCACTGCAGGCAGGACACGAACGCCGCCAGGGCCTCACAGGGCAGGGACCCAGCGGAACGGAGGGACGAGCTGGGGAGGGGAGCCACTCTGTCAGCTTCCTTTCAGAGCTGCCGCAGGAGGTGAGACACAGGGGCTAGGGGGCCGGAGGTCCACTTCTGAGCAGAGGCATCCCCGGACTGTGAGGGCGGCTCTCCGGGGGCACTTCTGTGTGGTCACACGCTTCTGCTGGACTGGACATCCTGACAGGCAGACTTCCTGGGCCCTCAGGTGAGCTGTGTGCACTGCCACTCGCCAAGAATTGCCCAACACAGAGCCATGGCAGCTTGCTTCTCAAGACTGCCTTTCTCTGGGGTTTCCTGGCTCTTACTTGGGGTGAATCTGGCTTGGGAGATAAGAGGGAGGCTGAGGAAGCAGAAGATGATGGCTTTAGCTCAGGCTCTGCCTATATCACCTGGCAAGAGCCACAGCAGACACTCCTTATGCAACAGGGGGCTCATTTCCACCATGTGACAGCCACACTGTACAGAGGCCTTACCCACGTCAGACAGCACCCGGATGCAGCTCTCTACAGACGCCTTCTGGCTTGGCATCAGCCAGTTGCAGTGGTAAACTCTGAATACACCCTGCAGCAGCTGCACAAAGACGGGCTGGCGAGTCTGCAAGAGAGAGGCAGCGTGAGCACAAGGCTGTCCCTGGCAGACACCTGTGATCGGACCAGAAACACGTGCTGCCTTGAACCATGGCCCAGGGACCCCTGAGCAAGTGGCACAAAAGTGTGCCTGGACAGGAGCTGTAGCCAGATTCATAAAGTTGATGTGGGACCAGTGTTAGGTGCCGCAGGTTAAGCCACTGCCTGCAGCACTGGTGTCCCGCATGAACACCAGGTCAAGTCTCGGCTGCTCCACTCCTGACCCAGCACCTGCCAATTTGTCTGAAAAGGCAGCAGTGAATGGCTCAAGTGCTTGGGTTCCTGTCCCCGAGGTGGGAGACCAGATGGAGTTCCTGGCTCTTGGCTTCATCTTGGCCCAACCCCAGCTGTTGCAGCCATTTCAAGAATGAACTAGTAGACTGAAGACCTTTCTCTCTCTCTGTCTGAATTTTACCTGCCTTTCAAATAAATAAATAAATCTTTAAAAGGAAGTTGCCTGGCCAAGGGAGAAGAACTGCAGAAGCAGTTAGGCAACACAGAAGCTCGATGCTATCAAGTGCATCTGAGCTCAGGAAGGGCACTAAGCACCGTGACTGGCACTGTGAGGACAGTGCTCTGTCCACTCACTGGCCAGCTAAGTGACTCTGGAAACCGCTCTTCAAGTTTCGGCTCCATCCCACGTACAGACACGCGGACTGAGGCACACAGACCCTGCAGCTCTCCAGACACGACACCCTGAGCAGCACCACAGTGGCATCAGCAGAAACAAACTGACAAGCGATCTCAGCTGAGTCTGCTTACCTCTTTCTGTCTGCAACGTCTCAATGATGTACCAGACCAGGGAGCTCAGGTGGGCCCTGTGCAGAGACTCTCAATGATGTAACGGACCAGGGAGCTCTGGTGGGCCCTGTGCTAAACTCCCAATGATGTAACGGACCAGGGAGCTCTGGTGGGCCCTGTGCAGAGACTCTAAATGATGTACCGGACCAGGGAGCTCTGGTGGGCCCTGTGCAGAGACTCTCAATGATGTAACGGACCAGGGAGCTCTGGTGGGCCCTGTGCGTAGACACTCACTACAGAGGAGCACTCAGAAGTTAGCTGAGCAGAGGAATTACTCTCTCCACAAAGGGAGACATCAGCACGCATTTCAGAGTACAGAAACTCAAAGAGCCCCTCAATCAATTTGACACTGACTTTGAGAATGCACCAAAACTTATCATTTCGGTCCCAAAGGGGAGCTTCAGACTCAGGAGGCAAAGATGCCTCTGTGAGATCAGCTACACCTCCGACCCATGGCTGGGGGAGATGAGGGACAAAATGCCACCCAGAAAACAGCAGGAGAGGCTGGCAGTGTGGCACGGTGGTTTGGGTCACCACTTGGGGCACCAGCACCCCATATCAGAGGGCTGGCTTTAGTCCCCTCTGCTCCACTTCTTATCCAGTTCCCTTCCATTGCACCTGGGAAGGCAGCACAAGATGGTCCAAGTACCTGCGCTCCTCCCACCTGTGTAAGGGACCTGGACAACATTCTGGGTCCTGGTTTCAACCTTGCCCAACAATGGCTGCTGCGGCCACTTGGGGAGTGAACCAGGAGACAGAAGATCACTCTGTTTCTCCCTCTCTGTCACTCTGTTTTTAAAATAAGTAAAACAAATCTTAAAAGAAAACAGAAACAAAAACAAACAAACAAACAAAAAAACAGGGGTTCGGCACTGTGGCATAGCAGGTAAAGCCACAGCCTGCAGTGCTGGCATCCCATATGGCGCCAGTTCAAGCCCCAGCTGCTCCACTTCTGACCCAGCTCTCTGCTATGGCCTGAGAAAGCAGTGGAAGATGGCCCAAGTGCTTGGGGCCCTGCACATGCATGGGAAACCCAGAAGAAGCTCCTGGTTCCTGGCTTTGGATTGGCGCAACTCTGGCCGTTGCAGCCAACTGGGAAGTGGACCAGTGGATGGAAGACCTCTCTCTCTTTCCCTGCCTCTCCTTCTCTCTCTGTACTAACTCTTTCAAAGTAAAATAAATCTTAAAAAAAAAAAAAAAAAAAAAAAAGCAGCAGCAGCAGCAGCCAGTACGAAAGTGCTGAAAAACTCTCAGGAGGTTTCTAAGAAAGAAAAACAGTGGGAAGTGCTGGTGGGAAAGGAAAGTCTAAAAACTGATGAGAAAACCTTCAGAACCTTCCCTGCACACATGGTTCAGCTGAATTCTAGTTACAGAGAGTATTACAGTACAAAGATACTTTGAAAAGCTCGTGGAAAAATGCAATGAAAAGCTATGTCTATTTTGATGCAGAAAGTCTTTTAAATCCAAGCAGTGTTTTCATAAAAATGCATTTGCACAAACCTTCTGAGGACCCCTTGCACGCATGGATTTCAAAACTATGTACAAAAAAAATTTAATTTGGCTTTCCATGAACTTTCTGGAGTACCCTTGCAGGTGCCCCAAAGGAGCTCATTTGGGCCTTGGTGCCAGTTCTGCGACACAGGAGTCCCCTTCCACACAGATGAGCACAATGGCCCAGAAACAGCACGAGAAAGCATGAAGGGTTGAGGAGGAACCGCAGAGCAGAGTGGACCTCAGCCCTAGGAAGCCAGCGAGCAACCACTCTTCCCACAAGGGCGCCTGGGGGCCGGGTCCTGTACTTTCCTTAGGTCAGCCCTTCCACTGTGCACCTGCTGCCTCTCATCAGAGACGGGTTTCCAACAACTCCATGGAAGTGACTGAGAAAACCTCAAGTTCAGCTCTGAGTGGTGTAGTGGTCCCTGTGCTGACTCCAAGGGAGCCAAGTAGGGGCCTTGCCATTTCTCCCAAGCACTCCCTAGCAGCAAGGCCAGGAGTCAAGTGCTTCTTATATCCCTCAGCTGCCCCTGACCATGACCCTGTGAAGTCACCCGTGGCCTCATGACTGGCCCTGCTGGGTGGCGAGTGCTGGAATGGGGATGGGAACCCCACAGTCTGAGGAAGCAGTGTCCTCTGGTGAAGCTCATTCCTCTGAACCTGTATTTACTGCTCCCTTCCGCGAGTACAAAGGATGAGTAAACAGGTCCCACTCTTGCTCCCAGGATTCCACATTTCTGGCTACCACTTGGGAATCCACTGACGTCTTCAACAAAACACAGCCAAACCCAAGTTCATGTTCCTTCCTCCCAAGTACTGAAGGGAGGGTCGATCCAGCCAGGGAGCTAAGGGCAGCCTTTCAACAGGAAACCAAATCAGACAGACTGCGAAAGCACTGCAAGTCGTTTTGCTCGCAATCCACACTCCATAAACTCTTAAGGCACCTCCTGACCAAACTGGACTCTGGACTCTCAACACGTCTGTACAACACGGGCCTCGCTAGGGATTTGTAACATTTATGGCGAACACTTACCTCCCTGACAATTCCTCCTTGTCAGTAGGACAAAAATGGATTAGCAACAGAGCAGGCTAAGAAGGAAAGAGTAGGGGGCGAGGATGTGGCTAACAGCTTTGCGTTTCCTGCGGTGGATTTACTCTGACAGTTTGGTTTTGCAATATCATCTCATGACCTATAGGAGAATGGGAGTTGCCATGGAAACTGTCTCTTCCTATTATTAGAGAAGCAGATCCTACCTTGCTAAGCAAAGCAGCTTCCTGGCAGTTCCGGGCAGGAAAGTGCTCGGGGAGGACATCCCATGAACTCGTGTGCCTTGGCCCCAACAACGGTCAGGCAGCTGGCAACTGTGCGCACTGCACTCGATCGCTGGCCCTGTGGCCGCCACCAGTCCCTAGGAATACTGCACATTGCGAAACGCAGGCAGCGTGCAGCCACAGCTGAACAGCGTCCTGCTCTGGCCACAGCATTTGTGAGCATCAGCAGGCACGTGTGCCCTCAGATGAGAGAGCGGTTCCCGGGTGTTTACACACATATCCTGTGCTAATAATCTGGGAGCATGAATTTGAGAGCTGGTTTTCTAACACGGGATCAAAGGGGTGGACGAGATGGAGGGGAAAAAAAACAACAAAGGATTTTATGGAGAAAATCAACAACCAACAGCCACTAGGCAGCAGACAACTTTGGATACCTCCCTACCCAAGAGAAACTCTAAAAGCCAGGGCTCTGCAAGGTGGCTCCCTGCCAGTGCTCCCCACCCCACCTGCCAGCACCTGCGCCACGACTGAGGGTCTCCAGGGCACCCTGCCTTGCTGTACCTGCAGAGTTGTGCTCTGGTCCGAGAAGGGAGAACTGAAGAAGGTCGTGACAATGCTCATGACAATTTCAGTAACGTACTTCTCCAGGATCGAGTCCGCGTGCTTCCTGTCGCTTGTGTTGTTACAGGCCTGCAAGGCAACCACATGCTTGTAAACCTCACAGCTAAAACTACCCTGGAACAGCAAGAAGCCCATGACCCTGGCGGCTGGTGCTACGGCACAGTGGGTCAAACTGCCTTCTGTGACACTGGAATCCCATATGACCTGGCTGCTCCACTTCCGATCCAGCTCCCGGCTACTGTGTTTGGGAACTTGCCATCCACCTGGGAGACTCAGATGAAGTTCTTGGCTCCTGTTTTCAGCCTGGTCCAGTGCTGGACACTGCAGCCATCTGAGGACTGAACCAGCTGTCTCTCCTTCTCTCTCCGTAACTCTTTCAAATAAGTAACAGGACAGGACAGGACAGGACAGGACAGGACAGGAAAGGAAACCATGACCCCACAACTGGAAGGCAAAGGCCTGCAGGTCACTAACCTCTTCCCTAAGAGCACAACAAAAGGGGCCCTGAGCTGTGGGCAGCAGATGAAGGCACCACCTGCAGTGCTGCCATCCCATTAAGGGCACCGGCTGGAGTCCTGGCTGGTCGAGTTCCAGGTCAGCTCCCTGCTAGACCACCCAGGAAAGCAGCGGATGACAGCCCAATGCCTGAACCCCTGCCACCCACGTGGGAGACCCAGATGGCGTTCCGGGCTCCAGGCCCTTGTGGTCAGTTAGGGAGAGAACCAGAGGATGGGAGAGATCTTTCTCTGTCTCCCTCTCCCTCTCTCTCTCACTGTCTCTCCGTAACTCTAACTTTGAATGAATAAATAAAATCTTAAAAAGAAATACTAGAGGCCAGCGCTGCAGCTCAATAGGCTAATCCTCCACCTAGCAGCGCCGGCACACCGGGTTCTAGTCCCGGTCGGGCCGCCGGATTCTGTCCCGGTTGTCCCTCTTCCAGGCCAGCTCTCTGCTGTGGCCCGGGAGTGCAGTGGAGGATGGCCCAAGTGCTTGGGCCCTGCACCCGCATGGGAGACCAGGATAAGTACCTGGCTCCTGCCTTCGGATCAGTGTGGTGCGCCGGCCGCAGCACGCCAGCTGTGGCAGCCATTGGAGGGTGAACCAATGGCAAAAAGGAAGACCTTTCTCTGTCTCTGTCTCTCACTATCCACTCTGCCTGTAAAAAAAAAAAAAAAAAAAAAAAAAATACTAGAGCTGGAAGGCCGTAATTTAAGAGAGAGAATAAAAAACCGATCTTGGGGGAAAAGCAGAACGAGTGTGGACGCTGCGGTGCAGAATCACACAACACTCACACGGCGCAGGGCTGCCAAGGCCATCGCTTGCAGCTTCGTGCCCGTGTTTGGCAAGTCTAGACCACAGCTTTCACTTGAGCTTTCACCTGCACCCTACTCAACTCCGCTGTATGAGACTGGCCACTTAGGAGGTTGGATTTTTTTAAGTCAGGTTTTACTACCAAATTCATTAATTAGATCCAAATTTGCTTCTGTCATAAACAATGAATGAAGCAAAGAAAAACCGACCAAGCCTCGTGGACACATGTTGGCGCTGTCTGCAGCGTGAGGAGGCATTTACAGAGGGAAAGGAGTCCGGGCTGGCAGCTCCTGGACTAGGCAGCAGAGGGGTCAGCAAGCTACGGCTGGGGCTGCTTCATGAACACAGCTGGACTGCACAGACTTGCTGCTTTGTCAACGCACTTCACGGCTGTGTGGGTGCCACCAGGGGCTGTGACAGATGCAGAACTGAACACATACACCACACGGTCCTAACCAGAAAACTTTCCAAATTCCAAAAATTAGGCGGAGGTGGTGGGGGGTTGCAGATCAGGCTCCAGGCTCCTAGCTCTGGCCTGGCCGAGCCCTGCTCACTGCAGCTAGCTGGGGAGTAAATCAGCAGATGGAAGAGCTCTCTGTCTCTAACTCTACCCTTTCTGTCTGCAACTCTTTCAAATAAAGAAAATAAATCTGGAGCCTGTAGTGTGGGAGGCAAAGCAACTGCCTGCAGTGCCAGCATCCCATATGGGCGCCGGTTCAAGTCCTGGCTGCTCCAATTCCAATCCAGCTCTCTGCTATGACCTGGGAAAGCAGTAAATGATGGCCTAAGTCCTTGAGCCCCTGCACCCACGTGGGAGACCTGGAAGAAGTTCTTGGCTCCTGGCTTTGGACTACCACAGCTCCAGCCATTGAGGCTATCTGGGGAGTGAACAGCAGACAGAAGACCTCTCTCTCTGCTTCTGCCTCTCTATAACTCTGTGTTTCAAATAAATAAATAATTTTTTAAAAAAGGAAAATAAATCTTAAAAAACAAAAACAAACAAAAAACCCACAAAGATATGGCCCAAAGCCCCCTATTACTGGATTAAAAGACTGGGAGAAATCTGAGTGTGTGTGTGTGGGGGAGGGAGGGAGGGAGGGAGGGAGGGAGGGAGGGAGGGAGGGAGGGAGGGAGGGACAACACTGCAGTATTAAATGTAGTTCTCTCTTAGAAGGAAAGTAAGTCCACGCAGGCTTCCTGCCTCACACTGAGAACTGCACAGTGACGCAGAAGACACCATGTTCTGGTAGACCCCCACGCACCTCCTCCTCTTCACGTCAGACTCTGACACTGGGACGTGGCTCACAACTATCCTAAGAGTAATCTCGGGACCGACCTCACCGGCTCAGTTCCATGGACAGTGTGCTCTGCCACACAGCGGTCTCCTGGCTGTAGAACAAACATGAAGCTCAGGGTACAACCAAGTCAAACACCTGGAAGCCCGGCCAGCTCTGGGGGAGGAGAGAAGCCAACGGAGAGGAGCACTCAGCAGAGTCCTCAACACCAAACTGCAGGAGGGAGTGCTCGCGCTCAGTCGTGTCCTCTGAGCCACGTGTGGTCAAGGAAAAGACCACCCGACCAAGGCCACTGGCCCTGCCCCAGGTCCTCACTCACACGTCGGTCCTGAAATGGCATGATCTCCCACAAGGCATACCCATCTTCCTCACATCCACACGGGCTGCCACGTGACACATACGTGCACACACGCTCACACACACCCCTGGAGGCCTCACCCTGCAGATGTCCACCAGGAAATTCTCAAAGAGCTTCCACATGTGGTTGCTGGTGTAGATCTCCTTCATCTCCACCTCGGTGTCCACGTAGCAGTGGTTCAGGAAGTTTATGTACGCGATTTTCACCTGCCACAGAGACAAGGTTCAAGAAAACTCAAATCTAAGTGTGGGACTGATGAGCACATCTCCTGTGTGAGAAGCAAGACAGACACGGCCAACTCCCTTTCCCGCCGGCTTGCATTCTGACGTGCTAGTTTTCAATACACACACCTGTGAAGTTAAAAAAAAAAAAAAAGCTTTGGAACAGAATATTTTCATGACCTCAAAGCAAAGAATGATGCAAAAGCTCTGACCACTGAAGTAGGGAAGTCTGACTGCACTAAAGTAAACAAGTCCTCTTCTTCAAAAGGCACTGTGAAGCAAGGGAAACGGTGCGGGCTGGGCCATGCTTGCAGCAGATACGCCGTCCCCAGCCATCTACAGATCTGTCCGGGAGCAACAGGCAGCCCATGAGGAACGTGAAGGAAAACAGCAACCCAACAGTTCCTAGAGGAACATCGTGTGTCCAGAAAGCACTCGAGACAGGGCAGAGCTGGACCTCCTCTAACGTTCCATGGAAGCCACCATGACCAGCGGGAACACGTCCGCACAAAATCCTGCACGGGGACATTCAGAGCTACACTGTTCCCAACAGCCACAGGGTGGAAGCAACTCAGTACGTAAGGACAACTCCACATGAACCGTGCAATGGAGTACCACTGAGCAATAAAAAGATACCAAGTGTTGACATGTGAGATAACCTGGCACAGACCTTGAAACAATCCCACGAAACCAAAGGGTCCCAACAGAGAAGACCGCATAGTGCAGTTTCATTCAAAGGAAACGTGCAGATGATGCAAACCCGTGAAGTCAAAAAGAAGCTTCACTGATGCCCAGGGCTGGGGGTGCTGACACAGGAAGAGAGTGGCTGCAAGCGGGCGCAAGCTGTGACAGGGACTGCGCAAGTCAGAATATCCTGAAAACTTCAGACGTGTAGCCTTTAAAGGCGGGAACTGTACAGTAAGTATCTGTATAAAGTTTTTAAAATTTAAACCACGCTGAGATACCGCCACACGGAAAGCAATCAAGCAGATGTGCTTGTGGGCATTGTGGGCACGCTGTGGAGCAGCAGGAGCCCTGGAGGGCGGAAGGAGGCAAGTGGAACGGACCAGCAACGACAGAGCCCTGCCGAGTCACAGTGAAGACCTGCACCCCACAACCCTGCACGTCCACATCTACACACACGCCCAGCACAGAGAAGTGTGCACGGGGACGGGATATGTACACCAGGCATACACACAACACACAGTGAATGCAGGGGCCAAGATGCACACATGGGATACACACCACGCACAGAAGCCTAAGTAGGGGCTAGGACACGTGCACCAGGCATAATGTATGCATGGGTCAGGATGCACACAGCAGAAAGAAGTATACACACTGGGCACACCCACAGCACACAGAACTGCATGTTGGGCCAAGACACATGCACTGTGCTGATCCTGGCAGCCAAGAGCTGGGACTGAAAGGACTGGAGGAGAGAAGGCCAAGTCACCCTGCAGACCGAGGGAAAGAGCACATGAAGCCTGAGAGGACACCACGAGCCCCTGCTGGGACTGACGGACCTTGGGCCAGGTCAGTCAGGGTGCCACAGTCACAAAGGAAGAACAAAGCCTGGCGAACAAAACCCCACAGTTCAAGGGTGCAGCAGGGTGCCCTCCCAGGGAAGCAGCACGGGATGCCGTTCTCTGTGTTCTTCACCTGGGTGCAAGTCCCGGGGCTGTGCCCTTTATAATCCTCCTGGTAATGGATAGTTACTACGTCTTGCCTCCTGCTGTGTTTCAGATAAAGAAGGGTCAAGAGCAAGCGAACACTTGTTCTAATTCTTTTCCAAGCAATCCTGCAACACACACTCTAGCTCCCTTACCGCACTAACAGGAGTGCAAACTGAATCTGTGCTGAAACATCACGTCCACCTATCTCACCTACAAGAATCCAGACGTCGGATACCACGCTGCACACACAGGCAGGCGTGTGACACACATGCCACCCTTTCTTCTTGTAACTACTGACTGTCATGTGTTATCTCATTAGATATCGTTAGTTCAACACTCACAGAACACAACCGGGGACATTCAAGGGCTGGAATTGTACGCAACTATAAAGAAGCAATCTGTAATCCCTTTAGGGACTGATACGGAAGAAGCGACAGTGCTACAGTACCAAACAGGGATGGGGCAATAGGGCGTATACACTGTGCTTATATGCAGAACTCTAGAAGGATATCAAAGGACATGATAAAGACTTTCTGTGGGGTGGGTGGAGGAAACAAGCTGGGAGATTCTTCCTTTTTCATCATCTGTGATACTTGGATGTCTCAAAAAAAAGCCAAACAGTACAGATATTTTTGATAGTACAGATATCTGATACCATACATGCTGTATATGCCAAATTCATTAATTTACAGTAGAAAGAAATAGTGTATATTTTTAAACACACTAGGAGAGAAGACTTTGTCTTTCGGTTACCAACATACAGAAACGGGAACAGGAAGGTCCAGAAGCACCAGCTCTGAATCTTACAGGTGGGCAGGGGCTGTGGGGCAGTGGGTTAGGCAGCTTCTAGGGGCAACCACATCCCACATTCAGGAGTCAGGTTCAAGGCTGGGCTACTCTGTGCTTGATCCAGCTTCCTACTAATCCACCTGACAGGCAGCAGATGACCACCCACGTACTTGAGTTCCTGCCACCCATGTGGGAAATCCAGAATGGGGTTCCTGGCCCCTGGCTTTGGTCTGGCCCAGTGCCACTCTTACGGGCATTTGGAAAATGACTCTACCACTCTGCCTTTCACATAAATAAATTAACCTTTAAAAAGTCATGTACTTATTGTGTGTGGTAGAATTATAGTTTATTTAACTTCCTTATGATGGCTTATAGTTGCCACATTGTTTCTTGTGGTAACCATCACTGCTGTGGCCAGCTTTGTGGTAGAGAATGACTGATACAGCCTTACACCTACCTGACCTGTGCCCCATGCACTCTGTCTCCCGTCCCTGAAGTTCAATCACCTGCTCTCCTCTGCTTGTCACAATGAGTCAACTCCATAAGGCAGGAGCTTGCTAGCTGCCTGAAGGACACAGAGGAAAGACCAATGTCCCCTGCGTTCCTACCATACACACCACACACTCAAGGGTCTATCTTCTGAGTGAACTGAAATTCCCATCAGCTGCAGGTCTCCACACGGACACTGTGGGGCTCTGCAGGGCAAGGCCCCAGGCGCTGCTGAGAGAGAGCTGAGGGGGCGCGCCGGCACGGGTGCACTCACCTCGGGAATGCAGTCCTCATGGGTGACCACGCGGACGATATCGTCCAGCGGGAGCAGGGAGTTGCACTTGATCTCCGTGTAAACGTTCTTGCCTTCGGTGCACACGGCCAGGAGCTCCACCAGGTGGATGTGGTACATGAGTGGGCTGTTCTCGTCCATGCGGTCACGCTCCGACCTCATCATCTGGATCAGCGTCTGGAAAGATGCTCTGTCGTTGTAGAACACAAGGACATCCTCTCCGGAGTTGACCAGCTGTAGGAGGAACAGGGCTGGGTCACACCGCGGCCCTGCAGGGCTGGGGCGGCCTCGAATGACCAGCTGCAGGAGGAGCAAGGCTGGGGCGGCCTGGAGGTATCTGTCAGCAGAAAGCAACGTGCTCTGAGCACACCTTCCAAGACCTGTCTCACCGGCACAGCTGCGTACACTGGGATCCCATTCCCATGGAGAACTGAACAAACCCTCAGCAACATAACTGCAACGCACAGATGCAGGAAGACGACAGGGGTCCTGCAAACACTTAGGACAGAGAAAGTCTGCACACAGGCATTCATGCAGAATACCAACTGCACAGCTGCACCTGCACGTCCACACCCAACAATCAGGCTAATTCTTCTTTATTAAATGCTCCCACCTTTTTATGCTTTACGAAGTACCCCCTTTACAAATCTTTCCTGCACTGTCTTGCCTCTTCAGTCAGCAAGGATCCACTGCTAGTTAAGCTGTGCTCTCTCTTCAACACTCAACAAAGACTCCAGCCTTTTTCACTGATAACTTGTCCCAGAGGCAGTGGTCTCTCACCCAATCCCAAGGAATAAAGCAACTGCGGCACTACATGAAACAAAGCCATGAGGGGCTGCCACAGAAGGCAAAGTAAGTATGATCATCATCCGCTGCTCGTTAACACAACTGTATGTCCAGACGCCAAGGAAACTCCACGTGGGCTCATGGACCTCCCCGTGCCCAGTTTTCTCATCTGTAAATCGGGGACAAGGGCAACACCCAAGTCAGGTGCTGTTGTGCGGATGAAGGGCACGGTCAGTCCAGCTGCCGAGAACAGCGCCTGGAGTGCAGCAAGTGTCCAGCAGATGTCACCCTCTCACTTCTGCCCATCACTTCCTGCAGGTGCACACCACTGCACTTTCTCCTACAGAAAAGCTGCCCAAGGGCCCCACAGCAGAAAGGGTACAGTGACATTCGAATCGCAGGTCAAACTTACTCTCTTCATCGTACCAGCCCCACCTGTCACTGGGCTGCCACACGGACGCGGCTTGCAGAGCAAGCACCAGGCAGATTCACTCAAGGTTTTCCTCTTTAAAAAGCTGGAAGAATGCCACACCATGGAACCGGGCACCTCTCTCCAGTGCCTGTGTCACAAGACACGCACTTCCCCTAGAGAAGCAGGCAGGGCTTTCCTTCGCGCACAGACCAGCGTCTCCTCGTGAACTGCCAAGCAGAAGCTCTTGTATCACCTCAGTCAGGGGAATGGTGAGAGGCGACGTCTTAATCCGCAGCAGGAGGACGTCGAGCAGGGCCCTAACTACGCTGCATCTGTCTGTTCTCAGAGGAGTTCCAGCCAGCCTTCCTTCACACAGGCAGATTGAATGCTGCTGTGTCAGGCAAGACCTGTGCTTCTCTGTCAACAGCCAAAACTCGCCAACAAGCATTGATGCACACACACAACCCAACAGGCATGTGCACATACACTCTCCCCAACCTCTCCTGGACTCCCGAAGAGGGGCCTTCCTACAGCTAACATGACAGAACTTTTTAGGTTTCTACAGAACAACAGATGGAGGCGAAGAGAAATCCACAATCATCACCTCGGCCATGACCATGTCTTGGCACTTTTTAATAAATTTCCCTTCTGCCTTGACGATAGTCTGCAGGAACTTTATATACTGGACGTTGCGGCCGTGGGTCTCTATGCAGTGAACGAAGTGCTGGACAACTCTCTCGTTGATCTCACTGCACAGCTGGAAGTTGTTCATGAAGATGTGCTGCATCGTCACGGCCTCGAGGATCTACAGGAGTGAGCACAGGGGACACAGGCCAGTCAGGGACATGGGGCCAGAGCCGAGGGACAAAGAGAAGAATGCACTAAGAGCAGAGAAGCTTTTCAACACTGGGAGCCAGGTCTCCCCATCTCAGTCTGTTCTTTTTTATTCAACTTTTCCAGTGACAGGTAACAAACATAGAAAGTATACAATCCTGAGTGCCCAGCTAAGGGACTGAAGCAAGCACGAGCCCTGGACCAAGCAACAGCACAGCCTCCCTGTCCCACTCCACCACTGACTGTTCCCGCCTCTGCGGCTGCAGGGGAGTGTCACCTGCTCCCAAACCTCACACACTCTTCCCACCGACAGGTACGGAAGCTGTGTGTAGGAACGGATGTGTCCTCCCGCACGCTAGTCTGCATGATGCCTGCATCCAGTCCACGGCCAGAGGGCACCGGGGCAGCCCCAGCTGCAGCCTCCTGTGCGTGACAAATGCTCCCCACAGCACTGCTCTGGGTGTGCCTGTGCGTGAACTGAAGGGACACACTTCTCCCGGGTTTTGCTGGGTCACAGTAAAATTACACTTGCCTTGAGAAGGCACAACACCAACCATCTACCTTTTACATCACGACTCTCCCACATCCTTGCGACCACCTAGTACTGGCGGTCACACCTCACCGATTCTCTGATGACCACCTCATCCTGCTCACAGCCCCCTGGGAGCTCCTCTGCAGTGTCGTGATCTTTCCCTTCTTGCCCATCTGAAAAGCCAGGTGCTGTTTGTTACAAATACACTGGGATGAATTCTCGGCTGAATGTGTGCACTGCAAACGCCTTTCCTCTCTCTGCCTGGTCCCTAACTGGGTCAGCTGATGACAGTTTGAAGAAGACAAACTTGACACGATTTTCCTTTCTAATTAGTGTACTCCCGGCAGTGCATCAGCCAGCTGTGCTCACCACGCAGTGAGGAAGACATTCTCATCGTATCTTTCAAAAGATTCACTTCTTATTTTTTCACACAACGTTTTCAGCTCCTGATTTTTATGTCTGGTATGAAGCAGAGGCTTCTACATTTCTAGCTCTTGCCTTTTCTTTTCCTCATCGTGACAGGTAGGTCCATGCCACGACCCAGTGCTGAGGAGTGGACGCGTGTGCATGAGCACAAAGGTGTCTTCTGCAGCCCTGCTCATCAGCTAAAATCCAGACCCTGCCTGGACGCCCACCAGCGAAGGAATGTTTGCAAAACCCTATGGCCACTCTTTGCAACGCCACTTAGCTGTGAAGAACAATGAGGAAATCTTGTACCTCTCCAGTCTGCAAGGGCAGCACAGTGCACCCCGGGAGAAAAGCGAGACGCACGATAATATGAAGAAGGTGGTGCTATTTTTCTCTAGAGAACATACCATGCTCAATGAACAAACTGAAGTCACACACAACTAACTGGAACGCGTGACAGATGCTGTCTCTTGTGGATACGCATTTGTGGGCGGACGGCAGGCCTGTCCGCAGGGAGCAGGTGGAGAAGGAGCCCCTGCTCTGTGCAGCTGAGGTTTACACAATGAGGAATGGGACCAAGAGGCAGAAACAAAGGCCACTGTCCCCACCACCCTGCCCTCCCCTGCCACTCCTATGCACCCCCGGAAGGGTGCACGGATGTCCTCCAGGCAGGCGGTCGGAATGCTCCCTTCTGGAAGGAACAACCTCCAGAGCGCCCGGCGGCACAGACCGTGCTGCCCCCGCCCCCAACTCCTCACCCAGGGAAATGCACACAGGCTCCCGCCTTACCCCAGGGTTGAGAAACAGGTTGATGTGTTTATGCAGCAAGGCTTGATTCTGCTGGTTGCCTGCACAGAAATTCTGCAAAAATTCATGAGCCAGCCTCATGATCTCTTGCATCTTGGTATCCTCAGCCTGTGTGGGAGGAGAAGGACAGAGAGAGAGCTGTGGCCGCAAGGCTGACACCAGCTTCTCCTGCATCCCAGCACTGCAGCGAGGCAGGGCTCACGCAGGGTCTGCTCAGGGCCTGCTGCGTGTGGACGGCAGCACAGAGGCACCGCAGCACCCAACCTGAGCAGCAGCCAGTCCTGTTACACCCTACCAATAAAGAGGAGTTCTTCCCACTAGTCCTGAGTAAAAACAGCTTTACTCAGGACAAAGGCAAGAATGCAAGCTGGGTGAGCATCCGGGGGACCCCACTGTACAGCAATGACCAAACCTTCTGACAGCCACTTCTAGATGCAGGCACTGACCACAGAGCTGGGCTGACCCCACACACACGGTGGGGCCTTCTCTCACCAGGCCCCTGGCTCACCTGCTCAAGGTGCCCAGCACACTTGGTCTCACCTGAACTTCTGGCAGAGTGGGAATGCCCCTGAGTTCAAGTTGAGGCAACTGTGCTGACCGTGACTCCTTCCCTTGTCTCCCCACGTTTTTACCCTGAGCCCGAGGT
Organism: Oryctolagus cuniculus; assembly: GCF_051225735.1. NCBI lineage: Eukaryota > Metazoa > Chordata > Mammalia > Lagomorpha > Leporidae > Oryctolagus > Oryctolagus cuniculus. The sequence goes on from NC_142876.1 coordinate 123,193,276, forward strand.
TTGCCTTTGGCCAAGTGGGACAACAGTTGCCTGGGCAGTCCCCTCGTGTGCCTCTGTGATTCTACTCAACAGATGCTGTGACCCTCACACCAGACTAAAAGCACAGTCAGTACAGGTCGAGTTCCACACTCAGAGGGAGCAGCATTTCAGAAACCTACGGCCATTCTGCCCAATTCTAAACAAGCACACATTTAGCACAGCAGAGTGGACGCGTCCTTCCTACCCACACACCCACGATCGTCCCCCTGACTCTGGGCGTCATCAGCTGCGCTCGGGCAGGACTGTGCAGCCGTGAGGAATGCAGGCACCCATCTCATCCAGGGTAGACGGTCTCCTGGCTGTGCGGCCTGGAGAAACACTGACCTCCTCAGACACGGAAGCGCACGTTTCCTCTATGTGTCATGAAGACAAACTGACAACACCCATGTGCAGGCTTGGACAGCGAGCACTCACTGAACGTCAGCAACTGGTTCTCATCTACACTGAGCTCAGCAAGCTTTGTCCTCGGGGTGACGCAGTTCATACGTCAGGTGCCCTGTTCCAGAAGCCGAGTTCAAGACCCCCTGCAAGTACTCCTGTAAGCACCTAGAATTTAACCACCAACCACAGCTGAAGTGCTGTATACAGGTGCTCGGCTCTGACCGACCCAGGTCTGCACTTTGCCCACCTCCGGTCTAAAACAGCTGAGAACACAGGACACAACTGTCTAGCACAGGTGACATGGCAAATACACAGAGCAACTAGAAGGGACTTGCACTACCTGTGTCTCTCACTAACCGGGGCTGCGGGGGGCCTTCCAGCTCTAAGAACTGAGAGGGGAGGGACAGAGAGCTGCAGCCGGCTGACAGCGTGGCCTCAGCTGTGCGTGCGTCCATCTCCTCCACTGGAAAGCGAGTCTGCTGGCATCAAGGACTCCGGAGCCTCCTAGCCGAGGTGGATTTTTACAAAGCCAGAAAGCTCAGGAGACATCTTATCACAGCCTGGTGGGATCTGTGCTCTCCGCGTGTGTGTCCACACAAACGTGTGCCTGTAGACCAACAGTGCTCTGTGAACGTCTGTCTCTCACTAAGGAAACCGACAACAGCCAAGAGAAAGCCATGGTCACAAACTACCCCTGAGGTCCTTTACACCTGGGGAGGGAGAGGGACTGGCAGGCCCAGTCCAGACACCAGGCGAGTTCAGAGGGCAGCAAGCCCACAGTAACTGCCAGTCAGCTACGCACCTGCCCTCTTCAGAGGGACGAAGCCTGGTGTGCCTTATGGCTGTGGAAAGGCGGGATGCGCCTCTTCACAGGGTTCCCTGTGGGGCAGCTCACAGAGAGGCAGCAGGTGCAGAGCGGGTGCAGGCCCAGGCTCCACACACGTGGGCCGTCCTGAGCCCCTAGAACCGCAGGCCTCCTCTAACACAGAGCTGAAGACAGAGCCAGCTCCCTCGGCTGGGTTCTCGGGGACAACAGGAGCTAAACAATGCAAAGGCTGCACCTTGAGGCCCACTCCCTGCAAGCAGTCGGCAGACGGCCTTCTTCAGGCCACTCATGCCCATCAAGGCCTTCTCTCACGGTCACTTGTGAACCCAACAGGCTGGAGACTGAGCCTTGGCGTGTGGAAGCTCCCCAAACCCCAGGGTGCCTATCGACAAAGCGGGCCCAGCACAGCTCCTCAGTGGGCTTCACATGTGTTCTTGGGTGCCGTGTGACCCTACACAGATGCTAAGCACTGCTCCCCTCCCCGAAGCCCCACCAAAGACAACACCTAGGAGGCAAACCCCACTTCCAGCCGGTGGGGAGGAAACTCGGATCACAGAGCCCCAGAGCAACCTGAACACAGGGCCTGCTGTGGGCTGACCACCGAGGACTCCGAGCGGCCATGCCGCACGCCCGCAGGGGCATCTGAACCACGCTCCGTGCGGTTCCTGCACTTGCCCTGAAACCGCTTTTGTCACAGTCACAGCGTGGGGCGCCCACCTTCTCGTAGGGGATCTGCAGCAGCTCCAGCACCACGGCGTGCGCGCCCATGTTCCGCAGCAGTCGCTGCTGCTGCTTCCTGCTCTTCCTCACTGAGGCGCTCTCCTGCACGCAGAGTTTGCTGAGCCGAATCAAGATCTGGCAGAGAAACACCGGTCTCAGAAAACCAGCGACCAGAGTTGGCCAAGGGCGCAGGAGCAGGGGGCAGGGACGCACACGGGGTCACAACACACAGAAACCGCCACCAGGAAAGGCAGTGTCCCTCCTCCCTGCACGGAACCCAACCAACGGACAACTACGGACACAACTTCCAGAACAGGCAGGGATTACGGCTTCAACAGCCAGAGGGCCAGTTTGAGAGAGATCAGGCGAAGCAGACGACCAGAACCACCGCCTGGACGGTGCGGGGAGATCACTCCTGGGTAACAATGCACAAAGCCCCCCCCCCCCCCCCCCGAACATCCTCAAGTGACCCTTCCTAAGGAACTGCAGCTCTTGGTGGCTGGCACGCGCGCATCCCGACAGCGAATCCGTCGCTCTGGTGCAAAGCTCCGGCAGGACCTGGGGCCCGCAACAGGTGCAGGGACTGCAGACACACGGCCCAGTGCAGGGCCAGTGGCAGAGTGCGGATCTGACCCTTACCCTCTGGTCTCCCCTTTCACCCTGTCCAACTTCACGTCCAGACAAAAAACCTGGAGCGTCTGCTGCTTCAAGCTGACCGTTGGAGGAAATGAAAGCACCTCAGAGCCCACAGCAGCAGGCCAGCTCACCTCCTTGACCACCCTGTAGTTGTAGCTGCTGGCGCTCTCGTGCTTCTGCGACTTGTTGTTCCCCTCCTACGGAGAAAAGCAAAGACAGCTGTGGCACGCACAGCTTTCAAACAAACCACTGTCTGTTGGCTGGGGTGAGCACTCCCTTCAGGAAAGAACGGGGGCTGTACACGGTGTCCAGCAGTCGTATGGGTTTGTACACGTCATTTACTCACACTCACTCTGTGATAGAGGCCAGGCCAGCCAGGGCCACAGCACAAGTTCATGGTCACATGTTTCTGTACAGGTGACCTGGTGCTCAGCCACTCTACAGCTGAAGTCTTGAGACAGCTGTCACTCTGGGATGTTACAGGCTGGTCTCTCAGGCCTCAGCCCAGCCCTTCCTGCATTTACTCAACCCACGTAGGATGCATCCTGGCCCACAACACCTGCTGTCTGCTTTGCAGCCCAACACAGGCTCTGCTCACCTCTGCTTTCTTGTGTTCATTTTCTCCAGAAGCACCGTCCATGGTCTCATCGGGCCCCTGCCCCTTGTACACCCAGAGCTCCGACTTCTCCACGATGGACCTCAGCTGATCCAGGTCCTGCTTGATCTGTTTGTAGTTGTCCACATCCTGGCTGGTCACCAGCAGCTGGACCTGAAGGAACACAAGCCATCAGATGTGCACAGGGGCATCTGAGGGGTGCAGCCTGGCGCCGGCCCTCCATCTACCTGCTTGAAGGCCTGTAGGACCTCCTGCCTCTGACTGAAGTGCCGGAAGAGCAGCTGCAGGGCCCCCGACACCAGGGGCGGGTAGTCGTGCATGGTCAAGTGCAGCAGCACGCGCAGGAAGGTCCTGCCGCCGTGGTCATCCAGGTCCAGCGGCGTGTTCTCCTCACTAGAGAGCACGAGAGGGACAGGCCACATGAGCCACAAGTGCCTCTCCCCCCCACCCCCGGCGACTAGATGTCTGGTGCTCTATCCACTCTCTGTGTGCTGACTTCTCCTTACGCCAACACCATCTGGACGTGTCCTCAACACTGCAGAGATTATATGACTCTATGTCATCATGGCCGAACCTGAAACCAAAGCCCCGGCCCTCTGGTGGCAGGAAGACTGGCAGCATAGCCAGATCCCCCGCCAGAATCACAGGGCTCTCCCACCGGGCTTCACTTGCACTCTGAGGACTGCAAACAGACGTGGTTCTCCTCTGTCCCGGGGCTCCTGCGTGTTCCAGACCCTGCAGACTCTCGAGTGAAGGCCCAGCCTGCTGGCTTTCTAGTCTGCAGCTCTCTGATGTCCTGGCACATCCCAAGTCCCCTGATCATGTACTTGGAGGCTTTAATGCCTAAAAAGGCCCACTTGCTCACTGTTCTGTGCCTAACTTGTCACAAACTGGAACAGGCATGACCATGCACTCAGAGGGCCCTCCTGGAGAAGCGCTGCCACAAACCAACCTCACAGGGCACAGTGGACCTATCCGAGGTTATTTCAACGCCTGTGAGGTGACTCTGTGTTAATTTATGTCACTGAAAGATTGACAAGCACATCCTGGGTCAAGCTGCAGACACTATCACCAGTGGGCACTGCTACCCAATGGCTGTGCCAGCCCCTGGCTGCACTCAGAGAGGTGACAAATGGGCTGGACTCCCTGGTCACAGGCTGATGAGAGGGCTGAACAGGGATTACTGCACCCCTGCTCTCTTCTGGAGGTGTGGGGAGCACGGCAGGCTCGGGTCTCCTGCAGGAGTGCCATCACGCTGGACCCAGACATCCCGTGTAGCTTTTCAGAAATACATTTTCCAGCATTAGGAAGAATGTAGCACACCCAAGTGCCATGGGTTTTAATATTAAGTATGGCTGACACTGGGGGTTCCCTGGCAGCGTGCACTCTGCATGCAGTCCCTCCCACACCAACACCAGGCTCACCGGTGGGGTTTGCTCAGGGGAGCAGGACAGGAGCAAGTACAGTGCAAGCACAGATGTGAGAGCACCTGCATACAGCAGGCTCGTCCCTACGGCAGACTCGTTCCTATGCCGGCTGCCACACTGGCAGGAAGCCCAGGGTACCCACAGTGGGGCAGGGGACAGATACCCCTGCCAAGGGGCCAGAAAGCTGAGTAAAGCAACAACTTGGACATGCTGGCCCCAGGAAGTGACCTCAGGAAACTCACAGCACAGGCCCGGCAATGAGCACAGAAGAAGGAGCCAGATCACCCCCTCAGCTCAGGGAACTGCGAGAGGTAATCAGACCCGGTGCTTGACTCCTCAGGCTGCTGAAGTCGACTCTACCAGCAACCGGCAACCAATCCAAGCGTGCTGGCTCTAAGAGCCAGGAGCAGGGGGTACTGCCATCCACTTTAGGCTCTGGGCAGATGCGTTCACATAAATAAGACAACGTTTTACGCCAGCAGTGAGCAACATGATGCCTCCTAAGGGCTCACACGCCAGCAGCAGGGAGACAGACACGCCTGTGCTTTCTCTGCTGAGGGAGCCGGGAAAGCCACAGGGGTCAGACGCATCCTCCAGGGGACAGCATGAGCAAACCCCGATCTGTTTCTAGCCTGCTCTCTTCCAGCTCTTTGTTCTGCTGCAATTTCCCCTTCACTTAAAAAAATCTTGAAATGTACATATGCATAAGGGGCCTTCAAAAAGTTTGTAGAAAAATGGAATTACAAGTTAGGTTTATTTGGTGCAAACAAACGTTGAAATTCATGCAACGTTTCTTCAGAACACACATTTCCCACCAACTTTTTGAGGACCCTCTTATTGTAGAAAACCACAGAGCTTTTCTGGCTGTGGCAGGATGTGTGCACGCACACGCACACACGTGTACACATGTGTGCATGTCCATGTGCACAGTCCAGCCAACTAAGGTGACTCTGGCTTGAGTACTAGGAGTCCCCAGGAGGGCACTAGCCCCACCTAATCCCAGAGACTGAACGTTTACTGCGATAGTCACAGAAATGCCTTTGAGAGCTGCAGAAGGGCAGCCTTCCAAACGGCAGAGCCGCCTCCGCAACAGCAGCTGAAAACACACTTTCCTTCCTCCAAAGATGCCTTCTGCTTGCTCCTCGATGTGTTCGAAGTCGAGAGCACCTGCAAAGTCAGAGACGCCGCTTCAGGGGCAGGAAGGCCTGAGCACAGAGCTGGTCTTCCAAGCACGCAGCTACTGGGCTCATCCCAAATCCTCAGACTCAGACACTGCCATGCCGGGGAGCCAGGCGAGCCCAGAGACCCTACTCAGCGCTCCATGGCCTGCGCTCGGCCCTCCCTGCCCGCTACCAGGCCGCTGGACAGCAGCAACCTTGTGCCAAGGAAGCCTGGGGCCTGGCAGTGGGGGTGCCCAACAACGCTTCCCTGACCGTCACCGCTACTTCCTGGGCAGGGACGAAGGGCCAGTGTGAGGACGGGATGCAGTGCACACCCAGGTCCCTTAGACTTTTGCTTGTGACAGTTTTTGTTTGGGGGCTCGGGGTATTTGGAGGAGGGGTATGCTGTAGGCAAACACACAGTGGAAACCTTGGCTGCCACGTGTCTAGCAGAAGGAAATGAGACTTATCCCAAAAGGAATCTGGGCTTGTCCCATGATGCCCCTGGCTCAAAATCAGCGAATCCTAGCAAGCTGCTTTGACTACAATAATCCCCAGAGGCATGCGTCCTCTGCTGTTCTGGAAGCTGCCATGTGTACCCAGCTCTCCTGAGGCCAGCCCGAGCACACCTGATGACGCGGGGTCACTGACCTGGGACATTACTGGGCCCTTCAGGGCTGCTGCTTCCGGATGCCGCTTCTGTCGTCTGGGAGTTGCTTTCGTCAAACTCCCGCTTGAATATGCACAGGAGGCAGGAGATGCGGTAATCCAACCTCACGTTCAAAATGAACTGCGGGGTCAAGCGGGGACAGCAACAGACCGGTTACACAGCCCCATCACTCTCCACACACAACCAGGCCAAGAGCCATGCCGAGGGCCTCCAGCACCAAGACTGCACCCTGGCCACACCCACGTCACGCGACACCGGCTCCAGGCCCAGCACTGAGAAGAGCGAGGTAGCTGCTGTGAACGGAGGGATCAGACGAGCAAACTCACTCTTTACTACCAAAACGTAGCTGCCTGCTCTGACAGAGGCACAAACGCCGGCCCCCTCCGCCTGCATCTCCTGAACCCCACCCCCCGCCCACCACGGCAGAGTCCCTGGTCTGCTGACTGCCACCAGGATCGAAGGGCACGTCCCATCAGCCAGCACCATTCGAGGGCTCAGGAACACCCTTCCTTCCTTTCTCCCCTTGTCCATGCTGAGCCCAAGGGACAACCTGGCCCCACCTCGGAGCTGCACCTCTCCAGGCACGGTCACCGGCCCGTGTCCCGCCAACCATCAGACACCTTTCTGGTATCTTGGGTAAACTTGGAGTTCTAGGTGTCATCACAACTGGGCTGGAGGATGCCTGGGCAGCCGGTGAGGGGACAGCCTCTGAGTCACAGGGCTCGCGGCAGGAGGAAGCCCCACTCTCATCCAACATGGGTGGGTGTCACCGAAGCCACTGAGGGCTGGAGGAAAGCAGAGGCAGGGGCAGGGAGGGGTGGATCTGCCCTCTCCCTCCAGGAGCTGGGACCTCAGAGCTGCAAGTTCCCAGCCCTCAGCTCCGCGTGGGCCTCAGGCCTAAGACTCAGACCGAGTCAGCACAGCGCCCAGCCCCACAGCTGTACGAGGCAGTCTCGGTCCAAACCCCTCAGGCATTCCTGTGCAACTCTGCGGGTTCCGATCCTCTGCAGACCCCACCCTGGGACACCCTCGGAGGCAGCCCTGCCTTTACTGCTGCCTGCCTGGGCTCCCTCAACCTCGGCCAACCTCAGGACCATCGACCCTTCTGTCTGTGCCACACACTTCACCTCGGCAGCTCACTCCTGCTGCTCCGCCCTCTGCCGCACTCATGGTTTCCGCCCAAGGCCCACCCTGCCACAGTCCAGACCCCTGATCATGCTCCCCTGGCCACTTACAGAACCAACCCCGCCCCTGCCATTCACCCCCCGGAGGCACTCGTTTTTAGGTTAGCACCTGCACAGGGGCTCGCGGCAGACGGAACACTCAACACTGCAGGCACCAGTGCCTCCTCGAGCGTGCGCCACGCTGCTCCCCCTCCTGCGGTCCCATGCCTTCTCAGCCCAAAGTGACCTGCATAAGCTGCCCAGAACCCCAGCAAGGTCCCCTTGCTTCTGCACAGATCTCACCCCTGCCGAAAGCCGGATTCCTGCCTCCTCCACGGACACTCTCTGCCCCCGCCACACGGAGTCAGAAGCCCTCTCCTCTCAACACAACCTCCGGCGCGCACAGCTCCAGGACACCCACACCCCAGGAGACCCTGAGTCCTGGGAAGAACCCATCCCAGTCATCTCTGCAGCCCTCCCAGGGCCAGCCCACGCCCCAGGAGACCCTGAGGCCTGGGCGGAACCCGTCCCAGTCATCTCTGCAGCCCTCCCAGGGCCAGCCCACGCCCTACACACGACTCACAGTCAGCAACACGTGCAGAAAGGAGCCGGCTGACCACCATGGCAAGCAGCCTATGCCTTGTCACTCCTGATCAGCCTGACCCTGTGTCTCTGGGGATACACAGCCCAGGGCCCGGATGCCTCTCCTTACTTCTGGTCAGGCACAGATTCCATGAGCTTCCTCCCGCCCTGGGTGACCTACATGGTGCATTCTCACCGACGCTCTCAAGGCTACGGCAAGTGCAATCTCAGGCACGAACATGTGTGAGTGCTGACTGTATCCCAGGACAGGAATAAGCCACACAGCAACGGGGAGAAAGGAGCCAGCAGGATTCTCTGCAGGAAGAGGCAGGCGCTGCTGGGCAGACACCTGCGCCATGGAGCAGGAGAGAAGCTCAGGCCGCTGGGGGAGCTGCAAGCCCCCTGGAAACTGTGAGGGTCTCCCACCAGGACTGTACCCCCTCCTGCTTACACAGGACCTGGCCCTGACAACCATGCTCTCTCACACAAAGCCTCTCTCAACTGAAACAACGACAAAAAGACAGCTTCTTGGTACCAACCTCACTCCCTGAGTGGTGACCAACTCCCCTGACTCATCTCTCACGCCCTCAGGGACCAACCTGTTCCCAAACGTGTCCGCACCTCGCACTCCACACTCACGCTGCTCCCTCTGCTCTGAGTACCTCCTGGGTGGCCCTCCAGCTAACTCCTCACTTCCGACCACATCATCTTTTTTTTTTTTTTTTTTTTTTTGGACAGGCAGAGTGGACAGTGAGAGACAGAGAGAAAGGTCTTCCTTTTCCGTTGGTTCACCCTCCAATGGCCGCCGCAGCTGGCGCGCTGTGGCCGGCGCACCGCGCTGATCCGATGGCAGGAGCCAGGTGCTTCTCCTGGTCTCCCATGGGGTGCAGGGCCCAAGTGCTTGCGCCATCCTCCACTGCACTCCCTGGCCACAGCAGAGAGCTGGCCTGGAAGAGGGGCAACCGGGACAGAATCCAGCGCCCCGACCAGGACTAGAACCTGGTGTGCCGGCGCCGCAGGCAGAGGATTAGCCTAGTGAGCCGTGGCGCTGGCCCCGACCACATCATCTTAATGCAGAAAGGAAAGCACTCCCACCCTCCGCCACAGAGGTCTCCATGCCACCCTGGTCCTCCAGGATCCTGCAGCAGCCAGAGCCCCTCTACCGTGGGACACGGCTCAGGCTGAGCCGAGTACACGCCCACGCCCCGGCCAGAATCAGGTCCCCAAGCAGCAGGAATTCGATCCATTCATTTGTTGGTGCATCCCCAGTGCTTAAAGACACTTGATACCATCTGTCTCAGTAAATGCTGGCTGAATGAAAGACGGAGGGCGGGAGGGAGGAGAGGGGAAGCAGTCTCTAGAGCTAAGGGAACCCTGAACCGAGTGATGAACACCAGGCAGGGGTCCGGCGGCACAGGGCAAGGGGAGTGAAGTCTGAGGCACGGGGCAGGTGGGAAAGAGCAGAAGCCAAGGCTGAGGCAGTCGCGGGCGCCGCAGGAACAGGGGTGCGGCTGGGAGCCGTGGGGAGGAGGGGACAGCTGAAGGGTTTAAGAGGAGCTGCTCACATCGACATTGAAGAGCAGCTCAGGACTCCATCAGCTGCTCCCGGGCTCCACCGAGGCAAAGCGAGGCAGCAACCTCCCGCCACGGCCCCGCCCCCGCCCCCGCCCAGGCCGACGGGTACCTGCAGGATCTCGATGATCTTCAGCTTGGTGTCCATGACCATGATGTCCTCCTTCTCGGGCTCCGCCTGCTTCACGTTGCCCTCAGGTGCGGTGGCCATGGGGGTCATAGGCAGAAAGCCCCCACCCCGGAGCACCACCTGGGTCATCAGCTCCCCAACCCCGTGGATGGACCTCATCACGTTGCTGCCTGCAGGGCCAGGGGAGACCAGGGTCGGGATGACGCTCCACAGCGCTCTGCACACGTGGGGAGGGCGCCTCACTCCATGGCCCTCAGCATTCGGGGACTGGGATGTTGGTGCCAGCAGGAAGGGGTCTTCTGGGAGGGGTGGGCAGACAGTGGGCTCCTGAATCCACCAGGAGCGTTTCTGTGGGGATTCTACAGATAACTACTGCGCACGTGCACCGTGCAGGGAACGAGGCCAGAGAGGCCACGCTGCACAGTCCCTGGCGCCGTTTCACCCGGGGTGCACTACAGCCACTCCAAGAGCTCAGGCCGCTCATCTATCGAATGGGGATGAGGACACTCGAGGGCAGGACTGAAGCTGCTGCAAATGCCGAATGACCTAGCCCAGCACCCAGCCAGCCGTGGGCGGTAGAGCAATGTGTGTCCTGTGCTGCGGCTGCGGAAGGCCAGTGAGCAGTCATTCACACCCAGTGAATGCACATGCAGACCCTGACTCTAAAACATGTATTTACAGACAGACCAAGGTGGGGTTCTCCATTCAGGGGTGTGAGTGGGTGCGGCTGGAGAAGAGCCACTCGACTTCCCGTCGGAGTAAGACGGAAGGCAGGGAGCAGAGGGAAAGTGAGGCGGCATGAGGCAGTGCATCCGGCAGAGTGGCCAGGCACCTTCAGATGAATCTGAGACCGCCTCCAGGCTTCGTCCACACTGGGATTTGTAAGGGCGTGGGGTGCACTTCTCCCTGTCATTGCTCTTCCCTGACACAGGGCTTCTTCTTTGACTAGGGCTGGTCAAATTCCTTCCAAGGTTTTGTAACCTGACTTTATCACACTGGGTAACCCACTTGGCCCTGAGCAGAGAGGATTCTTCTGGGATGTTCTCCATGGGAGGATGGGGGAGGCTGGGACCACCTACAACGTGACCGGGGCAGGGGAGGATTGTGCTCTATAACACACCGGGACTGTTAATGCTCCTGCTTGGCCCCGTTCTTTCTCTCTGCCTAACAGAATTAGATATCAAGATGCAGGCCAGGTTTTAGTTCATCACTGGGGAATGTTATCATCAATGGACTCATGAACATAAAGAGAGATACACATCACAAAGCAAGGTGATTTTTTCAAAGTGTTCAGCAAAATGGAGACTCCCATGTCTAATCACAGAGCAAAGACAGCAACATGGGGCTCACCACTAGCTCTAAGTCTCAGGGTATGGGTGTCCATGGCACTGGCCATCTGCTTGTCTATAAAATGCTGACACTGCAGATTGGGGAAGGGAAGAAGACAGGGAGGTGCAACACGGGCAGCACCGGATGGGCTGAGAACGCAGGCACCGCCAGGCCTGCCCATACCACCCCTTGCCCACCAAGGTACCTTTGCTCTCCTCTCCCTTGGCCATCTTGCTGACAGGGAAGATGGTCGTCACGTGCACACAGTCTAATATGGCCAGGAGGATCTTGGTTAACCGCAGGAGGTCGGAGAAATTGTAGAACCCGAAGTATATGAGGTTCCTAGCTAAATTCACAACCTATTGTATAGAGAAAAGAAGATGGCATTAGACTAGCAGCGTCCTCTGGCTCCCTGGATGAAACCAGCTCATACTTCACAGCTCTTCTAACCTTCCCCATGTAAGAGAAGCCACGCATTATGCTTGCAGTGTCTGCATAAAATTCAGAAAAGAGAAGAATTTAAAAAAAAATTAAAACCTACCAAACTACTCTTTGCTTTCATGAGTTAAAGCAATCAAATGAATCCATCTGCCTGGCTTCCCAAGGCCAACACTGCGCCAGCCAAGCTGCACCCAGCAAGTCACAGATATCAGCAACAACAGAGCCATCACCAGTAAAAAAAAAAAAAAAACTCCAAAAAGGCCAGGGCTGTCCGCGTTTTCACTGCCAGGTAAAGAGGATTTATTGCTTATCATGTTTGCCACCTCATTCATCCACAGCAGACCCCGAGGACAGTGTTTCTCTCCCACCATTTTTACAACCAAGAACACTGCAGGCCTAACACCCCATCATTTCCCATGATTCCATTCACCTTGCACACTCCTTTTAAGTACCTAACAGCTGTTAGGCAAAGCCAGCGATTATCAGTTCTGAGTTATCCTGGAAGAGCACTGGGCTCAATTCTTTTTCATTAAAAGCAGAGCATGGTGGGAAAAAGCACCACCTACTGAAACATTTTTTGTCTTCTCAGTAGAACAACGGCCAACAAGAAGCAGACAACACACACAGATGGCTTCACTGAGCATTACCTCAAAGGTGAGCTTGTTTTTCTCCTTATCAGAGAATGGGAACCTCTGGCAAACCACGTCTCGCAGGTACTCCTCCACGAACTCCATGGTCTGGGAGAACCTCTCCTTGATGTCATCTTTGGAAGTCCCACTGCTATCATAGCTGAAAGACAAGGAGGAAGGAGGGAAGTGAGACCCTCGGCTCCTCCCACTGAAGGCCTCCAGGGCTCCTGAGCCCCAAGTCAACACCCTCAATGCCTGACAGTGACCTTGCTGCACCTCTGTCCTCAGCACCACAACCAATTGTATGCTTCAGCACCTGTTTAGTGCCTGCACCCCTGCACAGACAGCTGTGCATCACACACACAAGTATTTGCAGAACAAAAGACAGACAGAAACAAGATGGAAAACAGTCGTGTGTCTTGCATATTCCAGAGGATGAAATAGGTGCCCTCTACTTAGTCTGACTTGAACTACACCCCTCTGCTGCGAGTTACTGGCCCCTGTAGGCCGTCTCCAGCACTGCACGGGGCGTGGCCGGGTCCGCAGAGCAGGGGAAGGAGCGGTGCTCACTCGTCGATGGCGATCTCCGAGGGGATCTCTGACCAGAGGCGGGCGTACTTCACAGGCGTGACCTGCTCCTGCGGGTCTCGGTCCACATGCATGTGCAGCATGAGGCGGCAGAAGGATGCCCGCAGGTCGTAGGGCAGGTTCTCGTCCGACATGCAGCGCAGGATGAGGTCCACGTCCAGCTGGCCCGAGATGTCGTTGATGGCCAGGTACTGGCGGTCCAGACACATCCTAGCGAAGAGGTTCAGCTGGTACCTGAGACGAGAAGAGCAGCCCCCGGGTCACTCTCCAGCAGTCACCAGGGCTGAGGAAGGGGTCCCGCTTCCCAGGACTTGGACATCAACTCCCTAGATGGCCAGGTGGCAACTGGTTGCAGCTCTGTGCCCAGAAGGGACAGTGGCTGGGGGATGACCCTACACATGTCTATGCAGCTGGGCGGGCAGGGACTTCTCTGACTGTATTTCACTACTCCCTTGTTTATATTACAAAACACCTGAGATGTTGTCTGCTTGGTTCACTTCAGCTGTGTCTTCACACAGTATATCAGAGACCAGCTATCACCAACACAGAGTCTGATTAAAATTTTTATATGTTTAGGATGCTCTGTCGTGCTAGCCACTCTCTAATTCCTACACCTGAGCAACACGTGATGTAGTCAGGTGGGAGGTGCCTCCCTTTCCTCCTCGCACACTCACCAGGAAACTCCAGGAACTTGACAGACACCCTCCTCACGCACCTGCAGGAAGATGCAGGAAGCAGACAGGAGGCACACCTGCGTGTGAAGTGGTCAGAGCACCAGGAGCTTCCCATCCGGCAAACACTGGCCTTCAGTACCACCAGTGACTATGGCTTGAGAAGACTCTCAGCCCACCGGGTACTGGGGAAAGGCAACTGCAGACTGATTCCACTCCATAATCTTAGGATGAGCAGAGGTTAAAAAGCATCCCAACAGCCCATGCCGCGGCTCACTAGGCTAATCCTCTGCCTGCGGCACCAGCACCCCAGGTTCTAGTCCTGGTAGGGGCGCCGGATTCTGTCCCGGTTGCCCCTCTTCCAGGCCAGCTCTCTGCTGTGGCCCGGGAGTGCAGTGGAGGATGGCCCAAGTGCTTGGGCCCTACACCCGCACGGGAGACCAGGAGGAAGCACCTGGCTCCTGGCTTTGGATCGGGGCAGCGCGCCGGCCATGGCAGCCATTTTGGGGGGTGAACCAACGGAAAACAAAGACTTTCTGTCTGTCTCTCTCCCTCACTAACTCTGCCTGTCAAAAAAAAAAAAAAAAAAAGGCATCCCAATAGCAAAGTTAGCCAAGGGCAATGGAAACAAAAGCTGCCACTCACAACAAAGGGAATGGACAACGCTAACATGTGGTGTAGGATTCTCTAGGGAAGTTCAAAATAAGAGTATCGTCCGACCCAGCTCCTGGTGTGCAAGAGACAGACACTCACAGACACACAGGGACAGATGTGCATGACGACGTCTCCGGTATGGGAACCTCCAGCATGAACAAGGGGTTTCTGTACTACGACTGACAGGCAAGGAGCACCCAACACAGAAACACCACTGAGGAAGGGAGCAAGCTTCAGAATGGTACCCGGACTGTGGGGCCGCGTTGACAAATTCATCACACGGAATACTCGTTCTGACTGACAGGTGCACACGGAGTAAAACACACAGCACTGAGCACGTGAACAACACACAAGAACGGGAGGCGCAAGAACAGAAGACAGGAAGTGAGGAGGGGTGTTTGGAGGCAGCCTCAGCATCACTAAGGGATCCTGGAGTACCACTGCACCTTCCCCGCCCCTCCCTTTTCTTCTCTGACCATTTACTGGCTCAACACACTCCCTGCCTGTCCCTTCCAGCAGGCCTCAGAGCAGGGCCCAGGAGGCACTGGGGAGGGAAGGCGACAAGCGGCACAAGCGGGAACGCACCAAGGAGAGAACACCTGGGAGTGCCGACCACCATGGGGATGACGGCGGCAAAGCGGGAGCCAGGACAGCCCAGGCGGCCTCTGCAGGTGCTGGAGAAGTGCGTGCTCTGGCGCACGGCGGCACACATAGAGGTCACAACTGCACACACGCCTTCTAGCTGCCTATAAACACTCTGAGACCGGCATGACTGCCTCCAGGTGCCGATGAAGAAACTGGAGCAGTCCAAGAACAAGTAAGGGGAGAGGTCGGGACTGGAACCCAGGCAGCCTCACCCCACAGCCTGACCCCTACAATCCACGTGCGCCACAGCTCGGGCTGCCGCGAGGGAGCAATCCTCCTTTGGGGCCTAGACAGCCGACAGCAACCGACTCCCCGAGCTAGGATGAAAACACACTTGGCCATCGGGAGACCGCCTGCCTTTCCGCCCGGTGGTCACGGCAGACGCCTTGGCGTCACCAGCAGACACGAGCCAGCCTGCCCTGACCGGCACCCGCGCGGCCGCTCACCGGTAGTAGCTGAGGACATCTCGGTCTTCCTTCTGTCCCTCTTTGGCGTCCTGGGCCAGCTCCCGCACGCTCTTGCTGCGCACCTCTTTGTGGCTGTCTCTCCAGAACAGCCACACCTCCTCCTCGTCCTCGCCAGCCTCCAGGGCGCTCTCTCCGCTAGACACCCCTTCAAACTCGAAACGAGAAAGAACCAGCCTGCAAGAGACGAGGAGAACTCGGCACTGCTGGACGCCAGCTTCGCCTCAGCCTGAGGCACCAGACCACCCCCGGCACAGACCCACAGAGCTGTCACCTTCTTCAGACTGCAACCCAGGGTCCCCCCGGCGGTGACCGTGCCGCCCAGTGGACATCCAGCAGTGGACGACAGGAGACACCAGTGCAAGGGAAAGGGCTGCTGGCACCCAGTGGCGAGAACGGCCGCCGACAGCAGAGTAGGGACCCCTCCCCCAGTCATCTGGCCTCCAAAGCCAAAGCACTGAGGAGGAGAAACCCTGCATGGACCTGTACCCTAAATTAAATCATTCATAAGATACACACACACGCAAACAGAAACCACTGATGTCGTTAGCACTTCTTTAATACTGTCACTATCCATATGGTGCTGGTGCTGTGCGCAGCAGGTTAAGCCACCACCTGCGACACTGGCATGCCATATGGGCAATGGTTCGTGTCCTGGTTTCTCCACTTCTGATCCAGCTTCCTGCAAACGTACCTGGGAAAGCAGCAGAAAGTGGCCGAGTGCTTGGGCCCCTGATCCCACAAGGGAGACCCAGAAGAAACTCATGGTTCCTGGCTTAGATCTGGTCCAGCCCTGGCCATGGGGCCATTTGCAGAATAAATCAGCAAATGGAAAATCTCTCCCTCTGTGTCTCCTTGTCTCTCTGTATCACTGCCTTTTAAATATATAAATATATATGCCTTTTAAAAATACTTCCCATGTGACTGGCACTATGACAACTTTTCCTCTGCCCAGAATGAGTGACATGCGTTAACTAAACTCATGTGGACCATCAAAATATGTTTTGCTCACTGGAAACTCCTTCCAACACTGACTATTACTTAGGTTCTTGAGAATTTTACACTGCTGATCACATTGAGGAAGGTTCAAATCTGAGGCAAGCATTTAGCTTAGCCGTTTTGACACCGTGTTCCGCATAGGGGTTCTGGGGTATCGCTCCCAGCCCAGCTACTCACTCCAGCTTCCTAATGCACACCCTGGGAGGCAGCAGAGGTGATGGTTCAAGTGGGTCCCTGCCAGCCGTGTGGGAGACCTGGACTGAGTTCCTGGCTCACAGCTTTGGCTCTCGCCCAGATCCCACCACTGTGAGCATTTGAGGATCACAGCAGTGAATGGGAACCCTGCCTGCCCGTGTGCATGTGGGGGGGGGGGGGCAGATCTCTGGCTCTCCACCTTAAAGTTACAAACACTAAATGTGTGTCAAAAGCTTCCTGATGACTTTAAAAGGGCTCATCATAAAGTTCATAGACAGTGGATACCATAAAAAGCTATACACACTCTTCAAAGAATTTTGGCATGAGAAATAAACTTACCTTTTAACTCTCCATCTTTATGTGAACTTTCTATAGTATTCTTCTGCATGAGTTTGAATCCAGGTACAAAGTGAGTGACATCACCATGCAGAGGCAGCCAGAATACAACACTTCAACAATTCCCACACCCAGGAAGGTACCGAACGAAGACCCAACGCCTGCTGCCTCCTGGAGACTCACTCTGAAGAACTGACTGCCAAACTCCCCATCCTGAGCACCCACACAGCAAGAGCACACACACTGCACACACCAGCAGGAGTACACACCATGCGAGCACACACACCAGGAAGCGTGCAAGTTGTACATAATACCACAGGCACACACACCAGCAGGAGTACACACCATGCGAGCACACACACCAGGAAGCGTGCAAGTTGTACATAATACCACAGGCACACACACCAGCAGGAGTGCACACCATGCGAGCACGCACACCAGGAAGCGTGCACACTGCACACACCACACAAGCACACACACATGGAAGCAAGCACACTATGCACACCATAAGAGCATACACACACCTGCAGGAGTGCACACCGTGTGAGCACGCACACCGTGGAAGTGTGCATGCTGTACATAATACCACAGGCACACACACTTGCAGGAGTGCACACCGTGTGAGCACGCACACCATGGAAGCGTGCATGCTGTGCACACCACAGGAGCACACACACCTGCAGGAATAGGCACACCACAAAAGCGTGCACACCATAGGAGGGCACACGCCCATGGAAGCACTGCCCACTGCCCTCAAACCCTCCTACGTCCCTCACCCTGCAGCGCCCCAGCCCCACTCACTTGGTCTCGATGAGGATGTCAGCGTTGGTAGGGTTCAGTACAGCCTTGCAGATCAGTTCCTGGGTCACTGGGATGGATTTGTTCATGGACACACAGAGGTCAGAGAGGTAATCGAGGAACCTACGCAGAGGAAACAAAGCGAAGAGGTGTGAGACAGAGCAGAGGTTGGCTCCTGCAGCCTCACTCCTCCTCAGGGCAGGCCTGCCATGCCTGGAACAGAGGTCGGCAACACAGGCCTCAGTGCCAGTATCCACAGCACTGCCAGAAACCCCAACATGAGAGAGAGAAGCCAAGTAGAGAGATTAAAAATCTGAAGGAAAACAACAAGTTAGCAGCTCACACAAGAAAGCAGCGGGGGAAATGCTGGGCAAGCAGAGCAGGGGCCAGGCTCTGGCGGGAACAGACACTGATGGGGGTGCTGTGAGGGGCCGTGCCCTGGAGAAACCACCCAGCCCCACTGTGCTCTCGCTCCTCCTCTACAGAAAGGATGAATGTACAACCTCTCAGTTGTGCCGCGGGTTCAGACACACGGCACAGGTAAAGCCCAGCCTCCGCTCACCGCGGGGCACTGGTGGGCTATGGGAGACGCCAGCTGCTCCTGCAGCGGCACGTGCCTGTCTTACAGCTGCCCTGCAGTGCAAGCCCTTGGGATGCCTGGATGCCCACCGCTTCCCCTCACCTGCAATGGTGGGAATTCACCAACTGTGGGAGAACTCACTCACGGAGGATAAAAACTCTTGGGCAGCAGCCTCATGTGCGAGAGACTGGTACTTGGGCAGGGCAGAGTTCTGGCCAACATTAGGGGCGCTGGCCAGTGCACGAGTGGCCTACACTAGAGCCATTTCCCAGGCACTGACCACATGCCAGGCACTTACTCTCCTTTAGTTTTCACAACTCCCTATTTCACAGAAGACACGATCAGCTCCACGAACAGCCCAGGTCACTGGCTGGTGAACCGCAGAGCCGGGAATCACAGCCAGGGTCTTGATCCAGGACTGTGTTCCTGCCACCACGCATCGCAGAGCCATGGACACCTGCTACTTGTTGCCCAGCATGGGTCAAGCCAGGTGCAAAGTCCCTCCCGGCCCTGCCTCCACGTTCAGGGCGCAGGCAGTGCCCCGGCCGCTGCCGCCCTCCCCGCGCCTCACCTGGGCTCCCGGTTCTTGCGCACCAGACTGACGAAGGTGTCGATCTCGGCCGCGGTGATGTGCTTCTCCAGCAGCTTGCGGTTGTTGTGCAGCAGGGCAGTGATGGTGTCCTCGGCCAGCACATCATAGCCGATCTGCTTCTGCATGAAGCCGAACTGCTTGGCGATGTACTCCTTCCAGGAAGCCAGAGAAGAGAGATGAGCACGGAGCACTTAAGACAACACGGTCAGGCTAAGAACAAGGGAAGCAGCAGCGTCCGTGACAAACATGACCTCACGGGGGCAGTGAGAAGACAGCACCTTCCTCAACTCCCACCTGGACAGCAGCCGCCAGCGCCCTCCCAGCCTTCTTTCTCCTTGGCCTGCTGCACGACGTCCGGCAGCAAAACCCCTTCCTCTTGCATGTGGAAACGAAGACCCCATGCACACTGCCACCCAACGACTCTTCCTGAAAGGTCACTAACTGTTTTTCAGCTCTGAACTTGTTACTAACTCAAGAGGACTTAACTGTGCCCAAGGCTTCATGCTGCACGAACACACACTGAGCACAGCTGGGTGTGGACCAAGGTGGCCCCCTCCGCTTTCTCTGTCATTGGTAAAATGCCACAGCCCTATGCGTCTCTCTCTCTCTCTCTCTCACACACACACACACACACACACACAGAAGGATTTCTGATTATCACAAAACAGAAACCAGAGAGAAAACAAAGGCAAAGTTCCCAGCAGAGAGGGAGAACAGGCAAGAGAGAGGAAGGGAAAGAGCCCAGCACATATACACAGGAACAGGAGTCACTTCACCCACAAACCTTCATGGTATACAACATAAAAACACCATCGCTGCACTGCCAACTTCAAAGCCAGCAGTTTTTTTTTTTAAATATTCTTTTGACAGGCAGAGTTAGACAGAGAGAGAGAGAGAAAAAGGTCTTCCTTTACTGTTGGTTCACCTTCCAATGGCCACCGCGGCCGGCGCACCGTGCTGATCCGAAGCCAGGAGCCAGCTGCTTCTCCTGATCTCCCATAGGGTGCAGGGCCCAAGGACCTGGGCCATCCTCTACTGTACTCCTGGGCCAGAGCAGAGAGCTGAACTGGAAGAGGAGCGACCGGGACAGAATCCGGTGCCCCGACCGGGTCTAGAACCCAGGGTGCTGGCACCACAGGCAGAGGATTAGCCTATTGAGCCACGGTGCCGCAAAGCCAGCAATTTCATTTGAGACAGCTGCAGAAGGGGAAAGTCCTAGGTATCTTTGTCCAGCTGATCATCAAAACTGTACAGATGAATGGTCAACATGTGTTGTCTCTCTAGGACCTTGGTTAGGGATTCTGTGACACACACTCGTCCCAGGCTTCCAGTACGTGTCTCCCTCCAAGAGAAGGCTTAACAGTGACCAGTTCCATATGGACTCAGTAAATGCACACTGAAAACTCAAGAGGCAAGAGAGTCACGCCCACCCACGACACCCCACCTGGTTCTTCCTGTAATCCTGCTGCGAGTGCCGCAGGACGCGGTAGCACAGGCGGCAGATGTGCCGGAAGGGTGCATGCCGCTGGTCCCCCAGCTCCTCCAGACGCAGCATGGGGCCGTCGCCGCAGTCGGTGAAGGGTGCCTGCAGCAACTTGAAGATCTGGGAGCACAAACAGAGGAGGAGCAGCTGATTCACTGCACGTGCTGGGAAGCTCTGCCCTCCAAACACATCAGCGACCCACAGCTGCCCCCACTCTCGGCGGGAGAGGGCATTCCCTGCCTCGGTCCCCCTGCATGTGAAGGGCCCCAGACACTCCACAGGGCAGCGTGCAGGGCGCAGACTCCGAACCTCGCTGCTTCCGAGCGGTACAGATCCCAAGCAAAGTCAGTGTCTGTCTTCTCATCAGCAAAACGGGAGAGGTAACACGCACATCACAGGGCAGTCGTCCACGTCAACGCGGACAGTAAGTGGGCATGTGAGTAACGACGTTTCCTGCACTCGGGCCTGCGCGGAGCCACTACCGTGCAGGTGAACCAAAGTGCTGACTGGAGATCTAAGGTGGGAGTCCACACGTGAAACCCCAGCCCTAACAGACCCGGCCTGACGACCTTGCTGACACACAACGGAGCACTGAAGGTTCTGTCCATCACAGAGCAGCAGGCACGAGGGAGTCCCAAGGGCCGAGCCTCTGCGGTGAG
This sequence comes from Oryctolagus cuniculus, assembly GCF_051225735.1. Lineage (NCBI taxonomy): Eukaryota > Metazoa > Chordata > Mammalia > Lagomorpha > Leporidae > Oryctolagus > Oryctolagus cuniculus. Next base: position 123,214,261 of record NC_142876.1, read on the forward strand.
TGACCTGTGGGACTTGTGACCTGCATGCTTCTCGCCTAGCTTTGGTGCGACTTCATGGCAAGGCGCACGCCAGCCTCCAGCAGGTCTAGAGCACAACAGGGTGCACGTTTCTGAGGCTTCACCCCTCCGTGTCTGTCTGCACGCGCAGTGTGTCAGGTTTACACTGAACGGTGCCCCCCACGTCCCCTGCAAGCATCTCCCCAGGACTCAGACACCGCTCCGAGACCTTCTGAGTCTACGAACACCCCACACCTGCCGACAAGAGACCTGGCCATCACGACATGTGCCCTTTGTCTCACTGTTGTGCATTACAAAGTTGTCAGGCAAGCGCTCCTCAGATTCCTGACAATGCACTCTCACAAGGGGGCACAGCCAGCATGAGTACCACGCAAAGACACGGAGGAGGCTTCAGTTCTCAGCAAAGAGGCGACAGACGCCAGTCCAGACAGGCTCGAGATGGGACGAGCCCAGCGATGTCCCACTTGGGAAAAGGCAAAACCATGGAGACAGCTCAGCAGTCTCCAAGGTTAGGGATGAGGGAGGGTGGGATCAGCAGGACACAGAGGACTTCAGGCGGGGGCAGCCCTTTGTGTGGGACCAGAAAGGGGGGTCCAAGCCAGGCCTTTGCCCAGACCGACAAAACACTTGGCACTCAGAGTGGACCCTGGCACACACTGTGGACTACCGAACTGTTGGCGGGTCAGCGCAGGTTCACGAATCCCAACAACGCACCCTCTAGACGTGATGTGCACAGTGTGGGAGGCAGGACTTGTCCAGGACAGGGGCCTAAGGGGACCCAGCACTTGCTACCTAAGTTTTGCTGTGAATCACAACTTAACAAGTCAGCTCTACTCAGAGGAGCCGGCTGGCTGAGCCCCCTGAGCCGGAGCCATCACGCCCATCCCTGCCACAGCAGTGACCCGGCGCCTGAGTGCGAGGCCGGCTACTCAGAGGAGCCGGCTGGCTGAGCCCCCTAAGCCGCAGCCGTCACACCCATCCCTGCCACAGCAGTGACCTGGCGCCTGAGTGCGAGGCCGGCTACTCAGAGGAGCTGGCTGGCTGAGCCCCCTGAGCCGGAGCCGTCACGCCCATCCCTGCCACAGCAGTGACCCGGCGCCTGAGTGCGAGGCCGGCTACTCAGAGGAGCTGGCTGGCTGAGCCCCCTAAGCCGCAGCCGTCACACCCATCCCTGCCACAGCAGTGACCCGGCGCCTGAGTGTGAGACAGGCTCCTGTGCACACGGCTCACCGACCTGCTTGAGGATGTTCTGTTCTCGCATCAGCTTCTGCCGCTCTCTGTTGGGCTTAGAGAAGACCACTTCAAGGACATCTTGGCCAGAGTTGGTTCCTCCGGTGACAAAGTAAACCAGGTCTTCCAGCAGCTTGGTGACAGACCTTGGGAGTGGGGCAATGATCAGAGGCGGGAGTGCACCAGGGCCACAGCAACAGGGGCTTCGCCCTCCCACCCATTTCCAAAAAGAGTGAAATGCAGGCAGTTATCTGCAAAAAACTGTCCACCAAAAGATGGTCCCCTCCCAAAACATCAGCCGCCCAAGTTCACCTCAGAGTAACCACAGCCCGGACATTCAGTAACAGGGTTCCTGGGACAGATTTCACCACTTTAGAGTCTCAGAAGAGTGAGTGTAAATGTAGCTACTTCGTAGAAATCACAGACTGAAGACCTGTACACATTAAGACCTGCTATGCTCAGAGAGCCCCTCCCTTTCCCTACAAGGACTGCAGACATGCCCGTGGGTGAGGATGGCTGTGCACGTGGGAGCCCCGTGGGTGAGGATGGCTGTGCACGTAGGAGCCCTGTGGGTAAGGACGGCTGTGCACAGGTGGGAGCCCGTGGGTGAGGACGGCTGTGCAGGTGGGAGCCCGTGGGTGAGGACGGCTGTGCACAGGTGGGAGCCCGTGGGTGAGGATGGCTGTGCAGGTGGGAGCCCGTGGGTGAGGACGGCTGTGCACAGGTGGAAGCCCCGTGGGTGAGGATGGCTGTGCATGTAGAAGCCCTGTGGGTAAGGACGGCTGTGCACAGGTGGGAGCCCGTGGGTGAGGACGGCCGTGCACAGGTGGGAGCCCCGTGGGTGAGGACGGCCGTGCACAGGTGGGAGCCCCGTGGGTGAGGACGGCTGTGCACAGGTGGGAGCCCGTGGGTGAGGACGGCTGTGCACAGGTGGGAGCCCCGTGGGTGAGGCCGGCTGTGCAGGTGGGAGCCCCATGGGTGAGGACAGCTGTGCATGTGGGAGCCCGTGGGTGAGGACAGCTGTGCACAGGTGGGAGCCCCGTGGGTGAGGACGGCTGTGCAGGTGGGAGCCCGTGGGTGAGGACGGCTGTGCACAGGTGGGAGCACCGTGGGTGAGGACAGCTGTGCAGGTGGGAGCCTGTGGGTGAGGACGGCTGTGCAGGTGGGAACCCCGTGGGTGAGGACGGCTGTGCACAAGTGGGAGCCCCGTGGGTGAGGACGGCTGTGCACAGGTGGGAGCCCCGTGGGTGAGGATGGCTATGCACGTGGGAGCCCCATGGGTGAGGATGGCTGTGCACAGGTGGGAGCCCCGTGGGTGAGGACGGCTGTGCATGTGGGAGCCCGTGGGTGAGGACGGCTGTGCATGTAGGAGCCCGTGGGTGAGGATGGCTATGCACGTGGGAGCCCCGTGGGTGAGGACGGCTGTGCACAGGTGGGAGCCTGTGGGTGAGGACAGCTGCAGGAGCGTGGGGCCCTCACCGGCGCTCATTCTGGGTGATGGTGCCCTTCTCCAGCTTCCCAGCGATGGAGCCCAGCACCTTGCTGGCGTCATTTGCGAAGTCCAGGTCTCGCACTTCCGCAGGAGAAACAGGAACAATGGCAAACGCTTCCTTGTCCTCCTTCACAGGGGAGGTGCCGATCTGAAATTCAAGGTGGGTTTTGTGGGGGACTCTCCAGGGTGGACAGGCAAGACTACTCAACACTGTGCTTGCTTACAGGGTTCTGGGCCAGCAAAAGCCGTGCCCACGCTGGTGCTGGGGCAGTGGAGAGCCAGCAGAGGGAGCACTGCGGCCACTCCACAGCCGTGGTCGTCACGCGGAGCAGGCCACAGCCCTGCCTTTGAAGAGCGCGTTCGTGAGCACAGAGAGAAAGGCGAGCACAGCAGACGTCACCAGTGACTCCGAAGGAGGCACTATTTGGTGCTTTCAGCTTTCCTACAGGCCTGAAAACGTTCAGGAAGGTAGAAAACCACGCCAGCTGCCTTCACCATCAGCACTGCCGTCACACTACAGACAAACGATGAGGAAGAAACAGTGAAGAGAGAAAGGAGAGTGACTGGGAGAACGTTCAGGAAACACAAGTGCACATTTAAGAAAGAAATCAATGACACATTCGCTGTACCACAACGCACCATCCAGCCAAAACCACGCTGCACACAGACATCAAATGCAGACACTGCTCCACCACGAGGGCAGAAACCACAGAGGAAAATCAAGGGTTCTGATGGGCTTCACCCAGGTCCGCAGGCGAGAATCCCATGTGAGGATCTCACTCCTCCCAAAGCAACAACACCCTCAGACACTGCACGTCCCGTCTGCTCACAGGAGCCGTCCATCAGGAGCACGTGACCCAGGGACCAGCCAAGTTCGGGGACTTACTTTCAGCATCACCGGCTTTTCCTCCTCCTTGTCAATGGGGATGTTGGTGCTGTGAACCCAGGTATTGGTGCACAAGTGTCTGAGTCGGACATAGGAGTTCCTACAGGGAAGGAAGGAAGGAATGTAGGGACAGGGACACCGAGGGTTGCGTGGCAGCTACTGGCCTGCTGTCTACCGACTCAAAACAGCAAGGGCCACATATGGAAGAGGTGCCCCAGCAGCAAACGGTGCCAGCCTAAGTCCCACTGGGATCTACTGACAACAGAGAGCCCCTCACAGCGACTCTAAGCTGACGTGGCAGGCTTCATTTCTCCCCACGAGACGGTACCTACGAGTACGCCCCTCAGCACAGAGCCTCCTGGGGTGGGGCGATGGGAAGCGCCTGCGGACTGTGTACGGGTGTTACTCACCGTGTGCTGACCAAGTGATGACTGAGTCCTGACTGTGTACTGACTGTGTGCTGACCATGTACTGACCTGTGCTGACTGTGTACTGACCATGCGCTGACCATGCACTGGTGTTACTGTGTACTGATCATGCGCTGACCATGTATTGACCATGTATTGGTGTTACAGTACTGACCATGCGCTGACCCTGTACTGTGTGCTGACCATGTACTGACACTACTGACTGCGTACTGGTGTTACTGACCATGTGCTGACCAAGTAATGACTGTGCTGACCGTGTACTGACTGTACTGATCGTGTGCTGGTGTTACTGTGTACTGACCATGTGCTGAACATATACTGACCGTGTACTGACCATGTGCTGGTCATGTACTGACCGTGTACTTACTGTGTACTGGTGTTACTGCGTACTGACCATGTACTGACTGTGCACTGGTGTTACTGTGTACTGAGAATATACTGCGTGCTGACCATGTACTGACCATGTACTATGTAGGCTCAGTGTGTACTGACTGCATGCTGCCTGCGTGCTGACCATGTACTATGTAGGCTCAGTGTGTACTGACTGCGTGCTGACTGTGTGCTGTCCATGTACTGACTATGTAGGCTCAGTGTGTACTGACTGCGTGCTGACCATGTACTATGTAGGCTCAGTGTGTACTGACTGCGTGCTGACTGTGTGCTGTCCATGTACTGACCATGTGCTGACTGTGTACTGACTGCATGCTGCCTGCGTGCTGACCATGTACTGACTATGTAGGCTGTGTACTGACTGCGTGCTGACTGCGTGCTGGCCATGTACTATGTAGGCTCAGTGTGTACTGACTGTGTGCTGTGTGCTGTCCATGTACTGACTATGTAGGCTCAGTGTGTACTGACTGCGTGCTGAACATGTACTATGTAGGCTCAGTGTGTACTGACTGCGTGCTGACCATGTATTGACTATGTAGGCTCACCGTGTACTGACTGCGTGCTGACTGTGTGCTGACCATGTACTGACTATGTAGGCTCAGTGTGTACTGACTGCGTGCTGACTGCGTGCTGACCATGTACTGACTATGTAGGCTCAGTGTGTACTGACTGCGTGCTGACCATGTACTGACTATGTAGGCTTACTGTGTACTGACTGCGTGCTGACTGTGTGCTGTCCATGTACTGACTATGTAGGCTCAGTGTGTACTGACTGCGTGCTGACCATGTACTGACTATGTAGGCTCAGTGTGTACTGACTATGTAGGCTCACTGTGTGCTGACCATGTACTGACCATGTACTGACCGTGTAATGACCGTGTACTGGTGTTACTGTGTACTAATTGTGTACTGGTGTTTGTCACCAGAACTGATAAAGCAATGACTGATAAATTACTTATGGAACCATAAAGAAAAAAATTGAAATAGAATTTGTAGACGAAAATATGACCAAGTATTTACTGAACTGGTGGCAGGCAAAAACTTTTCAAGTGTTTTTAACAAAATATGAGACCTTCAAATTTACAAGTAGAAGGAAGATAAGTTATCACACAGCTTCCATTTTCTACCCTCTGTAGAGGAGAAACAGACAATCATGAATCATGCTGAGGGAAAAAAGGAGTCTCAGGAAACTAAAGTACAACCCGGGATGAAAAGGTTACTAATCCACTCCTCTGCTTCCCAAGAGCTCACGGGCAGAGCCAGGATCAGCAGCGGCAGAGGCGCTGGCGGTGTGAGCATGGCAAGGTGCCCCTGGCCATGGAGCACACACAGTGTGTCCATCTTCTCATCACACAGTCCCACGCTCAGGCTCTTAGGAGATGAGAGCATGGGCCCAGGAGAAGTGAGGGGCAGACCCAGCCCAGTCCCGAAGATCCTCTCCTGCCCTTCCCTGGACCTCTCGAATCCACCAAGATGGCCGGAGAGGTGGCAGCAAGGACTCTGACAAGCACGCCACCTGGGACATCCACACACCACATCCCGGTGTCTGGCTTTCATCCCTGGGTCTGCTCCCGACCCCTGCTCCCTGCCAGTACAGATCCTGGGAGGCAGCAAGCAAGGGCTGCAGGAGCCGGCTCCTGGCACCACAGAGTGAGTTCCTGGCTCTCGGTGAGGCCACTCACTCTCACTTTCACTACCACGAACGGAAAAAAGGACTGACAGAAAGCCTGACTTGCCTCCAACTGCTTCATGTTTAAGGTATAAGCAAAGCCAGGGGCCATGCTGACCACAGTCTAGAGGTTTAGACCAACGTGTGCCGAGGGGTAGAGCATGCCCATCAGCTCCTCCGCTGTCCCCCCGTGGCGTCAGGACAGCTGCAAGAGAGCCGCAGGGCAGGCGTCTCCCGGGGTTCACCTCAGTCCCTACTCCACACTACTGCCACGTAACCGCTCCTGCTCAGGGGGCCCAGGTTTACTGCTTTCACTTTGGCTCACGGCTCCCTCCACCAGCTGCCACCACAGAAGCCCTTAGCTGTGAACATTACATGGACACGCACACATCGAACCCTGGACTTTCTCATCTTCAAAAACTGAACTTGTTGAAAGAAAGCACTGCATTCCGCCTGGGGGATTAACAACCCAGAGATCAGTGAACCACGGGCCCTGTGCTCTTCTCACTCTCAGGTGGGCGAACAAGGGCAGGGAAACACTTTTTGAAAATTTTTTTAAATAAATCTCTTTCTTTTCATCTGATAGTGAAAGAGACAGAGAAAGATCTCCTATCAGCTGATTCATTCCCCTATGTCCACAACAGCCAGGGCTGGGCCAGACTGAAGCACGTAGCCCAGAATTCAACCCAGGTCTCCCCCGTGAGTGGCAGGGATGCAAGGGCTTCCGCCATCATCTGCTGCCTCCCAGGATGTGCGTCAGCAGGAAGCTGAGTGAGAAACAGAGGAACCGGAACTCAACCAGGCACTCGAATACAGGACACGTGTGTGTTCCAAGTGGCATCCCAACCGCTGCGTCAAATGCCCACCTCAGGAATAAATGAATACGTAAAAAGCAAAGATAGAGTGCACGATGGTCAGTGAACATGCTGGGGCCAGGCCTGCGGCTCCTGGGCTTCTGGGTTTGTAACTCATCTACCTTAGGACACCTGCCCACAAAGAGCTCAGTGAGAACTGCACTGAAGGAAAGAGCAGAGAACCAGGGGCTCCAGCAGTCAACGCCACCCAGCAGTGAACCAGAACCTCACGCTGTCCCTTCCCACGGGACCACAGTGGGGCTCCAGCCTGCAGGGGAGCACAGAGCACCAGGGCCCCAGGGATGCCAGCAAGACTAACGGGATGGTGTAAGTCATGTGCTTAAACAACTTGCAAAACAGACATTCAACATGCAGAAAATTACACTGAAACACGGTTTGTTTCTGCAAACTTGGTCCTATCCTGCACCACGTCAAAGGGGAAGGGAGCGAGGCCACAAACCCCACCACAAACCATGTAACAACTATCTCAAAAGGAATCAGCAGTGTAAAGAAAAAAACCAGGCCGGTGCCGTGGCTCAACAGGCCAATCCTCCGCCTGCGGCACCGGCACCCTGGGTTCTAGTTCGGGTCAGGGCGCCAGATTCTGTCCCAGTTGCTCTTCTTCCAGTCCAGCTTTCTGCTGTGGCCCGGGAGGGCAGTGGAGGATGGCCCAAGTGGTTGGGCCCTGCACCTACATGGGAGACCAGGAGAAGCACCTGGCTCCTGGCTTCAGATGAGCGTGATGTGCCGGCCACAGCACGCTGGCCGCAGCAGCCATTGGAGGGTGAACCAACAGTAAAGGAAGACCTTTCTCTCTGTCTCTCTCTCTCTCTCACTGTCCACTCTGCCTGTCAAAAAAAAAAAAAAAAAAAAAACAAACAACAACTCTTCGAAAAAATGTCACCATAAATCTTTGTGACTTCAGATTAGGCAACAGTTTCTTAGATATAAAACCAAGCACATAAGTAATCAAGAGAAAAAAAGACAAATCGACTATAAAAATGATGTTTCAAAAGATACTTTTCCAAGAAACTGAGAAGATAACCTAAAAAACAGGAGAAAGTATTTGCAAATCATGTATCTGCAACACCTACAGTTCAGTAAGAAAAAGGCAACTCAATTCTTTTAAATAGTCAACACGGGGCAAAGGCTGTGAATAGGTATTTCTCCAAAAGCAGATATACAAACAGGCAATAAGCTGACAAAGAGGTGGACATCACCAGTGCACAGGGAAATGCAAACCGAACCACCACAGCAGCCTTCGCAGCCTGCCCAGGAGGGCTTGGATAAGCAAGATGGTGGCAAGTGTTGGGCAGAACACAGAGAAACTGGAACATTCCACACTGCTGGTGCAAATGCAAACTGGGGCATCCACTTAGAGACACAGTCTGGTAGTTCCTCAACAGGTTAAACAGCAAGCTAACAGATGACCTGGCAATTTCACTCCCAGGTAGAGAAAACTGAATACAGGTGACCACGCAAAAATGTGACACAGATGTACACAGCACCCAAAAAATTAAAACAAACGGAAATCAGCTAACAAATGGCTCAAGTATGGGACTCGCCAAATGGTGGACTATGACTTAGTAATAAAATTAAGTGAAGTACTGATGCGCTACAGCACAATGAATCTCCAATACAGGACTAAGGAAAAGAAACCACCATAGAAGACGGTGTGACATACAGCCCCATTTATAAGAAACGTCCAGAATCGACCAGTCAACAGGAAACAGAAGGCCCATCAGCCTAAGCCTGGGAGAGGGAAGCAGAGATGACTAACGGGACATGGTATTTCTATCTGGTGGCGCAGCTCTGCTGGTCTAGCAATTCCCTGAATGGAATGGTCGAGGCCAGCTGTGTGGCACGCTCACATGACCTCAGCACGGCCTCAGAGCTGCAGAGCTGTGTGCACCTGGACAGTGCAGAGCGGTGCGCAGCCTGGGGTTCTCAGCTCTGGCGTTCACCGGATTAGCAGAGGAGCAAGGACGCAGCAGAGCTTACGAACGGGCAGTCATTTCACTGAACGGCCACCAAGCCCTGCAGGCTCCCTCAGGCTGCCTTCCACCAGGACACTGCCTAGTGTCGTCCCATGGACAGAGACAGCAGAAGATGAGGTTCTCCTTGAACTCTGAGAGCACCCGAGCCTGAGCCGACGGTGTCACGGGCCGGCTGTGGACGCGCAGCAAGGCAGGCACGGTTTAGACTCCAGCTCTGCTGCAGGACTCCCTGACCGCGTGAGCTGCTTCGGCTCTCTGAGCCTCAGTCTCTATCAGTAAGAACGAGTGAGTGGCAGATGACTTGTCTCAGAGAAACTGTCAGGAGGATGCAATCACGTAACGTAAGCCAAGTATGTGCTGAACACTGCACCTGGGATGGAGCCAGGCTCAGCAAGTGCTGCCGTGACTAATAATACACTGCTTCTGAATTTCCAAGGAGCTGCCATCCCATGCGCAGTCCAGCTGTATCTCAAACAATGTGATCCAGGGCAAGAGAACTAGAAGCTAAATGTAACTGAAGGATACCTGCAGAACTTCTTAGCACTTTAAACAACATTCCCTATGCACACAGTGAATTGCACAGTTTGCATTTTCCAGAATTCCATCTATTTGTTCAGCTGGCCTAGAGGGCCCCCAGGATAGGGGAAGAGGAAGGGAGTAATAGAAACTGGGATCCTGAGCCGCCTGGGCTTACGGCTTAGGCTGCTGACTGAGAGACGAGCTTCTCGTCCGGCTGCTGGGGACTAGTGCTGTCCATCCACGAAAACAACCTGACCACACACTGGGCAGCCAGGCCACACCTTCCATCAAACCCTCCCTGAGAACTTCAGAAAAGCCAACAATGACTTGGATGCCCAGACGTGTGGCCAGGCCACTGGACCAGCCCAAACTCCTCTCAGGATGAGCAATCTTAAAATCAGACCTTGGGACCAGGCTGTCGCCTCCCCGGAGGGTGGTGGGGTCCAGCTCAAAGATGGAGGAGATGTCATTGCCTTCAGGCACAGAGACCAGTGAGTAGACCATCTTTTCCGGGGCATTCCGCAGCCTGCTTCTAGAGGCATCCTGGTCAGGGTCCACCTGAGGAGGAAGAGATCACGTCAACAACTCTGAGCACCAGTCCCTCACCCGTCACAATCACGCCAATCCGCAGGAATGGGCAAGGAACGGCAGCGTCAGCAGCTGGCAGGAAAGGACCAGAGTTCCAGGGCAGTCCTGTAGCTGCCTGAGCCGAGAGCGCCGACTGCTGCCCGTGCTGCCTAAACACGCTATGGCCACGCGGGCTGGCAGTAAGAGATGTCAGGTGAGAGCTCGAGATGGGGCACGCATGTCACGCAGTCGCCCCCAGCAGCAGCCACGGAGGCCCCACCGCAGAAAACCTGGTCCGTGGCTTTGGTTACGAGGGGCTGTGTGAGCCGACGGCGAGAACGGTGCACCCAACAGTAAGACCTGGCTCCTTCCCAGGACAAAGAAGAAATCCAAACAAGTGAACAAACATCCGTGGCGGGTTAGGAGGGCTGCCGACGACACGCAGGGCAAGGGGCCTGAGGAGCATTCCGCGGCCGAGACAGGGACAGCAGCTCTGGGCCCCATCTGAGCTGCCTGAGTCAGGGAGCAGGCGGGCTCAGACACCTGCTCAAGAGGGCGCAGGAGCTCGTACAGCACTGGGACCCCAGGACTGTTCTCCCTGCTGAACGTCCTTGCAAGACCACATCGGCCTGCTTTCCTCCTTACATTCCACGCTGGCTGCCCAGCCTGAGCAATGCCTCCCTCCCAAACAGGAAGGCAGGCGACAGCACCAGCAAGACCAGAAATCAAGAAAAGGAAATCACATCAGAGGTAAAGAAGCAGCGAGCCCCGCCCTGGGACAGCGGAGGCAGCAGCAGCTGTCTACAACGGAAAAACACCGGAGTCCTTTCAAGGCCCCCAGTCTTCGGCACTTCCCTGCCTCTGCTTTCTCCTCTGCCTGGACAAGCCCGGACCTCTGTCCTGTCTGCATCTGGTGAGCGCCAGGACATCTGCGGCCCCCGGCTCAGGAGGACGGATCTCCAACAGGTGTTGGCTCCAAACTGCTGCTACCCGGGAAAGCACCCCTCATCCCACTTTCCAAACAAACTGACCCAACCACAGAGACTCAGGGCAGCCAGGCTGGCAGTGCAGTCCAAGAGAGGCGAGGACATCCTACGGGGAAATACCAACTGCGGCTGGCGCCCGCCCCCTAGTGGAAAACAAAGGTGCCTGCAAGACAAAACTTAGGGAAGACCAAAGGGCAGGGTGGTGCGAGAGGCATCTTCCCTAGGCTGACACAAACCCAGCTTTTCCACGGACGCAGAAGCTGGCCTCATGGGTGTGGGGTCGGCCCCCTTCCCACACCCTTCCTCGTGTACAGACCACAACCAGCACAGCATCGGGCTACCCAGAGCTCCACAGTCCAGATCCACAGCCCGCCTCCCCGCACATCCACCACCCTGGCCCAGGGAAGCCGGAGAGCACAGAATAACCTCGCGTTACCAGAGCCCAGCACAGGAGGGGTCAGGACCTGACCTGCAGCGGCCCACACGCCCCGCTGGATGCAAAGGCAGTGACAGTGCTCAAAATGCTGCTTGTGCAGACGAGGGAGGCACGGCTCAGAGCAGCAAAGACACTCAACCCAGGGCCCAGCTACGAAGCGCAGCTCTGGGACCGGAAGCCAGGTCTGTCCGCTCCCCCAGTGCCCTTCCCCCACACGGCACAGGGCAGTCCTCCTCACACGTCAGAGGCCAGCGGGGCCCAGGGACGCCAGCCCCAGCTCACCCCATCCCCAAGGAAAGGACCACTCTGTCCCCACAGTGGCAGCTCCCCCTCTGGAAACAGAGCAGGTTCGAGGACAAGCCCAGTGCAGGGAAAACAAGCATCTGCCAGCTGGGATTTCCCTCCTGCAGCGTGCAGGCCCCTAGCACAGAAACCCCTCGGTCTCCTCATCCCGGCAGAGCTAGGCCGGAAGGAAGGATGACGAGGGTCCCAAGAGGAAGAGGGCAGAGAGTGGAGAAGCTCCCGGGCCTACCTGCGCTGAGAGCAGAAACCGCCAGCCAGCACCAGCGCAATCCGTTTCAGAGCCAAGGTTCGTCCCAAACCCAGCTCACGGCGCTTTGCAAACACAACCACGTGTACAGTCTTCTCCACCCAATCCCCTCCCTTAGTCTGTTTTAAACCCGCACATTTTCCTAAGCTTTATTTAAAAGAGAAAAACACGGGGGCACTGCCCGACACAGCAGCCACCACTTGGAATGCCGTTTTATTGCATCCCTCCCAGACCAGGATCAAGGGCTCCACAGGAGCCTGACTCACTCACACCTGTCACTTCTCCAGACCACAGCCGCTGCCTTCCCCAACCTGCAAGCATGGATGCCTGAACCCCTGACAGTCAGAATCACACGTCCAGAGGGCCTCCAAACCACACCGTACAGAGAAGCCCACCTCTGACTTGGGGAGAACAAGGTCAGAAGCGTGGAGAGGGCCCAGTCAGGCACCCAAGGCACCGGGCTGTGCACATTACCCGGGTCTCAGGGTCACAACCCACCATGCAGACCTCTTCCTGATACAGTGAGCGGCACAGAGACAACAGGGTGTGAAAGGCCATCATGTCCACACCCGGGAGTGCTGCAAAACACCCCATGGGCTTCCCCAACTTCCAGACAGGGACCCTGACCAAGCACTCAGGCAGAACGCCATGGCCAACGGGCCCTGGGAACAATGAGGACATGGGAGGCTCCATCTCCTGCCACAGGACACAAGGAAGCCTGAGCTAACCCCTCCCCCAGCACTCGGAGGCCACAGCGCCCACCTCCTCATGGGTTCCAGGTGGTTTGGCCTCACCCTACCGCACCAAGACCAGAAGGCTCCTGTGCCCATACTTACTGGGGGCTGACACTCCAGGCATTCTTCCTCAAAGTCAGGGTCTACCTGATGAGAAAGAACCGTGAGGAGATTAGAGCATCCGCGGCATCCTCTGGACCGGCCCCCACCTGCAGGAGACGTCAACACCTGCACACGCCGCTTCCCTTCCCTCCACTCACGGGACCAGCATGCCACAGCACAACACGCGGCACACGAGCACAGTACACACAACAGGCCACCAGTGCCCACTGCACGGCTCCCAAGTGCAGGAGGAGACCACAGTGAACTCACTTGCAAAGCAACAGAAAGCCTGAAATAAACAAAAGATCAATATACAGCCATCGACAATCTTGTTTTGAGTTGAAAATTAAAAAAAAAAAAAATTCCGCTTCCAGAAAGTGTTAGGTTGACCTTCAAACACAGTGAACAAACGCCACCACCAGGGATCCTTGGCAAATGACGTCATCAACATGTCTCACAGCTGCTTAGCTGGGTCTCTAACTTCCTACGGCGCCATTTTAACTTTCAACACAGATGTCTTGTTCGTCAGTTCTTAAATGCTGCAGAAATGTTTGCTTCATGCAAGCATCGGGAGCCCCAGCGGGGGCTCGGGAGTCGCGGGTCACAGAAGCAGCACTGGCACCGTTGTAACAGTCGCGGGGCAGCAACAGCACAGAGCTCTCTGCCGGGATGAGGAGACCACCCTCCAGCAGAACAGAGCCGGGTGTCTGCCACACCCCAGGTTGCTTCACGGTTTAACATAAAAGTGCACCTGTGCGGTCCGGCATCATGGGAACTCTCCTTCTCCAAAAACCCTCCAGAGACACAGAAGGTCGGGTGAACTCTGATTTCTGAAACTCCTACAACAGACAAGCCCGTCTGTTCCAGTACGGCGTCGCGGGCTCACACTTCCCCAGGAGCTCTCCTACTGCTCGCTGCACCAGGGCACTCCCGACTTCACATACCACCTGCCCCGTCTCCATGACAGCTGAGGCACAGGCGCTGACATCAGGCAGGGGCCGGCATGTGAGACGCAGGGCAGGTGGCCTACAGGGGCCAAACCGATGAGCTGTGTTTTGTAACGGACTCTCGCGCCACGTCGTGAGCAGGACCCCCGTCTAGCACTAGAAAGTGCACACCACTTTGGCCTGCTCTTTTCTAGGGAAATGAGGCAGCAGGAAACAGAAAAGGAGGAAGGAAAGCAAGCCGACTCAGAGTCCCCCGAGGCTGCCGGTGAGTGAGCGGTCAGCCGCACATGTGAGCCTGCAAAGGAAAACACCACAGGGCCGCCACTCACCTCTGCTGCTAAGTAATGCCCCGTGGCCAGATGCTTGAAACGGAAGAGGCTGTTCCAGTAACCGGCGCCGCCCCGACACGGGTCATGCTGGACAACCTGTAAGAGGAAGAACTGTCAGCTGCAGAAGACAGGTGAACCCACACCAGGGGGAAATGGAATGTGCGACACTGCGTGGAGGTCACAGCTCAGCACTGAGATTTGGTGCCCAAACATCAGTGTCCTCTGGGAAACCCACGGTGAGCGGGCAGCCTCCAGCTCAGATGGACGGAAATGAGTACGCAATGCCCACGGTGTATCCCAAGAAGGAACAGTCTCCAGTCAGTATGCCATGGAGAGGAAAAATGTCAGTGGTTTTTCTGATTTTGAGCCTTAGTCCCAACAAAGCAGAAACTAAGGTGTGGAATTCATGCACCAAGTCAGAGAAGCCACGGAGCAATGTGTGTGTGCCCTCACGTGCCCTCACGCCCACACAGGACTGCACGCCGACACAGGAGCTCACCAGGACCCAGCCAACTGAGCAGGAGAGCTAACTTCATGGCAGCTTCCCGCCAGGACACAGCAACAGGCTGTGCTGGTATTGCCACAGACATCTGACACCACACGACGTGGAGGAGCTACCACAGACAGCCGGGAAACGGGTTCTCTCGGGACAGGCACCAAACAGGGAACACTCTGTGGCTGGCCTGGGATCCTCGCTGGTGGGCAGCCCAGGCAGGGGAACGCAAGAGAGCACATGGGGCTCACGGGGATAAGCAGATGGATGGGATTTGGGGGATGGAGGCAGAGGACTGGCAGGTGCAGGGCTACATACAGGGAAGCTCCAGAACTCTGCACAGGGCCTCCTCTGCGCTTAGGACCACAGGTGGTCCAGAGAGACCCTGTTAGGCCAAACAACAAGTGAAGAAGCCAAAACCTCAACATTCTTAGACCTGATACAGGGTTGTAAGAGGACCTGATTCCATGATTCAAAGCACAGAGATGCTGGGGACCCCCTTGGTCGTTCACCGGGACATTGAAAGAGCCCACCTGGGGATCAGCCCCTGTGAAGGGTGCACCACACCAGGCCTCTTGACGCTTGGAAACAGCCTGGAAACCAGAGCCACCACAGATAGCCCTGCCTGACAGCCCCGAGTCTACATGCTGTGAAGCAGCCGGAGAGGACAGGCAGTCAGGCAAACGCGGCCCACAAATGCAGGGACCTTTGGGGCAACAGACAACGATCCAGGACACGGGCGGGGGGCATGAGAAGGTTTTTGAGAAACAGTGACTTCAAGTTTTCCCATTCTGATGCATGCCCACAGACTCAAGGAGCTCCAGTAAGATACACACCTCAAAACCCATCATAATCACCAGAAACAAAAGAAAAATCTTTACAGAATCTGGAGGATAGGGAGCAAAAATTACAAATTCACACCAGAAACAGCCAAGCTAAGAGATAACAGACCAGAATCTTCCAATTGCAACAAGGAAAAACTCCACCTACAAACCCACACCCAGCAAAAACACCTTCAAAAACAAAGGCTGCAGAAGCAGTGGGAACTGTCATGTGGCCCTGGGGGCGACCGTGACCTGGTGTAGCCACTGGGCCACACAGCTTGCCAGCTACTCCCAAGGTCAACCACAGTCACCACATGGCCACAGTTCTTCCCCACACAAAAGCCTGCTCCTGATGGCTCACAGCAGCACACCTCACAGGGGCCCCAGTGCCTGCAGACCAAACGTAAATTAACAACGGCACACACCGTAAGAGCCAGCCATCAGGGGGCAGCATGAACCAGCTCTGGAAACCAACTCTGAATGTTGGCAGCCTCCACATCCCTATGTTGAAAGCTGGCCGCAGGAGGGAACGGTACTTAGGTGTCAGGACAGAATCTTAACAAATGGGAGGAGCACCACCATGGGTGGGACCCCCAAGACTGGCATCTCTCCCGGGCATGCAAGGGAAGCCGAGAGTGCCCTCGCAGATACCAAGTCTTGGGGGGGGGGCCTTCAATCTGCACTTCCAGGCTCCAGAACTCCGAGAAACAACCTTTGCTGTTTCTAAGTCCTCTGGTTTACAGCAGCCCGAGCTAGATGTAGACAGCGTCGGAGATAAAAGAAACTAGACACCAAAGGCCCCCTGCTACAGGCTGCCACCACTGTGAAAGGCCCAGTGCAGGTTCAGCCATGGAGGTGGGGGTGGCGGGCGGGATTCACCTGCAGAGGCAGCAGGGAGGGAACACCAGGGGTAATGGAGAACGGCTCCCAACAGGCACCAGGGTTTCTCTGGGGATAATGAAGATACTCTTATATTACTATGGTAACAGACACACAACCTAACGAACCTAGAAACACTGAACTGTGCCCTCTAAATGTGTGGTATGGGAACTGCTAGCTCAATGCAGTGCTACTTGGAGCAAAACAGAATTCTTTAAGGAAGCTGAAGGAGAGGAGGCAACGTGTCATGGGCAGACCCGATCTGCTAGAAAGGTAGTTCTTCAGGCTGAAGCGACGATGCCAGACGACGCAGACCTGCACCTACAGACAAATGAGCACAGCGCAAGGATGGAGACTGGCTGCCTCCTGTGCTCGCCTTCCTTTCTGCCTTCACATCTTCAGTGACTGTTTTTTTACCAACTTTTATTTAATAAATATAAATTTCCAAAGTACAACTTTTGGATTATGTCGGATTTTACCCCCATAACCTCCCTCCTACCTGCAACCATCCCATCTCCCACTCCCTCTCCCACCCCATTCTTCATCAAGATTCATTTTCAATTATCTTTATATACAGAAGATCAATGTAGAATATACTAAGTATATTAAGTAAAGATTTCAACAGACTGCACCCACACAGACACACAAAGTATAGAGTACTGTTTGAGTAGTAGTTTTACCATTGATTTGCATAGTACAACACATTATAGACAGAGATCCTACATGGCAAGTGAGTGCAGTGATTCCCATTGTTGGTTTAACAATTGACACTCTTATTGATGATGTCAGTAATCAACCGAGGCTCTTGTCATGAGCTGTCAAGGCTATGGAAGCCTTTTGAGTTCACAAACTCCAATCTTATTTAGACAAGACCATAGTCAAAGTGGAAGTTTTCTCCTCCCTTCAGAGAAAGTTACCTCCTTCTTTGATGGCCCATTTTTTCCACTGGGATCTCACTCACAGAGATCTTTCATTTAGGTCATTTTTCTTGCCACAGTGTCTTGGCTTTCCATGCCTGAGAAACTCTCATGGGCTTTTTAGCCAGATTCGAATGCCTTAAGGGCTGATTCTGAGGCCAGAGTGCTGTTTAGGGCTTTTACCATTCTATGAGTTCTGCTGTGTATCCCGCTTCCCATGTTGGATCATTCTCTCCTTTTAAATTCTATCAGTTATTATTAGCAGACACTAGTCTTGTTTATGTGTTCCCTTTGACATTTAATCCTATCATTATGATCAATTATGAACTTTAACTGATCACTTTGACTAGTAAGATGGCATTGGTACATGCCACCTTGATGGGACTGAATTGGAATCCCCTGGCCCATTTCTAGCTCTACCATTAAGGGTAAGTTCAAGTGAGCATGTAACAAACTGTACATCTCTTCCCTCTCTTATTCCCACTCTTATATTTAACAGGAATCACTTTTCAGTTACATTTAAATGCCTAAGAAAAATAGTTCAACCAATGGTGTTAAGCAGAACAAAAAAATACTAAAAGGAATAAAGCAGTAAGTTATTCCTCAACAGTCAGGACAAGGGCTGATCAAGTCATTGTTTATCATAGTATCCATTTCACTTTTACAGGTCTCCTTTTAGGTGCTCGGTTAGTTGTTCAGTGACCGTTTGAACCAGGCATAGCAGGTACCAGTGCACTGGGCTTCTGACACCTGGAGAGAGAGGACAGGAGAAGAGGAGATGGCAACGTGGGGCTCCCACGGTGCACACACGCCACCGGGCTCGACTGCATGGTGCCAGCCAGCAGCAGTGAGCTGCCCAAGTGCAACGAGAGCCCAACATGATGGCTGCCAACAAAAAACCACCAAAATTCCCAGGAATCACGAGGGGGAAAAAATGTACAGAAAGATATTCAGTGCTTTCCTAGGAAATTCATGAGAAAACTGGCAGGAGACAGCGTCTGGCGGAGTAAGAATGAGACAGCTGTTTCTCCTTAGAAGGGAAAAAACAGTAAAGGCTCTCAAGAGGCCTACCCGGTTCGGCACCCTGAACTTCTACAAACCAGACCTCAAAGGCTCCCCACAGAAAGCCACCATCTTCCATTCACTTCCATCCCCTGTAGGAGAAAAAGGCACAGCACCTGCTTTCTGTTGCTGAAGTCAGCCGCAATGACTTCCGTCACGGGCTGACACAGGTACTTTTTTTTGGTCTGTGAGAACACATTAAAGAAAGGGGCAGACGTGTTTACAAAGTGATGTCAACTTCACAAAAAATATCCTGTCCACAGAAAAACAGCCCAGTGGCGGTGAGCGCATTGAATTAGGACAAGGACACCTCACGTGTCCCTGGTGGCTTGATTTGCAATTCTTGCCTTAGTTTACATTCACTATTTTAAAATAATTTGGGAAGAGGAGAGATGATCAAAGTCTTTTTCCTCACATGAAAAGAGCATGGGAAAGTGGTTTTCAGACACAGCACAGAACGTATAAAACCCTGCGGCAGGGACAAATGGGATACCAACTCTCAATTGCAACATCCAAGACAGAGTTCTAGCTTTCAAGGAGCTAACCACCCAGCAGGATTGACAGGGGAGATGCGACCTCACAACGGAGGCAACATCGCGGGTGTACAGAGGAGGAAAAGTGGCCAGGGGCAAAATTCACACAACTCGCAGGACCATGTGCTGTGGGCACGGTGACCTGTCTTCCCAATCAGTACTTGGAGGATGCTACTCCCTCGCTGCCAACTGCCCACACCTGCCCTGCACCACCCACCTCACACCATTACTGCATGCAGTCACCAGCCTGCCCCATCCTTCCACCCCCACATCATTCTCACAGGAGGCGCAACCCTTCTGAGACAAAGTCACGCGAGAGCTACCAGTGAGGCAGCACTGCCTCTGGGAAGTCTTCCTGCACACCTGCCCACAGCCTCTCCCTCCCTGACAGCTGCAGAGCACTGGCAGCACTGCACCATCTCCTGTGGGTGAACGCCCGTGTGCTGCCACTGAGTAAGTCATCCCTGCGTGCTTCCAGAATGGGGCGGGCTGCAGGGGCCTGCAGTGTCGCAGGACCACGCAGAGAGAGACAGGCATGCATCCTGTGAGCCCACGCGTGCCCACCCGGCCACACCGCAGGCTCCTCACCTCTACCTCCCACAGGGCCTTGGAGCTGGTGGCCGACGTGGCCGACTGGCGGCCAGTGGTCCTCAGGAACACATGCTGCTTCTTGCGGTGCTCGTCACAGGTGAGAAACTTCTCCTGCTCGGCGTGGAACAGCCTCACCACGTCTCCCTGCGCGCCAGCAAGAGACAGGGACCTCGCTGCCGCCCTGACAGATGCCACACCTCACCCGGCCGCCCCGCCCCGCCCCCAGCGCCCACCTACCCCCTTCAGGATGTCATCCTTGTTGTCGCTCCATTTCATGAAAAGCACGATTTTCCAGCTCGTGTTGCAGTTGACGGAGTTGACCTGGGGACATGGCAGAGCCCGTTTCTCACGCAGCCTTCTTAACAGCTGCGTGTGTTCTACTATCAGAAGAGACTTTCACCAGACAAGCATCCTAATTTGAAAACCTGAAACCCAAAATGCTGCAAAACCCACACCGGGCTCACAAGGCTCCGATGCGAGAGCACTCTGGAGTCTGGCTCCTTGGATCGAGTTGTCCCAACTGGATCCCCCTGTGGGCACCGCTACTCTGGGGTGCACCCTTCCTAGGCATCAGAAAAAGATGCCCCACTGCCCAGAAAAAAAAATGGTGGAAGGGACCCTCCCCAGCTTAACACTGAGAAGGATGCCCCACCCCCACCACCAGTGAAGCAGGTTCAGCAAATGAGCACTGGAGGAGAGAGATTTGTACCTGCACCTGACATCCACCACACTGCAGGGGTGGATACAGACCCACACCTGACACCACGCTGCAGGGGGTACATACAGACCCACACCTGTCACCCACACTGCAGGGGTGGATACAGACCCACACCTGACACCCACACTGCAGGGGTGGATACAGACCCACACCTGACACCCACGCTGCAGGGGGTACATACAGACCCACACCTGACACCCACACTGCAGGAGTACATACAGACCCACACCTGACACCCACACTGCAGGAATACATACAGACCCACACCTGACACCCACACTGCAGGAGTACATACAGACCCACACCTGACACCCACACTGCAGGAGTGGATGCAGACCCACACCTGTCACCACGCTGCAGGGGTGAGTACAGACCCACACCTGCCACCCACACTGCAGGGGTGGATACAGACCCACACCTGTCACCCACACTTCAGGGGTGGATACAGACCCACACCTGCCACCCACAATAGAAGGGTGGATACAGACCCACACCTGCCACCCACACTGTAGGGGTGGATACAGACTCACACCTGTCACTACGCTGCAGGGGTGGATACAGACCCACACCTGCCACCCGCACTGCAGGGGTGGATACAGACTCACACCTGCCACCCACACTAGAAGGGTGGATACAGACCCACACCTGTCACCCACACTGCAGGGGTGGATACAGACCCACACCTGCCACCCACACTAGAAGGGTGGATACAGACCCACACCTGCCACCCACACTGCAGGGGTGGATACAGACTCACACCTGCCACCCACACTAGAAGGGTGGATACAGACCCACACCTGCCACCCGCACTGCAGGGGTGGGTACAGACCCACACCTGCCACCCACACTGCAGGGGTGGGTACAGACCCACACCTGTCACCCACAGCACAGACTTGCACAGCCTTATGTGACAGCCCCAATCTTGAGTCTAGCTTTCCTCACAATGCCCACATCACTGCCAGCATCCCTGTCAGCATGGCCCAGGACGGCGTCTCCTGCACGTGACCCTCCCCTAGTCACCACACAGTCCCCTTACCTCGTTGCAGCCTGGGTTGTCCACGAGCTGGTGGCTGCTGGCATGCAGGGGCTGACCAGCATTGACAGGGTTCAGCACAACCTTGTCCCCGATGACCACCTGCACAGGGAGGGAGCACAGAGCCTTTCACTCATCACCAATGCCACAGGCTCACCAGGAGCACTCTGGGCAGAGCCTCATGGGCCAGCTGAAGTAGGCACCAGTGGGCTCCTGCATCTGCCTAAGGCTGCTTTGTCCCACACGCATCAGTGGTCACAGATCTGTTCCAAGGGAACCAGAGTGGGGAGAAGACACTCTCATCTGTTACCTTCAGCTGAGCTATCTGCAGAAGTGAGGTCAAACCAAATTCTACGGAGAACAGGACACTGTCTGAGCTAAGTCTTTATCTGTGAAAAAACAAAGCCACAGTTTTATGTCTTTAAAGCAGTCACATCTGTGTTTACTGCAACCCTCATTAGGAAGTACATTCTAAGGGCCTGCGTTGTGGTACAATGGGTAAAAGCCACTGCCTGCGACGCTAGCATCCCACAGGGCACCAGCTCATGTGTTCAGCAGTCCCAGCTGCTCCATTTCGGACCCTGCCCCCACTAATGGCCTGGGAAAAGTAGCAGAGGATGGCCCAAGTGTTTGGGACCCTGCCATAATACAGGAATCCCAGACGAAGTTCCCAGCTCCTGACCTCAGCTTGGCCTAGTGCCAGCCTTTGCAGCCCTCTGAACCAGTGGACAGAAGATCTCTTTCTGTCTCTACCCGTCTCTCTGTAACTCTTTCAAAATCAATCTTAGAAAGAAAAAAAAAGTACATTTTTGGGCACGTGTTAGGCCTCTTGGTTTAGCTGGCTACACCACAGGTCACACTGCAGTACCTGGGTTCAGCTCAACCTCCAGCCCTGCCCACAGCTCCTGCTCATTCCACCCAAGGAGGCAGCAGCAATGGCTCACGTACTTGGCTTCCTGTCACCCACACGGGAGACTTGGAATGGGTCCCCAGCTCCCAGCTTGGGCCCTAGCCCAGCCCTGACTGATGCAGGGCATTTGGGAAGTGAATGGGAAGGCAGAAGCATGTTCTTCCTCTCTCCCTCCCTGTCTCTCAAATAAAAGTAATCAAATACAACAAATAAATAAATGAAGAGAAAGTACACTTTCCACCATGACCCTGCCATGCGTGTAGCCACGAGCCTGTGTGCACCTGCTTACCATGCCCTAAAGCAACACTTATCCTCACGACGTGTCACACAGCCATTTTCTGAGACAACACTCACAACCACTAAATTCACCCCATGACCCACGATCTCTGAAACACTGCTTGACAAGCCCCGCTGATCCAGTCCTCATCTCTTCTCAACAGAGTCACAGCCACAGAGACTAAAGCAGAGGAAAGCAGCGGCACTGCTGAAGATGGAACTGACAACAATTTTATTCTGGGGGCAGAAGGAAGAGGAATGGGAGGAGAAGGCTGCTTAAGATGCAAAACCTGGACGGTGCCATGGCTCACTAGGCTAATCCTCTGCCTGTGGTGCCGGCACCCCGGGTTCTAGTCGTAGTTGGGGCGCCGGATTCTGTCCCGGTCACTCCTCTTCCAGGCCAGCTCTCTGCTGTGGCCCGGGAGTGCAGTGGAGGATGGCCCAAGTGCTTGGGCCCTGCACCCACATGGGAGACCAGGAGAGGCACTTGGCTCCTGGCTTCGGATCAGCGCTTTGTGCCGGCCACAGTGCGCTGGCCGCAGCGGCCATTGGAGGGTGAACCAACGGAAAAAGGAAGACCTTTCTCTCTGTCTCTCACTGTCCCCTCTGCCTGTAAAAAAAAAAAAAAAAAAAAAAAAAAGATGCAAAACCTGTCTATTTTCTGTTTGATCTGTCTGGGGAACACACAAGACAGAATTTCTCAACTCCAAATGAATACGAGGTCAGCGCCACCCACACTGTGGTGACACCTAAGTTCTGGACTTTTCCTTCTGGCCTCAGTCAGGAACCAACACACCCACTGTGAGTCAAGTGTCCGGCACTGGACCCTAAGCAATCTAAGAGACAGACAGGAAGGTAGATATAGATATGGATATCGGTGATCTCTGCATATGTACATTACATGTAATGCAGTCACACACACACACACACACACACACACACACACACACACACCTATTAACTGCTGAAAGCTTATAAACACAAATGGCACTACCAGAAAGTGTCAGAACTCAGATTTAGGTTAAGGCTAGGCTGAGCACCTATTTCCTTTCAAGGAAAAGCCACTATTTCAGAATCCTGCAAGGTCAAAATCACAGGTGATGGCATTTAAAGACTCCCTGTTAATTCTGAGCCCACACAATGGCTTAGGAACTAAGCTGACAAATACATAGTACAAAGTCACCCCAGAAGGGATGCCTGTGCCCTCAGGAACAGGGCCCAGCCAGAGCCGGTGACAGCCACTATAGGAGGCGCCACTTCCACCACCTGTTCTCCACCTGGGAACAAGTGAGGTTGGTCCTGAAATCACGCCTCTGCCCACACCAGCTATGTCTGCCCCACCCTTCTTCACAACCAGATTCCAAAGCGAGAAGCCAGTTTTGCACCACGGCAGGAACCGGGAGACAGGACCCTCCCGAACGCTACAGTGGGACGGCTGTTTTCTGGGCTCAGTGCGTGAGGTAACGGGCTGTGTGTGTGATACTTTCAGAGGCCCAGAAAAAACCACAGCGGTGTATTCCGGTCAGCCCCGTGTCCACACTCCCGTCTCCACAGCAACGCCCTCTGCATCCCGGGCAGGCCTCCGGTTCCAGCTTCACACTTCCCCAAGGTGAGTCCGGCAGCCAGGGCGGTGGGAGGCGCAGCGCGAAACCGGTGGCAGGCTGGGACTTACGCTGTCTCCGATGGAGCGCAGCTTGTAGAAGGGCTGGATGTAGAACCAGGAGCCTTCGTTCCCCGCCTCGTCCAGCGTCACCCGCATGGCGTTCTTCTCCAGCAGTGCCGGGAGCCTCTTGTTCACTGTCAGGTATTTATTGCTCTTCAGGTGCAGGAGCTGAAACCCAGCCAGCGAACAAGGTGAGCATCGCGGCTCTGCGTATCCCGCGGCTTCTCTCTCGGGCACGTGAAATACGGATCAAACCTGCCTCCCACCACTGTGAACTGAGGGAAGCACGAAGTGCCCATGGCTGGGAACCATCAGAGGAGCCAAGGGCATGGGGAGCAGAAGCAGAGGGCAGAGAGTAGAGAAATATTTTTTTCTTTCTCAACATAGCCCTCTGTTAGTGGGGAGGGGCCGAGGAGCTGCAGCCCCCACTCAGCCTCCCCCAGGTGGGGCAGACGGATGCAGCTCCGCCAGGGGCTGTCATTTCAGGTGCATTCCCACTCTGACTCTGCAAGCACCTGGCTCTTGGGCAGTGCTGACAAGAAGGGGTGGGAGGAACAGATCAAGGCAGGCAGTGAGGTGTTGGACAGCTGCTGCACACAGGGAAGCATAAGGCAGGGCTTCCCCACTCAACAGGCTGCCGAGGGAAAAGAAGAGAAATGCACCCAGCCAGTCCCTTGAGAAAGGCTGAGACCAGGGTGTCCCCTGCCAATGCCCCTCTCCCATGGCAACAGACACAGGGGTTGGGGCATCCTAACAGGCACCCAAATCTTCTAACAGAAGCAGTTACGTGGCTGACTCATATCCCCTGGCTAAGACAGACAAGGGGAAGCCAGCATCTTCCAAGCTGGTCGCTGACCTTCCACACACCTGTCAAGGTGACGGCAAAGGTTTACAAACCTACAGTACCTACAGGCAGACCCCAAGACCCGGGCTGGGGGAGTCATGATGACCAAGGTTAGTCTACAAATACAGTGTCCCCTGTGGCAGGTGTCTCTCAGACACCCTGGGAAGCAGACACCATGACCATCCCCATTTCACTCACAAACAATTAAGACACAGCAAGATTTCTTGTCCCAAATCTCACAATCACCCAGGAGTGCCGGTTTCCTGTCCCAGGTGCCTCTTTCCTCTTCAGGTGAAGCCCAATCTGACCTCATCAGCGAGTCCTGCACCTGAGCCCCAGGTCACTGGCTGGGCCACGTGAACTCGGAGCTCACTCGGCCCTCGTATCCATTCTCACTTGTGTGGAACTGGAGCATGAAGAGTGGACAGGCAAGAGCTAACCTTCTAAGAAGCTTTGGCATCCACTTTCATTGTCTCAAAAGGTAAAACAACCCATTCAAACACAAAGCTCAGTTACCAGCTGTTTCTGGTTTTCCCTCTGGTTAGCACTGCTCTACTCCTAATACCGATGAAAATGGGAAGGGTTTCCTTTGTAGTCAGTCAAGCTAAGGCAATAATAAGCAAAACCTTTCAATGAGAGAAATAAAATAACAAAGCAGGATAAGCAAATGGGTCAGGTGCTCCCCAGCTGGGAAGTGCTATCTGCCCTCTGAGCCAGGGCCAGAGATCCGGCGACTGGACAAGTCGAGAAGGACATGGGTGTGGCGCCGGCTCACACACCGTGCAAGGCTCGAGTCCACCAGACACATCCTCGGAGCAGCGCTGGTAAAAGCTGTTGCCTGGACTGCACCTGCTCCCACGAGCCAAGTGAACCTTATAATGTGCGAACCAAGATACACATGGTTACCAGTTACGTGCCACAAATAAAAGTGCATCCAAGTGAATGATCAATTTTTAAAATGATGAAGGTCCAGGATGCTCCCCGACGACTTCCCGAGAACATCTCATGACCAAGAGATAAAACTGATGGGAAATCGACTTCTACCACACAGGAAGAAGCTTCCAGCAACACAAATCAAAACTCTAACAGCCAGACTCCTTTTGAATGAACTGTCTGGACCTGTCAATTATCAGCTAACAGAAGAGGGGTAGATCCTTGCACTGTGATAGAACTAACCCAAACTCCCAAGTCCACAGCACCTGTCAAGAAACCGTACTTCCCGGCCATCTCCACGGCTCCTACCACGCAGGGGTCTCGCCCCGTGCCAAGGGCTCACTTTCCATTCGCAGGCACATGAAAGTTCCGGAAGACAGCGGCTGCCCCGACCCACCTGGATGACGTTGCCATACTGGATCACGGTCCCCAGCAGCTTCCTGTTTTCTGTCTCATTCTGTTTCTTTTCCAAGTCTGCAGCGTGCTGTATGAGGAGGAGGAAGATGGTCACAGAGCGCAGTGGGTTAGAGCTCTCTGCAGCGATGGTGCACAATGCACGTGCCCGCCTAACACAAGAGCAAAAGAAACACGCCAGCCTCCAGGGACTCCCAAGACCACAGCAAACGAGCCCAGCACTTCAAAGCCAAGCCTTGTCACCTTTGCTTTGCTGGCCCTCTCAGCTTCTTTAAAATGTATTTTTCCCTTTATGGAATGTATGAACATTTGTTTAAGAGGAAAGTCAAATGATTATATGGGTAAGCAGCAGAGGGAATCTGCATAACCCCCCATGAGTTCTTAGAGTCCTCTCTGCGTGCAGCAGTACAGCTACCACTCAGGACACCCACATCCCATCTCAGACTGCCTGAGCTTCTGATTCAGCTTCCGGCTTCCGGCTTCCCTGGGAGGCAGCAGGTGACAGCGTAAGTACCTGGGTCCCTGCCACCCACATCAAAGACCTGGACAGTTTCTGGCTCCTGGATCTGGTCTGATCCAGCACTGGCTGTTGTGGACACTTGGAGAGTGAACCAGCAGATGGAAGATCTGTGTGTGTGTGTGTGTGTGTGTGTGTGTATAACTCTGCCTAATTAATAAAAACAAACATTTTTTAAAAAGAGTCCTCTCTGAGGCTGTGGAGGGAGATATAACTGGATCTTAAGGCTGATTTTGGGTGGTCTGTAGTTTTGTGACTTTGACCTTCGACATCTACGAGCCTCAGTGTCCTCTCTTGTAAACAAGGATACATGTGGGAGCCGACACTGTGGTGTAGCGGTTAAAGCTGCTGCCTGCAGTGCTGGCATCCCATACGGGTGCCAGTTTGCGTCCCAGCTGCTCCACTTCTGATCCAGCTCTCTTCTATGGCCTGGGAAAGCAGCAGCAGACTGGCCAAGTCCTTGGGCCCCTGCACCTGTGTGGGAGACCCAGAAGAAGCTCCTGGCTCCTGGCTTTGGATCAGCTCAGTTCTGGCCATTGCAGCCAACTGGGGAGAGAACTAATGAATGGAAGATCTCTCACTCCCACTCTCACTCTCACTCTCTCTGCCTCTCTTCTGTGTAACTTTGACCTTCAAATAAATCTTAAAAAAAAAAAAAAGGATAAATGTAGCACCTACACCTCAGAGGCGCCCCACAGCCCAGTGCCTACTCCCAGGGCACACATGGCCTATGAGCAGTTGTCATTACCTCACCACTGTCACAGTCGCTCAACGGAAAGACAGTTTTCCCAATTTTAAGGAAGAAGAAACTGACACAAGACATGTTTAAAAAAAGTTCACTCACCATCCCAAAAGGGGTTCTAACACTATTTTCCCTATTTCTGTTACTTGTGCAATTCTGCTTAACATTTTTTAATCTTACATTTATTAAGCGGCAGAGATAATCCCCAACCCCAGACCTGGGTCAATTCCAAGTCTCTACAGTGACAAATGAGGCTGGGAGACATGCCCGGCTCAGACACGGCATGCCAGGAATGCAGCGAGGCTGAGCAGAGGGTTCCAGGACAGCCTGCCAGAGCCACCGTCCGACAGCCACTGTTCATTCATGCACCTGAGGGCACTGCGCCCATACAACCACGATGCCGGAGGCAGCTGCTTTCCTCCAAAGCAACTAGTAACCTGCTGTGCTGACCCAAACCTAGACCAGGTAAGAGAGGGATGAAGTACAAGGGACAGAATTAATAATGAACATGACCGACGACCAGGGGCACGCTTCAGAGTGTCCCCGCGATGCCTTCCTTGAGCTTCCCCATCCATGGGCTGCCAAGGGCCCCTTGCTCCTGGGTAGTGTGTCTGTACTTCCTCAGGCTTCCCCTCGCACCAGCTGTCGCCGTGCCCAGGTCATGACACCTCACGAGGCTCACTCCGTGTGCCCAACGCAAACCCAGGACAGCAGAGACACCTGGACAAGATGTGCTCCAGACCTGTAACAGCTTCCCAGTACCAACTTTAACCAGCATCGTCATGCACGAGTGTCTGAAACTAAGAAATGCTCTGACAAGGAAAGATCTGAACAATCAGCTGGGCTGGCTGAGCTAAGAATCCATCCAAGGACCTCAAGCTCAGCTCTGCTGCACCTCCCTGGAGTCGGAGCATCTGTGGGAAGGTTCACCTTTTAAGAAAAGTAAATCACAGGACAAAATCCTCAACAGAAACCAACCATCTCACAGGTGGCACATGATCAGCGACGTTTGGTCACATGGGTCTCTTCCAGTCCACCACACCCGTGCAACTGCCGAGGGCATGGTGCGCTGAGATGCTCACCCACGCCCGAGGGATCAGGCTCCTGCCTGCTGCGTGGTAACAGGAGGACAGAGCCTCCTGTGCTCCAGACGCATTCAGAAGTCATGCACTCAACAGCAGCAACCTGGGCGTCCTCAGCGAAGGCTCTCTCCGCACACAGCCCCTGCCCCACACACCACACCTGCCCTCTCCCTGTATGTGGCCTCTCCCACACTGCTCCCGGTTCTCGGCCCTGCCGACATCTCCGCGTGCTGCAGGCCCTGGGAATGGAGGTGAGGGTCTGCAGGGAGTCGCCTGCTCTTTCTGCTGAGCCATGCTGCTGGGAAACGCAAGAGGGAAGCGTGGCTAAGCCGTGGACTCAGTAAAATGGAATGTAACCATGTCTAGCATGCAAAAGCAGCTTTCTCTGCTCAACATCACAGCCCCATTTCTTGGACTCAAATGATACAAGGACAGCTCTGTAATAGGAAAACTCTTAGGGTCTCTCCTTACCCTAAGGATTCCCAAGGGCTTCTGCTTAAGGAACAGGAATCCAAATGATAAAATTCCTATCTATGCAGAAGCTAAGTATAAAAGCAGCATTTCAGGGCTCACTGGTTTATCTAAAAAGAAACATAGTAGTGACCACTAAGAGAGCAAATATTCCGTATTTAATTAACCAGCAGCAGCTCTGAAAAGCAAGGGTATTTATCTACAAACATACAAAAAGTAAAGACAGAACAGAAAATAAAAAAACTTAAGAATAAATACCTAAGGACTTCTCTTTAAGATATTCTTGCGGCCAGCGCCGCGGCTCACTAGGCTAATCCTCCACCTTGCGGCGCCGGCACACCGGGTTCTAGTCCCGGTTGCGGCGCCGGATTGCTCCTCTTCCAGGCCAGCTCTCTGCTGTGGCCAGGGAGTGCAGTGGAGGATGGCCCAAGTGCTTGGGCCCTGCACCCCATGGGAGACCAGGATAAGTACCTGGCTCCTCCCATCGGATCAGCGCGGTGCACTGGCCGCAGCGCACCAGCCGCGGTGGCCACTGGAGGGTGAACCAACGGCAAAGGAAGACCTTTCTCTCTGTCTCTCTCTCTCACTGTCCACTCTACCTGTCCAAAAAAAAAGAAAAAAAAAAGATATTCTTGAAGACCACATCTAAAACCCTGCTGAAGGAAGAGTCAAAGCTGTCAGATCTGTTACCAAAGTCCCACGACGACCCAGCCAGAATACCACTATGGAAACAGGCAATGCACTGGGGTACCAGACTTCCTGTTAAGTTCTTAGGAAGAAAACCTTCATTCATTTCACCATTTACAAAACCCATAAATAACCAAATGCGTTCACACCTCTGTCTTAGGTAACTACCCTCAAACTCAAATTCAGTTTTCAGAAGAAAACATCCAACAGGACCCTCAGGTACGATGAGCATGGCGGCAGGCTGATGACTAGGGAACAAGGTGGAGGTGCCTGTCTCCCGTACTACAGCAGCAGGGTTTGACACCTGGTGCTTCTGACTCCAGCTTCCGGCCACAGGGGCCCAGGAAGCCAGCGGTGACAGCTCAGTTAACTGGGTTCCTGCCCCAACATGGGAGACCAGATTGCCCTCCTACCCCTCAGCTCAGCCCCTGCCACTGCCATCATGGACACCTGGGGACAGAGCCAAAACACTACCTGTGTGTGTCTGTCTCTCATCAATGTCTCAAAATTCTAGCTTCTTAAAAAGGTAGCAAGGTACACATCATGCCTCGGCTCACTGGTTATGGTGGCCTCCACCCCGAACAGAACGAGATCTCATAGGCTGAACCTCTTGAGTACATTCCAAGAACAGCTCCCACCATGAGACAGTGAGCTGGAACCACCTTTCTCTGGGTGCTCAGGCAGCACGGCCAGGTGAGCTTTCTGGCAAGCCTCACAGGGACCGAGCATTCCCACTTGTGGGAGCTACTCCCAAGCAGGGAACCTGACACAAGAAGACCTTTGTCTCAGAAACGCCAGCAACCATCAGGATCCTCAACCCCACTCCAGCCCCAGTCCCCACTGGGACTGCCTATCTACGACCACAGTCCTGCCACGCTGTGCAGTGAGCATGTGAGCCTAAGAGTCAGGCCAGAGAGTCCTGTTCAGGCAGGACATACGAGAGTTAACACAGCTGGAGGAAGGCGGGCAGCAGCTTCCCTGAGAGGAAAAGGCAGCAACACCGGACAGAATGGAAATGAAAACCAAGGCTACTGCTCAGGCCTAGGGTTGAGGAATATCAATTTTTTTTTCTTTTTCCTGCAACACTCGTGTGTGTAATTTCTTCAAAATCATCAACATGTGGGCTGGGACTGTGGTGCAGCAGCTTAAGCCACCATCTGCAACGCCAGCTTCCTGTATGAGAGCAGCAATGTGAGCTCCAGATGCTCTGCTTTCGATCTGGCTTCCTGTTAGTGCAGCTGTGATGTGGCTGAAGATGGCCCCTGCCATCCATGTGGGAGACCAGAGTGGAGCTCCTGGCTTTGGACTGGCCCAGACCTGAGGGTTGTGGCCTTTTGGATACTGAAGCAGCTGACAGAGATCTCTCTCACTCTATGCCACTAGGCTTTCCAAATAAATAAAAAATCACCACCATGGGCGCCGGTGCTGTAGCACAGCAGGTTAAGCTACCACCTACAGACCTACAGTGCCAACATCTCATATGGGCACCAGTTCCAATCCAGCTTCCTGCTAATGTTAGCCTTGGAAAGTAGTGGAAGATGGTCCAAGTCCTTGGGCCCCTGCACCCATGTGGGAGACCCAGAAGAAGCTCCTGGCTCCTGGCTTCAGTTTGGCCCAACCTTAGCTGTTGTGGTCATCTGGGAAGTGAACCAGTGGATAGAAGATCTCTCAATCTCTCTCTCTCTCTCTCTCTCTCTCTCTCTCTCTCTGCCTTTTCCTCTCTGCAACTCCGCCTTTCAAATAAGATAAATAAATCTTAAAAAAAAAAAATCACCACCAGGTTTCTGTGACATGTAGCTAGCATCTTGCAAAATATCATCCTAAATTACCCTTTCATTTTTCAAAATGTCTCATCATCGAGATATCTGTTAACCTCTTCCCTCGGTCAGCGTGTTGAGGACTGCTTCTAACTTCTAAGGAAGAAAGAAGTCTACACTAGAGTCTCTCCCGCGGTTACCACACCACGTTCTCCAGCAACATCAAGGTCAGCCCCCTGGCATTCACCTGTCCTTTCACTTCACACAGAGAAACCATTATCAAATGACCGCAGAGAGGTCACTGGAACCGCAAGGAAAGGCTTCTGATTTAAGGTGAGCAAACTCTGAAGCATGTCAGGGATACTCAGCTACGGCTCTAACAGCAGGCAGTGCAGGGCCAGGCCCTCCAAGACAGGAAGGGCTGGTCACTGCCTGGTGCTTCCCCGCTGGCCAAGGCTGCAGCTCCGCTTAAGCGATCGCTTCCCAGCACCAGAGCAGTGCCGGTAACTAAGTCAAGGTAACAGGCCTGGCGTCAGCACACAGCAACCAAGGAGTGATCAGTGCGCGGCCTGCGGGCCGGGGCAGCTCATCTGCCAAGGACTCCAGGAAAGCAGCACCTAGAGGGCCACAAGGCAGACGTTCCCGAGAAGGAGCACACACCGCGCCGGGCTCGAGGTGCCGTTGTCCCTCGAGATGCCCACACCCTCAGGGGTGCGGGGCTGCCCGTCACCACAAGGCAGTGTAGCGGTCATTAACAGCAAAGCCATTATACGACATTAATCTACAACAGTCTTAACTTGCACTGGCAAGATGCACAGTAATTGACAAAAAATAAAAATGAAAACCCACTGGGAAATGGCCAGCAGCCCCCAGAGGCAGGTGGCTGCCCAAAAGCTCATTCTGACCACTGCCTGAAACACGAGGACGGCTTCCGGGCACGAGGCGGGATAACCTCAAGTACGCAGGAACACGGACCTGCACCAAGTCCATACTCCAGACCCGGGAGTCTCCTCAGAAGCATCATACAGGAGAAAGCACTGGTGTCAGGGTTTCAGACATCCGCGATCAGCACAGAAGAGCTCATTCAACTTCCCTCTTTCTTAATAAGGAGCTGAAGTTCTGGGGCATCATTAGGGCTGGGTTCTCTCCACCTGCACTGCTTCTCCTCTGTTCATCTGCAGGCAGAGGCATCAAAGAGAACTGCTGATCAAATACAACATCTGATGGGCAGGTGCCAGTGGGGCTGAAGGACCTCACCCCACCAGGGCTGTTTTCTGTTGCCCTCAATGCATGTTGGAAGCCTTAGTTGAATTAGCCACCCACATGTTTCAGCAATCCAGATACCACACATAAAAGCACCAATGTGTATCTTCTGGAGAAAACCCAGAGGGGCGGCAGCGGCCCCGGCCAGCCTCCCACACGGCGACACCCCTCCAGCCCCCTTCATTCCCGCTGGCGTCCTGCAGAGCCAGGAGGAATGTGAACCAGCAAGCCCTGCTGTGAAGAGCACAGGAGGAGTAGGAGTGGGAGGCACACTGACAAGATCTCCACGAACAGAAGGAACATTGCACCAGCCAAGCAGAGCAGGACAACCCAAGACACGCAGCCCTTCCACATGGGCAGGCAAGCGCTCTCCACAGGGACACTTGCAGGCCGGGCAACCTTCCCCAGCGTGCAGCTGACGCTCCTGCTCCCAGCACAGTCCTCAGCGGACACTGCACTAACATGAGAGGAGGAAGCGCTACTCAGTAGACAGGGGTCAGGGGCGTGGGTGGTGGCGCCCCACACAAGGGTGAGCCGTCACTCCACATAAGCTGGAGGTCGTCTAGGCTAAAAACTGATCAGAACCAGGACCTCACTCCATCTGCCTCTCAACACGAAGCACAGCTGCGCACCGGCTTCATTGATACTGTTGCTAGTATGACACTACCTGAGAAAGTTCACGGAAAAGGGTGATTAAGGAGCCCGTACTGCAGCACAGGGCCCAACAGATTCAGCCACCGCCTGTGCCACTAGCCCACATGAGCTCCAGTTCAAGTCCCAGCTGCTCCATCGCTGATCCAGCTCCCTGCGAATGCACCTGGGAGAGCAGCAGCAGATGTCCCAAGTGCTTGGACCCCTGCACCCACATGGGAGACCTGGATAGAGGTTTAGGCTCCTGGCCTCAGCAGGGGACTGTGGCCATCTGGAGGGTAAACCAGAGGACAAAAGATCTCTAACTCTTCCAAACAAATAACAAAAACAGAAAGACAAACTACAAGGACAATTAAAAGACAAGCTCGCTTTGGGGCTAAAGAATTTTTTGAAATCCATGCAGGTTTTTCGTAATACACGCTTCCATGGACTTTTTGAAGAACCCTTGTACATCTTCCAAAAGTGCAAGTCCTCCCTAACAAAGGCAAGCGTGTGGTCTGCATGCTTCACACGTGTTCTGGAAAATCACGTCAGAGCGGCATGCTGTTCGCGTCGCCCACTGCAGCCGTGTCGCTCACGGGGCCTGCACAGAGAGGTGCCAGCACTGACGTCCTCACGCCTCACCCAGCAGCGTTCCCACGCATCAGCTACAGCACACAGCCTGCCATACAGTTTGCTGCTTCCCTCTTATTTTCCCTTTAGAGTCTATTGCCTTCAATTGGGTCTTGGTTATTTATGAGTCTTATTTCACATTCATAAGGTTGTATAATGTAGGCCAGAAGCAGCAGCAGTGGCAACCAGTGTTGTGCGGTGAGTACAGCTGCAGTCTGAGACGCCTGCACACAGCTGCCTGCTACTGTGCCTGGTGACGGCCCAGCACTTGAGTCCCAGCCGCCCACATGGAGAGCCGGATGGAGTTCTGGGCTCCTGGCTTTGGGCTGGCCCAGTCCTGGCTGTTGTGGGCATTTGGGGGATGAATTAACAGATGGAAGCACGTTCTCTCGGCTCTCTGACTTTCCCTCTGTCTCTATCATTCTGTCTATCATATCTATCATATCTCTATCATATAAGTAAAATTATAATCTCTGTTTTTAAAAAGAGAGAGAGAGCAAGGAGTCTTCGGAGATTGAGAATGTCTAACACAAACATTGGAATACTAAGAATGCAGTGAGCAAGACCTTCAAAGAATCCTCTAACTCACACAGGGGCCTCAAGCAGAGGCTGACTGTCCCTCTTCCTCCAGGAAGCCCTCTCTGACCACTGGACCACACATCCTCACCCAGCGGAGGTCGTTTGTGGCGCCACTCTCTGTGGCCTGGATGCGGTCCTCGTCGCACCATCTTGTCACTACTGGGGTATTTGTTGTGAGCCCCAGAGTACGAACTTTGTGCCCATTTCTCTACCAGTATCCAGCACAGCACCCACCCGCTCCCCTCAGCAGACACCTGAGCACCGCCTGCTCTTGTTCCCTACCCATGGGCACGGACACTCCAGTGAACAAGAGAGGTGATGCCCTGGCCTCTGACAAGTGACAGGTGCCAATCACAGCCGAGCACACCAGCCCTGGGAAGACCCAGCTGGGCACAGCGACTGAATAAACAAGTGGGGCCTTCTGGTCAGGGCCGGGGAGGACCTGCGGAGGTGTCCTGTGCCATCACCAGGGCCCGAGGCCCTCGCTGAGGAGGGTCTCGAGAAGAATGCCCCCAGAGGACAAACTGGGCAGCGAGGGTCAGGAGCCTGCTCAGAGTCTACAGTGCTCAGGAAACAGACTGCAACGGCAGTGGTGGGAGCGAGGACCGCTGGGACGCAGGTCCCAGTCTCAGAGGAGCCGGACCCACACCGGGGTGACCTTGCAGACAAGGACCAAGCAGGAGTGCTGTGTGCATGTCTTCACGCCGGGCCGAGGAACCCTGGCTTCTCCTGCTACCCAGAGCGAGGAATGAGGGTGCCTATAGTCTGACCCTACCAACCCCCACCCCACTCCAACCTGCGCCAAACCTGGGTGCTGGGCCTCTCTCACAGGCTACTCAAAAACAGGGCTGGCTGGGAGGGAGACCCCGGAGCCGCTGCAAGCTCACGGGCACTGCGCCTAGGAAGCAGCGCTGTTCACTCAGGTACTGTTCAAGCAGCAAGTGTGTGACAAACTCCACGTGGGCCCAGGACACAGAAACAAGGAAAAGGGACAGAACCGCAAGGCCTTGCTGCTCTTACCTTCCAGGGAGCAAACATGTCAGAAAGACCACAACAAGCATCACGGGGCGGGGGGAGGGTAGGAGAGGAGCTACAAGGGCAGTGAGACCACACGGGACACGCGTCAGGACCTCCCACCAGACTCACACCTGGAGCCTCAGATGCAGGTACTGGAGGAGCAACGCCATCATCTTACAGGAGAACAGGCTCAGAAGGGCTGAGACACATGCCATGGTCACACA
The DNA here is from genome assembly GCF_051225735.1 of Oryctolagus cuniculus. Taxonomy (NCBI): domain Eukaryota; kingdom Metazoa; phylum Chordata; class Mammalia; order Lagomorpha; family Leporidae; genus Oryctolagus; species Oryctolagus cuniculus. Next base: position 123,250,087 of record NC_142876.1, read on the forward strand.
GCCCTCAGCCGTGGGCTGAGCTCTGCCTTCAATGCCAGTTAAAGAAGAAACACACCGCCCCCCAAAACCAAGGCAGCGTCCAGTAGGGGCCACGCCGTCTTCTACAAAGCAATGCTCAGCAATCCCAACGTGGCCACTATCACCCCTACTTTACCAACAAGGGGGCAGAATTGCTCAAGGTCAGCGGACAAGGACTAGAAAGCTAGGGATTCCGCTCAGGCACACGCTTCCAGAACCTGTGTGCACGACCCTGCCCACCCAAAGGCACCCTGAGGGCCACAGATGTCACAAGAACAACTCTCCCAATGTCTCCAGATGCCTAGGATCTCTCTCCTCATGGAAGAGGGGCTGGGGCTGGAGGTGGAGGCTGCACAGTGTCCCCCAGCTCCTGACACACACAGATACACATACACCCCCCCAACACACACACACCTCACCCACGATACACATTCATATACACCCACACACCCCAACACACACTCACACACACACACAGCATTCCCACGCAAACACATCCCACTCACCCCACTACACACACCCCACCCACCCTAACACACATACACCTTACCCACAACACATTCATACACACACACACACGTACCCACACACCCCAACACACACTCACACACACAGCATTCCCACGCAAACACATCCCACTCACCCCACTACACACACCCCACCCACCCTAACACACATACACCTCACCCGCAACACATTCATACACACACACACATGTACCCACACACCCCAACACACACTCACACACACACACAGCATTCCCACACAAACACATCCCACTCACCCTACTACACACGCCCCACCCACCCTAACACACACACACCTTACCCACAACACATTCATACACACACACCACATGCACCCACACTCCCCAACATTCATACACACACACCCCAACACACACACAACATTCCCATAGAAACACATCCCACTCACCCCACTACACACACCCTAACACACATACACCTTACCCACAACACATTCATACACACACCCCCCACATGCACCCACACACCCCAACACACATTCACACACACACATACCCCAACACACAACATTCCCACACAAACACATCCCACTCACCCCACTACACACACCCCACCCACCCTAACACACATACACCTCACCCGCAACACATTCATACACTCATACACTTCTACACACACACACACACACACACACCAACACAGGAGCACATATGTCATCTCAAGTCCACAAACCTGTCTCTCACACATACACACCCCCCATCTCTCACACATACACACCCCCCGTCTCTCACACATACACACCCATCTCTCACACATACACACCCCCCGTCTCTCTCTCTCTCTCACACACACACACACATACACACACACCCCCTGTCTCTCTCTCTCTCACACACACACACACACATACACACCCCCTGTCTCTCTCTCACACACACACACACACACACACCCCTCCCAAAGGCCCATACATACGTGCAACTTGTTGAGCAGCACTGCGTCGGTGGTGCTGTTGGCGCCGGGCTTGGCTGCTTTCCAGAACTGCTTCTGGGCCGAGTAGCGGTTCATGGGGCATAGCTTGAAGAGGCAGTCTGCAGGCAAGACACAGAGGGACGGTTACTGAGGCCGGAGCCACAACACATTCGAGCTAGGCAGCTTTCCACGGTCACCCAGACGCGTGGTGCAGGTGACACTGGACCGGGCCCTGCACGCGTCTCATCCTGACCCGCACTGTGGGAGGCTCCAGAAGAGGAAATGGAGGCTGAAAAAGCCAGCAGTGAGTCCCAAAGCTTGTGGAGGCCAGAGCCTCCACGTGGCCTCTGACCCCAAGGCCCTGGAGCCCACCACAGCCCGCTCACTTCTTTTTGTCCAACAGCCCTTGCCATACACACAGACCTGCCTCTCCTAACACCCACTAAACTCTCTTTGGTCCCATTCCATGTTTTAAAGCCAACAGAGCTGGTGTAGGGGAAGCTTACGGCAGCCTCCTGGGTGTCCTGTGTGAGATACCATCTGGAGAACCGGAAGCAACACAGGAAATGCAAGGAAATGGGCTGTGGCCCGTGACCGGGCTCTTTGGAAACCCTGGCCTACAGTGACTCCCCGCCGCCTTGCATGGGACAGCCAGCCTCATGATGCAGGCAGCTTGACTTCTGAAGATTTTTCTAAAGAAATCAAGGGGCCGGTGTTGTAACACAGAGGGTAAAGCTGCCCCCTGCCCACCTGCGATGCATCGGTTAGGGTCCCAGCTGCTCCACTTACAACCAAGCTCCGTGACGATGTCCCTGAGAAAGCAGGTTCTTGGGCCCTGCACCCAAGCGGGAGACCTAGAAGCTCCTGGTTTTGGACTGGCCTAGCTCCAACTCTTGTAGCCATTTGGGACGTGAACCAGAACATGGAAGCACCATACTAACACTTAAAAACAATGATCTAATCAGATCCAGAAACAGGCACCCCAACGTTTAAAAACATATTAAAAAAAAAAAAAAAAAAAAAAACATTTAGAATGTTGTCTTTGACAATGAACCTTACCCTAAGGCAGCCCCCTGATCTCAGGCACTAATGATGCTACGAAGTCACCATTCCCAGGGGCCATGACCATCGCATTCTCACCTCCTTCAAGAATTTTTGTTTTCCTGCTTGTTTTACAGTGCACAGAGAATGTCAAGAGGGTAGTGCATGCACACAGTATCTTTGGAGAGGGCTATGTCATCAAAGCAGATTAGAAGTAATTGCTCTTGGGGACAGCACTATGGCCTAACAGGGTAAGCTGTCACGTCCAGTGCTGGCATCCCATACGGGCGCTGGGTTCAGTCCTGGCTGCTCCACTTCCAATCCAGCTCCTTGCTTATGTGCCTGGGAAATGCAGTGGAAGACGGCCCAAGCACTTGGGTCCCTGCACCCTTGTGGGAGACCTGGAAGAAACTCCAGGTTCCTGGCTTTGGCCTATCCCAGCTCCAGCCATTGTGGCCATCTGGGGAGTGAAACAAAGGATAGAAGATTTCCACCTCTCTCCCTCTCTCTCAAACTCTATCTTTTAAATAAATAAAATCAGCCTTAAAAAAAAAAACTCAATATCACACCCTGTAGAGTTTACATTTTGGCAGACAGGGTGTTCAAAAGGAAAGGATTCGTAGCACAAAATTAAGACTTGGGGTGAGCACTCTTTTGGGAAAATCGCCCCCAGAGAGTGGGCTACAACTGAATATGTACGCAGACTCCCTTAAAAGGCCTTGGATGGGTAAACACTTGGCTATCATCCTGGCCATGTAACTATCCCAAAGTAAGAAAAACTCACATGTTAAACACCAGGATTTTCCTCTAACTCAGACTGCCTGCATCCTAGCCAGCATCAACTGTTGCTACTACACACAGCACACAGCAACTCAACCCAGCTTGGGAAAACCCCAAGGAGAGTCCACTGCAGCAACCAAAGGCACTTTCTTCCTTTCGGGTAAACTTCATCACTCAAACGTCTACCCTGCCCCGGCCGGTTTCGAGGGAAATAGAAGACCAGCGACACCTGTCTTAACAAGACTCTTATCCACGTGCTGAGAGTGGTTGCTGCTGCACATGGAAGACGCTGTCCAGGTCCTCAGAGAACAACAGACAAGGGAGGACTCCAGTTCAGACAAGGATGGTCTGCACATGTCATGCCACAGGCCCAGGTCGTGGCCATCTGTGTCCAGCAGTGGCGACGCAATGACAGCACAGAGAAACAGAGCTTCTCGGCCTGCTGGACGTGGGTGAGCTCTCCACTCACGGTACCTCACCACACACGATCACAAGGCTCTCCACTCACGGTACCTCACCACACACGATCACAAGGCTCTCCTCTCACGGTACCTCACCACACACGATCACAAGGCTCTCGGCCAGCACACAATGTCCTGTCCTCAACACAGGACGAGACGTGCTGCACGGGTTGGGCCACAGTGACTTCCTTAAGTATGCACATGACTTAAAACAAGAAAAGCACTCACCATGTTTCATTCATCAGCACGCCTTACTTATGGACCAAGTGGGGTCAGCAGTTTCAATTTCCATCAACAACAAGATAGAGTAAAACTATCTTTCTGGTTTTTTTTTTTAACAGACTTCCTAGGATGACAGCTACATGGGCTTCATTTCAAAACAACTTCATTTCCGGTCATTTTGGAACAATCAGGCTGGATCCACAATGCTGAAGACTGAGAAGCAGCAGGCAGCACCCTGCTCAGCTCATCACACGACCTTGCTTAACACCAGACGGACGGCAACGCTGGCCACAGCAGACGCCACTGCCGCAGAGGCCCGTGCATCACCCAAGGGGTGTGTGTGGGTTACCCTGGGCGAATCCAACCACAGCCTGGCTTTGCGTTCCATACCAAGGACTTTCCCTGGGCAAAGCTGAGCACTGCGCTGGATGTGGTGCACTCGCAACCAACTGTCAATGCAAATGTAAGACACGGTAACATGCTACTAACAGGACCAGATTAGTCTTGCTGATTCTTCCCTGTCTTCTGGTTGCCTAGCAACTGATTCAGAGTGGAGACTGAATTAAGCAATTCAAATGTAATGTTCAAGGAGACTTCCAAAATTTGTCATTTGGTTTGTCTGTGCTGCCCTTTGCCCCTCAGAGGGCACGGCAGGGCAAAGCTCAAGTTCCACTGGGCCGGCCCCGTGCCAAGCAGAGGAGCCGGAACACACAGACTGTGTCCAAGGGGAAGCAACACCAGCACGCGCGCACCAGCACACAGTGCGGTTTGTCTCCTCCCAAAGAAATGCCAAGAAGAATTTCTTATGTGACAGGTGTTATTTTAGGCTGTAGAGGAATCAACTCTGCTACGCTTTGAAGAGATTTCTTTGGAATATTCCAAAGCTTCAGCATTTGCCAGAGTGAGCTGGCCTAAGAGAAGTTAGCCGAACAGAGGGGTGCGCCTGGGTCTTTCAAATCTTCAAGAGCCACACAGCAGGGAGCAGAAGCCACAGACAAACACCCACCATCCACACAGTACCCAGGGCCTGGCTCAACTGCTTCACAGAGGAGTAAACACCTCATCAGCACCTGAAGCATACAGCTAAGAGCAAAGAGGTACGGAGCAGACGTGAATGTGCCTGGAGCACCCTGAGCTGGGGCAGCAGGCGGGCAGAAAGGAAAGCCACCAGCAGGTCCTTGGTGGTATCCGTGTCGTCGGAAAGTCAGGAAGCAGTAGGCCAAGAACAGCTGAGACCTCCCCCAACCACACCACCCTCCCCGGGCATGCAGACCCCAGACTCCAGGCGTAACACCAGGCAGGTCCTCTAGCGTGACTCCCAGCTTGCAGCTCGCAGATACAGCATCTGCTGACTCAAGGGCCCACTGCGGGCAGGGACCGAGGAGGCTGCTCAGGGTATGCAAGTCCAGTGCTGGGGGCAAAGGAGCCCAACAGAGAAGGTGCCTGACAGCACAGGCGAAAAGCATGGAGTCGGCAGGCTCCCGTGTATGGACACGGTGCCACTGAGGTGCAACACCTGGCATGCTACAAGCCATGGGGCGGGCGCTCCAGGACCACGACCTCTGAGCACGGAACTGATGGGTGGGGAGGAGGAGCAGCCATGGTGAACATCTGCACGAAGCCTCCTGGGCAGGGGGCGCAAGCACGGAGGCCCTGCGGCAGAAAATGCACTGATCATGTTAGAACAGGACAGGGACTGGAGGGTCAAGGGCAGAAGCAAGAATGATGGGACGTGGCCAGAGAAGCTAGCAGAAGCTGTCCTGGACAGGCAGGCGGCAGCCAAGCCATCCCAGAGGCAGTGGGGAGATCCGTAGGCCCAGGCGTAGGAAGCACTGGGTCCGGCTCAGGCGTCTAAGGCGCTTTCATGCCAGTGAGGGGCCAGCATGCCCGAGGGCGAGGAGCCAAAGCCAGAACCTCAGCCCAGCCAGGCTGTTTCAGGTGCCTCTCAGGAGCGAGGAGGCTGTCCGTCAACCAGCAGGCTGGAAACCCCAACAGCCAGGTATTTAAGAGTGCAGGGTCGGGACAGCAGGCGGAGTGGAAGGCAAGGCAGGTGGCTGGAGAGGCGCTGGAGGAAGTGAGGCCTGCAACACAGCACAGCCAGTCCTCTTACCAGGGAGGGCCCTGTCCCCCACACAAATCTCCAAACTCTGTTCCTGGCAGCCTACAGAAAGCTTGAGCAGGGTGAGAACCGGTCTATTTCCTTTACCCACTTTTCAAAAAAAACCTCATGAAGCCCACCCGCATTGCTCCTCCCAGGAAAAGGATGAGGGCAAGAGGCAGTGGTGCCTGCGTGTGCACAGAGGACCCCAAGGGAAGAAAGTCACTGTGCACGCCCAGCCCCGGAACCCTCCAGAACCAGTGGCGCCAGACACCAAGGGTGCCAGGAGTCAGCTAAGGAGGCTGGAACAGACAGCTGACAGGCAGAAACTACACAGAAAGGAAGTCAGACCCTTCCGTCCCCCTCCTCAACCGCGCGCTGGAGACGGCACAACAACGGCACAGAGGACTGAGGAACAGACACAGCCATCAGGGCTCAACACGGCTGCACACACAGCAGGTGCGAGGCCCAGGTCCCACCCCAGTAGCCTCCCCTCTTCCAAGCAAACACCAAAGCCCAGTCTGCAGACTGTAGCCAGCTGTGAGTGGCCTGTGAACTATGCAACTGTTTTCAAATAGTTAAGAAAAAAATACAAATTTTATAACACACAAAATTACGTGAAATTCAAATTCTAGCATCCATAAATAGCACGACTCTGGGTAAGAAAGCACTTTGGAGCACGTTCTTCCTCATGTCACGTCACATCCTCAGTTCTGTCTGTGGCACTGCAAGGTCTGAACTATTTCCTGTCTGGTCTTTTACAGGAAATGTCTGCTGACCCCTGACCTAGACGTCCTCCTGAAAAGATGTCAAGGGCTCCGGTAAGGCCCATGAGTGCCATGGCCTATGACGTGGCCACTTCACAGTGGCACTCACAATGCAGCAGCCCACCTCCAAGTTCCCAGAACCCCCAGTACATATGTGGGGCCTCCCTGTGAAATCAGGATACGTGGCCAGGCATAGAGGATGAGTGATGCAACCTTCCAGCTGTAAGGAGAGACAAAGAACACTGGGCAGAGTGACTAGGAGTCCAGAGAAGAGAGAACAGGGCAACGGTGAAGAAAGGAAAACCTGTCATCAACACTCACAGAGGCAAGACTGGCCACACTATAAAGCACAGCCACAAAACACAATTATAAACTACAGTCACAACCCACCACTATAAACCATCACCAGAAGCCACCACTAAAAACTACAGCCACAAGCCACAGCTATAAACTAGTTACAAGCCACACCTATAAACTACAGCCATAAGCCAACAGCATATACTACAACCACACGCCACAACTAAAAACTACATTCGCAAGCCACAGCTATAAACTACAGGCACAAATCAAATCAAGTACAGCTACAAACCAAACTAGAAGCTACAGTCATGGACCACAACTATAAACTACACTCACAGACCACAACTATAAATGACAGCCACAAACCACAACTAAAGACTATAGACACAACCCACACTATAACCTACAGTCACAAACCAAACTACAAACTAGTCACAGAACACAGCTATAAACTAGACCCACAAACAAGCTATAAAATATACTCACAGACCACAAATAGAAAAGACAGTCACAAACCACAACTATAAACAACAGCCACAAACAACAAAAGCAATGGCCCTCAAGACACTCAAGGAGGAACCCAAAAATCTGAGACACCGTGACAAAAACTGCAAAATGCCGTAGAAATCTGAAACACGTTCCTAGAAAGCAAAAATCATGGGGAAAAAAAAAAAAAACAGGAAAGAAAGGGATGGAGAGGAAAACAGGAGGCAGAAAGAAGATTCTAAAGGAAGGGAGTTAACAGGTCAACCCACCTGTTAAGTAGGATTCTGAACAAGAAACTGAATGTGTAGAAATCACCCAAGAGAAAAATGAGGAAGCACCCTGGAACTGGAGGACGACTCTGCAGGTCAGAGCCCACTGAGTCCCGGGCACAAGCGTCTCATGGGGCACTCGCATCCCCCACCCTCCTACCACGACCAGGCGCAGGAACAACATGAGCAGCCCCTAACCATCTGGCAGCTTCAACACATGGGGTGGTGTCTGCCCAATACTGACCCCAAGTAACCCTCAACCTCGAATTCTGAGCTGCATTTGATCCCAGTGACTTAGGAGAGCAGAGCAGAGTCCAGCCCGAATCAGGAAGCTGTGGCAAGCTAAATTCCCCCAGAAATGAAGGTAGCTTTTGTTTAACAGGCACCCGGGGATCAAAGAGGAGGTCGAGCCCAGCTCCAATGTCCCACTCAGAGCTGGTCATCAGTGTCACCAACAGATGTGGGCGAGGAAGTCCCACAACACCGCCGTGCAGGTCCCAGCTCTGCTGCACACTGCAGCACAGGGCCAGGATGGGAGGGGGAGTGTTGGGCACGGAGGGGCTGGGTGGAGTCACAGGGAAACAGCCCATGCACTTGTCCCCTCAAGAACACAGTGAGCATTTAAGGGAGGCTAGACTCAGTCATGCTCGTGAAAGGGCCACCCGCTACCGTGGTCAAAAACACAACAGGGTCAGGGAGACAACCAACAGCAGCAGTAAGTCACAGACGGTATTCCAAACAGGTCAGGCTACAGACGTCCCAACGTGTGTCATCCGGAAACTTGGGGGGAAAAATAAAGAAAATATCTGTGCTTTTGCCTGTGGAGAGCAGGAAGATGTGAGCGACACAGGTGTTTCTTTTCGCTGTGTTTTAATCAGTACTTGACGGACCTGGACAGCGCTTGGGTATCAGATGAAATCCACAGAACATAAAATGAGCCGTCTTCAAGCACAGAATACTGTGGCCCTGAGGACATGCACATCTCTGCTCAGTTCCAGGATCTCTCCATTGGATCCCAAAGACGCCCTAGACAGGTGAGGCCGTTACTCCCCACGGCCCTGGACCCCACACTTCACTCTTTAAAGATGAGCAGGAATCAGTGCCAGTGTTCACATCCCTCAGCTCAACCCCGGTCCATAGCAGCTACGCACTTGCTGTTCAGAGCCCACTCTGTGAGCACAGGCTGATGACGGCAGAAGCCAGATGCTACGGTGTGAATGTCTGCCTCCCAAAACTCGGGTCAAAACCTAACAGCCAATCTAATGCTGCTGGGAGGCAGGGCCTTGGGGCCTTCAGGGCTGCACAACCCCAGGTGGGTTTCAAATGGTCCAAAGGGCTCTTCTGTCCCCTGAGGACACAGCGCTGTGCCCCTACCCTCCAGAAGACGCAGAGGTTCAAGGCACCATCCAGGGAACAGACAGCCAGCACCTTATCAGACACCGGACACTGACGCTTTGACCCTGGACTCCCAGCCTCCAGAGCCATGAAAGACATTTCTGTTCATTGTACATTATCCAGTCTGGAGCATCCTGAGAGTCGCCCAAATGGACTGAGACCTAGACAGGACCCTGCCCAGTACAACTGGAGACACAAAGCTCTCTGTACACAGGCTGGCAGTCACGATGAGGCAACCAGCAAGAGTCCAACTAAGTGCACACTCACACTCACAGCCTGTGATGGACAACCCAGCATCCCCCAGTGGGCACAGGCTGCAAAGCAACCCTCACACGCACCACAAGCAGGATGGTCCAGGAACAGCGCAAGGAGGAGGTGCACTTGCTCTACATCTGGTCATTCACAACTTGCCTGTTTAGAAAAGGACAACAGGAGGCCGGCGCCATGGCTCACTTGGCTAATCCTCCGCCTGCGGCGCCGGCACCCCAGGTTCTAGTCCTGGTTGGGGTGCTAGATTCTATCCCAGTTGCCCCCTTTCCAGTCCATCTCTCTGCTGTGGCCTGGGAAGGCAGTGGAGGATGGCCCAAGTGCTTGGACCCTGTACCTGCACGGGAGACCAGGAGGAAGCACCTGGCTCCTGGCTTCGGATTGGTGCAGCGCACCTGCCGTAGCGGCCATTTAGGGGTGAACCAATGGAGGATAGGGGATAGGCACCGGGTGCAGTGGTTAAGTCACCACCTGGGACGCCTGTAATCCCATGTGGGAGCGTCTGGGTTTGACTACCAATTCTGTTCCTAATTCAACCCCCCTACTGATGCACACCCTGGGAAGCAGCAGGTGATGGCTCAAGTACTCAGGTATCTGTCACCCATGTAAAGACCCAGATGGAGTTCTGGGGTCCTGTCTTCGAACTGACCCAGGCCTGGCTATTGCAGGTATTTGGGGAATAAGTAACAGATGGAAATCTCTGTCCTTCTCCCTGTTTCAAATAAACAAAATGAATAATTTTTTGTTTAAAAAAAATGGTCAAAGGCAACAGAATATGATGAAAGCAGAAAGATCATCAACGTAGGAAAGGGGGACTGTTCCTTCCCCACCAAGGTGGTTAAGATCTATGGGGAGTTCTGCAACAGGGATGGAGGTAATAAGATAACCCCCTAAGAATGACCCTGGCACAAACTCAGGAGACCACGAGCCTCGGGAGGACAGGGCTCACCGGCCGCATCTCAGCCTCTGTCCCCAGTGCGTTCGGTCACTACGGGGCCAAGGAGGCAAGGTCAGGACATGGAAGGGGGAAGAAAGCTTGAACAGCTCTTATTAGGAAGAAACACGCTCACGTTTAATCCCAGCTGCCCGTATCTGCTGCCCACTGAGTCCCCCTTCCAAGCCACAAGGGACATCTTCCAAGGGGGGCTGCCAAAGATACCTCCTGTTCCCTGTCTGCAGAAAACACAGACATTGCTACTCGTAGACAAAGGATATGGTACCACTGCCCCACACACACCTCAGACAGGCAAACGCAGGCTGCCACCGCTTTCCTCATCTGTCCCGCCTGTGGCACCCCACTCCCCAGCCCATCAGCCGGGCAGCTGGCAAGTGAAGAGAAACTTCTCTCAGAATTTCCTCCAGCTGGGGCAGTCATGTTCTTAATCCTCAACCTGCAAGCATCACTGAACGTGGATCAGCTTGACCCAAGCAAGGCAGAGGTACCTCAGCTGGGAAGGCCAGGCCCCTTGCGACTGTGGAAGACACAGGGACCGGAAGTCCCTCCAGGCCAGTGGCCAGGGCACAGACAGTGCCTGCCTGGATAATCCCAGGCTCTGCCCTGGCCCTGCCTGGAGAGACCCTACAGAGACAGGTCAGGAAGAGCCTTCTGCGGCAGCTGGGCTGAATGTCCAGGAGCAAGGTGGACAGCACCCTTAACAGGGGGAGGCCCTGAGAGGCAGGCAGCATCCTTGCAAATGGCTCTGAAGCTTGAGCTCAGCCGTGTCCCTACATCCCCCTCTGCTGATTCTGTGACCCAGCCAACATCTGTCAGCAGTTTCCTTTGAGGTTTATTTTTTCATTTGTTTATTTATTCAAAGGCAGAGCAACAGAAGCCGGGGGACAGAGTTGTGGCTTAGTGGGTAAAGCCGCCTCCTGCAACACCGGCATCACATATGGGCTGTCAGTTCATATCCTGATGCTTCACTTCTGATCCAGCTCCCTGCTAATGGACTGGGAAAAGCAGCACAAGATGGCCCAAGTGCTTGGGTTCCTGCCACCCATGGGGGAGACCTGGATGAAGCTCCTGGTCCCTGGCTTTAGGGCTGGCTCAACCCTGACCATTGGGGCAACTTGGGGATGGAAAATTCTCATTCTCTCTGTCTCTGTGTGTGTGTGTGTGTGTGTGTGTATGTATACACATGTCTCCCTCTCTTATTTTAAAATAATAAATACATCTTTAAAAAGAGAGCGGGGATGGGGGGGTGGGAGGAGCTAGAGAGACCTTCCATCTGTTGTTTCACTCTCTTAATGTCCACAGTGGCCAGGCCTGGGCCAGGCAGAAGCCAGGAGCCCGGAAAACCATCCAGATTCTCCACATGGGCGGCAGGATTCCAAATAAAGCTGGGCCACCTTCCACTGCTTTCCCAGGCACATCAGCAGGGAGCTGGATCAGAAGCAGAGCAGCCAGGATTCTGCTACAGGATGCTGGCATCCCAGGCAGTGGCTTAACCCGCTGCATCTCAACAGCACCCCTAGGCCTTAGTCCATCAGTTTTAGCTGTCTGCAGCCTGCTGACCCACAGCTTCAACAAACAACTCTCCACTGGCAGTAGAAACTGATGCCAAAGAGAGTGTAGAAAACCTAGGAGCCAGGGCATCTGGGAACACACTCACTGCCTTGTTCCACCCCTGCCTGGATGAGCAGCCTTGTCCCAGTGTCAATAGCAGTGGGAATGGCATACGCAGAAGTTCATGCTCAGGGTCACAGGTCACAGCAAAGGCCAACCCCATGTGCTCAAGGGAACTGGGGCCTGCAACATGGCCGCTGTGTTTACAGACCAGCTTGCCCCCAGGCAGCTGCGTAGCTGTGGGAGAACTACCTGAGTGCTCTGTTTCTGTCTCCTGCTTCCAACAAAGGCATGACCACAATGGCTTTCCCCCAAGGTAGTTTTTAAAACAGTCAATGAGGCCGGCGCCGCGGCTCACTAGGCTAATCTGCCTGCGGCACCAGCACACCGGGTTCTAGTCCCGGTCGGGGCGCCGGATCCTGTCCTGGTTGCCCCTCTTCCAGTCCAGCTCTCTGCTGTGACCCAGGAGTGCAGTGGAGGATGGCCCAAGTCCTTGGGCCCTGCACCTGCATGGGAGACCAGGAGAAGCACCTGGCTCCTGGCTTAGGATCTGCGCGATGGCAGCCATTGGAGGGTGAACCAACGGCAAAGGAAGACCTTTCTCTGTCTCTCTCTCTCTCACTGTCCACTCTGTCAAAAAAAAAAAATTAAAAATAAATAAATAAATAAAACAGTCAATGAACTACTTCGCTCAAACCCTTTCAAAAAGCTCCGGGCCCAAAGTGAACACTCAATCAATTCCAGCTCTGAGGGCAGCAGGGAGGGCCAAACCAATGGCACGCTTGGGCCACACGGCCACGCCAGGGGCTGCTGTAATCACCAAGTCACTGTACACCAGGCAGCTCAGACGGACTTCACAGACATCGCTCAGGGCAAACACCCCCAAGCAGAAAGAGGCTGTTCACCACATGGACTGGACCCATTCACCCCAAGCTCAAGAACAGGCAACATCAACAATGACAGGGCCGCAACAGCAGTGTCCACTGCGGGGAGGCAGCACTGGCTGCGGGGAGCGCTGCTTGTCTCCACCTGCGTGGGGGCCATGTGGGAGTCTCTGCCTGAAGAATTCCCATCATGCCTCATGTGTGAGACATGCGGACACTGACATACCAACATGCAGAGAGGAATGAACACACACACACACACACATACACACGGGCACTACACAAAGTCTGTTGAGTGTGGAATTTAAATTAAGTTTATGTTGGTGCAAATGACGTTGAATTCCATATAGGGAGTGGGTGTTGTGGCACAGCGGGTAAAGCCACCATCTACAATGCCAACAACCCATATGCGTTACGGTTCAAGTCCCGGCTGTTCCACTTCCAATCCAGCTCTCTGCTATGGCCTGGGAAAGTAGTTTAAGATGGCCCAAGTCCTTGGGACCCTACACCTGCGTGGGAGACCTGGAAGAAGCTCCTGGCTCCTGGCTTCGGATCGGCGCAGCTCTGGCCATTGAGGCCATCTGGGAGTAAACAAGTAGATGGAAGACCGACCTCTCTCTCTCTCTGCCTCTCTAACTCTGCCTTTCAAATAAATAAAGCTTTAAAAAGAAAAAAAAATCTATACGAATGAGGGATCTTCAAAATGCTCATGGGAAATGTGTGTTATGAAAAACCTATAGGTGGATTTCAACGTTTTCACACCAAAATAAATTTAGCTTTATTCCATTTTTCCACCAACCTTTTCTAGTATCCTTGTATGTGAAATGAAGTAGTAAAACACTATTCACACTCTCACAAAAAGGAGGGTGATATTGCTGATAGTGGGAAAATAGGTCTCCCTTGGTTGGTTTGCACTGCTGGGAAACACACACTTTGTATTCTCAGATTTGGGGCTTTGGGACATTGTTTATCACAGAGAAGAGGAAAGGCATGGCCCCAGGACACCCAGCCCATGGGTCTGCTGGGCCTAAAGCCTCATGTCTAGGACATGGGAGGGTTGCCCCCAGCTCCCTGGTCCAAGCGAACAGCTTCCACACTGTCAGCAGTCGAAAGACAAAACTGCTGGCACATGATACCCGTGCCACAATAACCAGGAGGAGGAACGTGGGGTCAGAACACCACTGGCTGTGAGCAGGGAACCGCCAACAGCAGGTGCTGGACACCTGCACACTGACCACACACTTCTTGTTTTAAATACACACAGCCTTCACTTTTTGTATAACACCAAGTTTCAAAACGCACCCACAGGGGCAAGTACCGTGGCGCAGCAGGTAAAGCCACTGTCTGCAGTGCCGCCATCCCATATGGACGATGGTTCAAGTCCCAGCTGCTCCACTTCCAATCCAGCTCTCTGCTATGGCCTGGGAAAGCAGTACAAGATGGCCCAAATCCTTGGGCTCCTGCACCCATGTGGGAAACCCAGAAGAAGCTTCTGACTCCTGGCTTTGAATTGGCACAACTCCGGCTGTTGAGGCCATCCGGGGAGAGAACCAGTGGATGGAAGACCCCTCTCCCCCTGACTCCCTGTAACTCTTTCAAATAAATAAATAAATCTTAAAAAAAAAAAAAAAAAAAAAAACACACACCTACAATAAATTTATTTTCAAGTACAAAATTCTCACAAAAATTGAACAAGTACCCATACAATTCAAGGCAATGTTGTCTTTCTTTACTTGTAATTTAGGAATAAAGGGAGGGAAAAAGGGAGGGGCACCCCTCTATATGTAAACTGGCCCAAGTCTCCAATCCAGCTGAAAACCAAGATGTTTTAGAAAGGGGGTCACAGCTGTAGGTGCTGTCAAGTACGAAATTCAACCCACACAGCTCACCAAAAAAATAGAGAGCATGCTGGACCCTGTGAACAGCAAGCAACGTGGGCTTCAGGCTCACACCCTGCTGTTCGGGGTCCCGACCTCAACACCTCTCAGAGTTGAAGGCACAGGGGGCTCCAGCATGCTCAGTCCCGGGGCCCTGGATGAACACAGCACACCTACAGAAAAGTAATCGGGGGCCTGCTGGTGTGAACACACGTGTCCATGAGCCACTGGGCTGACCATCCCAATCCTCTCCTGGAAAATTCTCTTTCCATCCCCCCAAATACTCCCACCACACAGAGGAAAAGCAGCTGATCCCAAGACAACTTCAGCACATGCCTGTGTACTGCAGGTACAAAGTCAGGGCCGCCTGGCAGCCCCGAGGTCCTGCTGCACACAGCAGAGTCAACAGGGAACCTGGGGCACTGCAGCAGAGGCACAGGCAGCCTTCCACAGGGAGGGAGGAAGGGGCAGGCACAGCTGGCTCCTGACCTCAGCCTGGGCAAGCCAATGGTCAGGCAGCCAGAGGGACTGAGAAACCGGCTGCTTTACAGTGGCACAGCAGCCCCAGACTTCATTTGCTCTTCTGTGCAGCGGCCCAGGTCTCTGACGCGCTCCCAAGCAGGAACAGCCAGGACGCCCCTGCTGCCTCTCCATCCCCTACTGGGCTGCCACTGCAAGACCACCAAGTCAGCTGTCCCTGCTGACCTGGACCCCTTACATATGCACAGCTGAGAACCCCAGGGAGCCTGTTCATCCTGCTTACTCGCACTGAGGACATGGTGACTCAGCCACGCCCACCGTGGTCCTCCCACCCCCCCAAGAGTGGCTGTGTGCTCTGTCACAGACCGTGACCTTCCCGCACAGAGGCACACCCTCAGGAACAGGCTCCTTCCAAGGGGGCCCTCGCTCCTCAGAGCAGCCCAGCAGGAAGGAACCACCCCTTCAGGATTCACAGGACGCCACCTATGCGCACCTCTTGTACACAGAACTCAGCTCCACGATTTGTTTCACGCACTACGTCTCCTTTGCTTACACTTTATTTTTACTCTGGCCAACACCTACCACCAAACAGCACTGTCAAGTCCAAGTGTCTGCCAAGAACAATGACTTCCAAGATTTTGACCTGCCGCAGAATACCCACCCCAAAGATACCACACACTCCCACCCCAAACAGTAGCTTCTGACAGCAGAGACCCTCAGGAAAACACCTGCCAAATGGCTCCAACCAGGCGCCAGTGTTGTGGCGCAGTGGGCTTAAGCTGCACTCGCAACACAGGCATCCCTATGTAAGCGCCACTGGTGAGTCCTGGCTGCTCCTTTTTTTTTTTTTTTTTTTTTTTTTTTTTTTTTTTTTGACAGGCAGAGTTAGACAGTGAGAGAGAGAGACAGAGAGAAAGGTCTTCCTTTGCCATTGGTTCACCCCCCAATGGCTGCTACGGCCGGCGCACCACGCTGATCCGAAGGCAGGAGCCAGGTGCTTCTCCTGGTCTCCCATGCGGATGCAGGGTCCAAGCACTTGGGCCATCCTCCACTGCCTTCCCAGGCCACAGCAGAGAGCTGGACTGGAAGAGGAGCAACCGGGACAGAATCCGGCGCCCCGACAGGGACTAGAACCCGGGGTGCCGGAGCCGCAGGCAGAGGATTAACCTATTGAGCTGTGGCACCGGCCATGGCTGCTCCATTTCCAATCAAGCTCCCTGCTAATGGCCTGACAAAGCAGCCCAGGACTCCAAGTGCTTAGGTCCCTGCACTCTTGTGGGAGACAGGCAGGCAGTTACTGGCTCCTGGCTTGACTGTTGTGGCCATTGGAGAGCGAACTAGCCAATGGAATATCTCTCACTCTTTCTCTGCCTTTCAAATATATGAATTTTTTTTAAATATGAGCCATCAATCCACAAGACAGATGATTAGCTGGTTTCCCTATGCCACCCCTACCATCTGGGCCCTCCTTTAATTCTCTGCTGGAGAGTGGCCTGTACATTGTCAGTTGCACCCCACTCCCCAAAGTAACAAACTATTTCCAGATTCTACCAAAGGACACCCATCAGAACCACAAGATTAAGCCCCCTGCCCCTCCTGCGCGACACCAGCTCCGCAAAGTTAGCCAAGGGACAGCAGGGGCGGTCAGCGAGACAGAGCGCAGAGCACTCCCGCTCAGCTCGGTGGAGAGTGCAGCACCTGCGACTCTACTTGAGGCTGGAATTCCCTTTCTCAAAATCTTAAAATCCTGTTGGCTTGTGATTCCCAACCCTGGCTGCTCCGCACCCTCACGTGGGAAGGCCTGGAAGTGACAGTGTTCCGGCCACGCCCTTGGAGACTGAGCGGTCTGGACAGTGCTTACTCCACGCCTCGCTGATTTCAAGGCAGAGCACTCCGCCAGGATCCTGCTCCAGGCAGTGCAGCAACCACACAGTGAGGAGGGGTGGGCCTCAAAATCCTTTTTTCCCCCACAAGTTCTCCCCTTGATTCTAATGCAAGTAGCTCCAGCCACACTGAAAAACACAGATCTGAAGGAAACCACGGCCCGCAGACTTATCATCGAGGGATCCTGTTCACTGCAGACCCTGACTCAGGAGGGCTGGAGGAGCAGATAGTGCAGTGCACGTCAAACACGTTCCGGGTGACGCTGAGGCTCCCCATGCAGGGCCGCTGGGAGCCGTGACTCTGGGAAAGGCTCAGTCCCTGCCAGCAGCCAGGGTGAATCCCCGAGTCCTGGGGCACCCGCCTCAAAAAGCTGGAAACGGGAATGTTCAGATGCCACGGGTGGCCCTCATGTCCTCTGCAGTTTCACTCTGGCAGTGTCCTCTCAAGGCGGCTCACTGCAGTCACTGCGAGTGCACATCAGCTCTCTCGGAACCGCACCCCAGAGCACTGCTGCAGGCCCTACCCGGGCTTCTCCCCGCCTCCACCAGCATCACCGCTCACGCCCTTTCCCACACAGGGCGTCTTCATGCGCTGCACTTCGGGCGCACCTCACAGTTCAGCTCCCCAGGGAGAATGCGCCTGGCCTCTCCTTACCCCACAGGGGTCAGCACTCCCCTTCCAGCCCTCCAGATGGCCTCTATTCTATCCTGCCTTCCACTGGTCCCCAGCATGGGTGTCAACCACTCAGCACTCATGGGATAGAATCAGAAAACATGTGTGTCCTCCCAGGGCGCTACAAAACTTAGTCAATGGGCAATGGGTTTTCTTTTCAAGATTATTTATTTATTTATAAGGCAGAGTTGGGGCAGGGGGACAGAGTGAGATCTTCCACTTACTGGGTCACTCTCCAAATGTCCACAACACCCAGGTCTAGTCCTGGGCTGAAGCCAGGAGCCAGGGACTCCATCTGGGTCTCCCATGCAGGGGAAGGGACTCAACTACTTGAGCCGTCATCTGCTGTCTCCCCGCACATCTTGGCAGGGAAAGGATCTGAAGCTGAGCAGCCAGAACTCAAAGCAGCACTCTGATGTGGAATGCCAGCGTGGTAAGCAGCGGCTTCACCTGCTGTGCCACGACACCAGCCCCAGGCGAGAATTGTCACCTTTGATAACAGCAACTGATGCCAACAGCACCAACTCAGGAACCAGGAGGGTCAGCCCCAGGATTACTCCACTCCCCCCCCGTTCCCTTGCTGCCTTACACCTTCAGCAGGCCTGCCCCACCCCTAAGCACCCAACTTGGCTTTCTGATCCCACCTGGAGGGAGCAGAGCATGTGGGGAGGAGAGGGCTCTGGGTCCCTGGGGCCTGCCTGTCACCCGGCTTCAGTAACCTCAGAACCAGTCTTCAGACACACTGGAAAGCCATCATCTCAACAGCAGATAATGCCCTCTTTCCTCTTCATCTTTTAAAAAAAAAAATTAATTTTTTTATTTGAATGGCACAGTTACAGAGAGGCAGAAGCAGAGGCAGAGGCAGAGAGGCCATCCATTTACTGGTTCACTCCCCCAGATGGCTGCAACAGCCGGAGCTGTGCTGATCCGAAGCCAGGAGCTTCTCCCCAGTCTCCCACGCAGGTGCAGGGACCCAAGGACTTGGGTTATCTTGTATTGTTTTCCCAGGCCATTGCAGAGAGCTGGATCCGAAGTGCAGCAGCCAGGAATCGAACTGGTACCCATATGGGACGCCGGCGCTGCAGGTGGTGGCCTTACCAACTACACCACAGCACCGGCCCCTTCACTTGTTTTTAAAAAAACAAGTTGATGTTTTATGACTTGATCAGTTTTTCATGCACATGTTATGTCTGATCAGCATCCATGCCTATTTTCTCCATGTAGTCATTTTTCAAGGTGAGGTTTCACTCACATTCAACAATATTCACCCTTTGAGAGCATGCAACACAGCAGTTTCTAGAAAATTCACAGAGCTGGGACAGCCCTCACCTAACTAACTAATCCCAGAACATTTGTATTGCCCTAAAAAGACATCCTACATCCGTTAACACTGGCTCCTCACTTACCCCTCGCTTACTGGCTGGCATCCAGTAGTCTACTTTCTGTCTCTGGTGCTGGGCACTTCACCCAAACAGGGTCCTAACATATCGAGCCTTCTACAACACGCTTCCTTCACCAAGCACGTCTGTAAGGTTCATCCCTGCCACATCCTGTGTCTACACTATGCTCCTTTTTCTGGCTGGATGATACTCCACTGCATGTCCACACTACTGCATCGACGTACCCGTCAATCAGGTCATGGACATTTCAGCTGTGGCTGCTTTTTAGCTCTTATCAACAATGCTGCTAAAAACGCCTGTGCGTTTTTGTAGATTTGTGTTTTTAATTCTCTGTGGTACACACCTAGGAGTCATTAGGTAATTATAAGTGTAAGCTCTGAGGAACAGCCAGAATGCCATACAACACGGATCCGTCACTTCACAAAATGCCAGCAGCGATGGCTGAGGGCCCCGACGTCTGGGTGTCCCCAACACTCCTTGTGCCTCTTTCTGACCGGGTCGCCCTGGCGACTTCTCGCTGCAGGGTCCCGTTCCCCGGAGATGACCGACGATCCCGAGCATCTCCTCCTGCACCTCTGGCCACTTGCCTCTGGAGAAATGTCTCCTCAGGGTCTTGTCTGCTATTCAACTTCGTTATCTGTCTCTGGCGGCTGAACTGTGAGAGTTCTGCATATATCCTGGACACTGGTGTGACAGCAAGAAGTGGCGTGCACATACTTCTCCGTCCCCGGGGGCCGTCTCTTCACTCTCTTGCCGGGAGCCTTTCGAGCACAGATGCTTGATTTTTGATCAAGCACCATCTACCTGATCCATCTTTTGTTACACACTTTTGTCTCATATCGAGAAACACCCCTTAACCCAAGGCCATGGAGATCTACACCTATCTTCTTCTAGAAGGAAATCAACTCCTATTTAACATCTGATCCACCTTAAGTGAACACCTGTGCACAGTACAAGACCAATATCCAGTTCCATTCTCTGACTTGAAGAAACCCACACGTCCCGGATCATGTATGAAGACAGCATTAGTCCCCACCTGGTGGTTTTAGAACCTGTGCTGACATGGCCGGCGCCGCGGCTCACTAGGCTAATCCTCCGCCTAGCGGCGCCGGCACACCGGGTTCTAGTCCCGGTTGGGGCGCCGGATTCTGTCCCGGTTGCCCCTCTTCCAGGCCAGCTCTCTGCTGTGGCCAGGGAGTGCAGTGGAGGATGCCCAGGTGCTTGGGCCCTGCACCCCATGGGAGACCAGGAGAAGCACCTGGCTCCTGGCTCCTGCCATCGGATCAGCGCGGTGCGCCGGCCGCGGCGGCCATTGGAGGGTGAACCAACGGCAAAGGAAGACCTTTCTCTCTGTCTCTCTCTCTCACTGTCCACTCTGCCTGTCAAAAAAAAAAAAAGAAGAAGAACCTGTGCTGACAAACACTGACCTTAAGTTAAGGGTTTTCTTCTTCTCTTAATACCCAAACCCTCCTCATACCCAGTCACCACCAAGAGAAAAAAATGATTTCTTGATCACTTAGTTTTTAAAATTACAGGAACTAAGAACTCCTACAAGTAAAAATAAACACTTTATTAAAAACGTAAAATGAGCATAGTCTCTCCGAAAGTTAAAGCACGCACAAACAAAACTGCCATCAAGGATGCACTACGACGTACGTGAACGTGAGGGGCAGTGCCCAGGACTGAAAACCCAGCTTGTCAGGTGCAAGAGGAAAGGTCTTCCAGAAGCACCCTGGGGACAGAGGCCGGTGTGAGACAACGGCCCCATCCTCTCTTCTCCTCCACCGATGGCACTCAGGCGATGGATGCGGCACCATATTTGGTGAGGTTAGCTTGGACCAAGTTATCTTCCAGGAATAAATGCAATCTGTAACACCGAATGAACTTCTCGGAAGGCCATGAAATCACCAAGTGGTTCATGAGCTGTGCTCACACTTCTCCTTCTCCATCCCTGTGCTGTGACGGTTCCCGGTGACTGCAGGAACTGCTCTCCAAGAGCAGGCCCCCCTCGGAGGGACAGCCACGAAGTCAGCTCCAATGACACAATCCTGACCTCTTCCAAGGAATATGTCTACATCATGAACTTGCCGTTCCCAGAACGCCTCCCTTCACACCATCATCTCCACACCACAAGTGTGAGACGGCCCGCAGACACATAAACATTCACATACACTTGATAAATGCCAGCAAAGTGTTCTCAGCTTAGAAGCTCAAGACTGAGGCTACTTAAACTCTTACCACAAGTGCAAAACAGGAAGGTCCCAGGGGACAGTGTGCTTCTGAGCTGCAGCCCACAGACCTTCAAACTGAAAGGCCACCCGGCAGAAAGCCTGGGGGTCAGGGCCAGTGTTGTGGCACAGCAGGTAAGTTCTTGCTTGTGATGCTGGCATCCCCTATCAGGGCGCTGGTTTGAGTCCTGGATACTCGGATTCCAATCCAGCTTCCTACTAGCACACCTAGGGAAGCAGCAGATGATGGCCCCAGGACCTGGTCCCATGCCACCCACATGGGAGACCTGGATGGAGTTCCTGGCTCCTGCATTCAGGCAAAGCCAGCCATGGCTATTGTGGGCAATTCAAGAATAAAGCAGATGGAAGACTGATCTCTCTCCCTTCTTCCCTCCCTCCCTCTGCTTTTCAAATAATAAACCTTGAAAAGAAAAAAAAAAAGCCCTGGGGTTGGTACTGCCTTAGAACCATGGAATCAACTTAACCCTTAGAAATCCTAACACCAACTCCACCCCACCAAGGAATTTGGGGATGTGGGAACTAGAAACCAGAAGACACAGTGCACCGATATCTACCTTGAGTGGAAACTGCAGTATACAATGCAACAGTGCACAGCACTGAAAACAAGACCAGAACACTGACACACAGAACTGCAGCGACGCACATGGACAGGTTACACTGAGAGGTCAAAGGACAGAGCACAGGCTGGAGGGCTCCAGCTGTGTACACAGTCCTAAGAAATGCAAACCCATCTATGGTGATGGGGCAGGAAGCAGGAAGCAGGGGTATCACTAGGGGCAGGCAGAGGCTGCTGTGGGCAACAGAGAACTTGCTTGTCTTGACTGTGGTGTTGGTATCACAGACGTGCACGTACGTCAGAACTTATCAAACTGTACACTTCTAAAAGGTGGACTTTATTATATGCAATTACACATCAATAAAGCTATTAAAATACATACACAAAACAACCACATCCACCGCCCTGCAACAGTGCACAGTGGCACGCAAAGATCTCGTCTCAGCAGGACTGACTCGTGGAGAGCAGGTCTGTCTTGATCCAGGGGCAGAGAAGTCAAGGCTAAAAGCCCAAGGACCCCTGCTGTAAAAATGTCACCACTGCCTAAGTGAAGGCTTCAGTCAATCTGAGTCCACAACCGTCACTCTGGGATCAGTGGCTTCTCTTGTCCCCCACTGCCATGACTCAGCCGCAGCATCACACACACAATGGTCCACAATGGTTACTCGAGGCACTGAAGGTGCAGCTCACAGGAGGGCGGAGGTCAGCCAGCTGCCCTCTGGGAACCTAACTCAGGGTGGTTACAACTTCCAAATCTTTCCCCCAAAAAGTCAGAACTAATTTTTCAAGTATAAAATCTCATAAGGTTTAAGTGTAAAACACAATGTAGGTTAAACAATAAAAAACAAGAGTGCACGAGAATTAGCCTCTGGGTTGCTAACTTGCAACAGCAAACTTGAGGCTATGAACACAGGTTCTGATCCAAGAGCAGTTCCTTTGCCACCAGGTCTGTGATGGTAAACAAAGTGTCATCCTCTCCAGGATCCCATATCCTCAACAGGAACTTTGTCAGTGATGGGTCTGCACCTGAGAACTGCAGTAAAGGAGACATGTCTTATGTGTAGGAAACCCTTAGAAAACATTATCAGGGCCAGCACTGTGGCGTTATCAGGGAAACCTGCCCTCTACAATTCTGGCATCCCATATGGTCACTGGTTCATTTCCCAGGCTGCTCCACTTCTGATCCAGCTCCCTGCTAAGGCACTGGGAAGAGCAACAGAAGATGGCCCAAGTGCTTGGGCCTCTGCTACCCAAGTGGGAGATGCAGAAGCTCTGGTTACAGCCTGGCCCAGCCCTGGCTGTTGCATCCATCTAGGGAGTAAACCAGTGGTTAGAAGAGTATGTGTTCTCTCTCTCCCTAACTATGACTTGCAAATACATAAATAAATCTTTAAAAAACGATTACCATTATCATTCTCCAAATGGGAGTATTTCGATAGATTTTCTTCCAAAAATAGGTAATTGCCAGAAAAAGAGATAAATAAAACACAAAAAACCTACTGGCAATGATCCCGTGTACCAAGTCTACTCCTGGAAAATGACTGTGGCTGCAGACACCACACTGCTAAAAGAACAACGAGGGACAGGCTGGAATCCGGAAGCACAGGGGCCCGAGGTGTGACAACGTTCCCAGGCCAAAGTGGGAACTCACCTACTACTCACCTGCATTAGGTGCAACACAAAGGCAACACAGGTACTCACGAGGCTTGCACAAACAGCTCCACCTGTATTTTTCACCTCCCTGTTCATACCTGTTCATCCAGCCAGGGAAGCAAGCGGGGAGAAGACCCGGCAGCCCAGGAGGGAGGTGAAGGCCACACATTCTAGCTGGGAGGACTCACTGAAGTCCAGCTCTGGTGCAATCCAGAGCCACGAGAGCCACGCGGACTGTGGAGAGGGGCTGAAAGGCCACGCTTGTTGTTACCAGGTAAGGCACAGACCAAAGATAAACAAGCTGGTGGAAGTGGGCAGAGAAGCACACAGCAGGCGCCCTCACAGGTGGGGCTGGCAGCCCAGCTCTGAGCCTGAACCTTCCAATGCTGCCCATGCACAGGCCTCTGCGATGTCTGCAAGAATCAAGTGCAGAGGTGAACGTAAGTGAACTTTAGCCATCAGCCAGCCAGGATCAGCCACACCAGGAAGTGTGGGCAGGAAGAACAGCAGCCACATGGAGTCCACAGGTGAAAATTAACCTCGTGACCTCTGGCAGACCAGCTCACTGGCCATTTCCCTAACACAGCGGGCTCAACAATGTTGATCTGTGATGCCTGCAACAGCGCCCCTGCAGCGGCTGCACAGTGTAACTAAAGCACCCTCTAGCCTCCATGAGGCCAGCCACGAGTCGCCTCTGCAACACCAGGAGCCCCCGTGACTGCCTTCCCCATCCCCTCCCTGGGCACCAGCACCCCTGCGGCCTCGTGCATTGCCTCATGTCCTTCCTGCACTCAGAGCTCCCCAGAGGCTTCAGGGATGTCTGCATCACAGACAAATCCTGAGCCCCGAAGAACCCTGTTTGCTGCTCTCCCCTGGACACACGAATGCACAAGTAGCTCCACTCAGAACCCATGACCTGAAGCAGAACTTGCCTGCTGGTGGACTTCAGGCCACGCCCAGTGCACAGACGTGTTCCCCCTGCTCGAAGCTTTATATCGACTGGGGCGTTCACTACCACTAGACCCCCGATTCCATATTCAAGTCCACCTCCCCAGCTCTGCAGTCAAACAAACCCAGAGCAAGGCTTGGCAGCACAGGGCTCGTTTCTGCAGAGCAGCAAGTGCCCGGAGGTGCGGAAGAGGCCCCCGGGACAGGCTGGACAGCTACTTCCTCACTGCTTCCCCTTAAGCTGCAGTGCTGTCCACTGCCCACACAGTCCTGACTCCCGTCCTGGGCGTGTCAGAACCCACGCCCTGCTGCAGACGCACCAACACAGCGGGATGCCGGCCTCTAGAAGCCCGCACAGCTTTACTGACCAGAAAGACAATGTGAAACCAATGTTTCCACGGGACTAACAACCACACTGCTGCCCGTCCCTGGAGTGACTTCTGTCTCACCCTGTGTGTTCTACCACAGGGGAGCGCCTGGGCTCTAGCCTGCCACGCTATAAAAAGAAAGGTGGTGGTGAGGAGCTGCTCTGATCCCAAGAGCGATTTTAGGGAGGGGAGAGGTCTCCATAAACCAAAATGTAAAGAACTCTGGCAAAGAGGCCACTCACTGAACCCACACAGACCCAGGCTAGCACAGTGACACCTTGCACCTGTTGTAATAACCACTCGAAAACCCATCTGTGGACCCCTACTCCGCGTCCCCACCATGCCACCTACAGACAAGGCATCAGCACGGGTAAACACCAGGGACAAGTGCAGGAGACCAGTGCACACTCAGCCAAAAATCCAGAGATTTGTCCCCATAGATGAGGGCATGAAGGGCAAATGTGGACATTACTAAAATCTAACACCTTAAAAACAAGAAAGGTGGCCGGTGCCACGGCTCAATAGGCTAATCCTCTGCCTAGCGGCGCCAGTACACCGGGTTCTAGTCCCGGTCAGGGTGCCGGATTCTGTCCTGGCTGCCCCTCTTCCAGGCCAGCTCTCTGCTGTGGCCAGGGAGTGCAGTGGAGGATGGCCCAAGTGCTTGGGCCCTTCACCCCATGGGAGACCAGGAGAAGCACCTGGCTCCTAGCTTCGGATCAGCGCAGTGCGCCGGCCGCATCGCGCCAGCTGTGGCGGCCATTGAAGGGTGAACCAACGGCAAAGGAAGACCTTTCTCTCTGTCTCTCTCTGTCCACTCTGCCTGTAAAAAAAAAAAAAAAAAAAAAAAAAAAAAAAAACCAAGAAAGGAAAACGTATTGGAAGAGCTCATTAGTTTGTATGTCAATTTGGCTTTCCCTATGAAGGCAGATCTGTTACAAGAAACTCTATGGGACTTCCCCCAACTTGTGCTCAAAGCAGTTTACCGTGCTGAAACAGACAGCAACTGAAGTGTTAAGCTTTGTAACACTCAGAGATCCTTCTAGAACATCTGTCTGAATTCAGACTCGGCCCAATTCTTTGAATGCTGCTGGTGCCCACAAGGAAGCCTCACAACTCAAAGCGTCTGGATTTTACTCCATCAGTCGTGGGGGACACGCGGGTCACACGCAGTCAGATTCGGAAGGGAAACAGCCATCTGCCATGCCCCTCTGTGAGACGAGGGCCACAGACCTGACCTCAGGCTGCTGCCCAGCCCTGCACCCGAGCGCTCCCACAGCTCCTCAAGCGCGGAACTCGTCCGGCTTCTTCCTTCCGCGCTCAGGGCCGCGGGACCCCTTCATCCCCTCCCCAGAAGCAGCCCTCAACCCAACCTTCTCAGTCACAGACACTCTGTTCACCGCCACCTCCTCCTCTCACAGACCACTGAAGTCCATGTCCCTGCTCCTCCTGCACGAAGTGACGACATCAGCTGGGACGGACACACACCCAAGTATGCAAGACCAGGCTAACCGCGTGGCAGCCACCTTTACAACTCCTCCCAATGATCTTGTG
Source organism: Oryctolagus cuniculus (assembly GCF_051225735.1). Taxonomy (NCBI): domain Eukaryota; kingdom Metazoa; phylum Chordata; class Mammalia; order Lagomorpha; family Leporidae; genus Oryctolagus; species Oryctolagus cuniculus. The sequence continues at coordinate 123,276,739 of NC_142876.1, forward strand.
CCGGGAGTCCCAGACGGAACTGAGGCTTAGAGACCGGCCCAAGTTATACACCAGTCTAACATGAGCACTGGGGAAGGGCTTTCATGTCCCAATAAAGAACCACATCCCAGCTACAGTTGGACATCCCCCGCCTCACCCAGCCTCCCACATGTGCCAAGGATCCTGCCATCGGCACTTGCCCACAGCCCTTCCACCTACACCTGCTGCCTTCTCCCACGACTCTGCCCGCTACACCCTCCGGGAACACTGGCACCTACACCTGCTGCCTGCTCCCACAACTCTGCCCTCTACACCCTCCGGGAACACTGGCACCTACACCTGCTGCCTTCTCCCACGACTCTGCCCTCTACACCATCCAGGAACACTGGCACCTACACCTGCTGCATGCTCCCACGACTCTGTCCTCTACACCCTCCAGGAACACTGGCACCTACACCTGCTGCCTTCTCCCACAACTCTGCCCTCTACACCCTCCGGGAACACTGGCACCTACACCTGCTGCCTTCTCCCACGACTCCGCCCTCTACACCCTCCGGGAACACTGGCACCTACACCTGCTGCCTTCTCCCACGACTCTGCCCTCTACACCATCCGGGAACACTGGCACCTACACCTGCTGCCTTCTCCCACGACTCTGCCCTCTACACCCTCCGGGAACACTGGCACCTACACCTGCTGCACTCTCCCACGACTCTGCCCTCTACACCCTCCGGGAACACTAGCACCTACACCTGCTGCATGCTCCCACGACTCTGCCCTCTACACCCTCCGGGAACACTGGCACCTACACCTGCTGCCTTCTCCCACGACTCTGCCCTCTACACCCTCCGGGAACACTGGCACCTACACCTGCTGCCTTCTCCCACGACTCTGCCCTCTACACCCTCCGGGAACACTGGCACCTACACCTGCTGCCTTCTCCCACAACTCTGCCCTCTACACCCTCCGGGAACACTGGCACCTACACCTGCTGCATGCTCCCACGACTCTGCCCTCTACACCCTCCGGGAACACTGGCACCTACACCTGCTGCCTTCTCCCACGACTCTGCCCTCTACACCCTCCGGGAACACTGGCACCTACACCTGCTGCATGCTCCCACGACTCCGCCCTCTACACCCTCCGGGAACACTGGCACCTACACCTGCTGCCTTCTCCCACGACTCTGCCCTCTACACCCTCCGGGAACACTAGCACCTACACCTGCTGCACTCTCCCACGACTCTGCCCTCTACACCCTCCGGGAACACTGGCACCTACACCTGCTGCACTCTCCCACGACTCTGCCCTCTACACCCTCCGGGAACACTGGCACCTACACCTGCTGCCTTCTCCCACGACTCTGCCCTCTACACCCTCCGGGAACACTGGCACCTACACCTGCTGCCTTCTCCCACGACTCTGCCCTCTACACCCTCCGGGAACACTGGCACCTACACCTGCTGCATGCTCCCACGACTCTGCCCTCTACACCCTCCGGGAACACTGGCACCTACACCTGCTGCATGCTCCCACGACTCTGCCCTCTACACCCTCCGGGAACACTGGCACCTACACCTGCTGCCTTCTCCCACGACTCTGCCCTCTACACCCTCCGGGAACACTGGCACCTACACCTGCTGCATGCTCCCACGACTCCGCCCTCTACACCCTCCGGGAACACTGGCACCTACACCTGCTGCCTTCTCCCACGACTCTGCCCTCTACACCCTCCGGGAACACTAGCACCTACACCTGCTGCACTCTCCCACGACTCTGCCCTCTACACCCTCCGGGAACACTGGCACCTACACCTGCTGCACTCTCCCACGACTCTGCCCTCTACACCCTCCGGGAACACTGGCACCTACACCTGCTGCACTCTCCCACAACTCTGCCCTCTACACCCTCCGGGAACACTGGCACCTACACCTGCTGCACTCTCCCACGACTCTGCCCTCTACACCCTCCGGGAACACTGGCACCTACACCTGCTGCCTTCTCCCACGACTCTGCCCTCTACACCCTCCGGGAACACTGGCACCTACACCTGCTGCATGCTCCCACGACTCCGCCCTCTACACCCTCTGGGAACACTGGCACCTACATCTGGAATTTCAGGTTGAGCTTCTGTGGCAAAGACTGCTGCTCTTCACTTAGTCCCTACTACGCCTTCCTTCCTTATTCAAGACCACTCTATCAAGGGAGATGGTAACAGGCCCAGATTGAACACACACACACACACACACACAGAGATACTTCCCAGCCCGACACACTGAGATGGCCAAGGAGAGGAGCTTCTGGCCACACAGTGGACAGGTGCAACCTTTCACCCCCCTCTCCCTCCTGCTTCCTGGAATGTGAACAGGAAAGTTCCTGGGATCTGCACTTCCAGACCAGGCTCTCAGAAACACAACTTCTGGGTTGAAGCAACCCACAGCAGCACCCCCAGCTCTCACCTCGCTCCTCAACCCCAGAGCAGAACAAAAGCACCTGGTGCAGGTGTCCAGTCTGCTTCATACCCTAGCAGATCCTCCAGGCATCTCCAAGACCAACACGTGCCTCATGGCTGTGGCCACACAAGCCACTGTGAAGTCCGTCTCTGTCCCTGTTCACAGCCCAGTCTACCTCTTCTCCTAACCCTGCATCTTGACTGACTGCACCTCCGTCTTCTGTTTGGTAGGGAAAGACTGCCACATTACCTTCGATTCCTTTCTACTCGCATCCACAGAAGTCAATGAACAAAATGAATGGAGCCCACACTTTCCACTCAAAGCCACAGGCCCAGGTCCCACCACCTACACATCTCCTCCCATAGTCTCCTGAACGCCAGTCTCCCGATTTTCAGAATCTCTTGTGCCCGTGTGCTTCCTTACACAGAAACCTGCACAGGGTCCCCCTGCCCAGAATGAAGGCCAGAGTGCCTTGCAACAGCAATCACCTGAGGGTCTCCACGCACACCGGCTTCACCTCCTCCTCTCCTGTGTGTTCTGAACAGATCTTACGCAGCTTTCCTTCAGCATCCATGAGGGATCAGGTCCAGGATGCCCTGCAGACACCAAAATCCACAGACACTCAAGCCCTTACATAAAATGGCATGGTTGGGACCAGTGTTTGGCACAGTGGGTTGAATTGCCACCTGTGAAACAAGCATCCCGATCAGAGAACAGGATCGAGTCCCAGCTGTTCCACTTCTGATCCAACTCCCTGCCAATATGCCTGGGAGGGCAGCAGAAAATGATTGGGCCATTGCCACCCAAGTGGGAGGCCCAGATGCAGTTCCTGGCTCCAGACTTCTGCCTGGCCATTGTAGCTATCTGGTGAGTGAACCAACAGATGGAAGACTGATCAACAATCTCCGTTTTTCAAATAAATAAATAAATCTTTAAAATTGGCATGGTATTGGGGATAGCGCTAGGACGTAGTGGGTTAAGCTTCTGCCTACAGTGCTGGCATCTCATATGGGTGCCAGTTCAAGTCCGGCTACACCACTTACACTCCAGCTCCCTGCTAATGCACCTAGGAAAGCAGTGGAGGATGGCCCAAGTCATTGGGCCCCTGCACCCACGTGGGAGACCTGAAAGAAGCTCCAGGGTCCTGGCTCCGGATTCTGAGCCCCAGCTGTTGCAGCCATTTGTGGAGTGAACCAGCAGACAGAAGACCTCTCTGCCTCTGCCTCTGCCTCTCTGTAACTCTACCTTTCATATAGAGAAATAAATCTTTTTTAAAAAATGGCATATTAAGATAGATCCTACACACTTCCTCCTATATGGTTTAATATTTGTAACACCTAACACAGAAGTACAATTCAAATAACTGTATTATTTAGGGAAAAACAGGGTAAAACCACAGAAGACAAACTCCTCCACCTGCATTCCGCAAGCAGTTAGGTACAGAAGCCATGGTCGTCCGGTCTGACTGTACTTCCTTTAGCACCGAGGCCCCCACACAGGACACAAGTCTGCCTGGCGTTTACATAAAATTCTAATGGACAAGCTGCCCCTCCTCTTCCTGGTACTCAACACGCCCACAGGGAACATGGCCATCTTATTCACACCTGTACCCTCCCAAGGAGCCAACGTCACACCTTCACACACAATTATCCAATTGACATTTCTGAATCAAATTCAAGGCTGCAAGAAAAAGAGTCATCTGTCCCTGGTCCCCTTGCTGCTGTAGACACTCCTTTGTCATAAACGAAACAGGCGCTGACTGCTTGCATTGTTGAGTCTCATATTCATTCTCTGAAAATGGAAAGCGTGGCCTCAATGACAGCATCAGGCAACAGGGCGAAAGCAACCCTGTCCACATGGCCAGTCTACACAGAGCAGTGACGCAGAGAAGGGAAATGAAACATCCAAATATACAAAACACGGGAACCCATCTCACAGGGGGAACTACAGGCAAAGTATCAAGGGCTGACATTGTCAGACACTGCACCAAGTGCCAAAGCCACAACCAGGAGAGTGGAGATCTCCTTCAGCCCCGCACACACCAGAACAAGGTAACAGGAAGGGGACCCCACACCAAGCGCGGGGACCTCTGTCCTGGAGTGAGCCTCCCCTGAACCCCTGCACCCCAGCACACCGCACAGGCCGTTCCCCAGCGGTGATGACAGACAAGCTGGTGGTTCTTTTTCTAAATTTTTTTTTTATTATTATTTGAGAGGGACAGACACAGCTCTCATCCGCTGGTTCAATCACCCAGTGCCCACAAGAACAAGCCATGGGCCAGGCCAAAGCCTGGAAGCAGGAACTCGGGATTCAACATGGGGCTCCCACTTGTGTGGTAGGGGTCCAAGCATCTGAGCCATCACCGGTTGCCACCCAAGGTGTGCAGAAGCTGGAGCTGGGACTACAGCCAGGCCTTGAACTCGGCACAGCATGGAAAGGTGGCGTACAAAACAGCATCCTCATCACTGCACCACATCCTCATCACTGCACCAGACACCCAGCCCAGGTCACTCTCAGCCTGCCTTGCTGACAATAGCTCTGTCTTCCAAGCTGCCACTCACACTCCCTCATCAAGCCTGCCTTCTGCCCCTCAAAGCCCCTGTTCCAAGGGTATGGGCCTGTGACCCCTCCCCAGCTCGAGAAGGTGGGACGGCACTCCCTTGGCCACTGTGCTGAGACCTGGGGCTCCAGAGGGACCGGATTTCCATGACCGAGAGCTAGCACAGCTGAGAAGAGCACGCACACCCAGAGCTGCAGACCACGATGTGGTCTGACACTGAACACACAGCATCAACTTCTCCAAAGGAAAAAAACTGCAGGGCTGGGTGGCAACAGCTTGCCAGGCCCACCACAGAAGCAAAGCCCATGCAAAGTGAAGACCTGGGGACAGGAAAGGTGGGGCTGCTCAAGCCAAAAGCCAGGTTTTGCTTCTCCCCTGGAAAACCCAGCAAACCCCTGCTAAGTGTCAGAACTCGCAGGATAGAGGATGGCCAGGGACAAAGCAATCTTCCTGCCTCTGTGTGGCAAGGGCAACCCGGTGGAAAAAAGCCAGAAAGAGCGGAAGACAGCTACCCTCCCCCACCTCAAGCACTCATCAATGCCGACCCAGCCTCTGTCTCTGTGCCAGGCACTGGCCCAGGCACCAGGGACAATGTGGTGAGCAAGACACAAAGGGCCCCAGCCTTGAAGCTTCAATTCCACAGCAGGAGAGAGTCAACAAGCAAGCAGTGCCCAACATGGCACCAGGAGCAGGGGCTGGTATGACGACGACGGGGAAGGACGGAGACAGACAAAGGGATGAGGAGGGAAAGGAAGGAAGGTGGCAACCCCTGGGGGGCAGCACCTGTGCTGAGACATGAAACTCTGCAGAATGACGCAGAGAACTCTGGGCAGGAAGACAGGCATGCACAAAGGAACAGCAACACGGTCAGTGTGACCGGAGCCGAGCAAGGCAGGAGCCACAGGTAGGTCTACCTGCAGAGGAAGGCAGGGGCCAGGCCTCGGGCAACAGGACTTCTCAGTCCCAGCTGCACAGGGAGTTCTGATCTAACAACTGTGAGGATCCCAGACCCTGGGTTCTACTTTATGTTGATTTTTTAATTCCTCCAGGCGTGATCTTACTGCAGGGCAGTCCAGCCCTACACACAGTGGAGTGGGTCACAGGCCACCAGGGCTGGACGCCAGGGCACTGGCTGGAAAAGGAGCCCCCACAGCCATGCCAGCCCAGTGCCTCTCCTGCCAGCTGCTGTGGCTCTCCCGTCATGCGGGTTATGATTCCATGGGGCCCACAGACGGGCTGATGTGGGCATTTCTGGAAAGCTGAGTCGATGCCAATGGTGCCAGCTCGACGGATCACCTTCAAGGACAAAGGCACAGACCCGTGTTGTGACCAGAATGCACTGAGTGCTTTCTGTGAAATAAAGAATGCTCCCAGAACTCCATGCCAGCAGAAAGGTTTGGTGCTGCATTGGGAAGGTGTTGCTCGTCTGTACATGAGTATGTCACCAGGTGGCAGCGTGAAATACAGTTCCTGGACACTGTCAAGGAAGCTTAAGAAACCTGGGTCTGGCTGAGAGATGACAAGAGCTCGGAGCATGGGGGAGAAGCACGCAGGTGGGGGCCGTGACGGAAGACAGTGCAAACATGCATTCAAGGGCCACGACGCGATGTGTGCAGAATGGAGCGGGTCAGACCCTGCAAGGTGTGAGACACAAGCAGTCTCCAGTCTCGAGGAGGAGACCTGGCACAGAGCAGGGGTGCGGCAGGGAGACGGTCCAGGTTCACGGCAGACACCTGTAAGGTGTCTACGTGGAGGTGTTGCTGAGAGAGTGGGATGCACAGGCTGAGTGCGTGGGACACAGGTGGGGCAGGAGAGGCAAGTGTGTTACTCATGAGCACACTCACCTTCCAGGACTGGAGGGAATCACCCAGGGAGTGCAGGAGGCCAAGGACAAGATGAGGGCCAGGACTAGACCCACACAAAACAGTGACAACGAGGACCTGGAAGGTGTGGACAGCCAATGTGCCTGAGCGCCAGCGGACAACAGCCAGCAAGCCTCACAAGCCTCACACGCACAGGGCTCACTGCGTGGAATACAGGTTTCAAAACCCACCGCCAGTGCCAACACCCTGAGGAACAGCTCTGTTTTATATGGGTAGGAGAACACGCAGGGCAAACGCTGGGCAATTACCGAGCAACGTGGTGAGAACACGCAAGTCCACGGTCGGAAAAGGAGAAGGGAGTCTCCACCTGTGCCGGGCACCTCGCTGGTTCACGGCAACACCAGACACCCCTCTCTTGCACAGGATACCTTCCTGATACGCAACCAGGCCTTCTCATAACTGGGTGGGGATGACCAAGGGGCACTCAAGTACAAGTGTCAGGACCAAACATCTTGGTGGGCCTAGGGAACTCACGTGGCTGACCTCACACCAGGGGAGCTGACACAGCCTCTGTAGAGCACACCCAAGCAGCTGGAATGCCCTCCAGCTGAGTCCCCCAACATGGCTCCCATTCTGGCTTCCATCAGGCACTGCACACAGCTCGCGGGGGGGGGGGGGGGTGCTGCAAATTTGTGCAGCACAGCTGTCTTCAAGTCAACTCCAGGCAGCGCTAATTAACAAGGCCTGCCCGCCTCTCCAACCAGTCCTTCCACAAACAGATGGCTGTACTTTCAATCCTTGCTGCTCCTTCCTGTCACTTAACCCTGGAGGCAAGTGGGTTGTCAGGAGCCACCCTGGGACACAACCTATAGAACTATAGAACGGACTGAAAGAGCAGGATGTGTGCTCCAGGCCCTAGCTACTGAAAAGGAAGACCAAGAGCCAGTAGCATGGGGGCACCAGGAGTGTGGGCCCCACAGCAAATCAGGGGGCACACAGACCACTCCGGAAGCTGCATTTTGACAAGATTCCCATGCAGCTCCCCCGTGCAGTGCAGTCTGGGGAGCAATGTCCTCAGCCAAGTAAGCAGCATCACGATCTCCAGGGAAATGGAAGAAGCACTCAGACCCAAGTCTTACCCCACCAGCCCCCAGTCCCAGGGCTGTAATTTACGGGAGTCTTCCAGGGGGTTCCAGGCCAGCCAGGCTCAGGGACAAAAGCCGCAATGGAGCCCAGGTCTGAGACCAACATGAGAGGTGGGCAACGGAGGGGCAGAGACAAGCACTGGAAGGGAGCGGAACAAGCATGTGGCAATGCAGGGGAGCAACAGGGACCTCACAGAGCCACCAGCAGTCAGCCGACAGCTGATATGATCTGGGCAGTGCCAACGACACACGCTCCAGATGTCAGCTGAGTCCCAGGAGCACAGCCACATGCGGCCTAAGAGTGACCACACCAGGAAGAGGAGGCAGAGGCAGGAGGGAAAGACAGCACGGGTTCTAGAGCCAGGCTGCCAGGTCGACGCGTGTGCTGACCAGCACTGCTTTGGACGCCTGTTTCCCCAAGAGTTAAACAAGGACACGGCCAGCAGCAGCCTCGTGCTGTCGGCATGCGGGTAACACTCTGGACAACGGCATCGTGAAACGTGTGTTAGCGGGCACAGTCATCGTCACTCTGTGTGACAGAGACCAGGACCAGGACCTGTGAGGTGTGCCAGGAGACCGCTTCTGCAGAGCAGCGGCGGGGCCCGTCCTGCGAGGACAGGTTCTGCCTGGGTCTCCAGGCTGGCCCAGATTTAGGCAGACATGAAAGCACACCCACAGCAGGTTGTTGTCAAGCATCTCCATCTACTCGTGGCTTTCTCAAAAGGAAACAAATCTCCAAACCACACAGGGATGCTCTGAGGGTCCAGACGCCTAACCCACTGGCCAGGCAGGGGGCAGCACACAGCTTTTTTTTTTTTTTTTTTTAACAGGCAGAGTGGACAGTGAGAGAGAGAGAAAGAGAGAAAGGTCTTCCTTTGCCGGTGGTTCACCCTTCAATGGCCACCGCGCCGCAGCCGGCGCACCGCGCTGATCCAATGGCAGGAGCCAGGTGCTTCTCCTGGTCTCCCATGCGGTGCAGGGCCCAAGCACTTGGGCCATCCTCCACTGCACTCTCGGGCCACAGCAGAGAGCCGGCCTGGAAGAGGGGCAACCGGGACAGAATCCGGCACCCCGACTGGGATTAGAACCCGGTGCGCCTGCGCCGCTAGGCGGAGGATTAGCCTAGTGAGCCGCGGCGCCGGCCAAGCATACAGCTCTTTCTCAGGGAGTTACCCCCAAGGCTCTCCTACAGGTCTGGGAAGGTGAGAAAGGCACTGGCCAGGCAGACGCCAGAGGCTGGCCCCCGTCATTCTTCTCTTCTCCACCCTGGGAACTGCTGGGTGTCACCCATGGGCCTCCTCACTGGCCTCCTGCGATGCCCTACGATGACGCAGCACCCAGGGGCTAACACACACCGCAGGAAGGGCGCTGGGGGTGGGAGGAGAACAGGAAGACTCCCAGTGACAGGCAGGGCAGGAGGAGAGGAGGCAGCAGACAGAAAAGGCTCCACCAACAAGTTCTCAAAAATCAAAGTGAGTTCAGGAGCTTCTCCCAGTCTCCCACTGAGCGGCAGCCTCCGCACTCCTCCCAGAGGGAAGAACATTCCTTCGCCCCCTCCCTGCAACAAACCCTTAATAAGCTCAACTTCCTTCTACTTAGAAAAAAAGAAAGTCAGGGCTGCTCCCGGGCAGACGGCAGGTCTGCTTACATCAACCTCAGGCCTGCCCCCCCGCATCCCCAGCTCCTAGCACAAAGGACACAGCTATCGAAGCACCGAGGGTCTACAGACTTCCTTTTTAGGCTAAAACGCAAAACAAGTATCAGCTCCAGGAAAACAGCCACATTTTCCCTTCTCTCTCAAACTTGAGCTCTTTTTTTTTTTTTTTTTAAACAAAGCTAGATCTCAGAGAAAGATGTGTTGTCAGATTCTGCTTTGTTAGGGAGGGGAAGCCAAGAATATGGCTTCATCTACCACGCACATACAAAGAACATGACAAGAACACATGTTCCTATCAAGAACACTGCAGGAGGGGCTCAGGGCTAATCAACTGTGAGCTTTATTGAAGCTCAGGATTGGGGCCCTTGACATGAGCAAACTGTTACGTAAAGGGGATGGAAAAGCCTCCAACAAGGGGAAAGACCACAGAAATGGGACGAACTGAGGACATCGCAGCCCAGAAAAGACCCCAGGAAACAGGAGTAAGGCGTGCCCATAGCAGACTCTGAGGCGCACAGCTAGGATCAGTGAGTGGTGAGCAAGTACACAGTGATGCACACGTCACGTGGCAGCACCTGGCAGGCTGAGGAGCGGTACAGCAGCCCCGCAAACAGCAAGCGCTCTGATGACGCCCCAGGCTTCCCCTGGTACAAAGCGGACACCAGGAGCTCTCAGCTCAAAACTGGAGGAAGCGGGAAACGGTCCTTGAATGTGGAGAAACAGCCCTTTCCAGGAATAACGAAGCACACAGCTTTACCAAATAAGGCAAATGAAAGCTGAAAGCCAGGGAGGAACAGGCCCGGCTGCATCTCCCCAGAACCAGCCAGCTGGACGCAGAGACACGAGGCTCCATCTCCTGCAGCCTGCACTGCGAGGGGAAGAGAAAACCTAAGACACTACAACGGAAGGATGCCTCACCACGGACAGGCCCGGAGGCCCTGCCGCGGCCAATGGCAGCCTGCAGGAAGTCCTGAGTAGCGGCGCTGTCCCTTGTGAAACACCAGCAGTGAACTGCCCCGTCACTGCCACCAGCCGGACCCCACTCTGCTGCTCCTGACTGTGCGTCTGTGTGGTTCAACAGCACAGCACTCAGACACAGCGCAGGCAGCACCACACGGGAGTTACACAGCACATTCCCACTTCTCACAGTGGAAATATTTGTGAGACTCTGTCCATTTAAACATTTACGTAACCGTGGTTTTTTCTTTTTCCTCACTAAGAAGCTTCGAATCCAATTTGCTGGCTTAAATCTACCCTCCAGGAGAAAGGATTGGATATTTAAAATCCCCCCCCCCCCTTACGCCTAGTGTTCTTTCAACACTGACGAGAAGTGAAGCAAATACTGGAAAGAATGGCAACCTGAAGGCTTGGGGGGGGGGCAGTAAGGGTGGCCTCTCTCGGGGGTCCGGAATGGGAATCTCCAGGGTCTTACACAGGTTCCTGGAGGCAGCAGCAGCACGGACAGCCCTCCGGAGGACGTGCCTTCCCCTCAGCACACACAGAGCTGGGAGGAGGAGGACGCATTCCATAAATTTTTCCACAAAGCCTTGCACTGCTTTCACTTTCCTTGAGTCATTTCGGCTTCTGAAAGGGAACCGTCTCAGGGCAGAATCTAGCAGATGGCAAGGCGCTTCCACCGCCTAAAAGGATCATGCACCGAGGGTGAGGAGGCTCAGACACAGTGCTGGTCCTTCCGTGGCACGCTCCTTCCAGAACACCAGCCCGACTCCCACTTCCTCTCCACGCAACACAGGCAGCCACTCAGGAGCTCGGCTGAGTTTTCCCTAAAGGATGAGGATGGAGCACAGCTGAGCAGCAGAGACAGGCACCCATGGCTGCCCGCCTCCATCCTGTGCCCACAGTGAGCGGATGCAGTGTGCACACAGGGGGGGTGGCGGAGCAGGCGCCCATCCACCCCTGCACGGCACGCTGGGAATCGGGTCAATTGGCTCATCTTTTCCTACAGAACACAGCCCAGTGTCGGCATTGCACTAGGCAGTGGTTCCCTCGGCGTGCTCCAGCATTTGTGGATCTGAAAGCCTGTTCATTTGCTGGGGAGCAAGGGAAGCCACTTGATGGAAAAAAGAGGAGTCCCAAATCCAAGTTCAGAGTTGGATTTCTCACGCCAGTTGTGCAATGTGACACCACACGCTTGATGGGACAACACACTTCCTGGCAACACACCGGCAACTCAGGCCAGCCCAGACGCACTGCACAACTTAAGTCCCGTGCATAGCACAGCTTAAGAAGCAACCCCAGCACTGAGAATGCACCCAACATTTTCAGAGGCAAAACAACTCTTTTGGACGTACTAACTTCTCATCTGTTTCCATTTCCCTTTTTTCCAATAACTCCTTATAAAAAAAAAACTCAGAAAATCTTCAAGAAATGGACCAATATTCTACCACAATTAAAAAAAAAAAAAACCCTCCTCTAAATTATTTTCGGTTTAACAGTCTGTGTGGGCAAGATGATGCTGTGAGTCCCTCCCATACCAGAAAAGGCTTACAGAGACCTGGCCAGGACGCTCTGGGACATCATTGCTGGCCTGGACCATTCAGCTATAACCAGGGCAGACAACAGCACAGTTCTCCCTACAGTCATTTTGCATCACAAATGGTTTCTGAGCGTTTGGTTATTTTTAGCCCTTCATCCAGTGGAGTCTGCACAAAGCAAAAATAGATGTTTGCTTCATATAAAACTTGTAATGGGGTGGGCGTTGCTTGTTGTCCCAGACTCCTCTGATACAGAACTGGGCTGATTCCCAGCACAGACTACACTTCCACCCCAGATCTCCCTGAAGGAGGTTTACAGAGAATATGGCAAGTGACTAAAACTAATATAACCCACACACCGCACACTGGCCTGGCACCAACAAACAAGTCTTTCCCAGAGCTGCGCGCAGCCCCAGGGCATCGTGGTGGGTGTGCTTCACCCACACAGGCAGCGTCCTGAACAAGAAGCTCGGGGCCTCTCTGGCACACTGGGGGCTGCCCTGGACTTCCATCCTCATCCTGCTCCTGACGGCTCAGGGGCCGAGCTGCAGTGCAGGTGTGGGTCCCTTCCCAGCAGTTCCTGGGGGCAGTACTTGGCAACTGCATCACAACCTGAAGCAGGTGGTATCTGAATATCTTTAATGCTCGAGTTGGTATGTAGCGGAGTAGGGACTGGCTTACATCTGAATGTCAGATGTTAAGTCCTCTGAGCTGTGCGGTCCAGATGCAGAGTTAATCTGCGTCAACACCTGAAGCAATGTATGGCATTTACAGAAAAAAAAAAAAAAGTGCTTGCCTGTCCAAGGTTAAGCCCTCATTCCGCTGCCTGCTGTCTGCTTCGTTGCTGTAATCGTCCCAGGGCACAGCTCCTGCCTCACAGTGCTCCCCTCAAACCCTCTCCCCAGGGGCAGGCTCCATGCAGTGACTGGCAGGTCATGGAGGAACACTGGGCATGCTCAGTTGGGACCCTATGGCTTGCCCATAGTGAGAGGTTGTCTGGATCAGCTCAGCTCCAGGAACTGTCCCTACAGTGGTCTCCTGGGGGCCTAGGACCAAACCCTGGGGCAGCAGGATGAGCCAGTGAGTGCAGAACGACACGAGCTGCCCTCGCCACGCCACCTGTCCACACCACCCCTCCTGAATTCCCCATCCTCACTGCCAGAGACATCAGTGATAACAACCATGCAACAGCAGGCTCGACAGTTCTTACAAACAACACGTGGGAGGGTGGGCAGGCACCTCTGAAGGGGTGACATGGGTACCAGGAACAGCTCAGTGAGACACTGGACAAAACCCGTCGGAACCATCGCTGGACGGTTCCTTACATAATCTGACATGCAGCCGTCCTCCTCAACCCAAAGCGCCTGATAATGGTAACATGCTCCATCAGGAACATGAGAAACATACTATATGGTAAAAACAAGCAAGCAAATCTCTTCAAAGGCTTGACTGAACAGTCAAAGTCAATTCTACCTAGTATACCTAACAGTGCAATCCGGATAAAATACGCCAGCAATCAGCAGAACTGGGGACACACATTAAAGAAAGCGATGAAGCAAACAACTCTACGTGGAGTCTGGGTCCACCCTTCTTTGTGTGGGCCCAGGGTGACCACACGGCGCAAGGTGAGGACACTCAACACACCGGCTAACGTGAACTTTGCTACAGAACAGAGCCTGGACAGTTAGACTGTCTACTCAAAGGGAAACCAGCACAGACGGACATACTCGACTGGCAGCTGACCACTACTTCTGCTCTCTGACCACCTTAGGAAGCGACCAGCAATGTCACACCACCTATCCTGAAGGAAGAAAATATATTTCCACAAAGTTAGGCCTTGTGGGTCAAGTTACGGGACCTACATGATGCTTCCTCTAACTTGCTGCTCCACGGTTTTTAGCTGCAGAAGGTATCCATGAGGCTACTTCAAAACGTTAGTGGAAAACGGAATTTCATGGTAAGCTTAGGGGCAGGCGTTGTGGTTTAGCAGGTTAAGCTGCCACTTGGGATGCCCACATTCCATACAGGGTTCAATTTCCACCTCTGCTTTGGATCAAGTTTCCTGCTAATGCACCTGGGAGGCAAGAGGCCACAGCTCAAGTAGTTGGGTCCTTGCCACACGTGTGGGGACTCCTGAACTGAGCGCTGGGCTCCTGACATTGGGCTGGCCCAGCCTTGCAGTTGTGAGCATTTGGGGCACGAATCAGCAGAGAGAAAAATGTCTGACTCTCCTTCTTTCTGGTCACTCTGCCTTTCAAATAACTAAACTTACTTTATTTGGGGGGGGGGGGGAGTTAGTTTATTTCAGTGCAAGAAACATTAAGATGCACATATAGGGTACCTGTTCAAGTCCCGGTTACTCCACTTCCAATCCAGCTCCCTGCTAATGCACCTGGGAAAGCAGCGGAGGGTGGCCCAAGTACTTGGGCCTCTGCACCCATGTGGGAGACCTGAAGGAAGCTCGTGGCTTCAGCCTGTCCCAGTTCTCTCTCTGCCTCTGCCTCTCCTTCTTTCTGTCTTTCAAAGAAGTACATCTTTATAAATAAATAAATAAATAAATAAATAAATAAAATGCTTATCTCTGAGGTCCATTTCCCATTAACTTTGTGAGGTTCCCTCATGTATTATACAGATACACAAATTAAGCCGTCACATATAACAAACATTTAGAAACATGAACTGACATTAAAATGTACAATCATCGTCACACAGTAATATTCACGGAGCTCAACAAACGCGCGATTGTGCGGCTGGAGTTCAAGGCTTACACCGTTTAGCGCACTGAGGAGGTGCTTTGCATCATCTCATTTCGCCACCAGAACAACTCCTCTTTTAGAAGCAGCTGATGCTGGGTGAGGTCAGGTGTCTTCCCAAGATCACACAGCTCATGAGCTCGGGCTGGGTACCACACCAGTCAGTCTCATCCCAAGTCCATCACATAAAGCCAGCCCCAAACAGCCCTGGGTATCAGAACATCCTGGTCATGACAGTCACTGAGTGACTCACTCGACTAATTAGGTGGAAACAAATGAAACATTCTGATGGCTGGAACCAACACTACCACGTGGCCAACCAAGTATCTGCTCTCGTCACAAAGGTAGACTCCGCGGAATGACAACATACGGAGCAAAAGGGGCCTGGAGCCCTTGAGTACCACTCCTCCCGTGACACTGAGTTCACTGGCACCCATTTCGGCAGTGCTTAAGACCACACAGGGCTGTGCTGACACGGACGACCTAAAAGGTATTATTAAATACCCACAGAGAGGACAAACGGAGGCTTGGCCATCTACAAGCCCTGTGTTCCCTGCAAACTCTACCCATTCCATTACAGCAGTCACAACAGCCTCCTAACTCCAGTCTCAAGCACAAACGTTGGGGGGAACAGTACTGAATATGGCCATGGCACTGAAGCAGCCCACGCAGGCACACAAAGCCCTGGGCTGGCCATGCTTCGGCTATACCATGATGTTCACAAACCGTGCAGGCAAAGCAACCTGGAAGAACCAGCAGGTTAGCCCCTGTGAGGCCAGGCACGGAACTTCTCACTTCGACGTGGAGACCAACACACAACAGGAAGAGAGACACCAAGGAGGTCAAAGGGAACGACACCCCCCCACCCCGAGACCTTCATGAGTACTGTCACTCAAAGGACAAGCCAGAAAATGGCAGAAACCAGAAAATGGTAATAAATGGAAGAAAAAATCTATTTTTACAGAATCTTATGTAATTAATAACCTTGCATCAATTTTTAAAGTGTCGCGCCCACACAGAAGCTCTTTTTATTCAGTTCCAACCTTCAAAGAGCTGAACAGTGTCAAGCGTCCCAACTGTCTGCACGCGGCGCTTCTTCCGCTGCTTCCTATGAACAAACTGTGATCCAGAAGGCTAACGCTGCAAGGTGAACACGGGACGTGTGCTTCTGTGCTGGGGCTCGCTGAGGCGCTTCAGGCCTGGAGGCTAATGCCCCGCAAGACTCCCAGCGCAGCGTCTGCTCCTCGGGCATCGTGCAGGGTTGAGGGCAAGGGGAAGAGAAACCAGCCAGCTGTTTCAGGCCACACATGGACACCCCTGGCACCCCTGACACTTCCTGAATCATCACCCTTGTAATCACAGGCTCATCTGCAAGAAGATGACAAATGGCAAATTAAGAAACCCTGTGTGTTTTTTCCTCCCTCAGATGACATTATAATTTTATTCATGTGGTAAAAAAGGGTTAGGGTTAGAAAAGAGAGAACTCTGAATCATGAAGTCATTGTTCTGGACAAATTTCAGCAGCAAAGGTATTTCTATAGCCATGGAATATCTTGTTACTACAAGCTCTTATATATATAGTATACTAAAGCTGAAAAAAAATACAAATCGGTACATCCAAACTAACGAAAATCAAAATGAGGAGGCCTTCCCTGACACAGCAAGGCCCTGACCTCCCAGGTGCTGATATCCACCTCCACACAGCATCAGCGTCCCCAAATTAAGGAAGCTGGTTGGAAAGGCAGGCCCTGGGCCCTCCCTCTAGACACGTGCCATCTCCCTTCTCAGCAAAATCCCGCCAAAGTTCAGGAGCACAGCTGTACACCCCCCAAGTAAGTCAGAAGAACTCAGGGCCAGCCAGCACTGCCACTCCAGGGCAGCTGTGCATACAGCTGCATGGCTCACCATTTCAATATCAAAGTCAGTAGGGGTCTGTGTAACACCAGGTGTGTTTCCTAATAAAACAACCTTCCTATAATTATAATGGCCTGGCACCACGAGACGGTAACTCACTGCAGCAGAAATTCCTAGGCTTAACACCTTCATCAGACTGTAAACTCCAGGAGGGCAAGGACTGTATGAATTATGTTTTCAAATAGTAGATACCCACAGCCTAGCCCATGGCTGAGCATACAGTAGGTACCTACTTAGGGTTTGACCAAAAAAAAAAAAAATCTAACCTAAGTCAAAGCATTAGTCAGGCGTTTCGGCTAGCAGTTAAGATGCCCAAGTCCCACACCAGAGTCCTGGGCTTGATTTCCAGCCTGGGTCCTTTCCCCAGCTTCCTGCCAATGCAGATCCCGGGAGGCAACAGTGACAGCTCAAGTAGCTGGTTTCCTGCCACACACATGGGAAACCTGGATGTGTTCCCAGCTTCCAGCATCTATCCCAGGCCAGCGCCAGCTACCACAGGCCTCTGGGGAATGAACCAGCAGACGAGAACACTCTATCCATCCATCCCTTTCTCTCTGCCTCCCAAATAAATAAAAATAATAGTAATAATTTAAAAATTTTAGCCAAACCTCTGCCAATGCTTAAATGACTAGGTAGAACAAAAAGTGAATCTAATTCTTTTTTAGATTATTTATTTATTTATTTATTTGAGAAGCAGAGTTACAGTGAGAGGGAGAAACAGAGAGGAAGGTCTTCCTTCCATTGGTTCACTCCCCAAATGGCCGCAACAGTTGGAGCTGTGCCAATCCGAAGCCAGGAGCCAGAAACTTCTGGGTCTCCCACGCAGGTGCAGGGGCCCAAGGAGTTGGGCCATCTTCCACTGCTTTTCCAGGCCACATCAGAGACTTGGATTGGAAGAGGAGCAGCTGGGACGAGAACTGGCTCCCATATGGGATGCGGGCACCACAGCTGGAGGATTAACCTACTGAGCCATGGCACTGGCCCCCAAATCTAAGTTTTATTCCAGCTCTGACATGTTAGATATGCAAAAGCATCGAAAGTGATTTTCCCATTGAAACATTAACTTCATTCTGCAGCCAACTTCGAATGAGAACATTAGCTAGACTGTGCATGCACTGCATAACAGAATCAACTGTCACTCCCTGCTCCACCACCAGTGCCTCTGACGCTACAGGCTGCTTGCCACATTTTCTTTTTCTGTCTCAAGAATTAGCCTGGGAGGCTGGCACTGTGGCCAGTGGGTTAAGCCATTGCTTGTGATACCTATATCCCATACTGGAACACTGGTTTCAGTCCTGGCTTCTCTTTCTTCTTTTTAAAATTTATTTATTTGTATTTCAAAGTCAGAGTTACATAGAGAGAGTAGAGGCAGAGAGAGAGAGAGAGAGAGGGGTCTTCCATCTTCTGGCTCACTCCCCAGATGGCTGCAACATCTGGAGCTGTGCCAATCTGAAGCCAGGAGCTTCTTCCAGGTCTCCCATGTGGGTACAGGGGCCCAAGGACTTGGGCCATCTTCTACTGCTTTCCCAGGCCATAGCAGAGAGCTGGATCGAAACAGGAGCAGCCGGAACTCGAACCACCAGGACTTGAACCACCAGGACTAGAACCGGCACCCAAATGGGATGCCGGCGCTTCAGGCCAGGGCGTTAACCCACTGCACCTCAGCGTTGGCCCCTTCTCTGTTTCTGATCCAGCTCCCTGTTAATGACTTGGGAAGGCAGCAGGTAACGGTCCAAGTACTTGGACTTCTGCCACCTATGTGGGAGACTAGGACGGAGTTCCAGGCTATTGGCTTTGGCCTGGACCAGCCTCAGGTGGTGCGGCCATTTGGAGAGTGAACTCGCAGACGGAAGATCTATCTCCACCTTCCTCTCGTGCTCTTTTCAAATAAATAAATCTTCTTTAAAATAATAAAAAAAAAAGGAATTAGTCTTCTTTATCACTGAGTGCTGCCATTTTTTACTTGCAGTCCCTGTCCTCTCGCCATACGGAAATCCCTGTAATCGCTGCTCAAAGTATGGCTCTGAATCTGTAAACCCAGGCCCTACCCAGGTCCACAGACTGTGGGAGAAGCTGCAGGAGCCGGCATTTTTCACTAGTGACCAAGGTAATCCTTAGGCACTCCAAGTCTGGATTTACGTCCTTCAACTACCTAACAGGGCCACACCTGGGGTACCGTCAACTCTGCCAACCCAACTGCCCAATGGCATCATCTACTCTGCCAGACCCACTGTGCAAGGGTCCCATCAATTCCACCAGAGCAACCCACTGCCCAACGGTGCCATGGACACCACCAGACCCACTGCCCAACGGTGCCATGGACACCACCATACCCAACTGCCCAACAGGGCCATTTCCCACCCCCAGAGCTCCTGCTAGGAGCTGGGTGTACTCACGGACAAGAAATTCATTTTATGCCACCTTCCAATGCTTGCTAACTACTGCTTGTTACAACGCTGATCATCCATTCACGACAATGGAAGGAAACCACAGTACCATTTTGTCTCTCAGGATTACAAGCCTTTTTTCTGGCCAACAATATATTTTTAAATAGATAAGTCAATTTTGTTTTAGTCAGTATCACGCCTCCACTGTTTATCACACACATCATCATCATCAACAGCACCCTCCTCCAATACAGGGTCACTGTCAGCTCTTAATAATATTAAATATTCTACAATAACAAAACACCAACATCAACAGACTTGCGTTTCAGCTGACTCATTTCAACCAGCTCGCTATCCAGGCCAAGAGCGAGAGAGGCCGGGGAGACCACCTTCACCCGGCTCCCTCAGAGTTCTGATGTCTTCGTGTCATTTCCGGTTTCTAACAACATTTTATTTTCCAAGCGTGTTACCGTAAAACTAGGATCGAACCTGCTTGTTCTGGTTCCCTGGGGCCAAAGCCCTGTCCCACATGCGGGAGGCCAGGGACAGGTGACCGATAACCCCGCTGAGGCATCCCCCGGACCCTGACCCTCACCCAGCACTGGTCGGAGCAGGTGAGCCAACCGCAGCAGGAAACCTCACGGCCATCAACCACGGCTCAGTAATTACTCAGGCTCCTGAGTAATTACCTAAATCCTAAGCAGAGAATCTGGATTTTCAGGAGGTAAAATCGGTACCTACACCAAGAAACACACGTGCTTCCTCCTCTCGAAGCCGCCCTTGGCCGGCGCTTGCAGCCACCCTGGATCTCGCGCATGGGACAGTCTTGGCTACCTGGCAGGCCCCACAGACCAGAGACCAGGTCTTCATTATCACTGCTGGGCTGCACTGCTCAGGCCTGGGACGAGGCAGAGCCAGCGTTCAGGCCCCCCACATCGGCCCTGGAACACGGTCCTCAACGCGTGGCATGCCGGGACTCTGTTAGTGCACATGCGCAGACCTGGAATCGCCCTGTCAGACGCTCTCGGGCAACGCGTGGCATGGCGGGACTCCGCTCAGTGCGCGTGCGCACACCTGGAATCGCCCTGTCGGACGCGCTGGGGCAACGCGTGGCATGGCGGGACTCTGCTCAGTGTGCGTGCGCAGACCTGGAATCGCCCTGTCAGACACTCTCGGGCAACGCGTGGCATGGCGGGACTCTGCTCAGTGCGCGTGCGCAGACCTGAATCACCCTGTCAGACGCTCTCAGGCAACGCGTGGCATGGCGGACTCAGCTCAGTGCGCGTGCGCAGACCTGGAATCGCCCTGTCGGACGCTCTCGGACAATGCATGGCATGGCGGGACTCTGCTCAGTGCGCGTGCGCAGACCTGAATCACCCTGTCAGACGCTCTCAGGCAACGCGTGGCATGGCGGACTCAGCTCAGTGCGCGTGCGCAGGTCCTCCAACATTAACAACGATTCCACCGGAGTAACTTCATCCCCAGTCCAAGCAGGGAACACGAGGCTCGTCCACGTGACTCCAATGCCAGAGTCCCCAGGGATAACACCGCAGGTAGGAGGATGCCAGGAATATCCGGAGCAAACGAGAAGAAAAGCCCATTGTTTGCAGATATTCTGGTTTCTTGAACAAGCTTTAACAAGGAAGGTAGAGGGAGACTCCATCGTGTGATTCAGGCATGTCAACCCAGCAACCTCCTGCAGGCGCAGCTTCCAGCCTCGCCTTGGTGATGACTCAAAACCCATTTCCAGGGGCCGGCTGGTGGGGCAGTGGGTTAGGCTGCTGCCTGGGACCCCAGCATGGCACACAGACATGGGTTAGAGTCCCACCTACTCCTTTGGGAAAGCAGCAGAAGAGGGCCGGAGTGCTTGGGCCCCGCACCCACGGGGGAGATGCAGATGGAGTTAATGTCTCCTGGCTTAGGCTTTGCCCTGCCCTGCCCGTTGCAGCCATTTGGGGAGTGAACCACAGGATGGAAGACCTCTAACTTGTCTCTCGGATAAATAAACCTAAAACACACAGACACACACACACTTCCAGCATTCACTGTGCAAATGAGGCTCTGCCCTTGCTCCTTTCCTCACAACGGGAAATGTGACTGCAGGGGGTCACAGAGCAGCCTGGCCTCGGTTAAGAGTGGGGACCCCTGCACTGCCAGCCTCAGGAGAGCCTGGGTGCACATCTCTACTCTCCCTCTCGATCCTCAGAAGCCACGTCTCACAACCAAACAAGAGCCAGAGAAACCAGCTTCGGTGGTGACATCTCAGAGGCATTCGCCTTGGAGTAAGAGTACCACGTGCACACAGTCATGTCTGCCACCACAGCCAAAGCCCGTCAGACCCCAGGGCAGAGAGCAGTCCGTGACTCATTCACTGCACAAATATTTACCGAGCCCCTTCTAAGCACCAGGCACTGGCCAATGCCGAGACAGAGCCCTGCACTCATGGTGTGGGTAGCCTCCTGCTGGAGACAGCCAAGATGAAGTCCATATACCACGATGGTGCCAGAGGGGCAAGGGCTCAGCGTCTGGTGACAGAGGGGGCTGGAGAGGTCACAAGGCACGGGTGAAGCGAGCAATGTCTGTCAGTGGCCACCCAGATCAGGCCCTCAGCACACAGGGTAAGGCACAGTCAGAGAGCAAGGGGTCTCACGCTAAGCGAGGAAGGGAGGACACTGAAGACACTACACACCGGGACGACCACGCTGGACCTTATCCCCGCAGGAAGGGCTAAGCACAGGTAACCAGACCGGCTCATGGCTTAAAACGGCCACTCCGGATGTTCCGTGGAGAGCGCACTGCAGGGCGCAAGGCTGGGAAGGGACAGAGCAGTTAGAAGACAACGACGGCGGCTGGGTCAAGAGACAATGGAGGTCAGGAAAATGGGTCCAGTGAGGGACGAGGAGAAGCGGGCACACGGGTGATGTGTTTAGAGCAGAAGTCAAGAGGTGTGCTGATGGCCGGCATTCACGGACAAGAGAAACAAGAACAAGGAGACCCAGGCTGAGCTGGGACACGAGCGTCCTTGTGTAGGGCTGGTGGGATTACCAAACTGTACCACCGCTATGGGCGAAAATTATGGAGGTTCCTCAAAGATTAAAAATAAAATGCCCATATGTTCCAGCAGTCAGACTTCTGGGAACAGACATGCAGACAACGAGAGCGAGGTCTCAGAGAGGCAGCTGCACACTGGTGATCGCAGCGGCACTGTTCTCAACGGCCCAAGTCAGAAGCAGAGCGAACGCCCACTGATGCATGAACGCATGAACAAAATACACTACACAGGGAACTACACGAAGTTCACAGAAAATGCACACTACGAAAATAAAAGCCAACGTGTGGATATCAAGCTTTGGTGCCCCAAAGTAAACACAGCTTTCAATTCCATTTTCCTATGAGGTTTTGGAAAAGGACCCTCACATACATGCAGCGGGCTGTTCTTTAGCCTTAAAGCGGAAGGGAAACTTGCCACATGCCACAGCACAGATGCACTGTGAGGACTTTACCTGGTAAGAAATAACCCAGTCACACACAAGTGTCACATGATGACACTAGATGAGTACAAGTAGTCCAAGTCAGAGAACAGCAGAGTAGCAGCTACCACGGGCTGGGGAACGGGGCAGGGAGATGGCCTGTTACTGGGCACAGGGGCACAGGGTCACATCTGCAAGACAGAAAGGCTGTGGAGCCGTTTCACAGCAGCACAGACATTCGTAACACGTGCAGCTGGACACCAAACAGTGCCTGTGATGGTCAATCTTGTTTCTGAGCATAGTCTGAAAACAAGCAACACGTGTTAACTATCTATTGTTAACAAACGAAAATGCAAAGCATACTAAACAACCTTGAAAAAAATTTCAATTCTTCTTCCATCTGTTACCAGATTAAGTTTTGTGGGCCAGTGCTGTGGTGCGCAGGGTTAAAGCCCTGGCCTGCAGCACTGGAATCCCATATGGGTGACGGTTCGAGCCCCAGCTGCCCCACTTCCACTCCAGCTCCATACTAATGCATCTGGGAAGCAACAGAGGATGGACCAAGTCCTTGGGCTCCCGCACCCACGTGGAAGATCAAGAAGAAGCTCCTGGCTTCAGATGGGCCCAGCTCTGGCCGTTACAGCCATATGGGGAGTGAACCAGCTGATGGAAGATCTGTCTATGTCTCTCTTTCAAATAAATAAATCTTTTTTAAAAAATTTGTTTTATAATGTATGCACTACAGTAGGACTATCATTTGTATAGAAAATATGAGGGTGGGCATTTGCCCTGGGAGCTAAGACTCTAGCTCAGATGCCCACAACAGAGTACCTGTGTTTGGGTCCCAACTCCAGCTCCTGATTCACGCTTCCTGCTAACGCAGATCCGGGACACAGTGATGATAGCTCCAGGTGCCCACCATTCTCAGCCCTTGGTTTAGTCTCAGCCTAGTCACTGTGGGCACTAGGGGAGTGAGCAGGTGTCCAGCTTGTGTGTGTGCTTTCTCCACCCACCCCACAATAATCTTCTGAATTAACAATGTTTTATAAGTAATTATTTTCATCTACTTGAAAGGCAGAACGAGAGAGAGAGGGAGAGAGGGAGGGAGGGGGGAGGGAGAGAGGGAGAGGGAGGGAGGATACCTTTGCACTGGTTCACGCCCCAAATGTCTGCAACAGTCAGGGCTGGGCCAGCCAAAGCCAGGAGCCAGGAGCTCCATCCTCATCTCCCATGTGGCTGGCAGGGGCCTAAGCACTTGAGCCATCATCTTCTGCTTCCAAGGACACATTAACTGGAAGCTGGATCAGAAATATCAGAAGCTGAGCCGTGGGGACCTGAACCAGCACTCTGATATGGGACGTGGCATCCCAAGCCGTAGTTTAACCCACTGTGCTAAAAACACTCTTAAGACTTAACCAAGTGGGAAATGGTAATTGTCAATCATTGAGGGAAGACTGGGTGAGGCAGGTTTTCGAGGGGAAGTCAAATGACCAGTTCTGATTGTCAGCTGCGATGTGATGAGATATGCCCCACTGAGATGTGGAAGAGGAAGTCACACTGGTACACAGGAATCTAGGGCTGGAGGGAGACGTCGAAGCTGGGGACAGAAACTCACAAGTCGTCAGCATCTGGGCAGATGGCCCTGGAGCAGGACAGCAAGGAGAGAAGACTCAGCCCGACACTCTGAGGACTCTGGGCCTTGAGGCAGGCCCAGACAGCGAAAGCATGGTGCACTCAAGGCCACAAGGTCGCACACAGTTGGGAATGAGGCAGCCACACTGGGTCATAAGGTCCAGCGGGAACAGAGAAGAGTGGAGGGAAGGGCCGCGGACTCCCACAGACCATAGGGAGAGCCTCCCCAGCTATCAGGGAGCAGCTCACCCCTTAGGTGGACAGGAATCCGAAAGCCAATGCTGGGGGGTTCTGCTCTCATCTACCAAGCAACCCCTCCAGAAGCCCTGTTGGAAGCAGTGAGGCGCTCAGTCTCAGTACAGTGTCCTAACCTAACCCCCAAGTTGCATCATGTGTCCCCAGATCCTCAGTCCACCCTGTACCCACGCCCTCTGCCATGGACCCTGGCAACCTACCACAGGAGGAGGGGCCTGTCGTGCCCTTGACTGTGGGTGTCCAGGGACATGTGGGCTCAGCAAATACCATGCAGTGGCTTCACGGGCTTGTACACCAAGGCTCGCTTGCTGGAGCCACAGCCATCATCACAAGTGCTGGACAGTGAAAACCACATGAGCACAGCCAGGCCAAGCCAACATCTCACCCCAACAGGCCAAGCCAACACCTCACCCCAACAGCAACCATGCCACCTCACTCCAACACCCTGCCATGCCACCACCTCATGCCACCAGCCGGGCAACCACCTCACCCCAACAGCCGAGCAAAGACAACATGCCAACACTCAGCCATGCTGCCACCTCATGCCAACAGGCAGGCCAAGCCAACACCTCACCCCAATAGCCAGGCCACCACCACACCCCAAAACCCAGCCACACCAACACCTCACCCCAACAGTTGCCATGCTACCACCTCACCCCAATAGCCAGGCCAAGCCAACACTTCACCCCAGCAGCCCAGGCAAGCCAAGCCAAGCCAAGCCAACACCTCACATCCCAACACCCAGCCATGCCAACACCTCACCCCAACATCAGCCATGCCACAATCTCACCCCAACAGCCAGCCATGCCACAATCTCACCCCAACAGCCAGGACATGCCACCTCACCCCAACAGCCAGCCATGCCACCACCTCACCCCAACACCCAGCCAGACCAACACCTCACCCCAACAGTCAGCCATGCCACCACCTCACCCCAACACCCAGCCAGGCCAAGCCAACACCTCACCCCAACAGTTAGCCAGGCCAACACCTCACCCCAACAGCCAGGCTGCCACCTCACCCCAACACCCAGCCAGACCAACACCTCACCCCAACAGTCAGCCATGCCACCACCTCACCCCAACAGCCAGGCAAAGACAACATGCCAACACTCAGCCATGCTGCCACCTCATGCCAACAGGCAGGCCAGGCCAACACCTCACCCCAACAGCCCAGGCAAGCCAAGCCAACACCTCACATCCCAATACCCAGCCAAGCCAACACCTCACATCCCAACACCCAGCCATGCCAACACCTCACCCCAACATCCAGCCATGCCACAATCTCACCCCAACAGCCAGGCTGCCACCTCACCCCAACACCCAGCCAGGTGAAGCCAACATCTTACCCCAACAGCTAAGCCAAGCCAATGCTTCACCCCAACAGCAACCATGCCGCCACCTCACACCAACAGCCAGCCATGCTGCCACCTAACCCCAACAGACACAACACTGATGGGCTTCATCAACTCCCCCCATCCACTGAGAACTTAGCCCCCATAATGGTCAAATGCAGACAAATGTAACTGATAAGAGCTCCAGAAAGATTGAGATAATTCCGGATCTGCCTGATCTGTCCCCAGCCACTGCAGAATTAGCCATAATTATAGGGTTTATTGTAAAATAAGCAAACAAAATAATTCTGAAGGCAATCAGGATTCAGACTCGAGAAACAAAGTCCTTTTGTTAGAATGCACATTCATCTTCGATGCGTGGTGGCAGGGCTCCCTATACTGTGTATCACGCCAAAAGCAGCACCCAGAGACCAGTCCTCTGCACTCACATGGGCAGAGTGTGCACCAGCGCATGAGCCCAGGGCTGGCAACTTTAGGAGAAGGGTAAAAGTCCTCAATGAACCGGAACTGATATTCCAGTGGTCTCCATTCTAACCTGGTAACACTACGCGGCCCACGAGCTTGGAACACTGCAAAAAAGCCTAGCCCAGAGCCTCCTCTTTGCCATTGAGTTTGAATCTTGTCACTGCCCTTGGCAACTGGATTTGTACCACATACTGCAACAGGAAGCCTCGAAGCGCAAGCATGGAAAAACACTGGGCTCCTGCCCACAGGCCAGCTGGGCTGCAGAGAGCAGAGGTGGGCACATGGACGGAGCAAGTGTGAGCCCCTGCTCTCGGGCTTCATACTCAGAGGAACCAGAGTATCAGGAGAGACCGGTCCTGGTTGGCCAGTGGCCTAAAACATTAAACTCTCCCAGAAAGTGCTGTCCCTGAACCTACCTACGGCTGTCTTCAGAGCTCTGACAGTCATTCGGAAAGCTTAATTAAATACGCAGGGATGCTCTCACTAGCTGGTTTTCAAGCCCCACAGCTGTTCTAGAGCTCCAAGAGAACCAAGGTCAAGGTTAAGGTTCAGACCTGCTTTCAGAACTATACAAGGCCCATGACCGTCTCAAAGATCTGTTCCCAGATACCAAAACATCCATGAATGCTTCCAAGGACAGCTGCACAACAGCCACACAAGCTGTGCTGGCAGATGCTTCCCAGTCTGGGGGTTATGGGGTCCACAATCCCCAATGATACACACACAGAAAAGTACAGGGCCCTAGAGAGACAAAAACACACTCAGCACGAGCACTCCCATCTGCTAGTTCACTCCCTAAATGCCAGGCTGAAGCCTGGAGCTGGGACCTCAGTCCAGGTCTCCCATCCACAGAGAAGACAGGAACCCAACTACTTGAGCCATGACGGTCTGCACTGATGGGAAGCTGGAGCCAGAGCTGGAGGCAAGAATCGGAGCCAGGCACTGCAGGATGCAGACCTCTCAGCCACCGACACAGAGCGGAGCACCTATTTCAAGGCCACGAGGATGCACACTGCAGACCCTGCAGCTGCTGGCTGCACCAAACACACCCTTCCCCACGTAGAACCTCTCGTACACCAAGCTCTGCCCTCTGACACTCGGTATTCACTGTTCCATGCAAACAGTGGGCACAAAAACCTAGCGTATGACCAGTTTATAAATGTGCACAACTGCCACCATAATGTTATACAGTCGTAGTATTAGAAATTACAAATGTCATCAAAATTAAATTTCACAAATTACACAGAAGACTGACAGACTGCATTACTTCCACCCGATCAATGGAATTAACTTCCTTAGAAGCAAAGTTAATGATGCCACTTTCTGGCTTCACAGTGTTCGTGGGATCCCTGGATCCTGCAGCACGCAGTCCGTATGCAGCCTGAGATCCTGACCGCGGAGCCCTCCACATGCTTCCAGCCCCACCTACAGGCACCAGTGCCTGTACCCAGGGACGCCCACAGCATACTCCACACTCGAGCTACTGCCCGTCCCAACTCTGAGAACTCGCAGCCCCCTTCCCCTGCTGGGGGCGGGGGGCTCCTGCACTTCGCTGGTCCCTATCCACATGGCAAGACCTGCCTCACCTCAAAGCCAGCCCCTTCCCTCAGCTCTGGCCGGGCTCTGTTCTCTCCCACACAGCTCTCCGTGTCACCAGCCACACTGGGCACTGTCACGCATCCCTCACAACCACCTCCCCTCGGGGAGGCACCCAGGGCAGCCAGCAGGTGTCCAGCAAAGCCCTGGCATGGGAGTGAGCGAGGGTGGGGAGGAAGAGGAAGGAAAGTCACAGGGAAGCTGACACCAGTGTGTGCAGGCCCAGCGACGGAGCTCCAGGCTCCTGTGCAGGCGCTGAGCACGGTGAGGCGTCCTCTCCTCGGGTCTCCTGTAGCTCCCCGCAGCCTCCTGTGCACCAGAAGGTCTCATCACAAAGCACCACGTGACTGCCAGGGCTGCGCGGCCCAAGTGTGTGAGAGGAGCAGACCTGGGTGCCCCCACACGGGCCACAGGGACTCTGGCTGAGGTTTCAGGAGACCAGGTCTCTGCCAATTCTAATGGGCACCTTTCTGGACTCAACACATCGGATTCATCCTGGGTGTCAGCGCAGTTAAATATTCCATCAGCAAACTTCTCACTCTCCTGAGAACCAGCTCGTGCCACCTCCTCTGTGAAGCCCTCCGTGATGGAGCCCAGCCCCCAAGGCCATGGCAGGTACCGGATTTGTGCCTGGCTTGCAGCTAGTGCCCGGCCCCTGCCACAGTGTGCTGGATCCCTCGTGGATGAGACACCCCCCGCCCCGCCCCAGCTTCTGTTCCAAGAAAACAGGAGTCCGTCTTGTTCATCATCACCTTGTCACCACCCACCTGCAGCATTACAGCAGCAAGCTGGCCGCCCTGCTCATCGCTGGTGCTGCAAGAAGGGGAAACTGAGGCAGAGCTGAAGAGAAGAGTGGAGGATGCCCCACCCCAGAGGAACTGAACGGGAGCCTCACTCCTGCTGAGGGCTCAGGTCACGCCCTGAAAGCCGGCACACAGACTCGCTGAATCCCCACTCTGGCGCTAGGGACACCTCCAACTCACAGTCGGGGAGCCCAGGCAGGGAGAGAGGAAGTGACGCTGCCAGGTCACACAGGCCAAGGTGGCAGAGCCAGTCTGCAAGCCAGACAGCTCCACGGGCAGTGCCTTCCCTCTCACAGCACACAGATACCCAGGCAGGTGCACCCACGCTGGGGAAGACGAAGAGGCGGAAAGAAGCAAAGAGAAGGCAAACTGGTCTCACTGCTCCTGGTGCCAGATGCCTGGTGGTGGCCGCAGTGCAGGACACGCTGGGGACCGTCCAAAGCCATGCCCACAGTTGAGACAGGGGGAGGGTGGGTGGAAGGTGTCCGTAGTATGGGCCGGAGGTGAGGACCTGGGGGACGTCTGTGCTTGTGCCATGTGTCCAGGTACTGTGAGGGTGGCCGAGCAAGCAAGCGTGCACCCACGTGCCCGGGGCCACTCGGTGCCGGCTCCTTCTCTGCATGCCCCGTTCTAACCCCGCTCTGACCGCTGCTCTGACTTGGCCGCACTCCTGCCTCAGCTGACCCACTGGCTCCTTACCTTTAAGCTCCTTATGGACTCAGAGCTGGGCTCCAGGAGCCGACGCACAGCAACTCACTTGTGAGGGAGACTGGGAGGAAGGTCAGTACATCCTGGGAAAACAGCTCCCGGGCAACGCGGCGTCGCCCATATCTGCAGCCAGGGTTCACTCAAGCACTGCCTGGGGAAAAGCCGGCTGCACGAGCCAGGGCCGGCGTCGCCAATACCCGTCCAACACAAGGCAGGAATGCGGTCGTCCTGTCTCTGAGGACGGGTCAGCTCTGGCCTGAACCCGGGCTCCCATGCCCTTCCAAGTCACCAGCTTCCCTACTGCCCTGTGAACTCACCATTTCCTGTCCCCTCACTGCCACACTTGCCCAAGTGCCTGGGAAAGGGGTCCTGTCCCCGGGAAGACCATCACAGAGCAGAGCCGATCTCAGCACCACCCCAGACTCACTATGAGCCCAGCTGAACATCCCGCACAAACCCTGGGTCCGAGTGACCGATGGGAAGTTCACAGAACCACCTCCGGTCCTGAGCTGTCCGCTTCGCACTGGCCGCTACGTTCTCAGGGAACACGACGACCACTCCCCAAACTGCTCCAACACTCAACTCTCAGGGCTGCACTCAATGGGATGCCCTCGAAGCGGCCACCGAAGCCCAGTTTCCGTCTCGGCACCACTTCCACGCCACTTCAGTCTGCGGAATGCAGATGGGTGCACAGGAGAACCGGAGACCTCGCAGACCTGGCCCCTGCACAATCATCCGCACAGCCAGGCTGGCTCGCGGGGAGCCGGTGAACCCTGCAAGAAGGAGGACGACTGGGCATGTCTGGCAGCAGGAGCGGAGCGAGCCACGTCTGTGAGTGCTTCTGCCTCGGAGGGCTCCGCTAACACGACCTGGCGACTCCGCACGGCTGCATCGGCGCGAGACCACTCGGGCACAAAGAGCCGAGGAGACGCTGAGACGCTGCTGCAGCACTGAGTCTCCCACGGCGGGCAAGACCACCCCACGAGGCACGGGGTCTGAAGTCAGCGAGAAAGTGAGCCCCCGAGCCACAGCTCCCCTCCACAGCCGAGTGGGCCCCTGCAGGGCCACGGGAGGCCAGGGAGCCTGGTCGGGGTGCTGAGATGCCCCCATGGGAAGCGTCCCCCGCGACCCCATCACAGAGAAGTCTGGAGCCCGGCAGTGCCCAGCACACACTTGCCACTATCAACTGCACACACGGTCAGGGCTCCAGGTGCCCGGGCTCAAACACCGCTTCCGCGGCTTCCACAAACTCACAGGCGCCTGCGTCTGTCCCATGTGAGAGGGCAGGAACTGGATGCAGCTCTGCTGTGGGCTGAGCTGTGTCCACCCAGTGTGGAAGCCCAGGACGCCAGAACACAACCAGGCCTGCGCCAGCTGCCACACCAGCACTGCCAACCACGCAGCTCATAAGCAACACAAACTCGTTTCTCCTGGTTCTACAGACTCAGCTCCAAGACCAAGGTGCCAGCAGACTGCGGGATGCGGTCTGGTTCGGTGATGGGTTCCCTGCAGGTGTAATTAGTTAAGATGAGGTCACCCTGGAGAAGGGCAGGCCCTACTCCAAAATGACTGAAGTTCCTATAAAAGGGGTAAACTGAGGACAACGGCTTGGCACAGCAGTGAAGTCGCAGCTTCACATAAAGCAGTCCCTGGGTCTGGGTCCCAGCTCCACTTCCACTTCCAGCATCCTGCTAATGGACACCCTAGGGGGCGATGATGGCACCTGTGTCCCTGTCTCCCACGTCGGACAATCGGGTGGAGTTTTGAGTTCCTGGTTTCACCTGGCCTAGTCCTGCCTGTTGCAGCAATTTGGGGAGCAAAGCAGCAAAGGCCAGAAATGCCACAGGCCACAGCAGCCACTGCCAGCCCAACAAGAGACAAGGCACTGCCTCAAAGCCCTCAAAGGGGACCCACTCTTCGGCACCTTAATTTAGGGGAGATGACAAACACCTGTTGTTTGGGCTGTGGCACCAACCCTATTAAAACCTGTAAACACCGTCAGTTTGGTGTACTCAACGACCACAAACTCGCCACTTCCCACACCCAAGTACACTGGCCTGTGGATGCACAGGTCCCCAAAATACCCCTAACACACAAGGGCAGGGAAAGCAGGAACGGTGTCCCCAGGGACAGCACACCTTGAGGTGAAGGGCACAAGTGCTCAGCAGGAAACCAAACCTCATCACCTCAACCCTAAGGGACCAAAGAACCCAATTCCCCCACCAGTTCCCACTGTCCACAGAGGGACGCTGGTCCACGTGGTGCGGACGGGCCAGGGCATCCAGTCGCTGTCCTGCTCAGCCACACCCACGGCACGGCTCTCACCTCAGGTCCCTCACACACCCCTCAGGCACACAGCTGGATCCGCACAGCCTTAGCCTTAACAGAAAATGTCCCGCCACCCACTCCGCCCCGCTGTCGCCTCACCCCAGTCCCACTCTGGGCACACTCCACAGAGCCTCACTCTTGGCGGCGACCCTGTAGGAAAGCCACCTGCTGGCCCTGGACAGCGTCCCCCCAGGGCACAGGCACTTCTGGAGGGCAGAGTCCACCTGTCAGACGGTGGGTGTGGTGTAGACATGGGTGCCACCTGCAGAAGTGAGCTTTTTGCTCCTAAACCCAAAGTCCTGCAGTTAATTCGGGGGAGAACCACCAGCTGTTGGAAAATCTCAACACAGGCGCTGGTAAATCTACAACCCGAGATATGGCAATGCGCGCTTAAATGATCTCCACTATAAACAACGTGCTCGTGTAACACAAACACGTCAGGCAGCCCTGCCTAAGTAACCCCAGTTTAAACAATTAGTTCAACTGCTTCTCCCATGCAGTATATTTTGCACACACAATCAGCAGACATAAAAATGAAAATCAGTGATTAATGCCAGCCAGGCAACCAGGAGCACCAAGCTCAGCGCCAGGGACATCACAGCACCCAGCTCCAGCGTCATCCTCACAGAGGCCGAGCACACACACCCTCAAGTGCACTACGCAAAATGCAAAGCTGCCTGTGTCAACTCAACACTGCAGCCTAGCCACTCTCCTTACAAAAACAGCAGTTAAGGGAGCCTTAGAATACCAAGGTATCTGATGAAGGCGACTGAAACCCCAATCACACATGTTCAGAAAATGAACACGCATTAACGACAAAGCTGAACAAATGCCAATGACCTGGGAGGTGTTCGATTCGCCTTGTCTAAATCATTTCTCTAAGAACAACAGTCACCCTGAGATTCAGGGGCTCTGAATTCTGAATGTGACCTTTACAGCCAAGCAAATACTGTCTGTTTATATTTTAAAATAGTTATTGGCCCTGCTTCTCTAACCCACATTAAATTTCTTCAAAAATCCTTTAAGTCAT
Organism: Oryctolagus cuniculus; assembly: GCF_051225735.1. Lineage (NCBI taxonomy): Eukaryota > Metazoa > Chordata > Mammalia > Lagomorpha > Leporidae > Oryctolagus > Oryctolagus cuniculus. The sequence continues at coordinate 123,309,546 of NC_142876.1, forward strand.
TCCTTACTAAACCATAAACGTTTTAAGGCAAAACCGTGATGGAGGAAAAAGAGCACAGCAAAGAAATTTCCAGACAAATTTAAAACATCCCAAAACCTATTATGAACCCAAAAATCAGAGATAAAATGAATACATATTCTCCCTTCCTTTAGGTCAGTTTAGCACAGTGAACACAAAAAACGTGGTAAGCTTGACCCCAGAAACGCATTTTCACAGGCTTCAGCTCTTAATGCACAAATTGTCGACAAGTAACTGCCAAGTTCACAAAGTTACCAAAATGACTCTGGGACTTGATAATAAAACACACACACACACACACACACACCCCTTAGTGCGTGAGGGAGCTCCCCTCAGGGAAAGCAGCCCGGAAGCTGCTGCGCAGGGCTCCCCACCTGCCCACTCCTGCGGGCACACATGCCAGGGGCAGTGTCCCAGCACAATCCTGCCCACTCCTGCGGGCACCCATGCCAGGGGCAGTGTCCCCCACACAATCCTGCCCACTCCTGCGGGCACGCATGCCAGGGGCGGTGTCCCACGCACAATCCTGCCCACTCCTGCGGGCACGCATGCCAGGGGCGGTGTCCCCCACACAATCCTGCCCACTCCTGCGGGCACCCATGCCAGGGGCAGTGTCCCCCACACAATCCTGCCCACTCCTGCGGGCACGCATGCCAGGGGCGGTGTCCCACGCACAATCCTGCCCACTCCTGCGGGCACGCATGCCAGGGGCAGTGTCCCAGCACAATCCTGCCCACTCCTGCGGGCACACATGCCAGGGGCGGTGTCCCCCACACAATCCTGCCCACTCCTGCAGGTGCCCATGCCAGGAGCAGTGTCCCGCGCACGATCACTGCAGCTTTTGTGCCTAACTGTGTACTTCATGCAGGCACCGTCCCAGGTACTTCACAAACAGGAAGTCACTGAATCTCACTGAGACCCTAGGAGGCCGGATGGTTGTCTCCCATTCTACAGATGGGGAAACCGACACCCAGAACGCCTGAGGGACTCTCCCACCGTCCCAGAGCCCAGTGGGAGTGTGTGGTGCTAGGTCAGAGGCGAGAAGGCACAGGTCCCAGTAGGAAGCAGCACACAGCGCATACGCTCACAGTATCGCAAAGCCTCGCCCAGGTGCCGGGTGACCCCTTGTGGTGACCTCCCGGGATCCGGGCTGCTTGTGCACAGTGTGCATGAGCAGGGATCTGCCAGCAACACATCCAAGCTCTCAGCACACCCCCAGCACCTAATCAGGAACCAGACACTGAGAGCTGTGGCCCAGTACATCGGCACGCAGGCCTCGCCCACCAGACCGATGACCCTGTCCCAAATACCCAAACCAATTCCCTGCACCACAGGTATCTACGTTTAGACACTGAAAAGGAATTTTTATTAATATATAAAGAGATTGAATTAGGAATTTTATAAATAGGTTAAACTACATTAACTCATGCTAACAACTTTAATAGCAAGTATTCCTCAGGAAGTCAGTGGCATGATGGAAGCGGAAAGAAGACTGTGCCAGACTGAAACAGCTCAAAGGAAACTGGAGAGGAGGAGGATGACAACCAAGGGGGTGGGCGCTGGGCCTGGCTGGAGACCTGGGACAGAAGAGCCCCTGGCCGCAGGTCCCAGCTCCACCTCCTGAGTCCAGCTTCCTGCTAACGCACACCCCGGGGCCAGCAGACTTGGGCCTCCGCCACTCCTGCTTCCAGGAAGCCTGGGCCGAGTTCCCAGCGTCCAGCTTTAGCCTCAGCCAACCCCAGCCACTGTGTCATTCGGGGAATGAACCAGCAGACAGCAGCACTCTGTTTCTGCCTCTCAGACAAACTGTTCTTAAAAAGAAGAGGTTACACGGGTAACCTACTGGAACACATGAACCCAAGTGCTTTTGATGCAAAGAAAACCCAGCATGGCAGTGCTGAGTTCTGGAGGGGTGACAGTGCAGCACTTAGAAACCGTGACCACCTCAGCAGAAGACTTCCATTTTCAAGTGCATTTAGGAGTACAAGGAGTCATCATAAAGTTCACAGAAAATGAGAATGTTTTAACATTTTTTAACATGTATGTGTTTATTTGAGAGGCAGAGTGACAGAGACAGGGGGAGACAGAGAGGTCTTCCACCCGCTGGTTCACTCCCAAAATGGCTGCAAGGGCCAGAACTGAGCTGATTCAACGACCTAAGCCAGAAGTTTCTTCCGGGTCTCCCATGTGGGTACAGGCCCAATACTTGAGCCACCTTCTGCTGTCTTTCCAGGCCATCAACAGGGAGCTGCATCAGAGGAGGAGCAGCCAGGACACAAACCAGTGCTGATATGGGATGCCGGCACCACAGACAGAGGCTTAACCTACCACACCACAGTGCCAACCAGGAAATGAGAATTATGAAAACTACACGTTGATTTAAAATATGGTGCACCAAAATAAACTTATCTCCTAATGCTATTTTTTCCATGAACTAAACCCTTATTTGGTAGTGAAACAGCATGGAATTTGGGTTTTTAAAGATATGCACTAGCAACACATACACACACGCACGCACGTGCGAAACACAGGGTGCAGTGGGGAACACTGGAAGCTGCAGGTGCATGGTTTCTGACTGCACCTCACTGTTCTGGGGGGATTTGAGAATTCCCACTGCAAAAGCAGCTTGCAGATAAATCACCCTAGGGTGAGAAGGACAGCACCCTGCACTGGCCCCGCAGCTGCCTTCCACGCCTAACGCCCTCTCCGTCATTGCTCGGTAGCTGCGCTCCTCCACTGCAGCCGGCGGCCTGCTCATTTCTGTTCACGTTGTATTTTCAACAGCACAGGCTCTTTCAGCCACCCAACCCTGAGGCGGCCAGGGCTCGTGTGTGCCCTTCCTCTCTGACCAGCTACACGCTGACACCTTTACGTCCCTGGGGGCGACCATCAGCGTCACTGCTGTTGAAGCGTGGGCTCTGGGCTTGTCTATGAACCAATTCTGCACCCATAGACTGATGGCCATGGGAATGTCATCCAAGGCACATCCAGTGTCACAGGAAGGTCTTGGGTTTTCCTGGACTTTCTGAGCGCTTTTCTTTGTTCTTACACCATTTGCCTTTCGCACGTTCTCAACTTGCTCCAAACTCTTCATCCACCAGGCATCGTGCTGGAAGACCCTCACTGCACACACCACGCCCGTGCAACGACGGGAGAAGTTCTCACTCAGAACCCTGCTCCACAGCAGGGCCTACCACCTTGACGCTGCCTCACGGACGGAAGCAGCAAGTTCTAGACACTCAGAGGGCACGGAGGGAGCTCGCCCCTGCTGTGCTTACCACGCGGCTCAGTGGATCACACCACAAACGTGCGAACACACGGTGAGTGAAGTACCCGCATCTGCGAAGTGAGCCAGGCGGCCACAGGAACGCTCTAAGTCACATTTACATTTCGAATAATCGAGGGGTGGGAGCGCTGAGTCACCGCTTGGGACACGCGCATCCCACCGAGTGCCACGGTGAGTCCCACCCCACCAATGCATCCTGGGAGGCTCCAGTGCTCTGCCTACGTGTGAGCCCGGATGGAGTTTCTGGCTCCCAGCTGCAGCACGGCCAAGCCCACGATGTTGAGGGCATTTTCTTCACAAGCTGAACTCTGCACCCTGAACAAACAAACATACAACTCTTTCAGCTCAGAAAGCCACAAGTCAATGCTTTAGAAGCAAAGGCAAAGCTTCAGCCGACACATTTCATGAGAGAGGCCAGAGAAAGCAGGCAGAAGGAAATCAACAGAGATGAAGAGCTGAGGCGCGGGGTTCAAGTCACCAGTGTGACTCACTACATGGGCGACTCAGCAAACGGGGACAGGGAACCCTCGACGTTCCATGCCACTGTCACTTCCCTGAGGAGTCTCCGTCTGCCAAGTGTCACGGGAACCGAGTAGGTGACACAAAGCGCTGAGCACAGCGTTAATAAAGGCTGGTGACCAATGTCACCAACACCCAAAAGCCGTCCAATGTCTGCATGTCTAGCCATCTCTCCATTTAAAAAAAGAAAGTCTCTTTGAGAATCCTTGGCATTTAACAAAAGGCACTAAAAATATGTATGCACACGAAAGCTTGCACAAGAGTGTTTTCACCAGACTCACTCAAACTGCCAAAACCGGGAAGCAACCAGTTTGTCCTTCAGAAGTGCAACATCAACCGGGCTTCATCCAGACAATGGAATACGACCCGACCCGACGCTCTAAGAACCGCGTTCCCAAACCCTGAAGACAGGAGGAAGCTGGGTGCTTACCACTAGGGAAAGCAGCCCCTCTGCCAGGGCTGCGCTGCAGACTCCACTGACGAGAATCCTGGAGACCCGGTGACTTGTTCTGAGGTTGCCAGGGGCAGGAGGAAGGCAGGGACAGACAGATGGACAGTTTTAGGGCTGTGACACTGTTCCGTGTCTGCAAAGACAGCTGCACAGCACTGCACATTCGTGCAAGCCCACAGAATGCAATACCAGGAGTGACCTCTGTCAACTACAGACTGCAGGAGACACAAGCATGTCAAAGAGCGCTCGTCAACTGTCAAAATGTCCAGCTCGCGGGTCACTCTAGTCCTCCCTACACCTGTAACAACGCACCACTTCCCTCAACACCTGTAACCATGTACCACTCCCCTCAACATCTCTAACAATGCATCACTCCGCTCAACACCTCTAACAATGTACCACTCCCCTCAGCACCTGTAACAATGCAACACTCCCCTCAACACCTGTAACACACCACTCCCCTCAACATCTGCAACAATGTACCACTCCCCTCAACACCTGTACCAACGCACCACTCCCCTCAACACCTGTAACATGCCACTCCCCTCAACTCCAGTAACAGTGTACCACTCCTCTCAACACCTGTACCAACGTACCACTCCCAACACCTGTAACAATGTACCACTCCCCTCAATACCTCTCAACACACCACCCCCCTCAACATCTGTAACAATGCAGCACTCCCCTCAACACCTGCAACAATGTACCACTCCTCTCAACACCTCTAACAATGCACCACTCCCCTCAATACCTCTCACAACATACCATTCCCCTCAACACCTGTAACAATGTACCATTCCCCTCAACACCTGTAACACACCACTCCCCTCAATACCTGTAATCTGCCACTCCCCTCAACACCTGTAACACACCACTCCCCTAAATACCTGTAAATATGTACCACTCCCCTCAACCCCTGTAACAACGCATCACTCCCCTCAACACCTGTAACACATCACTCCCCTAAACACCTGTAACACACCACTCCCCTCAACACCTGTAACAATGCCACTCCCCTCAATGCCTATAACAATGAACCCCTCCCCTGAACACCTGTAACAATGAAGCACTCCCCTCTACATCTGTAACAACAATGCCACTCCCCTCAACACCTCTAACAACACACCACTCCGGTGGGGACGTCAGTCAAGGGGCAGCCAGAGCAGGGCAAGGGGCTTAGGAGCACTGTGTTTCCTCTCATTTTTCCTATGAGCCTAAAACTACTACAAAAAGTAAAGTGTGTTAAGAACACACAATTTTACTTCCACCTTCACATCACACAGAGATCACACCTAAGGCAGCTTCTGCATTAAAAAGAGAGGGAAGGCAGGCGTGGCTGAAACCAGAACACCTCCAACTGAGTCCAAGCCCCCAGGGACCATGATCTTCAAGACGGGATTCTGTAAGCCTGGGAATAAAATCACTAAGGTTTCCAACACCACAACCTGGAAACCCTCTGGTATAAGGTACGTTGTGACAGCATAGCTGGTGCCAGATGGAAACAGCCGACATCACTCGCCTGCTAAGAGAATCCTCTCGCTCCCAGCCCCCAGCTGGTGCCACCTGCTAGAGGAAAGGGAACTCCGCCAAGGGATGGACGGGCAAGGGTACCCACACCGCCATCCTGCGCTCTCTCAGACCGTCATCAGAAGCACATCTACACTGTCACTCACCAACAGGTGCACCCACAAGTGTCTCCCACCCACAAGTGGGAGCCAAGAAATTTGTGCTGGGATGGACAATCAGCACAGCAGCTAACAGAGCACAGAGTTCAAGTCCTGACTCCGCTCTCCATTGCGGCTTCCTGCTAACACACACCCTGGGGGGCAGCAGTGATGCTCCACCCACTTGGGAGGTACGGACTGAATTCTAGGTCCTTCAGTTTAGCCTGACCCTGTCCCTTATGGAGAGGGAACCAGCAAACAGAAAACGTCTGTCTCTCTTGTGCGCGCGCGCGCGTCCTATCACGCTCTCTCTCTCACTCGCTCACTCTCAGCTTTTCAAATAAATAAACAATAAACATTTTTAACTAAAAGAAATCATGGCCATGCCTGCATCATCCATCCGGTGGCCACTGCTGAGAGGGACTTCTGGTCTCCGGCACTCAGGGTGAGCTGAGGTCACCCCGTGAGCTAGAACCGCAGTCCTTGTTCCCCATACTGGCCTTGCCGGTTCTCTCACTGCTCCAACCTGCGACCTCACCTCACCCCTCCCCATCTGCCCTTCCTGAACCCTCAGTGACATCCTTCGCTCCAACCCAGCCCACCATGGAGCTCACCGCTACAGGTCCCCAGCACCCAGGACACTGCTTGGCACACAGAAAGCATCAGATGGTAATTCAGGGTCAGTACTGTGGCATAGCAGGGTAAGCCTCCACCTGTGGCGCCGGCAGCCCATATGGGTGCCAGATCAAGTCCTGGCTGCTCCACTTCCAATCCAGCTCCCTGCTGAAGGCCTGGGAAAGCAGCAGAAGATGGCCCAAGTGCTTGGGCTCTTGCACCCACGTGGGAGAAGCAGAAGAAGCTCCTGGCTCCTGGCTTCAGATGGGCCCAGCTCCAGCCACTGCGGCTATTTGGGAAGTGAACCAGTGGATGGAAGACCTCATTTCACTGTCTGCAACTCTGCCTCTCAAATAAATAAATATTTTTTTAAATGTTAATTCAGCTGCTTCATGGCCCATGAAAAGCTCTACTAAAACGGTCAACACAATTGCCATGCCATCTTCATCAAGTACTGGTAACTAAAGTACTGGTAACAAGGGACTGGACAGAAACTCCGTATCTCAAACCCCACAGTCCCACCACATGCCAGGCACTGCACTCACTTCTGACCATAATGAGAGAGGCCAGGGCTCATGACCTCAGAGATGTCAGTGTCCTCTGACCCCACCCGCAGGGGAGAGGGTGTCTGGAGAAGTTAAGTCACCACTGGGGATGCCTGCTATGCCAGGGTTTGAGTCCTGGCTCTGCCTCGGATCCCACCTCCTCACCAGGCACACCCTGGGAAGTAACAACAGTTCAAGTGATTGGCCCCTGTCACCCACACAGGAGACCCGGATGGAGTTCTGGGCTCTCGGCTTCGGAAAGCCCTGCCTCAGCTGCTGCATGCATTTCAGGAGCAAACCAGCAGATGCAACATCCTGCTCTTTCTCATTTCTGTCTTCCAAATAAAATGAGAAAAAAAAAACTTTGAAAGTAACAGAATTTATCACTGACTGCCACCAACTGCAGCCCTGGTCAAGTTAATGAAAGTCATGAGCTGCTGCTGCTCGTCCGGAAGACGGGACACCAACCCACACTCATGGGACCACGCCAAGGCAAAGCAAGCGAGCAGTAAGCGTTCTCCTTGAAACCCTAACGGGAGGCAGGCACGGTGCAGCTATGACATGGTGCTTGAGACGCCCGCATCCCACAGTGCACGCCGGGGAGGGAGCAGGTGGTGGCTCCGGTACTTGACCCCTGCCACACACAGAGACACGGGTGTGTTCTGGGCTCCTGGCTTCATGCTGGCCCAGACCTGGCTCTCATAGGCATTTGAGGGATGAACCAACGAATGGAAAATCTCTCTCTTCCTCTGTTCCTGCTCCTTCCCCTCTCCATCTATGCCTTTCAAATAAGCAAATAAAAACAAATATGAAATTTAAACTGATAACAGTAGCACAAAAGCAAACATCTTGTTTAATCAAGGACTTCACAATCTGGCACGAAACAACCACTTCAGCCTCAACTTCACACACCCTACACCCCGTACACCCATCGGAATGGCACCTGGGGCTCTGCTGCTGTCCTGTCATTGGCCCTCCACCCCCTCCTGTCCCTCTGTCTGAGACCGCAGCTCAACACACCTTGCTCCCTGCTTGTGATGGCCAGGCCCTCCCGGCCAACTCCCTCTGTCCATGGCACCCTGGACAGCAGCTCCCATGCAGGACCTGTTCTGTGGCACACGCTTTGCTCTGCTGTGCTGGGGTCCACAGAGTCCCTGCCCACAGCCCAGCAGGGGAGCTACAGAAGTCACCATCCAAATAATTTCTTCATTAAAACCGAATCACGTCAGAATCAGAGAGACCCAGATTACTGCAAGCCTGCAAGGCGGCACTCCAGAGTAACTTACCAGTTAGCCGATCAGAGGTTACAGCATTTGGGAGCAGAGGAGTGGCAGAGAAAGGCCAGGTCGGCTGAGGCGATGGCTCTCACTCACCAGCTGCAGAACCTGCCCCTCCGTGCTTCAGACTCCTGGGGCAGTCAGAGACGCTCAGAGCACTTCACCAGGGGAACCGTCTCGGTACCCGCCCCGTTACGAAGGAGCCTGCACTGCCACTTTAGTAGGAGCTGAGGAAGCGTCTGCTGAATGACAGCCAAGCCGCGGCCAAGGCCAGGGCGCAGCTCTGCTGTGACCGCGTTCCATGAGCAGGGACCAACATCGACACTGCAGCACCTCAACCCTTCACGAACGAAACACCGGTCCGCTCTCTAACCCGGAAGCACGGGCAACTCCGGCCAGCACTGTCAGCACGCTCCGTGCTCGCGACACATCCTGCGTGCCAAGGCCATCAGGAGATGGCATCTTCCCAGGGAGCCCTTCTGAATCTCTCCACAGCTTCACGCCGCTCGACCCAGCCCCAAAGCACACGAGCTCGGCGCCGCCGCGCGACCCCACGGCACTGTCTCCTCTCCCAGTGTTCTTCCATCTACACTCCACATGGTCTTTTCTTTCTGTTACAAGCACATGGAGACCAGAACGCAGCCAACGAAACACATGTGGCAGAGAAGCTCCTTCCTGCACCCTCGTCCTTGGCCTCCCGACTTGCACGGTGAGGGCTGTGGCTGGTACGTCCCCCTGCAGGTGGCCACCCCACAGCGGGCATGACGGCAGTCTACTCCACGCCCAGCACACCTAGGCCAGCCACACGAGCTCTGGCAGTGCCATCCAGCTCCGGCCCCGCAGTTCCTGGTAGGGCATCTTCCCTTCAGCCAATCAGCCTTCTCTGTGTGCCTCTCTCTGTGGTCACAGACGGAACCTGACCTGCAGACAACTGGTCAAACTGTGCTCTACGGGAGTTTTTGTTTGCATGAAGCAAACCAAACACATGCATCATATGCCCAAGGCAAGGACAACAAGGGGCTGTGAGCCTTTCTTATGTACCTGGCACCACGTGGCTTTCATGAAACCCCAAGAGCCCATGAGCACGGCTGGGGAGACGCCAGGCACTCTGGAGGCAGTGTGTCCGCGCCGTGTGCTCCTGGCACTGCACCTGCAGCGCCCCTGCACGAGGAGGGAGCTGGGTGCTGCTCCCGGGAGCAGGCTCTAAATAAACAGCCCAGCTGCAGGACAGCTGCCATGCTCAGACAGCTGAGGGTCACCGGGAACTGCCAGCACCGGAAATCACCTGCCGACAACGGCTTCCCTGCTGGCTGTGCCACGCTGGCCGCAGCTTCACTGACCACAGCTTTGCTGACAGGTGAATGCCGTAATGAGGAAGACAGACGGAACGCACAGGAAACACCACAGACGCTGACTTCATCAGCAGAAGCCGTCTCCAAAGCCAACGGGGCACCGAAGGGCTGCGGAAGAAGAGGCTCTCGCTCTGTTTTCGGGGTGGGGTGGGGGGGCCGGGGAAAAAAACCACTCGGGCTTTTCCGTTAGCAGAAACATCCGTGTCCCTTTCTCTTAGCTCATTTCCTTCTTCCAAGGCTCCTACGGCGCGGGCCACGTTCCAGATTGGAACCACAGAGAAACGGCCAAGAGACAGACAGTGAACACGAACGAATCCCGACCATGTGTCTCACATGAAAGACAGTTCTGGGGGAAAAGGAGCCAAAAGCCACAATCACAATGCAAGACACGGGACCCCAGGGCACGGAGCACGCGCTGCCAGGAGAGGCTGCAGTCACCCCCACTGGGGCAGAGTGGCCCAGTTCTCAGCGCAGACGGGGTCCCCGCGCCCGGGAGCAGCCCTGCTCACGGACACCAAACACCCAAACTTCACCACACAAAGCGTAGAAAGCTTCACTCCTGTGGAGCCGTCACGATTTCCAGAAGCTTCGGAGTCCTTGATTTAAATGTTTCTGGACACAGAAAAGAAACCACTTCAGGTGGCTGTACTGAAGCAGCCTCGGGGAGTCGTACAGTTGTCTGTGAACTCCGCTTTCCATGTGCTGGTGACAAAACGCACAGGGGGACCACAGCGGACTCCCATGGGTGCGCCTGTCTCTTACGAAAAGGGAAAGCTTCACCTGTATTGAAAGTGCTGGTTGTGAAAAGTGCAATTCTGCCGTTAGCCAGTACTTCCTGAATATCAGTAAGTCAACGTGGCCTAGGCAGTTTCCTGTGGACTTTGCCGAGAGTGCCCTGCACTGGGCACATATGGGAGCAGGAGGAGAGCGCGTGCGAAGCCGCCCCGCAAAGGGGGAGCTCACACTCAGATTGTCTACACGGGGTTCCTGCCGCGGCGAGAAACGGAGCAGCAACACAGCAAGCTGCTTCTGTGACTTCCACAGAGCACGCGGTCCCCAGAGCCCTTCAGAGCCCTTCAGGGCCCAGGGTCACGGAGTCCCCTGCCCCCACAGACCTCGTGAGCTGAGTGACACCCCCACCCCAACGCCTTTCACGGCACCTTCAAAGAGCTGAGGTGACTGAGGCCAGGGTCACCGGCACCGGTCCAAACAGCAGGACAGAGTCGGCTCACCGCCGCCTGCACGCCTCGCCGGGAGCCATACGGGCTCTCAGGCAAAGGTGCTGAGATTCATTTTCTGCATGAGGGAGACAACAGCCGCTCGACGTGACGGACTGAATTAAAGCCAAACACCACACAAGAACGAGGAATGGAGAGCCGAGTACTTAGAGGGAAGACACACACGACTTTTCCTGCTCCACACACATGCACACCCCTTGTGCTTCCCAAGGGCGAGGAAGGCACTGGGGAGACGGAAACCGGATGTGTAGCCCCCAAGCCCTGGGTCCGCTTGCAGCAGAGGTAAAGAGCTGGTGATCAACTTCATGACTTTGCCAAATTCGATTTCAGCGGTCTCCATGCAACTGGAATTTTATCTCACCAGCGTCTTTCCACTTATGGTCAGATTAAAGTCATATTAACTTCTGCCACTACTAAAACCGAACCTGAGCTGAGCTCAGAGAAATGCTCCATGGAGAGCAATGAAAAAATGATGTGTTCTGTGAGTGGGGCCAGTGCCCACCCACTGCCCCGGAGTCTTCCTTCACCAGTGCGTGCAGTCAAGACAACATCTGACCATTAATTTGACACAAGAAACAAGGGAGAGGGTACCCAGCCTGAAACAGTCGAGTAGCTACGCCCTTAAGTGGAGAGGGAAATAATCTGAATTTAACAGAATGAAACAAAATAATCTAAATGACAGCCAAAGGCCCTCTTGCAAAGAAACAGGCCAGTATCCTGTTTCACATCTTACCTACAAAACTAACACTGTAGATTTTTAAAATCTATTTACTTTATTTATTAGAAAGACAGACAGAGGAGACAAAGATAGGGAAAGAGAGATCTCTAGCCACTGGGTCTGTCCCCAAATGACTGCAACATCTGGGACTGGCCAGGTCAATGCCAAGAGCCAGGAACTCAATCAGGGTCTCCTACATGGATGCGGGAACCCAGCCCGACTGCCACGACCTCTCAGGTCATGCTGCCTCTCCGGATGTGCAGCAGGAGGAAGCTGGAACTGGACGCAGAGGCGCTGCAATATGCGCTACGGGCAACCCAAGTGATTTTTATGGGCGCTGGCTGGAGACCTGGCTGTTCCACTTCCAACCCAGCTCCCTGCTAATGTGCCTGGGAAAGCAGCACAGAATGGCCCAAATACTTGGGCCCCTGCACCCACATGGGTGACCTGGAAGAAGCTCCTGGCTTCAGAAAAGCCCATGTTAAATTAGTGTTACACAGAGATTGTGACACAGAGAGAGACAGAGATTTTCCATCTACTGGTTCACTCACCAGATGGCTCCAACGGCCAGGCAGGGCTAGGCCAGGCCAAAGCCAGAAGCCAGGAGTTCTTTTCCCATCCCCCACATAGATGCTGGGGCCCAAGCATTTGGGCCATCTTCTGCTGCTTTTCCAAGCCCATTAGCAGGGAGCTGGATCAGAAATGCAACAGCAGGGACACGAACATGTGCCCGTATGGGAAGCTAGCGTCACAGGTGGTGGCTTTACCCGCTACACCACGGCACCGGTCCAAGTGACTTCTGAACCACTGTACCACGCCTGCCCTGCTCCCCGTAAGTCTTGCAGGAGGGTGATGGGGACGTTTGTGGTGCTTCTGAGGGCGAACTCCTTGTCCCGGAAAGTGGCTTTGACTCCAGATGTAACTGGAGGGAGGGCAGCTGGGAATGGGGCTCCATGCTCACCCAGAAGGTGAGCAACAGACCCAGGAGGCACCTTCTGTGACGAGGATTCTGGGACCATCTAAGTCACTGGGCTCCCAAAGCGTCAGCATCCAGGAAACAGCAGTCAGTACCAGACACAGGCTGAGCTATGCGGTCTCCGGATTCGCCACCAGGCCTCACAACATCTGCAGAGGGAGAGCCGTGTCCACTGGGGCGCAGGGACGCAGGGACGCCAGGAGCAGAACGCAAGGGTAGGAAGACAAGCGGTCCCTCCTCTGCGTCCGTCAGAGCTTCCCACGACAGTAAGCTCAGCACAATGTCTACCTTCTTTGCGAAGCAGTTTTAATAAATGCAGGGATGCTGCTTATTCATACATTAAACGTGGGTGATAAGCTGGAGGATTCTTAAGAGCTTCCTAAACTGAGAAAAGCAAAATGCCAGGCTTCCCCTTCCACAAAGCAGAGAGCAGGACACCCCCGGAGCGCGAGGGCACCTGCACGACTGAAGACGGAACTGCAGCCGCCCGGGCTCGCGCGGGACGGACATGCGAGGGAAGCTGGGTTCTGCTGCATCCTCTGGTCCAACACACATCACAGGGGAAGGAGCAGAGGCAACACTGGGGGTCACGGTGCTGGGCAGGGGCACAGGGGAGGGTAGGACTCGAGGGCTCCAGCTCCTAACCTGAGCACCGTGAGCCAGCCCTCGGACTCTCTGTGCTGGGGCTCACTCCCATTAGTGCAGAGCTGCCTCCAGGGTGACCACCAAGCCTGACGGCACAACACGGCACACAGCAACTCCAGAGAGAAAAGCTGTGGCTGTCTCGGTGCGGGTTTCTGTCCCGAGTTTCCAGCACTATGCTACACCTCCGCCATTAGATTATTCACCACTCTCAAGGCAGAGCCACAAAACAGATGAGGCTTAAAGCACAGATCTGCTGGCAGACGTCTGGGTACTGCAGGCAGGGCACCATCCACAGCCAGCGGTCAGAGAAGTTTGAGTTAGGGTAGGCGCAAGCCAGCCAGGATACCCACCAGGAGCTGACTCCTAGCCTCCAGCCACAAGCCTACCTGTGCCTAGAGCTTTCATTTGGGCCAAGTTACATAACCTATGAGGTCAACTTCCATTGGCCAAGAAAATGGGTATAATGTAGCAAGCACACAAAGCTGAAATGAGGAAAAGCTGATGAGAATGGAGTTGCAAGAGCTGAGAGTATGCACTGACAGGTGGGGCAGTGCAGGGCTCGGGGCAGTGCAGGGCTCAGGGCGTGCACGCTCACTGGCTGCAGCAGTGCAGGGCTGAGGGCTTGCACACTCGCTGGCTGCAGCAGTGCAGGGCTGAGGGCGTGCACGCTCACTGGCTGCAGCAGTACAGGCCTGAGGGCGTGCACGCTCACCGGCTGCAGCAGTGCAGGGCTGAGGGCGTGCACACTCACTGGCTGCAGCAGTGCAGGGCTGAGGGTGTGCACGCTCACCAGCTGTACACTGTAACATTCCAGCGCCCTGCGCCCCTGTCCTCCCCAGGAAAAGAATGCTCCTTTCTGACCAGCGGAGGAAGAGAGAGGGCAGGCAAGACCGACGCCCACAGCTCACCGGGCCGTGCTCCTCACACAGTCCATGTTCCCTTTAAGCCCCACACCCTTCCAGGTTGTGTGGTTTCCAAGTAACATGAGCAAATCCAGACAGTAAATACTTGACTCCAGGGCACACTGTAGTCAGGATCTGAACTCACAACCGGGGCTTCCAGAGGGACACTCATCCCGAGGCGCATGGAACCTCCACCCCACGCCAGACACAAAGAAGGGAAGGGTTCCAGGAGTAAAAGCACTCGCGCCCCCACACCCACAGCCCAGTGATGCACAGGATGGGCAACGGCGTTGGAAGAAACCGGATCTCCGTGCTCACTTCGGCGCCTTCTCTCTCCTTTTTGAGGCCGACAGTTACTCAACAAACTGTCCTGGACGCCCCAAGCGCGCTTCAGGGTGTAAAAAGCTGCTCCAGAGAGCAGGCGAGTGGACGGAGCGGCACATTGACAGCTCTGTCACCTGAGCGACACAGCGAGCCCTTGCCAAGTGACCCAGAGGGGCAGCTGGGGACGGCAAACAGGGCAGACTCCACCACGGGGGACGCACTCCCCCAAGCAAGACCGCCAAACACAGGAAGTGGCCATTTGTATGGTCCTGTTCCTGCTGTGACTGGCAGTCCCAGTCCTACGTGGCCATGATGGACGCTGGCAGGCAGCAGACGCGTCTGGTCACCTGCACACACTTTTTACGAGTCACTTCAACAGTGACACACCTGCTCCAGCACACGGACGGGGCAGTGCAGACACCACTGGGAGACGCCAGTGGTCTTCAAGGACCAAGACCCTGGCAGATGGAAGGAAACCACACCAGCCCTCCCAGAACGGCACCAACAGCCCAATTCAGAAATCTGTCGTCCACCCACCCCACTTCCAACACCTCGCTCCCTGGTTGCTCCCTCAGACACAGGCTCGGAACCTCACTCTTCAAACGCAGTGTGGGTAGGGGTAACAAGCACGAAACATAGCTTTGACCACTGAAGTGACAACAAACTGCGGGGAGCACAGAGCTAACTGCTTGCTGCCGTGTACAAAGCAAAGGAAAGACAGAAGGGCTCCCCGTGTTGCCCTCACCCCTTACTCTTCATCATGAAAGCAAACAGAATACACGGAGCAACTGCAGCCATTCTGCAAGCATGAGGTAACACAAACACGCAGGAAAAGCAGTTACTCTGACGATGCAAAGCAAAGCCAAGCCTGATGGCACCCACCTCCGGATTTCTAACTCACCAGCAAATGGTGTCCTCACGTTTGTCTCTGTGCACTAGTGAAGTGCAGCAGCCACCAGCAGCCTGCTCCCTGTCACTCAGAAAATGCGCGCAGTCAGACAAAAAGCTGCAGGCAACTCCCTTCCACTCTGGCGGCTGACAGCCCACACCCCCAAATGAGCAGCGCAGGAGGCACAGGAAGGTGAGAAATGGTATCACAGCTTGACGGCAACGCAACGCAGCCAGGGCAGTCAGCTGGCGAGGAACCCAGAGACAGCGGCAGGGACGCGGGCAACAGCGCGGGGTGAGTCAGCCCTGCGGCCGCCATCCACCTGCAGAACAACGGCTCAGGCAGCCGAGATCCCACCTCTGGGGAGAGGAGAGAGCTGTGCCCTACCCCAGGTAACCGACCTCCTCCCATGAGGTTCACACCTGCAATGCACCCACTCCGAGGAGGAGGAGGGTGAGGTACTAAGCATCCTGACTCCAGCACTGGGCGCCACCCAGAGAACCCTCAGCACGGCATGACCACAGGGCCCGTGGCGCAGCTGTCACTGTGAGGAGTCGTGGAGGAGACCCCAAAACTCATGTACGAAACAAAGTAACAAACAGCACCCCTGGCTTAAGGCCCTCCTGAGCTGGCAGCCTGTCAGGCAAGGGAGCAGAACAAACACTTCGCAGGAGGACCCTAACCTCACCTGGTTTACAAACAAGCCCACAGGTGCAGCTCCAAACCCACTGGCTCCCAGGCCCCAGCGTGGCATGCACAGGGAGACGGCACCCTATACCCGGACGCCGCAAGAAAGGAGGACAGAGGGGGACCTGAAGCCTTCTCACCTACTCAAATTTTTAGAGACAACGTGTTTTCTTAAAGATTTATTTATTTATTTGAAAGGCAGACTTAGATACAGAGAAAGAGGGTGAAATATCTTCACTCCTCAAATGGCCACAATGGCCAGGACCGGGCCAGGCCGAAGCCAGGAGTCTGCAACTCCGTCTGGGTCTCCCACGTGGACGGCAGAGACCCAGGCCTCTGCTGCTTCCCCAGGGAGCTGGATCAGAGGCAGAGCAGGGGCCGGCACTGTGGCACGTTAGGTTAACCCTCCACCTGCGGTGCCGGCATCCCATGTGGGCGCCGGTTCTAGTCCCGACTGCTCCTCTTCTGATCCAGCTCTCTGCTGTGGCCTGGGGAAGCAGTGGAAGATGGCCCAAGTCCCTGGGCCCCTGCACCCGTGTGGGAGACCTGGAGGAGGCTCCTGATCGGCATAGCTCCGGCCATTGGGGCCATCTGGGGAATGAACCAGCGGATGGAAGACCTCGCTCTCGCTCTCTCTACCTCTCCTCTCTGTGTAACTCTTTCAAATAAAATAAATCTTAGAAAAAAAAAACACACACACAAGCAGAGCAGCAGGGACTCAGGTGCTCACACAGGATGCAGGCAGGCGGTGGTTCAACCTGCTGCTCCCCAGCACCAGTTTTTCAAAACTGACTGAAGAAACCAAAATTCTACCTAACGCCCACATCCCAATTAAAAAACACACACTAACATGAACACAGCCAGAGGGTCTTCCAAATGCCTGCGGAAAAGGAGTATTATGCAAAAACTAGGCAAAGATTTCTAAAACTTTTTGGACCAAAATAAACTTATCTTTTAACTCCATTTCCCACAAACTTTTTGAAGCGGCCTCAGAGTTAGGGAGGGTGACGGCAATTCCAATGCTATGGGAGAGAATAAGGACAGCAACTAACTTCACGCTGTATTAAGTGTTCACACTGCATTACCTGGGGCAACTGCTGTAACACAGCGTGACCAAGTCAGCAGGGGGCAGGATCAGAAATGGTCACACAGGTAAGTGGACCACACATCTCCATTCACAGGTAAACGTGATCAGCACGGTTTTGTTGTTGTTGTTTTGACAGGCAGAGTGGACAGTGAGAGAGAGAGACAGAGAAAGGTCTTCCTTTGCCATTGGTTCACCCTCCAATGGCCGCTGCAGCCTGTGCACTGCACTGATCCGAAGCCAGGAGCCAGGTGCTTCTCCTGGTCTCCCATGGGGTGCAGGGCCCAAGTGCTTGGGCCATCCTCCACTGCACTCCCGGGCCACAGCAGAGAGCTGGCCTGGAAGAGGGGCAACCGGGACAGAATCCGGCGCCCTGACCGGGACTAGAACCCGGGGTGCCGGCGCCACAGGCGGAAGATTAGCCTACTGAGTCGTGGCGCCGGCCTGTCAGCATGGTTTTTAAAAATTTTAAAAATCAGGGCCAGTGCTGTGGCATAGCAGGTAAAGCCACCACCTACAGTGCCAACAACCCACATGGGCACTGGTTTGAGTCCCACCAGCTCCACTTCCAATCCAGCTCCCTGCTAATGGGCTTGGGAAAGCAGTGGAAGATGGTCTCAGTCCTTGGACCCCTGAACCCACGGGGGAGATCCAGAAGAAGCACCTGGCTTCAGATCCACCCAGCTCTGACCACTGCAGTCATTCAGGTTGTAAACCAGCAAATGGAAGGTCGGTCAGTCGGTCTCTCTCTCTCTCTCTCTCTCTCTCTCTCCCTCTACCTCTACCTCTTCCTCTGCCTCTCAGTAACTCTGCCTTTCAAACTAATGAATAAATTCTTTTTAAAATATCTGGTACGGACAATTTATGAATGTCTAAAACAGAAGAACAGGTAATTTTTTTTTATCTTAAAAACATTTTTCTATTTCAAAGGCAGAAGGATGAGAGGGAGAGTAGTGGAAGGAGATCTTTCACCCGTGAGTTCACTTTCCAGTGGTTGCAGACAGAGCTGCGCTGGGCCAAAGCCAGGAGCCTGGAGCTCCACACAGGTCTCCCACGTGAGTAGCAGGGGCTCAGGTACTTGGGCCATGCTCTACCTCCCTGCCAGGTGTATTTGCAAGGAGCTGTGCAGGAAGTGGAGCAGCTGGGACTTGGACCAATGCGGATTTGAGATGCCAGCACTACAAGCAGTGGCTTAACTCGCTGTGCCACAACACCAGGCCCAATTTAAAATATTATACTATTAACTTAATCTTTGTGGGTATGTTAATATTAGACAAAGCAGACTTTAAGATATAAAACATTGTTAGAGATAAAAATGTTCCTTATAAAATAATAAATATTTAGTTCATCAGGAAGTTAAACAGCATTTTAAGTATAAGCCCTACTAACATAACCTCATTATACATAAAAAAAATAAAAGCTGAAGAAAAACATCAAAAACAAAACTACAAGGTGAAACTGCTACCATAGTGGGTTTTTTTTTTTTTTTTTTTTTTTTTTGGACAGGCAGAGTGGACAGTGAGAGAGAGAGAGAGAGAGAGAAAGGTCTTCCTTTTGCCGTTGGTTCACCCTCCAATGGCCACCGCGGCCAGCGTGCTGTGGCTGGTGCACTGTGCTGATCCGAAGCCAGGAGCCAGGTGCTTCTCCTGGTCTCCCATGGGGTGCAGGGCCCAAGCACTTGGGCCATCCTCCACTGCACTCCCGGGCCACAGCAGAGAGCTGGCCTGGAAGAGGGGCAACCGGGACAGAATCCAGCACCCTGACCGGGACTAGAACCCGGTGTGCCGGCGCCGCAAGGTGGAGGATTAGCCTAGTGAGCCGCAGTGCCGGCGGGGATTTTTTTTTTTAAAGGAAAATTCGCCTCTCCTCTGCTCCGTGCAGTTCTAATGAGTCTTACCACACGTGTAACTTCACACAACTACCACCATTACCAGGATCTAGAAGCTTCACAACCCAAAACACTAGCAGTGGAAAACTTCAGCAAGTGATTCCAACAACTGATCAATCAAGCAAGCACAAAAAAGCTCAGGAACTCATGTGAGGACGCTGCACCCCGGGCTGGGACACGCGTGTTCCCGCAACCACCAGGGCGACGCGCAGAGGCCGATCACACAGATGGCAGAGCAAGCCCGTGGGGTCTGCAGGCCTCCTCCAGCACAAGCCAACACGTATCCGAGCAGTAAGAACAAACTACAAACTCTGCACACAATTCAGAGAACTAAAAACACAGCCATGTAACTCACAAGCACAGCACATGTAGTCAATGCAAGCAAACGATCAGAACCAGCGAGGACAAACGCCACGACACACCAGTCCGAGTGGCACGCAGCCAGAGCGGCGTTCAGGGGCATTTACAGTTTAAGACGCTTAATTAACATCACCATGCCAGAAGACAGAGGTTTCGAAGTTAGTTATCCAACAAGGAATCCTTTTTAAAAAATAGAAGAAATAATAATTTTTAAAAGGGCAGAAATTAATGAACTTCAAAAGTTATATGAAGGCGCCATTGTCGTGGTATACCAGGCTAAGCCGCCGCATCCCATTTGAGCACCAGTTCTCGTCCCAGCTGCTCCCTTTCCGATCCAGCTCCCTGCTGTGAGCCTGGGAAGGCAGTAGAGGACGGCCCAGCTGCTTGGGCCCTGCACCCAAGCTGGGGATCCATATGGGGTTGGCCTGGCCCAGCCTCAGCAGTTGCAGCCATGTGAGGAGTGAACTAGTAAGTGGAAGATCTCTCTGTTTCCCCTTCTCGCTCTGTAACTCCTTCAAATGAATAAATAAATCTTAAAAAAAAAAACTAATGCACAACAGGAAAAAAAATCAATAAAGGAAAAAATGTATTTCTTTGAAATGACTAATGAGCAAACAAGAAAGATATATCAGTATTCACCCAGAAAAACAAGTACACAAATGTGTAACACTAGCTAGACACAGCACTACTGTGTCCTTCTCATGCTGTGACCGATGACCAAAACCATGGTGGCCTTGGCAGTGCCACGTACCGCTCCACGGCACGGCAGTCGGAATGTGACGCACAGCCAGGCTGCGTCCTCTCTGGAGCCTCCGGGGAAATCCATTCGCTGACCACAGCAGCTCAGCGTGCTCCCGGCTCGTGGCCACATCACTCCTAGCCCCAGGTCTCCTGGCCACTGCTGCCCTCCCAGCAGGCCTGTGCCGGAAGCAGCACACCTTCTGAAGAACTGGGGACCCTCCCCCAACTCTCACCTCCACAGTCTCTCTTTCCTTCTCAGGTTCCTGGGACAAGGATGCAGACTTCTCTGGGGAGCCATCACAGCCACTTCAGGGACTTGGGTCACCTCAGAGGGTGAGGAGGATGCGGGTATCTTTATAGAAAACAGCACTGACAAGGGGCCTGAAGACACAGCCCCAAGGGCACGAATGCAGAGTGAGCCCTGCACACAGTTTTGCCACTGAGAAACAGGGCACTGCACTGCTGCACAAGCTCTCCCAGGGAAAGAGGAGACGCCTCAGGAATCGTCTTCAACACACCGCTTACCCGCACCAGCAGAACCAGGCAAGAAAGCAAAGCAGAGAGAGACGACGGGAGGGCACACGCAGGTGCGCCAGCTCCAGGGCACGCGCCTGTCCCTCCTGGAGCCCCTGCAGCAGCCCTGCCCTCCGGGGAACCCCACTGCTGGGTGGGGACTGCGGGAACCAGGAAAAGGCCCTCTGCCTCCGCGAGTTCACACCAGCCATCACCCTCATCAGGAGCTCTGACGGGCTCCCTTCTACCACACAACCAGACACACACGGTCTCAGACAGGTGCTACGCACCACAGCCTCCGTGCACGCAGACAAGTCCTGCCCAGGGCGCGTGGTGCCCTCCCCAGCAAGCTCTCTACTGCACTCTTCTCCAGGTATTACCATCATGCACTCAACTTATTTGGGCACAGGGAGCCGATGGAACAGCGAGTGGCAGGCAGAGCGCAGAGGCAGGCCTGGGCTTCCACATTCCCCAGAACAATCCACAAAGCAGTTCTCAGTCACCTCCCTCCCAAGATGGCAGATTCCTGAGGGGCAGGGACCGTGGCCGCCCGTTCAGGTGCCGTGACCTTGCGAGTCGTCAAGATGCCAGCTCAATCCAAAATCTTCCGGGCTGTGTTTCCAGGAGCCTTGCCAAGGACATATTTTCCATTGCTACTTACTAGAAACAAGCAAAATTACCTTAAAGTAAAACTTAAAAGCTGAAATTGTCAAAAAAAAAAAAAAAGGAATCGACAACATTTATCAATACACAAAGATCCAACAATGCAAGTTCAAGAAAACCCAGAGCAACGTCAAGGTGTTCAAAAACCCAGCACAGAAGTGAAGCTGCTGGCCCCTCGGCAGCACCCAGGGCGGGAGCTGCATAACGAGACCAGGACATCACGAAGGGGCCAGAAACCTGCTGGTCTGAACCCGAAAATCCTGGAAGCCACCTCACTGCCACACCGGTACCATAGTTCTCCAAGGTGACCAGGAAGCACGGGTGCCATTTGGAGCTACTGGGGCCAAGATGCAAACGGCAGGAACTCTTGGTAGGAGGGTACAAGAGACGCCAGACTGAACACTGCCCAGGGCTCAATGGGCTGGGGGAGCGGGAAGCAGAACACAGCTGCACCGGGATGGGCTGTGGCTCCATGTAACACACGAAGCAACAGAGGAACAGGAGTCCACACACGAGCAGAAACACCTGCACGGCAGCCAGACATCACTCCTTCACACCAAACCGACCGCGAGATCACCAGCCAGGGAACCCTGGCCCGGCACCCTGTACGACGGCTGCACATAACCTGTGTCCTGCTCCGCTCCCTCCGCACGCTGAATAAACCCATTCCTTGCGGCTCTGAAAATAAAATCTGTGCTAGGAAAGATCCAGTCACATCCTGCGAGAGAGCAGAGGCTGCGGCCTGGGGGCTCGCCTCCGCCCCCGCCAGGCCGCGGGACCACATTTCCTGGGCCTCTGAGAGCCCTGCGGAATATTTAATTAAATGCTCTGCTCCTCCTGGCTTATGTAGTAGAGAACACTAATTTTAGAAAGCCGATTAGCTGGTTCTTTCTAACTGTGTGTTATGTGGCTAAGGTCAGAGTTTCAGCGAAACTATGGCAACAAAACCCCAGTATTCTGCGCCGAGGGGACCGGCTGACGGCTAACTGCGGCCAGCTTGGCCCGTCTCCTACCTTGACCCCAAGGGCCACCTGTGTGGCCAGGGCTCGGGGGAGGGGACCTCAGCCACAGACCCCCGTGAGCAGCAGTCTGAGCGAGCTTCCATGCAAGTGTCACCACTGATCACATTTTTAGACACATGTAATTTTAGCAGCGGCAAACATCCAGAAAACTCAGAAACACCCAAATTGGAACTCAAATGTACCCGGAAAAATACCAGACGGAAGGGAAAGAGAGGACTTAGGAATCTCAGCAAAGGAGTAACCGCACGACGTCAAGCTGCAGTTTCTCTCGCACTGACCCGCGGCTAAGGCTTCCTCGAGGAAAACCCACCAGTGCTGGCCACACGGGACCCCCTGCTGCACACCTGTGGCCACGCTCCTCACGTCACCCCCAGGCAAGGCCAAGAGCACGCGTGCCACCGAGAGCCACGCTGGCCTCTCGCCCTGGCTCCTGGGCCAGCACCATGGGAGCAGCCGTCCCCACACCCTGCAGCCAGGCCAGCCAGGCCGCCCTGCACACTGACGGGTGGGATCTGCCCGGGACTGGAAACTGCGCGCGGGGTGGGAGGGGCAGCTCTGGGGAAGAGCAGATGGCGACACCTTCCTCCTGTCTGTCAAGAGTCCCTGGAATCCCCGCTGTTTGGAGTAAGATAAACACCACTTCCTCTCCAAGCTGACTCTGTAACTCTATCCAGAAGGCAGGATTACCGTCCTGAGTAAGTGACCCCTCAGCACCGAGGCTCTGACCGAGGCCTCTCCAAGGACACCAGGGCCACAGCTCTCACAGGCCTTCAGGAAAGCTAAGTCTGGCCGCCTGCACACGCCTGTGTGGACGCCATGGCTGAACTTCCCCACGGAGCCAGCCGAGTCCGAACCTTGCAAGAGACTCGAACCTGGCAAGAGGCGTCCTGAGGCTGCTGGCTGCAGAATCGGTCACAACAGCCACGGCCGCTGTGTCCCCAGGTCCACGCGGTGCCTGCGTGCTGAGTGAAGCCCCCACTCCACCCTCTACCACAGCCACTGGGCACAGGCACCAAGGCTCACAGAGGCCCGGGGACCTGCCCTGGCCACACGGTGAGAACTGGTGGGGCAGGGACCCGAGCCCACACTCAACTCCAGCCGATGCTCCCTACCACCGTGTTCCACTGCCCCCCGTGCACCTCAGACTCAGGCACTTGGCACGGTGCCCGGCACTCTTGCATCCCACAGCACAGTGCCAGGACACAAACCCCGGCTCTGCTCCGATTCCACCCTCCTGCTCACAGGCATGCTGGAGGCAAGGCAGCAGGCGAGGGCTCAATCACTCAGGTCCCTGCCACCAGTGTGGCAAACCCAGACTGGACACCTGCCCTGGCTTCAGCCTGGCCCAGCTGTGACTGTTGCGGGCAGCTGGGGAGTGAATGAGCTGATGGAACACCTCTCTGTGCCTGCCTCTGTCTCTCTCCTCTCAGCCTCTCAAACTGTAAAAATAAAGTCGGAAAACCTGCTTCAGCAGGATCGCAGCTTGGAAAGGCCTTTGCTTTTTCCAGCCGAGCCGTCCACCTCTGCAAAGCTTCACGAACTCCCCTTCCCACTACTCCGCCCCGTCCCCCACCCCGCTGGCCTGAACCGGCGGGGCTTCCTGCGCTCCTCGGCGCGGTCTGCAGTCTCCCCAGCTGCTGCTGGCCCAGCGCTCCCGGCCAGAGGCTCCACAGGAAGCCAGGCGAGCGGAACAGCTGGGTCCGGCGGTGGGAAAACACCCACACCGCTGGCCGAGAGGGACCGCGCCCCACCCTGCCCCAGCCCATTAAGTTCCCTTTCCCGAGCTGCCGAGAGACGGGCAGCCCAGGGGGGCCGGGGACCACTGAGGCCCGAGAACCATGCCTGTCCAGGGCACTTGGACCCTTTGGCCTCACTCCCTGCTGCTCCAGGCTCAGAACCCAGGGTGACGACATCTGTCAAGGGCTCCCAGGAGCTGAGTGGGACACAAGCACAGGGGCCAGGGCCCGCCCACACCCACTGCAGCACCCTGACGCTTCCCACGCAGGTGTGAGTTCCAGAAGCAGCGCCTTGCAGGTCTCTCTTCACCCAGCCCACTAACGGAAACACCCACTCCGGGCACAGCCTCGGGGACCCCAAGCTCGCAGTTAAGAGAGAGGGCAAACAGCAAAAGGCTCGAACCCAAACGTCAGCACACAGTCCGGCGCCTTGGAAGATGGGCCAGACCCCTGAGCAGTGCTTCCCGGCTCCAGTCACACCATCCTCAGCAAAACCCCACGGGGCACACACAGTCTCCCACCTTCAGAGGAGGACACAGAGCCATCGGGAGGTTCAACACTTCACCATGGTGACAGGCCAGAGAAAGCAGGGCTGACGGTCACGATCCCGGCATCTCCTTTACAAGTCCACACTGGGAGAGGGGCAGCCAAACACCCCCAGCGTGGACTCCTGAGGTCACAAGGAGTGGGCATGAGGACGGGTCCAGAGTAGGTGGTGGAGCATCAGACACAAGCGAGAGGCCAAAGGCCCTGCCTGACAGTCAGGAGCAAGCAGATCCATCACGCAGGGCTCAGGCCGTGGAGTGGGGACTGAAGACAGGGTACGAGGCAAGTTGAGGCGGATGCGCAGGCCCTGCGAGCCCTCTGAGTCCACTGCCTCTTAGCCTAAGTGCACCAGGGAACCGCAGTGGGCATCTGCAGAGCTGCGCCGATTCCGCTCACCAATTCCACAAGGAGGCACAGAGGAGCAACAGCAGGAATGCCCGCGTCCCGCACTGCAATGGCTGGTTTAGATCCCAGAGAATCACCCTCGGAGCAAGGGATCCTCACACGGCTCATCAGTGCTCGGAAGGCAGCATGGTAAAACTGCCTGCCCCAAACCACTGCACGCTGGCGTCAGGGGCCCAGATGGCACGGTGACAGCACGACCCAGCTGGCTGCTGGTGTCCCCGAGTCTGCGTCGCTCTCAGCAGAGGAAGCCACGGTGGCCAGGCTGGGTGGACGAGAAGCACATGTGTTTCCGGCACGGGAGGCATTTTCCACAAACCGATCTGAAAGGGATTCTCCCCGAGCCACGGAATCTTAAGGACAGTGGAGGGGCCAGCACTGTGGCATAGTGGGTAAAGCGCCACCTGCAGTGCCGGCATCCCATATGGGTGCCGACTTGAGGTCCAGCTGCTCCACTTCCAATCCAGCTCTCTGCCATGGCCTGGGAAAGCAGAAGATGGCCCAAGTGCATGGGCCCCTGCACCTGCGGGGGAGACCCAGAAGAAGCTCCCGATTCCTGGCTTCTGATCGACGCAGCTCCAGCCAAAGTGGCCGTCTAGGGAGGGAACTAGTGATGGTAGATCTCTCTCTCTCTGCCTCTGCCTCTCTGTAACTCTGCCTTTCAAACAATTAAATCAATCTTCAAAAAAAAAAATATTCTAAGGGCAGTGGACATCAGCAGGGCTCTGGGGTCTGTTTCCATGAGTGCATGAGCTGTCCAAGCACCAAGGGCTCCCTGGGCCTAAGGGACCCCATTTCCCAGCTCAAAGCAAAGGAGGATCCCTGTGCGGGACGCCCACGTGAGTGGCAGTGGCACCATCCCCAGGGAAGACGTGACACATGAAGAGCCCCCTGTGTTGCCTGGAAACAGATTTAAATGACAGCACTGTTCCCTTTATATGGAGTCTGTCCCTGCAAGACTGACGTAAGCTGGGAAATCTGAAATGATTATTTACACTAATCCTTTGATTAAATTTGGATTGGTTTTGTCAATTCAGAACAACCTGCAAAAGCTCTCCTGCGAGGCAGCTGCATGCATGTACAACCCACCCAAGCACCTCAAGGCTGACCTTCCTGACTTCACACGACAGCCAGAAAGTTGGTCCCCTACCCATCACGGATTAGAATCCAAGGAACACGGCCGGCGCCGCGGCTCACTAGGCTAATCCTCCGCCTAGCAGCGCCGGCACACTGGGTTCTAGTCCCGGTTGGGGCGCCGGATTCTGTCCCTGTTGCCCCTCTTCCAGGCCAGCCCTCTGCTGTGGCCCGGGAGTGCAGTGGAGGATGGCCCAAGTACTTGGGCCCTGCACCCCATGGGAGACCAGGAGAAGCACCTGGCTCCTGCCATCGGATCAGTGCGGTACGCCGGCCGCAGCAGCCATTGGGGGGTGAACCAACGGCAAAGGAAGACCTTTCTCTCTGTCTCTCTCTCTCTCTGTCTACTCTACCTGTCAAAAAGAAAGAAAGAAAGAAAGAAAGAAAAAAAAAGAATCCAAGGAACAGAGTAACTTACACCCCACCCTATGCACAAGAGCTCACTCCCCCAATAACTTCCCAAAGAGAAAAATAAGAAATACTGTTGCTTAGCAACAACTTAAACACTCTGCAGTCCAACAGGGCGCCTTGAGAGAAAGCTAAGCCACTGAGTGTGCTGCGGCCACAAGGTGACCCCTACTGACCCAAGAGCAGGTTGTGTCCACATTGGCCTCAGGGCAAGGCCTGGTGCGTCCATCACTCGTCTGATCTTGACAGAGACCAGAATCCCCAGGACACAGGAACCCACTTCTGGGCTGGCTGCACAGGGCTCTGGAACTCAACGCCCTCCCACACAACGTGGACCCAGTGCCTGCCACTGCGCACAAGGCTGCGCCTGTAAGGGATCCTGGGAGTCACCGACTCCCACAGGTGGCACAACAGGTGCGGCAGACGCTGCCTTTCCCACATCTGAACCTCAACCTAACCTGCAGGCAAGACAACGGTCAGGCAAGCAGGCTACTGCTCCTCAAAGACCGCTCATCACCCGGAGCTGAGGCCCCTTTCCGAGCTGCCGGCAGGTTTCCAGGGCAACGATAAAGGTATCTGAAACCCTTCCCCTTCCCTCTCGACTGAGCCATGCCACTGAACCCAGGGCCCGAGCAGGCACCAGCACGCTGAACGGAACTGTCCTGTAGAACTCAGAAGGCCCCAAGTCTGATCCTAAAATGCACACCCCTGCTTTAAGGGCCCACAGGCACCTGTCACAGCGCAGCAGACACTGCTGGTCTCAGCACCATCCTGCGCCACGCCACTCGGCCATCCCGACTCTCTACAGGGACCCATCCTGCACCACGCCACTCGGCCATCCCGACTCTCTACAGGGACCCATCCTGCACCACGCCACTCGGCCATCCCGACTCTCTACAGGGACCCATCTGCACCACGCCACTCGGCCATCCCGATTCTCTACAGGGACCCATCCTGCGCCACGCCACTCGGCCATCCCGACTCTCTACAGGGACCCATCCTGCACCACGCCACTCGGCCATCCCGACTCTCTACAGGGACCCATCCTGCACCACGCCACTCGGCCATCCCGATTCTCTACAGGGACCCATCTGCGCCACGCCACTCATCCATCCCAACTCTCTATAGGGACCCATCTGCGCCACGCCACTCATCCATCCCAACTCTCTATAGGGACCCATCTGCGCCACGCCACTCATCCATCCCAACTCTCTATAGGGACCCATCCTGCACCACGCCACTCGGCCATCCCGACTCTATAGGGACCCATCTGCGCCACGCCACTCGGCCATCCCGACTCTCTATAGGGACCCATCCCGCGCCACGCCACTCGGCCATCCCGACTCTCTACAGGGACCCATCTGCGCCACGCCACTCGGCCATCCCGACTCTATAGGGACCCATCTGCGCCACACCACTCGGCCATCCCGACTCTCTACAGGGACCCATCTGCGCCACGCCACTCGGCCATCCCGACTCTCTATAGGGACCCATCCCGCGCCACGCCACTCGGCCATCCCGACTCTCTACAGGGACCCATCTGCGCCACGCCACTCGGCCATCCCGACTCTCTATAGGGACCCATCCCGCGCCACGCCACTCGGCCATCCCGACTCTCGACAGGGGACCCCCTGTGGCAGGGAGGTCTTCAGCCAGCACCTCAGCCTGCAAGTGCCCCCAGATGGCTGCACCCCCACTTCCACTCCAACAGGACGCAGGTCACGCTGTAACACACCACTGTTCCTCTGCTGGTCCTGGCAATGCCTTAAAAATGCACCAAAACTGCCCGTACTCCATCCTCCCACTTGCCTCCGTCTGGGTTTAGTGGTCCTATGGCTAGGCAGAGCCCTGCAGACAGCAGCCTACCCTCAGCTGCAGACCATGCAGGGGACACAAGGCCACAGGGCACAGGGGCAAAGCACTGGACCCAGCTTGGGAGGCAGGCTCTGGTCTGACCCCACCCTTCCCACGTCAGTGGTGCTGAGCCAGCTCCAATCCTGACCCCTAAATGGCGTCAGGTGTAACAGGTGTGACCCTGCAGGTGCGCAACTGGACAGGAAGGTAATCATGACCAACGAAGTCGTCTATTTCAAAACAGCGAGTTGGGGGGCCGGCGCTGTGGCATGGCAGGTAAAAACCACTGCCTGCAGTGCCGGCATCCCATGTGGGCACCAGCTCGAGTGCAAGCTGCTCCACTTCTGATCCAGCTCTCTGCTGTGGCCTGGGAAAGCAGTGAAGATGGCCCAAGTGCGTGGGCCCCTGCACCCGTGTGGGAGACCTGGAGAAAGCTCCTGGCTCCTGGCTTTGGATCAGCACTGTTCTGGCCATTGTGGCCACTTGGGGAGTTAATCCACATCCGCTATCTTCACGGAGCTTAGAGTCTACTGGAAAACATAAAGCACTACACAACAAGTGCTGAAAAACCATGACAGCCATGTGCCCTGGTGTGAGGTGCTGCCACACGCAGGTGGCAAAGGCCACCAGCCAACGCATCCAGCACACCAGCACCAAGACAGTGCACTGCGCTCTGCTACCTGCAGTGGACAGCACCTGACTCTCAACTGGCTCCCCCCAAGGCTTAGCTGTGCACGCCTGCAAGAGCGTCTGCTCCATTCCCCCACAGACGATGGAGGGTGGCACACAGTGGGTGCCAACAAGTGCGTGTGCAATCATCTTCCTACCAGGTGGGCAAGCGACCCAAGTCTCAGCGCCTCCGTGTGCTCACCTGCAGGACAAGAGCGCCTACACCTCGCAGGTGGGTCACACGCCTGGAGGACGGGTGCACCATGGGCAGCGTTCTGCACCCGGTCAGCACCCGGGCATGGCCGGCACTCACTATCTGGAAGGCAGGTCTGCTTCTCCGGGAAACCCGAGGTCTGCAGTTAGCACATCCTGTTCCTCCATCACCGAGGCCAGCAGCAGGTGGACAGCAGGGCCTCGGGACAGGCTTCTGGCCTAGCAGTCAGGCTGCCCGCCTCCCACATCAGCGGGCCCCAGGCAGATCCCTAGCTCAGGCCCCTGACTCCACTTTCCCCGCCTACACGCACCCTGGGAGGCAGCAGGTGACAGCTCCTCTGGTAGTCCTTGGCTCCTACATGGGAGACACCTGGTCAGAGTTTCAGGCTCCCAGCTTCCGCCTAACTCAGCCTTGGCCACTGTGGAACCTTCTCTCCCTCCCTCCCTATGACATTAAAAACAAAAACAAAAAAACACCCCTAATATGTTAGCTCAGACTGGACTGCTGGGCTAGCCTGCTGCTGTCCGACTTCCCCCCACCCCGCCCAACTCGCACAAAGCACTTAGGGACGTGGGAAGGCGTCCGATTCATCTCCCTGGCCCCAGCTTCTCCCCACTGCCAACGGTGAGTCTCCTTTCAAACAACGTTCTTCTGAAACTAACACCAGGGTTTCAGCAAGCACTAGGTTCTTCGCTCGGCCCCAGGAGGTGAGAACTATGATCATCTCCCGTTCCACAGATGGGAGAACCAGTGTCTGCAGAGAGCAGGCAAAACACTGGGGTCACACGCCTAAGAATGAGCGGAACTTGGGTCTGCACCAGGAACCCTCCGGTAACCTCCAGGGCAGCAGAGCTCACGGAACGAGAAGCCCAAGTGCGAAGCCAGAGAACCTCAGAAACACGGCTTTGGCTTCCCGCTTACCGAGAATGGCTCAGCATGGCTCTCAATACAGGAAGTAACTTGGCAAGGACACAGGGAAGCCACAGCAAGTGCGACGGGCTCAAGATCCTCGGATAAGGCTCCTTCCACTGCTATTAACCTCCAGGGCGCAAACCCCACCAGGAAAGGGCCCCAGAGCCCCGCAAGGGCCCAACCGCCCTCTGCGCAGAGCCTGAACACCACGACGACCTCGCCTGGAGCACGCTTCTACCTGGAGAGGCAGCAGGGCCTTCCAGACCGTTCTCTCTTCCTTTTAGAAAAAAAAAAAACCTTTACCGTGTGCTGCAGCACAGCGGAGGACGCCTTAGAGGAGGCCTAAGTGCTTGCCGCCCGCCCTCACAGAGGCAGAGGCACGAGGACCCCGGCCCTGGCGGGAGGCCCTGGGCTGGCCCACGGCGGAGCTGAGCAGGTCCTGACCCACATTCACAAAGCCAGCACAGAGCTTGCTCTCTCTGAGCCAGATTTTCCCACCACTGCAAAGCAGCTCAGCCCCAGAGAGCTCTGGGTTTAACTTACGGATAAAGGCAGTCAATAAATCAAGTCCCTGTCCTGCGAGCAGCGACAGCCTCTGTCAGACGGTCGGTCGCTGTTCCCCCAAACCCGTCCCCCGAGAGCAGCCGCCAGATGCACATCCCAGCACAAGGCGCTTTCAGCCCAGTGTCAGGAGAACTCGCATCTCTTCCTGCTGCCCCCCTGCCGGGATCCCACTGATCTGCTCGCTCTAACCCTGCCTTCACACGGCCACCACGGACGGACTGGAGGACACAGAGGGACTGTGCGGCCACTCACACGTGGCATCTACAAAAGCCTTATTCACAGAAGCGGAGAGGACGGAGGTTCGCAGGAGTAACCAGGGGCCGTGGTGGGGAGGTGGGGCGACTTCAGCTTGGAGGAACAAACCGGGGAGCGGGGAGCCGCTGCACAACCTGGTGACCATCAGAACAGGTTCTTTATGAAGAAGTAAGTATGTGAGGTAATAATTACATTAGTTAGCTCAATGTAGCCACTCCAGAAATGTGTAAATATTTTTTAGTGAAGATTCATTTATTTATTCACAAGGCAGAGTGACAGAGGGAGAAACAAAGAGATCTTTCATCCGCTCGTTCATTCCCCAAACAGCCCCAACAGCCTGGGCAGCCCCGAGCCAGGAGCCGGAAGTTCCAACCGGGTCTCCCACCTGGCAGGGACCCCAGTAGCTGAGCCATCACCGGCTGCTTCCCAGGCGCGTTAACAGAGAGGCAGATGGGAGTGGAGCAGGTGGAACTCACATCCACACTCCAACAGGGAACGCGGGCACCCAAGCAGCAGGCTATCCTGCTCATAAGTACTTCAAAACCTCGTGTTACTCGCGGCACTTCAAAAGTTTGTGGAAATTGTAAAGGTGCATTTATTATGGTATGGTATTTATTATGATCTGGTATTTATTATGGCAAAAAACAACCAAACCCATGCAGATAAGTTTGTGGAAAATCCGTATTATGAAAATACTACACGTGGATTTCCAAGTATTTTTGCAGCAAAACACGCGACGCTTCTGAAGCCCCATGCGTGTGCATCACAGGTGCGTACGCATCACAGGTTCACGCAGTGCAGCGCTCTGAAGTCGCTCCCCCGTTCATCCCCAGGTCCCACAGCCCAAGCGCAAGAGCTCCCAGGGACCCAAGCGATGCGGCCAACCCCGATCCCTTCCTGAGGTCCTCATGGCAAAGCCACGCCTGAATCAGCCAGCCCTCAGTCACAGAGTTGGAGGCCCAGGCTGCGAGCAGGGGCCCTTAACCCCGCTGCACCGAAGAATCACCTGGGAGCCATCGAAGCCCACGGCGATGAGGAACCCAGAGCTCCCGAGGGTGCAGCTCGGCATCTGAGGCTTGCAAAGCTGTCCAGGTGACTTCCCGGGGCAGCCGAAGTCACAGGTCACGGTGGCCGCCCTGCCCGTGGCCGCCATGGGACCATACACAAGGCACTGGCCACGCGGTCACTCCCCTGCAGGTGGAGGGAATCCCTGAGCACACGGAGCAGCCTCCTGAACACAGCCAATGCACCTGTCCCTTTTCACGTCCAGGGTGGGGCAGCTCCACGAGTGACCGGGTCACGCTTACTAGACCCGCCCCTCCACTCCACTCAGGAAGGCGCCAGCTGCCTCAGGCTGCGCGCACGCCGGAACCACACCACCCCCGCTGCAGACGGCCAGCCACCTCAGGTGAAAACGTCACCCGGACGGTCTGGTGTCAGCTGTCTGAGAACGGCCTCCTTCCACTAGGTTCTCATTTCTTAAAAGCTTTTATTCAACAGGGTTCTAAGTCATTAAACAACAAGAATGTGGCACTCAAACGACATAATCTGCAAACGGCCGGCTCTGAGCCCTTGGGGAATGAAGCAGTCAAACGCCTAAGCCAGCGGGTCCTGAACCCGGCCTGCTGGTAGCAGACACCGGGAGGCCGGGCTCCAACCTCCACAGGTGAATCTCAGGGGTTCGCAGTGGCGCCCTAAGCACTTACTAAATTCAGAACCTTTGCCAGATGATTTTAATTTGTGCCAAGAGCTGAGAACCTCACTGCAACAAAAAGCAGAAGCCAAGTGTTCAGCATCGCGGACACCAACCCCATTCCCAGCACCTCCTGTGATAAACCCGGCTGTCTGAGGCGGAAGACACCGGCACAGGAGACTCGGGAGCCAGTCGGTGGCTGCGGGGGGCCGCCCGCCCCGTGTCTGCCGCACCAAGAGCACCTCCTCCCGGCTGCCGGCTCGGACAGCGAGAACAGCAGGGATGGCCGCCGCTCCTCCTGCTGGCTCCGTGACTCCTCTTTGTTTGGAGACCCCTGGGCAGTGCCGGGCGTCTCCCTGAGTGAGCACCTGCCACAGGCACGCTAACACAGGCGATCCCAATCTCAACACTGACCTGATGCAGCTTTCAGGAAGTCAGGGGGCGTCAAAACCACACAGAAGCCAAGTAAGTAAACCTGGGATTATTCACGGAAATCCAGAACATGCATGGGGCCACACACTTGGTGAATTTCCCAGTGAGCCATGGGCCACAAGGGAAGGCCACCATCTTACCTCTGAATTTCTTAGGTGGGTTGTTAAGGTCCCCGGTTTCTGGCTGCACCACACACCGATCGTCAACCAGGCTGCAGGGAAGACACAGATAAATGCACCGTCAGGACACACGGAGGCAAGTCAATCTCCAAGCACTATGCGAAAACCCAACATCCCAGGCTTTTCCTGGGCAAACGCTAGCCTACCACGTTCTCCAGCCAGGGAGCTCTTCATGCTGGAGGTGAGCCCCACTCCTGGGGCTGAGCCCAAGCCAGAGCCCAGGGTTCTGTTCTGTGAGGAACACATCAGGCTACCACGGAGCGGGGCTCCCTGTCCCCGGCCACACCCATGACGGACTCGAGCACAGTTTGCTCTATTGCTGACGCAGGGGCCACAGCACTCGACGGAAGGTGGCAGAGGAGGGACTCTGCGCCAGGCGTTGTGCTGGGTCCTGGGAAGGAGGGCAACAGGAGCTGGCCTCCGCCTCTCGGAGCCCAGGGAGGGGGCGGAGCCACAGAGGGCGGGAAGAAGACCGTGCAGGCAGGGAAGAGCCGTGAGCGAAGCTGCCCGAGAAGCTGCACGCACGCCTGAGACCGAAAGGGGTCGGAGGATGAAGGGGAGCGGTCTCAGGTGAGGGGACCACACGCATGGGGACAGAGAAGTAAGATCCACCAGGCGCAGGGGATGGCAAGAAGGAAGCCCCACCAAAGCGACCAGCGCCAAAGCCTGCTCCTCGAAACAGATGAAGACAGGACGGCTCTGAGAAGTCGCCGACACTGGCTCGTTTTCCAGGCGGCCCCAGGACGTGCTCCCAGCCCACGTGCCAGGGTCTCCTGGGGTTCCTTCCCTGGCCCCGAGCTGCCGCCCGGGCCAAGCACCGGGACCAGGAGGCGCTCAGCCTTCACCTGTGGTGTAGCCGCCTTCCCTCCAAACTCCTTCTCCTTCCTAAAGCCCCGCCCATCCTTCAAGGCCCTGGCTCAGAGCCCATCCTGTTCCACAAAGCACCCCCAGGCCCTCGCTGCCTCTGCCCACTGGCTGGCTCCCCAGGTGCTCCAGGCCACGTGCTCCAGTGAAGGCTGGGAGCCGCCGGAAGCGTGGCCCAGGAGATGCCCAGGGCAGCCGCTCCACACGTATGGGGTGAGTGAACACAAGCATGCAGAGTCCCTACCAGGTGTCTCCTTCAGCTTCAAGACACAGGACCTCGAGCATGAGCAAGGACAGCGTGGTCAGTGGCTCAGTCCACCACAAACACAAGGGCACAACGTGTACCTGAGAAAGCCCCACACTGAGGCCCTGGGGCTCTGGGGGCAGCATGGGCGTCATTCTTGAAAGGGCGCACTCCAAAGTCCAAAGCAGGCCTTGAATGAGTTATAAAGTGCTCATGCGAGGAGAAAGCTGCAGGGTGAAGGACCTCCCGCCCCCAGGCTGAGAAGGCGACAGAAGTGCAGGTGGCAGGAGCTCCTAGCACAAGTGTCTCCACCCCTGCTGCGGCTTGTTCCTCTGCAGATGACCCCGGCCGGGCTCAGCATTCCCAACTAGGGTGACGTTCCCAACAGCACCAGGACCTGCTCCCCCCGGGTCAGGAAAGCTGTGTCCCCACCACTCACTAGTACAGTGCAGGCACAGGCAGCATCTCCCAAGGCCTGCTATAAAGGCAAAGGAAGAGAGGAAGCCACTCGCGGGCAAGCACCACCCACGCCAACGCGACAGGGCTGCAGCGTCAGCCAGCCACGTGAGAGCAGCAGCGGGGCTGCCGCTATGCAAAGCGGGTAAAGCCACTGCCTGCAGTGCCAGCATCCCTTATGGGCACCGGTTTGAGTCCTGGCTGCTCCACTTCTAATCCAGTTCTCTACTATGGTCTGGGAAAGCAGTAGAAGACAGCACAAGTCCTCAGGCCCCTGCACTTGCGTGGGAAACTCTGAAGAAGCTCCTGACTCCTGGCTTCAGACTGGCACAGCTCCAGCCATTACAGCCATCCGGGGGGTGAACCAGCGGATAGAAGACCTCTGTCTCTCTCTCTGCCTCTGCCTCTGTGTAACTCTGCCTTTCAATTAAATAAATCTTTAAAAAAAAAAAAAAAAAGAGCAGCAGCAGAGGTCACATGCAATCTTCCAAATGCATCTGACACCAGCTGTCCTGAATCAAGGGCACAGACCAGGCACAGGAAGGAAGTATCAGAGCCCAGACTCAACCCAGCAGCCTGCACGCTGCCACGGAGAGCAGGGCTCGGCACTGACGCGCCTCCAACACTCGCGGCCGACACCAGGAAGCAGGGCTGGCACCAGGAGAAAGGCAAGCAGGGAGAGAGGCACCCGGGTGTCAGGGGCTTGGCAGGGCACTGCCGTGAGGTCACGACAGACCTGGGAGTGAGGCTGGACAGGGCCACCAGTCAGGAGCTGTGGACACGCAGTGAGGGGTAGCTCTGGGAAGCCAGGGCGGGAGACAGCCCTGTGGACGGTGGCAGTCTGGACCCCCGGGCCCGGAGGCCTGTGTGTCCCAAGCCACGACACCCTGGGCAAGTGGTGTCACCCACTGAAGCCCACAGGTCCAGCTTTGTCCAGCAACCAGAACAGTGCTCCCCAACTGAGGACTAGGGCAGAGGACCAAAGACACAGCTCAGTGCCGGGCACACCGTGAACACCCACGGCACGAGGGGGCGCTTACCACTGCCACTTATCACTGCTGATGCCACTGCTGAAAGATACAAGAGGGCAGCATTCAACCACGGGGATGGCAGGGGAGGAGCCAGACGCGGGGACAGGGCAGGGCGAGGGCAGACAGCCAGGGCGGCCAGGCAGGAGGCGGCGGCTGTGTGCAAAGCCAGAGCTAATCTGTGAGGGGCTCATGGAGCGGAGAAGCCCGAGGTGGAAACAAGAGGTGGGACTGCTTACCCGGCTGCCAAGGCGGACTTCTTGAAACAAAATATTCGTAGGGTGACAGTACAGTCTAACTGAGCTACGGTCGTCTAGGGGAAATAATTCACTCCTTGCAGGTGACGTAGCCTGAGTCCCTGGAGTGCTGGGCTAACTGCCACCAACCACTACGCTTCCAACACGGCCACCATCAAGAGGAGGAGCTGGCTGCTGTGACGACGGGGGTGCGGGGAGAGCCCGCAGCCTTCCTGCCCCCCACGTCTCAGAAACCGGCTCCTGCCAAGGCACCCAGGCCACTCTGGGCCGAAGTGCACCTTCCGGCACAGCATGGAGACATGCTAGAGAGGGCTGTCCGGTCTCCACGGGGCTCCTGCCTGCCCCGAGGGCCATCCCACATCTCACCTCCTCTTCTGGACAACAGGAGGGACGAGGAGGGGAGACAAATCCAACAGAGCTTCCCCCTCAGAGGTGGACAGAGGCTGGGGCGAGCACCACACGCAGGCCGGGGCCGACGTCCAGGGCCGCACCCGGTTTGTCACTTTCCACTGCACACAGCAGCTCCGAAGGGGAAAGGCTCTGCTTCAGAGAGACACGAGCATCCCAGGAGGCCTGGTCCTGGCTTCCGTGGCGAGCGAGGAGCCGGGACCGCTAAGAGGCCCTTGGCTGGCAGGGCAAACGCTCCGCTCACCTCCTCTCGCACTCACCCAGCACCTCCCCCACCACACAGAACAAACTGCACGGGACTCTGAATGAACAGAGACCTAAGGACTGGGCTTGGCTCCTTCAGACCGAGGGGAGCCTCTGCCAGTGCAAGAGGCTAAACTCGGCTAACACGAGATTTGCTATTTATGATTTTGCCGCCTTTGGACATGCTGAGGAAAATGGCAGCATTTTTATCTTGGGGGGAGGGGATCACAATTGTTAAGCTTGTTACAATGTCTGAAACAAATCGTGCCACATTAAAAAAAAAAAAAGCCACATTTTCTTACCCCAAGGTGCTAATGAATCCATTTGTTGATCCCTCTGCGTACAGAGAACAAATGTCTCCGATGTGCAGGAAACTAGACATTTTGTCAGACATGTCTTTCCGGAAAGTCCTAGACAAAGTAAAACATGCACATCGTTAGCGGGAAAGCAATGGCGGGAGGGTGCAGACAGTCCCAGGAGCTGGCCCAGCTCACGGGCCGGGGACCCCTTCTTAGCAGTCGCACTTGCAGGGAGGACACGTGCGCCCACACCCGCCTCGGAGTCCGACTGCAGGTATTCCAAGCACAGTAACATCTGTCTCTAACCAGCCTCCCAGAACCGGACTCTACTCACTGACGACCCTGGAACACCAAGGCGGTGAACTCGGCCAAGAACCCCACCATGATCGACACGGCGCTTGAAAGTCTGACTTGGGAGACGTGCGCGTCCTCTAGTCCCCGCGCAGAATGGGGAGGCAGAAGGAAACACCTAGGACCAGACTCGGGTCTGGCAAGGCCACCACGCCTGGGCTGCGGGACCAAACGCCAAGACAAACACACTCAAAGGTGACCAATCCCCAGATGCCAGCGACCACCAGAGAACTCAGCAACTGCACACGCCTCACCCAAACCTCCTTCCACGCCCGAACTTCCAGAGCCAGAAGGCCTGAGCAGCCGCTGGCACAGCCCGCAGCATCAGGGCAAGAACAAGGCCCCGGCCAGGAGCTCACGGCTTGTCAGGGCGCTCCAGGAGTCACTGAACACGCGCACAAAGAGCAACAAAAACACCGACACGGGTCAAACGGCTCTCGCTGCAGCCATAAACACGGAGGACGTTAAACACGGACTCAGAGACGCAGCCCGGCTGTGCAGCTGCGGATGGCGGCTCCCAGACACCTGGGGGAGACGCAGAGGTTGCCCGGGGTCTGCCCAACACCCATCTGAAACAGACTTCGTCAAACCCCGGGCCCCTCCCCAGACCCCCTCTAGACATCGTCCACCGGGCAAGCTGCAGAAGCTGTGACACTGTGCAGAGGACTCCCTCTCCTCCAGCCGCTCCACGGGTGCCACATCTCTCTAAGGAAGCGGTCCTCAGCGGGGACCAGCGTGGAAGCCCGAGCAGGAGGGGAAGCTGCTGCGAGCCGAGCGTGAAGACCCCGTGTTCTCTGCTGGGAGCGGCTCAGGAGACGCCCCTGCGCGTCCACGGCACCCGCATCCCCTGCCGGGAGCGGCTCAGGAGATGCCCCTGCACGTCCATGGGAACCACGTTCCCTGCCGGGAGTGGCACAGGAGACGCCCCTGCATGCCCACGGCACCCGCGTTCCCTGCCGGGAGCGGCTCAGGAGACGCCCTTGCGCGTCCACGGCACCCAGACATGGCAGAGAGGCAGAGAGCGTTCCACCGCACGTGACTCGGTCACCCAGAGGGACAGCGACTGAGAACACAGAACAGACCCCGGCCAGCACCTCGGGGAGAGACAAAGAAACAGTGCACGGGGGCACAGTGCGGCCAGCCCGCTCTGCTCTCGTGTCGGTCACCAGGTCCTCTCCCCGGAACCAGACAGCTTCTTCCTAATGGCCACCCAGTGTTGTAAACCACAGCCACAAAGAAGGTACAGGTGACAACATCAAGGGACATTCGTGTTTTCCGTACGCTGAAAAGCGTAACCGGGGCAGGTATTGGCGCACAGCATTCAAGACGCCCCCTGGGGCAGCTGCATCCTGAGTCACAGGGCCTGGGTCTGAGTCCCAGCTCCGCTTCCCACTAATGCCCACCCTAGGAGGCGGCAAGTGACGGCGTAAACACCTGGGTCCCCACTACCCATAGGGGAGACTGGACTGAGTTCCAGGCTCCGGGCTTCCGCCTGAGCCAGCCCTGGCTGTGAGGGCATGTGGAGAAGAAACCAGCAAGGAACATCGATCTCACTCTCTCCAGCTCTGCCTTTCAAATTAAAAATAACAATTTTTTAAAAAGCTTTATCATAAACAATTAGGAAGCCAGTGTACTCCTGCAGCCAATTACTGGAGATCAATTTGGATTCTGAGTGGGACCAGACTGATGTCTGCACATGCCAGCCTCCCAGAAGGAAGGAGGGGCGGCGGGGAATGCAGAGGGCAGGCAGGTGCTCAGCGCGGGGGCCAGGGCGACCTCCAGCATGGCAGTCTCCTCGCAGGCTTGCTCAGGCCACGACGCGTGCGGATGCCAGATGCCTGACTGAAAGAGCCCAGGCCATTCACGGGAGAAGCACACAGGGCAGCAGACAAGGCGAGACATGCCGGCGTGGCCCGCAGCTGACCGCCCACAGCACGCGTCTGCATGGCTTCCGTGGCCAGGAGCAGCCACTCTCGTCTATCAGGCACCCTCACGGCACCACCGGGCAAAAGGCTTCACAGTGACCTCTGTCCGAACACTCGGGACCACAGCAAGGCAGGCACCACGCGCTGCCCACTTCACTGCTGGGAAACCGAGGTGCGAAGAGGTGAAGCTGCCCAAGACCTACGCAGTTGGCCAGCAGAAGGGCCAGAGCCACGAGACTGCCCGTGTAGCCGTCCGCAGCAGCCACCCGGACACGGGCCCAGACGTGAACCGCGTGGGTCCTCACCCCAAGGACATGACGGGGAGTAGGCTCTCCTCTGTAGGCAGGGTTCTGAGTTCTAATCCTTCCGCGGTGCCATCCTCTAACTTTTCTACCATGGTCACAGAACACTTTTGTAAATAAAACAACGAAACCTCTTCTCTTGACCCAATCTGCGTATTACATAGGCAGGACGAGTGAACTGGCAGCCTGCAGCCACATGGGACATGTTCCCCAAAACACAGGCCAGCCAGCCCCCCTGCTCGTGAGCCTCCACCAGGTAACACACCTGGGGACAGGCGTGGGGAGGACAGACTCTGGCCCACAAGTCCAGGCGAGGCTTCCGCAGGCTAGAGGCCTCTGCAGGTCTCCGCTTGATGGGGGGGTGGGGGAGGGTCCTGGTGCAATTAACAGGGACATCCTGGGAGGAAAAACAAAGGCCTCTGGGCTGGAGGGTGGGAGGGGGAGAGGCCGCCACAGACACTTCCTCTGGCTCAGGAGCAGGGTGGGGGTGCCTCCTTATCTGATCAGGGGCCATTTGTGCCTGCAAAGGCGGGGCTTGCCTGTCACTCACACAGTGGCTGGGTACCACCTAGGAGAAAAAAACAGCTGGCGCCAACGCGCCACAAAACTGCAGGGCACTGGTGACACACAGGCCTCTGCTGACGCGCCCCTCTGCCACGTGGGGCGACAGGCCGGGCTCAGCTCCAGCCCCACTTGGCCCTCTGCACCTCAGCTTCCATTATCAGCCTCCACGGCCAGCCACCACGTCAGCCGTCAGCCCCTCCGCTGCCCGTGCCTCCTCTGTAAAACAGGAACAACACTCCCTGGAGCTGCTGTGAGCAGCAGATGAAGTAACTGAAAAAGCCCGAGGAGGGCCGGTGCTGCGGCGAGGTAGGCTAAGCGGCCGCCTGCCTGCGGCACCAGCATCCCACATGGGCACCGGTTCGTATCCAGGCTGCTCCTCTTCCAATCCAGCTCTCTGCTTATGGCCAGGGAAAGAAGCGGAAGATGGTCCAAGTGCACCCACGTGGGAGGCCAGAGAGAAGCTCCTGGCTTTGCAGTGGCCCAGCTCTGACTATTGCGGCAATTTGAGGAGCGAACCAGTGCATGTGAGAGCTTTATCTCTCTCTCTGTGTAACTCTGCCTCTCAAATAAAATAAAAGAAAGCACCAGCGGGCGGGCACTCGGCAGAGCAGCTAGGCTCCACGTGGGACGCCGGCCCCAGTATCACAATGTGGGCGTGTGGGTCCCAGCTCTGCTCCAGGTTCCCACCTACTGCTAGTGTACACCCTGGGAGGTAACAGTGATGGCTCAAGTTGGAGGCTCTCTGCCATCCACAAGGGAGACACAGACTCGGATGTGGTCTCCCAGCATCTGGGGAATGAACCCACGATGCAAGATCTCTGTCTCTGTGTCTATCTTGGTCTCTGCTGCTCTTTCAAATCAAATAAAAACAACTTGAAAACAAAG
Source organism: Oryctolagus cuniculus (assembly GCF_051225735.1). Classification (NCBI taxonomy): domain Eukaryota; kingdom Metazoa; phylum Chordata; class Mammalia; order Lagomorpha; family Leporidae; genus Oryctolagus; species Oryctolagus cuniculus. Next base: position 123,350,747 of record NC_142876.1, read on the forward strand.
AAGTGCTTGGTACAGTCGCTGGCATACTCATATCCCTAAATGCTAGTTATCTCTATAAAGGAACCCATTTAAAAGTCACCTGGGAGGGCCGGCACTGTGGCATAGTGGGTAAAGCCGCCAGCCATCGCACAAGTGCTTAAAGGGGAGGAACCCAAAACCCAGCATGTGGGCCCTTCTACAATACCATGGGCCCACACTCTCCAAATAAATCCGACCCATTTTTCTTAAAAATGGCAGGAAGACTACCTAGGATAAAAGACACCAAACCGGGGCTGGCGCCGTGGCTCACTTGGCTAATCCTCAACCTGCGACACCAGCCTCCCATGAGGGCGCCGGATTCTGTCCCGGTTGCCCCTCTTCCAGTCCAGCTCTCTGCTGTGGCCCGGGAGGGCAGTGGAGGTTGGCCCAAGTGCTTGGGCCCTGCACCCCATGGGAGACCAGGAAGGAACACCTGGCTCCTGGCTTCGGATCAGCGCAGCACCAGCCATAGCAGCCATTTGGGGGGTGAACCAATGGAAGGAAGACCTTTCTCTCTCTCTCTCACTGTCTGTAGATCTACCTGTCAAATAAAAAAAAAAATGACACCGAACCAAACGAAATATTATAATGTGTAAACCTTGATTGCATCCCAGATTGGAAAACATTTATTAAAAATCTGTAGAAGACATTTTTGGGTGGCAGTCCATACAGGTGGTTTGAGTCGCAGCTGCTCCACTTCTGATCTGGCTCCCTGCTGATGGCCTGGGAAAGGCGCAAAGGATGGCCCAAGTGCTTGGGCCCCTGTACCCAGATGGGAGACTCAGAAGAAGCTCCTGACTCCTGGCTTCAGACCAGCCCATCTCTCGCCATTGCAGCCATTTGGGCAGAGAAACAGTGTCCATCTCTCCTCCCCCAACCCTCCTGGTAACTCTGCCTATCAAATAAATATTAAAAAAAAAAAAAAAGGCAGCTGGGAAAGGCAGGCATCTAATGCAGTGGTTAAGACAGCACTTGCAACTCAGCTGTCCTGTATCGCAGGGCCTGGGTTCAAGTCCTAGCTCAGCTCCTGATTCCAGCTCCTGCCAAGGCACACCCCGGGAGGTAGATGATGGCTCAAGCAGATGGCTCCCAGCCCACTCCCGTGGGAGAACCGGACTGAATTCCCAGCTCCTGGCTTCCTCCCGGCCCAGTCCTAGCAGTTGTGGGCACCAAACACTGGGCCTGGTGCCTGAGACGCTCAGCTCCTCGCCCACCCCCAGCTGCAGCCAACTCCACTCACAGATACAGCTCCAGCCAGAAGTCGCCACTTAGGCTCAAGGTCCCCACTGCACATCTCCACAAAGCACCGGGCCAGCCCTGGTCCACTAGCGCTGTCTTAACACTGCTGCCCTGCAGCTGCTTCCTCGCGCCACAGCCCTTGAACTCAAGGACCACAGGCATTGCAGTCCCCACACCCAGCCTGGGACGGGGAGCAGGTGAACGCAGCTCCGGGGTCCTACCTGCTGCCCGAATGCCCCACACTCTGTACACACACTTGTCTGGAGCAAGGACACCGAACTTTTCAGCAGAAACCTCAAATGCCTGCAACAGCCAGGGCCAGTCCAGGCCCCATCTGGGAGCTCAATCTGGGTCTCCCATGTGGGTGGCAGAGACCCAGCTAAGTGAGTCATGGCCTGCTGCGCCCCAGGGAACACATGAGCTAGACCCTGGAATCCAGTGCAGAGCCAGGACTCTAACCCAGGCACTCTGATGTGAGACACAGGTTTCCCACTGCACCGAGCACCCGTCCCCAAACCCCTAACTCTTATCCCTGGAAGGAACCCAACTTTAGTCCCGTGGACCACGCTCTCCCCACGTCCAAAACGGCTTGCGAGTGGTGACAAGAGGCGACACCGAGAAACAGAGCATGTGTGCTCGTCCTCCCAAGCTCGGCTCCCTCGTGACAACCCCCCGGGCTCACTGACCCCCACCCTGGGTCTCCCGTGGCCAGGCCCTGCCCAGCTGCTCACGTCTGCATTCTTCATGGAAGCCTTCACTTCCGTTCCCTCTCTGTGTCCGCTCACCTCCGCCCCTACCCTGGCAGTGCCCTACTTGGAATGTGCTTCTCATCGGTCAGCACAGCTGGACACAGGGCAGGAAATGCGGGGGCCCGCCAAGAGCCGAGGCAGGCGGTGGCTGACCCCCGGAAGGCACATCAGAGTTCAAACCCTGGCCCCGCTGGGAGGCGGGCGGCGGCAGGCCCTTCAACAACTCGGGATCAAGAGCCTCCCCTGCCGTGGTGTTCAGACAGACGCAGCCATGCCCACAGCCAAAGAACTGCCGGCTTCCTGTCAGGCCGCGCCAAGCAGGCTTGGGGTTTGTGTCTGTTACTTTATTTTTGCTAAAAGCGTTGACTGCTGCACAAAACTCATGGGCTGTTATTTTTCGCATCCATGACTTCTCTTGCGTACACTTCACTAATTGCATTACCCTGTTTTCTAAAAGAACAACTCTGGAGTTTCGCCTACACACATTCAGAACCCAAAAGCCAGCAAAGCCTAAACTCTCAACACGACCCAACAAGCAGTGGACGTCTGGGGGAAACCAGGGGCCATCTTCACGCAGTCACTGGTCCCCACACCACAAAGACTGCCGCTGGTCTAATGAAGAGGAACGCAGCTGGCCAGTGGGGCTGGGCAGGGACTTCCCGGAATCCGTGCAACCCTTGTGAGGCCTTGCAAGCTGGGAGGACAGGCACTGAGGACCCCCGCGACGCCTGCCTCCGCTCCACTCACCTCCCATCACATGCTGAGCACACAAAGGGCCTGACCTGGAATCGCCCTTCTTAAACCGCAAAGCTGGCGGATGCGACGGGATCTCAACTTTGGGGACCTTCCTCCGAGCGTTGTAACCCCAGCCACAACAGAGCCAAAGACAAACGGCTTCCAGGCTACCTCACTGGGCCTGCCCTGCACAGTGCAGTGGGGGGCCGAAGCCACGGGGACCCCCAGCACGGGTCCAGTGGGACAGCCGTGAAGGAAGCTGGCCATCTCGGACACGGAGCTCCCACTGACCAGCCCACCGCACAAGCTCGGCGCCCCAGGGCGATCTCGCTCAACAGGAAAACAGGGACAAGTTCTGAGTGTTCCTTTGCGTTCAGGGTGAGCTTTAGCTGGGAGGCAGTTTTGTTTTGCAAAAACTATTGAAAAGCATCCCCATGCATTTATTTCGGAACAGAAAGATCTGCTAGAAACCCACACACGGGGACATCTGCACCCTGCCACGTAAGCCTTCCACTTCCCCCTCGCCAGCGTTCCACGCCACCAGCCAACCTTCCAGCTCCCCTACCTCAGAGCCAGCGGCTCTCCACCAGGCTCCCAGGACCCCGTCAGGGAACCTGCAAGGTCAAAGAAGTTTTCCCAGCAGCACCAGGGCCTCGGCATCGGCCAGGCGCACACAGAGTTTTCCAGAGGGCGCAAGACGCAAAGCAGAGGCGCAAGGTGCATCCTGCTGGCCTCCCCTCAAGAAGGAACTCTCTCTCCTCGCTAAGCTTCTGTTCATAAAAACTGTGGCCGCCTTAACTGTGGAACAAGGTCTCATTTTGTCTCTAACACGGTAAATACATAGGGGTGCACCTCCCAGCCACCTGAGTGCGCGGCTGTGGCTACGTCCAGAGCTCCTGAGACCCTCGCCTTTGCGAGTGTACACTTTTGTTTGATTCTGATTGGCTCTGGCACCGGCTGAGATCCTGGGGCTGTCACTGAGCAGACGCATGTCAGACACAACAGGACGAAAATGCAGCACACACACCTCAGCAGCCAGGGCTTCAGAGAGAGGGCGTCCAGACTAGAACCCTGCCTGTGGACGCGTGCGCTGACACCAGGTGCCACCACCGCCCCAGGTGCCGGGGACACAGGTCAAAGCCAGACGGGCCAGGTCCCGCTCCGGTGACAGCTACGCTGCGCTGAGGCACTCCGAGAATAAACCAGCCAACCAGAGAGACGAACCAGCAAGCAAATCAGACAGTGGTTACATAAACCCCAAGCATCAGAACTGCATGACATGACTGGGCGACAACTTAATTTTAGCTGGTCAGAAAGAAAAATAGGTGAGACATTTAAGCTAGGACCTCAAAGTCAAGGCAGTAGCAAACACATCAGTCGGAAGAAGCATTGCAGGCAATGCGAAGGCCCGGAGGCAGGAGGAGCCCTGGCGAGGGCGAGAAACAGGAAGTGACCTCCAGGTCAAGCACAGGCAGGGCCGGGGATGAGAGAAGCCAGCGTGAGACAGCCACCTGTGCTTGCGACTTCCTCTTTGCGGGCCTCAGTGTCCTCATCTGTAGAATGGGAATGACAGTTGTGCTGAGCATTCAGTGAGAGAAAAGAGAGAAGCAGGGGCACCTAGCAGCTAAGGGCCGGGAGGGAACCCCTGTGCCTCACAGCACAGTGCCCGGGCGGGATTCCGGCTCCCCCTTACTCCAGCACCCTGCTGCCGCAGACGGGGAAGCCAGCAATGAAGGCTGAGGTAACTGGGCTCCTGTCGCCCACGTGGGAGACCTGGGATGGGCTCCTGGCTTTGGGACCCCCGGCCGTGGCAGGCAGCTCGCGGAGTGAGCCGGTGGATGGGAGCTCTCTCTCTTGCTGGCTCGCTCGCTCTCTCTCTCTCTCTGAGACAAGTCCCGCTTCTTTAGCCCCCAGGGAGGACACAGGAAGCCTGCTGTCCCCCAGGGCTGTTCCACCTCCTCCTCTGCTCGACATCCACTCCCATCAGCCCCTCGTCCTCTCAGGGCTCCCGGTCAGCGCAGGATCAGCTGTAGAGAAAGGATGCAGGAGGGGACGTCTTTTCCTTCCATCAGCACCGACCTGCACAACATCCTCCTCGCCGCTCCCCACCAAACCAGAACCTCCGGGCACAGCGGGGCAGGACAGCTGCTCCCGTGGACCCTGCAGCCACCAGGCTCCGCCCCTGCACCGCCGAGCACCATGCACTGCGACGGGCCGCCTTGCATCGGGAAAGCCCGTCCACGCCACCTCCAGCCCAGCACCAAAGTGCCCTGGCCGAAGCCCTCCAGGGCTGGTTTTGTTGCAGCTTGCTTTAAAACCAGCAGCACCGGAAAAGCCTCTTTTAAAGTTCAGGGGCTCACAAACAAAGGCTGAACCACTCCAGAGCTGCGTGCAGCCGCAGCTGCCGCCCCTGAACCCGTGGACAGGGGCTGAGACAACAAGGCCAGGCCTCACTTCCAGGTCAAGCAGTCCCAGGTAGAGGGGCGAAGGTGCCGGGCAAACCACGAGGCAAGGAACCTCGGAGCATGCCCAGGAGGACGAGCCACTGGCCTGGGGCCAAGGGGAGCACGAGCCCCAGGAGGACACCCGTGCCCGGGACATATATGGTAACATGGCTGCCGACACGGGCAGGAACCCCGGGCACGCTCCAGAGGGAGGAGAGCGCTCTGCACGGCGTCCTCGGCCCTGTCCCCGGGCACTGCCGGTCACCACCGCAGCTTGGCTTTGGGCAGACACGTGGTGAGATCCACTGCACAGTGGAACAGCCTGGACACGCCGCCAGCCCTCCCCAACATGCCTGTGCACGCACGCACATACATGTGTACACACGCGCACACCCAGCCCCCTCGCCCCATCGTGGCTCCCCGGCCGCCCTCAGACGCACGTCCCCGATGCCAACACAAAGGCCCTTCTGCAGTCACGTTCCGCTTTCACTCGCAGTCAGAGGTCCCGACTCTAAAACAGCAGGTGTCGATGCAAGCTCAGAGTGATTCTGGTGGAAACACTGCTCATCAACCCCCCCCCCCACACACACACACACACCTGCTCGCCCTCCACGACTCGCCTGCTGAGTGACAGGTGCACAACCGACACAGATTCTTCTCAAGATGCCCACACTGACCTCTGCTCGTCTCCTGCTCCCCGAGGCTGAAGGAACACAAACCCACCACTGTGGCCAGACAACCAGTACTGGGGGGCACACACCCCAAATCCCTCACCCTGCAGGTGCCAGCACCCACCGGCCCGGGGTACACAGATATCCCAGCAGTCACACAGCCCATCAGCCACCACGCTGGACCACGGGGCCCCAGACACCGAGGTCAGTGCTTGTGGGTAAGTGGGAGGCTGGGATTACGCTGATGAAACGTTTACGTCAGCCCAGACCCCCCTCTGCCCACACAGCAGGTGCGACATCCTCAGGGAGCTCAAAGCCTCCCCAGGCCCAGGGAAGCGACTCCAGCTCAGGGTTTCCCAGCCTTGGCGTCCCGACACTGGGGGCAGAGTTCCGGGGGCCCTCCCCGCCACTGATGCCAGAAGCACCCCCAGCCCAATCCCGAGATGTGGCAACCAGAAACGTCCCCTGAAGGGCACAGTCGGGCCCTGGCTGGGAACCAGCGCCACGGGCACAGGATGCGCTCAGACTTCATTTCTAAGACCTTCCGCGGGCGTCCAGTGCTACACAGCGTGGTGGCGATGACCTGCAGCTGGCCTTTCTATGCCCGGCCCACAGAAGAGCTAAGAGACGAGCGCTCCTGGCTCTGTGCACGTCCAACAGGACATCAGTGCTGGCACTCAGGTGTGCCTACCCCAGGGCTCGCTGGGTAAGCCAGCACAGCCTCAGGGCTGAACACCATTCAGCAGTGTGGCACAGCTGGCACCCCAGAGAGCGTTCCCTGGCCACAGCTCAAGGGACACCCAGAGGCCACGTGGCCCTCACCCTGCTCTCCACACAGAGGGGCCCTGCTGGCTTTCGGCCAGTTCAGGAAAGACTGACACAGGAGAGGGGTCTCCACCCCAGAGGCTTCTGACTACCTCCTAAGCAGGACCAGACTTCGCACAAATTACCTCACTCACCAAATACTCTGGGGGCGGCTCCTGGGGACAGGTGACCCCACAGGTTCAAAAAATGTAAAAGGTCCCACGAGGGCAACAGAAGCAGGGGCCTTAGCTGCTGGAATGGAAGCACCGGGTGGGGCCCCAAGACACAGATGGCCCGACGGCCGAGCGGTGCGGGGGGTGCAGCAGGCGTGGCATGGTGACACATACATGTGGACAGGCGTGTGCACACGTGTGCACTAACAGATCCACGCCCGTCGGGGAGTGGCTTCAGTTTGTGCAATGCAGATATACGTGTCCAACATGCTCTTCAGCTGTTGCTTCAAAACAAAAATCACTTCCCAAAGTGGGGACACGCAGAACACGGAGCAACCCACAAGCCGCCATGGTCTTCCTGTGCCCTCCTCCTCCTGGGGAGCCACACAGCATGAGGCTGTCAGGGAGCTGAGCCACTGAGCGGCTTCCTAACACACACTCCACACCCGATTCCAGGAGGCTGCCTCTGGCATCCATCTACAACCTCCCATCCCTGAGCAGGCGCAGGTGCAGCTCTTGGTCTCTACCTGTCTCTCTACAGCCACTCAAGCCAGAGACAGGCAGCCTGCGGCAGGTAAACCCTTGGCTCAGGTGTGAATCAGCTCCCTGGAGACGCTGCTAAAACACAGATTCTGCCCCATGGGTCTCAGATGGGGCCGGAGAGGACACAATAGCCACAGGGCCAGTAATGCCACTCAGGAGCACATGGGGACAGATGCAGAAGAGGGTCCAACTTTTCACTGCAATTCGGTTTATAAACAACAGTGACTAAACCCAGCGCTCACCCCGAGAGTGTACGTGTGAGACAGAGGACGGGGGAGGGAGGAGATCTGTTGCTATGTACCATTCTTCACCATCATCTGAGCCTCCCTAATCCCAGACCCGAAACTCCAAGAATCTCAAACTTTTTCAGAGTCAGCATGATGTCACAACTAGAAAAGTGCACACCATGTAACTCAGTCGCACACACAGAATCATTAAAGTACCGGATAAAGTGACCTCCAGGCCCTGTTACGAGGTGTACATGAAGCTTAAATAAATTCCACGTCCTCGCTCATTTCCAGGGTGTCTCATGAAATGCAAATATTCCAAAACCCTAAAACATCCGAAACCCCCAACACCACTGGTACAAGCATTTCAGAGGTGGGACACTCTACCTGGATGTGCACAGCACACTTTGATGTTATCTGTTCTGCCTCAATAAAACAGATTTCTTTGAAAGAATCTAGCAAGGCCAACAAACTGATCTCAGGGCCTCTGGAGGGTGCGTGAGCCTGACAACACAGCTGCAGAACTAGAGGGACATTCTTGCTGATTCGGGGAGGACACAGGTGCCCCTGTGCAAGCACCCACAGGCTAACACACGGACCAATTATTTTTTTTAAGTTAAGATTATGTTCAGAATTCTTTATTAAAGGATGAGGATACATCCACTGTGGTTTGGAATCGCTTCACTAAAAATGTTCAGGGGCCAGAGCTGTGGTGGAGTAGGTTATGCCTCCCCCTGTGACACTGGCATCCCACAAGGACACCAATTTGAGTCCTGGCTGCTCCACTTCCGATCCAGCTCCCTGCTGATGCGCCTGGGAAAGCAGCAGGAGATGGCCCAAGTGCTTGGGCCCTGCACCCACATGGGAGACCTGCATGAAGCTCCTGGCTTCAGACTGGCCCAGCCTCAGCCATCACAGCCATTTGGGGAGTGAACCCAGAGAGATGGACGATCTCTCTCTCTCTAGCTCTGCCACTCAAATACATAAATAAATCTTTAAAAAAGCAATGTTCCGGCCGGCGCCACGGCTTACTAGGCTAATCCTCTGCCTAGTGGCGCCGGCACACCGGGTTCTAGTCCCGGTTGGGGCGCCGGGTTCTGTCCCGGTTGCCCCTCTTCCAGGCCAGCTCTCTGCTGTGGCCAGAGAGGGCAGTGGAGGATGGCCCAGGTGCTTGGGCCCTGCACCCCATGGGAGACCAGGATAAGTACCTGGCTCCTGCCATCGGAACAGCGCGGTGCGCTGGCCGCGGCGGCCATTGGAGGGTGAACCAACGGCAAAGGAAGACCTTTCTGTCTCTCTCTCTCACTGTCCACTCTGCCTGTCAAAAAAAAAAAAAAAAAAAGGCAACGTTCCGTCTGTAAGTTCTCTTCATTTGGAGTTGCGTTCTCCCCCGTAAGACGAGGACAGGAGAGCGCGTGGCCCAGGTCTGTGAACAGCGGCTCCCGCCCAGCAGCCAGAGGACCTCTCGGAGAACAGGCTGGGCTGGGACAAGCCTGGAGCATCTCCATCACACAGAGAGCGAGAGCACCGCCAAAGACGCCCGGGGCTGTGTGGACAGCCTCACACCTACCCGCTGACCACAGCAGGCGATGTCGCCCTCAGGGCGGAATGCTACACGGAGACCCGCAATGTGTAAGCCCAGCATTCACGGAGCCCTGAGCCCACACCCCTGCCGGCCTCGGGTGCAGGCCCTCCCACAGTGGCAGTGCCGACACTGCACCGGGCGCTCTGCAGGAAGGCAGCCTGGGTGCCGGCGGCTCTTCCTCTCCAATCACGTGCCCGGACCCTGCCACGGGTCCCCAGGTGAAAGCCGCACCAGCAGCAAGCCAAGAAACCGAAGCTGGCAAAGCACAGGGCAGAGTCCTGCGCTGCTCCCTCTTCCGTACAAACCGCACTCCACGGTGATCAAAAAGCAAGAGCAGGCTTCTCACACAGCTTCGCTGATGGACGAGGCACGAGGGGCGTGCACGTGCGAACTTCAGGATCACGGCGGTGAGCAAGGAGGTCACTGGCACCCCTGGGGGAGACCTCCCGACACCCACACGCTCCTGAGATATGTTCCCACAGTGAACCTGGGCAGAAAATGGAACCTGACCCTGACGAAGCCTCTCCGTCTGACCACCAAATGAGGACCACAGAGGAGACGGAGGATACACTGAACACATCAGTGCAAGCAACCAAGTCCAAGCTATGCAGCAATCTAACCCCCAGCTTCTTCAATGACCGAAAAAGTGCACAGACAAAAGAAGTGTACAAGAAACACACAAACTAAGACACAAGCCATCTGCAATAAACCTCATTTGGGTCCCCAAAAAAACTGTTAAATACACGTGTAACTAACTGTACATAAAATACTTGTATGCATTTTTATGCAGATGTCTGAACACATGCTCAAAAAAATTCTGTAGGGGGCCAGCACTGTGGCGTAGCAGGTACAGCTGCCACCTGTGACGCCAGCTTCCTGTAAGGGCAGCATCTGGTGTCCTGGTTACTTCATTGCCAATCCAGCTCTCTGCTAATAGCCTAGGGAAAGTAGGGGGAGACGGCCCACGTGCTTGTGCCCCTGTAACCATGTGGGAGAAGCTCCTGGCTCCTAGCTTTGGCCACGCCCAGCCCTGGCCACTGTAGCCATCTGGGGAATGAACCAGAGGATGAAGATCTCTCTCCCTCTCTAACTCTGCCTTTCAAAATAAATAAATAATCTTAAAAGGGAAATGTGTTGCACTTCTTCTACAGCTGTGGCAGGCAATTGTAATGTGCCAACACTTAAAAAAAAATCCCAAACCTAAAGACGCAAACTCAAATACTAAAGAAGTGCGCCACAGGGCTAAGGCGGGAAGGAGCCTGGCGACACATGGTGTCCGCGGAACACCGAGGGACGAGCGGCTCACCCTGCCAGGCTCGCAACCGCTGTGCCTGAATCTCTTGGTCAAGTACAAACACCAGAGGGGAGTGCCCGCCCCACTGCCTCCTGGGAACACACGGAACAAGGTCTGCTTCGGGAGAGGATTACAAGGCTTTCCTCTGCAGGCAGCCGACCGGCACAGAGGGCTGTCTCCACTCAGCCTTCTTACAGGAACAACGTAAACGAGACGGAAAACCCCTGCTGCGCGATGGCTGTGAAACCCACCCTGGGCCTTGGTTGCCCCAGTGATCCATCTGTGTCATCCTCGGGTGAAATCCCATCAGGCGCACCCACAGCTTCAGCAACACCAGAACGCAGGTGTCCACAGGCTAGCAAGAATCCGTGGGTAAGACCGGGCAGAAAAGGTCAAGTATGGGAGGCAGTGCACGGCCCCTGGATGAAATTCAAACACACCGCACCTGTACGGGAGCACACAGAGGGAAAGCCCGGGACCCTGGCCCTGGGCCCAGGGACACCACTTCTGTGTCTTGTCTTATCCTCACTCCTAGTGTCTGGTGCCTCCCGATGCGGCCACACAAGCTGAGGGTTCCGTTCGCACACGTGAAGGGGTCAGCGCGTGTATGGGGAAATCTGTTTTGTAGATGTCTCCAAGGATGTGGGAGACAGCAGGAGGCCTCTGCTGGCATTACCTTAAAACCTGGCCAGACACATGGCCAGTGGCAGCAGGGCTCGGAAAGCTGACCTTAAAGCCCCAGGACTGTCACTAGGGTCTCAGAGTTTGTCCAAACCAACCGCAACTTCACCTGCCTATCAGAGACTTCTGCGACTGACGCGAATTCGACCCCAGGTGAGGCCGGTGAGGACCCGGACAGTCTGGACATGTGGGTTGTGCCCCGCCAGCTTCCGCCGGGTCTGCGCACCTGCCAGCCTCAGCTTCCCCTTCAGAAAGGCTCACGGAGCTCGGTGATGGAGAAACACGCGCTGAGCTGCCCTTGTGGGCTCACAAATCACAGGCCAACCACTAACCTGCAGAACCTGGCGCTTCGAGCCTGGACACCGATTCTTCCCCCAGCCGCAGCCACCCTGGCTTCCAGGGTGCCGCCCACTCCCAGCCCAGGGCCCTCAGTGCCGCCCACTCCCAGCCCAGGGCCCTCAGTGCCGCCCACTCCCAGCCCAGGGCATTTGCACTCACTGCTCTGCACACCTGGAACACGCTGAACCCCTGGTATGTGCCTGGCTCCCCTGCTTCAGATTTCCGCTCCAGGACACATCCCGGCTCCCAACCCCTTACCTCTGCTGTACCACCCTGTTCTGCTGTTGCTGCTCATTTTTTTTCCTGCGATGAAATACACACACACATGCCTGACTGCCTGTGAGCGTACAGTTCAGCAGCATTAAGCTCACGCACAATGGGCCTGGCATTCTGGGATAGTGGGCTAACTATGTGCCACCTGCTACTCCAGCCAGCACCCTCGTAATGCACCTGGGAAAGCAGCAGGCGATGGCCGGAGTGCTTGGGCCCCTGCACCCACGTGGGAGACCTGGAGGAAGCTGCTGGCTCCTGCCTGACCAAGCCCCAGCCATCACAGCCATCTGGGGAGTGAACCAACAGACGGAAGAGCTCTCTCAGTTTCTCTCTGTAACTCTGCCTTGCAAACAAACAACTCCATCTTTACCACCACAAGGAAAAAGCTCATGGACTGTGTGTGCAGCCATCTCCAGACCTTTCTCCCGCGTCTCCCCTCGCACTGTGTACCCACTCAACAGCTCGTCCGCCCACCACGCTCCCTTCCATCTCCGCACACGCGCACGTTCACGGCTCCCTGTGCAGGCAGCATTACTGCTGAGCAGCCTCTGCACCCAGCCCACGCCGCTCAGCACCGTGCTCTCAAGGCCTCCCCGGGGGGAGCACGGTCAGAACGTCCTTCCTGTTCAGGGCCACCACACCAGGTGTGCCCAGTCCACCTGCTGCTTCCCTCACCCGTCTGCACACAGGGGCAGCTCCCACCTCTGGGTCACCGTGACCAATGCACACGTTCAAGTCCCTGCCCTCGACTCTCTGGGGCACGTGGTTTCCAGGGGAGGAGCCAGATCCCATGTCAGCCCTGTTTAGCTTTCTGAAGACTCACCATGCCACACACACCGCAGCTGCACCCTCTCACGTCCCCTCCAGCAGCACACAAGGCTCCTGCCTGGCCACCTCCACGCCCACACTGGTTGTCTTGTGTCCCCCTCACCCTCATACCTGTCAGACCCCTTGGTTATTCAGACTGGCCAGTCCCCAGGGAAGAACAGGACTGTGGCCCCTGCAGCTTCCCCAGCACTCAGAACACCGCTTGGCCCAGAGCAGGTGCCCCAGGGATGTGCTGCACAAGGAATGAAACACCTGAGGGCCGGCGCTGTGGCACAGTGGCTTAAGGCTCCGACCTGCAGCACTGGCATCCCCTATGGGTGCCAGTTTGAGTCTTGGCTGTTCCACTTCCAATCCAGCTCCGTAATGAGCCTGGGAAAGCAGCAGAGGATGGCCCAGGTCCTTGGACCCCTACACTGACATGGGAGACTCGGAAGATGGTCCTGGCTCCTGGCTTCAGATTGGCCCAGCTCTGGCCATTGTGGCCACTTGGGGAGTAACCAATGGATGGAAGACCTCCCTCTCTCTGTCTCTACTTCTCTCTGTAACTCTTTGCAAGGAATAAAATAATTTTTTTAAAAGGGGGTGGGGCGGCACTGTGGCATAGTGGGTAAGGCCACCACCTGCAGTGCCAGCATCTCATATGGGCACCAGTTCAAGTCCTGGCTACTCCACTTCTAATCCAGCTCCCTGCTATGGCCTGCGAAAGCAGAAGATGGTCCAAGTCCTTAGGCCCCTGCACCCACATGGGAGACCGGAAGAAGCTCCTGGCTTCAGATCGGCCCATCTCTGGCCGTTGCAGCCATTTGGGGAATGAACCAGTGGATGGAAGAGCTTTCTCTCTGTCTCTCTGCCTCTGCCTCTCCATAGCTCTGCCTTTCAAATAATAAACAAATAAACCTTAAAAAAAAAACAAACAAAAAAAAAAAAAAAACCTGCATCTGTATTTCAGCAACACTGACAGGCACTGGGGTCAGTCAAACACAGCAACCGCCCAGCGGCCTTCAACTGTGGGCAATTCGGGAAATCCCCATATTCAACAGGCGCTAGCTACCGCGGCGTACACCCTCATCAGCGCACCCCTCAGACACGGTGACAATCAGAAGGAATCTTAACAGCGACACTACTTGTGTCACTGACTTCAAGCCTCAGCTGCACTCATCAAAGCAGGCAGGCCAGACTCTGAAACAGCAGAAATGAACTTGAAAAGCATAGCACTTCTGGTTCAGACAGCCTGCAGATGCAACGTGAACCGTCTGAAAAGATGAAACCAACAGCAAATGAGATGGGACACCGGCCTTGTGCACACTCCTTAATTAGATGTGCCCAAGGACAGCCTGACCCAGAAACCTAACTTCAGGCCCAGCATTATTTTGGTGGTTTTTCCTGTTGTTCATATTTGGTGTGTGTTTGACTCAGTTTGTTTCTTAAGAGCTGCCTGTGAACGAATCAGATAGAATTTCCATGAGCTCACGACACAGGAGCTGCGGGGCCACCACCGGGCTGCAGGCTCCCTTCCCGTCCTGTCTCCCTCGGAGACTACAGGTCTTTCTCAAGGGCACTGAGACACTCCGTCTCACCCCTGAAACACAGCAGCCAGTGCTTCCCGAGGGCAGCCCCACCGTGCTAAGGAGTGACTCCACCGTCTGCCCAAGGCTCCCAGAGGCCGGAGCCACTCAGAGAACGGGACTTGCCCTGCCCCGTCAGACAGAAGCCTTGATGGGATTTTCTGCTGTGATTTGAGCCAAGTGCAGATCAGACTGTGTGCAATGCACACACACACACACACACACACGAAGGAATCCCTGGAAACCGCGCCACACCAGGGGCCCAGAGCAAGCAGAGACAGAAGCAGCGCTCCGACCCCAGGGTGCACTTCGACGGCAGGCCAGCCAGACACGGAACCCCTGCAGCACTCCTGACGGGTCTGCTGTCTCCTTTCACTCTCCCCGTGCAGGCTTTCAACCTGTAGCTCTCCAAACAGAACTCAGCCTAGCACCCAACGCATCCTCAAACCCAGGTCTCTGGCCACATCACTTCCTTCTCACCAAGGGCCAAAGCTGTGATTGCATCACGGGTGGACATACGCCAGTCATTTCACCGGGGCAGTTGTTCACCATTCTCCCCTCCCCCCTCAGGGCTGGTGAGGGGCACAGCAGTGGTCCTGCTGCCCTCCCCCACTGGCCGCCAGACCCGGGCCTGCCCTCTGCACCTGCTTCTTCACCTGGACTTACAGGATCTCGCTGAGGAATGGCCCTGGGCCTGGCCCACAAGTACTCAAAGCCTTACTCCCAGCTATTTTTAGCAACCAGTGCGACAAGAGTGGAGGGGCCAGTTTTTTCTCCAGCCCGTCGTGGTCTGAAGGCAGAAACCGGACCCCATGTGGAGCCCCGGGAGGGCCGGCACAGCCGTAAACAAGAGGACTCCAAGGAGGAGCCAGAACTCGGGCGCCCACTGCACCCTGGCTGCACCAGGACCCCTGAAGATCTTATCGGCAGGAAACAAAAGCCCTGCCCCACCATAACGAAGCGTCTGGCTTTTGTTTCCTAATTAGCGAAGCCCAAAGATTGTAGCCCAGGGAACGGCTAAATATTTGGAAGGAAGGTTCAAGACGCTGGTGAGACCCAGCCACCTACACGGCGTCTCCGCAGCCCTCGACCCCGCCGGGACCCAGAGCAGGAGAAAACGCCGGGAGAAACCTCCCTCTCTCCCGGGCTCGCAGGCTGACCATTTTGGGGAAAACACGGGCGCTGTCGTGTGGACACACAAACCCGCCGGCCCGCAGCTCCCACCCACCACGGGGCCGCGGGTCCCGGGCCAGCGGGGGGCTTGGGCCAGGGCCCCCGGCCGGCCGGCCGCAGTGTTTTGCTTCCAGAAGGAACTTCCTCTTTTCAAGCTCTAACTCTCAATTCGCCCGCAGCCGCTCTCCGTTCTTGCGGTCCAGCCCACTCTGGTGGAGCGCGCGCGCGCACACACACACACGCACAGCGACGGGGAAAGGCACTATTTTTGCAAGAGGCAGTTAATTTTGGGTTACATCTCTCCGCAGACGAAGCGCACGGCACCCTTGCAAAGGGAAGCCGCCAGCGCCGCCCGGGCCACGCCGCCCCCTCCGGAGCGTCCCCAGCCCCAAAGCGGCGACCGTGACCTCCCCACGCCCCACCTCCTAAAACTCACCCCGGCCCCGCAGCACTCACCTGACCCAGGTCAGGCACCGAGCGGCCAGAACACGCGCAGCCAGCGGTGCGGCTCTGCTCCTCCGCGGTCAGCGCCTACACCCTGGAAAGACAGAGGGCGGAGCGTGAGACCCCGCGGGCAGCGCTCCCCCAGGAACGCCCCCTTCCCCGGGAAGACCCCGAGCGCGCAGGCATTGGGGAGCGCCCACGGGGCAGGACCGCACGGCCCCGCGCCAACTCGGGGCGCGCGGGGGTCCCACGCGCGGAAGCGTCCGGAGCCCCCCACCCCGGCCAGGCACTCGCTTCCCCGCGCCGAGGCCGAGACGCGAACCCCGCATCCCCGCGGGGCAGAGCTGCGCGCTCGTCCGCCTCTGAAAACGCTCCCCAGGGGCGCGCGGCAGTTTTAGGAAGCTGGCTGCCTCGCGTAGGACACCCCCACGGCCCCCTCCGAAAACACACACACACACACACGCACAACTATTTCCTGCAGCTGCTGCCTCAGTGCCCTGCTCGGGGCGGAGGGGCGCCGTCCCGGCCCAGAGCGGGGAGCCCCCCGAGCCACGCACCGGGGTCCAGGGCACCGGGGGCCCTTCAAGACTCCCACGAAATAACAGCCAAAAAGCCCCCACGTGCACGCCGAGCGCGCACAAGCCCACCAGAACTCCCCGGCAGCGGGGCGAAAACTTGTGCGCGCGGGGGTCCAGGCCCACGCCCCGCGGACCTCCGCCCACCCCGCGCTACCTGGTGCCCGGGGAGCCGCGGCGCTCCGGCGAGCCGGCACGAGGACCCGGTCAGCGGCCGCAGACCGAGCCCATGTCTGCGGGGCGAGCGCGTTCCGCTAGCACCGAGGCCAGCCCTCGCCGCTCCTCGCTCGGCGCGCTCCTCCCCGCCACCTCCGCCTCGCCTCCGCTCGCCGCCCGCCCCGGCCAGCCCGAGGAAGCGGCTCAGCAGCCCAGGCACATGCTTACTGCGCCGGGAAGCGGCTGCCGGCGCCTTATATAGGCCGGGGAGCTCCCTGGGCAATGTAGTCCGCCTACCGGGTCGCGGCGGCGCCTGGGGCGGGGGAGGGACTACAAGTCCCAGCATCCCCCGGGGCCGCGGGCTGAGCCCCAAATAGACGCGCGGCGGGGGGGTGGGCGGGGAGCGCCCTGCGGGGCGCCCCGGCGACCGTGCGCGGCCTTGCGCTGGGGCCCCCAGAGGCAGGGTCCCCTCGGGGAGCGCCCCGGCCCCGCTCCGTTGCCTTCCCGGGAGCCTGGGCGTCGCCGGGGCTTGGCTCTATCGGAGCTGCGGGAAGTTTTGCTGGCCATTCCCCGCCACGGGCGCCCGGGCCCGGAGTGCGTGCGCTCCGGGGCGCCCCGCGGCATCGTTTGGGGTCGCTCTGCGCGGGCGTTCAGCCAGGGAGCCGCGCGGGTCGGGGCGTCCTGACGCCGCGCGCGCGCTCTTGGAGACGGGGAGGCTGAGCGCTACTGCGCCCCGGCGGTGCGGGGCCGGCGAATACTCGAGGGGAGGAACCGCCGAGAGCGCAGGAGCCGGGGCGAGGGAACGGAGTGGGCGCGGGGCTCGGGGAGCCAAAGGCGTCCAACCCCAGGGTCGGTGCGGGCGTCTTGCCGCGCCGCCTTCCGAACTCAGGTGCGCTGACGGCCGCGGTGAGGCAGGTGCAAGCCCGCAGGTGCACGCGGGGAGCTCCTCGCGACTACACTGGGGGCCATGTCCAGCTACCCTGAGCCCGCGTCGAGGCGACATTCACACCAGCTTGCGTTTCTGGAGCCGCCCCGAGCCCCTGGACAGGTCGTTGCCGTCTCAAAGGGGGTCACCAGTGCCTGCTGCCCACAGTGCTGAGTGCAGAGACCAGGGCTTCGGGACCTCGTGAGTCCTGGCTGGAGTAATAGCGAGTGCTGACGGTGGTCGGGATGCAAGCTCTGTGTGTCCAGCCTTCACCAGATCCCATCGAAGGACCGACCATTCCTGACCCTTGAGACAACTGAGGCACACCAAGGTCAAGTCACGAGGAATCTGGGCCGCCTGATTCCCAAACCCTGAACCTAACCCCTGGGTCCCGCCGCTTCCCCAGGTCGGTGCGCTAGGACTTGCGGGGTCCTGGAAGCGCCCAGTACCTCATCCGGAATGGGCAGGGCTTTTGAGATGGAAGTCGTGTGTCCACGTGTCATTCTCTGTCCAGCATTGTCCCTAGTCGATTGGTAGTAGAGCTAGTGCCTGACACCTCATGCCACCCTTCCCCATCGTCCAGACAGCACCCCCAACGCACACGCAGGCACACAAGTGCACACACGTGCACAGGCATACACATATATGCACACACGCTCAACTTGCCATATCCAAGCAGCTCCTACCTTTGTCTTCTCTCTAATGAGGACAACCTGTTCCACTTTCAGTCTTCGACTCTGCTTTTCCGCGTTCTGTGTTGATGGGACCGGTGAAGGGTGAAGGGTTAGGCTTAGGGTTGCATGTGCTCCTAGCGTAGACACAGGTGTGGTACTCACAGAGGTGTCGCAGTGACCACACTGTCGCATCTGACAGCTGAGCTGGGGCATTTCCATCCTCACCACAGTTGTGTTGTCCACTACCTGCTTGATCTACCATCTTCCCTTCTCAGACCACGGGTTCACCAGGGGCAGCGGCCATGTCCACTCCTGCTTGTTTTCCCCAGCCCAGCAGGTCTGGACCCTTGCTGCGCACACTCAAGCAGACATAGTAATCAGTGTCGGCAGAACGTGTTCACCGAACATGTGGCCCCTGCCCTGCGCGTGCTTTGTGGGCCCGCCTACCTGCAGGTACGGTAGAGCGGCTCAGTGCTTTGCAGGCTGTGGGTGCTGCTAGGTCACTGCACATCAATTTCAGTCCGATGCAAAGGGGCTCCCGTGAGTACGTGCGATTGATGAATGTCATTCTCCGTGATCCGTGGAGGGAAGGGAACTGCTTTTCCTTGACAGCATTTTTTCCTGGAAGAATTTTCTAGACTTATACCTTTCCGTACAGAAGCCACTAACCATTTAGGTGCTTAATTTGTGGACAGTTGGACTGAGATGTGAGGTAGGTGTAAAATGCACCTTGAATTTCAAAGAGATAGTCCACAAAGTATCCCACCTATAATTTGCATGCTGACTGCATGTTGAAGCGATAGCATCTTAAATGTAAATGAATTTTGCCTGTTTATTTTACTTTTGTTTTTAAAGATTTATATATTTGAGAGGCAGAGTTAGAGAGAGAGAGAGATCTTCCATCCACTGATTCACTCTCCAAATGGCCACAATAGCCAGGGCTGGCCAGGAGCCAGGAGCTTCAATAATGTGAGTGGCAGGGGCCAAGCACTTGAGCCATCTTTTTTTTTTTTAAGATTTATTTGTTTACTTGAAAGTCAGAATTACACAGAGAGAGAGGGAGAAACAGAGGGGCAGGGAGAGGGGGAGGAGAAGAGAGAGGGAGAGAGAGGAGGGAGAGGGGGGAGAGGATCTTCCATCCACTGGTTCACTCCCCAGATGGCACAATGGCTGGAGCTGCACTGATCTGAAGCCAGGAGCCAGAAGCTTCTTCCAGGTCTCCCATGTGGGTGCAGGGGCCCAAGCACTTGGGCCATCTTCCACTGCTTTCTCAGGCCATGGCAGAGAGCTGGATCAGAAGTGGTGCGGGCCAGCGCCGCGGTTCACTAGGCTAATCCTCCGCCTTGCGGCGCCAGCACACCGGGTTCTAGTCCCAGTCGGGGCGCCAGATTCTGTCCCGGTAGCCCCTCTTCCAGGCCAGCTCTCTGCTGTGGCCAGGGAGTGCAGTGGAGGATGGCCCAAGTGCTTGGGCCCTGCACCCCATGGGAGACCAGGAGAAGTACCTGGCTCCTGCAATCGGATCAGCGCGGTGCGCCGGCCGCAGCGCGCCAGCCGCGGCGGCCATTGGAGGGTGAACCAACGGCAAAGGAAGACCTTTCTCTCTGTCTCTCTCTCTCACTGTCCACTCTGCCTGTAAAAAAAAAAAAGAAAGAAAGAAAGAAAGAAAGAAAGAAAGAAAGAAAGAAAGAAAGAAAGAAAGAAAGAAAGAAAGAAAGAAAGAAAGAAAGAAAAAAGAAGTGGTGCGGCCGAGTCTTGAACCGACACACACATGGGATGCCAACGCCACGGGCTGGGGCTTTAACCCACTGTGCCATAGCGCCAGCCTCTATTTTACTTGTTTAATGTGGCTATCATGAAATGAAAAATGACATCTATGGCCCATATTGTGTTCTGTTGTATAGTGCTGTTCTAGAAAACCAAAGCTCTGACTCCCAAAGCCACAAGTCAAGATGATGTCCACTGTGAAAATGACCCTTTATGACCGTGCCCTTGAAACGCCCTACAGGGAAGCTGGACTGCTTTGCCATGTCGGTCCAGAGCTACAGATGGAGCAGAAGTCTGCAAAAGTCCAAAACTAGCACATCAGACTACCCCAGGGAAGCCACAAATAGATCAGGCCTGGCCAGCCGTCTGCGGCCGAGAACTGCGATGGAATCTACCTGCCCGAAGCTCACCTCCACTGCTGCCTGGCCGCAGAGCCAGACAGGGCGGGCAACACCGGGCTTCACAGCCAGCTGCACCTGCAGAGCCACTCTGGCTGGCCCTTGCCTGGCCACCTGACTTGCCCGCCAAGAAGGGCTGGCCAACTCACCCTCAAAGTCCTGAAGCAGGAGGTGTAGCTGCGCCCGATAGAGCCCTCGGCTGCAGACCAAAGCTCGGGTTTTGGTGGTGCCATTGCCGTTTTTGTCCTGCAGGTAAGACCTCACTCCCCAGTGGATGCCACCGTGAGTCTCAAATGTTTCACTGTATTTCTTCATTACATGGCAAGACACCCCACTGTAGAATTCCACCTGGTTTTTGGTGCTGACTTCCCGCCCGATGTGACAGACACTGTCACAGATGCTGAGAAATATCTGAAAAGAGAATCACCGGTCCTGCTGCTCCTTCTTGGTCATGGCTAACCTCCTGAGTGACACAGTCCTTTCTGAGAATCTTGTGAAACCCGTGGACACTTGTCCCAGCACAACACAGACATTCATGGTTTTGGTGCCAGTTGTTGGAGTTTGTTGTACCACCCGCACCCCAAGAAATTCACTCATAGACACCCCAGCGAGATTCACTTCCATCTGTCTGAGAGTTTGTCTCCAGCCATAATAACTCTTCCCCAGCAGGGGTCCCTTGTTTGCGCACCCTCTGGAGTGTCCAGCTCAGCTCTGGCTTCAGAGCAGGTGTTGGGCATTTCTCGGCTTGGTAACTGTTAGAAATGCAGGGTGAGGCCGCGGCGGCCATTGGAGGGTGAACCAACGGCAAAGGAAGACCTTTCTCTCTGTCTCTCTCTCTCTCTCTCACTGTCCACTCTGCCTGTCAAAAAGAAAAAAAAAAAAAAAGAAATGCAGGGTGGCCAGAAGACGGCCTGCGCACGCAGTCCACACGTGCACACAGCCCACACACGTGTGGCTGCCCAACAGGCACATTGTAGCTGGTGTCCAAAAAAGAGCAAGAACAGGAGAGAGAACATTTTGTGATAAAATTCAGAGCAGTAAGATATTCCCTGGGTCCCGGATCTGGGCATCCAGTGAGGCTGAGCAGAGGCAGGAACAGGGCAAGTCCCTGCCTCTGTTCTCCCTTCACTGTAATGCAGGATCAACCGCCCCGCTGGCCAGTCACCTTTGAGTAGAGGGAACTTGGGCAAACTCCCAGTGACCTGGAAGGCAGCCTTATTGTCCAGCATCTGTGTCCGGACAAGGGAATGCCTACTTTCTTCTCTAAAATTATTTACTTATTTGAAAGGCAGAGATACACAAAAAGAAGAAGAGGGAGAGAAAGATCTTCTATCCGCTGGTTCACTCCCTAAATGTTCAAAATAGCTGGGGCTGGGCCAGACCAAACCAGGAGCTTTATCCGGGGCTCACAGGTGGGACATGGGCCATCCTCCGATGCTTTCCCAGGTGCATTAGCAGAGAGCTGGACTGGAAGCGGAGACGCCAGAGCTCAAACCGGCGTGCAAAGGGATGGTGGCATTGCAGGTGGAGGCTTAACGCACTACATCGCAGCACTGACCCAGAACAGCTACTATTTTACACACTGGTCGTCTATGGACCTCACAGAACAGAGGGTCATTGTCCACTCAGTTCCTGGCTCCTGCCTCCATCCGCTAGACTCCCATCCTAGATTGTTCCCGTGGCCAGGCAGATCCGAGACCTTGGTGTCTTCCCTTAGTGAGTGAACCAGGGTGGAGTCTGCGTCATGAGAAATGCATTAAGCTCTTTACAGAAGGATTCAGAGAACACATGCAGAAGAAGCAGTAAAATGAAAAAATCACCCTTTTGCAGCTTCCTGGGTGTGATTTATTTAGACAAAGAATCCACAAAGTGAACGCTCATGAAGTGGTATCTGAAATTCACTCTCCAAAAATGCATACCTATGTAATTAAAAAATTTAATTTGGCATTATTGACAAATAGTATTAATTAATTTTCTTTTATGTATTATTAATATTCACAAATACTGTTGCCAAATCCCCTGGGCAAAAAGTTGCTGGGGAAAAGATATTCTCGTGGTCCTGAAAATCACCCCCTACTTGTCTACAGACTACGAGGTAAAGAATGGATCCAGGCCAGCACCGCGGCTCAATAGGCCAATATTCTGCCTGTGGCACCGGCACCCCGGGTTCTAGTCCTGGTCGGGCACCAGATTCTGTCCCGCTTGCTCTTCTTCCAGTCCAGCTCTCTGCTGTGGCCAGAGAGTACAATGGAGGATGGCCCAAGTGCTTGGGCCCTGCACCCACATAGGAGACAGGAGAAGCACCTGGCTCCTGGCTTCGGATCAGCATGGTGCGCCGGCCACAGTGTGCTGGCCGCGGCGGCCATTGGAGGGTGAACCACCGGCAAAGGAAGACCTTTCTCTGTCTCTCTCTCTCTCACTGTCCACTTTGCCTGTAAAAAGAGAGAGAGAGGAGAAAGAGAGAGAGAGAGAAGAATGGATCCAAGCAGTGAAGATGTGCTGCCTCCACCCACCTGCACCAAGTGATCCAAAGCACCATCAGCAACAATCAGACCCTGCTTACACGTCTGTATGACTCCATGCAAAGCACACGACGACGTCACTTACGAAATGTTTAAACCACAAGTGTTTACAGGGCAGCAACCCAAAGCCCAGAGTGTGGGCCCTTCTAGAATACATGGGCTGCACTCTCCAAATATATCCCACACGTTTTTCTTAAAAATGGCGGGAAAACTATCTAGGATGAAAGACGCCGAACCAAACATATAACGTGTAACCCTTGATTGCATCCCAGATTGAAAAACATTTATTAAAAATCTGTAGAAGACATTTTTGGGTAGCTAGAGAGCTTTGAATATAGATTATCTTCTAATTAAAATTGTGGATAGTTTTCTTGGGTGTGATAATGATGTTGTGGTTATGTAGGAAAATGTCCCAATCCTTAGGAGACGTGAAGTAAAATCGCATGGTATTCGAAACTGCACTTAAGAAGCCCACTGCCTCCAGTCCCTTTGGGTTTATTCCCCTCTTGGAAGCTCCCCCTCCATGCCGCTCTGGCTGGAGACCTTTGACACTAATAAATACTGTTAACTCTTAAAAAATATCTCATGGTATCTGAAACTCACACTCAAAACATTACTGCCTATTTCATACAAAATTTTTCTATTTGTTCATTAAACTTGTGTACCTTATTCAAAAAATAATCTACAATCTTGCCGTGTTAATAAATATTTGTATACACATTTTTGTGGTTTCATAGTTACAGTAAAGAAGTCATTTTTTACCTTTGGAAGTAGCACTTAATTTTCAATCAACTCTTGTAGAGTCTACATTTGGCTTTTTGGTCACAATGGAAAATAAGCTGGTTAGAAAGGGACTTTTGTGTCAGCAGTCTCCAAGTGATGAGTAATTCTATTTGCCACAGTATATCCTTTGGAGGGTCCCTTCAAATCAACCAGAAAAGCAAGGGCAATCATGCATGGAGCAAGGAAAGGAGGACGACACGGAACTGCCTGCGAGTGTCAGCGCTCCCCTCCCTGAAGGCAGTTACTGAAGGATCAGTGGGAGTCACCGCTGCACCAGGCACCCGGCTCGTACAATCCAGGCACCAGCAGGCAGACGCTGCAGCCTCAGCGTATCCAACTCAGCAGCCTAGCTGCTTGCTTGCGTTCCCACTTCTCACCCGGCTCGTAGGAAGTTGTTCCATCTACTCACTGTCTCAGGACGTGGGTAACCCGCATGCGGGTTCAACCCAGGAGTGTCCTCGTGGGAGAGGTGGGGTGGGCAGGGGAGATAGGGGACGGCAGCCGGGACTATCCCGGCTATTTAAGCCGCAGGTTGTCGGTCTGACCCTGATCTGCAGCGGGCTTCTATCTCACGTCTCTACCAGGCAGCACCCTGGGCCCTGAGGGAAGGGGGAGGGAGCCCAGAGTGCTCAGGGCTTTTGCCATCTGCCTTTGTCTTAATCACCACGTTCCTTCTGGAGGCATTTTGGGCACTGTGCTTGGAGGACAAGACATGGGAAGACAGGCCGCCTGCTACCAGGGGCTGTCGTCATCAGCTGGCCTTTCGTGCCCTTGGCTTCCTTCTTTCTGCTGCTGATGTTTTGCAGAGTAGCTGTGATGTAGGGAACAGTCTGCAGGCCTTTCTTAGCTACCTCACCACCACCCGGCACCTGTTTGTGCATCTGGGTTTCTCCACGACAGGTCCATATCTCCATAAGAGGATCGAGATGACCCTTGTCGCTGAAACATGTTGAATATCATACAGCAGGGGCCGGCGCCGTGGCTCACTAGGCTAATCCTCCACCTGTGGCGCCAGCACACCGGGTTCTAGTCCCGGTCAGGGCGCCGGATTCTGTCCCGGTTGCCCCTCTTCCAGTCCAGCTCTCTGCTGTGGCCCGGGAAGGCAGTGGAGGATGGCCCAAGTGCTTGGGCCTTACGCCCGCGTGGGAGACCAGGAGGAAGCTCCTGGTGCCTGGCTTCGGATCAGCGCAGTGCACCAGCTGCAGCAGCCATTTGGGGGGTGAACCAACGGAAGGAAGACCTTTCTCTCTGTCTCTCTCTCTCTCTCTCACTGAATAACTGCCTGTCAAAAAAAAAAATCATACAGCAAGCAAAGGAGACACAGCTTGCTCTGAGAGATTCTTTACTCAGTGCTGCCTTCAAACAAGCCCCCCTTTTACCTTTTAACTGGCTACCTTCTGAAGGAGGAAGAAGCAGAGAGTGCATCTGTTTTGAAGGAAGCCTCGGTCGGCTTCAACACCTGAAATACCTTGAGAAGAAAAGAAATCAGCTCTCTTGAAACCAACGAGCCATTTGGTAAACATGTGTTCTTAACACAACAAATTAAACAAGCATAAGGGATCTTATCATAAATGATAAACAAGTATTTAAGAGATGAATAAGGCCGGCGCCGCGGCTCACTAGGCTAATCCTCTGCCTAGCGGTGCCGATACACGGGGTTCTAGTCCCATTCAGGGCGGCGGATTCTGTCCCGGTTGCCCCTCTTCCAGGCGAGCTCTCTGCTGTGGCCCGGGAGGGCAGTGGAGGATGGCCCGAGTCCTTGGGCCCTGCACCCCATGGGAGACCAGGAAGGAGTACCTGGCTCCTGCCATCGGATCAGCGCGGTGCACCGGCCACAGCGCGCCAACCGCGGCAGCCATTGGAGGGTGAACCAACTGCAAAAGGAAGACCTTTCTCTCTGTCTCTCTCTCACTCTCCACTCTGCCTGTTAAAAAAAAAAAAAAAAAGAGAGAGAGAGAGAGAGATGAATAAGTAAAAGTATTGAGAAAAAGAATCCCACTCGCAGGAAAAGCAAGGTGTTTCTCACTAGGGCTCCACATTCACTCTTTGTTGTGATAAGGCTCAAGGAAAAGACTTCCACGAAGCGACAAGCAAACACATTTGGGCTTTCCAAAGAAGAATCCCGGAAGGAGTTTACTGAGTGTTTGTTTATGTGAAAGGCCAAATGATGGGGAGGTGGCAGATACTGATGTTCCATCTGCTGCTTCACTCCCTTAATGTCTGCAACAGCCAAAGCCAGGAGCCCAGAATGCCATCGGGGTCTCACAGGTGGGTGGTGGAGACACAAGTACTTGGGCCATCATTCCTGCCTTCCCAGGCACGGTAGCAGGGAGCTGGGTGGTAAACACAAGCAACACTCCAATGTGGGATGCTGGTGTTACAAGCCAGAGGCTTAACTTCCTGCACCACAACACCAGCCCAAAACCTGCCAGGTACTTTTAATTTGTGCATTATTGAATGATCATTCGCTTTATCATTCAGGATAAAACAAAATGTCTAAGTCCATATGGTTTTGGAAATGTTCACATGGTTAGAGAAGTAGTGTGAGAATTTGCTACTAGCAAATCTTTGTCTACTGTTTGTTGTCCTTGCTAATTTTTCCTTTTTAAAGAAAAACGTGCTCATTCTGACCTCAAATTAGTCTTAGAAACTAGGTTTTCAAATTAAATTGGCCTTCATTTCCCTTCTACCTAACTTATTTTCAGAACATATCTCAAGGGAAGAGGCACCAATATTAAAAGGAAAAAAAAGACCTTATAATGCCAACCTACTTTAGAACAATGTTTTAAAGAGAGTGACAATGGTGACACGTCAATCCATACCACAAGACAGGAAAAAGGGAAAACCATCCTCTGAAATTATTTCCTTATTTATTTGAAAGTTAGGGAGATAGAGACAGACAGACAGAGATCTTCCATCTGCTGGCTCACTTCCTAAATGCCTGCATTATCTCGGACTGGGCCAGGCCAAAGCTGGGAGCTGGAAACTCAACCTGGGTCTCCCCCATGAGGGGCAGGGACCCAGGTGCTTGAGCCACCACCCCTGCCTCCCAGGGTCTGCATCCTCCAGGAAGCTGGAGTCAGGAGCCAGAACTGGGACTTTAACTCTAGTCCTCTGAATCTGTGTCCTAGCCTTACCACTATGCCAAATGGGTGCCTGTGGAATAACTCCTAAGCAACCCTAAATTTTGGCTCTTACTGTGGTCTGTCGCATTTCAATTGTAGCAGAAGTGGAAAATGTCTGAGGAAATCAGGAAACAGTGGCGTGCGCCTCGAGGGCCCTTTGTGAAGGGAGGAAATCCAGGACTTCTGTCATTTCCCCGTGCAGTAGAAGCCTAGCAAGGACTTGCAGGAATCTTTAAAAATTTACTTTACTTATTTGAGAGACAGAGAGGCAGACAGAGAGAGACACAGCAATCTCCCATCCGCTGCTTCGCTCCCCAAACGCCTGCAACAGCCAGGGCTGGGGCTGACTGTAGCTGGGATCCAGGAGCTCAGTCTGGTCTCTCGTGTGGTGGCAAGGACCCAACTGCTCCAGCCATCGCTGCTGCCTCCCATGGAGCACATCAGCATCCAGCTGGATTGGACGCAGAGCCTGAACTCCAACCTGAGCCGTCCAGCATGGGACACGGTTGTCCCAGGAAGCATCCTAACTGCTAGAGCAAACGTCTGTCCCTGCAGGAACCTTTTGCTCACAGGGTGGGACATTCTTTTACAGATACCTGTTTGGCAAATATTGCCGTCCACAAAGCACACAGCAGTCAGGGACTCTGGGTAGAACTTAGAATGCACAGGTAGATTTCAGAACATTTTCTGATGCTGTGCCCCTTAGCTGGTGGGTTCGCCAGTTCCTCCCACAGCACTGGGCACACAGTGGATGAGATTTGTTACGCATTTGGTAGTTAAACACGTCTGGCCCTTCTATTTCTCAGTCATTTCATGCATGAGCATCTGGCTGTACCAGGAGTAGACAAAGTAATACCGGAGTAGACAAAGTGATACCGGAGAGCGCTGACGTGCTACAAACAAGCCAGGTGCCCCTGGTTCCTTTTTTTTTTTTTTTTATTGACAGGCAGAGTTAGACAGTGAGAGAGAGAGACAGAGAGAAAGGTCTTTCTTGCGTTGGTTCACCCCACAATGGCCGCTACGGCGCCGATCCGAAGCCAGGAGCCAGGTGCTTCTCCTGGTCTCCCATGCGGGTGCAGGGCCCAAGCACCTGGGCCATCCTCCACTGCACTCCCTGGCCACAACAGAGAGCTGGACTGGAAGAGGAGCAACCGGGACAGAATCCAGCGCCCTGACCGGGACTAGAACCCGGGGTGCCGACACTGCAGGTGGAGGATTAGCCTAGTGAGCCACAGTGCTGGCCGCCCTGGTTCCTTACTCCTCACCTGCATGTATGATGAGAAATGCGTTTACACAAATTGCTCATTAAACTAGGATGTACTTGACAGTTGTACTAGACTAGGATGCACTTGATCCCTCCAGGGTAGGTGGGGCTTTCCAGGCCACAGGCAGCCTGGAGTGAAAATGCCCAGAGTCCTTCTCCCCAGAAAGGCATCTGTGCAAGAAACGAAGACATGTGGTCACACACACGCCTGTGCATGAATATTCAACAGCAGCGTTTCTCATCGTAGGCAAAAAGAGGAAACACACAGGCGTCCATCAAATGATACATAAACCAAAGGCCAACATCTATACGGTGGACTTTGTGTCAGCCACTAACGAAAAAGCTATTGAGACGTCACACACAGCATACATGGACAACCCTTGAGGCTGCTGTGCCAAGGAAAAGAGCCACACACAGAGTCCAGTTTTGCAGAATGCACGGAGCAGACAGCTCCGCAGACAGAAAGCAGAGGCGTGCTTGCTTGAATGAGGGCGTGTTCGGCGGGGGCAGGGCTAACTGCGCGAGCACATTTGTTGGGGATTTGTTGCTGAGGAAATGAAATGCCTCCAGATTTGACTGTGATCGTGACTGTCCAGCTGTAATTATCCGAGAACCCACTGACTTCATGTATACTTCACATGAGTGAATTCCATGGTCTACGAGTTACTTCTCAATTCAGCTGTCACACGATGGATCAGAATCCTGGCATCTGCCACATACGCACCAAGTTCGGTAAGTCACCCATCTGAAGAGGGGCCAGCATGGTGTCCCCCACTCAGTTTTTGCTGTAAAGATTAAATGAGGCACCAGCGCTGTGGCACAGCGGGTTAAAGCCCTGGCCTGAAGCATCAGCATCCCATATGGGTCCCGGTTCTAGTCCCGGCTGCTCCTCTTCTGATCTAGCTCTCTGCTATGGCCTGGGAAAGCAGGAGAAGATGGCCCAAGTCCTTGGGCCCCTGCACTCATGTGGGGGACCCAGAGGCGGCTACTGGCTCCTGGCTTCGGATTGGCGCAGCTCTGGCCATTGCGGCCTTCTGGGGAGTGAACCAGCAGATGGAAGACCTCTCTCTCTCTCTCTCTCTCTGCCTCTGTCTGTAACTCTTTCAAATAAATAAAATAAATCTTTTTTAAAAAAAGATTAAATGAAAGAATTCTGGCACAAAGCCTCCCACGTGGCAAGTCCAGAGTCAGTGCTAGCTGTAGTGATGGTTCCAGGCCCTGGTCCATCCATACATCACCCTGCTGTACTGTGCACCACTGAGGGTGCACACCAGGCCCTGTGTCTGGCGGCCCACAGCACAGCTGCACAGGAAACGATGACCGGGGTCGATCACATTCCTGCTCTTCAGGTTGACTGGAGAAACGGAGGGACAGGGGTGAATGACTGCAGCCTGAATTTTCAAGGTTGCAGGCACTGGTGAGCATGTGCAGATTGTATTTATTGACGAGAGAACAGAAGTGATTGCTAGGGGACAGAGCATGCGGCAGCGTGAGGCAGGGATGTGGAGGAGATACAAAGGAGGATGGCATGAGTGGAGGTGCACAGCCCAGAACACCTGAGCTCCACATGCCATGTCTCAGCCCACGCCTTGTGCACCTGCGCCATGTGAGCCTGTGTAGCCAGGAGCTGAGGAACAGGGCTGCACCGGGCAAACTGTAGCAGTCCAACACCCCTGTTCACAGCCAGCTTCTCAGGGTGGATTTTCAGCCTAGTGGCTAAGAGACACACATTCCACATCAGAGCACCTGTGTCGGATTCCAGGCTCCCAACTCTAGCTTCCTGCCAGTGTGCACACTGGGAGGCAGCCATCAGGGCTCAGATAATTGAGTGGCTGCTTCCCATATGGGAGGCCTGAATTGAGTTATGCACATGTGGGGAGTGAACCATTGGATTGGAGTGCTCTCTTGTTCTCGTTCTCTCTCTCTCTCTCTCTCTCTCTCTCTCTCTCTCTCTCCCCCCTCCCTCCCTCCCTCCTTCCCTCCTCCCTCCCTCCTTCTCAGAAAGAAAACAGTAATTTAAAAAATCCTTGGGGCCAGTGCTGTGGCATAGTAGGCTAAGCCTCTGCCTGCAATGCCCGCATCCCATATGGATGTCAGTTCATATCCCAGCTGCTCCTCTTCAGATCCAACTCTCTGTCTAAGGCCTGGGAAAGCAGTGGAGAATGGCCCAAGTGCTTGGGCCCCTGCATCCATGTGGGAGTCCCAGAAGAAGCTCCTGGCTCCTGAGTTTGGAGCCATCCAGCTCCGGCCATTGTGGCCAACTGGGGAGTGAACCAGTGGATGAAAGACCTTTCTTTCTGTCTCTCCCTCTCTCTGTCTGTAACTCTACTTCTCAAACAAATAAATAAATAAAATCTTAAAAAAAAAAAAAAAGGAAATGCTAGCTTACCATGTCCTAGCTGGGATTGGGGCCAGCCATCCAAACTGAGCCTTGGTTCCTTTGTCTGTCCACTGCAGATGACAGAAGGATACCTTAGAGTTACTGGAAAAACTAAGTGAGATAATGCATGTCTCTAAGTGTGCAGCACAAACTAAGTGCTCCACACACGAGAGCTATGATTACTCAATCCAGTCTGCTTTTATTCATGTAATTTCACTCCTTGTAAGCAAAGGCACTTAATTAAATTGCTGGTTCCACTAAGTTATTCACAATGTGAAGTCCTTTGGTAGAAAAGAAAAAAATTTGGAAGGGCTACGTCTTGCCTTTTTTATTGATATTATAACCGTACACATTCATGCAGCACAGTGTGACACATCTGCACATATTATTCTTTATGTAATGGTCAAATCAGTACAATTAGCATTCCCATCACTGTGTATATTCTTCACTTCTCTGCGTAAAAGCATTGTTTTCCTCTTGGCCCGAACACCATCTTCTTAGATATCCCCAAACTAAGAGACTCGGGCTGAGCAGGAAGTGAATGCAAAGGCTGTGAGAAGCAGTGAGGCGCTGACCGTACCTGGTCTCTCAGTGGGTCCTGAGCTAATACACCCACCAGAGATGCACCTTGCTCATTCAAAATATCTCCTGGTGGAATCTTGTCCCGGCCCTGTGACATTCGGGACTAGTCCTGTGCTCAGCTGTGGCCGGGAGTAGCACATACATAATAAATCATCTTTAGTGCTGTCTCAGCGGAAGAATCAAGAGAAAAAAGAAAATACCTGCGTTGTCCTACACACTGCACTGCCTCCAGCCCCCTGCTGTGCCACAGCACCCCAGAACTGGCTCCTCCAGTTTGACGGTGACTTGCCACCCATCGACTGCCCTCCCAGCCTGGGGTCACCACCACTCTGCCCTCTGCCGAGATCACATGGTGTCCCCGTGTCTGACTTGCCTAAGTTAACATGGTGTGCTCTCACTTTCATTCTCACTAGTGGCTGGGCTGTATTTCACTGTGTCTGTAGACCACATTCAACATTTGGTTGATTCCAAATCTTGGCCACTGTGAATAGTGTGGTAATAAACATGAATGTGCCGATAAGATAATTTTATTTTTCTTGGATTCATGCCCAGTAGTGAGATTGCTGGATTGTATGGTAATTCCATTTTTAGTTTTTGAGTAACCTGCATACTGTTTTCCTAACTGATTTTACTAATTTAATTCCTGCCAAAAGTGTCTAAGGGTTCCTTTTTCTCCACATCGTTGCCGCATTTGTGATTTCTTGTCATTTTGTCAACACCCATTCTAAACGGAGTGAGGTCACACCTTGCTGTGGTGTTGGCTTGCAACGCTCTGATGATCAGTGATTGAACAAGATTGTTTATACAAGAAAAGTCATGAAAGTTTTGGTGATTTCCGTATCTGTTCACCTCTCCTTTGGCTGATGAGGGAACTGACGTCTGCAAAGCCTGCAGTTCTTCCGGACAGCACCTGGAACACAGAGCCACGTGAAGACCAGGCTGGGGCGGCAGCCAGCCTTCCCGACTGCCTGACCCGGTGCCTGACCCATCCACAGCGTCGCAGATCTCTGCCCTTTAAACTGCTCGATTAACCTGGAAGATCTCTCGATCTGTTCTTTCAACCGGCACTTCCTTTTGAACAGGAAGAGATGATTAAAGCCCTATTGGTAGTTGCTTTCCTCCCTAGATAAGTCTTATTACAAAAATTGTAATAAATCCACAACTAATTAAAACTTTATTCCACCGAGTGCTTGGCTTGTCCGCTGGCACGGCAGGTATTCACCAGGACGGAGACATTGTCCACGGGGAAATCACCAGAACGTCCTGGTTTCCCATGACCTAACCTGTTTTTGCTATGGCCCAGAGAACAAATTCTTCACATCGAAGGGAAATGAAATCCTCCCAGGGTGACTTTCATTTTTCTTCACATGACGGCAGTGCCAATTATCCGAGAACAGGAAGGAAAAAAACCCAAATCCTTACTTTCTTGTCAGACTTCCCAGAAGACAAAGCGTGGCACAGTTCCTTTTTCTTCTCTGCAATTATTAATTATTTTCAAATTAATTTGCTCCTGGCCACTTCACTTTTATTCATTTCTGTAGCCATTGCATCACACCCAAATGAGTTTCCTCTTTCTATTGTTAGACAGAATATTTTAAACTTTCTGCTTCCTTTTCACTCTGTTTTGAGGGCGAAGCCTTTGATTTGGACTCTTTCCTCTGGGGTCCTGAGTAGAGAGGGAGGTGACTTTCCCAGGGTGGAGAAGACTTGGAGAAAGTGGCAGGGGTGGGGGCTGTTTGTGTTCTCTGCCACTGGCTTGTCTGTGGGTGTGCCCCCTTGTCTTGATTGCTACGCCTTGTGATTTGTCACTAATCATAATAATGATACCCACATTCACCTAAAAGCCATGTTTTAAGGCCCAACTATGTACTGTGTGCTTTCCAAAGATCATCCTCATTAATCCTCACTGCAGTTCTGATCCTGTTTGATGGATGAAGAAAGGGAAGACTCCCAAATTTTAAGTTGCCTAAGACCTTTCACCTGGGCCACAGCAAGGGTTGGCTGAATCCCAAGCTGTTACCCACTCTGCCTGTGGTTCTCAAACCAGAGCCCTTGGTCCAGTAACATCAGCACTACCTGGGAGACTGTTAAGATCGCAAATTTTCCAGCTGTGTCGCAGATCTACGGAGTCAGAAATTCCAGGCCTCAGGGACAGCAATTAAGAAAACATTGATTTACTTGAGAGAGAGAGAGAGAGAGAGGGAGAGATAGAGATAGAGAGGAGACAGAGTGTTCACATCCACTGGTTTGCTCCCCAAATGCC
Organism: Oryctolagus cuniculus; assembly: GCF_051225735.1. Taxonomy (NCBI): domain Eukaryota; kingdom Metazoa; phylum Chordata; class Mammalia; order Lagomorpha; family Leporidae; genus Oryctolagus; species Oryctolagus cuniculus. Next base: position 123,383,943 of record NC_142876.1, read on the forward strand.
TGCAATGGGTGGAAAGCTGAAGTTAGGAGCCAGTAACTCGGTTCAGACCTGCCACAGGAGTTGTTGGGGGCCAACTGCTTGAACCGTTATCTGCTGCTTCCCAGGGGCTACAGTGGAAGAAAGGTGGAGTCAAGGACAGGGCATTGAATCCAGGTGCTCCAGCATGGATACAGCCATCCTACTGACAGCTTTACTCTAGGCCAGGCGCCTGCCCTCCGGGTGATTTTGATGACAGGGAGAGAACCAGCTGCACCTGGCTTGCATGCTGAGCAGGGAGGCTTCTCACCAGCGGTGATGACACAAGGCTGTCTGGGAGCTGGCCAGACCTTGTCCAGCATCAGAGACCCTGAGAGCTCCAGGAGGTAGAACAAGAGGAGAAAATGAACACAGGTGCTCCCAGCCATTCTAAGATGACTTCATGCACATCTCTACTTTAACAACAACAACAACAAAAAAAACAAACTTTGTTTTTTGAGAGAAAATAAGCACCATGAGAACATAGATTCACATTTTAGGAACTGTAGGATGGGGTAGAAATGTGTCTTAGAAGCAAAGTCGTGCACCACGGTACTATCACCCAGTGTCTATTCCCTTCTGATCCCTATACAGGTGATCCCGACAAAGCACTATTATGAAGCAGGCAAGAAGAGAAAACTGAGGCTCCTAGGAGATTAACTAAGACAAAAGTCTCTGAAATGAATGCCACGGCCCAGAGCCCAACACAAGGTCTTAACCCCAGGGCAAAGCCGCGCCTTACTCTTCATCTTTGTATATTTTCTGTTGCTAATAGCACAATACCACCGGCTGGGGACGTTATTCTGGTTCTAGAGATCCAAGGTCAAGGGCTGTGGTTGCTGATGGGTTTCTTGCTGGCAGAGTCCCTAGGCTGCTCAGGGCACCACGTGGTGAGACAGGCAGCATGCTTGCATTCCATCCGGTCTCTCCTTTGAAGTCCACCGGATTTCTGTTAGGGCTTTCTCTAATCCTTGATCACTTCCCACCTGTATGCATCCCACTGGGGATTAACTCCGGCAGGAGTGTCGGAGGGGACAGACCACATCCAGACCAGAGCTGACCTCTGGGAAAGCAGCTGCCTCCTCCGTGACCCCCGAAACAAAGAGCAGTTGCAAGGACACGGAGTCCCTCCGCTTGCTGGGCGTTGGCTAAGTCTGGAGAGGCTGTGTGTGTCTTTACCTTCCAACCAAGCACAGGTGCTGCCGTGGTCTCCCACGCAGGTTCCTCTGCCAATCCCTGCCTCCATGGCAGCTCCTTGACTTCTGATTTTCAAGTGGATGGGCAGTAGAAGTGAAACTGCCAAGGTACGACTGTCCGATCTTGCAGTGTCTGTCCATGTAAACCCACGTGCTGGCTCCAGGGGTCCTCAACAAGTTATTGGAAAAAACACAGTATGGCAAAATCATGCATGGATTTCAAGAGCTTTTTTTTTTTTTTTTTTTTGGCAGCAAAATAAACTTACCTTTAATTCTGTTTCCATGACTTCTGAAGGGTCCTTGCATATCTTGGTCTCACAAGTGAGCTCTTTTTCTTGAAACACTCGGAATCATTCTTTTCCCCCATCTGATTCGACTGCAAACGTGAAAGTTTGGGTCTGGAAGGGTGTGGGTGATCCTGTGCCTGGCTGGGAGACTGCCTGGCTGGCCCATGCGGGAGGTTGAGTGGGCATGGCACACCATGCCCCCCGGGAAAGACCCTATGATCTGACTGCTGGCAGGCTGCAAGAACCCCAGGTACATTTTCCCCAACCCCGCTTCCTAATTGTCAGTCAGGTAAATAAGGAACACCTGGAAGGCTACGTAGGCTCTGTGACCTTCAAGCTGACTACAGAAGCATAGTGGCGCCAATGTTGGCTTTATCCTAGAGTTAGTGTTGCCCTGAACTAACTGTGCCCCCTCTGCCTACCCTCTAAAAGCTTGCGCATGATTGTTAACAAACAGACACATTCTCTGGTGCTTCTTGTCGAAGAACGCCATCATCCCATTAGCCCGACAGTGTGAGCCTCGCAGGAAGAGCCTGCAGAAGGGCCCAGGGCTATGGTTTCCTCTGTCGTTCTGCCCTGTCTCTCTCACACACTTGCTCTCAATTTCTTTTGATGCCTTTCTGGCTCCTTCTCACCCGTCCTTCCAATCACCACTGTTGGGTGTCATCAGGAAGGTAAGTGGGGGTGGGGCAGGATGCTCACAGCTTGCCCAGCAGCTGTCAGTCACTGGGCCTGCCATGTGTCGCCAAGAGAAAACGCTCCACTGGACACGAGTGCTCCGTGGCTTCCTGCATGAAAGCAGCCGTTCACCAACAGTTCAGACCAGCAGCATCGGTATCATCTGGGGCGCTGTTAGAAAGGAGAATTCCCAGGGCACGGCAGACCCACCAAATCTGGGCATGGGCTTCCAGAAGGCCTCAGCCTGAGCCTGACCCTCTAACGGCCACCAGAGGCAAGTGCAGCCAAGCTACAGCTTCTTACGGGTGTGCTCTCGTGTAGGAAAGAGGAGCCGGCAGGGCAGCCTCCCTTCTGAGGAAGCGTGTCTCTGAGAGTCAGCCGCAGGAGTCCAGGCTGGAGAGGCTGTGCTGCACAGCTGAGCCCACAAGTTCACGAGCATGCTGGAAACTGAAACTGGCACTGAGCAGAAGCTGTGAAGCCAGCAGAATAATAAAGGTAGACAACAACAAGAGGGTTGGGAAAGCAAGATAAGCGGAAGGGAAAGAGTGAATGTGCGGGAGGCGGGCAGTGGACGAGGACAGCCCCAGAGCGAAGGCTGCTGGGGTCCCTGCAGCTGCTGCAGCTTCCGGTCCAGCCCAGGACGCCCCTCCCCTGCAGTCTGATTCCTGCCCTCTGGCAGTCCCAGGTCTCTGTCTCCTTACACACGTTTGCTCTTTGCATGGTCTTTGTGTGTGCTTGTGATTGTGTTTGTGATTGTGTATGTGTGTGCACGTGTGCACATGTATGCATCTATGTGCGTGAAAGAGTATGTGCGTACACGAATGTGTATGTGTGTGCATACACGTGTGTGTTTTCAGGGCGGGAGAGAAGACCAAAAGCATTTGGACAAGAAACCAGGAAACCAACAAAAACACCACGTTCTCTGACGTAACTCTCTCTCATCGGCCACAGTGCACATTAGCAAAACTTCTGTCAACGGGCTTTCCAGGCAGGGGATTTCTCCTTGTGACAGTGAAGAGAGGCTAATCAAAGAACCGTGCAGCCAAGAAAAAGCTACTTTTGAGCAGTCATTTTAGGTGTGAAATAAATCGACACTAGCAATCATCATAACTGATGATTCTCGAGCCAATCTTCGGCACCAAGTGTTTCACGTTTTAAGTTTTTTAACGTCAGTTTCACAAGGCCAAGAATTCTTCAGTGCTTGGCTACCAGGAGACAGCTGTCGAAGGAATTACAGAGGATCTTGAAGAACCCTTGGGGGATGTGTCAACTGCAGGCCCTGCTGGCCGTGAAGATGCAAAGCCACACCCAAATGACTCAGAGAAAGACACCGTCAGGCAGCAAGCTTCCACCCGGAAAAGACCATGACCGCCAGGTCGGCCTAACCCATGCCTCAAAGCCCAGCTGTTCAAGGAGGATGACGTCCACACTTAAATCTTTTCTTTTCTTTTTTTATTTTATTTTTATTTTTTTGACAGGCAGAGTGGACAGTGAGAGAGAGAGAGACAGAGAGAAAGGTCTTCCTTTGCCGTTGGTTCACCCTCCAATGGCCGCCGCGGCCGGCGCGCTGCGGCCGGCGCACCGCGCTGATCCGATGGCAGGAGCCAGGAGCCAGGTGCTTTTCCTGGTCTCCCATGGGGTGCAGGACCCAAGCACCTGGGCCATCCTCCACTGCACTCCCTGGCCACAGCAGAGAGCTGGCTTGGAAGAGGGGCAACCGGGACAGAATCCGGCGCCCCGACCGGGACTAGAACCCGGTGTGCCGGCGCCGCTAGGCGGAGGATTAGCCTAGTGAGCCGCGGCGCCGGCCCAACCACACTTAAATCTTTTCATAGCCTGCAAGGTTTCACTCATTGGATGATGCTTTCATTTAACAAATGTTGACTTAGCACTTAAACACACCCAGTGTTGTTGTAGGCATGTAAGTTACAGAAATGCAAACCGAAGATGCTGTCCATGCCCCCGGGGAGGAGGAGAACACACAGAATAGCTCAGGTAATGGCAGGTGCTATGAAATCCATAAAAGAGGTGATAAGACAGCAGGGTGGGGAAGGGAAGGGTCACCTCATGTCTGGGGATCGGGAAGGTTTCTCCGAGAAGGTAATGTGTGTGCTGGCACCTGAAGGGCAAGAAAGAGCCAGACACAAGCAGAGCAGAGCACCACAGGTGGAAGGCACGGCAAGGGCAAAGGCCTGGGGTAGGTTTGTGCTTGATAAGTTCTCAGTGTGGTAGGAGCACACGTGGCTGGGCCATGGGGTGTGAGGCACAGGTTGATGGAAGTTGAGGTCAGAACAGCAGGTGGCAGTTGGATGGCAGAAGCCCTCCTTGGCCAAGGTGGCAGCTGGAGGTGTGTGCTTGAGACAGAACTTGCCACTGGTGTGCCGTCAACCGATAGCCTCCAGCAGCAGCCCTATGGGAGTGGCCAGTGTTGTAACTTAGGGCATGGGGCTAAGCCTCCACCTGCAGTGTGGCATCCCATATGGGCACCAGTTCAAGTCCCGGCTGCTCCTCTTCTGATCCAGCTCTCTGCTATGGCCTGGGAAAGCAGTAGAGGATGGCCTAAGTGCTTAGGCCCTTGTACCCACGTGGGAGACCCAGAAGAACCTCCTGGCTCCTAGCACCTGGCTTTGGATCGGCTCAGCTCTGGTCACTGTGGCCATGTGGGGAGTGAACCAGCAGATGGAAGACATTTCTCTCTCTTTCCCTCTCTCTGTCTGTAATTCTACCTCTCAAATAAATAAATAAAAACTTAAAAAGGGCCATAACCAGAGTAGAATCTGAGTACAGCTGAAGACTCACTGAGCCTGAGACAGGAGGGTGTTTTATTTTGGTGGCGAGGCAAGAATCTGCTGCGTTGCAGAGAAGCAGGAGCTGGCGGTGAAGCCAAAGGGCAGCCCTCAGAAGTAGATACACAGAGCTGCCACGTGACCTGGCCGTCCTACTCCTAGTGGCTTCCGGGAAGAAATGGAAACCCAAGTCCACACAAGATGCCCACACAGATGACCACGGCAACGCTTTTCCTAAAAGCCAGAACTGGAACCAAATGTCCATCATCAGCTCAGAGTGCAGCAGGTGGTTGCAGTGTGCCTTCCCTGCTCCAGGTCCACAGCCCCAGCCCGCACTACCATCTGGGAGCTGGCAAGCAGCCAGGCGCACGCTCCTGCACAGCGTACAGGTGGTGGCGGGGGCACAGACGCACATTCTGTGCTGTTAGGAGGGACCACGGAGGAGCAGGCAGGATGCGGATTCAGCCTGTGATGTCCATGTGACACAGGGTTCCCAGGAAGAGCAATCTATGGGTTCTGGAAATAAGAGGTGGAAGGAGCGGCCCCACTTATTCCCAATCGCGCTGGCCCTGTGGGGACATGGTTCCTCATCCTTGCAACTCTGGGCTCTGCGGAGTTGCTGATCCTGATCCCCAAGGAGGGGCTCTCTTTCTGTAGGCCCAGCAAGGGTCCCCCTGAACCATGGGCCTCAGTTGCCTCAGAGGGCTGATTCCCTTTGTTCAAGGACCAGCAGGCAGGAAGAGGCGCACCTGATTTGGTGGGGAAAGAACCCCGCTCAGCAGGAAGTGCGTGAGTCCCGCCAACATAGGGCCGTGGCCTGGACATGCCCGCCAGCAGGGTGACAGCCGCCTCCCTGCCTCTCACTGCCCCCTGCTCACTCCGCTGCGGCCACGCTGGCCGCCTTGCTGACGACTGCATGCACAAAGCACACCCAGGACCACGGTCGTCCAGTTTCAAGGGACGGAAGGTGTAAGGAAGATGGGAAAATACAAGAGGATCTCAAATGAGACATGGAGGGCGGGGGAAATCCTGTAACACTGTGCCAATCTGTGCAGAGCTGACTGCTGCTTGCACCTCTCACTTTAACCTGTGGCACAGGCTTTCTCACCTAGCACGTGTCGTCAGTGTTTTCCACTTACTGAGGAGAGTGACTGAGAAAGAAATGTGCGGGAATTAGAGAGAATGACCACCACGGAGACCCCAGAGCTCCACATTTGATAAAGATTGCTAATAATGGCAAACTTTCTCCAAGACATGTTGAATGCCTTTTCCATATTTATCTCATTTAACTCTCCTAATATTGTTAAGGAGATTTTATGATCCGCGTTCCACTCAGGAAGAAACATAGGATCAGAAAGGAGAAATAATTTTCCCAAGTCCCACCTCTTGTAAGTGGGACTTTATTTTTTATTAAAAGATTTTATTTATTTGTTTGAGAGGTAGAGTTACAGAGAGAGAGAAGGAGAGACAGAGAGGTCTTCCATCCTCTGGGTCACTCCCCAGATGGCCGCAATGGTCGGAACTGGGCCTCTCTGAGATGAGGAGCCAGGAGCTTCTTCCGAGTCTCCAAGATGGGTGCAGGGCCCAAGCACCTGGGTCACCTTCTACTGCTTTCCCAGGCCATAGCAGAAAGCTGCATTGGAAGAGGAGCAGCTGGGATTAGACCCAGTTCCCATAAGGGAAGCTGGTGCCATAGGCGGAGACTTAACCTACTACATCCCAACGTGAGCCCCAAGTGGTCCACTTAAATGCAACTCTGAGTCTGCAACTTACATCATTTGGAAAACAATTTGCTTTCCTTTAAAAGAAATAGGTAATGATTTCTGTCATGCATTCAATTTATCCATTAATTCAGTGCCTGTTCTTCCTGACTTCTTTCTCTGCCTGGATTTTGCCAAGATATTGGAAGGGTCCTTAGCTTTATGGATTTCATAGTCCAATGGTTTGGCATGATGGTGACCCCAAGACTTCAGGCCCCCGAAGTGCCATCAGCACAGCAGGTGCTGAGACTGATCTTTTGGAAGAAATTGACAAAGGGGGCCGGTGCCGTGGCTCACTTGCTAGTCTTCCGCCTGCGGCACCAGCACCCCAGGTTCTAGTCCCGGTTGGGGCGCTGAATTCTGTCCCAGTTGCCCCTCTTCCAGTCCAGCTCTTTGCTGTGGCCCTGGAAGGCAGTGGAGGATGGCCCAAGAGCTTGGGCCCTGTACCCGCATGGGAGACCAGGAAGAAGCACCTGGCTCCTGGCTTTGGATCGGCACAGCATGCCAGCTGTAGCAGGCATTTGGGGGGTGAACCAACAGAAGGAAGACCTTTCTCTCTGTGTCTCTCTCTGCCTGTCAAAAAAAAAAAAAAAAAAAAAAAAAAAAAAAAAGGAATGGACATAGGGTATCTCTGGTATCTCTGTCCTAGATCCTGGAGTATATATTGTGCTTAGCCTTTGTTAGGGCACTGACTTTTTAGCCTCATCGATTCTGAAATGAGTGTACAGCTTGACCATCCCCTATGCTTGGGACCAGAGCTGTGTCAGGTTTTGGATTTTTAATATTTGTGTATGCATAATGGCATAACTTGGGAATGGGACCCAAGTATAAGCTGGCAATTTGTTTACATTTCACAAGCACTTTACACACATTGTCCAGAAGTAATTCCACACAATGTTTTCAGGCACCTTGCGTTTGAATGCGATTGTCACATGAGGTCAGGTGTGGAATTTTCCACTTGTGGTGTCATGCCCAGGGCCCAAAAAGTTTCATATTTTGGTTTAGGGATGTTCATCCTGTACTAAAAATAGATTTCTTGTCAACTGGTTGCAATTTCAATTTGAAAACATGTGTGAAAATGCTTGGAAAACTGTAAGATACAACAAAGAGGAAAGAACTTTGTTTTATGCTAAAAAAATTCAAACATATATTAAGAGCAAATAGTAAAGTAAACCCCAAATATTCACCAGCCAGCTACACCACTTGTCAGCTCAGGGTCGATCAGATTTAATGCGTAGCCATTTCTTCCCACCATCACCTGTTTCTGGGTAGCAAACCCTCGGTGGTCTATTTTTTCCTTCCTTCCTTCCTTCCTTCCTTCCTTCCTTCCTTCCTTCCTTCCTTCCTTCCTTCCTTCCTTCCTTCCTTCCTTCCTTCCTTCCTTCTACAGGTAGAGTGGACAGTGAGTGAGAGAGAGAGAGAGAGAGAGAGAGAGAGAGAGAGAAAGGTCTTCCTTTTGCTGTTGGTTCACCCTCCAATGGCCGCTGCGGCCGGCACACCGCGCTGATCCGAAGGCAGGAGCCAGGTGCTTCTCCTGGTCTCCCATGGGGTGCAGGGCCCAAGCACCTGGGCCATCCTCCACTGCACTCCCGGGCCACAGCAGAGAGCTGGCCTGGAAGAGGGGCAAGTGGGACAGAATCCGGCGCCCCGACCGGGACTAGAACCCGGTGTGCCGGCGCCACAGGCGGAGGATTAGCCTAGTGAGCCGGGGCGCCGGCCCAGTCCTTCCTTTCTGTTATCAAATATCCAGTTTGATGATGTGGTCCAGCTCCCCCACTACCTCAGGGCTGTCGCCTCCTTCCCCCAGTGACCTCAGAGCTGTGGCCTCCCTCCTCTGACTACCTCAGAGCTGTGGCCTCCCTCCTCTGACTACCTCAGAGCTGTCGCCCGCTTCCCCAATGACCTCAGAGCTGTGGCCTCCCTCCTCTGACTACCTCAGAGCTGTCGCCCCGCTTCCCCGATGACCTCGGAGCTGTCACCTCCCTCCTCTGACTACCTCAGAGCTGCGGCCTCCCTCCTTCGACTACCTCAGAGCTGTGGCCTCCCTCCTCTGACTACCTCGGAGCTGTTGCCCTGCTTCCCCAATGACCTCAGAGCTGTCACCTTCCTCCTCTGACTACCTCAGAGCTGTGGCCTCCCTCTTCTGACTACCTCAGGGCTATCGCCTCGTTTCCCTGATGACTTCAGAGCTGCGGCCTCCCTCCTCTGACTACCTCAGAGCTGTGGCCTCCCTCCTCTGACTACCTCAGAGCTGTCGCCCCGCTTCCCCGATGACCTCGGAGCTGTCACCTCCCTCCTCTGACTACCTCAGAGCTGCGGCCTCCCTCCTCCGACTACCTCAGAGCTGTGGCCTCCCTCCTCTGACTACCTCGGAGCTGTCGCCCTGCTTCCCCAATGACCTCAGAGCTGTGGCCTCCCTCCTCTGACTACCTCAGAGCTGTGGCCTCCCTCTTCTGACTACCTCAGGGCTATCGCCTCGTTTCCCTGATGACTTCAGAGCTGTGGCCTCCCTCCTCTGACTACCTCGGAGCTGTCGCCCTGCTTCCCCAATGACCTCGGAGCTGTCACCTCCCTCCTCTGACTACCTCAGAGCTGTGGCCTCCCTCCTCTGACTACCTCAGAGCTGCTGCCTCCCTCCTCCGACTACCTCAGAGCTGCGGCCTCCCTCCTCTGACTACCTCGGAGCTGTCGCCCCGCTTCCCCGATGACCTCGGAGCTGTGGACACACCCTTGCACTGCACCTGCCTGCTACACGGGTTTCCACCTACACGCTGCCCCTCACCCATGTTCCGCGGCAGCCCTGGGCCCGCGGTGCCTCACTTCTGCCCGGCGGCGCCCACGCGACCTCTTCCCCCGGCCCAGGGCGCCTGCCCGCGTCCCGGGACCGGGCCAAGGGCTAGAACTCCAGGTCTGGAGTCGGATCCCGTTCCGCGCGACCCCCGGCGAGGCCCCGCATCGCTCCGTGACCGCGTACCCAGGGTCCCAGGGAGGAAAAAATGAGTTTCCATGGAGCCCATCAGCACTGCCCGCGGGCACTCAGCCAGTGCTCCTTGGACTCGACTCTCATTTTCAACCACGCAATCATAAGGGGGCGCCTCGGGTTCTGCAGTTTGTCGTGCTGTCGTGGCGTTTGGAAGGCAGCAGAGCTCGGACCCCACACCACTTCCGCGTCCCGCGCCCGGGTCGGCCCCTTTAAGGAGGGCAGGCCCACGTGGCCCAGCAGGTCACATGGTCCGCGGGACAACATGGCTGCGCCCGCGTTGGGGTTGGCTCGTGGGTTCCCGGTCGGGCTCCGTCGCGGTCGCGGTCGCGTTCGCGTTCTCCTGCTGCCGCTGCTCTCGCTGCTCTGCGGGGCGGCGGGGAGCGAGGAGGCCGGGGCCGGGGCGGGCACGGCGACCCTCGCGGGCTCGTGCGGTTGCGGCGCGCCGCAGCGGTCCGGGGCCCACGGCAGTGCGGCGGCCGCGCACCCGTACTCGCGGGAGGCGAACGCCCCGGGCCCTGTCCCTGGAGAGCGGACGCTGGCGCCCACCAAGGTGCTCCTTGGGTTCCTCGGAGTGGGTGGGGGTGCTCGGGCCGGCCCGGGCGGGGCGCGGCGCGGCGCTGGCCGGAAGGCAGGTGAAGGTCTCCCGCCCTTGGAGACGTGCACCTGCGGGTCCGGTCTGACCGGCAGCCGCTGCTCCGCGCCCCGCACCGGAAGACAGGCTGGGCCTCGGGCTCTGCGCGCTTCTGCACTTTGAGGTTCCTGTGCCTCCCTTCTTCTTTCTCGCTCCTGCTTCCTCCTCCCTCCGCGCTGCCCTCTGGACGGAGACCTCACTGCCGCTCCTGGGCTGTGGAGAAGCGAGGACCCTGGGGACGCTGTCTCCGCCGCCCCACTTCTCTGTGGCCTCCTGCGGCGGACTCCGCCCCTTGAGGGCCAGGCCGGTGCTGTCATCCTGCTGTCCTTAGTACCGCCCAGGCGGGACAAGCTGACAGTGAGGGTCACTGCTGTGTATCTGTGCCTTTCACGTAGTGGGGTGTGTTAGGGTCTCGCTTACATACACGGTAACACCCTGCCAGGGACTTGGGCCTGGCGTGTTTGTGCCGACAGGTTGTGGGGCTGGAACCCGGGCTTCCCACTGTGGAGCGAGTACTCCTTTCTGTACGCCTGGTGCAGCTTGCTCCTTTTCCAGCCCACCTTTCTTCGCTCTCGGTTTACTCTGACCCACGTCCAGAACCCAGGGGAGCGATACCCACCCCTCCCCCTTACCTGAATGCCTCCCCTTCTCCGCTCCGTGTTTGCACCGGCCGCCTCCGTAGTTTGTGTGCACTCTGACCCCGCGCTTGCTAAAGGTGCTGGTCTGTGCGATTTAGTATCTCAGCTGCAGAGTCAAGGTGGCAGTACCTGAACTCCTTGTTTCTCCATATCCTGTGTGGTTCTTGGCCTTTCATTTCCTCCTGTTACTCCTCGGAGGGCGCTCTGCACCCTTGGTATGGTGAGGCGTCTTAGTTGCTGTTTCAGTGTATATTGGCCATACTTTATTTTAATTTCGCTCTAACTTGTGTGGTTACAGATGATCATTCTCTCTTTCTAAGGAAAAAGGGCCTGTGTCTGTTTGTCTGCCCTGTAGATAACAGGGCAGCTGTCTTAATTGCATATATGAGGGTATTTCAAAAAATTCATGAGAAAATGGAATAAAAAGATAAGTTTATTTTAGTGCCAAAAAGATTTGAAACCATGCATAGTGTGGAAAAAACCATGCTTGGATTTCAAAAGTTTTTGCCACCGAAATAAACTATCTCTTACTTCTATTTTCCGTGACTATTTGAAGCACACTTTCATACATATTGTGTCAAAAACCTGCCCAGAGCCTTCTGGCCAGTACTGAATACTCTTCATTTTTAAACTCGCTATCTTTCTGTATGCTCCTGAGGAGGATGTAGGTGCAAGCCTGTTTTGAATTACATTTATAAAATGCTGTTGTTCATCTCTAGCGAGTGATTTTGTGTTCTGACTGGATGCCGTGCAGGTCATCCGTGACCAGCTTGTGTGTTCACTTCCGGTAATGTTTGCAGGTGTCCCAAAGCATTGTGAAGTTTATGGCTGATGAGGAGGTAGCTCACAAGTCCTCAGGAACTGCTTCAAAAAAGGGTTATTTATTTAATTTATTGGAAAGACAGAGTTACAGAGGGAGAGAGACAGATAGACATCTTTCATCTGCTGGTTCCAAATGGCAGCCAGGCCTGGGCTAGGCTACAGCCAGGAGCCAGGAGCTTCATCTGGGTCTCCAGGTGAGCGGCAGGGCCCATCACCTGCTGCCTTCCCAGTTGCATTAGCAGGGAGCTGGAAGCAGAGCTTCTGGGGCTTGAACCGGCACTCAAGTACAGAATGCTGGTGTTACTGGCAGCAGCTTAACCTGCACCACAGCGCTGGCACCCCCCCCCCCAGGACTGTTAACCTGCTGGTTGAGCTCTTGTTACCAAGGTGAGAGACTTCATAGGACACAGCTTTTCATCGCTGTTTTCCTTGGTTTCAAATATTTTAGTTCGTATGCAGATGACCTTGGTCTAATTCTGACAAGCCATTCTAAATCAAGGAAACCAAGACTTCTGGGGAGGTAAACAGTAGTAGATCTACTCCCCCTCTTTCTGTTTACTTATTTTTAAAGATTTACTTACTTATTTGAAAGGCAGAGTTACACAGAGGGGGAGAGAAGAGCCAGAGAGAGAGATCTTCCATCCTCTGGTTTGCTTCCCAGAAGGCTGGAAGGGGCTGGGATTTTGAAGTCAGGATCTAGGGTCTTCTCTGGGTTTCCCGTGTGGGTGGCAGGGGCCCAAACACTTAGGCTGTTTTTTCCCGTTGCTTTTCCCAGGCTGTTAGCGGGGAGCTGGATCAGAAGTGTAGCAGCTCAGACACCAGCCAGTGGCCCTGTGAGATGCTGGTGTCGTAGGCAATGGCTTTGCCTGCTATACCACAGTGCTGATCTCTTTCTCTTCTATTTGATTTAATTCAACAGGTGTTTATTTGACACTCATAAGACTGTTCTGTGTGCTGGGCATACAGAGAAGTAAAGACTTTGTTCTCTTGTGACACTGAGCTCTCTCGCTCTCTCGCTGGCTGGCTGTCTCTGTCACACAAACTGTGTCCCTGTGGTGACAGAGCTCCAGGAGGAGTATGTATGGAGGGAGAAAGGATTCGTTCTTCCTGCACGTCAGCTTGTTCCTTGAGGAAAGGGACACATTTGAGGCAGCCCTGGGGGGGAACATCTGCAGGAGCTGGAGATGTCAACTTGGAGGCATTCCAAAAAGTGTAGCATCAGCATGTGAACACCGGGAAGCACATGGGGTGTTTCAGGAAATGGAATGAGTAAAGGTTTTCTGGGAGTGACATGACACCTGCTGATGTCACACTTTTAAAGTGTGGAATGTTTTGCCTTTTAATGAGCACTTGGCAGGATGAAGAACACAGAGCAGTAAGTAGCACTGACTTTATCCTCAAGGATTTTACAGTTTCACTGGGAAGTTAATGACAGTAAGAATTGCGTGGGAAAAAATATAGATATTTTCAAATTTAGCTTAAATTTTGTTTAAAAAAACAATTCTCCTTGAGAAAATTATCCTAGCAGTTTGCTACCTGGCTTCTTGTTGTGTAACAAGGGAGCAAGATGTCTTAATCTTGCATCTTTCAAAGAGTCTGGAAAGGCATTTGGGAGGACAGGATGCTGGCGTTGTCAGTGCCTGCCTGTGTGCACGGGTAGGGTTGCCATGCTGGGAGTTTCTGACCAGCCTCATGCTTCTCTGGGCCTCAGAGGGCCAGTGAGCGTCGTGTCTTCCGTGAAAACTGTCTTTCAAGAAGTGTTTTTTTTATTTTTTATTTTTTATTTTTTTAATCCTCCGAGTTTCCATAGCACTTTTTGTTGTTGCTTGATGGCAGTGTATATATTTTATTTTTAAAAAAGATTTATTTATTTATTTGCAAGGCAGAGTGAGAGAGGAAGATCTTCCATCTGCTGGTTCGCTCCCCAAATGGCTGCATCAGCAGGGCTGGACCAGACTGAAGCTAGGAATCAGGAACTCCGTTTGGGTCTCCCACATGGATGGCAGGGATACAAGCACTTGGACCGTCATCGGCTGCTTTCCCAGGCGCATTATCAGGATTAGAAACAGAGCAGCCTGGGGCCAGTGCTGTGGCGTAGCAGGTAAAGCTGCCATCTGCAGTGCCAGCATCCCATATGGGCGCTGGTTCAAGTCCTGGCTGCTTCACTTCTGATCCAGCTCTCTGCTATGGTTTGGGAAAGCAGGAGAAGACGGCCCAAGCCCTTGAGCTCCTGCACCCACCTCGGAGACCCGGGGGAAGCTCCTGGCCCCTGGCTTCAGATCAGCGCAGCTCCTGTTGTGGCCATTTGGGGAGTGAACTAGTGGATGGAAGACCTCTGTCTCTGCCTCTCATTCTCTCTTTCTAACTCTGACTTGCAAATAAATTCATGAATCTTAAAAGAAAAAAAAAAAAAAGAAACAGAGCAGCCTGAACTGGAACCCATGCTCCCCTATGCGACCCTGGTGTTAAATCACTTTCTTAACTGAGTTACACAGAGAGAGAAGAAAAGGCAGAGAGAGAGAGAGAGAGAGAGAGAGAGTGAGAGAGGTCTTCCACCCAGTGGCTTATTGCCCAAGTGGCTACAACAGCCGGAGCTGCGCCGATCTGAAGCTAGGAGCCAGGAACTTCCTCCCAGTCTCCCATGTGGGTGCGGGGGCCCAAGGACTTGGTCCATCTTCTACTGCTTTCCCAGGCCACAGCAGAGAGCTGGATCAGAAGAGGAGCAGTCAGGACTCAAATTGGCGCCCATATGGGGTGCTGGCACTGCAGGCGGCGGCTTTACCCACCACGCCACAGCGCTGGCCCCAGGGCTCATTTTGATCTCTGTGTCCCCCCAGATGTCTTATGCAGTGTAAGCATCTTTGAATTGAACCTGGGTGCTCCATTGCGGTACACAGGCAATTCTTCTTATTTAATTTCTTGATTGACGTCTTAAAAAAAAAAAGATTTATTTATTTGAAAGAGTTACAGAGAGAGCAAGAGGAAGAGACAGAGAAGTCTTCCATCTGCTGGTTCACTCCCCAGATGGCCTCAACAGCTAGAGCTGGGCCAGGCTAAAGCCAGGAGCCAGGAGCTTCTACCACGTTTACCATGTGAGTGCAGAGGCCCAAGGACTTAGGCCATCTTCTACTGCTTTGCCAGGCATGCTATCAGGGAGCTGGATTGGAAGTGGAGTAGCTGGGACTTGAACCATTGCCCATATGGGTTGCTGGCACCCCAGGTAGTGGCTGTACCCTCTACATCACAGTCCTAGCCCCTTCTTGAATGATTTTTTGCCTTTTTGGTGAAGAAAATATTGAGAAATTAACTTGGGAAAGAAAGGATGTTTGCTACTTTAAGAATTATTTATTATTTGAGAGACAGAACTCCTAGCAGCTGGTTCACTCTCCAGATGCCTGTGTTATTTTGGGGACTGAAGCTGAGAACTCCGTTCAGGTCTCCCATGTGAGTGGCAGGAACTGAGCTGCGTGAGCAGTCCTCGCCGGCTGCTTCCCGGAGTCCACATGGGCAGGAAGCTGGAATCAGGAGCTGGAACGAGAACTGAACCCAGGCACTTCAGTGTGGGGCACCAGCATTCCTCTCCTTCTCCTTCCTCCTTCTCTCTTCCTCCTCCTACTCTTCTTTTTCAATATTTATTTATTTGAGAGGCAGAGGTACAGAGGGAGAGACAGAGAGAGAGATCTTTCATTTGCTTGTTTATTTTTCAAACAGCCGTAATCTCTGGCACTGCCCTAGGCAAAAGCCAGGAGCTTCTTCCTGGTGTTCCATGTGGGTGTCAGGGACCCAAACACTTGGGCCATCTTCTACTGTTTTCCAGAAACATTAGCAGGGAGCTGGATCAGAAGTGGAGCAGCCGGGACTCAAGCTAGCACCCATATGGGATGCTGTGCTGTGCTATAGTGCTGGCTCCGTTGGACACGGGCTTTCTTCTTCTTCTTCTTTTTAAAGATTTATTTATTTATTTGAAAGTCAGAGTTAGACAGAGAGAGAAGCAGAGAAGAGAGAGGTCTTCATCTGTTGTTTCATTCCGCAGTTGGCTGCAACAGCTGGAGCTGTGCCGATCTGAAGCCAGAAGCCAGGAGCTTCCTCCGGGTCTCCCACATGGGTGCAGGGGCCCAAAGGCTTGAGCCATTTTCTGCTTTCCTAGGTCATAGCAGAGAACTGGAGTGGAAGTGGAGCAGCCGGGATTTGAACCAGTGCCCACATGGGATGCTGGTACTGCAGGTGGCGGCTTTACCCACTACACCACAGTGTCGGCCCCTGACACAGGCCCTGTAACTGGTGTCCTAACCACCAGGCTAAATGCCTACTCTGTTCAATATTTTTAAAGTTTGTTTATTTTTCATCTGTTTAAAAGGCAGAGTAACACACCTAACAGATTGAGAGAGACAGAGAAGTATGGCCCTTCTGCTCGTGCGGGCTAACGCAAGGAGCCTGGAACTCCACCCCAGTCTCCGGTGTGGTTTCAGGGGCCCAGGCTCTTTCGTGTTCACCTGCTGGCTCCCAGGAAGCACTGGCAGGAAGCTGGGTGGGAAGCGGAGCAGCTGAAACTCGAACCAGGTCGTGGTCTGCTGTGGTCATGGCAAGGTGTGGCTTCCCCTGCTGTGTCACAGTGCTGGCCCACCGTCTGATAACGCTTTGAAAGACCCTTTCTAAATGTGCTTTTGCTGCACCCGTCCTTCAAGAATTTCCTGAGGTGTGTTCTCCACTTTACAAGTGAGCGACTTAGGGAACTCATTATTGCTGACCCAAGGGCTGGAAAGGGCTGACTGTGGCTCCCTCTGAGATGCCTGTGTGGTGTGGGGCAGCAAGGCGGGGGAAAGTACAGAGAACCCTTGTGTGAGTGGAGGAGGCAGCTGCTGGTGAACAGCCGGAGCGCATGCTTGGGTGTTCACAGGCTTCCTGCCGAGACTGCGGTCTTTCACTTGGCGTGGTGGGCTGGCAAGGCAGGAAGGGAGAGGAGTGACTTGGAGGTGGCGTGGCAACGTGAGCTTCTGTGCGAAGACAGAGGTACGAAGCACAAGTGAAGAGGAGATCATGAAAACTGACGCGGAGGGAAGAGAGTAGGGAGGCAACACTTAGGGATCTCCGGCTTGCAGTGTCCAAGAGTAGATGTGGCCCAGACGCAGCTGGACCCAGGGCCTCAGCACCTTGCCCTGGCACCTGGCTGTGTCTTGCTAATTTTCTTATTTCTTATTTTTTTTAAGATTTATTTTATTTATTTGAAAGAGTTACAGAGAGGTAGAGAGAGAGAGAGAGATCTTCCATCTGCTAGTTCACTCCCCTAATGGCCACAATGGGCAGAGCTGAGCCTATCAGGAGCCAGGATCAGGAGCTTCCTTTGGGTCTCACATGAGTGCAGGGGCCTAAGGAGTTGGACCATCCTCTGCTGCCTTCCCAGGCATATTAGCAGGGACCTGGATCAGAAGTGGAGCAGCCAGGACTTTAATCAGCACCCATATCGGATCTCGGCACTGTAGGCTGGGGCTTTAATCTGCTGCGCCAGGGCACCGGCCCCTTGCTACTTTTCCTGCTGAGAAAATCGGAAGAGAGGGAGTTCCTCCTTTCCTGGCAGCTCCTCGTAGAAGTGCTGAGATGCACTTTGATTGGGTCATGGGCCTCTCTGTCATTACAGCTCTGTGATCAGAGTGTGCCGTGATTTGCCAAGCCTGAGACGTGGCAGGTGGAGTTGGTCATTCTCTGCACATGGGCTGTGGGTGCCTAAGAAGTGGCTTTCAAATGGGACTTCAGGTGCTGTCCCAAGAAGTAGGGGACGTGGGTACTACTGGGCCAAAGGGAACAGATAACAGAGTTGTTTGTGGGGGCGGTGGCAGAGGGGCTGTTACTCATTTTGTGCTCTGAGAATGGGCTGTTTGAATCTAGACCCTGAGTGCAGACCTCACTGGGGTGGTTCTTTCCACTGGGCCTCAGTCCTGCCGAGTGAGATACCTGGTGCTCTGGATTTCGCCAGAGTGACATTTTACATTTGTAGGACAGAAAACTTCATTAGTGTCAATTGGAAATGATGATCCTCTCAGAGCAACACAGGCTATTTTTATCTTAGCCTGCAGGATGGAAACGTGGCTCGCCCAGCTCTGGCGTCTTCCCTGGTTAATGGCAGGAGACAGAAAAGTAGGCCAGGAGTCCACAGTGGAGGCATTGGTGACGCTCACCGTGAGGGGAGGAGGATGGGAACGTGGTTGATAGTGAACCCTGACCGGGGGCACTGGCGCAGCTTCCCGGGGACTCGACTCTGAGCTGAGGGCTGAACGGCCGCTCTTGTGACAGGAGCTCCCCGTGTGCTGTGGGAAAGCTTTTGGGGCCTCTTTTTCAAGATTGATGTATTTATTTATTTATTTTTTTTTTTTTTTTTTTTTTTATTTTTTGACAGGCAGAGTGGACAGTGAGAGAGAGAGACAGAGAGAAAGGTCTTCCTTTGCCGTTGGTTCACCCTCCAATGGCCGCCGCGGCCAGCGCGCTGTGGCCGGCACACCGCGCTGATCCGATGGCGGGAGCCAGGAGCCAGGTGCTTTTCCTGGTCTCCCATGGGGTGCAGGGCCCAAGCACTTGGGCCATCCTCCACTGCACTCCCTGGGCACAGCAGAGAGCTGGCCTGGAAGAGGGGCAACCGGGACAGAATCCGGCGCCCCGACCGGGACTAGAACCCGGTGTGCCGGCGCCGCTAGGCGGAGGATTAGCCTAGTGAGCTGCGGCGCCGGCCTTTTTTTGTTTTTTTTTTAAAGATTTATTTATTTATTTGAAAGGCAGAGTTAAACAGAGAGGTAGAGACAGAGAGAGAGGTCTTCCCTCCACTGGTTCACTCCCTAGATGGCCGCAATGGCTGGAGCTGTACCCACCCAAAGCCAGGAGTCAGGAGCCACCTCCAGGTCTCCCACATGGGTGCAGGGGCCCAAGGACCTGGGCTGTCCTTCACTGCTTTCCTGGGCCACAGCAGAGAGCTGGATTGGAAGAGGAGCAGCTGGGACTAGAACTGGCACCCATATGGGATGCCGGTGCTTAATCCAGCGCTTTAACCTGCTGCGCCACAGCACCGGCCCCATTATGTATTTATTTGAAAGGCAGAATTACAGAGAGATCTTCCATATGCTGGTTCACTCCCCAAATGTCCATAATGGCCAGAGCTGGGCCAGTCCAAAACCAGGAGCCAGTAGTTTCTTCTGGGTCTCCCATGTGGGTGCAGTGGTCCAAGCACTTGGGCCATCCTCTGCTGCTTTTCTAGGTGCATTAGCAGGGAGCTGGATCAGAAGTGGAGCAGCTGGAACTTAAACCTGTACCCATGTGGGATGCTGGCACTGTGACAGTGGCTTTACCCATTATGCTACAGTGCTAGCCCCAGTGTTGGGGCTCTGAACAGTAATTTTAAGATTACTCTAGGTCGGTGCCATGGCTCACTAGGCTAATCCTCCACCAGCGGCGCTGGCACTCCGGGTTCTAGTCCCAGTTGGGGCGCTGGTTCTGTCCTGGTTGCTCCTCTTCCAGTCCAGCTCTCTGCTGTGGCCCGGGAAGGCAGTGGAGGATGGCCCAAGTGCTTGAGCCCTGCACCTGCATAGGAGACCAGGAGGAGGCACCTGGTTCCTGGCTTTGAATCAGCGCAGCGTGCCGGTTATAGCGACCATTTGGGGGTGAACCAATGGAAGAAAGACCTTTCTGTCTCTCTCACTTTCTAACTCTGCCTGTCAAAAAAAAAAAAAATGCTCTTGAGGTTTTGTCCCAAGTCTTCAGTTTTTCTATTTTTTTGTAGGAGTGCTTAAAAATTTTTTAAAAAATGTTTATTTGTTTTTATTTCAAAGAGTTAGAGGGAGACACACACACAGATCCTCCATCCATTTGTTCACTCCCTCAGATGGCTGCAAAAGCCAGGGCTGGGCTAGGCCAAAGCCAGGAGCCAGGACCTGCTTTGAGGTCTTCAACATGGGTGCATTGTCCCATGCATCTTCTTGGATGCATAGCAGGGAGCTAGATTGGAAGTAGAGCAACTGGGACATGAACTGGTGCCCATATGAGGTGCTGGCATCACAGGCAGCGACTTTACCTACTATGCCACAAAACCAGCTCTCTACAATTCCTTCTTTTTTTTTTTTTCAGTTTTGTTTAGTTGAAAGAGTTACAGAGAGAGAAGGAGAGACAGATGTTCAATCTACTGGTTTATTCCCAGATGGCTGCAAACGGCCCAGGCTGAAGCCAGAACCCAGGAGTGGGTATAGGGGCATAAGCACTTGGGCCATCCTCCACTGCATTTCCAAGCTCGTTAGCAGGGAGCTAATCACAAGTGAAGCAGCCGGGACTGGAACTGGCTCCAGTGTGGGATGCTGGTGTTGCAGGCGGTGGCTTTACCTGCTATGGCACAGTGCTGCCCCCCCCATTCCTTTTTTTAAAAAACAAGGTTTATTTGTTTGAAAGGCAAAATAACAGAGGGAGAGTGAAAGAGAGCATTTCCATCTGTTGGTTCGCTCTCCCAGTGACCACTACAGACAGGTCTGGGCCACAGCTAAGCCAGGAGCCAGGAAATTCTGTCTGGGCTGCTGAGTGGGTGCAGGGCCCAGCCACTTGGGTCGCCTTCCTCTGCCTTACCGGGCACATTAGCAGGAAGGAGGGCTGGAAACAGGAGCCAGTGCTCAGGTGGTGCCCGACATGAAATACCAGCGTCCCAGGTGATGGCTCCATCTGCTGCACCACAGCGCTGGCCCTGAGCTGCTTAAAATTCTGAGAGCCGGGACTGGGGCATCTGGGGTCCACACGCCTGCAGGATGGTGGAGATAACACGCCCGGCAGCTGTGTGCCTGGAGTGGGAGCTGCAGCAGGGCTCATCGAAGGCAGACACGCTGTCTGCGTCTGGGACTGGGTTATAAATGAGTTAGAATTTATGAGTAATTCAGATGATGGATTCCTCCATGTATTCAGTCTTACTCGTTCAGTTGGTAAAGATTTTTTGAGTGTCGACTGTGGGCAGTGCACTGTGTGGTTGCTGGGGAGGCAGAAATGAAGAGTGTATTTCTGGTCCCCAGGGGAATTTGGATCTAGGGAAGCAGATGCCTTGTGTGTCCGTCATCATGGACAGAGGCGTGCATCAGGGGTGGCCATGTGAGCTGTGCAGGCAGGAAGGGCTTCCTAGAGATGGTGGTACTGCAACAGTGACATTGTTTACAGAGAGACGCGGCGGCTCCTGGACACGCAGGTAAAATACAGGGTCAGAGATGGGGAGAGGTTAGGTTCTGAGGTTTAGCTGTCTTGCCCTGAAAGGTGACGGAAATCCCTAAAGAATTTGAGTAAGAAAATGGTGTCATCGGATTGACATCTTATTTTTTAGTAATTGGTACATTTATATGTTTCAAAAAACTAAGCGTATATAGAAGGGTGTGTGGTGGGAAATCTCGCTTCCTGTCCTTCCCTCAGAACACTGCTGCCCGTGTTTCTCGTCTGTCCGAGAAGGGACGTCTGCCTGTGCGGAAACACAAAGCTCTTCTCCTTTGCCCCTGAGAGCGGCCGCCCAGGCACTGCTGAGGTCGTTGCTTCTCAGCTCTGCATGTTGCTGCCGTCTCTGCAGGGTGATGCTCTAAAAGCGTCCTCTTGTTCCTCTTCTATTGTCTTCTTATGACTGCTTATTTATTTATTTATTTTTGACTGGCAGAGTTAGACAGTGAGAGAGAGAGAGAAAGAGAAAGGTCTTCCTTTTTCCCAAATGGCCGCTACGGCCGGCGCACCACACTGATCCAAAGGCAGGAGCCAGGTGCTTCCTCCTGGTCTCCCATGGGGTGCAGGGCCTAAGGACCTGGGCCATCGCACTCCCGGACCACAGCAGAGAGCTGGCCTGGAAGAGGGGCAACCGGGACAGAATCCGGCACCCCAACCAGGACTAAAACCCAGGGTGCCAGCGCTGCAGGTGGAGGATTAGCCTAGTGAGCCGCGGTGCCGGCCATGGCTGCTTAATTTTAATGTATGGTTGGCCCACAACCTTCGTAACCTGTCCACGAGCAGTAGAGCTTTTCAGAGCCGCGATTGCCCTGGAGCCAGGGGAGTAGTGTTTTTAGAAGGCTTGGGAGGGGCTCACTGTGGGTTGTGCGAGTGACTCGGGGAAGGTAGGTGGCTTAGGAGCCAGGAGAGCTGTGGGAGGGTGAGGCTGGGGACAGCAAGACCTTGGGTGATGCTGCTGCAGTTACCTGGGAGTAGCAGCAGGGGACGATCGGAGAGATCCAGCCAGGCGAGGCTGGGGTCAGGGACGAGCAGTCCAGGATAATGGTTGGGAGCAGTGGTCATCCCTTAGGAAAATCACCCTTTATTATTCCCACATCATGGATGAAAGTAGTAGCACTTTTAGGCAGAAACACATGGCATGGAAGCTTGCACTAGCACAGAGGGTCAGTGGAGATACAAAGTAGAAGCAGTAACTCCTGTTTCCTGATTGCTGTTTCTTTCAGGATTGTGTCTCTAACCAGCTGTCTTGTGTCTCTAACCAGCTGTCAGAAATACATTCTCTGCAGACACAGTGTCTTGCTTTCAAATCGTTTAAGTGAAAAATCAATTAGATTTCTCAGGAGCTAGAAAGTGTCAAGCCTCTGATGTATAAACAAGGCTTCAAGTCGCGTAGAGAAAATGAAGTCAGAGAATCAGCCTGAAGAGGCAGTGCGGCTTAGAGCGCAAGGGTTGAGGCGAAATTCATGCACCATACAGTTCTCCTTTCATGCGTGCATACGGTTCCGTGGCTTTTAGTGTGGTCCTAACCATCACTGCAGTCTATTTCTACATCTCATCCTCACAGAAAGCGTCTGAGCCTGTATCCCACTGCCGCTCAGCCACTTTGTTTCTCTTTGGACTTTGTGATTCTTATCTTGTGTGAATGCACTCATATACTATGTGCCTGTTGTGACTGGGTTTTTTGAATGAGTGCAAGACTTTAGAGGCTCCTCCACAGCGTAGTGTGGCTCGGTGTTTCATTCCATTTTATGGCTGCTACTGTATTTGAAGGGGGTACTACGTTCTGTTCTGATTCTATTAGCCGATGGCCACTTGGGTTGTTTCTGTTTGCCTGTAGTGAGGAATGCTTCTGTGAGCTTTGTGTGAACCGAGTTTGTTTCCCTTGGGTATACACCTAGGAGTACAGGCTCACGTGGTAGCTGTGTGCTCTGTTTCCGGGGGGAGCTGTGTGACTGTTTTCCATGGTGGTTGTGCTGTTGTACATCTGTGAGGGTTCCGTGTTCACATTTCCCCATCAGCCCTTGCTTCTTTTTGGGGTTATAGCTGTGGTAGTGGATATCAGGTGGGCTCACTCTCATTGTGTGTGCATTTCTGTAAGGACTCATGATGCTGAGCTTGCCCTGTGGTCTTTTTTTAAGATTTATTTTATTTATTTGAAAGACAGAGTTACAGAGAGGTAGAGACACAGAGAGAGAGGTCTTCCATCTGCTGGTTCACTCCCCAGATGGCCACAACATCTGGAGCTGTGCCAATCTGAAGCCAGGAGCCAGGAGCTTCTTCCAGGTCTCCCATGTGGGTGCAGGGTCCCAAGCACTTGGGCCATCTTCTACTGCTATCCCAGGCCATAGCAGAGAGCTGGATCAGAAGAGGAGTAGCCAGGACTCGAACTGGCACCCATATGGGATCCGGCGCTTCAGGCCAGGGCTTTAACCTGCTGCACCGCAGAACTGGCCCCACGCTTGTTGTCTTTAGCTAGCATTTTCAGTGCAATCCTCACACCCCTGTGCTCACTGCTGGGAATTGAGTGGTGAGCAAGGCAGCCACAGTCCCCGCCCTCTTTTTTATTTTATTTTTTTAAGATTTATTTATTTGGAAAGGGCTACAGAGAGAGAGAGAGGGGAGACAGAGACAGAAATTGTCCATCTGTTGGTTCACTCCCCAGATGGCAGCAAAGGCCAGTGCTGGGCCAGGCTGAAGCCAAGAGCCAGGAGCTTCTTCTGGTTCTCCCACGTGGGTAGCAGGCTCCCTAGCACTTGGGCCATCTCCACTGCTTCTCCCAGGCCACGAGCAGGGAGCTGGATCGGAAGTGGAAGAGCCGGGACATGTACTGGTGCCCATGTGGGACGCTGGTGTTGCAGGCGCCTGCCCCGAGTCCCCGCCCTCTTGGAGCCCGAGTTCATGTGAAGGTGGATCGGTTGCATTCCACTGTAATAAAGGCTTTAATAAAGAACTGTGTCTCACACGGATCCTCAGTAAGCTTCCCAGGGCTTCCATTTCAGTGACGTCAGTCTTTTCCAGAATTCACACAGTGGTTTTTGAGCGTATTTTTGTGGAATTTTTTTAACTTTTGAAAGTAATTTTTTAAAAGATTTTATTTATTTATTTGACAGGTAGAGTTACAGACAGTGAGAGAGAGAGAGAGAGACAGAGAGAAAGGTCTTCCTTCCGTTGGTTCACTCCCCAGATGGCTGCAGCAGCTGGAGCTACGCCAATCTGAAGCCAGGAGCCAGGCACTTGTTCCTGGTCTCCCACGTGGGTGCAGGGCCCAAGCACTTGGGCCATCCTCCACTGCTTTCCCCGGCCACAGCAGAGAGCTGGACTGGAAGAGGAGCAACCAGGACTAGAACCGGTGCCCATATGGGATGCCGGCGCCGCAGGCGGAGGATTAACCTGGTGCGCTGGCCCCTAAAAGTAATTTAAAAAACAAAACGGGTGGATTTTGGGGTGCAGCGGGTAAAGCTGCTGCCTGTGGAGCTGGCATCCCATATGGGTGCCAGTTCATGTCCTGACTCTTCCACTTCTGATCCAGCTCCCTGCTCGTGGTGTGGGAAAGAAGCAGAAGATGGCCCAAGTGCTTGGGCTCCTATATCCACGAGGGAGACCTGGATGAAGCTCTTGGCTCCTGGCTTCAGCCGGCCCAGCCCTGGCCATTGCCACCATCTGGGGAGTGAACCAGCGGATGGAAGATCTCTGTCTCTTCCTCTGTCTCTGTGAATCTGCCTTTCAAATAAATAAATAAATAAATCTTAAAAACAGAAAACCCCAAGGGCCTAATAAATTAAAAAGTGTAACAAATATAAAAAGAAAAAAGTGGGACAGTCTCCCTGCCCTGTGTTCCATGTATGAGCAGCCTGCGTGTCTGATTCCAGGACTGTCCCTGTCATGTGCATGAATTTGTAACATGGGATTTTGCCTGGAGAGGTTTTGTCTGGAGAGGTTTCTTTTTTGAGGACTTCTTTGCTTCTTCTTGTGACTAGTGACACCTTCACTGAGGGGTCGAGGGATTTCACTGGTGGCGCAGCAATTTCGTGGTCAGGGTTGACTGGTCTTGTGCTGGGAACCTGACACGTGTGACGTGTGACTCCCTGTGTTTCTGCTTTCGCTGCAGATGGTCCTCATCCCCGCCGGGGTGTTTACCATGGGCACGGACGATCCTCAGATAAAGCAGGATGGGGAAGCACCAGCCAGGAGAGTGACTATCGACGCCTTTTACATGGATGCCTATGAAGTCAGTAACGCTGATTTTGAGAAGTTTGTGAACTCAACTGGCTATTTGACAGAGGTAATGGGGCTCGGGGTGGGAGGAGAACTCGGGTTTTTCCAGAGCTTCTTGGAATGCTGTGATCACAGCTAGCGCTGGCCAGTCTCTCCCTGTGCCTAGCTCTGTGCTCAGTACAAGGGGGCTTCAGGAAGTTCACGGGGAGCCTGGAAACGGGACCTCCTACAGGCTGGAAGTACATGTTGGTTCCCAGAGACTGGGGCAAGGTTGATGGATGAACACTGAGTTGTGGCTGTGGGAGAGGTAGCAGTTCTGGGCTCTGACACAGCAGGTGACTGTAGATAACGTCTGTGTCCCCTGCATTTCTCCATGAAACAACTGGAGATACAAGTTTTAATGTTTCTACCAGAGAGACTTTAAATCTTTGAGCAGAGAGTTATGTTTACCCTAATTGGGCATTTCACAATGTATACTTGTATTGAAATATCACACAAATATGTATAGTTTTTATGTGTCTGTTTAAGAAAGTGAAAAAAAAATTATGGAAAATTCTCGCATGCATTGCTGCTGTGGGCTTTAGAAAGCTTCTTTGTATGCAGTCAGTCTTTCCTTTCAGTGGGATCCATATCTGCAAACTGAGCCCATCACAGATGGGAGACGTTGCACAAAGGTCGTGTCTGTACTGAGTACTGTTTTCCTGGTCACTGGTCCCTAAACAATGCAACGCAGCCACTGTTCACTGGCATTTCTGTTTTGTTAGGGATTATAGGTAACAGGAGTAGGTTCTGCACAAACACTATATCATCTTATGTAAGGGCTTGTGTTTCCTTGGATCCTGGTGTCCATGGGCAGCCCTGGAGCCTGGGTCCTTGGCTAGCGAGTGATGGCTGTTTCACTTAACCCCTCACAGTCACCCCACAAGTGGACATTTTCCCAGTGACAAACTGAAGATTAGAAGAGTGGTTTGCCTGCACCTGCATGGCCAGTTTGTGTTCCAGCTGGGATTCAGGCCCGGGAGTGACCTCAGAACGTGTGTGCTGAGCCCTTCTGCTTATTGTGATACCTTCGTATGTGGGCGAGTGTCACTGACCACTCAGGGTCCCGGGACACCCGATGGCATGGAAAGTGAGGCCATTCTGCTTTCTCAGATAGTGGCAGTGTGCTCGTAAGTGACAGATCTGGAACACAGCCTTTCGTCTACAGCTTTATCCCATGGCCTCCATGCCCACGCCCACTCTGTCCCGTGCTGCTTCCAGGCCTTGTCCTGCCATCCCTAGGTCCCAAGGCAGGGTTCTGATGTTTGTCCTCACCGCGTGAGGAGCAGAAGGCTTTCTAGTGTTCCTGTGAGTGTCTGATCCACACTGGTCTTTTAAATACTTCCAGTTTCCTCCCACTGAGAGTCCTTACCTTGTGTTTAGTTTGTGGAGTCCCTGTTCTATGTTTTTAGGCCACTGACATCTTTTTTTTTTTAATTAAAAAAGCAATTTGAGAGTGAATGCCGAAAGCAGAATAGCATTCAGGTTTGGTTTTGCATTGTCATATTTCTCTGGGATTTACATGGTTTAGATTTTTTTAATGCAGATTTGTAGCTCTTTTTGTTCTGTGAGGATACTCTCAGGCTGAGCTCCTTCGTGGTCCACTGAGCTCCAAGACTGATCTGGGAGGAAGGCCTTGCCTGGACCTGGGTTTTCCATGAACATTGGGCGGAATAATTGGCTTCACGGTGTCCGGGAACATGGATGAGAATTAGTCTGGATATTTGCTGTCCTCTAGGTAGAATTTAGCATTTCCTCAGTTATGATGCAGACAGCAAACCGCAGTGGTAGCAGCAGTGCCCGTCACTTTGTCACCACCAGAAACTGTGGACATCTTTCATTGCATAGTTGCCATAACACGTGCTGGAATATAGTTTGCATTTATCACCACTTTGATGCATGATCAGTGAGAGACCTTAATAAATAGTGCGTATGCTACTGTAGCTTAGTTATTTTACTGGTATTTCAGTCCACCTAGTTTTCTTAGCAGTTCTTTGGGTTTGGTTTTGTGCGTTTAAGCATTTCGTTCTAGAAGAAAGTCCAGAAGCTTCCTGGTCCTGCCAGAGGGGTGTCGGGCACAGGAAGGGCCAGAACCCCTGCCTTGAGCCAAACATTTCTTGTTGTGATAGAGGGCACTTTCCAGAATTTTCCCATCTCTCTGTGTTCATTTGACACACACACCCTTGCTCACTGCACTGCAGCCCCTGGTCTTGTTCCTGTCCCCCCTTCCCCTTGTTTTTTTTTTTTTTTTTTTTTTTGACAGGCAGAGTTAGACAGTGAGAGAGAGAGAGAGAGAGAGAAAGAGAAAGGTCTTCCTTATGTTGGTTCACCCCCTAAATGGCCGCTACGGCCGGAACTATGCCTATCCGAAGCCAGGAGCCAGGTGCTTCTCCTGGTCTCCTATGCGGGTGCAGGGCCCAAGCACTTGGGCCATCCTCCACTGCCTTTCCGGGCCACAGCAGAGAGCTGGACTGGAAGAAGAGAAACTGGGACAGAATCCGGCGCCCCGACCAGGGCTAGTACCCAGGGTGCTGGCACCGCAGGCAGAGGATTAGCCTAGTGAGCTGTGGCGCCGGCTGATTCCTGTCCCTTGAGAACTTGTCATGGTTTGCCAGTGTTAGAGCTCAGCCTACCCCCCGGCTGGCTCCACAGCCCCTCCCCACTTTCTTGTGTGGCTCCTCCTTGTTCTTGCGCCGCACCAGCTTAGGTGTCAGTGTCTCAAGGAGACTGTCCTCGACACTTCTGCCTGGCAAGGTGAAACTGTAGTCATTTTCTTTCTCTTGACTTTTGCCTGTGCGCCACACTCAAGCACAGGTAGGACAGGGGCCACGCCTGTTGGGTACTGACCTGGTGCCCGCTCATCTAGCCCGTACCAGGCACGTGGTAGGTGTTCAGTACGTGTTTGTAGAAGGAATCCATGATGTGTTACTCATGTGTTGGTGTCGGAGGGAATCCAGGAGACAGCTCCTGGTGAAGCACAGGTGATGAGCTCCCGTGGGAGCGGCAGCTCTAGGTCCACACGGTGCTCCCTGTGGTGCAGACGGGACAGGACCAGAGGTGGAGATCAGAGCGTGTTCCTAGACTGCCGTGGTTGCAGCCCTGAGCCAGAGCAGGCTCTGCGGTGGTCACCCGCTGTACCTCAAGTCCCCTCACTTGAGCCGCCAGCAGCAGTGTCCACACGCAGATTCCTCGGCCTCAGCCCAGGCTCCCCCAGAATCAGGATCTGCTGGGTTGCAGGACAGCTGTGTGCTTTTGTCAGAGCCGTGTGGCTGATCTCAGCTGCACACAGTCTGAGAGCTGCCGGCATTGGGAGAGGCACAGGGAGCCCAGGGCAGAGCTCAAGACTAGAAAGTAGAAGCAACCAGGGAAGCAGAGTTGCGGAAGCCGAAGGAGAAAGCTCTCCATTTCCAGCCGCCGCTGTGGCTCACTAGGCTAATCCTCCTCCTGCGGCACTGGCACACCTGGTTCTAGTCCCAGTCGGGGCGCTGGATTCTGTCCCGGTTGCCCCTCTTCCAGGCCAGCTCTCTGCTGTGGCCAGGGAGTGCAGTGGAGGATGGCCCAGGTCCTTGGGCCCTGCACCCCATGGGAGACCAGGATAAGCACCTGGCTCCTGGCTTCGGATCATCGCGGTGCGCCGGCCACAGCGCACCAGCCACGGTGGCCATTGGAGGGTGAACCAACGGCAAAAGGAAGACCTTTCTCTCTGTCTCTCTCTCTCACTGTCCACTCTGCCTGTCAAAACAAACAAACAAACAAACAAAAAAAACAAAAAAAAACAAAACTCTCCATTTCCAGCACAGAGAGCCAGGGAGCTGCGGGGAGGAGATTTCAGTGTCGGTTGGAGTTGTTCTGTCCAGATTGGCTGCTTGAGGTTCACAAGCATGGCTGACACCCACGTGGCACTCAGGTGTGTCAGGAGAGCAGCAGGCGGCGCCCTTGCCTTCTCACGTCATGATTCCAGGGGTGGGATGGGGGGCAAAGCTCAAGTGTGATTGCACGGGTCCTGGGGATGCACATTTCTGAAGCCACCTGTAACACGGGCAGTGTGTTTCCGTCAGCAGGAGCAGTAATCCCTCCAGCCTACCGGGTCTTGAATGACAAGTGTCCTGTAAGTGACGCTGGCCAGATGCTCTCGCGAGTCGTCTGGCAGTCGTTTGGGCAGGCAGAGTCACCCCAGTGCCGTGAGACGGGAATGGCCCTGGGGAATGCGGGACCACAGCCTCTTCCGGATTTTGTCTTCTACCTTCCTCTAGGCTGAGACGTTCGGCGACTCCTTCGTCTTCGAAGGCATGCTGAGTGAGCGGGTGAAGACTGACATCCAGCAGGCAGTAAGTAACATTCCAGCGGGCTCCCTGAGACGGGCTGGTTGAGAAACCCCATGGGAGGGCCCCCGCCCCCAGCACCGTGCCGTCCTCCATGGTAGATTTGCCTGTGTTCCCGGCCGTGGGCTCAGTCACCTTACCTCGAGGCAGAGGGCATCCAAGGGAGCGCTGGATTTGCCTCGACTCTGTCGTGTCCCGCGATGCCACGTGGAGCTCACCTGAGCCTGTCTTTCGCGTCTGGCTGTTTCTGGAGTGGAGGGGCTGATGACAGCGGTTTCAGTTCTCTTCTTCAAGTCTTGGTCTCGGAGCTGCTGTGTTCACGGGACCAGAGGAATGATCATGGAGGGGTCCCTGCTGGGCGCGGCAGTGGGGAGTGTGCTGGGTCTGCCCTTGGCCCTGGCCGAGGAGGTCTGGGAGTGCAGTTCCCTAAGCGCCTGGGTGGGCAGATCTGTGTATTTGCTGGGTTCAGTGTCATGAAAACCTGGGAGCAGTGGAGGTGTGAGGGTGAGCTGGGAGCTTGAGGGCTCAGTGACCAGAGAGGAGGGAGTGCGGGACAGGCAGGAGGCTGGGAAGAAACCAGACTGGCATTCCCGGAGACACAGGTGTTAAAGATCTGCGAGTCCCCTCCTCTCTCCTGCCCGAGCTGCGGGGTGGGGTGGGGGCTTGTCTTCCTGGGCTAGCGTGGCTGTGTCCTCTGAGCAGTGAGGCAGAAACACGAGGCTGGCCCGGCCCCTCTTCTTGCTCATCACCTGCGGGGAGAAGATGAAGCCAAGAGAGGCTCGCTTTGCGGCCATTTGTAGGCGCTTCAGGCCACTTTTTAAAACGTGTTTTAGATAAATGTCTGAGAACCCTGGTTTTGCTGTCTGCCTGTCGGTGTCTTTGCCCACAGCCAAGCTTCTGTTACAGGCCTGTTACGTAATCGGATAGCCACCCCTCCCCATGGGGCTCTGCGGTCAGGCAGGCAGGGGTTGATGGGCCCGCAATGAGGGAGGGCATTGCGCTCATTCACGTGAGCAGCACTTTGAGATCCAGGGCCTCTTGTCACTCGAGAACCTGTGAACAGGTTAGGCGTGAAGGCGCAGGTGAGGGGCTGGCTCTGAGGGCGCCCGTGGAGTGCGCGGTCAAGTGTGTGTGCTGGTAACCGGCCGAGGAGCCGTGCTCACACGCTCACCCCTCTGCCCAACTCTCCTTTAAGAGCACGCCTTTTAAGCTTTGGGCAGTGCTGAGCACCTGAAGGAAATCTGCAGGTGACCTGGCAGAGGCGAGCCTTCGTGTTTTCCTCCCTGTAGCCCTTTCAATCCCAGAGTTCCCAGAAGCTGGGACTCTACATGGTGCAGGGCGTGGTTTTAGGTGGTGGGTGGCTAAGCCCAGGAGCTCCTGAGCGAGTGTCTCTCTTTCGGTTGTCCTTGAAGACCTGATTGCCAAGGAAGTGTTGTCGTGGCCTGCATGCCCTTGGTGCTCAGGCACACTTTTTGGTCTCTCTTAGCACAGAACTAAGCCTCGACACCTTCTTCAAGCTACAGTACTAATTAAAATTTAGTAAGTTGTTTATTTTCATGAAATTACTTTTTTTTTAATCACTCATTTATTTGAAAAGCCGGGAGAGACAAAGAGAGTTCTTCCATACCCTGGTTCACTCCCCAGATACCTGCAACAACCGGAGATAGGTCAGGCCGAAGGCAGGAACTCATTTCAGATCTTCGATGTGGATGCAGGGACCCAAGTACTTGAACTGACCTCTGCTGCCTCGTAAGGTGAGCTTTAGCAGGGAGCTGGATTGGAAGCAGAGCTGGCTAGAACCAGCAACTCTGATGTAGGATGTGGCCGTCCCAAGAGATATCGTAACTGTTGAGAAGGTGCTCCCCTCCCCTCTCCCACCTGCACCAGGAGCTTTTTGAAGCCCCCTTATTTGTGTGGATTTCAAAAACTCTTTGCACCAAAATTTTCTTTTTCTTTTGTTTTCCATAAACTTTTTGAAGTACCCTTGTGTTTTATGGATTTTATTCTCTTTGAATCGTGATCTCTTTTAAAGGATAGTTTTTTCTGTTGGGCATTCGGTGACTCTTTAAGTTCTTGTGAGTCTCTGTCTTTTCACTCTGTCTCATTTGAAGGGGGGAGGGAGAGAGAAGGAGTGGGAGGGGAAGGAGGAGGAGGAGTGGGAGGGGAAGGAGGAGGAGTGGGAGGAGGAAGAGGAGAGAGAGAATCTTTTGTCTGCTGGTTTACTCCCCAGATGCCTGCAATAACTGGGCCCGGACCAGGCTGAAGCCGGGAGCCAGGAGCTCTTCCCTGGTCTTCCACGTGGGTGGTGGCAGGGACTCAAGTGCTTTAGCATCATCTGCTGCCCACCAGGGTGAGCATGAGCAGAAAGCTGGGTTGTAGGCCGAGGTGGGACTGTCTCCCAGACACTCCCATGTAGGATACAGGTGTCTCACGTGTTGGTTTACCTGCTGTGACACAACACCCATTTCCTCTCCTTTTTATAACAGCTTTATTGAGATGCAATTTACATGCTGTAAGACTTACCATTGAAAATATACAATCCAGTGTACTGGTGTTTTTTGGGGGATTTTTTATATGGTTGCCCAACCACCACCACAGTCTAAGTTTAGAACATTCCTGCCAGGCCACAAAGAAGCCTTGTGCCCATTAACCTTCAGTCCCACCGCAGCCCCGGACAGTAGTCCTGAGTTCTTTTGGAGGGGATTGGGAAGCCCTTCCTGTTTGCTGTGCCCTCTCCAATGACAAGAGCTGTCAGCACCCTACCCCCAGCCTGGAACTAACCATTTTTCTGAGAAGCTGTCATGTGTTTAATAGAAAGTATATTCCAGGGACTTTGTCTGGGCTGTGCGTGTGCTTAGTGCTGTAGTTGTCCTGGGCTGTGAGTGTGCTTAGTGTTGTGGTTGACCAGGGCTGTGAGTGTGCCTCGTGGTGTTGGGTTGTCCTGGGCTGTGAGTGTGCTTAGTGTTGTGGTTGTCCTGGGCTGTGAGTGTGCCTCGTGTTGTGGGTTGTCCTGGGCTGTGATTGTGCTCAGTGGTGTTGGGTTGTCCTGGGCTCTGAGTGTGCCTCGTGTGTTGGGTTGATCTGGTTTGTGAGTGTGCATGGTGGTGTTGGGTTGACCTGGGCTGTGAGTGTGCCTCCTGGTGTTGGGTTGATCTGGGCTGTGAGTGTGCATGGTGGTGTTGGGTTGTCCTGGGCTGTGCATGTGCTCAGTGCTGTGGGTTGATCTGGGCTGTGAGTGTGCTCAGTGCTGTGGTTGGTCTGGGCTGTGAGTGTGCTTAGTGCTGTGGTTGACCAGGGCTCTGAGTGTGCCTCGTGGTGTTGGGTTGATCTGGGCTGTGAGTGTGCATGGTGGTGTTGGGTTGACCTGGGCTGTGAGTGTGCCTCCTGGTGTTGGGTTGATCTGGGCTGTGAGTGTGCATGGTGGTGTTGGGTTGTCCTGGGCTGTGAGTGTGCTTAGTGCTGTGGTTGACCTGGGCTGTGAGTGTGCCTCGTGGTGTTGGGTTGTCCTGGGCTGTGAGTGTGCTCAGTGGTGTTGGGTTGTCCTGGGCTGTGAGTGTGCTTAGTGCTGTGGCCTTGTGTGCTGGGTTGACCTGGGCTGTGAGAGTACCTCGTGTGTTGGGTTGATCTGGGCTGTGAGTGTGCATGGTGGTGTTGGGTTGGCCTGGGCTGTGAGCATTCCCCGTGATGTGGACTGATCTGGGTTCTGAGGGTGCCCATTGGTGTCGGGTTGTTGTTTCCATGCCCTTGGGTAGATAGCAAACTCAGATGCAGGCCCCAAGGGTCTCGCTGGGTCTGCATTGCATACTTTGTGACTTCATCTGTCCGGTGTTACCCTGGCCTCCTTACTCTGCAGCAGAGTCCTTGTTTTTCAGGAAACAGAGAATGATAGGATTTGAGGAGCCTGGAATTACTCATTTTGTCCCAAACTACATACTGAGGCTTTAAAAAAAAATACTAATGCAACCATCACAGAGTAATGATTGAGAGTAGGTTAAAAAAACAACAGACTTTTGCGTATGCTTTTCCTGTTTCTCCCCTGGTATTAAAATAGTTGCGCTATTTCTGTATTGTGGAAGCACATGTGCCGTGAAGAGAGACCCACTCCTTTAATGCTTCTGTGTCGATTCCAGTTGTCTGAGTGTGAAACTCCTTCTCTACGAGGTTCTTCTGGGAACGGTCGTGGCAACGGGCTTGCCCGAGCTTCTCTGTGTGCACAGTGGTTCCTCAGTGCTTGTTACGGAGTCCATTTTGCTGGGTCTTGTGTTTGTTACATCTTTGTCTCGAGAATCGTATGTCCTAATTTTGCTTTCTTGTGGAATAGTGTTGCTGTTGAAAAGTCTGGCGATAATCTTGTTTTCTTTGCCTTGAAAGCTGTTCATTGTGGTCTAAGTCAAAAGGATTCTTTCTTTTTCTTTAATGGTGGTGATTCCAGGCGACTCGCTCTTGGTGTTGGTGAGGGGGTGGGTCCTGTCTCGCTGCGGGGTTTCCTCTTTCACTGTAGGGCTTCACATGGATCTTAAACTTTGGAGACATTTCCTTTAGCCTTTACAGTTCTTTCTCTTGTGCCTTCCTGTTTTCTTCTTTAGGAGCTCTTCACATGTAGATCCGTGTATAAGGTTCTTTTGAATCATTTTCAGCAACATTGCCATTTCTTCTGAATCATTTTTATCTTTATTTGAGTTGAAGTTTTCTTCCTTCTGTGTCTCTCAAGTTACCTGCGTTCCTTTCTGAAGTGACTTTCTCTTTCATTTCCGGTTGTTTCCAGATCTCTGTTCCTCTTCTGAGCTTCAGATTTGGACGTGTCCTTTGTCACCTTTAGCACTTAGCTTTCTTCCTTCGGTTTGTTGTTTTTACTTAAAAGTGTGCTGACAGAAGGAGAAACAGAGATCGTTCATCCACTGATCAACTCCCCAAATGGCTGCAGTGACTGGGTCTGGGCCAGGCTGAAGCCAAGAGCCTGGACCTCCATCTGGGTCTCCCATGTGGGTGTCAGGTGCCCAAACATGTGGGCCATTTTCTGCTGCTTTCCTAGGATCACTTGCAAGAAGCTGGATCAGAAGTGGAGCAGCTGGGACGTGAACCAGTCCTCCTGAGATGCTGGCATCGCAGATGGTGGCTTAACGTGCTGCACCACAATTCTGCCTTGTTGTATCATTTTCTTAATGTCATTTACCTCTTTAAAAACAGATTTCATTAAAAAAATATTTGTTTTCATTTTACTTGAAAGACAGAGTGACAGGCAGACAGAAACAAAGAGATCTTCCATCACTGGTTCCCTCCCAAATGCATGCAGCAGCCGGGGCTGGGCCACACTGGAGCCAGGAGCCTTGCATTCAATCTGGACGTCCCACATGGGTGGCAGAGACGCAAGTATTTGAGCCCTCACCTGCTGCCTCCCAGGGTGCGCACAGCAGGAAGCTGAAGATTGGACGTGGAGCTGGGAACCCGCCCAGGCACCTTGGTACGCGGTGTGGGCTTCCCAAGAAACGTCTCAACTGCTGTGCAAAATGCCTGCCCCCGACGTTGTTGTTTTAATTCCGCGTATTCCTTTGCGCACAGTGTGATACTGCCACACTTGTGTACTGACCCAGTCAGGGTGAGTAATGGTTCCCCCGCCCCGTCGTCACTTCTGTTTGGACGCTTTGTGCATCCATGGCATGTAGTAAGTAGGTGATTGCCACCCGTGGTCGCCCTCAGCCGTGGGACACCACAGCTTGCTCCCTCCATGTTTTGGTGCCCTTGCTCAAGCTCCCGTCGCCTGTGTCTCTCCATGTCCCAGAGTCCTCTTGGTTAGCACAGCATTTAGTATGCACCATTTTAGTATTGTGATTGCTTACCACCAACTGGTTTCCTCTGTGATCATTTCTTCTTTACGTTATGTGTAAGGTTTTTACTGCTTAACTTGCAGCTATTTTGTTCACATTTCGGTGCTGATTTCTGACTTGATGGTACTGCGGTCAGGTAACTGGGTCTGTGTGGCACTGGTCCTTGAAATTTATTATTTGTTCAAGTGTCAGCACTCCCCAGGGCCAGCTCTCCCTGTGTGTTTGGAAAGGGTGTGCCTTTTCCTTCAGTTGGCTGGAGTATTCTGTACATGTTTGTTATAGAAAGGTTTCTAATGCGGCTGGGCCAATTTTCAATATTCCTACTAGCTTTTTTCCCTCTGATTGACCTTAAAAATTACTGAGGGAGATTTTTTTTTTTTTGACAGAGTGGACAGTGAGAGAGAGAGACAGAGAGAAAGGTCTTCCTTTTGCTGTTGGTTCACCCTCCAATGGCCGCCGCGGCTGGCGCGCTGCGGCCGGTGCACCATGCTGATCCGAAGGCAGGAGCCAGGTGCTTCTCCTGGTCTCCCATGGGGTGCAGGGCCCAAGCACTTGGGCCATCCTCCACTGCACTCCCTGGCCACAGCAGAAAGCTGGACTGGAAGAGGAGCAACCGGGACAGAATCTGGTGCCCCGACCGGGACTAGAACCCGGTGTGCTGGCGCCGCAGGGGGAGGATTAGCCTAGTGAGCCGTGGCGCCGTCCACTGAGGGAGATTTTTAATATTTCCATTTAAGAGGGCTGATATTGTGGCACAGCAGATTAAGCCACAGACTACAGCACCATCATCCCGTAGTGGAGTGCCAGTTTGAGTCCTGGCTGCTCAGCTTGTAATCCGGTTCCCTCTGATGTGCCTGGGAAAATGGTGAAAGGTGGATCAAGTACTTGTGCTCTGCTGCCCTGCTGCCCACGTGGGAGATCCAGATGGAGTTCTTGGCTCCTGGCTTTGGCCTTGACCAACCCTGATCATTGCAACCATTTGGGGAGTGAACCAGTGGATGGAAAATATTTCTCTCTGTCTGTCTCTCTCTTTCTGTGTGTGCATGTGGTTCTGCCTTTTAAATGAAATATAAGTCTTAAAAATAGTGTCCATATGAGATGGTAGGTTGGGTAATTTCTCTTTTTCAGTTTTTGCTTTATATTTTATAACTATGCAAAGGGCAGTGTCAGTTTTTAGGCATGCATTCCTGTTGAGCTGAACATTTTTTTTTTCTCAGAATACATGGTCCCTCCTCCTTGCAGTGACCTTTATAGTCACCATTTTGAAGCTTTAGGTCATTGTGGACACCTGGCTAGCACGGGCTGCTCTCCCCCTTCCCCTGTGTTAGAAAGCTCATGTGTGTTATGCCTGTGTATGCTGCAAACAACCGAGACAGTGTTCTGTTTTTGCTGGGAATGTGGTGCATGTGTGGTCTCAAGACTTTAAGGAAGAGTCTGTGTTGTATGCGCCCAAACTGTTGCTGTTCCTGTGCTCCCGGCCCAGCGCCTCCCTCTGGCATCTTTTCCCCACAGCCTGAACGCCTTCCTGTAGTGCTTCTTGTTGATAAAGTCTCCGGGTGATGAATTCCTAGTTGTTCTTCATCTGACGCTGTAAGTCCCTTTAATCCTGAAGACGCTTCTCTAGATACGTACAGAGTTCTGAGTTTAGAGCTCTTTTCTGGGCGTTTGTGATCATGTGATTTCTCTGTGTTTTAAAAAAATTTTTTTTTTTTTATTATTTTTGACAGGCAGAGTGGACAGTGAGAGAGAGAGACAGAGAGAGAAAGGTCTTCCTTTGCCGTTGGTTCACCCTCCAATGGCCGCCGCTGCAGCCGGCGCACCGCGCTGATCCGATGGCAGGATCCAGGATCCAGGTGCTTTTTCCTGGTCTCCCATGGGGTGCAGGGCCCAAGCACCTGGGCCATCCTCCACTGCACTCCCTGGCCATAGCAGAGAGCTGGCCTGGAAGAGGGGCAACCGGGACAGAATCCGGCGCCCCAACCGGGACTAGAACCCGGTGTGCCGGCACCGCAAGGTGGAGGATTAGCCTATTGAGCCACGGCGCCGGCTCCTAAAAAATATTTTATTTATGTGAAAAGCAGAGAGAGAGAGTGAGAGAGCATGCCAGCATGAGTTAGCACAGTGGTTCCCCTGCCCCCATCCACTGTTCACTCCCCAAATGCTCACAACAGCCAGGGCTGGGCAAGATCCAAGCCATGGGCTGAGGACTCAGTCCCGGTCTCTCACACGGATAGCAGGGACCTAAGTACTGGAGCCATTATCACCTGCTGCCTTCCAGGGATCTGGAGTCAGAAATGGAGCCAGGACTCCAGTGTGGGCTGCAGGTGTCCCAAGCTGATCTTAACTGCTGGGCCAAATGCCGTCCCCTCTGTGTGGTTCCTGAGGACAGTCAGGCACTCACTGTTCCCACACGTGCTTGTGCCGTACCAAATCTGTAGTCTTCAGCTATTTCACAGGATGCAGTTGGATGTTGTTTCTTAGGAATTAATCTGCTTGGGGTTTGTGGAGATTCTTCTGTCTGTAAATTTGCATCCTTAAATGTATTTTTCGACATCAGTCTCTCCTCTTCTTTGGGGTTTCCAAGGCATAAATGTTAGCCTTTTGGATGTTATTATATCGGTTTATGAGGCCTTGCTTGTTTTCTCTCTGGTTTTCAGATCGTGTACTTTGTATTGGTGTGACTTAAAGTTCCCTGCCTGTTTCCTCTGTCATTTCCTTTCTCCCCTTGTGATTACCCAATTGGGGTTTTGCCTCTGTGCCGTTCCCCACCACGTCCTCAGCACATTAAAGCTCACCTGATAAGCTTCCTGAAAACATTGTCGTGGGATGAAATCCATCGAGTGTGCACTGTGGGGCGTTTGGTTTTTGGATGGACCTGACCCCATCCTACCCCTCTCGTGTTACAGGGTCAGCTGTTGTTTGGCCAGAGAACCTTGGCCTGGTCACCGGGGTCGAGATGGACTTGCACTGACTCAGATATTGGAGAAGGGCTGGCTGAGTGCGTGTGATAAGAAGCTCACGCCTTCTGTGTGCCTTTGAAAAGAGTAGTTGTTCGCTTCCCTGTGGAGTCAGTGTGTGGCGTGGATTCAGGAAGCGGAGCCTGATAACACTGGCAGATGAGAGCCCAGCCTCATAGTACAGGGCAGCCTGCTCCAGGCCTGATCAGTAACAGACGGATGGCAGGGCGGCCTGCCCCAGGCCTGATCAGTAACAGACGGATGGCAGGGTGGCCTGCCCCAGGCCAGGTTGGTAACCGATAGCAGGGTGGCCTGTCCCAGGCCTGGTCAGTAGCAGGATGGCAGGGTGGCCTGCCCCAGGCCAAGTTGGTAACAGATAGCAGGCCAGCTTGCCCAGGGCACCTGATCTGAATGAGCATAGATTTGAAAACCCTGTTTAAAGTGACCTTGAATTCCCTTTCAAGTCATGGGTCATTTGAGGCCTGACTTAGATTAATGAATACAAGTGGTTCTCATGTCCCTGCCCCTACTGTGGGGTCTGCAGGGCCACCCTCGAGCAGGATCAGAGGGGCCCAGGTTGCTGGACCTGAGAGTCACGTGGGCACAGGTGTTGGACAGAGGTGGTAGTGTGGCCTGGAAGGGGGCATGGCTGGCCTCTGCACCAGGCAGAGCAAAGAGTGGCACCTGTTAGTGTCCAAGGGCTGGCCTGCCCGCTGTCCCACTCCCTGCAGGCCTCTGCTGGAAACCTGACGCCAGGATCTGGTTGTTTCCCCGTACAGGCACAGTGTGCTGGAGGGCTGGACCCAGCACTGGTCTTTTCCAGACCCAGCAGGAGGGGACTAGAAACGGTGTGAACCTAAGAGGCCAGTGACTTGGTGTAGCAGATCAGGGCTCGCTAGTGGGCATCAGGGACAGGCGAGTTCTCCCAGGGGCTACCGACTCCGGATGGATGAGCGTGTGACTGAAGTCAATAGTGGCTGCAGTCTGGGGGGTTAGGTTCTGATGTGGTGACACCGAGCAGAAACCTGGACAGTTGGGGCCCCTGTGCCCACTAAGGGGAGGCTTGAGATACGGATTATGCAGGCCAGGGTTGGGCTGGAGAAGTTGACCAAGCTGAGTGCAGAGTCTCGTGAACCACAGAGGGGCCAGGGTTTCTGCTGACGCTCAGGTGGAATGCAGGATGCAGCTTGCGTTTGGAGACGGCTGTGACCTCTCTGTGGGCTTCTGGGAAAGTCCAGGTGACAGGAGGAGTGCAGAGGGCAGCTGGAGGGATCTAGATGCCGAGAAGGGCCTCAGAGTGCTGGCAGGCCTGAGTGTGGTGCCTTAATTCAGGATGGGAGATCCCGGGGCAGCAGGCAGGTTCCTGACCCTGACCGGTGGTGAGTTAGGCTGTCACCCTGAGCAGGGGTGAGTTAGACTGTTGTGTGGATGATTGGAAGGTGATGCAGGAGGAGTCCAGTTGTTCTCTGTGGTCCCTGGGAACCTCCTCCTTGCGGACAGAGTTCTGTTCAGCTGTGGGTTCAGAACCTCTGTCAGAATGGTCTGAACGTGATAGGCACGGCTGAGGGGAAGTGATGCCTGTCCTCTTTTGAAAAATGCCTGTTTAAGTCCTTTGCCGATTTCTTAACTGGGTTGTTTGTTTTGTTGTTATTGAGTTTCCTGATCTCTTTTTATATTCAGGTTGTTAACCCTTTATCAGGTGCATAGTTTGCAAATGATTTCTCCCATTCTGTTGGTTGCCTCTTCACTGTGTTGAGTGTTTCTTTTGCAGTGCAGAAGCTTCTCGATTTGATGTAATCCCGTTTATGAATTTTGGCTTAGATTGCCTGTGCCTCTGGGACCTTTTCCAAGAACTCTTTGCTGATGCCAGTGTATTGCAGGGTTTCCCCAATGTTCTTTAATAATTTGATGATATTGGGTTGTAGATTTAGGTCTTTGATCCATTTTGAGTGGATTTTTGTGTAATGTGTCTTGCTTCATACTAATGCATGTGGAGATCGGGTTTTCCCAGCACCATTTGATGAAGAGACTGTCCTTGCTCCAGGGATTGATTTTAGCTCCTTTGTCAAAGATAAGTTGGCTGTAGATGATGTTTGGATTGATTTCTGGCATTTCTGTTCTGTTCTGTTGGATTATCTATCTGTTTTTGTACCAGGACCAGGCTGTTTTGATTATAAGCGCCCTGTGGTAGGTCTTGAAATCTGGTATTGTGATGCCTCTGGCTTTTGTTTTTATTGTATAAGATTGCTTTAAGTATTTGGAGTGTCCTGTGTTTCCATATGGATGTCAGCATCATTTTTTCCATATCTGAGAAGAATGTCCTTTGGATTTTGATTGGTATTGCATTGAATCTGTAAATTGCTTTTGGTAGTATGGACATTTTGATGTTATTGATTCTTCCAATCCATGAACATGGAAGATTTTTCCATTTTTTTTGTGTCTTCTATTTCTTTCTTTAATGCTTTGTAATTCTCATCATAGAGATGTTTGATGCCCTTGGTTAAATTTATTCCAAGGTATTTGATTTTTTTTATAGATACTGTGAATGGGATTGATCTTAGAAGTTCTTTCTCAGCTGTGGCATTGTGTGTGTATACAAAGGTTATTGATTCTTGCATGTTGATTTTATATCCCACCATCTTACCAAGCTCTTCTGTGAGTTCCAGTAGGCTCTTTGTGAAGCCTTTTGGATCCCCTATGTATAGAATCATGTCATGTGCAAATAGGGATCGTTTTACTTACTCCTTCCCAATCTGTATCCATTTGATTTCTTTTTCTTGCCTAATGGCTCTGGCTAAAACTTCCAGGATTATATTGAATAGCAATGGTGAGAGTGGGCATCCCTGTGTGGTACTGGATCTCAGTGGGAATCCTTCCAACTTTTCCCCATCCAATAGGACGCTGGCCATGGGTTTGTCGTATATTGCCTTGATTGTGTTGAAGAGTGTTCCTTCTATACCAAATTTGCTTAGAGTTTTCTTTATGAAAGGGTGTTATATTATGTCAGATGCTTTCTCTGCATCTTTTGAGATAATCATATAGTTTATCTTCTTCAGTTTGTTAATGTGATGTAACATGTTGATTGCTTTGCGAATGTTGAACCATCTCTGAGCACCAGGGGGAATTCCCACTTGGTCCTGGTGAATGATCTTTCGAATGTGTTGTTGGATTCGATTGGCTCATATTTTGTTGAGTGTTTTTATGTTTATGTTCATCAGGAATATTGATCTGTTGTTCTCTTTCTCTGTTGTATCTTTTTCAGGTTTAGGAATCAAGGTGATACTGGCTTCCTAGAAGGAGTTTGGGAGACTTCCTCCCTTGCAATTTTTTGAATAGCTTCACAAGAGTTGGAGTTAGTTCTTTAAATGTCTGGTAGAATTTAGTAGTGAAGGCATCAGGTCCTAGGGTTTTTTTTTTTTTTTTTTTTTTTTTTTCCTTTTGACAGGCAGAGTTAGACAGTGAGAGAGAGAGAGAGACAGAGACAAAGGTCTTCCTTTTCTGTTGGTTCTCCCCAAATGGCTGCTACAGCTGGCACTGCACCAATCCAAAGCCAGGAGCCGGGCGCTTCCTCCTGGTCTCCCATGCGGGTGCAGGGCCCAAGCACTTGGGCCATCCTCCACTGCCTTCCCGGGCCACAGCAGAGAGCTGGACTGGAAGAGGAGCAACCAGCACAGAATCTGGTGCCCCAATCGGGACTAGAACCCGGGGTGCCGGCGCTGCAGGAGGAGGATTAGCCTAGTGAGCCACGGCGCCGGCCTCGTTTCTGTTTTCTTACAAAGCCCCAGCTCCCCGCTCCCAACCAGGCTTGCTCAGGTCTTAATTCAAAATGTGTGAAGTCTGTGCCTCTCAGGGATTCCATGGCTCCCTTTCACACCTGGTGTGGTGGTGGCCCTGTCTGTCTTCTTGCTCTCCTCGGGTTGGGAGACCCTGAGAGAGCTGACTGTGCGCTGTGGGAGTGGAGGTGCTGAGGGCGTTCCTGACTGTGCGCTGTGGGAATGCATTTTATTGCAGTATGAGGAATTGTACTGAGAAATGAAAAAAAAATGCAGAAATATTACAGGTCTGCCTTAAGTTTCATAAATATTTGTACCCTGTCTAAAAGCATGCATTTTTCTCTCCCATGGTCTGAAGTCGACAGGGTGCTTGATTTAGGATATAATTTGAGTGAACTTGTCAGACTCAACTCCTCGAGTCTTCCAGCTGGTTCTCTGGCTTCCCACGTTGCCCTGGGAGTTGATGAAGCTCGCTCCTCCCCTGTCCCGCCATTCTGTGTGCTTCTTGTCGTAGCTGGAGCCGCTTCCAGTTTTATTTGTAGTTCATGAATTTGGACAGATCTGCACTTTCTCATTGTTGGCTGGTGCCAGTTGAAGAATCCTCCCAGGCTGTTTTTATAGTTGTAGCTGTCATGTTTATGCTACGTTCCAAGAAACGTCTGTCTTTTTAATTTCCTTGTCTAAATGCGTATATTTCCAAGCACGCAGTTGTGAAGTTTGAGTCTGCCGTCTTCACACGTCAATTTGCATGGTGACACAGCTGTGGCTCCCTATGCAGGTTTCATTCCAGGTCGCATGTGTGTGAGAAACGTGATTTACCACTGCTATCCAGAAGAAAGACACCACGGCTGTACTCCCCTGTCTTGTTCTCGAAGCTGTTACTACC
The DNA here is from genome assembly GCF_051225735.1 of Oryctolagus cuniculus. Taxonomy (NCBI): domain Eukaryota; kingdom Metazoa; phylum Chordata; class Mammalia; order Lagomorpha; family Leporidae; genus Oryctolagus; species Oryctolagus cuniculus. Next base: position 123,426,969 of record NC_142876.1, read on the forward strand.
AGTCCAGCTCTGTCCTCGGAGAGAGGTGGCAAGTGGACGTCTTTGCCCTCACGTGGGTCCCCTTTGCCTCGTCTGGCGCAGCTGTTTCACCTTAAACCCGACAGTTGCTATGGCGATGGCGCACTAGAAATAGGTCAGGTTCAAGTCCTTTTCCAGGGTTGGAAGGGAGTGCCGGGCCTCTGGAAGTTGTCTCAGCTGAGCAGAAAATGTGGCGGCGGACAGCCTCATCCAGAAAACGGGGCTCTGAGGATGAGGTTCCCACGGGTGCCTGTGGCAGAGGAGGGCCTGGGGATGCCTCCTGCTGTGGGGGAACCTTGATAGCCTGGCTGCGATTCTCTGTAACTTCCTACACAGAGTAGAACAGCGTTGATTTTCAAGTTTTAAATGCTGACTTAGGAGACGGTGGTGTCTGGGAAAGGAAGATAGATGGTGACGGCAGATGGGGTTTGCCCAGAGTTTGGCCAGAAAATGCCCTGGCTTCCTGCAGGCAGCTTGGCTGGGGGCTGGGGCCCCCTCTGTCTCCTTTGTCCTCCTCTTCCCCGTGGGAGACTCGGGGCTCCCGTCTTCCCTTGCGTGCCTGTCACCTGGGGCCAAGGTTCCTGACTCTGCATTGGACCAGATGGTGATGACTCAGGTGCACAGCACAGGCAGCGGCCGTGTGGTTTGCACTCCTCTTGCAGGCTCCTGGCTTTGCTTTGGCAGTTGAGGGATGGGGCCTTTTGTTGGCCTCCCATTGTCCCGGATGCCTCCCTGCCATGGTTTCGTTTATGTCTAGGTGTTCTCCATCAGGACTGTGATGGAAGGCAGTCACAACAGGCTTTTCAAGAGGGTTCTTGGGAGGTGACAGGTGTTCTCGCCCTCCCCGCCCCCAGCACTGTTCTCAGCCTGGGCAAGACAAGCCTGTGGGGGGAAGGGCTCAGATGAAGCATCAGGGCAGGGGGATTCTCAGCTGTTAGAATCTGTTATAAGACAGCTCTAAGGCAGTATTGCAGCGAGCAGCCACGTTGCCGAGTAAAGTGATGACGGCAGCTTACCCTCTGGCAGACAGGGTTCTGATGCTTTACATGCGTTTCCTTATTTAGTCCTCAGAAGCTCCACACAGTAGGTAGTAGTATTTTTCATCCCCATTTTTCACATTGGTAAACTGAGGCCCACAGAGGTGAAGTTAGGAGGCCCAGATCCTGTTTCATGTAATTTGTTGTTGAAATTCCAGCAGCTGGCTCCAAGGTGGGAATCTCTTGTTACAGTGTTGCTGTGCACCCCATGTTAACATGAAAGAAGAGCACTTTTTCTTTTCTTTAAAAAATTTTGAGAGGCAGAGAGGTAGAGAGAGAGAGCGAGCGAGCGAGCATGAGAGCACACTTCATTTCCTTGGTTTACTGCCCAGACGCCTGGTGCTGGGCCGGGGCTGAAGCCAGTCCAGGTCTCCCACGTGAGTGATGGGAACCAGCCCCTGTGCCACTGCTGCCGCCTCCCAGTCCTTATGAGCGGGAAGCTGACGTCGGCAGCTGGAGCGGGGCACCAACCCAGGCCCCCTGTCGGGCCACAGGGGTCTGAACTGCTAGGCCAGCGCATGCCCTGGTATTTTCTGTTCTGATTATTGCATTGTGCTTCTGCCAGGGGACATTCGGCAATGTCTGGAGACGCTTTTGTGTGCCGGTTTGGGTGGGCGTGGAGCATGCAGTCGACTTCTGGGGCGTAGAAGCCAGGGACACAGCTAAGTGTCCTGTGGTGTATGAGACAGGCGTCTGTGTTACTGAATCCTCTGGCCTAACATCAGCAGGGCTGCGGGGAGAACACCCGTTACAGGGCCTGTGCTCACGCTAACCTGATCTTTCATTCCTGTTCAGTGTACACACATTCTTCCACACGGCTTCCCTTTTCCTTCTCCTGATACTAACACATTCTTTTTATTATTATTATTATTTGAGAGGCAGAGACAGAGAGGAGTGAGTGGAAGGGGGCTCCATTCACTGGTTCACTGCTCAAGTGCCCACAGTGGCCAGGGCTGAAGCCAGGAGCCAGGAATTCAATCCAGGTCTCCCGTGTGGATGGCAGGAACCCCGAAGTCGCTGGGCCGTCACCGCTGCCTCCCAGGGTGTGGGTTAGCAGGAAGTTGGGGGCACGACTCAGAGTGGGTGCTGCACACAGCGTGTGGGTGTCTTAATGGGCATCTTAACTGCTAGCCAGGTGCCTGCCCTGGCAGCACACATGCTTCTGCATACGTTTGATATGCACAGAATCACGTATGTGTTCTGTAGTAGTGTTCATGACACAACATGTTCTGTTCCCACGTCCAGGTCAGAGCGTGTCTTCACCTCCCACTCTGTGGCATGTTTTGGACTTGAACACCAGGTCACAGCCCTTTGTCCAGGGCAGTGCTGTCTGGCGGTCCCTCCCTCACTATGGCTGGTGTGTTGTTTCTGCTTGCTGCGGCTGTGTCTGTCCTGCAGCTCCGCGGCTGGCGTCTCGTAAGCTGGTTAGTTTGGTGGGTTGCTGGGGTGGGCCGAGAACGTCGAGAAAGGAGAGGTCCTTGGAGAAGTGGAAAGGGGGTGGCTGCGAGGAGAGGCGGGGAGTGTGGCACGCAGGAGAAGGAACCGGACACTGTAGCCTGGATGTGTGTGCGGTGGTGCCTGGACCCACCAATTCGAATTCTGCAGACATTTCTGAATGAAATGAGGTGACTGCGTTCATATTTTGTTCCTCATTTATTTTTTGCCATGAAAGAATTCACTATTATGTGGAAAAATAGATCATTTAAAAACTATCAATGTAGCACCTGCCTTCCGTTTACTCTGAGGGTTTGTGGGACTTGTGGAACCCCTCTGGGAGGTTGCCTGCCCTGCTAGGGTGCTGGGTGACCTGAAGGGAAGGACAGGAAGGGAGAGGCCTGAGGCTGCCAAAACCGCTGCCCTGGGTCTCCCATCCCTAAGCCCCCTCTGTGGGGTCCCCTGTGAGAAGGGGCAGAAGGGCAGGAGGGTGGGAGGTCTCAGGGCTTGTGGACCACTGAGCCTGTGTCTGCTGAGGCTACCAGTGCATGTGACCCTGGTCTCCACCCCTTGGTGTGTGGTCTGCGGAAGTACACACCCCCAAAGCCTGAGATGGCTCTGTGTGCCGTCAGAGGGGGCGTAGTGCACCCTGGCCCTGCCCGGGAATGCCTGCTGCCCCTCAGCAGCATGATGGATAAATGAATGAATCACGAGGTTTTAAAAATTGCTGGGACTGAATTATTCCAGAACACTGAAGGTTGCAGGAAAAAACGACCTTCCTATATCTGCTGCCCAGAGTTAGCAGAGGCCACTGTTTCTCCATGTTTCTCCATATTTGTCTTATTTACCTTTTTTTTTTTTTTTAATTTGAGAGTTAGAAGCCTCTGGTGCTGGTTCTCAGTACGGACGTGGTGCTTTTTGCACGGGTGGGACTTATCACGGGGTGGTGGCCAAGCAACCTGGAGACTCCCCAGGACCCAGGGTGGGTGACCCTGCTTCCTGTGCCTTCTCTGTTGGAGGATCAATGGCCTCTTGTTGGCCCCTTAACACAGAGCAGCCCAGCCGGCACGTGTCCTGGGCTGGCTTCTTGCTGTGGCGCAGGTGCGGTGCAAGCCTAGACCTTGGTTCTCCTGTGCACTGTCTAATCCATCACCTGGAGGAGCAGTGTTTATGGCCTTTTTGCTGAAACAGAACAAGTTTTGTCTTTCCCATTGGAATGTGACTGGGCGTCCGTGAGTGGTTTGGTGGTGTTGGGACGAAGGCAGACGGAAGAGAGTGGGCGTGGTGTTGCAGGTCGCTGGGCGGTCAGGGCAGTCCCCTTCACTTGTGCTCACCATGCCGGTCAGGACGCAGGTGGACAAGAGCCTCACGTTTGGGGCTGACCCTGCGTCTGTGCTGGCTCCATGGGGAGATTGCTCAGGCTGTGTTGGTGGCACTGGTGACGATTTGCCGTGGCTCCCCTGTGACTGTCCCAGAGCTGTGTCCCAGGGCTGCTCTCGTCTCTGCCTGCCTGCTGCTTTGTTGGCTGACTGCTGAGGGCACGGTCGTGAGCTGTGTCCTGGTAATGGCCTGAGATGTAGGCTGTGCTCCTGTGTCCATGTGGCGATGAAGTCACAGGACTGGGGAGATTAAATCTGTTGCCAGGCCCACGATTCAGGTCTGTTTGACTGGCACCAAGGCCTATGTTCTCAACCCTCTGGGAAGCCAAGGCACTTGCTACTGGTATTTTGGTTAACAATGCAAATTAGGAGCCAAGTACTTCCTGGTCTTATGGGATTGACCTTCCCTGTCTTCGAGACAGGTAGGGCTGCTGCTGTTCCCAGGCAAGGACTTGGGGGAGGGGCAGACAAGTACATTGCTCAGGACCCCACGGCTCAGGTACGGCTGGAAAACATAGTCCAGTCTTTGGAAAACGCACGTGATGGCCCTCAGCCCCTCGTGGGCTCGTTGGCCTCACCACCGGCTCCCAGTACACCTGTGGGATGCTCTTGTGGGGCACAGCACTTAAATTCCTACTCACTTGGTTAAGGGGTGCTTTCTGAAGTGAAAGAATATGCCTTTTTTAAGTAAAGATTCATTCAGGTGTGAGTCCTCATTTTGGGGATTCTGGCGAAGTGGTGATGCACACGTGAGCTCAGCCCCGTAGTGAGGTTTGTACTGCATGTACTGAGGCGCGGCTTCCCTAGGGTCCTTGTGGCCAGGAGGAGTTGGTCATGGTCGACACCTGCCTCTTCTGGGTTGATCCAAGGGTGCATGCACCAAGGCACGGGATTCCCTCCGGAGGTCGTGGCTAACGCCGGCCTGTCCTGTCTCTCTGAGGTTGCGGCTGCTCCCTGGTGGTTACCTGTGAAAGGCGCTGACTGGAGACACCCAGAGGGGCCCGACTCCACCATCCGGCACAGGTGAGGCTGCTTCCTCCGGTGGTGGGTTTCTGTCCCACAGAGATCCCCGTGCGCCGAGAAGTCCCTGGTCCTCTTCCTCTGTATGGCGTGAGCGACACGCTCTTAGTGACGGGTGGCATAGGGACGTGGCAGGAAGCAAGCTTTGTGTGACCCAGATGCTGCGCCTTCCCTGTAGGAGGGTGGCACCTTGCGGGCCTCCTGCCTGCGACAGCCCTGGGACAGCGCCCTAGGCCTGTTTACCATGTCCTGGGAGGGAGGAGTCTGCCTCAGGACCAGCAGCTGCGTCCTGCCGTCGGCCACTGCAGGAGCTTGGCCCCGCTGTGGGACCCCCGGACCCTTCAGTCCTGGCCTGACGTGTCTTGAAGCCACGTGGGGTGTGAGTCTCTAGGGAGGCCAGGAACTTACTACGTGGTACAGAAATAGAGACTCAGGGCGGGGGGCTAGGCCCCGACAGCGTGGGACGCCGCTCTCCTCACCTGCTTTCAGCAAGATTCCTGGTGACCGCCCTCACCATCTGGCAGCTGGTGTGCGCGGGGTCATCTCTGGACAGAGGTCAGGAACCTTTCAGAGCGTGGTGGGGAAACAGGCTGTGAGGTGGACGCATGGGGTTCCCGGGCACCTCAGGAGGGCGTCTCCTTTCCTGAACTCTGGGAGAGGAGGCAGCGAGGGCAGGAAGGAAGACCCCATGGGGGCTGTGATGTATTCATGCCGTAAACACTGTGAGTCCAGCTCCAGGGCGAGTGCCTCCATCAGTGCTGGACACTGTGGGGCACCTGCTGGTCCTTAGAATAAACGCGGGACCTGGTGGGCTAGCTGTGGCCAGGTCAGAGGGTTGTGAGGCCTGGACCAGGAGAGAGGTCTGGGGAGTTCGGCCAGCGCCACCTGGGCCTCAGAGTTCTTGCAGCCTTCTCCAGCCCTCTCTGCCTCCAGGAAGCTGGAAGACCGGCTCGAGATGTGCTCAAGAGAGGCAGACGTGGCTGCCAATCTGTCGTGGGAAGGTGGGCAGGCAGGGGTGGAAGCCAGCTGCCAGGACTGGATCCTGTGAAATGGGGCCGAGGCACAGAGTGGCACGTGGAGTGTCAGGGCCCTGACCTGCAAGGAGGGTGCTGGAGCCAGACTGGGCAGAGGGCGGAGACACGGCCACCAGGCAGGCCCCGGGAAGGGGACGTCGCAGCCAGCAGTGGGGGCCCCCAGGTTGGGCTGGGATGGCCACAGGGACTGGGCTTTCATGGCTCTGCTGTGGGGATCACTGGGGACCCTGAGGGAACTCCTGCAGCCCTGCAGAACCCTGAAGGGGCTGGATGCTTCCGCCGACAGCGCTGTTCAGAACTCAGACTCGCCACCCACCGCGCTAATGAGGTTCTGTGGGAACCAAGTCTGCGAGGTGAAGCAGTGCTTTGAGTCCGAGAGGAACTGCAATGCATGGGGGAGTGGAGTCTGGACATCAGAAACCCCTGGTGGTGACCGAAGTGGCCGGGCTGAGCTTGCATTCAGGGCCTGGGCTCAGGATCAGGGCGGCTGGGGTTTATGCCCTGAGTTGAGGGCGGCCGCCGAGGCTGGGCCTTGCCTGTCCAGCGGGTCCACTCCCACCTGCTGAGGCTGGGCCTTGCCTGTCCAGTGGGTCCACTCCCACCTGCTGAGACTGGGCCTAGCCTGTCCAATGGGTCCACTCCCACCTGCTGAGGCTGGGCCTTGCCTGTCCAGTGGGTCCACTCCCACCTGCTGAGACTGGGCCTAGCCTGTCCAGCGGGTCTACTCCCACCTGCTGAGGCTGGGCCTTGCCTGTCCAGTGGGTCCACTCCCACCTGCCGAGGCTGGGCCTTGCCTGTCCAGTGGGTCCACTCCCACCTGCTGAGACTGGGCCTAGCCTGTCCAGCGGGTCTACTCCCACCTGCTGAGGATGGGCCTTGCCTGTCCAGTGGGTCCACTCCCACCTGTGGAGGCTGGGCCTGTGCCTGTGCAGTGGGTCCACTCCCACCTGCTGAGACTGGGCCTTGCCTGTGCAGTGGGTCCACTCCCACCTGCTGAGACTGGACCTTGCCTGTCCAGTGGGTCCACTCCTACCTGCTGAGGCTGGGCCTTGCCTGTCCAGTGGGTCCACTCCCACCTGCTGAGGCTGGGCCTTGCCTGTCCAGTGGGTCCACTCCCACCTGCTGAGACTGGGCCTTGCCTGTCCAACGGGTCCACTCCCACCTGCTGAGACTGGGCCTTGCCTGTCCAACGGGTCCACTCCCACCTGCCGAGACTGGGCCTTGCCTGTCTAGCGGGTCTACTCCCACCTGCCGAGACTGGGCCTTGCCTGTCCAGTGGGTCCACTCCCACCTGCCGGGGCTGGGCCTGTGCCTGTGCAGTGCGTCCACTCCCACCTGCTGAGACTGGGCCTTGCCTGTCCAGCAGGTCCACTCCCACCTGCCAAGGCTGGGCCTTGCCTGTCCAGTGGGTCCACTCCCACCTGTTGGGGCTGGGCCTTGCTTGTCCAGCGGGTCCACTCCCACCTGTGCTCTGCCCCTTGCCTAGGCCGCACCATCCCGTACTCCACGTCTCTTGGAACGACGCAGTTGCCTACTGCACGTGGGCGGGGAAGCGGCTGCCCACAGAAGCTGAGTGGGAATACAGTTGTCGTGGCGGTCTGCAGAACAGGTACTTGGGGAGTCTCACCTCGCCTGACCCCAGAGCTCGTTTTAGTTGGGAGGCTGACGAGAACCACAGCTCCGGCCTTGCCGGAGTTCCTGTGAGGCCACTCAGGAGGAGATGCTGGTGAACAGGTTGCTGGCCCTCTGCAGCTGCAAAGCCCGATAACCTGCCCGCTGGGCTTCCTGTAGTCCAGCGCACGTGGTGGCGGTTCCGCACCTGCCCTGGTTCTGCTCCTGCCCCCGGTTCCGCGCCTGCGCTGGTTCCATGCCTGCCCCCGGTTCCATGCCTGCACTGGTTCCACACCTGCTCCTGGTTCCGCGCCTGCCCCGGTTCCACGCCTGCCCTGGTTCCGTGGCGCTCCTCCCAGTGTGGAGGCACCTGGCTTTCCACATTGTCTTATTTTGCTGTCTTCTGAAGCACTTGTATTTCTCCGCTCAAGATCCCTGAGGGAGAGACCCACATGTGGGCTCATCCTCTAGGAAAAGCTCCTTCAGATAGTCCAGCTGCATACGAGTGTGCTGTGGTGGTGCCTGGTCGCCACACCACCACCGCGTCCAGAGCCGCGTCCACCCTCAGCCTCCTCTGTGTCCTGCCTGTAGCCACACAGTGACTTCAGTGCTGCCGAGTACTCGGGGAGACTGAGGTGGTGTGACGTGGGCCGTGACTGGGAGATTTCCGGGTCCGCCCTGAAAGCTGTAGCTACTGATTTGTAGATGGCTCTGGCAGGACGAGTGGGCGCCGAGCTGTGCTCTGGCTCCTCCTCTCACTCGCGCTTGGCGGGCGGGTGCCTCTGTCTCTCCCACCAGACTCTTCCCCTGGGGCAACAAGCTGCAGCCCCGAGGCCAGCACTACGCCAACCTGTGGCAGGGCGACTTTCCTGTGACCAACACCGGCGAGGACGGCTTCCGGGGGACCGCGCCCGTGAGTGTGGGGCACCTGAGCCTGGGGGGGAGGTGGGGCAAAGGCGCCAATCTCTTTCTTTTCCCTTTTTCTTTTACATTTAGTTTTGAGGCAGACACACACACACACACACACACACAGAACATGCTCCTGGTTACCAGTGCACTCACCAAGTGCCTGCAACAGCCTGGGCCAGGCTGGGCTGGGCCAAAGCCAGAGTTGGGAACTGACCCCAGGTCTCCTATGTGGGTGGTAGGGACAAACTCCTTGAGCCATCGCCTGCTGCCTCCCAAAGCCTCATGTGATCAGAAGCTAGAGCCAGGAGCTGAATCTGGGAATGGAACCCACGTACTCTGGTGTGGGGTGTGGGGTGTGGGTATCTTTTTATTTTTTTATTTGAAAGGCAGAGCAACAGAGAGGCAGAGGCAGAAAGAGTGAGAGAAAGGTCTTTCAGCCGCTGGTTCACTACCCAGATGGCCGCAGTGGCCAAAGATGCACCTGTCTGAAGCCAGGAGCCAGGGGCTTCCTCTGGGTCTCCCACACAGGTGCAGGGACCCAAGGATTTGGGCTGTCTTCTGCTTTCCCAGGCCACAGCAGAGAGCCGGATTGGAAGTGGAGCAGCCAGGACTTGAACTGGTGCCCATATGGGATGCCGGCGCTGCAGGCAGCGGCTTCACTTGCTATGCCACAGCACTGGCCTCAAGGGCGTGGGCATCTTGACCGGCATCTTCACGCATCATTCACTTGCTCATTGATGTGTTGCCTCCCCTGGACTTCGCCCACTGTTGCACACACCGAACACTAATCATGAATCAGACTTGGTTGTCTAGGTGAAGATCTATTCAGAGAAGCTCCGCAGCGTGGACTGAACGCTCTGAGCTGCCCAAAGCGTGGCTCTGCCTTGTTTGCAGTGGATGGGCAACCCGCAGAAGCCCCCAGAGATGAGCCGTGGTGGATTCATTCCTCAGCCCCGCTTCATGAGCGTGGAAAAAGTATGAATTTCAAGTAAAGAAACCCAAGGATAGCTTGCTTTTTCTTTTTAGCCATAACATAAAGAAAGAAATTTTCCACTATGTTTGAGTTTTTTTTTTTTTTTTTTTTTTTAATTTAAAATGGTGGTGGGGGCAGGTGTTGGGTGCAGCTGTTAAGACACTGCCTAGGTTGCCTTTATGCCATGTCAGAGAGCCAGTTGGAGGCCTGGCTGCTCCACTTCCCATCCAGCTTCCTGCCAGTGCATCCTGGAAGGCAGAAGATGATGGCCCAAGTACTCGGGCTCTTGGAGCCCACAGGGGGGACTTGGGTTGGGTTCTGCGCTGTGGCTTCAGCCCAAGTATCTGGGCTCCTGCTGCTGCAGGCATTTGGGGAGTGAACTGGCAAATGGAAGAGCCCTCTTCCCTCTGTCTCTCTGCCTTTCAGACAGAATAAAAATAAATAAATAAAATTTTAACATTCTAAGTCACGAGTAAAGCGGTTCTCTATGAGGGGCTTCAGAATGTTCATGGGAAACTATCAATAAGAAACTATGCCTGCGTTCCCACATTTCTTTGCACCAACATAAACTTGTCTTTTGGTCTTTCAATTCCATTTCCCACAAAATTTTTGAAGTACCTTTGAATTGTTCAGTAGAGGTTTTTTTTGCTCTCTCCTTCAGTTTGATACCTGCACCCCACCCTGGCTCCATGTCTGGGGCCATGTTTTGTGGTGCCATCTGACCTGCCTTAGGAGTATGGATGGTCATTCCGGAAGGTTGTGTATGGTTTCCCTGTGGCTTCTGGGCCAAGGCTCAGACTGTCTGTTCTATAAAGACTTGGTCAGAGATTTACCTCTTTCTGTTAGAAACCATCTCCGCAGTGCTTGGATGGGAGTGGTGTGCTTAAAGATGAGCCGGTGAGTTGGCGGGGTGGTGGAGAGGGCCTGGAGGCTGGCCAAGCTGAGTTCAGGTGACACGACTCACACTGGTCCCCTGTGATGTTCCTGTCAGTGACTTTGATAGTCTGAATTTCACCTCTGATCCCCCACCGACGCCCACTGTCAAACAGATAGAATTTATGATCACCTCTTTAAGGAAGAATTTCACTCTCCATACCATTTCTATGAACTCTTCGTACGTCTCTAAACTCCTTTGAGGTCTCACTCTCCTTCTTTGTTTTCACACTGGCCGCTTTTGACCGCTGGAATGTAAGTGAATACTCGTGGGCTGGAATTAGTTCCGCAGACCCTGGCTTTCTAATCATGGCGAGTGTTCCACAGTGTTTCCCTTTCTTTGTCTTTAGGTCGATGCCTTTCCTCCCAATGGCTACGGCTTGTACAACATGGTGGGCAACGCCTGGGAGTGGACCTCAGACTGGTGGACCCGTCACCACTCTGTTGAAGAAACGCTGAACCCAGTGAGTGTCGGTTGTTCTCAGAGCATGTCCCTTGGAGTGGTGGCATCTGTGCTCAGGGCCCTGTGCTGGGAGGATTTCCCGAGTTTCTGAGGGTCTTTACGTGCTTTGAAAAGTAACCAGAATTTCCTGGCAAGTGCGTGCGTGCTTGCTTGCTTGCTTGCTTGCTTGCTTTCTTTCTTTCTTTCTTTCTTTCTTTCTTTCTTTCTTTCTCTCTTTCTCTCTTTCTCTCTTTCTCTCTTTCTCTCTTTCTCTCTCTCTCTCTCTCTCTCTCTCTCTCTCTTTCTCTTTCTCTCTTTTTAAATTTATCTATTTTATTTGAAAGGCAGAGTTAGAGAGAGGCAGGAAGAGAGAGAGAAAGAGAGAGAGAGAGAGAGAGAGAGAGAGTTAGGCTTCCATCTCCAAATGGCTGTAGCTGCGCCGAGCTGAAGCCAGGAGCCAGGCGCTTCTTCCAGGTCTCCCATGTGGATGCAGGGGCCCAAGGACCTGGGCCATCTTCTACTGCTTTCCCAGGTCATAGCAGAGAGCTAGCTAGGCAGTGGAGCCGCCTGGTCTTGAACTGGCGCCCATATGGGACGCGTGCAGTGCAGGCAGGGCTTTACCCGCTACACCACAGCACCTGCCCCAGCAAGTACTAGTTTCTTACTTCCACCTTGGAGCGTGGTGTGAAAGTGTGAGCGTTTCTCTGTGAGGGTGATATCTGCCTTCGACTTGAAATTCTTTCCAGTTTCACAACTCTGATCAAAGTGTGATGTAAAAATAACTGCAGAACTCATCAGTGTTTTATTAACTCTTCAATCTGCCCCGTGGTGGTGCCACTGCAGCTGGCTGCTTGAATTCTGAAGGGCTGACATTTTGGTTCTGTGCTATTATTCGGAGAAAACAAGAGAGGCTGGTTTCTGGGTCGACACTGAGTCAGGAAGGTGGCTTACTCAGTAGTTGTTTCCTGTGCCTCCTCTTACTGTTCATCTTGGGGCAGAAGCCCCCCTGAGCTGTCCGAGTTTTCTGTATTCTCGTACGTGAAGAAAGCTGCATGCTCCCCGCATTTGATGGGTACTTAAAAAGCTTCATGGGAAAATGGAAGTAAAAGAAGTTTGTTTTGGTACAAAAAATTTGGAAGTCCATGCACAGTTTTATCATAATGTGCATTTCTCATGAACCTTTTGAAGAGCCATCATGTGTGTGGATTTCAAATTTTTTTTTTTTTTTTGCAGCAAAATTTACCTACCTTTCCATGCCATTTTTCATGAACTTTTTGAAGCGCACCATATACTCCCCTGCCGCTAGAGCCGACTCTGCTAGTGGAATAGTGGGAACTGGGACACTGCAGTGGGCACGTGTGTAGAAGTGCTTCCTTTAGAAGAATATTGCCTGCGTATTTCCGGTTGTGTGAACAGACTTGGGGAAGGGTCCCGTAAGAATCCCATTTCCCGGAAACTGGGTCTTCGCAACCAGGAATGTGTGTTTCCCCCTGGACTGGCCAGACCGGGAACCTGATCTGCTTGATTTTGGACCCTAAGCTCTTGAAATGCATGAAGGGCAGTGGTGGAGAGATTCCCAGTCTCTTCTCAACAGAGGCTTAAACGGCTGGGAGTCCCTGCCGGCACCATGGGGCTCTGTGCCTCAGGCTGGGTTCAGAGTGTGGGGTACGTCGCTGTGGGCTGTGTGCAGTTTCCTTGGCACCATTAACACGCAGACTGCTCAGGTGGGACCTGCAGACGAGACTTGGCTTTTTCATCTTCACCCAAGAAACCTGTGGTGAGAAGGCCAAGGTGTGCAGCAGGTCTTCGGTCTCCCCAGAGTGGGCCTGGCGCCGCGGGGCTCTTGGTGGTCTGTGCTCGGCTTGCTGTTATCTACGGGCAGGACACGCCTCGGCGTCTGTGGCACAGTCAGGCTGAACCGTCTGCCCACGTGCAAGGGGGTAGCGGGAGCTCCAGTGCTTGGGCTCATGGTGAGGGCCCACCGAGCCTCAGAGTACAGCCGACTGCCTGTACCTTTCCCGCTTGGAATATTTGCATTTTTCCTTTGACCACTCCCAGGCTCTGTACCAGCCCCGGCTCTCATGGGATGGTTCCCATTTTTGGGGTATTTTTGTCACAGTGGCCTCATTTGCTATGTGATTTGATAAGGATAAAAGTCAACATTTTTTTTAAAAAAGATTATTTATTTTTTGAAAGAGTTACACAGAGAGGGAGAGGCAGAGAGAGAGAGAGAGAGAGAGAGAGAGAGGTCTTCTATCTGCTGGTTCACTCCCCAGCTGGCTGCAATGGCCAGAGCTGCGCCAATCCGAAGCCAGGAGCCAGGAGTTTCTTCCCAGTCTCCCATGTGGGTGCAGGGGCCCAAGGGCTTGGACTATCTTGTACTGCTTTCCCAGACCATAGCAGAGAGCTGGATTGGAAGAGAAGCAGCCAGGACTAGAACCAGTGCCCATGTGGGATGCCGGCACTGCAAGTGGCGGCTTTGCCCGCTACGCCACAGCGCCAGCCCCAAAAGTCAACACTTTTAGAAAGTCCGCTGCAAACCCCTGGACAGCTGGGTTCAGGGGCTTACATGTGGTCTTCGTTTCCAGCGAATGCTGCCGTCACCTTTCATCTTGGTCCCTCCTCGGCCTCCCTGCCAGACCACCGTGGACCGGGCAGCTCTTGTGTCGCCGCTCTCCCGTTTAGAGGCCTTAAAGGCTGCTTGTCTGAAGGAGGAGGAGTGAACTCTTGGATGGGCCTATGAAAATGACGTAGCTCTTGCCGATCTCTCTCTGCCAAACCTCTTTCTTCTTCTTTAAACATTTAGTTATGAGATGTTTACATTTAGTTATGAGATGGTATACAGCTCCTGTGTTTTCTTTGCTACTCTTTGCGTCAGCACTTGGTATTAGCAGTATTTTTCGTTGCGCTGCTCTGTGTGCAGCACCATTTCACGGTGGTTTTGAGCCAGCGTGTCTTACATGTAGCCTGCATGTGACACCTCTCATGTTGGGTGGTCATGCCTGGCTCCTTCTGTTGGCATTCCTGGCTTTTGGTCACACGGTGTCTGCTCACATGCTTGGTTGTTTTTGATTGAGCGCCAGCCACAGTGTGTGAGAAGTTGTAGCGGTTGTCTGAGCTTTGGATAGTCTGATCACCCCCTCGGCAGAGTTACCTCTGCTTCCGGGTTCTTCTGCCTCGGGTTAGCTTCATTCTTTCAGGAACTGAGACAAGCCGAAGCTGCAGTCCTGAGGGCTGTCTCCTTCACTCTGAGCGTAGCTGTTGGGATGTTCACCAAAGCTCCGGGGTGTTCCATGGCTGCTCTCCTGAAGGGTCTGGACTGCCAGGTCTGCGTTTGCTGAGTTCCACCCGGGGTCTGTGGGAAGCTCTGTGCAGCCACAGCCTCGCTCTCGCCCACTGGGCAGCGGCAGAGCTGTGGAGAGGGTGCCTTCCCCTCCCGGGCAGCCGTGCTCCCTGGGCTGTGAGCCCTTCCGTTCTTCACACTGGGGCTGTTCTCACCCTGGCCGGCCAAGCCCTCCGCCTCTTCCAGGCTTCAGTTGCTCTGCCTTGCTTCCCTAACGGCCTGTGAAGCTCGAGTGTGTAGCAGGAGGCTGGTGCTGGTGTGATCACTGATCCTCTGGTAATGCCGGCTCCAGCTACCTAGAATTCAAATTAGATCCCTGTCCAAACCCCAGGTGTTTTAGAACCAAGTGCTGGTTGGAAGCAGACATTTTCAGGGAATGTTCTGAGCCAGAGCGTCCAAGTGACTATTCAGCGTTTCGGCTCAGGAACCGGCCTCGTCAGCGTCTCCTACTATGCTGCCTCCAAGACTAACTCTTCAGGACAAATACTTGGAAGGCTTCTTTGGCGCGCTTGGCAGAAGTCAGCACCCCGAGGACAAAGCTGCTTAGAAAGTGGCTTTTTCCCTTCAGGGGCATGAGGCAGTGCAGGTTAGTCATGATTCCGATTTCACTGGGAAGCTCCAGGGTCTTGAGAGAAGAAGAGGTGTTTGGGCTGCCTGAAGCTCAGTTGGTTTGGGGTTAGCTCCATGTGTGTCCCTTGCAAGGGCCTCTCTTCACCCTCATTGAGAGGGCGTCACTCACCCCTTTTCACTCACAGTTCAAGGTGTGCTCAGTGCTATGCTGTGTTTTAACCGACTAGTATTTTTTAAAAAGATTTTTTTTTTTTGACAGGCAGAGTGGACAGTGAGAGAGAGAGACAGAGAAAGGTCTTCCTTTGCCGTTGGTTCACCCTCCAATGGCCGCCCTGGCCGGTGCGCTGCGGCCGGCGCACCACAATGATCCGATGGCAGGAGCCAGGTACTTATCCTGGTCTCCCATGGGGTGCAGGGCCCAAGGACTTGGGCCATCCTCCACTGCACTCCCTGGCCACAGCAGAGAGCTGGCCTGGAAGAGGGGCAACCGGGATAGAATCCGGCACCCTGACCGGAACTAGAACCTGGTGTGCCGGTGCCGCAAGGTAGAGGATTAGCCTAGTGAGCCGTGGCGCCGGCCTTAAAAAGATTTTTAAAAATGTATTTGAAAGTCGGAATTTCACAGAGAGAGAAGGAGAGGCAGAGAGAGGGGTCTTCCATCCACTGGTTCACTCCCCAACTGGCTGCAATGGCCAGAGCAGATGGTGTCTTTACCTGCTGCACCACAGTGCTGGCCCCACCAAATAGTATTTCTAAAAAAATATTTATTTATTTGAAAGGCAGAGTTAGAGAGAGAGAGAGAGACAGACAGACAGACAGAGAAATATCCTCCATGTGTTGATTTACTCCCCAAATGACTGCAACAGCTGGGTCTGGGCCAGGCCGAAGCCAGGAGGCAGGAGCCTCATCTGGTCCCCCACATGGGTGCAGGGGTCCAAGCACTTGGGCCATCTTCTGTTGCTTTCTTAAGTACATTAGCAGGGAGCTTGATCAGAAGTGGAGCAGCCAGGACTTGAACTGGTGCCCTTACGGGATGCCAGCATTGCAGGTGGCGGCATTACCCACTATGCCACAGTGCTGGCCCCAAGTAGTACTTTTTAAAAATGTGGTTTGTGTTTTTCCTTTTTGTGTACCTAACGCGAACACCCACATTAACCATGGCAGCACATGGTGCTCTCAGTAAAAACTTCTATTAATCTTGTAAAAGCTCCCGAGCTCCCATACCCTGTGCTCACTGTCAGGACCCAGGCCCGCCTACTGAGCCCTGGTGGGGAAGCCACGTGGGGCCTCGCTTGTCCTCCACTCGCAGAGAGCACACCACTGCTCCTAGGCAGTTCTCCCCTCTTGGGAGATGCTAGTTTTGTAAGAATGCTAGTTTTGTAAGTAGCCAAAATAACTGGGATTGCACTTAACATTTAAGGAATAGCTCTATATTTAGAATATTTCCTTATCAACAGATGGGGGCAGTGATGAAAATGTTGTGAAGTTTGTCAGTGCATGTGAAAATACTTTATGTGTATATATATAATACTTTTTATGTACAGTGTGGTTTTGCTCTTCTTGTTTATGCTTCACGTTGGCCACCTGATGGGAGCATCATGTGCTCACACCAGCAGGGTTCATCAGGAACATGAGCAGGTCCCCAGGCGTCCTCACTGGAGGACCTCCTGCGTCCTGGCCACTCAGAGTCCAGCAGGGACAGAGAGCGTCCCAGCACGATTCTCCTCAGAGCAAATCCATGCTACTTGCCGGGTTCTGTTCTGTGGAGTTGGACTGTACGGCAGATGGTGTGGCTCCAGACACCTGGAGAGTGGACCTGGGAGGCGCTGCCCTTCCCGCTGACCTCTGTGTGTTCAGTTTAGACTTGGCAGGTTTCCAGGGAGCACCTGCTGAGCCCTTGTCCACCTGCACGTGGCACAGGAGGCCACCCTGGGGACATGCCTGTTCTTGGTTTGTGAGCAGGTGCCAGCCTTGGGTGGGTCTTGGCTGCTGCGTGTTTGGACATGGGGCTGTCCTTGCCTCACTCCTGTGGGTCTCCTAGCCGCCACTCGTGATTGCTCCTCCCTGCCTGCCCACGTGTGTCTCCATGTGTGATACAAGCACCAGGCTGCTGTCCACAGCAGGAGGCCACCCTCGGTCTCCTGACCCATCTCCGTGGAGTCTGCCACAGCAGCTTCATCCGTTAGCCCGGAGCCCGGGGAGCTCTGTGCGTCCCTGGGCTTCTCGGCCCAGCCCTGTGCCTTCGCTGGTGTTTTCCATGAGGATCTCCCAGGGGCGTGAATGCAGCAACCTGATGGGGGGTGACCTCGCAGTCAGAATGGCAAAGGCACGAGGGTGTTAGTGAGGGTCCTGTGATAATTAGCATGGCTGCAGTTGTGCGTGGTAAGTGGCCACAGGAAGGCAGGGTCTGATGAATGTCAGCCTCGCTGGACTGTTCAGAAAACACCTTTGTTCTCGTCTTTGAGGCAGTGCTGATACTAGCACACTGCCGCTTACCTGTGGTTCTTAGAAACAGCACAAAGACCTGTGAGGAAGCAGAAGTCAGCTGGGACACGTGCGGCCCAGAGACATGGATCCCGCAAATGTGTCCCGGAGACACGGATCCATGGAAGTGGCCAGGAGACGCGGATCCACAGATGTGTCCAGGAGACACGGATCCATGGATGTGGCCCGGAGACACGGATCCACGGATGTGGCCCGGAGACACGGATCCACGGGTGTGGCCCAGAGACGCAGATCCACAGATGTGGCCTGGAGACACGGACCCATGGATGTGGCCCGGAGACACTGATCCACGGATGTGTCCCAGAGACGTGGATCCATGGATGTCGCCTGGAGACACAGATCCACAGATATGTCCCGGAGACACAGATCCACAGATGTGGCCAGGAGTCGCGGATCCACAGATGTGTCCCAGAGACACGGATCCACGGATGTGGCCCGGAGACACAGATCCACAGATATGTCCCGGAGACACGGATCCACGGATGTGGCCAGGAGTCACGGATCCACAGATGTGTCCTGGAGACATGGATCCACGGATGTGGCCTGGAGACGCGGATCCACGGATGTGTCCCGGAGACATAGATCCACAGATGTGGCCAGGAGTCGCGGATCCACAGATGTGTCCCAGAGACACGGATCCACGGATGTGGCCCGGAGACACAGATCCACAGATATGTCCCGGAGACACAGATCCACAGATGTGGCCAGGAGTCGCGGATCCACAGATGTGTCCCAGAGACACGGATCCACGGATGTGGCCCGGAGACACAGATCCACAGATATGTCCCGGAGACACAGATCCACAGATGTGGCCAGGAGTCGCGGATCCACAGATGTGTCCCAGAGACACGGATCCACGGATGTGGCCCGGAGACACAGATCCACAGATGTGTCCCGGAGACATAGATCCACAGATGTGGCCAGGAGTCGCGGATCCACAGATGTGTCCCAGAGACACGGATCCACGGATGTGGCCTGGAGACGCGGATCCACAGATGTGTCCCGGAGACACAGATCCACGGATGTGGCCAGGAGTCGCGGATCCACGGATGTGGCCAGGAGACACGGATCCACAGATGTGTTTCCAAACACATGCTTCTGGCTTCCAAAGAGTGACTGCTTGTTCTTCTCACTTTTTGGAAGAGGATGTAATTGCTGCTTGTTTCTTCTTTGCGATAGTAATTCCTTCAGATTTCCTCATGCTAATAACTGTTGACTCTGCCTGACCAAAAAGAGCAGGACCCAGTGTGAACCGTGGCCTCTCTGTGTGGAGGATCACTGGAGGCAGCACAGGTCACACGTGTGTGTATCTGGCCCATGGTCATTCTAGGTCATCGGCATGGGTCAGACATGTGTGTATTCTGACCCATGGTCATTCTAAGCCATCGGCACGGGTCACCCGTGTGTGCATTCTAACCCACGGTCATTCTAGGCCATCAACACGGGTCACACATGTGTGCATTCTGACCCACGGTCATTCTAGGTCATTGGCACGGGTCACACATGTGTGTATCTGACCCACAGTCATTCTAGGCCATCAGCACAGGTCACCCGTGTGTGAGTTCTCACCACAGTCACTCAGCCGTTGGCAGAGGTCACATGTGTGTGAGTTCTGACCCAGAAAACAGTTCCTGTCTTCCCAGTGTCCCCACCTAGCACTCAGTGATAGGCCATTTCCCCACACCAGCCCTGAACCCCAGGGAAGGAGAAGCACGGTCTCATTATTCTTGGAGAGTGGTCCCTGGGCCTTCTCCACGCGTGGTTTATAGACTAATAGTGTGGATCAGGTTTGGGTGCGGAGGTGGCTCAGCCCGGTCTGTGTGTCTCCTGCCTTCACCCCAGGCTTCCCGGGGCAGCGGCCGTGGGGCAGTGAAGCCGGTGTGTGTCTTTGCATCTATCATAGGCTCCTCTCCCTCTGAGGCGCTCAGCACTCCCTCCCCTGCCCTCCCTCTCTCCCTCCTGTCTCCCTCCCTCCCTCCCTGTCCTTCCCTCTCCATTTCTCGCTCATATCTGCAGAATATTCCTGACAGTATGAAGGGAGATGGTGGTCTCAGTCCCATTTCTTAGGATGGTTTGTGGAGTGGAGTTTAGGGCAGGGTTTGCAGTCGAGAATGAATCCGTGCATCCTCATATCCAGGTGTTTGCTGGACGCTCGGTGTCCTTTTGCACACAAAACACGGAGGGCTGCTTGCTTCCCTGTTGTAAAATTTTATCAGAGACCACATACGTTAGATGAGAAATTTCAAACAGTGTTGTAAATGTGAAAGATAATTTGAGAGATGCGAATTGCTGTGTCACGCAGAGGTTTCTTATAAAGGCAGCGAGAAGGCAGGGAGCTAATTATGCCTGTAGTTTTCAGTATCTTGGGATTTTTAATTAGCTTCTTGTTCTTACCTTCTTAATCTCTTGTCTCCATTAGATTATTCTTAAAAATCGTTGCCTTGAGGGGTCGGTTTTTGCCTGTGGCATCTACCTGGTTAGCGAATGGTGCAGGAATTGCTGGATCACCTGTGGTGCCTCCTGCCCCAGCGTGTTCCCCCTGAAGAATCCAGAGCTGACACTGTCACTGACAGGTGAAGACAGGACAGCTAACTTACTGGGTTTTTCTTTCTTGTACAGGGTCGGCTGTGTTTTTTTTTTTTTTTTTTTTTCTTCATGTGAACACATTTATAGTATGAGGGAACTTGAAAAGTTTGCGGAAAAATGGAATTAAAAGGTACATTTTGGAATGGGTGCTTAGCTGCTGATTAAGGTGCCCGAGCTGCATGTTGGCGTGCCTGCCTCCGGTTCCGGCTCTGGCTGCTGTTTCCAGCTAGTACAGCCCTGGGAGGCAGAGGTGATGGCTCAGGGACTGGGCCTCCGCCACCCAGGTGGGAGACCTGGACAGAGCTCCTGGCTTCTGTCTTTGGCCCAGCCTGGCCCTGGCTGTTGTGAGCATTTCGGAGGTGAGCCAGAATGAGTGAGCTTACTCTCTGTCTGTGTGTGTGCCTCTCGCTCTGTCTCCAATGAATGAATAAAAGTTTCAGAAAAATAATTTATTAAACAAAGATAAGTTTATGTTGGTGTAGACATTTTTGAAATCATATATACAAAGCTCTTAGGAAAGTTCATGGTAAAATCATACTGTGATGCAAGTATGGATGAATTTCAAAATATTTTGCACCAAAACAAACACTTCTGTTTTCTACCTTTTTGAAGTACCCGGGTGTGACTGTATGCGTATCGAAATGTGTAATTTTCACATAAACATTCACCTTGATCCGTTTAGCAGGTTGATTGGCTGAATGCCAGCTCCGTGTGCTGGGTTCTGGGAACCCTGCAGGCGTGGCCCCTGGCCTCACAGAGCTCGCGGCAGACACACCAGGTGCACAGGTGTGCGAGAACAGCCACGTGTCTCCTTGTTTTAGGGAGGAATGCACGTGGTGGCTGGGAACGTGTCACGCCTACTGTGCTTTATGTCATGAATGTTTAAATGGAATAAGCCAGGCAGCCGTGAGATTGCACCTCACTCTGAAACCAACTCCATGGAGACTCGTGTTCTCCTTTTCAGGAGTGCGGGGAGAACAGAGGGGAGCCCCCGGGTCACATGCGGCTATCAGGGACATTGCTGTGGGCGAGTGGTCAGGACAGGCAGTCAACGCTGCCGCTGAGCAGACAGAGCTGGGCTTGCGCAGTACCCCAGTGAAATCACCCAAGTCGTCAAGTAGTTCTTTAAAATAATGGTGAAGGTACAGTGTGGTTTCATGGTAAGCTAGTAGTATTCTCCCACACTGGATTGCCAGGGGAGAACTCAGAAGGCTCTGAGGGTAGGAGAACGTGAGAAATCCTTAGTAGACTCAGCACGTCCATTTTCTCACTTTAAGGGCTGCAGGGCGGGGCAGTTTTGCAGCTGTTGAGACGCGGATGTGGTGGAGTGTGCCGCAGGTCTTCCAGCAGCTGAGCTGTGTGTGCCCCGGAGTGTCGCTGCCTCCCCTTCACCTGGGAGTCACCTGTTTACTGTACTGCTGCTGCGTCCACGCGCCCTTAGCATGAAGTGAGCTGCTTGCTCTGTTCTCTCAAACTCACCCACCTGGCACTGGCTGGAGCTGAATGCTCCTTTCTCTTGTGCGTTCCCTTGTTAAGCTCTCTGAAGTTAAAGAAGCACCTGCATAATTGAAGGAGGAAAAATCCCGTCATGCAGGATGCCGTTATTAGGAGGTGATGAGAAAGCCACTCCTTTGCTGGAGGAACCAGACGAGTTAGGTGTTTCTTCTGGGTTTGAATCGACTGCTTTAGCACCTCCGTGCTTCCTAGCCTTGTATTGAAAAGCCACGATTGATTTCTCCGTTCTTAGAACCTGTACTTGTTAGGCGTCCCCAGTCTGGGGCCTGTGTTGGGGGGTGGCTGTTGGAGTGCAGAGGCCCCCGGAAGGAGACTGTGGTCATTGATTTGACTTCTCAGCCAGAGCACAGGGCAAGCTCCCCTGGGGGGCTCAGCAGTTTGGGCTGGGAAAGGCGTGCGGTGGGAGTGTGTGGGGAGTGTCCACCGGCTCCTGCAGTGCTGGTGCACGAGGGACCTCACCAGGTCTCTGAGCTGAGGGCACGCGGGTCCTGAGTGAGGGGACAGAGCCAGGCCTGGGCGGAGCTGGCTGTCCAGGCTCCCGACCTGTGCAGTGGCTCCCTGGCGCTGACTCCGTCCTGGGCTTGTCCTAGGTGCTTTCTGCTGCGTCTGTCTTCAGGTTAAGGCTCTCTGTTTTGTGCTTTTCTGCTGGTGAATTGTGGAGGAGCTGCTCCCACCTTCTCACGTCCTCCCCACTCCTTTGCCGAGCGGGCCCTGCAGCCAGGAGCCAGCCCCTAGGACGTTCGATGCAGGGCGGCATCTGCTGAGCGGACACCTCCCTGCTGACATTCCCAGCCTCAGACCCCGGCGGGCTCCGTGCAGAGGCTGAGAACAGGGCAGAGGCCAGGCTGCCAGGGCCCGCCCCCTAGCGGAGAGGTGAGTGCCTGTGTGACTTGTCATGGGGTGTGACTGTAGCGTAGTTCATTGTTTCTGACACCAAGTCTGGGTTTTTTCTGCACCCCTTCCCTGGATCTCCAGTACCAGTTGGGTGTTCTGCAACTCAGTTCAGCTCTGGCACCGACTCCTAGAGTGGGCGCAGACCGCACAGGTGGAGGACTGGTCCTGCGGGGCTCAGTACAGACACCAGCTCTGCAGAGGTGCCCAGGCCACCCACCCTTGTGCCTGGCCAGCTCCAGATCCTGGGGTTCAGGTGAGATGGTGTGCTCACAGAACTCGGGGAGGCACTTGTGATTAGCAGTTTGCATAAAGGCTGTAGCGCAGGCAAAGCCCGGTGGGAAAGAGCCCGAGGCCAGGGTGTGGAGTTGGGGCACCGGCCTGGATGCTCTCTGCGGATTTAGCGTTTTTTGTGGCGGGGTCATGACCTGAGCATGGTTGATTAGAGAATTGGTGATTGGCGTTAGTGTCCAGTGAGGGGTGGTATAGGTAGTGCAGCCCTCGAATCCTGGCTCCTGTCCTGTCTGCTTCTCCTTGGCCTACAAGAGAAAGACCCTGCAGATTCTGAAGGGTTTGACAGCTCCGTGTGGGGAGGCTGGGACAGAGGCCACAGCTGGGGGACAGGGATGTGTGGGACAAGGGGAGAGGACGCTCTTGCAGCATACCTGGGGGACACCCTTTGTGACGGAGTGAGCCCTGCAGGGCTCTTGGGGGCAGCCAAGGCCAGGGCCAGTAGATGGCACTGAGGGACTCAAGACAGGCGCAGGGTCAGACGCACCGGTGCATGCTGCCTTCAGCAGTGCACCCACCGCAGTCGGGCTGCTGACGCGCCAAGCTCCGGTCCAGTGCAGGGTGCGGGACCTGTAGTGAGAAGTCAGTGTCGTATGCCTGATGGGCGCTTTGCCTCTGAGACGTGAGGTTTGCTTGGAGGTTTCTGCGAACTGTTCCAGTCCTACCCAGGAGAAAGTGAAACTGCCAACTCACTCCTGAAATGGAGCAGCCGCCCCCACCGGTGAGGCTGAGAGGCACAAACCTGGCGGGGGTGCCTGAGCCGCAGAAAGCACACGGGCCTGCGGTGCGCACCCCAGTGCGGTCGTCCGAGACGCAGGCTCGCTGCTCTCTGTGCGTGTATATCCCAGACTGAGGGAAAGCCTGGGAAAAGCACACCTGAGAAGGTGCACGTCTAAGCCCACCAGAAAGCTGCTGGCAGTGGTGTTGGGGCCCAGCACATGAGGCAGCTACCTGGGAGGCACGTGCCATCTTGCATCTCTGCTAATGCAACCTGGGAGGCACGTGATGGCTCAAGTACTTGGTTCCGAAGGGGTTCTGGGCTCCTGGCTTTGGCCTGGCCCAGCCCTGGATGTTGTGTGCATTTGGGGAGTGAGCAAGTAACAGGAAAATCAATCTCTCTCTCCCCCCATCTGTCTCTTTCTGTCACTCTACTTTCAAGTGGATAAAAATAAATAAACTTTTTTTAAAAAAGCTAATGGCTGTCTTTAAAAAAAAAAAAGAAGAAGAGTATGAACTCCTGACCCTCATTTCTGTTCAGATTTTTGCCATTTTCTTGAGAGGAGCTTGTAAGGTACAGAAAGATTGTACACCTCAAGTTGGAACAGTGGAATAGCTTATTTTAAAAGTCGAATACCTATGAGTGAGGTCACAGCAGATGTGGCTGGTGGCTGAGGATGGGTCTGGAGCCGGGTTTGAGACCTGGCTCGCCTGCCCACTGGCTCGGAGACACCAGGCAGGGGCTGTTTGACTTGTCTGTCCTTTGTTCCCTGTTTGTGAAATGGGCTGACGGCCAGGTGTGCGGAGATTCTTGGTTCACGCCTGAACCTGGCAGTTAGCAGCCTGCCCTCTCACTCCCCAAAATGTCCTTGTTTGGACAATAAATTGTGTGATTCTTGTACCAGTAACAGAGCCCACTCGGGAAGTTTTAAAGACTGAACAGTAAAAAGCAGTGCTGAGTTACAACAGGTGCTCCGTGGATCTTTGCCACTGTTACTTGTTTGGTTGCCGTTTTGTCATTAGCTGGAGTCGGTAGCTTGCGTGCCCGGTTTGCTGTGTTTCTATAGATGCAAGTGTTGTCAGCATGCTCCTTGGGCTGTGAAAGGGAACATTTCACTGGGAGGTGGGAGCCACTGTGGCGTGAGCCAGTTGAACCAGTTGTGAGAATTCTCTGCCTGTTCACCCTCGCGTGGGTGGACGCAGTGTGGAGAAAAGGACTGTTTTCATTCGTTGCACCGCGGTGGGCATGCTGGCTTTGCGGAGGACATCCGTGGGAGCTGCTAATTTGCTTTGCCTGTGAAATGTGCTATTCCTTCCCTTTTGCTCTCCAGTTCTTTGTTGACCTTTCTTTGGGTGTCACCTTCCTTTTCCTTACTTTATGCAATAACCAAAGCTAATTGGAGCTCCCTTGTTGGCTTGTCCTTGTCTTAGGAATAATGAAAATTGCCCATAACCCAGAAATCTGTTTAAAGTCGCGCTTTCAGCTGCCCACACTTCTAGTCCTCTGTCGTGTTTGCCGTTGGGTGCAAAGAGTGACTTTTGGGAACTTGGCTTTGTTTTTCTTGTGTACACCTTGGATAGAGGAGCTGCGGGTCTGGCTGACAGCCAGTCTGCTCTGGCGGAGGTCCGGTAAGCCTGCAGGAGCCGTGGTGTGGTGCACTGAGACTCCTGGCCCTGGCCCTCACCCCTTGCCAGACCGGGGCATTTACTTCATTCCTCTAGGCCTCACTATTTATTCTCCTTGACACGGGCATGATGCTCCTCGCTGTCACCTGCCCTCCCTCCGTGCCTCCCCACCCCCAATATTTTAGGATATGAACACAAGCTGCAGAGTGGAGGAAAATATTTGCAAGCCATCTCTTGATTGCCATCCCTAAAATATATATATAAAAAAATTGCTCAGCACTCCTCGGTAAAAGCCCAGCAGTCCATTTAGAACAGGAAGAGACTTGAGAGTTTAGAGGACATGCAGATGGCTTGTCAGCACACAAAAGATGCTCACTGCCATTAGCCTTTGGTGGAGAAGCAGATCACACATGTGTCAGAATGGCTACACTGAACAACGGTGGCTGGCTAGGATGCAGAGAAAGTGGGTCACCTATGTGTTGCATGGTGATGTAGCTTGCTACAGCCACTCTGAAAAGCAGTTTGGCAGTTAATTGGTGTTTTTACTTTTTATTTGTTGAACTTGTTAATAGCCTTTGACTATAATGTAAATCAAAAATAGGTTATCTCAAAAAATACTAACTAAAACATTAAGTTGGAACAAAAAGCTGAACATCCAGCCATTCTGTGAGCCCAAGCTGCACCTCCTTGGGGATGCAGACTCATGCTCATCCCGAAACAGCAGGTGCAAAGGCACTGCAGCCACTTTGTTCTTGATAGGCAAGAGCTGCAACCTGCTGAGATGTCCTTCTGGGGCTGAGTGTCTAACAGACCAGCACATCTGTGCCGTGTGCCGTGGCTGTGCCTCGGTGGTGACAAGCAGCAGGCTGCCGTGTGCAGTGGGCCAGGCGACTCCTGAGAGGACTCTGCTGGGGGACAAAGGTCATGTCTCTATGATCACACTTAAACTGACACACCATTCTTAAAACAGCACAGTACAGAAGTGGAGCCCAGGCAGGTGCTGGCCAGGGGTTGGGGGTAGGAAGGACGTGGCTGTGACCGTGGAGAGACAACACGGGGGTCACCTGGGGGGGACGGTCAGCTCCCACCAGGGAGACAGTGCTATGGTTTTGGAAGAGGTTGGTCCTGGGGGAATCTGGGTATGGGACATCTCTATTACTTGTTAGCATTTCCTGTGAGTCTACAGTGACGTCATATAAAAGTTTAGTGTTTTTAATGGAAAGATAAAGTCATTCTAGATAAAGAAAGCCAGCGAGTCTGTTAGTGGTTCTGCCATGATCTTGGAGACCCTGGGTTGTTTGTCCCTCCTGGAAGGATGGTAGCGTGGCTGCACAGTCTGGGCTGGCGAGCACTAGGCAGGGCGGCTAGGCAAACACAGGGGAAGCATCCATGACTGCTTTTCTCCCCTCTGAATTCCTTGGAAAAAACCCAAGATGATTTAAAGCGATAAGGGTATTGAATTTTTCACTTGTCTAACTTTAATATATCTAGCAGTAATACTCTGTGGGGTTGATTGGTCTTTGTCAAGACTACAAGGACCCAAGATCCTCCCTGCTCATGAGCTGATGAGTTCACTGCTACTTTTTTTTTTTTTTTTAAGATTTGTTTATTTATTTGAAAGAGTTACACAAAGAGAGAGAGAGGCAGAGAGAGAGAGAGAGAGAGAGAGAGGTCTTCCATCTGCTGGTTCACTCTCCAACTGGCCACAACAGCCAGAGCTGCGTCCATCCAAAGCCAGGACCCTCTTTCTGGGTCTCCCAAGTGGGTGCAGGGGCCCAAGGACTTGGGCCATCCTCCACTGCCCGCCCAGGCCACAGCAGAGAGCTGGATTGGAAGTGGAGCAGCCGAGACACGAACCAGCGCCCATATGGGATGCCAGCACTGCAGGTGGTGGCTTTACCTGCTATGCTACAGCACCGGCCCCGACTGCTGCTGTTTTGTGGATCTGGCAGAAGACCAAAACTCCTGTATGGGAGTCAGCCAATCTTACCATTCTCAGTGCAGCAGGGAACACAAGTTCAAGTTCACATTGCTTGCCTCTGTCCCTACACTCTGTGGGAACACGCAGTGGGTCTGTGCCACAGCTGACCAATCCTGAGCTGGGAAAGTCCCAGTCGCGTGAAGGGGTTTCTAGTACACACGCCAGCCTGTGACATTCACAGCCTGCCCAGGAAACAGGTCTGGCCTCGGTCATCTGCCACGACTGTTGCTGGGCAGACATGCATGGGGACAGTGCAGGACAGAGGCTGTCACAGCACGCGGGGTTGCCTCTCCTACTCTCCCATGAGTGCTTTGAGTCTGGCGGCTGATGGGCCCCTTCTGCTGTCACCCTTTGCTGATTTGCTGTGAAAAACTTGCTCCTTGCAACCCCTCGGTTATTTTAAGAATTTTCCCACGTTGTTTTGGTCATTGCATCGACATTGTGTGACTTTAGTGTTCTTCTGACCCCTGTATTTCCTGCAGTTTGGAGCTGAATCAGAGGTAGGGGACGTGAGAGTACAGAGGCACGTTTTGCCTGGCTCTTGGGGTAGTGATTGCTGATAAGATGGTATTATTTATAGTGAGATTGACAGTAAGATTGACCAGTAGTTAAGCAGGCCCTGCCTGTCCCCCCCATCTGTCACAGCATGTCACGCAGTGACTAGCAGCCATTGGTACTCAATGCCTCGATTTTTTTTTTTTTTTTTGAGTTAAATATACAGTGGTGTTCTCAGGGATGTTATTTTTTACTGCTGTAATTGTGTGGAATTCCTCTTTGTGGCTCATTCCCTCCTAACTAACTCTCCTATTTCCCTGAGTGTTTCTTATATAAGAAAGTCAAATAAATGCAGGTGCTGGGGCCGGCGCTGTGGTGTAATGGGTTAGGCGGCTGCTTGCAGTGCTGGCATCCCATATGGGCGCCAGTTCGAGGCCCAGCTGCTCCAGTTCCCATCCAGTTCTCTGCTGTGACCTGGGAAAGCAGTGGAAGATGGCCCAACTTCTTGGGCCCCCGCACCCACATGGGAGACCCAGAAGAAGCTCCTGGCTCCTGGCTTCAGACTGGTGCAGCTCTGGTTGTTGTGGCCAATTGGGGAGTGAACCAGCAGATGGAAGACCTCTCTCTCTCTGCCTCTCCTTCTCTCTCTCTGTGTAACTCTTTCAAATAATTAAGTGAACCTTAAAAAAAATGCAGCTGCTGTTGTTTTCATACAAAAACATGCACAGCCTCATTCTTGCGGTGGGTGCTTATGGTTCCAGCCGCGGATCTCGTTCGGCAGCACGGTCAGTGATAGCACTTGTCGACTGCTGGGTGGTGGGGATTTGTCCCCTTCTTGGACCCTTCTGTGGCCACCTTGCCAGTACACTGGAGTGAAGGAACGCACAGGAGTGTGTGTCCTTGTCGCTGGCCCTGGGACATGCGCCCTCCCGCAGGCTCGCACGCCAGGCTGGCCCACGCGTGGTGTGGGCGTGTGCCCGTGGTTGCTGAAGGCACTGACAGAGCATTCACTTTGATGTGCTGCTCTTCTCTTTCACACATAGAAGGCAGGTGTCCTCGCCTGCTGGAGTGGTTCGCTGCAACCTCCCTAGCAAACTGTCTTGATGGCCCCAGTAGCGTGTAGACCAGGGGGCCAGCAGTCCCAGGAGCCGGCTGGGCTGAATCTCCGAGGGAGGTCTTTCCGCTCCTCTCCTGGCTTCAGGGGCTCTGGGACTCCTTGGCTTTCCTTGGCACGTGGCTGTGGCCTCTCCTCCTCTCCAAAGGACGCCAGTCATTGGGTTGAGGACCTGCTGTCCTCAGATGTGTCCTAACCTTCATTATGAGAGTTACGAGTCTGCAAAGCCCCTGTCTCCAAATCAGGCTGCACCCTGGGGCTCTGAGTGAAGGGGAAGTCTGAGGGCGCCGTTCACCCCTCCTAGTAATCTTCCTGGTTTTCAGCACCGTGGCGGCTTCGCGTTGTTTTCTAGATTTGCGAGAGCTGGCCAGGCAGCCCCCTAGAGGGAGGACTCAGCCCTCTCGCTGCCCTGTGTCAGAGTGGGAGGCATCTGATGAGTCCCTCGTGCTCAGGTGCCACGCCTGCTGCTGGCTGGCCCAGGGCATCCCTTCCCATGGGCACATCAGCTCCCTCTCATTCTTAGATGTTCTTCTCAACAAAAGAATTCTTCTTTATGAGGTTTATTTTATTTATTTGAAAGTCAGAGTTATAGAAGGGAGGGAGGGAGGGAGAGACAGAAATAGTTCACTTCCCAAATGGCTGCAAAGGCCAGGCCTGAGCTAGCCTGAAGCCAGGAGCCAGGAGTTTCATCAGGGTTACCCATGTGGGTGCAGGGGCTGAAGCACTTGGGCCATGTCCCACTGCCTTCCCAGGTGCATTAGCAGGGAGCCGAGTTGGAATTGGAGCAGCCAGGACTTGAACTGTCGCCCGTTTGGGGTGCCAGCACTGCAGGTGGTGGCTTAACCTGCTGCGCCACAATGCCGGCCCAAGAATTGAGTCTTGTTTGCTGGGAGATCCTGTGAGAGAGTTGGCTCAGAATTTTAACTGTCATGTGGGCCGTCGAGACACAGCAGCTGGAGAACCTAGGCGAGGGTGGCTCTGACACGGAGCAGCTGCCCGGTCGTCACTGCTCTCGATTCTGCTGCCGTGCCTTCCTGGTGAAGCGCTTACTCCGTGTGGAGTCATAAACTCACGCAGCAGGCTCTCACGCCGCAGCTTTAGGTTCTCCGTGCCTCGGGGGGGAAAGCTGAGCTGTAGTCGCCTTTTGATTGCACGTGTTGCTTTCGCATGTTCCAGTTGACCCTTTACGGTTGGTAGAGTTGGTGATGTAACATTAAGCATTTGAGGTCTTTCAGTGGAACTGCCGGAGCCACGCAGAGGAAGGAAGGCTAGGCAGTGGCGTTGCCTATGACACCTTTGAGCATCTGGAAGTGCTTTGAAGGAATGACGCGCTTCTGCCCACGCAGTTGCCATTTGAAAGGCAGTGTTAAGCCGTGCTCAGGGAACACTCGGTTCTTTCAGCTTCTGCCATTTGGGCCAGGGCCCTGGCCAGGAGGTGACTGACAAGAAATGGGAAAACCAGGGTTTCTGTGTGTGGAGGGGTGAGGGTTGTCCAGGCGCCTTTTGTTTTCCGTAAACAAAGAGCAGACATCTGTGTGATGGGTTGTCTGCATGAATGAGAAGCACAGACTCCCACCCTCAGGCTGCCCTGGCGTGGCCCCGGTGTGGTGTGGCTCTGGTGTGGCTCTGGCATGGAGGAGCTTCCTGGTACCTTCAGATGTCTGCGTGCACTTGCCTGATGTCAGGCTCTGGTCCTGGCAGCCGAGCTTCAGCATGTTGATTTACAGTTCAGCCCTCCATAGAAACACAGTCGTACCTTTTGCCTGGCTGTGTCTGGCTCTTAATTCTCATCACAGTGAGCGTCACCTTCCTTCTTTGTACAGTCGTTTTCTGCCCTGCTGGTCTCTGGAAGCAGGTGGAGTGCTGCAGAGCCTGGAGCCTGGAGAGCCCAAGGGGATTTGGGACCCCGTAGCAGGTTTTCAAACTGTACTCTCAGAAGGCCTCTTCTGCCACTTGTGACCCATGGCCCTGGGGTTGTGTGGGGAGCACAGGAGCCCATCCTTGCAGGTGCTCCCAGCCAGGCCTGGTTCAGAGTAGGCACTACAGAAAAGTTTTGGTTAAAGGAGTTAGATAAGCCATATTCTATCACTGTATTTATTTGTCAAAACTTATCCAAGCTGTGCATTAAACATCAATTAGCTCCTAGTGTTACATTGTGGGTATTCTATTATGTATTTTGTGAGCAAATAGGAGAAAGGTGCTCCAGGGCTGCAGCCATAAAGTGATGTCAAAGAAGGGGGAGGAGCCGGCACTGTGGCTCAGCGGGTTAAAGCCCTGGCCTGAAACGCCGGTATCCCATATGGGTGCCAGTTCTAGTCCCGGCTGCTCCTCTTCTGATCTGCTCTCTCCTATGGCCTGGGATAGCAGTAGAAGATGGCCCAAGTCCTTGGGCCTCTGCACCTGTGTGGGGGACCCTGAGGAAGCTCCTGGCTCCTGGCTTTGGATTGGCTCAGCTCTGGCTGTTGCAGCAGTGAACCATCGGATGGAAGACCTCTCTCTTCGTCTCTACCTCTCTGTAACTCTGTCATTCAAATAAATAAATAAATAAAGTTTAAAACAATAAACAAGGAGGAATGCTGGGATACGCCTGATTTGATCAGTGTGTGTATATCCATGCTTTGTCGCCTGTAAATACAGTCGCTGTTAGTACAGAAAGGAAACCATCAATGTAACGATTACTTTCTAAAAAAAAAAAAGGTTATTTTTTATTGTTTGTAAATTAAGTCCCCAATAAATCTTACCCCATTTGTTCTTTTTAAAGATAAAAGGAAAATCCTTTCAATCAATCAGCAAAGAGTTTACTAACCCTACAAAAACCTATAATGAGGCTGGGTGAGGGCAGTCACAGTGCAGGCTGAATTTGTAGGGGGTGCAATGAGGCCAGAGACGCTGCCAGGAGGAGGTGCTGTGGGGGCTGCACCTGGATCGCTTCCGGTGGTCTTAAGACTCCACCAAGGGAAGGGAGGGGGTGTGATGAGAAAGGGCAGGAGGGCATCTGGGGACCTGGACCGGCGGGGAGGTGTGAGGAGCCTGTTTGAGGTCCTGGGGCAGCAGTGGGTGTGGAGAGTTCAGAGCAGCAGAGGAGGCTGGTGAGGACCATGGTGTGAGAGGCAGCCGCGTACCCTGGACTGACGGTGTTTTTTTCTCTCCATCCGTAGAAAGGACCCCCTTCGGGGAAGGACCGGGTGAAGAAAGGTGGATCCTACATGTGCCATAAGGTCAGTGCCGTCCCTCCCCTCGTGTGTTCCCAGAGGGTCCCCTTCACTTATGCTGAGATCCACTGGTCACCTTCCAAACCAGAGAATGGTGGGCAATCTGGGAACGGCTCATAGCACGGGTGCGCGGCAGGCGAAGCAGAGGTTGTGCATGACCCACAGCTCCACGCTGCAGCTGCGGACTCGTGTCCCTGCGAGACCAGCGTTGTCCCTTTTCCTCATGTCAGTTACTTCATCTGAGAGCCCTGTACCACGTTTGTGTTCATCTCGTTTCCTCTAGCCTTGTTAAGCTTACCTACAAAGCACCTCAAAAAATCTCATGAAAAGTGGAATTACAAGATAATGTGCATTATCCACGGATTTCTGGAAGCCTCCTCATACTATCTCTAGTAATGTTTTTGTAGATTCTGTCACATTTTCTTCATGAGAAATCATGATTTGTGAATATAGACAACTTCACTTCTTCTTTAATCGGAATGTGTTTTGTGATATTTTTCTTGCTGTGTGGCATTGGCTAGAAACTCCAGGATTCCTCGAGTAGGAGGGGTACCTTGTACTTCATTCTTGATCTTCGGGGATAAACATTTATCTGGTTTTTCATAGTTAGATTAGCTGTCACTTTTCCGTAGATGCTTTTGTCAGCTTGAGGAAGCTCCTTCTGTTCCTAGTTTTTAAGGAGTTTTTTTTTTATCAGCAGTAGACATGGATTTTGTTAGAATTTTTCTCTGGATTGGTTGAGATGATGAAGAGGTTTTCTTTTTCAGTTTGTTAGCATGGTGAGTTAGTTACACTGATTTATTTTCAAATATTAAACCATCCTTGCCTTTCTGCAATATGTACCACTTAGTCATGATGTGTTACACCATTTTGTATACTTTGAAGTTGATTTGCTGAAATGCTGAGCATTGTTGCATCTGTGTTGGTCTCTTTCTTTTCTTAGAATATCTTTTTCTACATTTGGTATCAGTATTGCTGTCTTCATACACTGGGTTGGGAAACATTGCCTCACCATCCGTTTTCTGCAAAAGCTCACATAAAATTAGCATTATTTCTTCCTGAAATGTTTGACAGAATTTCCTGGTAGTGGCATTTGAGCCTGAAGCTATAACTATAATTTAATGTATTGAATAGATGTAAGACTATACAGGTTATCTGTTTCTTCTTGAATAAGCTCTGATCATTTGTGTCTTTTTGTCCATTTTGTCTGAATATTTGAATTTATTGACATAATCTCTGCCTTTTCAATGAATATGTAGATAATTTATATTTAATGTAATTATTGACATGGTTGAGTTTAAGTGTGTCACCTTCCTGTTTTGGTTTTAGTTTTCCTGTTTGGTCTGTTCTTTTCTCTGATACTGTCTTCTTTTGGCCTAAGTAACTTCTAACACTTTATTTTCTTTCTTTTGGCTTATTACCTATTACTTTTTTAAAAAATATTTATTTATTTGAAAGAGTTACACAGAGAGAGAGAGCGGTGTCTTCATCCGATGGTTCACTCCCCAGTTGGCTGCAACAGCCAGAGCTGTGCTGATCCGAAGCCAGGAGCCAGGAGCTTCCTCCAGGTCTCCTACATGGGTGCAGGGGCCCAAGTACTTGGGCCATCTTCTATTGCTTTCCAAGGCCAAAGCAGAGAGCTGGATCAGAAATGGAGCAGCTGGGACTTGAACTGACACCCATATGGGATGCTGGGGCTGCAAGCAAGGGCTTTAACCTGCCGTGCCACAGTGCCGGTCCCAATGCCTTAGTTTTGGTCCTGGGCCAGGCTGGTTGGTGTGGCTGCAGTGAATTCTGATGATAGGTCATGGTTCTGTTGAAGTCCGTCCAAAGTTCAGTTGCCTGGGGAGATGGTCTTGGAAGGGAGGCCATGAGGCAGTGCAGTGTCCGGGTCAGAGTCGCCTTGGGCTGGGGTGGCAGGGGCAGGAGTCCTGCGTCCCCCACAGTGAACTCAGTGACCTCAGGGGCTCTGGGAACACCCTGCGTGTGCACAATGCGGATTCTGACAGCAGCCTTCTGCACAGGACTGTTGGGAGGCTTCAGTGAGTCAGTGCACAAGAAGCTCCTAGACCAGCTGCTGTAGTAAATATTCGAAGGTATCCGTTGTGTCCGTTGCTGCTGTGGGATTAATCCCCGTGGAGTCCTAGTCCACTCTGCAGCCTGGAGGACGTGCTCCCCTCCCACCAGGTCGAGTTGTTGGTCTGGTGTCAGAGGCAGGAGCAGAGGATGGGAAACCAGCGGATCTGTGTTCTGCTGTTGGATTCCCACTGTGTGAGCTACGATTACCTTTTATCACTGCAAGACCCCCTTTTGAAAAACCACATTGCTGTCCCGTTCGATTTCAGAACCCCACAGCTGGACGTCATTTCTGGAATGGAGTGCTCATGAGCCCAGGGCTGCATTCTCAGCACAGATCCTGAGCTCAGTTTCACGCAGTAATTAGCCGTTTTGATGAAACAGGGCTAAAACAGGTACTTTCCACTCCCCCTGTTCTTCATTAGCAGTGTGACCCATTTTTCAGCCACCCAAAGACCTTACGTCCTTAAGAACCACTTTCGGTGCTAAAAGTAGAATTGGAAAAAAAGAGCAACGAGGACATTCATAACCAGGCCATTTACCTCTTTAATTACGTGCTCCATTAGGTGCCCATTATTGGAATTTAAAATGAACGGCCTGTTAATAAATGTTTGCTGAGTGAATGGAGCAATGGTGGGAGCTGACTGCTCTCCTTGCTCACTTCCGTGGTGAGACCTGCTTCTACAGTTCAGTTCTTCGTCCTTGTTTTGGGGGAGGTCTCAGGGATTGCTAAGATCTAATGAAGATCAACAACTCTCTGTTGTTGCAGAAACAAAACGTTTTCATTCCAGAAAATTTAGAAAGTAAATAATAAAGATGAAAATAAAAACCATTAATCCTGCTTTCTGTTTAAAAGGTTTATTTTTTAAAAATTTTGTTTGAAGGGTAGAGAGATGAGGAGAGACAGAAGCAGATGTAGACAGGTAGATAGGTGACTTGATAGATCTTCCTTCCACTGGTTTCACCCCATAAGTGCTCACAGCAGCCAGGGCTGGGCCAGGCTGAAGCCAGGAACCAGGAATTCACTCTGGGTGTCACAGACCCAAGCACTGAGCCCTCACCTGCTGCCTCCCAGGGTGTGCATCAGCAGGAAGCTGGATTGGAAATGGAGCCGGGACTTGAACCCAGGAACTCTGATACGGGATGCAGGTTCCTGAGTGTCATCCTATCTGTGAGCCAACTCATCCTGCTTTCCGAAAAACCCCGTAGATTGTATTCTGCCAGACCGTTTTGTGTACCTGTATTGACCAGGGTTTTCAACCATGGCAGTGATCACTGTCTCTTCTGTATCATGGGTCTCGTGCCCTCCCGTTAGGGCTGCAGGATCCTTCTCAACACCATGCTGGGGGCAGGTACCAGTGGTTCAGCGGACTTGCTCCACCCTGGGCTTTGTGGCATGCAGACAGGTACCGTTGGTAATGTCAGCCCTGTGTAGTATCAGCAGAGGTCCTGGGGACCTCTGGGGACCAAGGGGAGGTCCTGGTTATGTAGCAAAGCTGTGTCCGTGTTCAGATGCTGGCCCAGGCTGCCACGAGTCCCTGCAGTCCAGCGTGAACTTTTCAGGCTGACTGTGCTTTTGTTGTGTTAGAAGGAAGCAGCCTAACCAACGGGGTAGCCTGAGAGAGCCCAGTTAGCCCTCGGGATTGGGATGTTGTGTTTAGTAAAAGTTACAGTCACAGAGTGTCCAGTTCTCCACTTCTTAACTTAAAGACGAAGAGAAGGGTTTGAATGTCATTCCTTTATAGACCCACTCTGTCTGTGAAGGAACAGATTCAGAGAGCCTTTGCCCAAGGCCAAAGAGCTTAGGAGTCCTGGGTTTGCCCTTTCTGGTGAGCAGTTTAACAAATGTTTGCTTATTGCTGGTGCATCTGTGTCAAGCCCCAGCCCCTCTGCCCAGCAGACTGTAATGCGACTCCACCCTTCTGACCCACCCACGCTTCCTGCTTCTTGTCCTTGACCATTCTAGAGCCCACCCAGTCTCCTGCCACAGCTTTTCCCTGGGATTCTCATCTCCACGCCCTGGAGCTGCTTGGCTCACAGGTCTCCTCCTTCCCAGACTGCTCTGTCGGAAGGAGCCCCCGTACCCCTTTCTCAGTCCTGTGCTTCCTTCAGATGGCTGTGGCCGGAAGTGGTTTATTTCTTGGCTGACTACTCCCTGTTGAATGCCAGCTCCCTGATAACAGGTGCTTTATTTGTCTTGCCTGACCATATCCCTCATGCCTAAAATAGCATCTCTCATATTGTAAGAGCTCATGTGTTTAATGAATAAACAAAGCCAGGCTCTGACACGGTCAGGCTGTGGTCTTGCTGTCCTCTGAACTTGGCTGGATTTTTCCATTTTCATGCCTCTGAGGTCACTGTTTTCCCCGCTAGTACTCCTTCCTGCTTAGTTTCTGGCTCCTGTAGATCGGTGCTTCTCGGAGTGTGGCCCACGGGCTCACGGCATCAGCAGTGCCAGCACGCTTGTTGGAAATGCAGGTTCTTGGACCCCACCCCAGCCCTGTGGAACCTGAGTCTCCGGGTGTGCGGCCAGGAGCAGGCCTTTAAAGCAGCTCTCCCTAACCACTGCCATCATTGTGCACACCCTCCCAGGTCAAAGGTCAAGGTCTACTCTCCCAGAATTCATTGCTGAAGACTGGCATTCTACCAGTGACACTTTCTTCACCTGAATTCTACGAAGCTCGGAATTGTTCGACCCTAGCATGTTCCGGAGCTGATGGATGTGTCACTGTTTGCTCCACCAGCCTGTGGTCTCTGCACAGACAGACAGGCCCAGGCTTAGATCCATCCTCCTCCCTGTGTGCACACACACTTGCCTGTGTCTCGTCCCGTGCAGCACAATCATGGGACAAGAATGTCAAAGGCGCCTGTTAGTCGGCCTCCCCCGAAGTTGAACCTGCTGCAGTGTGGAGTTCACCTCACGGGTGTGGTTTGCACGGGGGCCTGGGCAGGCCACGGCATTGCTTCTAGAACTAGCAAAGCTGGTTGTTCCCATCACCCCCTGTGGAGCAGGGTCTCTGCCATGTCTTCCTGCAGGGTCACCTGCAAGAGTGTCCGTTGCGTGTGCATCACACCTGGGAGCAGGTGCCATCAGTGTTGTATTATTTCTTTTTTTAAATTTTTTAAATTTTTATTTATTTGACAGGTAGAGACAGACAGTAAGAGAGAGAGACAGAGAGAAATGTCTTCCTTCTGTTGGGTCACCCCCGAAATGGCTACCACGGCCAGTGTGCTGCGCCGATCCGAAACCAGGAGCCAGGTGCTTCGCCTGGTCTCCCATACGGGTGCAGGGGTCCAAGCACTTGGGCCATCCTCCACTGCCCTCCTGGGCCACAGCAGAGAACTGGCCTGGAAGAGGAACAATCGGGACTAGAACCCGGCGCCCATATGGGATGTCAGTGCCGCAGGTGGAGGATTAACCGTGAGCCACAGTGCCGTCCCCAGTGTTGCATTGTTTCAAGCACATTGTTTACTCATCTTCCCTCTGCCTACCCCAGGAATGGTAATACATCCTAGTGCTCTCTGGCTGCAGAGAAAATGAGAAAATCGGTTGCTGCTGTTTCACTGTCCATCGAAGGCAAAGCGCTGTGTCTATGTATTATGGTGGAAATGCGCCTGGCAGTTTCCATGTTAACTTTAGAGTTGATTTTTATGAGCATTAGAAGCATTTGAGTTTTGTGAGAGACAAGAGAATAATAACTTTAAAAAAAAAAAAAAACAACTCTTGCGTGCTGACCTAGCCTTCCCCCACCCCCAAGTTATCTCTTCTTTGTGAATTCCAGCGTTACTCAGCACGAGTCTGTGCAGTGTGTGTCGCCAGCCGGCAGGGCCCTGGGTTCTGTTGAGCCCTCTCAGAGTCTGCGCTCACCGTGTGCAGGGGGACTCGTGCATTGTCGTCCTCCTTTGTTTTGGATCAGAGATCAGTCCCAGGCCACAGGAGTGCCATGGTGGTTCTTTCTGGAAGCTGGGAAGCCCCCTTTACCAGCTAGGTGATATTGGGTGGTTTTTAGTTCCTCTGGGCTGTTCCAGTCAAATGAAATGGCAGATGGCAGTGCCTGGGGTGAACCGGCTGCTCCTTGCTTGTGTTTGTGTTCATGGGCACACTGTCCCTGTTGTTTAAAAACTACACAGATATAAAACAAACCACACTGTGTGGCTTCATGCTTACTGTGATTTAGGCTCCAAAGGCACAGGAGACCAGTTTTAAAAGAGAGCTGTGGTTTTACACAGCCTGTGCTGCACTTTGTGTTGCTAAGCTTGCTGTTTAATTTCTGCCAGTGTGTTGGATATTAAATGATAGCTTAATGTTCTCGGTACTTTCTCGGTTGCTCTTTATCTTCATGCTTGGTGGAATGTCAGTAGTTACTGCCTCCTGAGTGTGGGAAGTTTGAAAGCCTGCTGCTCCAGGGTAACTGCTGTGTGGAGGGGAGCTGTGCAGCTAGCTGGACGGGGGTCACACGACATGCACAGTTTTGTACGCTAACGCTTCCATCTGATGTTCGAGCATGAGGATTGCCTACATCATGAGCGTCATGTAAGGACGTGACTTTCGATGGTTGTCTGCTCTTCCGTCAAATGCATGTGCCAGACTTCTGTAGTCATGGGTCATTGCGTTGTTCTTCCGCGCTGTTCCAAGTCACGCTGGCACAGGCATCTCTGTGCTGCATCTATGTTACACTGGCAAGACGAAGGATGCTGGGTAGCGCGTGGTTAACTCTTGAGCGCACTGCCCCTCATGCCCCCTCCACGTCCAGTGTCATGAGGGCAGGCTGTGTGCCAGGCGTCTGCAGTCCCCGCCTATGGGGACTCTGCACAGGCCCTGCGCGCGCAGGCCCCTGGCTGGAGGCCCCGAGCACTCACCTTTCCTGTTCTCTCTGCGCAGTCCTACTGCTACAGGTACCGCTGCGCCGCCCGGAGCCAGAACACACCCGACAGCTCCGCCTCGAATCTGGGATTCCGCTGTGCGGCTGACCGTCTGCCCAGCACGGACTGACAGCCAAGGAGAGCCTTCCTGAGTCCAAGACGTCGGGACCAAGCTGTGCTCAGCTTCCTTCAGAACTCCATACGATTTGTGCCAAGTAGTCCCACCCCGAGGTGGGCCACACACCTGCCCAGCGGCCAAAGGAACTGTCTTACAGACCCACTCGCTGACCCGCGAAAGTGCACGTGCTTCGTGTGTGGCCTGTCTTTGGACACCACAGCCCTGTTTTACTTTTGAGTCTTTTAGGGAGAAAGGGGAGTACAGGGAACCCCGAACAAGGGGTGGTGGGAGCCTGGGGCCCAGCACCTGTCCTCTTGGGCCTTGGGGCCCTCATCCATCGAATGGGGGGGATGGAAGCTGGCTTCCAAGGCTCTGCAGCTCTTAGATTCTGTGAGTGCAATCAGCTTCGATGGTGACTGCGTAGTGAGAGCTTACGCCAGGTTATTTTCGGCCGTTGTTCCCCTGGTTGAATGTGGGTGATAGCAGTCACAGAAAGTCAGAGCTCGGCGCTGTGCTGTTTTCCGGAAGGGAGGGGCCGACGCACGCTTTCTGTTCCTGCTGCGCGGTGTCCTCCTGGGGAAAGCAGCGAACCTCACGTCCTCACGGTGAGTCCCTCATGGCCGGTGACGGCGTGCTGGCGGCGTCCCGGGCCTCGGCTGTGCTCTGTCTCTGACGTTAAGTGCCTTTGGTCCAGGGGTGGCTGGCAGCCCTGTGTTCCCCTCACCCCCAAGCCTTCGCTGAGTGAGATGTGTGCACAATTCCAGACGGGGGAGAGGAACCCTTAGCTTCGCTGTGTTTTGTGATAGAGAAGTGGGGAGTCTTGGTGGCTCTGGGGCATCCTGAGCCCTGAATCATGCACTGTGCTGAATAAACTGGTATCTGCCACACCGGGGTCCCGCGCGCTGGCTGCTCCCGCCCTCCCTTGTCCGTGAGTAGTGGGTGACCCTTGGCTGCATCTGTGCACACCGCCTCCTGGTGTTTTAGAGCCTCTGTCCTGGAGCGCAGTCGTGGAGCCTGTTTAGCCAGGGGGGTAAATCACTTTGTGGGTATAAAATGTTTCTCTGCAAACTGCCACCAGTTGATGATTAATCCTAGGCAGAAGAAAGAAACAAATATTTGCAGGAAATAGCTAATGTAGGAAATGAGGTATTTTATTTTTAAAGTCACCAGGACTCCAGTGCAGTTTCTTCTTCTTTATTTTTTACTGTTTACCTCCCACCTGCGTATACTTTTTATGTTGTTATATTTACAGGGTGTATATTTTGAATTCTCTTGTTAATTAGCCTTACACGACGTCAATATTTTTGAGTGTTTTTGGACATAGTCTTTGAAATTGCACTTAAGCAGCATATAATACTGGCATTTGAAACAAGCTCTTCACTGCAGACTAAGTATGAGCAAAATGACAATGCAAGGATTTTTGGTTTCAATGCTAAAGACAATGTTCCTGAAAAACCTTTCCTTCTGCAACATTGCACACAAAAAATAAAACTCCCGGGGAGTCGGGGAGTCAGGGCAGAGACAGGGGAGTCAGGGCAGAGACAGGGGAGTCGGGGCGGAGTGTTGGAAACACTCCCTAGGTCGCCTCTGCCCCTGCCCTCCACCTTTGTTTGCTAATTGTGAGCTCCTTCTGCATTGAAGACGCACTAGAAGCAGGACGGACTGTCTAGCTGGTGCACTGGTTCCAGGACTAAAACCCTTGTTGTTTTGTTCTTCCTGTTGTATTGGGAGTGGGGTTGACTTCCTGCTCTTGTTTCCTGCCCCATGGAAGTGGGGAGAGAGTCTGAGCTTTGTTGTTGGCATTGGTTTGGTCCTGAATCTGGGCCAGTCTCTCTTTGTCACTGGGGCACATGCACATCTGCTTGAGTGGCACGCAGGCGTACCCTCTTTCTTGATGCCTTTAAGCATGATGAGAAGGGGCCAGAGGTGGAGGTGGTAATCAGGAATGACATTTCCCTCTTGGGACTCGTGGCACTGCAAAGAAGCCTCAAGCCATGTGTGGCTCAGCCTGTGGCTTACTCTGGAGTGCAGGCCCTTGTCATACAGACTTGTTTTTCTTCTCTCCTTGCCGTCTACCCTCCCTGCTTCCTGGATGAAGTTTCCTAGTTGTTCATGTGACTCTTCAGGAAAACAGAAATGGAAGGCACATTTGTTATGCAAATGTTGGGTGGGAGGCGCAGGACAGCGCACTGGGAAGTTCCGTTGTCCAGGGAACGCCTTTACTAAGCGAGCCATTGGAGACGAGAAATATTGCGATAGCTTTGCATCTGTGGGATCCTAGGATTCTGGGCTTCTTATTAACCACCTTTTCTAATTAGATGGTGTTTCCATCCTTGTTTTACAAGTGGCAAATAGAATTCTTAAAAACTAAATGGTTTATAAGTCAGAGAGACAGAGACAGAAATCCACATCTACTGGTTCACTCCCCAAATGGCCACAAATGCTGGGGCTGGGCCAGACCTAAGCCAGGAGCCAGGAGCTTCTTCCAGGTCTCCCATGCGGGTGCAGGGCCCAAGCACTTAGACCACCCTCCGCTGCTTTCCCAAGAGCATTAGCAGGGAGCTGGATTGGAGGTGGAGCCTCTGGGACTGGAACTGGTGGCCATGTGGGATGATGGTGCTGCAGGCGGCAGTTTAACCCACTACGCCACAGTGCTGGCCCCGCCAGGCTCTTTCTAAAGGGGCTGTCACTGATCTGTGCTTGCCCATGCCCTCCAGAAATGTCAGCCACGGCTGCACGGTCATACAGCTTCCAGCAGGGGGCAGATATTTGCGTTTTGGTGAGCGGTCTTTGGAGCTTTTAATATTTGCATCCATTTCAGAGTTAGAAAGCAAACTCTGCGAAGCCCTCATGAATGGCTTCTGCAGCCTGTGCGGTGCCACTTTGTAACCCAGATTATGAGAAGGTTCTTCCTTTGATGGAGCACAGAATGTCAGGAGTTTGTGTCTGGAGAATGGCACGTAGCGTGCTAGGAAGAAGTGGGCAGATGTGAGGGAGGGCACTGGCTCACCCAGCAGTGCCCCTTGAGACGGCTGTCCCCTCCTGTCCATGGCCTGTCCTGGACAGCCCGGGGTGGTGTCTGCAGGGCCAGGGATAGCCGTGTTCATGACCTTGAGTTTGCAGATCAACATGGGAGCTCAGCGGAAGTGTTGGTTTCTTGCAGGTTAGTTTCACTTTATTATTAAAACTTCACTCTCTGGAATACAAACGTCCCCAGAGCGGATCCTGGTTTTATAGGCTTGCTGTTCTGCAAGTGCAAAGCACCCTGGAAATAGCTAACTGCAAGGAGACCTTTCCCCCTCTCCTCTGTGTGCAGACCATTAGAGGAGAGTTTAATTACTTTTTGATAAAGCAAAATCTTTATGGGCAGTTCTCAGGTAGGCTGTGAAATGAGAGAATGAAACTTGCCCCAATAATGACTGGAAAGTTCAAAGGCTTGGCACCAAGGGGGGCATTCTTCAGCCCCAGATCAGATTCGAATCTGCCCCGACATGGTTGTCGGCTCCACAGTCTTCACGGCGAGCTAGCTGGCTGGGCCCACAGCATGGAGTCGGAGGCCGGGTGGGCTTGCTCTGGGCTCTGGCCATGTCTGAAGAGTCCTTGTTTCCTTGACCGAAGGAGGTGGACAGCTGATTAGACCCAGCTTTTCTCAACATGTCAGTTTGGCCGCCCGGCAGGGTAACGTTGGAAGCCAGAGCCCACGCTTGGGTGGAGAGCACCGGGCTCACAGCCTCTCGGGGAAAGGGGAGAAGCCCCTCCTGGCAGGTGGTGCTGATGGGAAGTGTGCCCGCGGCCACTCCGGCGCCTGTGGGGAGAGCCCTGGTTGGCTGCTTTGTCCAGATCGACAATCTTTCTGTGCCCCAGGCG
The DNA here is from genome assembly GCF_051225735.1 of Oryctolagus cuniculus. Taxonomy (NCBI): domain Eukaryota; kingdom Metazoa; phylum Chordata; class Mammalia; order Lagomorpha; family Leporidae; genus Oryctolagus; species Oryctolagus cuniculus. Next base: position 123,469,529 of record NC_142876.1, read on the forward strand.
CTTGCCAAGTAAGATTGTATTTGTTCACCTTTAAATGTGCTGTGTTCGGTCCTGCCATGGTTGGCAGCTCAGCAGCTTGGCATGCGGAGGTCTGGGACCCTGGCCCTACACCACCGCCGTCTCACTTTGGGCTGTGGTGCCGTCTGAGGTGACGTGGGGGTGACGGTAACGCCTGGAGACAATGCAGGAAGGAAGTCTGGGTGCTTGGGTGGGTGCTGCCGTGGCGCTTGTTCCCACGCTGCCAATGCAGGTTCTGCCTTGAAGTTGCAGGTCTGGGACAGAGATCAAAGTGAACTACCAAGAAAAAGCAAAGAGGCCATATAAAGCATGACCTTGACCCCATGTCAAACATAGTAAAAAACAACCATGGCCAGCATCCTCCTCCTCATTCAGGCCGTCTCTGAGGCTATTGGTCCAACTTCCTAAGTTACCAGAGTTAAAAACCAAGAGGATATCCAAAGGGAGGTGGTTTAGGGTTTGTCAGACAGGACTCGCAGGGTTGGTGAAGTGGACTTGATCAAGCTCGGGTTCTCAAAGTGTGGTCTGCGGACTTCCCCTGCCCGCCACCCCCTGCCCCAGGGTCTAGAGCTCCCTCCCAGGGGGTCTGTGATTCAGAACTGTTTATCTTACAGCAAAGTTATTTGCCTTTAAAAAATATGTATTTGAGACACAGAGCGCCTGTCTGCTCGTTCAGTAATGAGCCAGGCTAAAGCTGGCAGCTGGCAGCGGGGAACTCAATCCAGATCTACCCGTGTGGGTGGTAGGAACTCAGCCACTTGGGCCATCACTGCTGCCTGCCAGAGTCTGTGGTAACAGGAAGCTGGAGTCAGGGGCTGGAGTTTGGAACCAAGCCCAGGTATGCCCGTGTCGGGTACAGATGTCTTAACCTCCAGGCCAGGGCCCGCCCATTTGCCTTTTCTGTTCTTGCGTCTCATGAGTGTACAGTGATTTCCAGTGACTGCATGCTAAGTAGCCCGGTGGCTCACAGGCTGTGACCTTGTTTATTTTTATATTTTAAGAACTCCTCTGGCTTCATTGTTAGTGTGTCAAATGTCTCTAGATTACAAAGGTTCTTGGGGGTCCTTACTTATTTCTGTGGGGTTACAGGGTTCCTGACATCAAGAAACTTGAGAGTTGGTGGCCCAGGAGAAAAGCCAGATCTGAGAGTGCCCGAGTCTGTCTCAAGAGAAGCGGCCCCTGCGCACGTCTTGGGGCCAGTCGAGGAGAGGTGGGTTCAGGTGACCACAAGAACCAAAAGAGAGCACTTCTAGGAAGCTAGAAGCTAGCGAGGACTGCTAGCTGCACAGGTGAATTTCTTTCCCTTTAGCTAGGAAGACCCACCAAGAGCTGAGGCGAAGCTGGTCAGCCTGGAATGGTCAGAGAGAGAAAGCCCTGGAGATGGGCTCGGACCCAGGGCCAAGAGCTGAGGCGAAGCTGGTCAGGCTGGAATGGTCAGAGAGAGGAAGCCCTGGAGATGGGCTTGGACCCAGGACCAAGAGCTGACGCGAAGCTGGTCACCTCGGAATGGTCAGAGAGGAAGCCCTGGAGATGGGCTCGGACCCAGGACCAAGAGCTGACGCGAAGCTGCTCAGCCTGGAATGGTCAGAGAGGAAGCCCTGGAGATGGGCTCGGACCCAGGGCCCTGCTTGAGTCATCAGACTTTAATGGAGGCGGCGATGGCGGACCCAGGCCTGTGCGGGATGACTGTGCCCGGGCTGTGCTCAGCGATCCGGTAGCTGAAATCAGTCTGAATGGAAGGACTCCCTGCAGGGTCCCATGAGTACGAGGCCCACACTGGGCAAGGTTTGCTGACCAGTGTGGGACCTGCCACCTCATGGTGGCTGTGGAACAGAGCCAGGGAGAGAGGTGAGAGCGTCACCGCGTTGCCTGTCTGCTGCAGGCCCTGTTGGCAGGGGCTGGGAGCTGTGGCCTGCCCCTTCTGTCTCCTGGCCGGCTGGCCTTCCAGCCAGCATCTTGGGCTCCCGACAGGTGCCAGGAGCTGTGCTGGATGCCTGGTGGATGCTGTCTGGTCCAGCTTGCGGAGCAATCTGCGGGGATTTGGATATTTTTGGTCGGAATTCCCAACAGGCACTCAGAAAAGTAGGTCCTGGTGTTTGCTCGGGGCCCAGGTGATGTGGCCCAGTCAGGACTTGCACCAATCTCATGACTTCTGTTTGGGGTGGGAAGGGGTGGGTTGCAAGGGGAGACTTCTGGGGCAGGAGATGATGGTCTGGAGGACAACACAGGGCAGGAGTGACGGGCAGACAGCTGCATGGGCTCTGCAGCCAGGCTGTCTCGGGGAGAGTTCCTAAGCTGGTTTAGTCTTCAGACTTGGAAATTTCTATGGAGGCTTCTGTGTGGGACGAGAGCGTGTGAACCTTTGCCCTGCACTGAGTGCTGTCCGTGGGGCCGAGGTCGATGCCGAGGCACGGTGTGCTAATGGGGTGCTCCAGGTGAAGTCTGTGTTTTCCAAAGGCGTGTATTTACCACCCTCCTCCCCTCCCCAGTATGTCCCACCTCGGTTTTACTTATTTATTTTTAAAGATTTATTTATTTATTTTAAAGGTAGAGTTACAGAGAGGCAGAGGCAGAGAGAGAGAGAGAGAGAGGTCTTCCATCTGCTGGCTCACTCCCCAAATGGCTGCAATGGCTGGAGCTGTACCGATCTGGAGCCAGGAGCTTCTTCTGGGTCTCCCACACGAGTACAGGGGCCCAAGCACTTGGGCCATCCTCTGCTGCTTTCCCAGGCCATAGCAGGGAGCTGTATTGGAAGTGCAGTAGCTGGGAATCGAACTGGCGCCCATATGGGATGCGGGTGCTGCAGGCAGTGGCTTTACTTGCTATGCCACAGCTCTGGCCCCAACCCACCTCTGTTTCCAAAATGGTTCTGTGCCCTAAAGACACGGATTCTTTCTGCCTTTTGGTGGGACAGGGCCTGGACGAGTGGCCACTCATCCACTGGAGTAAGGTGGGTCAGCAGCTGCGCTGTCAGCATGCTGGCCCTGGGCTCCGTCCACAGCTGACAGAGGCTGGAGAGGTGGTGTGGAGCCTGCAGGGCCCGCGGTGGGGGCCACGGGCACGGGCGCACTGCTTTGGAGAGCGCAAGCTGCGGGTCTTGGCGAGACGAGGCCCCTTTCTTCCTCGCCGCTCCCAGCTCTGTGGCGGGCTCAGCACCGGCGCTGTTTGTGCAGATGCTGTGGCAGGGCAGCTTCCCAGCCAGCGTCTGCCTCTGCTTCAGAACATCTGGAAATCATCGGATCAGCCGGGGTGGGGGCCTCGCTGCTGTGGGAGCCACATTCGCATCTGTAATTTTATATTTATTAGTGAAGCCCTTAGCTTCAGGACATATTAGGCAAGCCACGGAGGCTGAACCACGCTGGCTACTGCTTGTGGGCTTTTAGCCTTAACAAGCACTTTCGGAGCCAACTCGTGCCTCCATCTGTGGCAATGTTTTCCTCTGAAGTGAAGGCAGGACCTGGTTTGCTGGGTGGTGTTCTCCCTCTAGTGGCCAGATTGGGGTTTGGTTTTGGTTGGTTTCTCTCTCTCACACACCCTCTAGTATTGGAGAGAGCCTTGCATTTAGGGGAGCTATAGATTTTGGAGGGTGAAGAGGGGGTGTGATACAGGAGGAGGCATAAACCTTTATTCTATAGGTAGAACTGTTCTGAAGTGTTCCACAGTTGCATTTTTTAAAAGATTTATTGTTTGTTTCAAAGTCAGAGTTATAGAGAGAGGAAAAGATGGATAGAGAGAGGAAGGGAGGGAGGGGGACAGAGAGAGAGATCTTCCATCCTGTGGTTCACTCCCCAGGTGGCTGCAACAGCCAGGCCTGGGCCAGGCTGAAATTAGGAGCCAGGAGCTTCTCCCAGGTCTTCCACATAGGTGCAGGGTCCCAAGCATTTGGGCCATTTTCTACTGCTTTCCCAGCCATTAGTAGGGAGCCGATCAGAAGTGGAGCATCTGGGATGTGAACCGGCACCCAGTGGCATGTCTGCCTTGCAGGTGGTGGCTTTACCTGCTAAGCACAATGCCAGCCCCAACACTATTGCATTTTTTAAGATTTGTTTATTTGAGAGGTAGAGTTACATACAGAGCAAGGGAGACAGAGATCTTCCATCTGCTGGTTCACTTCCCAAGTGGCCACAACTGCTGGAGCTGGGGTGATCCGAACCCAGGAGCCAAGAGCTTCTTGTGGAGCTCCTACAAGGGTGCAGGGCCCAAGCACTTGGGCCATTGTCAGCTGCTTTCCCAGGCTGAGCAGGGAGCTGGATCGGCAGTGGAGCAGCTGGGACTCAAACCAGTGCCCATATGGGATGCCGGTGCTATAGGCGGAGGCCCAGCCTACCATGCCGCATTGCCGGGCCCCACTGTTATATTTTCAAGAGAGGAAGGAGACGGGGTCTTTGTTGTGGTACAGCAGGTTAAGCCCTGGCTTGTGACACTGGCATCCCATATGGAAGTGAGTTCAAGTCCTGGGTGTTCTGTTTGCAAACCAGCTTCCTGCTGTTGTGTCTGGGAAGGCAGTGGAAGGTGGCCCAAGTGCTTGGGCCCCTACCCATCTGTGTGGGAAACTCGGATGGAGCTCCTGGCTCCTGGCCTCACCCTGGGCCAGCCTCAGCTGTGTGGCCATAGGGGAATGAACCAGCAGATGCACCATCTTTCTCTGTCTCTGTTCCTTTCAAATAAAGAAAAATAAACAAACATTCACAGAGGGAGAGGGGAAGAGAATGTCACCTATTGCAGGCTTTGGAGTGATTTTTTGTCTTCTCTGTTGTTGAACTTCTGCTTTTATGGAGAATTATCTTATGTTGAATTATCAGATTTCTTTATAAAAATATATATTAGTATTTTTAAATATCAGAGGAACAGGGTAAAGTTAGAAATTAAAAAAAAAAAAAAACTTGATCAAAATATACTTAGAAGTTCCTCATTTTGTGAGTCCTGGTCTGCCAAGTTCATGCCAGTTGGTAACCGGGGCCAGCAATTAGTCTGCCTTTCTAGATTTTTCTTCACAATTACAAAGATCTGGTACTGGTATGTGTGTACATTGAGCTATGTGTATTGAATGCAGAGATTTTTAACCCTCTGCACACACCAAGGAACCGTCCGTAGTACGTACAGCTTACACAGGTGTAAAAGCAAAGTGGACTCGTTCTATAAATAGCTGAGTTGATGTATTTAAGCCGCCCCTGTTAATGAGTCTCTGGGTTATTTCTGGTTTTCAATGTGAAGAGTCCCAGCAGACCTGTTTGTTTCACTTGCAGCATTGCTGGATAAACTGCCGTCTGCCTGTTGTGTCGCAGCCCCACAGCCTCGCGCAGAGAATCTGCCCTGCCGGCTTCTGTGTCCTGCAGTCTGGGAACCTCTGGGTAGTGGCAGTGGGGGGAAATGGATGAAGCAGCCCTGCGTTGTTTTTTTTTTTTTTTTTTTTTTTTTTTTAAGATTTCTATTTATTTATTTGAAAGGCAGAGTTAGAGAGAGAGGGAGACAGAGAGGAGAGAGATCTTCCATCTGCCAGGAGCCAGGGTCCTGAGCTTCTTCCCAGTCTCCCATGTGGGTGGAGGAGCCACATGGCAGCCTTTTGCTGCTCTTTCCAGGGGGCATTAACAGGGAGCTGGATCGGAAGTGGAGCAGCCGGGACTTGAACCGGCATCCGTATGGGATGCCAACATTGCAGGCAGTGGCCTGAGCTGCTGTGCCACGACGCAGGCCTCCTTGCTGGCACTCTCCCTGCTTTCTCTGGCTGACACCCAACCCTGGGGTATGCTAATGAGCCCAGCGTGGTGGTGCAGGGCTGCAGCCTGCAAGAGTGACTCACAGCTAACGAAGTCGGTGTTCAGGAGCAAGCTGCACCCCGCTGCCCGCCGTGCGCAGTGACCTCTTCACCGCCTGTAATGGCCCTGTTATTTCTCTCCCTGTGCTGTTGAGCTCTGTGGCCCTTCGCTGAGCTGAGAACACTGACTTTTCCTGCAAACGCGTGGCGGGGGATGTGTCTGACCTCCGCTGTCCCTGCAAGTTAAACAGTCCTGGTCTGGAGAGCAGGGACCGGCTCCCCATCCTGACTCCTGCCCCTGGCCCCTCCACAGTGCACTTCCCAGAGCAGGAAATTGAGGCCAGGATGTTTAGACTCCTGGCTGCCCCACCCCTGGGCTGTGGGCCCCTGTCCCTTGGGGGTGTTGTATGGCCTCTGGGAAATGCGGGCTGGATGTGTGGAGGACCCTGGTGTAGGGAGGAGGCGGGGCGCTTGGGCACGTGAGCCTGCTGGGACATTTCCAACCAGGAGAGTGGCTCCCGCGAGGACCGCTGGGCCTGTCTGGGTGGCCCTGTTCCTGGAGGATGATGGTGCTGCTTCTGTGTTGGCCTTTTCTTTCTTGCTTCTGCATAATGGAGTTGGGAGGGAGCTGGGACTGAGAACGTGTGTGGGCCTCCCTTGGCATGGGGCCGTTGTCAGCCCCGTGGTCCTGTTCCCTAAGGAGTCTACCACCCTGGGTTTGTGTGCCCAGGCTGCGGGGGTGAAAGAACCTGAAGGGGAACCCAGCTGCTGAAAACTGAGCTCCTGCACTGAACACCCCAGACCCCAGCCGTAGCTGGTGTGGAGCGGGTGTTAACAGCTGGCTAAATGGCCTGCACTTTTGACATGGTTGGACTGGACACTCACGGTCAGTCTGTGGGTGACTCCACACTGCCTGCCAGTGCCCGCTCCGTGCCCTGCAGCCCTGAGGCTATGCACTGCATGTGCTTGCTTTGTTGGTACCGGTGGTTCTGCGCTGTGAACTTGAAGCTGCGGGACTTTGACGGGCCATCCTCTCTTCCCGACTCTTAGGCTCAAGTGGACTGAGTGAAGAGGGATCCTGTTTATTGGTTATCGGCTTGGATGGCCTCAGAGTGGCACTCTTTGTAAATGGAACCGAAACTGGAGTATCCTGAACGAATTTCTGGTAGTTTAAAAAAAGAGAAGAAATGCAAACAGCATTTCTCACTGTGGGTATTTTGTGGTGTGTCCAGGAGAGGCAGGCAGGGAGTTCAGCCAGCCACCCATGCACATGTGTCTCAGTACAGAAATCGAGTTTCTAAGATGGAACTGGAAGTAAGCATCTTAAAAAGTGGAGCGAACCCATTCCATGTTTGTCCAGCAGCAGGCACCTGAGTCCCTGCCATACCTCAGGTCACTGCCTGCGACAGGTGCCAAATTGTTTCTGGGTTTAAGTCTTCAGAGTCTCCTAGGATTTTGAGAACTGTAAAAACCTACTCTTGGATAATGCCGTTGTGTTCTGAAAACAAAAGCACCGTGTGTCCACTTGGCAGACAACAGCAAAAAATGCAGGAGAGCTATGGATACAGATTCACTGCAGAACCAGGGACAGATCCCCAAGTCTCACGAGAGGGGGCCTAGGGGTTTCCACACCCAGTACTCTCTCCACCATGGCTGCCGTTCCCTGAGCCCCTCTGCTTCCCGCCGGGCGTGTGTGCATTGGATCCGGTACGCCCCACTCCCCAGTGTGTCCTCACTCCGCGTTTTCTCCTTTTTCCGTGCTATTATCGCAGTGGCCAGAGGTTGCCTTTGAGGACAGCAAATTTGGCAAAATGCGGATGCGCTCCCTGGCAAGTGCACCAGACTGTGTGACGTCCTCTGTCGCTTCTGGGGTACAGCCGGCTCAGAACGAGATGTTCTCTTGTGAGCCTTCCCATCGGTTTCTGATGGTCAGATTTCTGGAGGCCAAAGCCACAGTGCGTCCGTTTCCTCACATTCGGAACATGGTGTGGGAAAATCAGTGTTGTTGTGGCAGAAGGCAGAAACACGGAGCAAGGAAGGAGTTCTTTTTCAGCCAGCCTTTGCAACTTGATATTTTGGGGGATGCACACAGTTGTAAGCGCTCTGCAGATGCGGGCTGCACAAGCTGCTTCTCTCCGCAGCGAGGACCTGGCCTTGGCACACGGCAGCCCAAGCAGAGACGGCACGGTCACTGGGCCGCCGTCCATCGCCAAGGCTTGTCACCGTTGCCTCCGAAAGACCCCCTGGATCTCGTTTGTGCCTGTCTTTTTTTTTTTTTTAAAGATTTATTTATTTATTTGAAAGTCAGAGTTACACAGAGAGAGGAGAGGAAGGGAGGGAGGAAGGGAGGGAGGGAGAGAGGGAGAGAGAGAGAAGATGCAGAGAGAGAGAGAGACACAGAGAGAGGTCCTCCATCTGCTGGTCCACTCCCCAATTGGCCGCAATGGCCAGAGCTGCACCGACCTGAAGCCAGGAGCCAGGAGTGTCCTCCGGGTCCCCAACGCGGGTGCAGGGGCCCAAGGACTTGGGCCATCCTCCACTGCATTCCCAGGCCATAGCAGAGAGCTGGATGGGAAGTGGAGCAGCCAGGTCTCGAACCGGTGCCCACATGGGATGCTGGCACCCCAGGCCAGGGAATTAACCCACTGCGCCAGAGTGCCCCCCCACACCTGCTCTTTTGAATGCAGCCTTCCCCCTGCTCTGCTCTTCCCCTCGCACCCCCCAGCCCGCACCCCCCCCCCCCCAGCCCTGCACAAGCCAGTCTCCCCAGCACAGCCACAATGAGCTTCTGGAAATGCAGGTGTGGTCCAGCCCCTTATGCTCGGACCCCACTGGGGTTTCCATCTGCTTTCCCGTGGGACAAGAACCATCGTGTGGTTGGTGGCGCTCTGCCTTCCTAGGGGACACGACTCAGACAATGCCGCATCCACGGGGCACAAGGTGGCCGGAGTGATCACAATGTGAATGGTGAGAAGTCAGGTGTGTTCACCCGTGATGCGGCCCCCCAGGATGGGCCTGCCCTGCCTGGAAACTTCTAGCCCACCAAAGATCCATGAAGTCAAAAACTCTGCGTGGGGCTGGCATTCGTGCAGTTACAACGTGGGTTAAGATGCCTCACACGCCACATGGGAGGGCCTGGCTCACATTCCTGGCTGCAGCTCTTGCCGCAGCTTTCTGCTCATGCAGACCCTGGGAGGCAGCAGGTCACGATCAAGTATTTGGATTCCTGCCAGCCGCGTGGGAGGCCTGGACTGAGCTCCTGACGCCCAGCTTTGGCTCGGCCCAGCCCTGACCACTGTGATTGCTTGGGGATCAAACAGAGATGGGAGCTCTCTGTCTCCCAAATAAATAAAATTAAAAAACAGCCACTCTGGGATCGGGGCCAAGCAGCGTGTGTCGGACTGAGCCCTGGTTATTCCGACGGAGAGAAACTCTGGGAGAGCTCGAGTGGTGGATGCTGAGGGGTCAGGCGACTGTGCTGAGCGTCCCTGTACCAAGGGGCCTCTTCTTTGTTGTGACAGTAAATTCTGGTTTATTTTAAAATATTTTTATTAGGCTGAAAGAGTCAACAATTCAGCCACTGAGACTAATTTGTTTTGCATTCATCTGAAGTTTGGGAAGTTTACTGCCCAGCAAGTTAGGACAGGAAAGGTCTAAGGCTCCTGAAGATCGAGGCTTGGCCTGAGCTGTCCCTGACTTCTTGCCTTGAACAGCTGCAGGACGTGTCCATGCTTGGGGGAGAGAGGGCAGGTGAGTTGGTTACTGGGGAGGAAAGAAAACAATCCAGACTGGCCAGCAAACACGACCACGAAAACCCCAAGAATGACCACTTCCTGGAATGTGAGGGCAGGTGGAGGGCTCCCTGGCGTCCACGTGCAGGAGGGTTTCACATTTGTTTGGGACTCCTTTTCATGACTGCCTGCCATACACTGAGGCTTTGATGGAGCAGAAGACAGGGAGAGAGGGCTCAAGTGGCCAAGGGGTGGGGCCAGGTGGGGAGAGTGCATAGACTCTGCTTTGTGAGTGGCTGCCCTTAGAAAGTAGGGGCCATGGAATAGGACTGAACAGGGCTGGCTGTGTGGTACAGGAAGTCACCTGTGTTTTCCTAGTTCAGCTTTGAGAGAGTGACTGCAGGAAAATGAGTGACAAGGGGACAGCAGGCTGATCCGTGATGGGTAGCTGGCTGGTGGCCAATGGAGGAGGGGGGAGGAAGGAAAATGAGACAGGAAATAGATTATATTGCTGCCCCCACCCCCTTTTTTTCTACCTAGTAGCCATATAAACAAGAAGAGTGTAAGAAACCCCAGAAATACCCCAAAGTAACATCAGGATGGAGAATCCAGATGTTCCGCGGAGAAACAAGGTAAGGACAATGTAAAGTGAAACCACGCGTTCCTCTTTTCTGTCTCCCTCACTCTCCCTGCCTCCCTCTTTCTGAAGGCAGACTTAAGCATCCTGCTTCTTTAAGCTTCTTCCACAGGGACGTCCGGCCCATGCAGGAGCTTGGGCACCTTCCTGGGAGTGCTGAGAAGTCTTGGAAGGGTTGGGAGGTGGAGAATGCACGGCAGGGCACAGATGGGAGGGCGGCCAGGCTGCTGCAGGGGAGAGGTGGTGGAAGCAGGAGGGAAGAGTATACAGGGGGTGTGCAGGGCGTGTCTTTATGGGACTTGGTCAGTGACTGACCAGCTGTGGGGAGGAGGAAAATTATCGATGACCTGTGCTTTGGGCAGCCAGGCAAAACATAATGCTGTTGAGTGGCTAAGAACAAGCTCACCGATGCTGTTGTGGTGCAGTGGGTTAAGCCACTGTGTGGGGTGCCCACATCCATTCTGGAGGGCTGGTTCCAGTCCCACCTAATGTGTTCTGTCCAGCTCCTGCTGATATATCGTGGAGGGCAGCAGATGATGGCCCAAGTGCTGGGGGCCCTGTCACCCATGTGGGAGACCTGGCTGGGGTTCGGGGCTCATGGCTTTGCCATGGTATAGCCATGGCTGTTGCACACATTTCAGGGGTGAACCAGCGGATGGAAGATCTCTCTCCTTGTGTGTTTCTTTGCATAGTCTCTGCCTTCTAAGTAGATGACAGTAAATTAACGTTAAAAGGACAACACAATAATTGGTGATATTATTAGACTTCATGCAGGTGATAATTAATTGTAGTTTTTTTCCCCTTGATCCATGCTTAGAGAAATAAGATGCAGGAGTTGGACAGAAATCAGAGTAGCACTTTTATTGCCAAAAAAAGCTGATCAGAAGGCTGGGGTGGGCTGTGTGGTACGGAGGTTACACTGCTGCATGGGATGCCGGAATTCCACAGTGGAGCACTGGTTTGCCACCCAGCTGCTCCACTTCCGATCCAGCTCCCTGCTAACGCATCTGGGAAAGCAGCAGAGGATGGCCCAAGGGCCTGAGTCCCTGCTACTCATGTGGGAGTCCCAGATGAAGCTCGTGGCTCCTGGCTTTGGCCTGACCCAGCCCTGGTACTTGTAGCCATTTGGGGACTGAGCCAATGGATGGAATATCTGTTTTTCTTTCTGCCTCCCTCCGTGTCACTCCTTCTTTCAAATAAGTAAATAAATTATTAGGAAAAAAATATCATAACTTAATAGAAGGTAGGGTTTAGGTATGCACCTACAGGTTCTCTTGGATAATGATTAACATTAGTGTGAGTGCTAACAAACTCTCAAGAGTATTGACTTAAGGGAGAAACTATTCATCTAAAAGTCCAGGGGTGAGGGCACTGGTGCTGTGGAGTAACGGGTAAAGCTGCCGTCTGTAGCACTGGCATCCCATATGGGCAACTGTTCGAATCCCAGCTGCCTCCCTTCCGATCCCACTCTGCAATGGCCTGGGAAAGCAGAAGAAGATGGCCCAAGTGCTTGGGCCCCTGCACCCACGTGGGAGACCTGGAAGAAGCTGCTGGCTCCTGGCTTTGGATTGGCCCAACTCCAGCCATCACGGCCATTTGGGGAGTGAACCAGTGGGTGGAAGACCTCTCTGACTCTGCTTCTCTGTAACTCTGCCTCTCAAATAAACAAACAAATCTTTAGAAGTCCAGGGTGTCAGGCCACAACTCATAGGATGTTCTGTGGTGCCAGAGATGCAGTTCCCTTTCCATCTTGTTCATGTGCTATTCTCGGCCCTTTGCCAGGGTGATCTTGGGTGCTCCAGGACTGCTGCAGCCTTAGCCCTCAGCATGCAGTCAGGCCAACAGGAAGAGGAGAAAGGGCAGCTCCACCGAAGGACATGCCAGTTTTTACTGCTATCCTGTTAGCTCCAGCAGAGTCACGGAGCCACATCCACACAGGAAGTGAGTATTCCATGTACCAGGCAAAACGGGGGATGCTATTACAGGACGGGAGAAAGGATGCTGAGGGAGCCATCTGTGGTCTCTGCCACACGCCTAGTTAACTCGGGCAGCAAAGCTGGCTGGCCACCGGCTCCCCTGCACGGAGGGGCGCCTGCACCGGGGAACACAGATGAGGCTGAGCCCCATGTTTGCTTCCTTCTTGTTGACACGGGACAGGGCGGCCAGCGGGCCGGAATCTCTTTCCTACCCAGGGCAGTACAGCGAGCTGTCGTAAGGCAGGAACGCGGTACATGATTTGGCCCCACAGTAGCAAGGCTTTCTCAGTTTCCCATTATCCAGCCCGTCTTTGTCTTCACCATCTGAACGATTAAGAAACCTCCCTGAGTAGTCGTAACAGAGTTCTTCTCCTGGTAAAATGTCTTTGGCTGCAAACAGTGCCAACTTGGGTACCATTGAGTCAATTCGGACAGGAACCATCAGCAGGTTTGGCGCACAGGAATGGTTAAGGAACCGCCCGACATTGCCCGTGTGGGTAGGGTCCACAAACGTGGCCAGGACCTGCCCCTGGGACACGTGCTCCCTGACGGCTAGAATGTAATTGGAGTCATGGATCGTTTGTAAGTGAATTCTCCTCTGCGCTTCAGAGGATCCTAAAATCTCCCCGGCATATTCACAGACAAACCTGCCCTTTGGTATAAATTCCAAGGTGCGAAGCCCCCAGCCTTTCAGGTCCGTCTGGAACACCTGGAGGTGGAACTGCAGGCCCCGCTGGACCACCCTGTTTCTGCAGCGGTCACTGCACTGGCACATGATGTTGCACTCAAACACGGGCACGGCGTGGTCTGCTTCGGCTCCTATTCCTCTAAGGCGCAAACGATCATCGTAGTTCTCCTGCCAGCGAAGGCAGGAGCAGGTGCCAGGGAGGCAGGGAGCCGTGGTGCACGCGCATCCAGGAAAGACAGCCTGAGTGGGATCAGTGTCTGCTCCGGGCCCCTCCACGTGATCAGGAGTGTACTGCAAGAAACACAGATGTCCCGAGTCAGCACGGGAGGTCATACTGTTCATAGGTGAGGGACTTCCAAGGTTCATGGGAAATGGAATTAAAAGAAGTTTATTTTGAAATCCACGCATAGTATTTTCATCATTTGTGTTTTCCATAAATGCTGTGGTGCAGTGGGAAAGCCGCTGCCTGCGGTGCCGGCATCCCTGGGAAAGCAGCAGAAGATGGCCGAAGTCCTTGGGCCCTGGCACCTGCGTGAGAGACCCAGAAGAAGCCCCTGGCTCCTGGCTTTGGATTGGCCCAGCTCCAGCCATGTGGCCATCTGGGGAGTGAACCAGCAGATGGAAGACCTCTCTTTCTCTCCCCTTCTGCCTCCTTGTAACTCTGCCTGTCAAGTAAAGTCTTAAAACAAAACAAAACAAAAAAAACCTGATGCTGCACTCAGTGCCACATAAGGATAGTTAGCTTCTCTTCTTTCAGATGCTGTGTTTACATGTTGTACTTATGATATCACACATTTGCCAAATTCATCTCTCAACATTTCCTTACCATTCCATCCCTCCCTGAGCCCTTCATCCCTGAACGTTGTTGTTGTGAAGAGAAAAAATCTTGCAAGAATCCACTTCAAAAGCTTACTCTGGTGTTCAGGAGAATTACGCAGGCACAATAGCAGGGTGCTGAAGAAATCAGGTTCTGGAGTTGAGCTGCCAGGCGGGACCATACTCAAACCAATACTGGCCAGGACGCCACACGATTCTTTTCCTGTCCTCCATTTCTTACCCCTCACAGGTAGGTGAAAGCCAAGAGCTGACACAGTCCCCAAATACCGCCTCTCTGCCTGCTCTGTGCACATGCTGGCATTCAGAAACAATGGCCAGGACAGTAGGAAGGGGGAGGGGCCTGGAGAATGAGGCTTTTCATTTCTTGCACTGTCACAACCTAAGCTGTACCTTTTCTTCTTGAGGTAGAAGCTGGGCATAAATGCAGTGTGATCAGGGTAAAATGATGCTCTGAGTGGAGAATTCAGGTTTTCACCAGAAAAGAAAAAATTTCAGTGAGCCATGGCTATACAGGAGGCCCACATGGAAGCAGGCGACAGCATTCTAGGCTGAAAACCTGGACTTCAATTCTGAATTTTAACCAAGTGTTGTGAAATCTTCATTCCTTTTTTGGTTGTGTTGAAACCCAGCAACAACAATCTTTGTCCTTGGCCTCCAGCTTCATAAATCAGTTTCTGGCCCAGGCAACTGTAAGGAGAATGAAAGCCAGGTGATTCTCAAGACCCAAAGTCTTAAAAATAATGTTTGAAGCTGCTTTTAGAGACATGAAAAATGGGTAGGTCCAACTCTTAGCTCAAGAAAATGAATTACTTTTTATTTTTATTTTCTCCACGGATGAGGTTATGCTGTGTTTCTAATCTGAACATATTAATGTTCTTTTCTACATTGCACCTCAAAGCAAACCAGACTTGAAGGTATTTTGCCTCGCGTGTCGCATGCCTTAGTTCCTGCACATGTATGCATCTGAGAAAGCACGGTCTGGAGTGGGCAAAGGGTTCTGACCTTTCGTAAGACCGGCTCTGCGCTCGCGAAGGCACTGCTGGCTTCTCTTCTCGCCAGCGCTCCGGGCGTGTTTCTGCGAAGCTCCAGAGGAAGGGTCCTGTCTTCTTTCTGTGACTCCAGCGGGCCCAGAGCTGCGCATAACTGTGGCATGGAGTTTCAATCTCCTGATTTCACTCATTCTTTATTTATTTATTTGAAAGAGAGTTACAGAGAGAGAGAGAGAGAGAGAGAGAGAGAGAGATTTTCTAACTACTGGTTCACTCCCCAAATGGCCACAATGACCCAAGCTGAGCCCGTCTGAAGCCAGGAGCTTCTTCTGGGTTTCCGACATGGGTGCAGAGGCCTGAGGACTTGGGCCGTCTTCCACTGCTTTCCTAGGCACGTCAGCAAGGAGCTGGACTGGAAGTGGAGCAGCAGAGACTCAAGCCCATGTTGGATGCTGGCGGCATAGGCCGGGGCTTTAACCCGCTGTGCCACAGTGCCAGCCCCTGACTGACTTCCTTCCTTCCTTCCCTCGCTCCCTCCCTCCCTTCCTTCCTCCCTTCCTTTCCTTCTTTCTTCCTTTCCTTTCTTTCGACAGGCAGAGTGGACAGTGAGAGAGAGAGACAGAGAGAAAGGTCTTCCTTTGCTGTTGGTTCACCCTCCAATGGCCGCCACAGCCGGTGCTCTGTGGCCGGCGCACTGCACTGATCCGATGGCAGGAGCCAGGTATTTATCCTGGTCTCCCATGGGGTGCAGGGCCCAAGCACTTGGGCCATCCTCCACTGCACTCCCGGGCCACAGCAGAGAGCTGGCCTGGAAGAGGGGCAACCGGGACAGAATCCAGCGCCCCGATCGGGACTAGAACCCGGTGTGCCGGCGCTGCAAGGCGGAGGATTAGCCTACTGAGCTGCGGCGCCTCCCCTCATTTATTTCTAAGGGACAAGGCCGGCGCCGCGGCTCACTTCCAGGCCAGCCCTCTGCTGTGGCCCGGGAGTGCAGTGGAGGATGGCCCAAGTGCATGGGTCCTGCACCCCATGGGAGACCAGGAAAAGCACCTGGCTCATGGCTCCTGCCATCGGATCAGCGCGGTGCGCCGGCCGCAGCGCGCGGGCCGCGGCGGCCATTGGAGGGTGAACCAACGGCAAAGGAAGACCTTTCTCTCTGTCTCTCTCTCTCACTGTCCACTCTGCCTGTCAAAAAAAAAAAATTATTTCTAAGGGACAAACACAAGGCTTCCTCGGCTCTGGCTCCTTTTTTTTCATAGGCAGGCATTTATTTTAATGTACATCAAACCCCATGATTTAATGAACACTAATAATTACGATTATTCTAGAGAAGACAGCTATATAAATTAATCTTAAATAAGATAATTTCATATTTAAAATAAGTGAGTTAAGGAAGATATATTAAACAAATAGTTTCATAACCGTTCTTGGATATGGCAAAGAAAACTATGACTGTAGTTTTGAAACGGATTTACAGAACTCACACACCAAAAGCTACAGTTCATCTAAAAGCACAGACGCTCAAAACCACTCCTGAAGTGGGCCCGCAACAATCTGCAGGCAGGTTGGCAGGCGAGCGAACTCCACCGCCCTGTGCACGGTCAGTTCTCAGCAAGAACTCGTTACATCTCCTTAAGACGGGTCACAGCAGTGCAGCTAACAGTCCCTGCACGATACGGGCATCCAGTCACTTGCTGAGTGAAGAACATACCAGCAGGTTAAATAGCACATGGATTTGGGAGGAGGGAGAAACTCCAACCGCTACACCAGCGGGGGCAGAAGGGACCGGTTCCTTGAGTTTCCTGGGGTCGCACCAGCGTGGAACCCAGGCACCCTGCTACTACGGGAGGTGGAGGCCTTAACTGGGCCTTCCACGATGTGGCTGGCACTGAGTAAGCTTTCAGGGGTCATGTGGTGCTAGCCAGGCACTTGGGCCAGGCACTGCCCAAGGCAGCCGCGGGAAAGACCACGTCCGACGTGCATGTCCTGCTGTGCCTGGCCAGTCCTCCCAGGTCTGCTGTCTCACCTGGCTGGCCCTCTGACCCTCAGAAGGGCAGGCGGCCAGCACTGAGCACCCGGCTGGTTTCCTCCCTGCCCACCTCGCCCGCGGACTGCAGTGCACGTCTGCTGAGCCCTGCCAGGGAGGCGGACGGACTCCAGATCCCAGCCAGGAGCTCACGTCCCACGGGGCCGGGCTCAGCCTGCCCCTCGGCTGCGGCCCAGGGAAACGCAGGAAGCCTGGGCCGGGGCGGGAAATGACCTGCCGGGTGCGGGGGCTGCGGACAGGGGCCCTAAGACCCACGACGCAGTAAAGCCAGAGACCAAAGCCGCGCATCCGTGAGCTGCGGAACTGAGTCCATAGGGAGCCGCGAGCCTGCACCTCTCCGCCACCAGGTTCTTCCCCGGGGGTCGCGCGCCGCCCAGCCCCGCCCCCTGGGGTCGCTCGCGTGCAGCCCCGCCGGCCGCCTGGCCCCGCCCCTTGGGGTCGCGCACCGCCGCGTCGGCCGCCCAGCCCCGCCCCTGGGGTCTCGCGCAGCCCCGTCGGCCGCCTGGCCCCGCCCCTGAGGGGGGGACTTGCGCAGCCCCGCCCACCGCCCAGCCCCGCCCCCTGAGGGACTCGCGCTGCCCCGTCGGCCGCCCAGCCCCGCCCTCTGGGGGGGGACTCGCGCTGCCCCGTCGGCCTCCCAGCCCCGCCCTCTGGGGGGTCGCGCAGCCCCGTCCACCGCCCAGCCCCGCCCCCTGAGGGGGACTCGCTCAGCCCCGTCGGCCGCCTGGCCCCGCCCCCTGGGGGTCGCGCACTGTCCCGAGGGCCGCCCAGCCACGCCTCCTGGGGTTTCGCGCAGCCCCGTCGGCCGCCTGGCCCCGCCCCCTGGGGTTGCTCGCGTGCAGCCCCGTCCACCGCCCAGCCCCGCCCCCTGAGGGGGACTCCCGCGGCCCCGTCGGCCGCTGACCCCGCCCCCTGAGGGACTCGCGCAGCCCCGCCCACCGCCCAGCCCCGCCCCCTGAGGGACTCGCGCTGCCCCGCCCACCGCCCAGCCCCGCCCTCTGGGGGGGACTCGCGCTGCCCCGTCGGCCGCCCAGCCCCGCCCCCTGGGGGGTCGCGCAGCCCCGTCCACCGCCCAGCCCCGCCCCCGGGGGTCTCGCGCAGCCCCGTCGGCCGCTGACCCCGCTCCCGGGTTCGCGCACCGCCCCGAGGGCCGCCCAGCCCCGCCCCCTGGGGTTGCTCACGCGCAGCCCCGTCGGCCGCTGACCCCGCTCCCGGGTTCGCGCACCGCTCTCCCTGCCCGTCTCCGCTGCGGGCCGCTGAGCCCTCCCGGCCACCCGTTCCTGTTCCCTACCTTGAAGGGCGGCGGCCTCGCCTCCGGGGGCCACGCGCTCACCGCCAAGTTCTCCAGGCCCCGCGCAACATCCAGCGGCTCAGCTGCGGCCTCACGGTCGTCCTCCGACGCTGCCATGGCCGTCGCTTCCCCGACCAGTCCCCGCCGGGTCGGCGCTGCACTCGGCCGGCCGCGAGGCCGCGGAGGACGCTGGGAGCCGCAGCCGGCGGGCGCGCGGCCTGCTGGGAGCGTGGGCTTCTCCTCAGGCGAGCCCGGGGAGGCGTCTCCCTCAGCCTCCCGTCTCCGTGTTGTAGGGCGCCCCTGCGCGAGCCTGGGACCCGTGTCAGGTACGGACACGGAACCCGGCCCTCCACAGTCCCCAGAGCGTCGGGGGCTGCAGGCGGCGCCTGGCGCGGGCTCGCGACGCCGTTCCGCGCTGGCCGCCCGCGTCGGGGGTCCCGCGCCGCCCCCTCGGAGCCTGCGCCAGGGCGGCGTTGCCCGCGGACACTGGCGGCCGCCGGAGGAGCCGAGCCGAGATGGCTGGGCTGAGGCAGGGGCGGGGAAGGCAGCGGCGCCGGGCGCTAGCGCGTGGCCAGCGGCCTTCGGGGCCCCTGCCTGACTCGAGGACGGCTGCCACCCGGGGCTGCTCTGCAGTGAGAACACGTGCGCGGGTGGCCCTTGGGCTCTCCGACCCCGCGCCGGACGCTGCCTCCCCCCCACTCGGGCGATGCGGGCCCAGCCCGTCGTTCTGGAGGGTCTTCACGTTCACATTAAAGGACAGGAATTCAGTTATTCTTGTGCAAATCTGACTTTTCCTTCTTAAAAACACACGCGGAGAGTAATCTGTTGGTGATCTGCAGAGCTACCGGAAGAGCATGCCGAAGTTCCCCTGTATTTTTTTTTTCGCTCCTTGGATCCTCAAGCTAAGGACTGTGTGCCAAGTCTGGTTGATTTTGTGTTCATGGTGTTTTCCATTTTCTCGTACTTGGTCCTAGGCGCTCATTGCTTAACTTGGAGTATTGAGTTTGTTTTAAGTCTGTCATTCTCCATACCCCCCAAATCACCCTTGTTGCTGCTCTACAATTTTTATCTTTGATGGATTAGAGAGGCAGAGAACCCAGAGACAAATAGACAAATACAGACTTCCGATTTTGTGGTTCACTCCCCAGATAGCCGCAGTGGCCAGGGCTGAGCCAGGCTGAAGCTGGGAGCTGACTGCAACCCAGGTCTCCCACGCAGGTGGCAGCTGCCTCTCAGGGTCTGCTTTGGCGAGAAGCTGGAGTCAGGTACTGAAGCCACGCGTGAAATGCAGGTTCTGTGGCTTGCTGGATCTTAACTACTGGGCCAGATCCCTGCCCCCAGTCAGCTCGTGAAGACGGACATCCAGTTGTTATATTTTGCTGCTTAAAACCCTGTGGGTGCCCCATGTTTTCTCTGAGTCTACCTCATTTATTTCTCTGGTCTCTGTTGCTGCTACTCTGTTTTGAATCCTTTGTGGCACCGACACTTTATTAACAAGCCATGATACTCAGGCCTTTGTGTCTTCGTTCGCATCATACTGTGTCTCCAGTGTGTACACCTTAGGCTCAAATGTCCACTTGCCTGTCATTTTCCTGACTGTTCGTATGGCATTGGTCACTCTTTATCCTTTGGTTCTCCCACTTGGTAAACTGTTTGTCATAGCCTCTTTAATATTGCCACGAAGTTCTTTATTGAAATAATAAACTTATATGTATATGCATATATGTGTGTGTATATATATATAGATATATAGATGGTAGAAACATTTTGTTTTTAACTTAAATGATTTTGTTACATGTATCTGCCAGCCTTTTGATACAGGGCCAAGAGTTTGTGTGTGGTCTGTGGGTTAGAGCTCTATGTCCTGTTCAGTCAGAGGTCCAGTTTTGGAGTCTTTAAAGTGGGACATACCTGAAAGGCAGTGAAGCGATGCGAGCACGGTGTGTCCCTCCTCTCCTAGTCTTTTACGCTTTCCTCACACCTACTTCGAATGGCAGAACTTTTGTGTGTGTGCCTTCCCACCCCCCAACCTCTCTGAGTCTTTCTGGAGTATTTAATTTTGTTTTCCTAGAGGGCAAAAACTTTTTGCACTCATTAAATCATCTCAGAATATTATGAAAACGGTTATTCTTTGCATTAAGAGGTTTGGGTATGTGCTCTAAGATCAGACTTAAAAATGGGTGTCCATCAGCAGGTAATATACCCAATTTTGCACTGAAGTATGTGTCTGATACTAAAATGTGTTTGAAATTAGTTTTTAGGGGGAAGAGAAGGCGATTACATATACAGAAAAGAACCAAAGTGCAGCGGTTAGAATCAGACGTGGATAAATTCATTCCTACTCTACTGCTTCCTAACCATGGGCAACAATTGCTAACCATTACTTAGTTTTTTTTTTTTTTTTTTGTCAGGTTCTGTTTTTATTTCTAAAGTATTTATGTATTTGAAAGGCAGGTTGATTTATCTGTATATCTATCTATATATATCTATAGATATATATGGACACTTCTAGATGGGGAGATATGAGAGAGAGAGAGAGAGAGAGAGAGAGATGTTCCATCCACTGGCAGAAGGAGAGAGAGAGAAAGAGTATTCCATCAACCTTTTCACTTCCCAAATGGCTGCAACGGCTGGGTTTGGGCCAAAGACAGGAGCCAGGGACATTTGGGAAAGAGTCCAAGTGGCTTTTTCTGGGTGCGTTGGCAGGGAGCTAGATTGGAAGTAGAATAGCTAGCACTTCAACCAGTGCTCCAGTATGGAATGTCATCATCGCAAGCAGTGCCTTAATCTGCACCAGAAAGCTGGCTCCTGAGGCGCTGTTAAATCACTTCCCATGTACTGATTCACTGACTCGGCATCATAAGACATGGCAGACACGCAGCACAGGGCTGTTTTAGATTCCTCTGTGTTCACATTCACAGGACGACGCATGGTGTTGGGCTCACTCAGAAAGGTATGGGACCGAAGCCAGGTCTACTAGCGGAGGCATCAGCTGTCTCTCTTTGGAAACAGTGCTTTTAGCTGTCCACACAGCAGCACAGAACAACCTGGGACCTCATCTTTGTCCTCCCAGAGGGTGGCTCAAATGCAAGCACAGATCCTCATTAATAAGCTTTAAGAGCAGCCTGAATTAGAAGAGTCAGGGATTTTAGTGATTTTTTTTATTTTATTTTTTTGACAGGCAGAGTGGACAGTGAGAGAGAGAGACAGAGAGAAAGGTCTTCCTTTGCCGTTGGTTCACCCTCCAATGGCCGCCGTGGCCGGCGTGCTGCGGCCGGCGCACTGCGCTGATCCGAGGCCAGGAGCCAGGTGCTTTTCCTGGTCTCCCATGGGGTGCAGGGCCCAAGGACTTGGGCCACCCTCCACTGCACTCCCGGGCCACAGCAGAGAGCTGGCCTGGAAGAGGGGCAACCGGGACAAAATCCGGTGCCCCGACCGGGACTAGAGCCCGGTGTGCTGGCGCCACAAGGCGGAGGATTAGCCTAGTGAGCCGCGGCGCTGGCCAGAATCAGGGATTTTAAAGTGGATGCCTAGTAAGTATTTTATCAGACATACCCCTTCAGTATACGGTTATGTACTTGGTCTTCCTCAAAAGGAGAGAGAGTGTCTTATGCAATAAAATTTGCTACTTGTAGTGTAATTAAGAGAGATAGGATGCATTACGTAAAGTGCTATAGAACTTAAAAAATGGGAAAGATTACTTCTAGCTGGGGAGATTAGGGAAAGTTTCGTAAGGAAGAGGCTATATGGAATTGACCTGGAAGGAGGGATAGGATTTGGGAAGATTAGGAAACAACATTCCAGGCAGAAGAGATAGCATGAGCAAAGAAAGAAAAAGGTATGTATAAAAAAGAGCAACTTAACATTGGCTAGAGATAAATATCGTTTTTCAGCAAGTATGACTAATAAGAGAATCTTGTACATCTTCAAGTAATGAAAGTCCCTTCAACTTAGAAGAAGTGGGAGTTCTTTCACTTCAGGAAGCTTTTGAGCACTGATTACATGCGTAACTCCGTGTTTGCCGGTGTTGGGAATGTGCACATATGAAGACGTGCTGCTCTGAGAGCTTGCAAGCCAGTAAACAGTTACACTCAGAGAAAGCAATAAATTCAGAGGATTTTATAAGAAAGGATTATGGGAGCTGTGAGGGGAACCACACTCCTGTAGATATTGTGCTGTTTCTATTTTTGACTTGCTCTTGGTAGTAATATCTGTCTAGTGTAAAACTGTTTCAAACGATCCATTTTATTTTATTTTTCTGAAGCTGTCGGTGAGGGTGCTTCCAAAATAAGATACTCAGTTCATATGGGAACTTCAGTTTAATTTTTTATCTCATTGGCGAAGGATCCACAGAGTATGAGATTAAGATAATAAGGGGATGTTTGCAGGCTGATATAACCAATCTTCAGAATGCCAAGCAGTCTGTATTTCATCTTTCCCAGGTCTAAAAACCCATCTTACTTTCTGTAGACACCCGCTCTTCTCTGACCAGCAGCCTTGATCTTCAGAACTTGCTCTGAAAATCATTGTAGCTTGATGGTGAAAAGAAAAAAAAAAAAGTATCCATGAACATTAACGAATTGCCCTGATTTACTGCTATAAATAGATTTAGACCTGACTATTCCATTGAGCATTCAAGTTTCTTTTGACTTTTTCACTGCCATAATAAAATCAGTAATAAAGAGAAACATTAAAGAAAAAGAAAAGAATTCAATGTAGGACTCCAACATTCCATAGGTTCAATTATCTTTGGCTGAATTATGAGGTATGACCTTTTTTTAAAGTTTAAAATGGTCTCTGATGGAGGTGTTTAACTCACTCTTCTGTGTGATGGTTTTTATGAAGTTCTTCATGGATTTGTATTCAGAGCCATTCTTTCTTCAGCGTCTCACTGGCATTATCTGAGCCTCATCATTTTGGATGCACTTTACAGCCATTGATGGGACTTTTAGAGTGAGCAGAAGTTACATATTTGTTAGGTTAGATGACAGCATGAATAGAAAAGTTTTGGAACATCTTAGCTTCCCAGTAAGAACTATTACTGCCAAGTATTAAGTAGATAAAGGATAGGCGCTGGATCCTGTCATCAAATAAGCTTGTGTAAATGAAATCACGTTGAAGAGAACAAGCAGTTGATACTTGAGAATATTTTTGCCCAGTTCAGTGCTTATTTCCCTCATGAGAACATATCAGCTTCCACCCAGCCCATCATTTGGGGGCAGACTCCCTGGCAATCATTTTTCTGTCACACAGTTAAATGGCTCTTGTCCAGCTTTTGGTGTCCAGGTGCATCGCTTATTCAAGCTAGGCTGATTGTACTCCCCTGAGGAGGAGCTGGGATCAATTAAGAGCAAATACTGTTTGTAATTTGGGAGCTGAGAGTTAGCTTTATTTGGTATGTGGATGGAGAGGCAAAGCAAAGTCAGCCTTCCAAGGAAAAGTAAGAGAGGTAAATGACTGGGAGAAAAGACTTTTTAGTTAGTGACAGCTGTCTGTTTTTGTTCCATATTTGGATTTTGATTGATATGACATACTTGTTCTATAATAAATTCTTTCTTTGGTTTTACACAAAGTGGTTTCTGTTAATTTGGTCTGAGGATTTGAGCAGCAAAAGCCTTGTGCACTTTGTGATATAATTACCATGGTTAATATTGGAAAACAAAGGCTACATAATTATATCTTTCCTCTCTACAAAAATTAGGTGATGTCTATGAATTTTTGTTCATTTTAGAAGTCGGTAAATTATTGTTTTTTTCTTTTTTACCATTTTACCTTTCTGATATGCCTTCACTAAAGATGGCCTCTCCCAAATAATATTAATAGAAACTTATGGCATCAAAAAGTAGTAAAAAAAACCATAAAATTCCTATCTAGTGGAAGGGTTAATAATAAAGATAAATAATACTCTGAATCCACATTGTGCCTAGTCTTATTTAAAAACAGCAAAAATGCAAAGTAAGTTAGAAAAGATATCTTTTTGTTTGCTCAAATTTTATGTCAGAGTTCAAGACATATGGATTGCTTTGCAGTAAGATGAAATATGCCAAATGATTAAGGGAATTTGGTGGTTGTATCTTAAAAAATTATGAGCCTGTGTTATTTATGTTCTCTGAAAGATTGTTTTGTATTTAGACTTGTAATGAATATGTTTTCAGCAGAATAAAAAACACTGTGGCATCTTGATCTATGCTTTTGAAAACATTTAAACTATTTATTAAAAATGTTTTTAATTTTTCACTTATATGAGGGGAACAAATTTCATGTATTTCATATGTACAGATTTTATTTATTTATTTGAGAGGCAGAGTTACAGAGAGACAGAAGCAGAGGGAGAGATAAAGATAAGTCTTCCATCTGCTGGTTCACTCCCTGAATGGCTGCAATGGCCAGAGTTGAGCCTGTCCGAAGCCAGGAGCCAGGAGCTTCTTCCGGGTCTCCCACGGGGGTACAGGGGCCTAAGGCTTGGGCCATCTTCTGCTGCTTTCCCAGGCTGTAGCAGAGAGCTGGATTGGAAGTGGAGCAGCTGGGACCCGAACATGTGCCCAAATGGGATGCCGGTGCTGCAGGCCGCGGCTTTAACCCTCTGTGCCACAGTGCCGGCACCGGGACCCAGCTCCTTGAGCCTTCATCTTCTGCCTCTCACTGTATGTGTTAGCAGGAAGCTGGAATCAGGAGTGTAGTTGAGACTCAGATTCAGGCATTCTGGTATGAGATATTGGTGTTGAAACTGGTTTAACCATTGCACCAAATGTCCAGCTTATTTTTAATTTTCTGAGTCATCTTTGTACAATTGTCCGTGGTGGCTGTATTAATTTACATTCCCATCAACAGCATATTCGGGCTCCCCTTTGTCCATATATTTGCTACTGTGTTTTTTGTTGTTGTTGTTGTTTGTTTATTTGATAGTAGCTATTTCTAACTGGAATGAGATGGTACCTCATTATAGCTTTCTATTGCATTTCTCTAATAGTGATACTGCGCATTTTTTTTATTTTTTATTTTTTATTTATTTATTTATTTTGACAGGCAGAGTGGACAGTGAGAGAGAGAGACAGAGAGAAAGGTCTTCCTTTGCCGTTGGTTCACCCTCCAATGGCCGCCGCGGCTGGCGCGCTGCAGCCGGCGCACCACAATGATCCGATGGCAGGAGCCGGGTACTTCTCCTGGTCTCCCATGGGGTGCAGGGCCCAAGGACTTGGGCCATCCTCCACTGCATTCCCTGGCCACAGCAGAGAGCTGGCTTGGAAGAGGGGCAACTGGGACAGAATCCGGCGCCCCGACCGGGACTAGAACCCGGTGTGCTGGCGCCGCAAGGCGGAGGATTAGCTTAGTGAGCCGCGGTGCCGGCCGATGCTGCGCATTTTTAATGTATTTGTTGGCCATTTGAATTTCTTCTTTTAAGAAATGTCAATTCAGATCCTTTGCCTGTTTATTAACTGGATTTTGTTGTTGTTAATGAGTTTTTTAATTCCTTAAATATTCTGGATATTAGTC
This sequence comes from Oryctolagus cuniculus, assembly GCF_051225735.1. Classification (NCBI taxonomy): domain Eukaryota; kingdom Metazoa; phylum Chordata; class Mammalia; order Lagomorpha; family Leporidae; genus Oryctolagus; species Oryctolagus cuniculus. The sequence continues at coordinate 123,494,992 of NC_142876.1, forward strand.
CCTTTTTGGACGAATAGCTTGCAAATGTTTTCTCCCAGTTGTCTCTTCTGTCTGTTGATTGCTTCTTTGTTGTGCAGAAGGTTCTTAGCTTGATATAATGCTATTTGTCTAGTTTTGCTTTTGCTGTCTATGCTTTTGGGCTGTTACCCAAAATGTCATTGCCTATATCAGTGTCTTGAAATAGTTCCCATGTTTTTTCTTCTAATAGTTCTGTAGTTTCAGTTCTTAGTGTTTAGATCTTTGAAACATATTTGGTAGATTTTGTCATGAGGTGAGAGGGAGGATGGGGTGTGGTAAGTTCTGGTTTCAATCTTCTGCATGTGGATAAGCAATTTTCTCAGTACTTTAATTGAAGAGGTTGTCCTTGCAGAATCACTTGGCTGTATGAAGATACATGGATTTGTAACAGGGCTCTCTAGTCTGCTCCATTGGCTCATGGTTCATAACTCACTTCACCTGAAATGTCACAAGGAAGGAGTTAATTTCACTCATGAGAAAGGTATGAACAAGTCTGTTACCAGATATATCAAACACGATTACCAAGGTGACCAGAACAGACTTCTCTTTTTGCTACTTGATCTTGAGAAGCACGGTCTGGAGTTGCATTCATGCATTCTGATTTTCACTTCATGTTCTAGGCTGCAAGCTTTGTATACAACTTGGAAAAACACTACTGACTCGTAAAGTCTAATTCCTCCTCCTCACCTGTAATGAGGGGCGTGGCTTCCTCTTCTGCTTTAGCTGTGAAAGCAAAGATGTGTGTTCTCGGAAGCTGAGTGTCACACACATCCTGTTATGCAGAAACCTACCCCTAACAGTTAAGCCAGGTCTGTAAGTCCTGTGAGACAATTTCATGCTACTCCTGTATATCCTCTGAGACTGGAATCCTTTTTAGGGATCGTATTAATTTTCAGCTTCTCGTAATTTAGTATCCTGCAGCTTTCAGGGGCCTAGCAGCTTTTTCACTGGTACCTTCCCAGTCCCAGCTCTGGCATTTAGAAGGAGAAAGGAAGGAAACGAAAGAAACAAACACAAAATCAAAGGTGCGGAATTCTACTCAGGAGTCTAAAACTAACTTGGTTACTCTGGAAGAATGATGATTTCTGCTTATTTTAGATATTTCAATCAGGAGGAAAAATCCTCCCTTCCCCTTTTCATTATCCCGTAGATCTGGATATGTTAGTGCCATTGCCATAGGTAGGTGAGTCTTCTTGTGTGAATTGAGGAGTACTATGTTTTTGTCTCCTCACTGTTTTTGTCTCCTCACACTCAGTCCAAAAGGACTCTCTTCAGTATCTGGACATGCCTAAGGCCCCTGTCTTTAGAACCTCCTTGTGGAATGTTCTTTCAGAATTGCAGTATTCATGGGAGTGAAGAACGTGACAGCCACAGATAGGTTTTATCCTGTCACTTTCCTTCCTGAAAAGGATGTGCCTAGGTTAAGCCTGAGGACTTAGAGGAACTGGTGAGGAGGAGAAGGAGGGAAAATGTCAGATATTAGGTGAACATTTATTGTTGAACTCTTACCTCATTCTCTAATGCTGTCCAAAAAAATTTTGATGATAAAAATGCTTTGTCAGCCACATGTGACTAGTGAAGCTGTGAAATATGGCCATTATGTATGGGAACTGAATTTGAAAAAAAGAAATGCTGTGTATATTTTTAATTTAAACCTCACAACAACTCCATGGTCAGCTATATTATTACCTCCAGTGGTCTAAGTGTGAATGGTAGAGTGGGATTTGGGCCCAGGTATGAAACTGCTTGTATGAAGAGAAGGTTACTCAGCATTCACTAGGACTTAGCCACTTTCAGAAGCTGCCTTCTTCTGGCTGCTGTGAAGAAAGTAAAGGATTATAATCTTGAAATTAAAAAATACATGCAAGTCTCCTCCCCTTTGAAAGCACTGTGTTTTATGTGAAGAAGGTAATTAGTAGCTTGGGGGATCTTTTTCCTAGGGGTTGTCCCCTTGTGTTTCGAGAATATATTCAGGTTAATGAGCTTGCTTCAAAAGAGAGCTTCATCTCACGGCTGACCCTCCCAGTCTTGAAGCCTGAGCACTGAGGTTTCTGCCTCTAACATTGAACTGTTATCAGCTGCCGTTTTGCTAATTGTGAGTTACCTGAGAGAGGATGCTAAATAACATAAATCTATTATGAATATGGGTTATGAAATGACAGTGCTGAGAAAACATTGTCATTCATAAAACATTATGAAATGAAAATGCTGAGAAAAGCACCACTGTATGGATGGGCACAGAAGTGATTTTCTAGTTCTGTTCTCTTTATATTTTTTTGGTCTTTCTTATAAGTCAGTGGAGGCAAAATAGGTGACTGTGTGTCTGTGCGACTTGGGAGAGGCGAAATAGGCGACTCTCTGAACTGCAGTTCAGAATGGAGTTTCAGTTTCAGAATGGAAGGTCAGAGATTATTTTTATGGGAAATGGAACTTTCTTTGCCATAGTAGGAGGAACTCTTCAGTGTCACTCTAATCCTAAGCTCTTTCAGTGACATGTAATTACCTTATGTGGTTAATGAATGATTGGGCACGTCTTGTAGCTCTGAATTCCCTCCTCTACTCCTGGTTCTGGCTTTAATCTCCTTGATTAGGAAGTCTCACTTTTCACTTAGCTGTTTCATTGTAATTTTAATTTTCAGTGTCATTTTTTAAGAGATATTTTGCAACATGTTCACTTTAGTGCAGTTTCAGCTCTGGAACCCATCCATGGGCTCAGCTTAGACGAACAGTGAATGTGATTTACCTTTTACAGAGTCTGGAAGTTACAGGCTGGTGATCCAGGAACATGTGAGTCTTCCTTTATTTTTTTTTTATTTTTTTTTTTTTTATCATTTTTTTTTTTTTTTTGACAGGCAGAGTGGACAGTGAGAGAGAGAGACAGAGAGAAAGGTCTTCCTTTGCCGTTGGTTCACCCTCCAATGGCCGCCGCGGTCAGCGCGCTGCGGCCGGCGCACCGCGCCGATCCGATGGCAGGAGCCAGGAGCCAGGTGCTTTTCCTGGTCTCCCATGGGGTGCAGGGCCCAAGCACCTGGGCCATCCTCCACTGCACTCCCTGGCCACAGCAGAGGGCTGGCCTGGAAGAGGGGCAACCGGGACAGAATCCGGCGCCCCGACCGGGACTAGAACCCGGTGTGCCGGCGCCGCTAGGCGGAGGATTAGCCTAGTGAGCCGCGGCGCCGGCCTGAGTCTTCCTTTATTTTTTGCAAACTGAGGAATGCTTTCCCCAGAAGAAGGATTTTGTTTTCAGGTGGTCAGACTGTGCTTTGCAGACCCTAGATTTTGTGGATATTTGTTGCTGGGGCTTTTTCTTTAATGAAATTTGGCAGTACCTGTATGAGTGATGCAGCCAGTTTTAACTTTGCTCTGGCACAGATTCTAGCCATCTGCTCCAGGTTTTGCTTTTGAGCATAATGGGAAAGTACAAAGTGTAAACAACGTGATGGTGGCAGCTGTGTTTGACAGTGTCATTTGGGACAGACCAGGAGGCGAATCAGATCCAATAGATTGCTTCATTTTACAGATGCCTGCCTACGGGTTAGGTGGAATTTTTACTTCTCATTCATCCCACCTCATGTCTGCTTCTTGGATGAAGCCCCTTGCTGTCAGGCACAGCATCATCTCCGTGTACACTGACGTTGACGTAGATTTGCCACTGAACAAAAAGCCTTGCGTTTAACCATTGTCTCCTAAGTGTGCTGTTTGTTTCAACAGTTGTGCGTTTTGAAAGCAGAAGTCATTGTGGGCAGTATTTGTACGGTAGAGGGCAAATGACTATCTTAGAGAAAAGCCAATATTTTAATTTTTTTACTGCTTTCAAAAAATCTTTATGCTAATTAATGACAGACAAGTAGGGAAATTTATTTTAGATGAATAAATTTGCATTTGAACAATTCGAATTTGATTCTAAACCATCTGGAGTAAATCATATTCCAAACTTGTTTTTGCATCTAATTAGCTGTTTTGGTTTTTGGTTTTGTTTTTTAGCAAGCAAGTGAAGCTACTGGCAGACCTTTAAACGTCCTCATTGATGGAAGAAGTTTGTGTCTAAGGAGACATCAGTTTAGGTGTGGGGTGTGAGGTAGGTGAAGACAGGAGAGAAGCCCAAAGAGGAGAGTGAGCAACCTTCGGCAGAGGTGGTGTAATACAGAGATTGTACCCTGAGGATCAGGGAGAGCTTGCTTGTCTAGAAATGTGGCCACGTCAGCTTGAAGAGACAAAGATGTCTCCAGCTTCCCTCTTAGTGTCTGGATCGCACAGCAGTCCAGGTTTCAACTTTGCAATGTGAAGAGGCATTTCCTGCCAAAGGTCAGTGAAACAGGAGTGTGGGCTGAGAGACAGAAGTGGTCAAAGCTATTTCATTTCTTCCCTTGGAGAAATATAAAATGCTTATTCACTTAACATGAAGCTTGCTTATCTATTATTCACTGCAAACCTTTTCCAGAATAAAGTGAGGTCTAAATTATTTATTTTACGGTTGAGATAGAGTCGTAAAAACAGGTAGGAGAAAAGGAAGACACTTTAGAATGAATCAGAACGGGAAAGAAATGGAGACTGGGGTGGGAGGAGGGGGAAAGAGAGAGAGAGAGAGAGGAAGAGAGAGAGGGAGAGGGGGAGGGAGAGGGAGAGGAGGAGGGAGAGGGAAAGGAGATAGGAGAGAGGGAAAAGGACAAAATTTGAATTATTTATAACTAAAGTGTGTGTATTACCTATAATGATTTGGCCTGTTAATCTGGAACTACCATCAGTGTTAACATATCTGAAAACGTTCCTTTGAAATTCTCGACTTTATTTGCATTTAACAATTAGATATTTATTGAGGACCTCTTTCTTCCTTCCTCCCTTCCTCCCTTCCTCCCTTCCTCCCTTCCTCCCTTCCTCCCTTCCTCCCTTCCTCCCTTCCTCCCTTCCTCCCTTCCTCCCTTCCTCCCTTCCTCCCTTCCTCCCTTCCTCCCTTCCTCCCTTTCTCTCTTTCTCTCTTTCTTTCTTTCTTTCTTTCTAGATTTTAAAGGCTTAGTTTATTTATTTGAAAGGCAGAGTTAAAGAGAGGCAGAGGCAGAGAGAGACAGAAAGTTCTTCTGTCTGCTATGTCGCTCCCCAGACTGCTGCAACGGTAGCGGTTGCAGCCGTGGGAGCTGCACCAGTCTGAAGCCAGGAGACTCCCCCGGGTCGCCTATGCAGGTGCAGGGGCCCAAGGACTTTGACCATCTTCTGGTTTCCCAAGCTATAGCAGAGAGCTGGATCAGAAGTGGAGCAGTCGGGATTCGAACCGGCGCCCTTATGGGATGCCGACACTGCAGACCATGGCTTTAACCTGCTGTGTCACAGCGCCAGCCCCAAGAACCCATTTATTTGCAAGACACTGCAGTAGGGTTGTGGTGAGGGGCAGTGCTATGGCTCAGCAGATAAAGCCAGCATCTGTAGCGCCGGCATCCTTTATGCAAATCAGTTTGGTTTGTGTCCTGGATGCTCCACTACCTGATACATCTCCCTTGCTAATGGCCTGGGAAAGTACTTGGGTCCCTGAAGCCACATGGGAGACCTGGGTGATGCTCCTGGCTTCTGGCTTCAGCCTGGCCCAGCCCCAGCTGTTGTGTCCTTTTGGGGAGTAAACAAGCAGATGAAAGATCTCTTTTTCTCGCTCTCTGTGTCCTTTCTCTCCCTTTAACACTGCCTTTTAGATAAAATAAATATTTAAAAAATAAAAAAATAGGGCTGTAGTAAATAATTACTGTAATATTTGGTGGGTATAAACTATTTGCTAGATACTGGACAGAGTATATGGGTTATTTAATTGTTACAGCGATATTGTGAAATAGACAAGATCACTTCTCTCCATTACGTAGTACATGTAGAGAAAGTGATGTGTGGAGAGGTTCAAGTTGAACATTTTAAGTGCTTTGATATGCAGTGATTCCTGATTTCCATTGTGTACATACAGCTATCATGCCAGTTTCAAGCTACCAATAGTTTAACAGTGGTTTGCAAAACTTTCTGAACATGAAACTGCTTTTAAGGATAGGTACGAGTCGGCTTCAGCTCATCTCTGAAGGAGATTGTTCACTTGTCCTCAAAATCTTTGCAGTCTAGTGGGTGACATAGACTACATAATATAAAGTAGAAGAGGAACCAGATAAGGAGGCTTGAAGGCTTCAAGCAGAGAAGTGGTTTCATTTATCCGTTTTATTATAATTTTCATTTGCTGTTAGTGATGCTCTAGGAGGGGAACATTATTGTGTTTGGAGAAATGGGTAAGGATTGGAGAAAGCAGGAGCAGCCAGTGTTCCCGTTCTTAGAAGTGCTTTGGCCCAGACACAGTAATCCTCTAGTAGTCCACAAGGTGGCAGGATAACCCTACCTTTTTAGCCACCTAAGTCCAAGGATTTTCTGATGAAAATAAGGACTTTTTTTAAAAAAATTTTTTTAACAGGCATAGGTTATAACTGCAAATATTACAATTGTATTGTTTAACCAGCAGGCATTACACTAACAGTTAAGTGACAAAGGTAAATCTGAGTCACATCAGGACACCCTTATCTGCATGCCTAAAATCTGCTGTAAAATTTAAGCCCGGATTTATATGGACTCAGAGAAAAATTAGAAAGTCTGTGATCTAAAGGCCACATCAGGATGTTATTTCAGGAAGGGTTTTAAAGAGAGGTAATGGAAATGGGGGTGAGAGTAGGGAGCGGTGACTCCTCCAAATATAGATTGCTAGCAGGTTATTCCATGGAGTTTGTTTTAGCAAGTTTTGAGTTTATTATTTGAGACCATAGGATATTATGGCCTATTCTATAAAGCATTCTAAGTGCTGAGGAGAGGATAAGACATACAAAACTCTTAATTCTCTGGAAAAAATATTATGTATTAGAAACTGCCGATGGAATCAGTTTAATGGTAGAAACTACTATTTTTTTTAAAAGATTATTTATTTATTTATTTGACAGGTAGAGTTACAGACAGTGAGAGAGAGAGAGAGAGAGAGAGAGAGAGAGAAAGGTCTTCCTTCCGTTGGTTCACCCTCCAAATGGCCCCTATGGCCAGTGCTGTGCCGATCCGAAGCCAGGAGCCAGGTGCTTCCTCCTGGTCTCCCATGTGGGTGCAGGGCCCAAGGACCTGGGTCATCCTTCACTGCCCTCCTGGGTCACAGCAGAGAGCTGGACTGGAAGAGGAGCAACCGGGACAGAACCCGGCACCTGTAAGGGATGCCGGTGCCGCAGGCGGAGGATTAACCAAGTGAGCCATGGCACCGGCCCCAATACAATCTGGACGTTGTATAAGTAATAAGTGTACTTATGTATAATTGGAATGTGACCAAGAAATACAGTAGAAACATCTTTAGAAAAATTAAGAAAATCTAACAGAACTCTTACTTAGAACTACTGTTATATTATAAACTAATCATATATCTGTGAAAAAAATTCTTTAAATTGAAAAAAAAATTTTAAGTTTTTATTAAATGAATGCATTTTTCATAGGTACAACTATAGGAATATAGTGGTTCTTTCACCCGTACCCACCCTGCCACCCCGATTCCCACCCCACCTCCCTCTCCCTCTCCCATCCCTTTATTCATTATGGTTCATTTTTAGTTTGATTTTATATACAGAGGATCAACTCCATGTTAAGCACTGATTTCAACATTTTTCACCTACACACACACAACATCTAGAGTACAGCTTTAGCAAATTCAATATAGTTTGTAGATACAACACATTTTTAAAGCTTTTTCTCAGTTTTTAAAGATTTTTCATTAGTTTTTAACAGCTTCAATATAGTTTGTAGATGCAGTTCTATGATTATAATCATATTCCCTTCTTCCCTTCCTTTCTCTATCTGCCTCCTACGCTTCTTCCTTCTCTGTTTCTTTTTTTAGTTTTTGAGATAACAAATTGTAAACTTAAATTACAGTAAAAATGCTTAATACTTCACTCAATAAGAAGTTTAATGAATTAAAAACAAAGACTTTAGTGGGAATATAGCCAATGGCTGTAAATAATAATTGAATCAAAAAATGATGATTTTACCCTTATACAGTAAATTTTAATGTAATTACAGATCATTAAAACTCTAGTAGTATAACACTCTCAGCCATTGGTTTGACAAAGATATAAAAAATTTTACAAAACTATATTTGCTATAATATGATATATACAGGCATTTCTTTTTTAAAATTTTGTTTTTCCTTTTTAAAAAATTTTAGCTCCCACATATAAGTGACAGTATGTGGTATTTGTCTTTCTGTGTTGTCGCTCCCCCTCTTCACGGAGGAACGACACAGGACCCTGCGCTGTTCTTTTGTCTGCTCGGCCCTCCCCGGGTTTGCTGCTGGTTCTTCCCGGGTTGGCTGCCGTCCTTCCACCTCTGTGGAAGGGCGGTTCCCCCTGCCACTTTCCCCACTTCCGCGGGGGAGTGGCACACCGCCGGCCGGCTCTCTCGGGGGCTGCTCAGGTGTTCCTTCAGATAGATGTTCCTGGTGCATGTTGTCTCTCTCCTCCTTTATAGTCCTCTTCCACCAATCCCAACTCGGCTGCCCACATGCCGAGTACACTGCTCTCCTCCAATCAGGAGCAGGTCCTGCTGTTTATTGGTTGAACTGGAGGCAGCTGTGTAGAAGCTGTTTCCTCCTCTCCCAGCGCCATATTGTGGGAGAGCAGATGCATAGAATAAGTCTTAATTCCAGTAACTTAGTCTAGTCCGAGTTGCTCCCAGTTGCTCCCCACACTGTGTCCAGCTTATTTCACGCCATATGGTGTCCTCTAGTTGCATCCATTTTGATGCAAATGGTAGAATTTCATTCTTTTTTTATAGCTGAATAATATTCCATTGTATATATATATACTACATTTTCTTTATCCATTCATCTGATGATGGACACCCTGGTTGATTCTGAATTTTAGCTGTTGGGAACAATACTGCTATAAACATGGAGGTGCAGGTGTCTCTTTGATGCAGTGTGTTCAGGTTTCTGGGTACACACCCAGTAGGTGATTGCTAGATCGTATGGCAAGTCTGCTTTAAGTTTTTAAAGAAATCTGCACACTTTGCCACAGTGGCTACACTAATTTACATTTCCACCAACAGTGCATAAGTGTTCCCCTTTCTCCATATCATCTCCAGTATTAATTATACTCTGTCTTATGGATTTAAGCCATCCTGACAGGGGTGAGGTAATATCTTGAGGTTTTGATTTGCATTTCCCTGATGGCTAGTGATATTCAGCATTTTTTCATATATTTGTTGCCTATTTATGTTTCTTCTTTTGAGATCTCTATACTGAGGTCTTTTGCCCATTTCTTAACTAACATTAAATATTTAATGTTTTAACAGTAATGGTGTCTATTGGATAGCTGTATCAATCCTAACCTTTTATATTCTTGGAAGTGTCATTCATTGCTCAAAGAGCTGTTAATCACCTATCAAATATGAGGCCCTATGTATGAAGGCACAGATATATGTAGCATCTGTGATATATCTATACAGGTAAGTAGACTATATGGAAGAAAGTGCTGAATATTGGAAAAGAAATGTTAATAACAGCATACAGTTTGCATTCATGTAGAGACACATTTTTGTTAAGGAAATCTCATTGTCAAAGATTAACAATAACCAGGGCAAGCATTTGGTACCAGGGCAAGCATTTGGTACAAAGGTTAAGATGCTGCTTGTGATACCTGCATCCAATACTGGAGTGCCTGGGTTTGGATCTTGGCTTCTCTCTCTCTCTTTTTATTTGACAGAGTTAGAGACAATGAGAGAGAGAAGCAGAGAGAAAGGTCCTCTTTCCACTGGTTCACTCCCCAAATGGCTGCTACGGCCAGTGCTGCGCCAATTCGAAGCCAGGAACCAGGTGCTTCTCCCTGGTCTCCCATGCGGGTACAGGGGCCCAAGCACCTGGGCCATCCCCCGCTACCCTCCTGGGCCACAGCAGGGAGCTGGACTGTAAGAGAAGCAACCAAGACCAGAACCCGACACCCATATGGGATGCTGGTGCCGCAGGTGGATGCTGGTGCCGCAGGTGGAGGATTAACCAAGTGAGCCACGGCGCTGGCCCCTTCTCTTTTGATCCAACTTTCAGCTAATGCATATCTTGAGAGGCAACGGGTAATGGCTCAAGTGCTTGGGTCCCTGCCCTCCACGTGGGAGACCTGGATATAGTTCCTAGCTCTTGGCTTTAGCTCACCCTACTTTTGGTTATTGTGGGAATTAGGGAGTGAACCAACAGATGGAAGGTCTTTCTCTGTCTCTGTCTCTCTCTCAATTTCAAACAAGATGAGAATGAATAGATAAAACATTTTAAAAGATGGTTAACAATAGCCACATATATTTTAATTATTAAAATAATGTATTTTCATTGAAAAAAGCAAAAACTAGAGATCTACAAGGAAGAAATAATTTGTAGCCTCATATAACAATACCATCATTAGTGTTTTAGTGTAGAACCTTAGACATTCATTATTTTAAGTAGACTCTTGAAAAATTGTTTATAAAGATATTAATTCAGGTACAATCTTAGGAATATGCAAGTTTTACATATAGCCCCTGTTGGTGATTGTGAAAAAGGAAATACTAAGTCAACTTGCTTTAGGTACATGTGATTTTATGAACAGTTGTGATCTGGCTATGGCTGTGGTAGTAACTTCAGGTGTGTCCAAGAGCTATGAAAAGATGACATTGCTACCTTAATTGGTGGCTTTGGGACAAGAGAGTTGCACTCATGGAGTTCTAAGAATGCCGAAGCTACTCAGGAATGGTTTCAAGCCTCATTTTACTTGAGAGAAGAGGGTTCTGAGCTGATCTTAGAGACACTGTTACACACGCTGCCAAATGCCTAGCAAACCTTCACTCCCAAGAATGTCCACAAGGATTTCTCGGTTAAATCGTTCTATTTGAAGTGTCATTTGCTTATTATTTACTCCTTCTATAGGAAAAAGTAATGCATTGAACAGTCCCTTTCTCTTAACTATTCTCCTTTCAAAGCACAGTGGGCAGGGGCCAGCGCTGTGGCATAGCAGGTAAAGCCGCTGCCTGCAGTGCCTGCATCCCATATGGGCACCCGTTCGAGTCCCGGCTGCTCCACTTCCCATCCAGCTCTCTGCTGTGGCCTGGTAAAGCAGTAGAAGATGGCCCAAGTCCTTGAGCCCTTGCACCTGCATGGGAGACCTGGAGGAAGCTCCTGGTTCCTGGCTTCAGATTGGTGCAGCTCCGGCCATTGCTACTAACTGGGGAGTGAACCAGTATGGAAGACTCTCTCTGTCTCTCTGCCTCTCCTTCTCTCTCTGTGTAACTCTGGCTTTCAAATAAATAAATAAATCTTAAAAAAAAAAAAAAAAACCACTGTGTATAGATAACCCTGAATAGCAAATGAGGCTGTGTTTCTTTCTTTCTTTTTTTTAAATTTTATTTATTTGACAGAGTGAGACCGTGAGAGAGAGACAGAGAGAAAGGTCTTCCTTCTGTTGGTTCACTCCTCAGATGGCCGCTACGGCCGGAACTATGCCTATCCGAAGCCAGGAGCCAGGTGCTTCCTCCTGGTCTTCCATGCAGGTACAGGGCCCAAGCACTTGGGCCATCCTCCACTGCACTCCCGGGCTACAGCAGAGAGCTGGACTGGAAGAGGAGCAACCGGGATTAGAACCCGGTGCCTGTAAGGGATGCCGGTGCCGCAGGCGGAGGATTAACCTAGTGAGCCATGGCGCCGGCCCTCAGGCTGTGTTTCATTCTCTTTTGTGTTGGGATCTATGGTGTTTTTTCCACCCAGTAGATTTGTTTGTCCTCCTTAGTTTGAAGTAGTTGTTGATGTTAGTGTGAATTTGTTGGAAGAACCAACAAGAATATCACGTTGGAGTTAAAGATATGTCAGAGGTAGTTTCTAAAGTGGATCATTGATGTCTACAATGGAAATTGATATCAGGGTCAGCTGTACGCAACATGGAAACGCAAGGCGAGCTCCCCTTCCCCATTTAAAAAATATTTTCTTAGCTTTTCTTTCAGCATTCTTTATTCTTAGCTCTCCCTTGGTAATTTTTCTAGGGTTTCTGCTATGGACTGAACGTTTGCATTTCCTCAAAATCCTTATGTTAAAATCCCAATTCTCAAGGTGATGGTTAGGATTCACCAGAAGCTGGGGCATTTTGAAGGTGACTAGTGCCATTTGAGAAGGGACCTCGGAGAGCTTCTTGATCTCGTCCACCATGTGAGGACTCAGGGAGAAGGCACTGTCTTCACCAGATCCCAAACCTGCTGCTGCCTTGAACTTGGCCTTCCAGCCTTCAGAGCTGTGAGGAAAAAGCTGATGTTATTTATAAGTCACTCAGCCTAAGATTTTCTGTTCTGGCACCCTGAATGGACCCAGTCATTGCATTTCTGGTGATAACTCCTGTCTCTGTCCTCTCTAGCTGGTAGTCGGTACTTAGACTGATACTTTATGAGTTTTCCCTTTATCAAAGCTTGTGCATACCATTGGTTCTTTTCTTTGTTATGCTGGAAAATTAACTAATTACCAGATACTTTCAAGAGGTTAGTTACTTAGGATATTTTGATTGGTTAACCTGTTACTGTACAGGAATTTTAATATAAAACTTACAGAAAGGCAAACCTGTAACTGAGAAAGTGTTGAAATTTGAGGTGGGTTGGAGACAGGGCTGATATGAAGGACCCTCAGTCAGATGGTCACACAGTTGTGGTTGAACATATCTCTTTTGACAAGAATAAAAGAAGAGGGGAGTGCTATGTGTGGCTTCTAATGCAAATATGCATCTGAAAATTTCTTTCCACAAGGTTTTGTACACTTGTTGGTGTCTCTAGAAGTTGCACGTGGAAGCAGTTTTCCTGAAGGAGCAAACTCGTAGCAGGTTTCCAAACCTTCTCTCCTAAGCTAAATTAAAAAAGAAAGTCTCAGAGTATAAAGGTCCTCAAGGGGAAGGCACCAAATGCAGAGCATCAGTTCCTTTCGGGTCCATTCCGAGCTGCTAAAACGGCATACTATGAGTCTGAAGAAGAGAGGCGTCATCTAATTCAGTTTGTTCTCAGAGTACAGAAGTGTGGTACATGATTACAGATTTAGTCTTTTAAAAATATTTATTTATTTATTTATTTATTTATTTGACAGGCAGAGTTATAGAGGGGCAGAGGTAGAGAGAGAGAGAGAGAGGAAGAGGTCTTCCATCCCCTGGTTTGCTCCTCCGGCAATGGCCGGAGCCAGGAGCTTCTTCCGGGTCTCGCACACGGGTATAGGGACCCAAGCACTTGGGCCATCTTCTACTGCTTTCCTAGGCCATAGCAGAGAGCTGCATCAGAAGTGAAGCAGCTGAGTCTCGAACTGGCACCCATATGGGATGCCAGCACTACAGGTGGTGGCTTTACTTGTTACGCCACACTGTCGGCCCCCAGATTGAGTCTTTAGGAGGGTAATAAAAATTGCTCTGACAGCCATTTCTGACAAAAAAAAAAAAATTGTTCACTGGGTGGAGTGTCCAGTCAATAAAGACAGTTTTGGAGTTCTTGTTTGGCACTGTGTTTGGTGATGTTAAGCCTCCACAGGCAGTCATGGGAGGAGGGACTGTAGGATGCAACACAGAAACTAGACATTTTACTGTAAAAGACGTGCTTCCCGACCTTTAGGACTCAGAATGAGATTTTCTTTTAAAATGTATTTCCATTTAGGAATTGACTAAGCGACAGTTCTCCCACCTTCCACTCTTGTGAGGCTATCATTATTTTCACTGGAAGTGCCGTTTAGTATAAAAGGATTGAAATTGTAATAACTGTGGTTTAAGAGCCATTCATGTTGTCAGGAGTGGTTTTTCCCACCAAGTGGTTTTATTCCTTTGCTCTGATTAGGAAAGAATTATGGAACAGGGAAATTGTAGAAGGTTTGTGTGAATTGATATTTTATTCTAATTAAAGACTATAGAAATTTAGTAGGAATAGCAGTGCCTTAACTCTACGTCCTTTCTGCCTAAACATTTCTTTACTTTCAGAAAACAAAAGTCTAAATTCTTAATTCTGTATCATGTTAGTGGCCAGACATTTCATCTGGTAAAACTGCAATAAGCTTTCCACCGTACACATTTGAACATGAATTCTTTCTATGGCTAAATAAGCACATTGATTTTATGTTTCATGGTGATTAGTGATTTAACAAATGGTAATAGGGATTACTGATTCTAATCTTTTCTACATTGTTATTGAAATTAGCTATCTTTCAAACTCACACAGAGTCTACAAAGAAGTTTTTTTCTTCTAAATAAAATGTATAATGATAATCACAAATTGGGCATGCTAAGTAAACAAAATTTAGCTTGTCAGTTTTTACCAAAAGATAAATACCTATATAATCTTCTGCGATATGATTTTGACTGTCTTTGCTATTATACTGAATTGTTCCTTGTTTATAAAATATTTTATGCTTTATGCTTTTTTAAAGAAGAAGTGTGTTCAAAGGGAAAAGAACCTCAAGAGAATATAACATATTTGTATTAAGGAGCCTTATTCTTACTCCTGTTCCTGCTGTTTTTCTTCTTTATCTCCTCCCTCTCTACTCTGTACTCCCCAGGTCAGAACTTTTGTTAGTTTCTTCTGAATTTGTTCAATTTTTCCTTTTGTAAGAACATATTTATTCTCTTCACTTCTGTTTTCCCCAGGGGTTCACTTTATGTACAGATTTTCCTGCATGTGCCTTTCTAATTGTTATTCTAATTATTTTCTCTTTTCTCTTACTTCTTCTTTTTTTTTTTTTTGACAGGCAGAGTGGACAGTGAGAGAGAGAGACAGAGAGAAAGGTCTTCCTTTGCCGTTGGTTCACCCTCCAATGGCCGCCGCGGCTGGCGCGCTGCGGCCGGCGCACCGCGCTGATCCGATGGCAGGAGCCAGGAGCCAGGTGCTTTTCCTGGTCTCCCATGGGGTGCAGGGCCCAAGCACTTGGGCCATCCTCCACTGCACTCCCTGACCACAGCAGAGAGCAGGCCTGGAAGAGGGGCAACCGGGACAGAATCTGGCGCCCCAACCGGGACTAGAACCTGGTGTGCCGGCGTCGCAAGGCGGAGAATTAGCCTAGTGAGCCGTGGCGCCGGCCTTCTCTTACTTCTAACCTGTAAACAGTTTCCCTAGGTTGTTTGACTTCTCTGATCAAACATGCCTTTATCTTACTGCTGGCTCTGCTGCCAACTAAGTGTGTAACTTTGGGTTAAATTTAAGGGTTTCAGTTGGTTCGTTTGTACAAGGCAAGTATTGCATTTCTGACTTAGGGTTGCTATGAGGATTAAATGAGGCAGCCTCCAGCCAGTAGCCTGTGGTGGATAGTCAGTGCACAGCAGCTTCTCTTCCCTTTCTCCAGTGCTTTCTGTGGGGAGCAAACCGGACTAGACTGTTACTGGAATTAAGACTTATTCTATGCATCTGCTCTCCCACAATATGGCGCTGGGAGAGAAGTAAACAGCTTCCGCACAGCTGCCTCCAGTTCAACTAATAAACTGTAGGACTTGCTCCTGATTGGAGGAGAGCGGCGTGCTCGGCGTGTGGGCAGCCGAGTTAGGATTGGCGGAGGAGGACTATAAAGGAGGAGAGAGACGGCATGCACCAGGAACATCTATGGGGAACATCTAAGGGAACCCGTGCAGCCCCCGAGAAAGCCGGCCGGCGGTGTGCCACTCCCCTGCGGAAGTGGGGAATGTGGCCAGGGGGAACTGCCCTTCCACGGAGGTGGAAGGGATAGTAGCCAACCCGGGAAGAACCAGCAGCAAACCCGGGGAGGGCCGAGCAGACGAAAGAACAGCGCAGGGTTTAGTGTCGCTCCTCCACGAAGAGGGGGAGCGACATAATGGTGCCGTGACTCGGATAGGAAACCTAGAACGGATAGGAAACTTAGGAGGGAAGAAACGGGAAGAACTAGGGAAAATATCGGAGAGAGAAACTAGCAAACAGCCTAGGGAAAAGCCGGACGAAAAAGGAGCCGGAAGAAGCTATTGAAAGCCTAGGCATAGACTCGAAACAGCCTAGGGAAAAGCCGGACGAAAAAGGAGCCGGAAGAAGCTATTGAAAGCCTAGGCATAGACTCAGATACGGACTACGGGGGGAAGCTGGGAGAAATCTCTAAGGGCGAAAGCGAAAGTGAAAGCTAGAACAAACAGACTCGGACGCGGACTGTGGGGAGAGGCCAGGAGAAATGAGGGAGGAATATCGTTGGAGGAAGGCTTGGGGAAACATACCGGGTAGAGAAAAATGTTAGGGAAATTGAAGCCGCGGGGGGCAGGCCAAGGCGGACACGAAAGCCACTTTGGGGTTCTCAAGTTAGCCCGGGAATAGGGGGCGAAAAGTTGAAACCAGAAGTTGAGACGTAAGCCAGATTGGGATCCGTCTGATTAGCCCGGGGAGCAAAGGACGGGAAGCCAAATCGTGGGGCGGAGACGTACGCTGGGTTGAATTCGCCAGGCTAGCCCGGGGAACTTAGATTGAATGCTAGTGGCGGACACGTAAGCTACGCTATGTCATTCGCGGAAGCCGCCGCGTGCAGAGAGAGCACGGGGCGTGAATAGATAGGGAACGGGGCTGGCGAGGCCGTGGTGCAGACGCGAAGGGCGTGGAGACCGCGGAGTGCGCGAAGCCAAGCCGCGCAAAGCCGGGAAGCAGCGCAGATGAGAGAGGCGCGGGCTGAAGCGGCTCAGAGCCGGCAAGGCGCCGAGAAGCAGCCTCGGGGCGGAGCTGCCGGCAGGGCGAGGCGCCGGGAAGCTGCAGGGATAAGAGAAATAGAAGTTTAGAAATAAAATGAGAGAAATAAGAATGCTGGGAGATAGAAGTAAAATGGGAGAAATAGGAATGCCCGGAGATAGAGAAATAGAGAAATAGAAAGGCCTCCCTACAACACTGCAATGTGAGAGCTTGGATTCGGTCTGCCTGATTTAAGTTAGGCGATAAGCACCAGCAGGCAGCTCGACCAAAGCATGAGCTGCAGGTCACCGAAGATAGGCACAAACCAACACTAATAAGTCTCCCCCACAATACGGCAATGAGAAGGCTTGGATTCGGTTTGCCTGATAGGTTTTGTAAGCCCCTGCGGGCAGAGCAGAGCATGCGCTGCAGGGCACCGAACACAGGCACGCATCAGCGCCTAAAAACCTCCTCACAATGGCGAAGAGAGGACCCGGATTCGGTTTTCCTGATTGATAGGACTTGTAAGAGCCTGTGGCAACTCTAGCAAGTAGAGCAGAGTGTGTGCCGCGGGACACCGAAGACAGGCGCGTATCAACGCCAAAAATAAAAAGAAAGGGGGATCTGTGGGGAGCAAACCGGACTAGACTGTTACTGGAATTAAGACTTATTCTATGCATCTGCTCTCCCATAATATGGCGCTGGGAGAGAAGTAAACAGCTTCCGCACAGCTGCCTCCAGTTCAACTAATAAACTGTAGGACTTGCTCCTGATTGGAGGAGAGCGGCGTGCTCGGCATGTGGGCAGCCGAGTTAGGATTGGCGGAGGAGGACTATAAAGGAGGAGAGAGACGGCATGCACCAGGAACATCTATGGGGAACATCTAAGGGAACCCGTGCAGCCCCCGAGAAAGCCGGCCGGCGGTGTGCCGCTCCCCTGCGGAAGTGGGGAATGTGGCCAGGGGGAACTGCCCTTCCACGGAGGTGGAAGGGATAGTAGCCAACCCGGGAAGAACCAGCAGCAAACCCGGGGAGGGCCGAGCAGACGAAAGAACAGCGCAGGGTTTAGTGTCGCTCCTCCACGAAGAGGGGGAGCGACACTTTCTCTCTCCATCCCTGAAGAAGGGTTTACCATCTCTTCCTTGAATTGAAGCTATAGCAACCTCACAGATAGTCTTCTTGTCTGTAGGTCAGCCCTGGCCATCTCCTTTCACACTGGAATAGAATGTTCTTTCTGGGCTCGTAAAGTCACCTGCACAGAGGATGCACTTCCAAGGGTGTGTGATGCTCTTTATATGATGCACCTATGATCCAGGCTCTTCTCAGCCAGCCTCAAGTTATTAATTCTTTTGTCCTGCTGTACTGCTCATTGCTTTCTTCCCAGTCCCTGCTTATCTACCTTACAGGCTACTGGGGACCGAATCATGTCTTCTTCCAAAAGACACTGAAATCCTCATCCCTCGTACCTGTGACTGTGGGAAATGGAGTCTCTGCAGATGATCAAGTTCAGAGTATATCAGTAGTGTGGGCCCTCACAGGATCTGATTGTGTACTTATAGAAAGAGCACTCAGACAGCCATGTACTCAGGGAGATGCCATATGAAAACTAGAGTTACACTCCCCTAAGTCAAGGAGCTGCCAGATGCTGGCAGGAGGCCCTGAACGCAGCACCTTCAGAGGAAAAATAGCCTGCACATACCTTGATCTTGGACTTCCGGCCCTGGCACTGTGACCATCAGCTACTTCTCACCTCTGAATTCCCAGTGATTGCTAAAACAGTGTGTGGACCAGGCAAACCTATGTTAAGTGAACTGGAAGCCTTAAGGTGTTCTTGATTAGATCCTTGGTTCCATAACAGTACATTCATAAAATGTCTCTTGACATTGTTCTTTTTTAAAAAAATTAAATTTTTGAAATTGAAAAGTAATCATTGCATGTCGTTATCATGTATACCATCGTGCTTTTTGTTTTGTTTGTTTGTTTTTTGACAGGCAGAGTGGACAGTGAGAGAGAGACAGAGAGAAAGATCCTCCTTTACCGTTGGTTCACCAACCAATGGCCGCTGCGGCCAGCACGCTGCGGCCGGCGCATTGCGCCTATCCAAAGGCAGGAGCCAGGTGCTTCTCCTGGTCTCCCATGGGGTGCAGGGCCCAAGCACTTGAGCCATCCTCCACTGCCCTCCTGGGCCACAGCAGAGAGCTGGCCTGGAAGAGGGGCAACCAGGACAGAATCCGGCGCCCCGACCGGGACTAGAACCCGGTGTGCCGGCGCCGCAAGGTGGAGGATTAGCCTAGTGAGCCGCGGCGCTGGCCCCATCATGCTTTGAAAAAGGTTTCCCTTGTGGGTTGGCTCAATAGAGCAATTAACATGTGCGTTACCTCACATACTTATCATTCTTCTGTGGTGAGGCCACTTAGTGATTTTTAAAACTGGAATTACTCTTTTTTTACAGATGGTTTGTGTCATCTCTTATGTATGTTTTTACTATGGTGGAGTCAAATCCTTTACGGAACACAGCTCCAAGGATTCGTTAAAGTTAGCTTTAAGACATAGTCAAAAACACCTTTAGAAAATGCTTTTAAAATATCTCGTAAAAATAGAGTCCATGCAATTTTTTGTGTGTATGCCATCTGGTACACTAATTTTTATGCATCCTAAAGTTGTGAGTTTTAGGAAATGAGCTCTCTAATTAAAACCAGGAGCTGGGAAAAAGTGGTCCCATTAAAACAATTGTCTTCCAGCCTGCAGGGTGGCATATGTAACTTGGTTCGCATTACCAGTCTCCTCTCAGAGTATAAACACTAAATGGTTCTGTTTTCTTGCATTTATTGCCTCTAGCTCTGCTATGATATCCCCTCTCCCCAAAGAATGAGTAGTCACAGTTCACCTGCATAACTGTTCAGGCACTATCTGTTAGAACAGCCTCGTTATCCCATTTCTTCAAAGCGGACTCCTTTTCATTTAGAAACCTCGATCTCAGATCTGATTTATAACTTTTAGGTTTCTGTTTACTGAGCACTGTTGAAAGTGTGGTGACCTTAACGGACTCTGCTGAGGCGTTTCTTTCTCTCAAATATGTTCAGGTCCAGTGGTCCCTAGATAGTATGATTCCTTCCAGGACTCTACCATGTTCTCTGGATAGACCCAGTTGGCAACGTGGGAGTAATCCTCAACAAGATGGCAACCTCTGGTCTCCTCTGCTGTCTGACTGCCTGGACGTGCAGGCCTGCATCAGGAACTGGTTGCTTGAGTTAGGGAGCAGATTGGCCCTTTTCCACTTGGGAGTTTCCAGCCACACCATATCTATCTAATAGTATTCTCCCGAAGCAGGGATATCATATAAAGTCAGTGTCTGCAACTTAGGCACGGAGATATATGACCTACCCTCTTCCCCCATTTTTTCTCATGTAAATGGGATGATGGCACATATTCCTTCCCACTTGCATTTGCCCTAACGTACAACAGAGGGAGTTGTGCTTCAGCACACAAAAGCTTCTTCAGGCTTCTTCACAGCTTTACAGTATTCTGTGGATGTGTCCTAGTTCATTTAACTGTTGATGGACGTGTAGGCTGCTTCCGTTCTTTTTTTTTTCTTTTTTTTTTTTTCCAACAAGCAGAGTTAGACAGTGAGAGAGAAAGAGACAAAGAGAAAGGTCTTCCTTTTCCGTTGGTTCACCCCCCATATGGCTGCTACGGCCGGTGTGCTGCGCCGATCTGAAGCCAGGAGCCAGGTGCTTCCTTCCTGTCTCCCATGGGGTGCAGGACCCAAGGACCTGGGCCATCCTCCACTGCCCTCCTGGGCCACAGCAGAGAGCTGGACTGGAAGAAGAGCAACCGGGACAGAATCCAGTTCCCCAGCCAGGACTGGAACCCGGGGTGCTGGTGCCTCAGGCGGAGGATTAGTCAAGCGAGCCGCGGTGCCAGCCAGTTGCTTCCATTCTTTTAACTACTAACAAAGTATATTTGACCCTTCTAAGAGCCTTGACCTTTTCATTTTCTCATTTTGAAGTAATGAATTGACAGAATAAAAATGTTAAGAGCATTTAAATGATTTTCTGCACATACCTGGTTTTCAGTGAGCTACTGTAGGTTATCATGACTTTCATATAGTACTTCAATGTAATAGTAACAAACTCAGTCTGTCAAATGAAGTGGCTATGAATCATTCAGGGTGGAAATAGAAATGTCCAATTTAGTTATTCAGGGCTGATTTATAACAATTCTTCAACTATATATGTGGAAGATTGTATTTATTTTTATTTTTTAATCCTTTGCAGACAAGTACTTTTATAAAATGCAGTAAAATCAAATTATGAGAAAAATGATGGGCTGGTGCTCTGGTGTAGTGGGCTAAGCTTCTCCTGTGGCGCTGGAATCCCATATTCTAGTCTTAGCTGCTCCTCTTCCTATCTAGCTTTCTGGTATGGCCTGGGAAAGCAGTAGAAGATGGCCCAAGTGCTTGGGCCGCTGCACCCACGTGGGAGACCCGGAAGAAGCTCCTAGCCCTTGGCTTTGGATCAGCTCAGCTCAGGCTGTTGTGGCCAGCGGATGGAAGACCTTTCTCTGTGCCTGTCTCTCTTTCTATCCATAATTCTGCCTCTCAAGTAAAGAAATAAAAAATCTTAAAAAAAATGAAATTAAAAAATAAGAAGCTTAGGTGATTAATGCAGAACAGTGGTTCAAAGAGTGGTCTGGTGCTCTCAGTCTTTTTTCGGATCTAAAAGGGACCAAAAGTTTGAGAACAGAAGGGTATTTCAAAAGTCTATGGAAAATGGAATTGAACGATAAGTTGATTTGGTACAAAAATTTTTTTTGAAATCCCCACATAGTTTTTTCATTTTCTATAAATTTTTCAAAGTTTTACACAGAATTTCTATTACATTTAAAAATTTTTGTTGTTTCATCACAAAATGTTGTAAGTGAAACAGTGTTTCCTTGTGTTAAATGCCTTCCTATATATTCACTTGAAAGAATACCATATACATAAAAATTTAATGTTTTCATTGTAACAAGTAAAATTGCTTTTTGCTTGTTAACTTACCTAATCTCTGTGGGATTGATGATAATGCCACTTGTAGGAGATCATGTATATCTAAATTGTTTCTGTGATCTATCTTTTTTTTTTTTTTTTGACAGGCAGAGTGGACAGTGAGAGAGAGAGACAGAGAGAAAGGTCTTCCTTTGCCGTTGGTTCACCCTCCAATGGCCGCTGCGGCCGGCGCGCTGCGGCCAGCGCACCGCGCTGATCTGATGGCAGGAGCCAGGAGCCAGGTGCTTTTCCTGGTCTCCCATGGGGTGCAGGGCCCAAGCACCTGGGCCATCCTCCACTGCACTCCCTGGCCACAGCAGAGGGCTGGCCTGGAAGAGGGGCAACCGGGACAGAATCCGGCGCCCCGACTGGGACTAGAACCTGGTGTGCCGGCGCCGCTAGGCGGAGGATTAGCCTAGTGAGCCGCGGCGCCGGCCTCTGTGATCTATCTTAATAATACTCCTTAAAGAAAATCCAGTCTTGGGACTGCCACTGTGACACAGTGCCCATATGGGCACTGGTTCAAGTCCTGGCTGCTCCACTTCTGATCCAGCTCCCTGCTAATGCACATGGGAAAGCAGTGGAAGGTGGCCCAAGTTCTTGGGCTCCTGCATCCATGCGGGAGACCTGGAAGAAGCTCCTGTCTCCTGGCTTCAGCCTGGCCCAGCTTAGCTGTTGCGGCCATTTGGGGAGTGAACCAGTGAATGGAAGATCTCTCTCTCTCTTCCTCGCTCTCTCCACATCTCTGCCTTTCAAATAAATAAATAAATCTTAAAAAAAAAAAAAAGAAAAACCAGTCTCAGAAGTATTTTATGGCTATGTAGGAAGAGATTTTAAAAATATAAATTTATTTGGATGAATGTTGTGGATGACATATCCTTTCAACTTCTTCTCTCTCTGTCACTTTGCATTTCAAATAATAAATAAATCTCAAAAAATTATTTATTTACTTGAGAGGCAGAGAGATAAAGAGGCCTCCTATTCACTGGTTTATTCCAGAGATTCCCTTGATGGCTGGAACTGGGCTAGACCAAAACCGGGGGCTGGGAGCTGGGATCTCAGTGCCGGTCCCTGTGTGTGGCAGGGAGTCCACTAATTGATATGTGTCATCTGATGCCTCCGATCAGTGCAGCTGGGACTTGAAAACACAAATGTTGTGGTATAGCATGTGAATGTCCCATCTGGAAGCTTAATAGGTAGGCCCACCATAGCAAGACATTTTAAAAACAAATTTAACAAGCTCAGGATATTTTTGAAATTAAGCAAGTATGTTCAAAATTTATCTTTAGTTTTTACCAGTAGTTAATTACAACTATTTATCCTTTAAAATTATAGGTAAATTTAAATGACCTTGCAATAAAATTAATCCTTTTTAAATGGAAAATAAAATTTTAAAGTTTTATCAACTTAAGGTATTTTGTACATTGAAAAGTTACAGTATATGTCATATATTTTTCCAGATTTTAAAAATTTGCTTTTCTTCTTTTATCTCACCTGCCATCAAAAAGATCTAACAGTCCTTTTAATGGAAATATTAAGAGCATAAAAGTGCCAAAAATATCAGAAAAATAAGCAAGTTTGGGTATGCAGTATCTTTAAATAGATTTAAATATCTTTAAATACTTGGGACCAAATTGCTTTTTTATCTTGCAGCACAAGAAGAAATTCATTTTGTAGTTCCAGGATTCTTCATGGAATTTTTCTTTTGTGTAACTACTGTACTTTCAACCTGCATTTTTAAATTGATGATGATAATATGATGATGTAATGCTTAGGTTATTAAATTACTGCCTTAAAACTTGGAATGTGCCTTTGTAATAGTCTACTTTTCATTAACTAAAACACTGGAGAGGGGCTTCTTTGGGAAACAAAAGTTTTACTTTGGCTTACAGTTTGGTGATTACAGTTCAGCATAGGGTGGCCCTGTGGTAGGTGTCTGCAGAGGAGGATCGCATGGTGAGCCAGGAAGCAGAGAGCAAACAGCCAGGCCAAATTTGAACTCAAATAACCACCCTCTGAGGTCATGCCCCCAGATGACCCAAGCATCTCCTACCAGACCCATCTCTCAGAAGCCGTAATTAGATCAAGTCTTCACTTAATCTTAATTCATCAGTCATTAACATTGAGAATCCGAATTTAAACATCTGTGTGAGTTTTGGGGTGACAAGCCCTACTGTATCTATAGCAGCCCTAGTTAAAGGTACTTGTCTAGAAATGGTGGACCTCAGGGGAGCTCTTCTGGGGCCCCAGTGACCGGTTGTCATTCTGTTTTCTCTGGAGTAGTCTAATACTGTTTGTAATTCCCTGTTGCAATCCTCGATTTCAGCTGATATGCTGATGAGAAAGTATAACACAGAATGGACACCTGCGGTCATCCTCATTTATACTAGTTCCATTGAGCGTTTCCAGATGTATAGAGTATGATTTTCATTTTCAGTTCCATCTAAGGTCTTATGTGTTTGTCTGTTCTCTTTCAGTAGCTTGAATGGCATCCCTGCCTTTCCTGTCTCCTGCTTCTTTCCCCTCCTTTTTTTTCTGTTTTTGTTACTAGGTTAGGGTCTACATTAGTTAGTTCTATATTAGTTAGTTCTGTATTAAAGCCAGCTAATGCTCTTCTCATTTTCTTGCTCTGTTTTGGATAATCTTTGTCCTTGGATCAAAAAAAAATCATCCAGTTTCCTAACTTAGTATTCATCATACTGTTTTTATAGTACACATGGATTGGTGAGGTAAGGGAAAGAATATCAGACTTGGTAAAGATGACGTGAGTATTTTTTTTTTTTTTGCTTTTGTTCTTTAACTATTTGACTTGTTTAAATATTTTTCTTGTTATTCAAGAGATTTCAACCATAGCAATGGCTTCTAAATTAACCTGTGCTTCAGAATCCCTGAGAAACTTGATAAAAATACAGAAGGTCTGTTTCACCAGTTTCAGAATTGCTGAGTTTCTTTAGGGTTGGGGAGTGGGAGTGAGGCAACAGTTGATATTAAACCAGTTCCATATGCAACAGAGTGTATATCTAGATTTGAGAACCAGTGGATTTGATTATAGATTATCTCCAAAGTGTTACCCACTTTTGAAACTACATGTCAGATATTTTACCTCATGTTTCTTTGCCTTCCGCTGTTCTCACTTTCCATTGGAAAGTCCTGAAGACTGGTGGTGTGAGCATATTTAAAGCAGTGCTGGTTATAGTTGTGTACAGGTTTATGTAATTACTTTGTCATAGTTCCCAGGACTCAAAGCAGGCATTCCAGTGTAGGATGTGGTCATCATGAGTAGCAGCGCAGCATGCTGTACCACAGTGTCTTCCCTTAATCATCATAGTCTATGACTGCAAGATATAATTGATTTCATAGGATGCATGTTGTACTATAGTATCATTTGTGGACAAATAAACTGTTTGTTTTTGTTTTCTTATTTTTATTTTGGTTTGATAGGCTTTAGATCTATAATACATGTCTTTTTAGTGACTTTAGTTCACTTGCAATACTGTACATTTCTTATAACTTATTGAGTTAGAGTGAATCCTTTTCCAAAATGTAAAAATATTCAGCAACTATGACAAAGTAATTATATAAACCTGCTATTTGACTACCATCCTAAGAAAGAAGCCAACACAGGAAAATCCAGGCCTGCACAGGGAAGTGGAGCTCCAGTCACATAAACTCTGGAGTCATGCTAACTCTTATGTCCCTGTGTCTGAGACAATACACATCTTATTTCAAGCAATGGAAATAGTTTGTCTACAGTTGCAGCAGAAGGCATGCTAATTATCACATCTCTCCTGCTACATCTTTGCATCTATTCGTTTATAGTCACAGGTTCTTTTCCTATTTTCTCAGAGCACTACTGAGGCAAGACTATAATGAAAAGGATGTAGAGTGTGCAGAATAATTTTCAGCTAGTCAGAAGCCCAGGGCAACCCCAGCATCTCCTGCTAGGTTTGGTAGACACAGCGATGTGCAGTACAGAATGACTCTGATGAGAGAACTTGCTCCAGAGTCCCACCAGGTTGGTCAGGGCTCTGCAGGCTTGCATCACATTGGAACTTTTTCTTCTGTCCTGTCCTGCCTCCTTCCTCTCATGAGCATGTTCCCTGGTAGACATCTTGTACCCTAAATATCATCTGAGAATCCAGCCTGTGATTCCAGGCTGGCTTCCTAGTGCCTGCTGCCCTGCCTGTATGTGGCCAGGGGCACCCCATCCTGCTTGACTGTTCCAGACTGCCCTGAACTTCAGCGTCACAGGCAAAGGGACTAGAGAGGAGATGTTTTGTTTTTGGAGCATCATTTTCAGTTTTGAGAAAAACTTCTTTCCAAGTAATTTTTTTTCGGGGTAACCCCCATTCCTATTCATAGGGGCAGAGCTTGAGTGTGTAACTCCAGAAAGACCCTCATGGAATAGTCCGATCTTTGTGTATTATCTGGTGTGTACAGCGGTCTTCCTGGTTGTCTGACCACCATGCTGAAAGACTTCCAAAGAGGTCTCCTCATCCTCTGAGCTTCGGCTTTCTCATATATTAAACAGGAACAATATTTTCTGCACAGCCTGTTCTTAGACTAAGTGCTGCCATGTGTGAAGAATACCTGGCACAGTGAGTGTGCCTTCAGCAGAGGTTAGAATCTTTTTCTTCTCCCCTCCCATCCTCACTTCTCCCTTTGCGCCCCCCTCCCATGTTGTTTCTTGGTGACGTCAAGTTGAAATCAAGGAAAATCTTGAAGAGGTAAATAAGTAGGAAATAGTAGCATTGAGCCAGTATAACTAGGAAGGAATGAGAAAGAGCAGTTTGCTTTGTCAAATTGGGTGAAGATGGAGATGTAGAGCTACAATGAGTGTATATATCTGAGAACGGTTTATTTTTCAAGTTATTGACAGGCCAGGCTCCTACCAGCTGCCTTAAAGGAGTTATCTATTACGCTGTTTATGTGGCCTGTCTGTGCTGGGCCGCTCCCAAAATGAATGTAGTCACTAACACTGAGGTTCAGGGACCTGCTGCTCTGACGTATTCTGACGGATGCAGACACGCAGTTATTTCCACCTCATGTGCTATGTTCAGATAGAGAAAAAATATTGATCAGATTATGCCACCCAGGAGCGTGATGCTGACCCCTAGCTCTTTTCTTCCTTCTTTCTGCTTTACTGAGTTTAATTTACTTAATCTAACATGTGCTCATTTAAAGTATGCAATTCAAAGACTTTTAGTAAATTTGCAGTGATGTCATCACAGAATGCAGTTGTGGAATAGGTCAGTAACTTACAGAAGATTGCTTGTGCTCATCATTAGCAGTTGCTGCCTGTTTCCTCCCCCAGCCTCAGGCAGTCCTTGGTCTGCTTTCTGTCTCTCTAGGTTTTCCTTTTCTAGATGTTTCATATAAATGGAATCTTATAATTGTATAATCTTTTGCCCTTGGCTTTTTAACTTGGTATATCTTTGAGCTTCTTCCATATTGTAGCATGTATATATTAGTGCTTTGTTCTATTCTATGCATATAGCATGTTTTGTTATCCATCCACTAGTTGACGGAACATTGAATGATTTCCACAATTTATGAATAATGGTGTTATGATAATTCCTGTATGAGGACTTGTTTGGACATGTGTTGTCATTTGTCTTCCAACAAGGATTGGAATTACTGGATAATATGGTAAATTTAATTTCTAAAGAAACTTTACATCTGCTTTCCAAACTGACTGCACCATTTCCTGTGTTTTTCATACTTTACCTTATATGTATAAGAATACATAAGATTAGTTTCCTGGTATCTGCCAGTTATTAGTTGGTGTTTGCTGTGCATTTATTAAGAAGCAGAATTACCAGTGACAGTGCAAAGTAATTATGCTGCAGACTCTGATTCCACCACATCCAGGTTCTCCTTCAGGACCAGAAGGGCCGTCCCTTGTCCCTGCTGCTTGCTGGTGTCCTCCGATGTCAGCCCATTCCAGAAATTGTCCTTGGAAACAGCTTGTAACCAGTGACTAGTTGATATATGGTTAGGAAGGCCCATTCTTCCTGCCCCAGCTCAGGACAGTTCCAATGGGCCATTTAAATTCAGAGCTGTTTTGTGGGGTTAACAAGTGCCTTTGTTGGAACCACATTAGAGCCCAATCTCTGCCTCTTTCATTTCTTCTAAAGAAATAGGGTTGATCCCCAAAGCACATCCTAATAAGCTTTCTGAGAAAAATCAACCTCAGAAGCAATAAAAGAAAAATTATTTGAGAAAGCAAGAGAGAGAATGCCTATCTACTAGTTCATTTCCTAAAGGCCAATGTACGGATGGGGTGAGAATTCAGTCCAGGTCTCTCACATGGGTTTGACAGGAAGCCAGCTACTTGAGTCATCACTGTTGCTTCTCAGGATCTGCCATTATCAGGAAGTTGGAATCAGGATTTGGAGGCAGGAATCAAACTCTGATGTGGAATACATATGTGCTAGGGCACATGTTCACCCCAAATTGCTATCTTTTAAATGTTACAGTTTATATTTATACTTACTTTAATTAAGTAGATCCTCTATTGGCTAGAATCAGAGCTTGAGAATATTCAAATAATATGTGGAAAATATGAGATTAAAATTTGTTTAATTTTCTTGTAAAATTTTTTAAACCTGTGCACTGCTTTCTCATCATACACATCTTACTTTACATGTTGAATATCCCTTGTATTCCACTGATGTCTGAAGCCAAATTCCGGTTCCTGTGAAGAAATTATCTTGTTTTTTCAGTATCTGCCTGGAGGGGGCAGTGAAATGTTAGTTAAACTGGCAGCCACGTGAAGAGAAAAGAGAATTTCTTATCACAGAAATTCCCAACACTTTATTCTTCAAAAAATAATTTTTGCTACCTTGTCTTGTATCTACCAGAGATCAGTAGACAGGTAGGAATAAACTTCATTTTGCATGCTCTAAGAAAAAAAGGAATTGTGAGGAACTCCTTTTTAGAGACACTTCTGAGCACAGGATATGGCTTTCATTTTTAATTAATGTTTCAGTTGATGGTAGAATAATTTGAATAAAGTAGACATAAGGAAATTTAGTGATATCTTATAAAATCAGAGAACATTAAATTCCAGGATTTATCTAGTTCAACCTTGCTATTTTGTAGGTGAAAATACTTGGCAGCTAAAAGTTGGTTGGTTGGGTTACCCAAGAGCACCAGGGAGGCCGAGGATTAAAATTTGGCCTAGTCTTTTTACTCGATACCTTGCTCTTCATCTTCTATCCTCAGACTTTGGTTGTCACTAGTTTTTCAGGATGTTAAACATTTTATTCAGAAGGAAAAACACAGTTGAGATCCTCATGAAACATAGCTGGTGATGGTACTCTGTGGTCCATCAGGTTCACTCTGAGATGCTATCAGTGACTCTGAGTTTGATATATTCCAGGACTTTTGGTTTTTTGTTCTGCATTGTGGTAATTTCTCATACTACTGTTATTAGTGTTGTGATGTGTGTAACTCTATAGATCTAAAAGTATTTTTTCTTTGTGACTTTGAAAATTCATATAGTGTAGTCAGAGCTAGTTGGTCAGTTTGCCCTCTGCATGATTAGGGAGCTTCCCATATGTTGGTGTCCTTTGTTAAAATCTGAGGCAAAGATCAGTGCCATTTAATTTTTGATGACCTTCTTCTTGCCTTAAATTAAAATTCCCCTTACTCTCAATTCCCTGTCTATGTAAATATAAAAAAAAATCCTTGAAATTCAAGCATATAAAGAGTTTTCAAAAAGTTCATAGAAAATGCATATGAAAAATTATGCATAGATTTCAGAATTTTTTGCACCAAAATAAATGATTTTTAATTTATTTTAAAGATTTATTTATTAATTATTTGAAAGAGTTACAGAGAGAGAGAAAGAGAGAGAGAGAGAGATCTTCCTTCTGCTGGTTCATTCCCCAAATGTCTGCAAAGGCCAGAGCTGGGCCAGGCTAGAGTCAGGAGTCTGGAACTCTATCTAGGTCTCCTATGTGGATGGCAGTGACTCAGGCAATTGGGCCATCTTCCACTGCTTTCCCAGGCACATTAACAGTGAGCTGGATTAGAAGTGGAGCAGCCAGGATTGAAATCAGTGCTCATATGGGGTAACAGCGTCACAAGTTGCAGCTTAACCTATGGAGCCACAGAGCCTGTCTCACATTGATTTTTTGATTCTGTTTTCCATAAAATTTTTAGTACCCTCTTAACAAATTTTCTCTTTGTTACTGTTTCCCTATCTTCTGTATATGTCAGATAATTTGGAATATGGTACTGTCGTTATGAGTGCTTGATATTTGCATATATTTATAAACACCCTTTGATTATGATTCATAACTAAATCTAGATTAACATTGTATTTATGCATTTAAGGTTTGAAAATTTGGAATGCTAAGGTTCTAATATATTCTAGACCCTTGTTAACTATGTGTTACTAATAATAGATTAATTCAGCACTCAGAGCTCTGAAATAAGACCCTGTAATTTTTTTTAATATTTAAAAGGAAAACATTTTACTTTATTACTCAAAAATGAATTGATAAGATTTAAATTATTTTTGTATTTTTATGAAATGCTGTATCTGAGGGTTAGTTAGGTAAGCTTGGAACAACTAGCAGAGACATTGTGAGAATTTAAGTAATAACATGTGTGAAAAAGTGTTTTATAAACTACAAAGTATTATTCTAAGTGAGGGATCATGATCAGTATTGCTAAAAAACTGATGAGCCATATTTGAAGTCACATGTAAGTAACTGTAGGAGTTCTAAAGAAACTAAAAATATGGCCCACCTGTTTGTGATCTTTGAGCTAAAGACAGTGTTTCAGAGAACATGGCATTCAGCAGCAGCAAAATTTTCCATACATCAGTGGCTGTCTTTGCCCCTCTTAGATGCACTGGACACATTCGTGTCCTGTACTTTAGCTGACTTGGGTAGGGGTCAGACTTGTTGGAAATTGCTGTGGTAATGAGGTCTGATAGTAGATAGTTAAAGATCACTTTTATAGTCTGCGGGAACACTTTTCCTTGTCTGACATATCTTACCATTAGAGTGAGCCCACTCTCTGATGATACACTTTGCAGAAGTACTCGTGTTATTGCCAATTAATCAAGCTTGATGGGAAACTTGAATGGAGTACTCTTCTTCTCAAAATAAAAGTCTCTTTAAAGCAGTCAAAGGACACCTGACTTAGATGTTCACAAGTTGCATCTGGGAAAATACAACACATGCCTTTCCCTGCTGTTTCTCCTTTATCAAAACGTGTTCTGCTGAGACTCCCAGGAACATCCTCTGGTTCACCAGATTTTTCTTCCCCCAGACTCCCCTCTCATGTTTCTCAGTGTGGTGGTGCTTACAGATGAGAAAGGAACTCTCGCATTCAGAGGCATGGTGTCCCAGCTGAGGCTGCGCTAGCTCTTCTTTTCAGCGTCCTTCTTCCTTCCAGGCTCCCTAATGGCCTTCCGGCTCTGGTCCCAGAGCTGTGTGTGGTGGTATTTAACTGCCTGGGAAGTACCTCTGGAAAGCTGCTGATTCAGCCTGACTGGGCTGTATCCTGGCTGCCTTGTGGGTGAGAGCTTTATGTTTAACTCTGTTCCCAATTTCAGATGATGGCTGAAGTCAGATTATAGTAAGGAGAGCTAGATTCATACTTACAGCTCCTTTTTCATTTAATATGGGTCATAACCATTTTCCTCTTCTCTTTTGTCACTTGGAAAAGGAAATGAAATGATAGGAAGCTCTGAAATATTATGTGCATAGTACTACAGATTTCCTGTATATCTTCCATCTTCCATCTGTAGTGTTTGGAGGAACACCTCTATCTTCTTTTCTTTGGGCTTCTATTGATCAATGCAATCAATAAGATAAAGCTTGGCATTCTAATTGTGATCTTAAGGGTGGGAAAGAGGTTATGTAAATGAAGTTGCGTCTCAGTATTTGAGGGATTTTAGTTCCAGAACCCCCATGGATGCCTGAATCTGGGGTGCTCAAGTCCCTTATATAAAATGGTGTCAAATTTGCATGGAACCCACACACATCCTCTAGTATACTTCAAATTGCCTTTAGATTCCTTATAACATTTAGGATAATGTAAGTGCTATGGAAATAGTTGTAATGCTGTATGTATTTTTTTAAAGATTTATTTTATTTATTTGAGAGACAGTTACAGAGAGAGGTAGAGACAGAGAGAGAGGTCTTCCATCTGCTGGTTCACTCCCCAGATGGCCGCAATGGCCAGAGTTGCACTGATCCGAAGCCAGGAGCCAGGAGCTTCTTCCAGGTCTCCCAGGTGGGTGCAGGGGCCCAAAGACTTGGGCCATCTTCTGCTGCCTTCCCAGGCCATAACAGAGAGCTGGATTGGAAGAGGAGCAGGTGGGACTAGAACCGGCGCCCATATGGGATGCCAGTGCTTCAGGTCAGGGTTTTAATCCACTGCGCCACAGTGTCAGCCCCATAATGCTATATTTTTAAGGGAATAATGACCAGAAAAAAAGTCTATACACCATCAGCACTGGCACATTTTTTTTTAAAGTATTTCTGCACCTCAACTGGTTGAATCCATGGACGTGGAACCTTCTGATAAGGAGGCCAGTGATGCAGCAGATGACATAGAGAGCATAGCTACCTGTGATGTAACACAGAGCAAAGCAAGGGCCAGAGAAGAGAATCCATTGTGTGCTCTGGGAGCTCAGAGAACTTATGAGTGGGATTAGGGAATGCTTTCTAGAAACGTGATGTTTGGTTGGGCCTTCAAAGATGAGGAGTTTTTGGTTTTTAAAGATTTACCTATTTGTTTTAAAAGTGGAAGTAACACAGAGGGAGAGACAGAGATCTTTCATCCATTGGTTCACTCCCCAAATGCCAGCAACAGCCAGGCATGGGCCAGGCCAAAGCCAGGAACTCCATCAGGGTCTCCCATAGGTGGTTGGGGCCCAAGTACTTGGGCCATCATCTGCTGCTTTCCTAGGTGCATTAGCAGGGAGCTAGATAAGAAGCAGAGCAATCAGAACTCAAACTGACCCTCTGATATGGGATGCTGGCATTGCAAGTGGTGGCTTAACATATTGTGCCACAGTACCAGCGCCAAAGATGAGAAGCGTTTTATAGGCAAAGAACAGGCTGGGGCATTACCCAATCAGGGAGCTGGGTGAAATAATAGGAGGCCTGAGAATGCTCGGAGGGTTGCTGGAATAAGAATGTAACAGGATCTTGAGTAGGGGGTGCCTGCTAGTGCGCCTAGAGGCAAGACTTGAGAGATAGGCAGTGGCGGGTCAGGGATGGTCTTGGGTCTGCGAGCTGAGTAACCTGGCAGTACTGTATCTCTCAGCACAGCATTTAGAACCAGTTGAAATACCTTTTTCCTTTGATTTTTTTTTAAAAAAAACTGCACACATTTACCTTGAATTATTTTGTAGTCATGTTTCTGATTTCTGAGATATACATGTTAGTGGAGCAGAAATCATTTGGAAGGCAATTCATGATGTCATTAGTCCTATTTTTCATCTTTGCAAAGAGTGACTTTTAAAACTGATTGATAGTTATTACACACCTGGAGTAGTGTTACAAAAGATCACATGTATTACAGATGGGTTTTCTTTTTTAATTCTGAAGGAGACCTTTGACCTTTATAGGATCATATCTACATTTATTTAGAACTTAGCATTGCTTTTCTTTGCCTTCAGTCCTTGTCTGCATCCTATATAAAGAACAAAGCCAATGTAATAACCTTACAGAAGGTTGGAAAGAGAGAGAAAAACAAACACACTCATCCTCTGCTCTTCTCTTCCTGCAACTCATCCTACTGTCATGGTTCTGGCCTCAGGTCAGGGTGCTGTTGGAGTTCGGTGGACATTGCTGGAGGCCATTCCTCATTCTTCCTGAAGAAGCACTTCAATTTTCCCTGGAGACAGAGACTATTCTTGAGCTCTGTGGTTGTGGTGGATGTGGGGAGCAACTGAAACTAGACTAAGTTACTGGAATTAAGACTTATTCTATGCATCTGCTCTCCCACAATATGGTGCTGGGGAGGAGTAAACAACTTCTACGCAGCTCCTTCACCAATTTGACTGATGAGCTGCAGGAGCTGATCCTGCTCCTGATTGGAGGAGAGCAGCGTGCTCGGCGTGTGGGCAGCAGAGTTGGGATTGGTGGAAGAGAAAGGACACGCACCAGGAACATCTGAGGGAACACCTGAGCAGCCCCCGAGAGAGCCGGCCGGCGGTGTGCCGCTCCTCCGTGGAAGCGGGGAAAGTGGCGGGGAGGGGGGGGTGCCGCCCCTCCACAGAGGTGGAGGGGCTGGCAGCTAACCCGGGATGGCATCGTTCTTCCGCGAGTGAGGGAACAGCAGCTAACCCGGGAAGGGCCGA
Source organism: Oryctolagus cuniculus (assembly GCF_051225735.1). Classification (NCBI taxonomy): domain Eukaryota; kingdom Metazoa; phylum Chordata; class Mammalia; order Lagomorpha; family Leporidae; genus Oryctolagus; species Oryctolagus cuniculus. Next base: position 123,529,016 of record NC_142876.1, read on the forward strand.
GCAGACAAAAGAACAGCGCAGGGTCTAGTGTCGTTCCTCCGCGAATGGGGGAGCGACAGTGGAACTCACCTATTGCTGTATCAAGAGGATTCTGGCATGGCCGTAAGGGCAATCGCATCACCCTGGCAATAGTAATTAGCTTAAGGATGGGGATGGGGTCAAGCCAGGCCTTCTGGAACCAGAGACTAAATTCTGTGACTTTTGTTGAAATGTTTGGAAAAGAGGCATGCTTTACTCCAGGGCTGCTGAGAAAAATACAACATGAGCTTAAAGCTGCTGCTAGCCATCTTGCTATAACTGGTTCAGAGTGGAGCCACCCAGGGGAAGGCAGATCCTGGAGCAGAGGGAGCGGCCATCTGGGAATCTTGCTTGAGCACTGGCCATACCACAAGTTGGCTTATAGCCACGGGATTTTCAGTTTTGTCTGAAAATAATTCTTTTTTTAAACTTGTGCCACTTTGGACAGTATTTTGGCCATTGACAAACACACGTAGAGCAACCCCTGCATGCCAGAGAGGGGGTGAACCTAGAGGAAGGAGGCCCTCTTTGGGAGCTGAGTGATCTGGGAGGTCTTCCTGCTGCAGGTGGAGTTCCTAGGGAACTTTGCCAACTATTTGGGATAGCTTTGGTACATCAGACTTGGTTCTCAACACCTTGGTCTGAAGGTGTGCTGAGCGAAGTGTTTCCCTCACTGGGCCCAGGAAAAGTCACATCCAAGTACCCTCCAGGTCAGTTTTTCTGAAGGGAGAGGCAACCATACTGCCTTGCAGCTGTTTGCATGGGATGAGATGGGGCACAGATGGACTTTTGCCAATGGCAGTTTGCACGGAGCAGATTGGAGATGTGGTCAGTTTGGGCCATTTGGAGAAGAGGAGGGGCAGATTATGTCATATGCTTTGTTCTCTGTTGAAATTGGGTAAAATGAGTATCACAGAGAGATGAAGAAAGGACAACCTGTATACTGTTCATTAGAGTGGGATACTGATTGTGGACTTTCAGGGCCAGAAAGCAGAATCGTCTCCTGTCCCTGCCAGCTGTGTATATCATTGCTCAGGTGCCAGCAGCACAGGCGCTCTTTGTGGGGCTTTTGGGAGAAATCTGTGTGTGGCACTGATGTTGATCTTCTCGTGCACATGGGGAGGGGACGCAAAAGTGAGCGTGGACTGATTTTCTAAGCAGGCTTGAGCTCTGATGTCCTTCATGCTGCTGACTCTGGCATTGCAGGGGCCACTGAGCTGTGACTGTAATCATGATCTCGGCAGGCGTATCATAGCTCCAGTTAGACTGCAGATGGCTGACACCTAAGCCAACCCACAATGTGCATAATCCATGGGATAACAGACCCTTACAAACCCTCCAGAGACAGCAGGGCGGGCAGCCCAGGTCCAGGATGTTTTAATTTATGCAGATTCCAAACTGGTTACATAGCAAAGGATCAAAGGTCAGCAATTAGGTAGCAGTAAGAAGGTAGGCTGATTTTATATATTGAAGCAGCTTTGTGTTTTTAGGCATAATGCCTTCCTCTGACTGGATTTTGCTGTTACCTAACTCTGAATCCCAAACCAAATGTTTCTATTCAAGCTAAATCCTAATGAAACAGAATCTCCTCCTCTGTTTCCTCCCCTCCCCTCTCTTCTCCCTCCTTGTCCTCCTCCTCCTTCTTCTCTCCCTCCACCCCTTCTCTCTTCCATGCCATTCATTCTCCTCCTATGAGAAAATTCCATAAAAGCAACTAAAAAGCTATCAAGGCAGTCTAGTACAGATTACTAGAAAGAAACTCTTGAGACCTATTTTCTTTCTATTTTTGACATTATACTCTGTGTACTTTTGTTTTCCAATTTCTAAAATATCAAACTAGGGCCACTGATTCAGTTTGTTACTGTTGTTATTGTGACAAATTATTACCAATTTAGTGGCTTAAACCACATTATTATTTTTAATAGTTCTGTGGATCAGAAGTCCTCCCTTCTCACTCAGCTGAAATCAAGGTGTCGTCAGGGCAGTGTTCCTTTCCTCCTGGCCTTTTCCAGAATCTAGAGACCACTGTGCTCCTTGGCTGTGGCCCTTCTGCACCATCACAGCCAGCAGGGGCAGGTCGAGTTCTCATGGCCTGGCTTTCTGACCCTACTCATTTTTCTTCTTCTATTTTTAGGAGCTCATGTGAGTAGGTTGGATTCCCCCTCTTCCCCAATAATCCTGAATTTAATCACATCCAAAAAGTCCTCTTTGCCTTGTAAGGTGACATTTGTAAGTTCAGTGGACTAGGACATGCAGATCTCTGGGGGGAGGGGTCATTAATCTGCGCACCGTTTGGTTGACTCCTGAGTCTCTGTCAGTATTATACAGTTGTGCTGCTTGCTCTCTGCCCAGTGCTGTTCCCTAGATCAGGAATGTGACCTAGATCCTACTCAGATTTGTCCCAATCTCAGATAATCAAGGCTACAAACTGACCCATAGGCCAAATTAGGCTCATATTAATGTGGGTTGGCATGCATGTTTTAAACACTACTGTTTAATTGAAAAATTTTAAGTTTTGGGATTTCACATAAACACATACATAAATAGCCTCAGTAAAGCACAACACAGGAGAATATGATCACGAGTGCTTTTCTTTTTACTGAAATGAGCCAGAATTAAGTAGTACCTACAGGAGGTCTATGCACAAGATCTTTGTACCTACTCATTTATATGACCCATTTGATTCCTCTGTGAGCCTTTCAGTGTGTGTGTGTGTGTGTGTGTGTGTTTTTAAGATTTATTTATTTGGCCAGCGCTGCCGCTCAATAGGCTAATCCTCCACCTAGCGGCGCCGGCACCCCGGGTTCTAGTCCCAGTCGGGGTGCTGGATTCTTTCTCGGTTGTCCCTCTTCCAGGCCAGCTCTCTGCTGTGGCCCGGGAGTGCAGTGGAGGATGGCCCAAGTGCTTGGGCCCTGCACCCCATGGGAGACCAGGAGAAGCACCTGGCTCCTGCCTTCGGATCAGTGCAGTACACCAGCCACAGCGCGCCGGCCGTGGCGGCCATTGGAGGGTGAACCAACGGCAAAGGAAGACCTTTCTCTCTGTCTCTCTCTATCCACTCTGCCTGTCAAAAAAAAAAAAAATCTCTTTCTGTCTCTGCCTCTCTGTCACTCTTTCAAATAAATGAAATAAATATTTAAAGATTTATTTATTTGAAAGAGTTACACACAGAGAGAAGGAGAGGCAGAGAGAGAGAGAGAAAGAGAAAGAGAGAGAGAGAGAGATCTTCCATCCACTGGTTCACTCCCCAGTTGGCCGCAAGGGCTGGTGCTGTGCTGATCTGAAGCTAGGAGTTAGGAGCTTCTTCCGGGTCTCCCTCATGGGCGCAGGGGCCCAAGGACCTGGGCCATCATCTGTTGCTTTCCCAGGCATAGCAGAAAGCTGGATAGGAAGTTGAGCAGCTGGGACTGGAACTGGCGCCCATATAGGATGCCGGCGCTGAAGGCAGTGGCTTTACCCGCAATGCCACAGTGCCAGCCCCAAGAGCATTTCAGTTTTAAAACCCATTCTATGCCTTCCATGGCTTCAGCCCTATCATAAAAAATTAATTTTCATGCTGATGATCCAGAAGTGCTATGCATTCCCAAGTCATTAATTGTTTTTATTCATTAATTGTGGAGCCAGGCAGATAGGACTTGGGCCACCCCCTGTTGCTTTCCCAGGCTCATTAGCAGGGAACTGGATCAGAAGTGGAACAGCCGGGACTGAAACTGGCACTGTAGATGGGAGCTTAACCCATTATACTACAGCACTGGCCCCTGCTACTACCACAGCTGAGCTCTAGACAAAGAGAACTGAATGGAGAATTATTCATTGCTTGATATTTTGAGACATGTAATTTCCTTGCTAGATGGTGCAGAGCTGTTTATAACCCCAAAGACAAGGTACTGAGATTTATTGGTGGAAACAAAAACAAAACCACAATCCAAAAAAGTCACATATCCCACAATTAATACAAATATTACGTTGAAAAAGTGTAAACATGAAAATAGTTCACATTTGAGGTTTTTGTTTTGTGTTGATTGACCATCACATTTTACACAATTGCAGATTCCCTGAAATCTGTCTTTTTGCCTTGTGTAATAGGTAAGTCAAGTAGGTTGATGTTAATTTAAATTATAGTTTCAGTGGCAACTATGGGGTAAAGGTTAGGGTTAGGGGGTACAGGAACAGTGCACAGCTTTGCTAAAGATAAGCAAGGATCATGCTCAAAAGATGAACCTTTTTTGAAGGGAACACAAGAAATGGAGAGTAAATCAAGAATTACTTACAAAATAGAGTTAGTGTTTTAACTCAAAGCTTTTTCACAGTGATTTTTTTCTTTTATTATGTTCCATCTCATGAGACATAAAATTTATCTGGACTTGGGGCTGGCATTGTGGCATAGTGGATAAAGCCATAACCTTCAACTCTGACATCCTGTGTGGATGCAGGTTCAAGTCGTGGCTGCTCTATTTCCCATCTAGCTCCCTGCTAATGGACTTGGAAATGCATCAGGAGATAACCGAAGAGCTTGGGCCCCTGCATCCGTGTGGAGACCTGAATGGAGCTTCTGGCTTTGGTCTGGCCTAACTTTGGTCATTGTGGTCATTTAAGGGAGTGAATCAGGAGATGGAAGATCTTTTTGTCTCTCTCTCTGTAACTTTGACTTTCAAATAAAATAAATAAGTCTTTTTAAAAAAGAAAAATAATTTACCTGGTCATAAAAAAGGAAAAAGGAAAACTTTTATTGAGGAGCACGTAATAAAGACTAATTGGGATGAATTGCATTGGAATTTAGATGATCTAAGTCCAGTGTTTCTCAATGCTGGTTTTAGAAGAGCAATGATTTGTTGGAGAATGTGGTGTTTCAGCTCAGAATCTATCATGAGCGTGTTTTTTTATGGTGAATATTTATGTTTCCATATTAGAAAACAAGTGTAGTCCTAGATAATCTACTGATTATCTGATTATGTACCACATTTGGTAGGTTGCAGGTTTTTTTTCTTGGAGGTAGAATTTTTTACTTTGCTGTTTCCCATGGTACCTAGGGGAAAGAATGGGGTTGGCTGGGTGCGTATAGCAAATTGGGAAGAAAGTGGTTTGATGGAAAACTGCTTGAGGTTGTAACTTTCAATTTTCCTAGTTTTCATTCTTTCCCTGAGACCTTTAAGTTTCATTGTACCAGTAGAAGAGGCAAAAGGGAAGGCTGGTAATGAGCTTGGCGGCCTTCCTTCCCCAGTCCTGCCACTCAGGGTTTTATTGTTCAGTATTTGAAAGTTCAGTGGTCTCAAAGGGTGAATCTATTTAGGGATTACTTTATTTTTCAATTTGGGATAATAGACAGTGTGGGCAGGTTGTGCAGATATTTTTAGACAGCCCATGATGTGTGTGTGTGTGTGTGTGTATATGTATGTGTGTCCATTTGAATGCAAATCTAAAACCTCCTGTAGAAATATTATTTGCTACTTTCTTGTTGACTTTTCAGGGGTGTTTGGTTGTCCTAGAAATGACAGTTATGTAGGCCAAGAAGAAGAAAAGGATATAGTTCAAACATTTAGTTCTACCTCCATTTTGTAATGTCTCTGTATTTTGTAGGAGATTGAGATCATTCTTAGAAGCCATCAATAGATTTTTCAGCATTACTCATTTCTTTGTTTATTTTGGTGAGTGGGGTTAAGACAGTGAGGAAATCAGGCAGGAAATTCCCACTTCCACATGTATTTGGGCTTGTAGCTCAGCAGTGGAATGCACAGTCCCTAGCAGACCAGCATTCCTTTGATACAGGTTTGCTAAGTGTGAAAGACAAATGGCACCCAGTCTTCCAGAGAACAGGGCTTTTCTCTGCTAATTTTGCATACTAGTCTATAAGGAAGAAAGTCCTGAGTTAGGGGAGACTTAACCAGCTGAGTGGGATAAATGGCATTTGGTGCATCTCAATGAGATGCCACTCAATGAGAAGAGGAGGAGGAGGGGGTGCCAGTGGACCACACCTGTGGTTTCCATGCTTTCTCTATCCTGCTGCAGGCTTCTGAAGCTACTGCCCCTCTGCTCTGTGCAGGGCCTGGAGGTGCAGCTGAGGAGGTCTGGTTTTCTTCCACAGTGCATGCTGGCTCTAGAACATGTTGCTCTTGCATGTTTCTCTGGCTGCACCTGTTTCCCTGTGTCTATAAACTGTCCTCTGTCTCTGCTACAATTGAGGATGTTTCTAATCCTGTTCTCCCATTCCAGGTATGTGGGGGAAGTGTGAGAAGATGCAGGAAAAGCCTTCACTGTTATCTAATTCTTCTCTCTGTTTTTTAGAAAGCTTTATTTAATAAATATAAATTTCATAGGTACGGTTTTAGGAATATAGCAGTTCTTCCCCTCATACCCACTCTCCCACTCCCACTCCTGTCCCACCTCTTACTCCCTCTCCAATCCCATTCTTCATTAAGATTCATTTTCTTTTTTTTAAAGATTTATTTTATTTATTTGAGAGACAGTTACAGAGAGAGGTAGGGACAGAGAGAGAGGTCTTCCATCCACTGGTTCACTCCCAAGATGAGCACAACAGCTGGAGTTGCGCCTATCTGAAGCCAGGAGCCAGGAGCTTCTTCTGGGTCTCCCATGTGGGTGCAGGGGCCCAAGGACTTGGGCCATCTTCTACTGCCTTCCCAGGCCATAGCAGAGAGCTGGATCAGAAGAGGAGCAGCTGGGACTAGAAACGGCGCTCACATGGGATGCCAGCATTTCAGGCCAGGGCTTTAACCTGTTGCACCACAACGCCAGCCCCAAGATTCATTTTCAATTATCTTTATATACAGAAGACCAACTCTACTAAGTAGATTTCAACAGTTTGCACCCAAACAGACACACAAAGTATAAAGTACTCTTTGAAGACAAGTTTTACTATTAATTCTCATAGTACAACTCTTTAAGGACAGAGGTCCTACATGGGGAGTAAGTGCATAGTGACTCCTGTTGTTGATTTAATAATTGACGTTCTTACTTATGATGTCAGTGTTCACCCGAGGCTCTTGTCATGAGCTGCCAAAGCCATGGAAGCCTTCTGAGTCCACAAACTCCCTCAGTATTTAGACAGGACCATAAGCAAATTGGACGTTCTCTCTTCCCTTTAGAGAAAGGTACCTCCTTCTTTGATGGCCCCTTTCCACCAAGATCTCACTCACAGAGATCCTTCATGTAGGTCATTTTTTGCCACAGTGTCTTGGCTTTCCATGCCTAAAATGCTCTCATGGGCTTTTTAGCCAGATCTGAATGCCTTAAGGGCTGATTCTGAAGCCAGAGTGCTACTTAGGGCATTTGTCATTCTATGAGTATGCTCTGTGGCCTGCTTCCCACGTGGATCATTCTCTCATTTTTAATTCTATCTATTATTATTAGCAGACACTTGGTCTTATTTATGTGAACACTTAGACACTTATTCCTATCTAAATGATCTGTTGCACACTTTAAATGATTATTAGTAAGATGGCATTAGTTCCACCCAGCTTGATGGGATTTGGAGTACCATGGCAAGTTTTTGGCTTTACCTTTAGGGGTGAGTACGTGGGAACGTGTGCCAAACTGTATATCTCCTCCCTCTCTAATTCCTACTCTTTATTTTTTACTGGGGTCAATTTTCAGTTGGATTTAAACACCTATGAATAATTCTGTGTTAAGTAAAGAGTTAAACCAATGGTATTAAGTATAAAAAGAAAATAGTAAAAAAAAATATTAAGCTGTTCCTTGACAGGACAAGGGCTGATCAAGTCATTGCTTCTCATAGTGTCCATTTCACTTCTACAGGTTTCCTTTTAGTTAGTTTTCACAGATCAGGGAGAACATATGATATTTGTCCCTTTGGGACTGGCTTATTTCACTAAGTATGATGTTTTCCAGATTCATCCTTATTGTTGCAAATGACCGCATTTCATTATTTTATTGCTGTGTAGTATTCCATAGAGTACATATCCCATAATTTCTTTATCTGATCTTCCATTGATGGACATTTAGGTTGATTCTATGTCTTAGCTATCGTGAAGTGAGCTGCAATAAAGATGGAGGTGTAGGTTCTTCCTTAAGTGCTGATTTCATTTCCCTTGGGTAGATTTTGAGCAGTGGGATGGCTGGGTCATATGGTAGGACTCTATTCAGATTTCTGAGCTGTCTCCAAACTGTCTTCCATAGTGGCTTTACCAGTTTGCATTCCCACCAACAGTGGATTAGGGTACCTTTTTTTCCCCACATACCTTGCTGTCGCTCCCCCTCTTCGTGGAGGAACGACACAGGACCCTGAGCTGTTCTTTTGTCTGCTCGGCCCTTCCCGGGTTTGCTGCTGGTTCTTCCCGGGTTGGCTGCCGATCCTTCCACCTCCGTGGAAGGGCGGCTCCCCCTGCCACTTTCCCCACTTCTGCGGGGGAGCGGCACACCGCCGGCCGGCTCTCTCGGGGGCTGCTCAGATGTTATCCGGATGTTCCCCTTAGATGTTCCTGGTGCATGTTGTCTCTCTCCTCCTTTATAGTCCTCTTCCACCAATCCCAACTCTGCTACCCACACGCCGAGTACGCTGCTCTCCTCCAATCAGGAACAGGATCAGCTCCTGCAGGTTATTGGTCGAACTGGAGGCAGCTGTGTAAAAGTTGTTTACTCCTCTCCCAGCGCCATATTGTGGGAGAGCAGATGCATAGAATAAGTCTTAATTCCAGTAACTTAGTCTAGTCCGAGTTGCTCCCCACACCTTGCCAGCATTTGTTTGTTGATTTCCTTATGAAAGCCATTCTAACTGGGGTGAGGTGAAACCTCATTGTGGTTTTGATTTGCATCTCCCTGGTGGCTGATGATCCTGAGCATTTTTTCATGTGTCTGTTGGCTGTTTGGATTTCCTCTTTTGAAAAATATCTGTTTAAGTCCTTCGCTCATCTCTTAAGTGGGTTGTTTTGTTGTTGTAGAGTTTCTTGATCTCTTTATAGGTTCTGGTTATTAATCCTTTATCAGTTGCATAATTTTTAAATAATTTCTCTCCCACTCTGTCGGTTGCCTCTTTACTTTCCTGACTGTTTCTTTTGCCATACAGAAGCTTCACAATTTGATGCAATCCCAGGTGTTAATTTTGGCTTTGGCTGCCTGTGCCTCTGGGGTCTTTTCCAAGAAGTCTTTGTACCAATATCTTGCAGGGTTTCTCCCATGTTCTCTAATACTTTGATGGTGTCAGGTCGTAGATTTAGATCTTTAATCCATGTTGAGTGGATTTTTGTGTAAGGTGTAAGGTAGAGGTCTTGCTTCACACTTCCGCATGTGGAAACTCAGTTTTCCCAGCAGCACTTGTTGAACAGATTGTCCTTGCTCCAGAGATTGGTTTTAGCTCCCTGATCATATACAAGTTGGTTGTAGATGGTTGGATTGATTTCTGGTATTTCTATTCTGTTCCATTGGTCTATCCATCTGCTTTGGTACCAGTACCAGGCTGTTTTGATTACAATTGCCCTTTAATATGTCTTGAAATCTGGTATTGTGACAAAGCCTCCAGCTTTGTCTTTGTTGTACAAGATTGCTTTAGCTATTCGAGGTCTCCTGTGTCTCCATATGAATTTCAGCATCATTTTTTCTAGAGCTGAGAAGAATGTCTGGTATTTTCACTGGTATTGCATTGAATCTATAAATTGCTTTTGGAAGAATGAACACTTTGATGGTATTGATCCTTCTAATCCATGAACATGTAAGATTTTTAAATTTTTTGTTATCTTCTATTTCTTTCTTTAATGTTTTATAATTCTCATCATAGAGATCTCTGACATCTTTGGTTAAGTTTATTCCAAAGTATTTGATTTTTTTTTTGTAGCTATTGTGAATGGGATTGGTCTTAGAAGTTCTTTCTCAGCTGTGGCATTGTCTGTGTATACCAAGGTTGTTGATATATGTGTATTGATTTTATATCCTGCTACTTTACTAAACTCTTCTATGAATTCCAATAGTCTCTGAGTGGTTCCCCCCCCCCCTTTTTTTTTGACAGGCAGAGTTAGACAGAGAGAGAGAGAGAGACATAGAGAAAGGTCTTCTTTCTGTTGGTTCACCCCCCAAATGGCTGCTACGGCTGGAACTATGCCGATCCGAAGCCAGGAGCCAGGTGCTTCCTCCTGGTCTCCCATGCAGGTGCAGGGCCCAAGCACTTGGGCCACCCTCCACTGCACTCCCGGGCCATAGCAGAGAGGTGGACTGAAAGAGGAGCAACCAGGACAGAATCTGGTGCCCCAACCGGGACTAGAACCCGGGGTGCCGGCGCCGCAGGCAGAGGATTAGCCTAGTGAGCCACGACGCCGGCCATCTTTTTTCCCTTTTAAAGATTTATTTTATTTATTTGAAATACCGGGTTACATTGAGAGGGAGAGACATAGAGAGAGAGAGAGAGAGAGAGAGGTCTTCTATCCATTGATTCATTGCCCAGATGGCCACAGCAGCTGGAGCTGAGCCCATCTGAAACCGGGAGCCAGGCGCTTCCTCAGGTTTCCCACATGGCTGCAGGGGCCCAAGGACTTGGGCGATCCTCCGCTGCTTTCCCAGGCACATCCAGCTGGGAGCTGGATCGGCAGTGGAGCAGTTGGTATTTGAATTGGCACCCATGTGGGATTCTGGCTCTGCAGGCCAGGGCTTTAACCTGCTACACCACAGCGCCTGCCTCCTAACTCTTTTCTTATTCTGGTTAGGAATAGTTTTGAGGGGCTTCCTTTTAGTTGAAGTTTTTCTAGCATCAAGTTTTGTATTTTTCTGTGCTCCTACTTTTAGGAAAAACCAAAGCTATATCTTGATTAGTCAGGATTTAGTTAATATAAAGGGAAGCTTCTGGAATTCAGGAAACCTTTTTCCCCCTCTTAAGTGCATGGTTTTGTAGTTAAAAGTCTATTGCTTTTCATGATTAATATGCCTTTTATGACTCTAAAAAGGCTATTTTGAAGGTTGAAGTTGAGCAAGGGCTTCACTTGTTTTTCAGGTGGGTTCCTTCCTCAAGCAGTGGATGATTTAGCGTCAGTGATTTGAGGATTGCAAAGCAACCAGACTTATCCAGCCTGTAGATTTACCTGTCAGTATTCAAAATGCTGTTTTATTTGATTAATATTAGTGATATCAAAAAACCATGATAATGACACCACCCCAATGTGATGTTTGTGTGTCAGTTTGAATTTTATAAACCATTTTCTGATGAAGTTCTTCATTATTTTCACAACTTTGCAATGCAGTTTTCTTTTTTAAAAAATATTTATTTATTTGAAAGAAGAGTTACACATAAAGAGAAGGAAAGACAGAGAAAGAGAGAGGGGAGAGAGGGGAGAGAGGGGAGAGAGGGGAGAGAGGGGAGAGAGAGAGAGAGAGAGAGAGAGAGAGAGAGAGAATGAATGAGAATCTTCCATCTGCTGCTTTTACTCCCCTAATGGCTACAATGACTGGGGCTGAGACAGGCCAAAGCCAGGAGCCAGGAGCTTCCTCTGAGTCTCCCACATGGGTGCAGGGGCCCAAGCACTTGGGCCATCCTCTGCTGCTTTTCCCAAGCTCATTAGTTGGGAGGTAGATTGAAAGTGGAGCAGCCAGGAATTGAACCAGTGCCCATAAGGGATGCTGGCACCGCAGACCCTGGCTTAATGGACTACAGCACAGTGCCAGCAGCCTCAAGGTAGTTTTTTTAAAAAAAACCCATTTTGTAAGAGGGGATTAAGATGCAGAGGAATCCAGGGGCTAACCCCAGGCCAAAATGTGGTCAAGAGTTTTTGATTCCAGACTGGAACTGAGGCATTGTGACTGTAAGCACTCTCTGCACTTCACCAAAGTCTTGGTTCATGGATCAACAGGACCCTATAGGCACTTCGCTGGGTTGCTTCATTTTTCTTCTTGACACTTTCCCATGCCTGGTGGACCTTGGCTCTTTCCTCCATTATTGACTGATTTCCTCTGCTTATGCTGAGCTTTTCCCTCTGATTCTAGACTTGATGGTAGGTGTTTGCACCAATTCATGCCTTGCTTGGTTTCCAGGAAATCTAAGACAATCCCCCACCTTTTACATCTCCATCTGTCTTCTTACCCTGTGTATTACTATTTCTTAGTAGTGGTAATATATTGTACAAGGTTATAAACAGATTTCCTGAATGATTAATGTTGTGAATAGTGAATGCTGCCACTTTATGAAGTTCTGAATTTTAATTTTGGAGCCCAAACTTAATAACTTTACACAGAGATCTTTATTATTATTTTGGGGCCTGTTGATTTCAGTCTAGCATGGAGCTGAAGCGTTGAATTAATGCTCTTCTTAGAAATATCAAGAACATCTTAGCTCAGAGTAGACTGGGCCAAATATAGAAATAGTAGAAAACATGTTCCTTTTTTAAAATTATTTATTTGAAAGAAAGAATTACAGAGAGAGGTAGAGACAGAGAGAGGTCTTCCATCTGCTGGTTCACTCCCCAGTTGGCAGCAATGTGCTGACCTGAAGCCAGGAGCCAGGAGCTTCTTCTGGGTCTCCCATGTGGGTGTGGGGGCCCAAGGATTTGGGCCATCTTCTACTGCTATCCCAGGCCATAGCAGAGAGCTGGATTATAAGAGGAGCAGCTGGGACTAGAACTGGCACCCATAGCAGCCGGCCCTTCAGGCCATGGCTTTAATTCCGCTGTGCCACATCACCGGTCCCAAAAACATGTTCCTAAAAACTATTATCTTTCCTGCTTTGGAAGTTGTACAGTGAATTAGTTGTCCTTGTCTTCAGTACCACTTCTGCTGCTGACTCATTTATTTCACCATCTGGGCAATGGTGCAGTGCACGTTGTATGCTGTATGCCTCTTTGCCATGTTGTTTTATTAATTGTATGAGCCCATTTAAATAACATGATGGAAATTAATATTTTTTAAAGATTTATTTATTTATTTGAAAATCAGAGTTACAGAGAGAGAGAGAGAGAGAGAGAGGTCTTCCATTTGTTGGTTCCCTCTACAATTGGTTGCAATGGCTGGAGCTGCACCAATCTGAAGCCAGGAGCCAGGTGCTTCTTCTGGGTTTCCCATGCAGGTGCAGGGGCCCAAGGACTTGGGCCATCTTGCGTTGCTTTACCAGGCCATAGCAGAGGGCTGGATTGGAAGTGGAGTAGCTGGGATTCGAACTGATGCTCACATGGGATGCCAGCACTGCACATGGTGGCTTTACCCACTACACCTTAGCTGTGGCCCTGGAAATTAATATTTAAAACAGAAAGTCAATGTATGGAGATGCCTTGAAACCAACTGCTCATGATAGGTACTTAAAGCTTCAGAGTTACTTATAAACCCTGAAAAAAAAATGGTTAAAATTCAGTTAAAACAAATGATGGGTTAAGAAAATATGTAATTAAGAAATAGATCCATGGCCTACAGAATTAATGCTGCACTGGGTCCCTTTTATGTTTACCTTGTTCTTGTGTCACAGGGAAATATGGAGATGTCAGGATTTGGGGGTGCTTGTTTAACACTTTCAGCTTAGTGATTTCTCTTGTTGGGTTGTGAAGTCTCTCTCTCTTTTTTTTTTTTTTGGACAGGCAGAGTGGACAGTGAGAGAGAGAGAGAGACAGAGAGAAAGGTCTTCCTTTTGCCATTGGTTCACCCTCCAATGGCCGCTGCAGCCGGCGTGCTGCGGCCGGCGCACCGCGCTGATCTGATGGCCAGAGTGCTGATCCGATGGCAGGAGCCAGGTACTTATCCTGGTCTCCCATGGGGTGCAGGGCCCAAGTACCTGGGCCATCCTCCACTGCACTCCCTGGCCACAGCAGAGAGCTGGCCTGGAAGAGGGGCAGCCGGGACAGAATCCGGTGCCCCGACCGGGACTAGAACCCGGTGTGCCGGCGCCGCAAGGCAGAGGATTAGCCTAGTGAGCCATTGCGCCGGCCATGAAGTCTCTTTTATAAAAAGTGTTGAAACAGAGAGAAAAGCAAAAAGCTTAGATGACAATGGCAGTTAAAAAGGAGTATTAAATGACTTTGTGAGTTGTTAATGAATCCTGTATCACAAGGTCATATTCCAAGGCCAGCTGTTACACAAATTGTAGGCAAAGATTTAGAAATTTAATTACTTCAGTGGACAAAATAACAAAAGGTTGTGGGGTGAGAGAGAAATATTTCATCAGAGTTTTCTGTCACAGAAACAAAGGCAGAGATGTCCTCAGCAGAAATAATACAAACCAGCAACTGATTCCAGAATAATACTGTTTGCCAGAATAAAAGTGGCCCTGATGATTATCAAAAGTGGGGGGAAAAGCTGCTATAATCCAAAAGTTGTACTTTGGAAATTTATATTTATTAAATAAAAGTTGAAAAAAAAAGTGTGGGTGGACTCAGCAAGATAGAACTCGGTAGAGAGTACAGGATCAAGTTTTCAGTAATCTACCAGAATATGTTGATTCTCATAGAGGTTAGAAATTTAAAATATACTTTAAATAGCCTCTGCACCTGCCTGGGAGACCAGGAAGAGGCACCTGGCTCCTGGCTTTGGATCAGCGCAGTGCCAGCTGGCCATGGCAGCCATTTGGGGAGTGAACCAACGGAAGGAAGGCCTTTCTCTCTGTCTCGTTCTCTCACTGTCTATAACTCTACCTGTCAAATGAATTAAAAATACATACATATATATATATATATATACTTTAAATAGTAGATACACACTGCTACTTAAAAAGTTAAAGGGGCTTGCGCTATGGTATAGTGTGGGGAGCAACTCGGACTAGACTAAGTTACTGGAATTAAGACTTATTCTATGCATCTGCTCTCCCACAATATGGCGCTGGGAGAGGAGTAAACAACTTTTACATAGCTGCCTTTCACCAACTTGACAAGCTGCAGGACCTGCTCCTGATTGGAGGAGAGCAGCGTACTCGGCGTGTGGGTAGCAGAGTTGGGATTGGTGGAAGAGGACTATAAAGGAGGAGAGAGACAACATGCACCAGGAACATCTAAGGGGAACATCCGGATAACATCTGAGCAGCCCCCGAGAGAGCCGGCCGGCGGTGTGCCGCTCCCCCGCAGAAGTGGGGAAAGTGGCAGGGGGAGCTGCCCTTCCACGGAGATGGAAGGATCGGCAGCCAACCCGGGAAGAACCAGCAGCAAACCCGGGAAGGGCCGAGCAGACAAAAGAACAGCGCAGGGTCCTGTGTCGTTCCTCCGCGAAGAGGGGGAGCGACATAATGGTGCCGTGACTCGGATAGCAAACCTAGACAGGGTCTTGTGTCGTTCCTCCACGAAGAGGGGGAGCGACAGTATAGTGGGTAAAGCTGCTGCCTGCAGTACCCGGCATCCCATATGGGTGCTAGTGTGAGTCTGGCTGCTCTGCTTCTGATCCAGGTCTCCACTATGGCCTGGGAAAGCAGTAGAGGATGGCCTGAGTCCTTGGGCCCCTGCGCCTGCGTTGGGGACCCGGAGGAAGCTCCTGGCTCCTAGCTTTGGATCGACACAGATCCAGCCATTGTGGCCAATTGGGGAGTGCGCCAGCAGATGGAAGACTGCTCTCTCTATGCCTCTCCTCTCTCTGTGCAACTCTGACTTTCAAATAAATAAATAAATCCTTAAAAAAATAAAAAGTTAAAATAATTTAAGCTATTTTGATTCTTTGTTGTATTTTCCATTTTTCCCCCCTTTAGACCCCCTTAATTCAGCTTTGCTTTTATGTTTCTTTTTTTTAATTTGGGAATAAAATTATTATTTGCTGTGTTACATAATCCTGTGTATGTGTAGGTGCTCAGTTGCTATTTTTAAAATTGAATGAAAGAGTCAGTTAATAATTACATGGAAAATATAGGGATTATGTTATTGCTGTTGTAATGCTTGGTAGTTTTATATTTGCATGGATTTCTTATTGATAGGCCAGATTTAGGGCAAGCATTCACTGGAGTTGTGGCATTTTCAGAGTTGACTTTAGGGTTTGATGTTTCCAAGTTATAGCTGTGGAAAAGCGATGTATTTACTACTAAAAAACATACAGATTGTAGTTATCTGAACACCTTTATAATTACTATTGTTTTGGATTTTTATTTATTTGAGAGGCAGAGTTACAGACAGAGAGAGGGAGAGGCAGAGAGAAAGGCCTTCCATCTGCGGGTTCACTCCCTAGATGCCCACAGTGGCTGGAGCTGAGCCAATCCAAAGCCAGGAGCTTCTTCCAGGTCTCTCACGTGGTTGCAGGGGTCCAAGAACTGCTGCTTTTCCAGGCTGTAGCAGAGAGATGGATTGGAATAGGAACAGCTGGGATTGGAACCGGTGTCCATATGGGATTCCGGTGCCACATGCAGAGGTTTAGCCTACTACACCACAGTGATAGCCCCAGCAAATACCATTTTTAAAAAATGCCTTATTTTCCAAATATCTCAGAAAATTGCTCTTCCCAAGAGCACTAGTTTAGACAATAACATCGTTCACTTGACATTATCACTAAGCTATGATTATCTTCATTTGAAGCCATTGATACTGAGATGGGAGAAGTTTAATTATGTTTCTTTAGAAGCAGCAGGGATTTTGAGTTAGTGGATCCAGCTATTTTTCTTGCTTGTTTTTGAATGGAGGTGTGATTTGGGTTCGATGAAGCCCCTAGAGCATTGAGGACACCTTGACTGAGGGCAGCATTGTGGACCAATGAATATTTTCAGTTATTCTCCAAATAATCGCACTGTTTGAATACTGTGCAGATTTTTTCAAACTAAATCACTCATTTCTAAGACTAAGAATATTGTTCAATCATAACATGTGTGGGAAGGAAAGAAGTATCACATAAAATCAAGGAAGGAAATTAACAGAAACCTCTTGAAAAGGCCACTGTGGCTTTGTAATGTGCATGTGGAGCAGAAATGAGCACTGTCACATTGTTGGGGGAAGGTAATGGGTGCTGGCCCTTACGAATACAAGGGAGGTGGTACAGAAATGGATATTTGCCAGGATCCATGCTCTTTCACATATATTCTCCCAATTAATTTCCTAAATATCTTTGAGGAATGGGAATTACTGACCCTTTAAAAAAAAATCTTAGGGCCGGCGCTGTGGTGTTGCAGTTAAAGCTGCTGCCTGCAGTGCCAACATCCCATACAGGTGCTGGCTTGAGTCCCAGCTGCTCCACTTTCTGATCCAGCTCTCTGTTATGGCCTGGGAAAGCAGTGGAGGATGGCTCAAGTGCCTGGGCCCGTGCACCCACGTGGGAGACCTAGAGGAGACTCCTGGCTCCTGGCTCTGAGTCGGTACAGCTCTGGCTGTTGGGGCTGTCTGGGGAGTGAACCATCGGATGGAAGACCTCTCTCTCTCTCTCTCTCTCTCTCTCTCTCTCTCTTCATTCTCTAACTCTGCTTTTCAAATAAATAAATAAATCTTTTTTTAAAAAATCTCTATTCATAAGAAATCAGCATGCACAGAGAGTAAGTAACCCATCTAAATTCAATTTGTTGGTGACAAAGCCAGAATTTGAGTACGGGGTGATTGTCATTCTCATCCCACCCTCTGAAGCTTCTCACATGATGTTCATTCTCTGCTGTTGGCAGGTTTCCCCTCACTTTTCTGAGTGTTTAGGTGGGAGCTAATCTTAGGGGGTTGAATTCTCTGATCATAAGAAGTAAGGGCCCCACATGGCCACCAGAACGTGCTTTGTTCTACACTGGCCGGCGGCCCACGGTCGAGGCGGAAGTCAGATTCCTGGTTTCAGTTCCCTTCCAGCTGCAGCTAACATCCTGTACCCTGCACTCTCACAGTTTGGTCTTTGGCTCCTGTTCCTACGTCTCTGAGCCTGAATTCTTGTTCTTGGTCCTTACAGTGCCTGTGCCACTGATTCTGTCCTGGCTGTGTTCTCACTCCCAGACGCCTGCCCGTCAAACCCTGTGAAAAGCCAGCACTCTGTGACCCTTTGGTGCCTGCCTACCCTTTCATACTTGTGTCAGTCTCTGCGTCTCTAGCCTTAATGACCACAGACTTTTTCTGACATGATGCATGAGACATGTAATTCCCAGGCTTAGTCCTCTTCCACAAGTGCAGCAGTTTGGGCTGAAATCTGAAGTAAAGACGATAGTAATCCCATCAAGCTTTATTCATTGGGCATAACACTCACTAAGTTGTTCTGCTGGCATATCTGTAATACATTTGCAAATTTTAGCATTTCAAAATTGTAGATTATATAGGAAAATCAATTATTCTGACTAATATGATTTTTATCTTTACTTTAGGAGTTATGCTCTACCAGGTGATAAAAATAGCAAATATACTTGATACACCAAAGACTAAATATGAAATGCTTGATTTTATTTTTCTGATTACAAAAGTTAATTTTGACATTTTACTTTTTTTTTTTTATTTTTTGACAGGCAGAGTGGACAGTGAGAGAGAGAGACAGAGAGAAAGGTCTTCCTTTGCCGTTGGTTCACCCTCCAATGGCCGCCACGGCCGGCGTACCGCGCTGATCCGATGGCAGGAGCCAGGTACTTCTCCTGGTCTCCCATGGGGTGCAGGGCCCAAGCACTTGGGCCATCCTCCACTGCACTCCCTGGCCACAGCAGAGAGCTGGCCTGGAAGAGGGGCAACCGGGACAGAATCCGGCGCCCCTACCAGGACTAGAACCTGGTATGCCGGCGCCACAAGGCAGAAGATTAGCCTATTGAGCCGTGGCGCCAGCCAATTTTGACATTTTTAAAAAAGATATATTTATTTATTTGAAATACAGATTTGCAGAGTGAGAGGTAGAGACAGAAGGAAAGAGTGAGCAAGAGAGAGGCAGAGAGATTGATCTAACATCTGCTGGCTCACTCCCCAAATAGCGACAATGGCTGGGGCGAGGCCAGAATGAAGCCAGGAACCTGGAACTCCACTGCAGTCTCCCACGTGGATTCAGAGGCCTAAGCACTTGGGCCATCTTCCACTGCCTTCCCAGGCATAGCAGCAAGGAGCTGGCTTGGAAGCAGAACATCTGGCCTTGAACCTGTGCCCATATGCAATGCTGGCATCAGAGGTGGCAGCTTACTTAACCTGCTGTGCCACAGTACCAGCCCCAATTTCAAGACTGTAAATATTAGTTACATGACTAATATTACCACATAGGTCACTTGTAGTATGTTATGGTTTTGGACCTAGAAATTATAATTATTGTGCAATTACTAGCAAAAATGTCCTCAACATAATTTTCATGCATGCATTGAGTCGGTCTGTATACCATTCATGCTTTCTTGATCTGTTACTGCTTTCATTTTTAAAATTTTTTGAAAATAAAAAAAAATACACAATTACTCTTAGGTGTTTAATTAATACTATAACTAGTACTCAAATGGTATTTTACACTTTGTGTGTCTGTGTGGGTGCAAACTGGAAATCTTTACTTAATATATGCTAAATTGATCTTCTGTATATAAAGATAATTGAAAATTAATCTTGATGTGAATGGAAGGGGAGAGGGAGTGGAAGAGGGGAGTGTTGTGGGTGGGAGGGAAGTTATGGGGGGGGGAAGCTATTGTAATCCATAAGCTGTACTTTGGAAATTTATGTTCATTAAATAAAATAAAAAAGAAAAAGAAAAAAAAAGCAAAAAAAATTTTTTTGAAAATAATTTATTGTTATTTAAAAATTTTTAATTAGTTTTTAACAGAGTTAGTATAGTTTGTAGTTACAATTCTAAGACTATGATATTCCCTTCTGCCCTCCCTCCCTGTCCTTTTATTAATTTCTTTTTTCAGTTTTTGAGATAACATATTTTAAATGTATATTACAGTAAAAAGGCTAATGCTTCACCAGATAAATTTATCAAGTAGAAAGCAAAAAGATGCTAGTTTGGTGGGAGTATAGGCAACAGTTATAAGCAATAATTCAATGAAGAAAATGACCATTTTACCCATATGCAGTAAATTTTAAAGTAAATACCAATCTTTATACTTTCTTCCTTTGAAATTTAATATATATACCTATGTATGAAAGAAGAAAAGTAAATATATGGATCACATATAGCACACAAATGTTAAGATAAATAAATATAGTTTCAACTTCCACTGGTATATTAATTTTTTATTCTTTTATTTTTTAATTTTTTTTTTTGGCAGGCAGAGTTAGACAGTGAGAGAGAGAGAGAGAAAAAGGTCTTCCTTTTGCCGTTGGTTCACCCCACAAAGTGGCCGCTACAGCCTGCATGCTGCGCTGATCTGAAGCCAGGAGCCAGGTGCTTCCTCCTGGTCTCCTGCGCGGGTGCAGGGCCCAAGCACTTGGGCCATCCTCCACTGCACTCCCGGGCCACAGCAGAGAGCTGGCCTGGAAGAGGAGCAACCAGGACAGAATCCGGTGCCCCGACCGGGACTAGAACCCAGGGTGCCGGTGCTGCAGGCGGAGGATTAGCCTAGTGAGCCGTGGCACCAGCCTATCCACTGGTATATTAATGATGTGAGGTTTTTAGCATATCACAGATGATCTCATTTAATACAGATGAGGTTGTGCGTTGTGCACCCTTAACATTTCAGTGCTATTACTGCTCTTTTCTCTTTCATGCAAGAAAACAATTCAGAATGAATATGAGTGAGAGTGAAGTCACTGTAGGGATATCCACCACAAATAGATCAATCATCTGCTAACTTCAATACTTTTGCTGTTATTACAAGCCAGTTACTTTTGACATCTCACTGTTGATGGACACAGTAGTATATCTTAATACTGTGAGAACTCCATTCTAGATGCTGATATTTAGACTCATGATGCTTGGTAGAATTTTTCAGTTCTTCTAGTCAGTTATGATCCATGTTATTATTTTCATTAATCAAAACTTATTGGTACCTCGTATTGGAAAAGGATAAGAAAATTATGGCCCAAAACTCATTTCACTTTATTAATTTCTCCCAACAGTATTAATAATGGTTGGATTCATCAAGAGTATCTCACTATTTTGAGTTACCAATGTTGTCTTACTTAAATAGAGTCAAGAAAATAAAGTGCTGTTTTGAAATTAGAATTTTAATGGAATGTTTTCAACTTTGGTGTCCTGTATAATATATATGTAAAAATACTATATGTAAATGTCATGTATAGTAACCTGGTATCCCGATACATCATGGAAGGAGATACCTGTGAGAGCTTGCTTGGTAGTTCCAGGCTGGAAGCAGATATACAAATAAATTTCAGCTAAAGAATGGCCCTAGATTCAGGGGGTACTGCATGTGTAGTAGCCAGGGGGGAAGAGGTGGCTTCACATGGCAGACAGATCAGATTGTCAGTTCTTTTCAACTAAGGATTCAGTTTTTCATTGAAAATATCTAATATATATATATGATCTCATTTGGTAGTCATCGTAGCTCTGTGATAGATACCGAATTGGTAAAAACAAGTGAGATAACTGTCCCATATTGATTATGTTACCTATCTGACTCATACCCTAAATATGCAGTGAGCCGGGATTTAAACCTGAACTTTCAGACTTCAGTTCTGAACCTATGCCACCAATGCCAAGCGTCTTTTTATATAAGCAGACATTATTTGGGAACAAGTGGGTCAGTGAAATTTTGCTGGGTAGGGCCTCTGCCCCCAAAATGAAGATAAATGACAAACGGGAGGGTAGACTGTACATAGTAATGACTTCTATCACAGGATCTGAGGCATTGAAGTCTCGCTGTTGAGATATTACATTACACAGAGATATTTGAAGAGCCTTTTCTGGTTCTTGACTATAATTCTTTCATTTATCCTTCCTCTGTAATTCCTAACACCCAATTCTCTCTTCTAATTATCTAAATTCTGCCTCTAATAAAGCCACCACCACTGATTACTTTCTGCTGATTTCTCTGATAGAGTTTTATGTGTGCTGTGCTTTGGGTGCTTAAATTTATCTCATGATAACAATAGTATAGGGATCATAACTGTTTTTATCCAGGGTCATAAAAATGTCATTTTGCACTTTAGATCTTGATCTGAGACCCTTTTCAAAGAGTCATCTGACACTTAAATTCCTTAAGAAAAACTCTAAATTCTTTTTTGATTGTCAAATCAACACATATCATATAAAATGTATAAGTAATAAAATATAGGGGCAGCCATTTGGTGTAGCAGTTAAGATACTTCTTTGCTCACATCCCATACCAGAGTGCCTGAGTTTTCCTGACTCCACTCCCATTTCTAGCTTCATGTTGATGCACACCCTGGGACACAGAAGGTCCCTGCCACCCATGTTGGAGACAGGGATTGAGTTCTAAGCTCCTGGCTTCAGTCTGAGCCACTGATGGCAGTATGGTCTTTGGGGAGTGAACCAGTAGAGGAAGCTGTCCTGTTTGGCTGCTGTTTCTCTCTGCCTTTGAACTGGAAAAAAAAATATAATCTACCTTTCATATTCTTTTTTGTTTTTAAGATGTATTTATTTATTTGTTTATCTTTGACAGGCAGAGTGGACAGTGAGAGAGAGAGACAGAGAGAAAGGTCTTCTTTTGCCATTGGTTCACCCTCCAATGGCTGCCGCGGTCGGCGCATCGCGCTGATCTGAAGGTAGGAGCCAGGTGCTTTCCTGGTCTCCCATGGGGTGCAGGGCCCAAGCACTTGGGCCATCCTCCACTGCACTCCCTGGCCATAGCAGAGAGCTGGCCTGGAAGAGGGGCCACCGGGACAGAATCTGGCGCCCCGACTGGGACTAGAACCCGTTGTGCCGGCGCCACAAGGCGGAGGATTAGCCTATTGAGCCACGGTGCCAGCAAGATTTTTTTATTTTTTTGAAAGGCAGGGCCACAGAGAGGCAGAGGCAGAGAAAAAGAAAGAGAAAGAGAGAGAGGTCATCTGTCACTGGCCCACTCCCCAAATGGTCACAATGGCAAGAACTGAACTGAGCCAAGGCCAGGAGCCAGGAGATTCCTCCTGGTCTCCCATGTGGGTGCAGGGGCCCAAGGACCTGGGCCATCCTCCACTGCTTTTCTGGCCACAGCAGAGAGCTGGTTTGGAAGTGATGCAGCCAGGACTGAAACCAGTGCCCCCATGGGATGCTGGCACTGCAGGCGGTGACTTTACCTACTATGCCACAGAGTGCCGGCCCCTACCTTCCATATTTTAATGTTAAAATTTTATGTAATTCCTTCCAGTAAAGAAAAAATTATTTTAAAACATTTTTATTTTCAAGTTTTTAAAATGACATTCTATCATATGAGTTTAATATATTTTAATCTAACACTATCAAGAGAATGAGAAAACAGATCACAGACAAGGAAAGAGTATTTGCAAAAGACATCGCTGATAAAGACTATTATCTAAAAATATATAAAGAAGCTCTAAAACTCAATAATAAGAAAGCAACAACCCCCCAAAAAATAAAAAAAAAGAAAGCAGCAACCCAATTACAAAGTGGGCAAAAGATCTATACAGATCCACTCACCCAAGCAGATTTACATATGACAGATAAACATATGAGAAGATCCTTAACCCCATTTGTCATTAGGGAATTGCAAATTCAAATAATAATGGATATCAACATCCATCTACTAGGATGGCAAAAAGCCCAAGCACTGACAATATCAAATGTTGGTAAGCACTGGAGCAATGGGAACTTCTATTTATTGCTGTGGAAATGCAGATTGGCCCCGCCACTTTGGAAGATAGTTTTGCACAAAGCTGAATATACTGTTCCCACTCCATCCAGTAATCTCGCCCCTTGGTATTTACCTAAATGAATTGAAATTGTATATACATACAAAACTTCCCAGAGATGTTTATAGCAGCTTTAATTACAATTACTGGAAGTTGGAGGCAACTAAGATGTCCTTTACTCAGTGAATAAACTGTGGCACATTTGCATAATGAAATATTATTCAGGTATATAAAGAAAGGAAGGAATCTTACATGCAGATTTAAACAAGCCAATCTAAAAAGGCTACATAGTGTATGATTCTAACTATGTGATATTCTGGGAAAGGCAAAACAATGGAGACAATAAACACATTAGTTGATTGCCGGAGGTTGGAGTTGGGGGAGGAAGGGATGGATAGGTGGAGCACAGCTGTTTCAGAGCACTCAGAGGGCTGTGTATGGTGTGATGGTGGATGCATGCCGTTATCTAATTGTCAAAGCCTATTGGATGTATAGCACCAAGAGCAGACCCTGATGTAATCTGTGGGCGTCAGGGGATAAGATTGTGTCAGTGTTTCATCAGTGGTTGTAGATGTACTATGGGGTGAGGGATGTTGATATTGCGAGAGGTTCTGTGTTGGGGATATATGGGAACTCTCTACTTACTGCTCTAGAAAACAAAGTCTTTAAAAAACCTCTCTTTTCTCCTTTCTGCAGGCCTCTTATTAGAAAACATATCCATTTTTGGCCATTTCTTATATATATATATATTTAATATGTATTTATTAGTTATTTGAAAGTCAAGTTACAGAGAGACAGAGACAGAGAGACAGAGGCAGAGACAGAGAGAGACATAGAGAGAGAGACAGAATTTTCTATCTGCTGGTTCACTGCCCAGATGACCTCAATGGCCAGGGTTGGGCCAAGCCAAAGGCAGGAGTCAGGATTATTATCCAGTCTCCCTCACAGGTAACAGGCCATGCTTCGCTGCTTTCCCCAGGCCATTAGCAGGGCACTGGATCAGAAGTAGAGCAACTGGGACACAGACCAGTCCTCATATGGGATGCCAGCATAGCAGGTAGCAGCTTTACCTGCTGTGCCATGATGCTGGCCCCTCTTATTTATATTTTTAGTTCTTGTAGGTGTAAGATGTTTCTATCTCTAGTCCTTGACTACTAAGGTTCGGGAAATTTTATTGAGCCTTTGCTTAAAATGATGAAGATTTTTAGATCACAAATGTTATTCCTTGCCAACTTTTGTTGGATATATGGTTTTTTTATTTTTTATTTTATTTATTTATTTATTTATTTATTTATTTTTTGACAGAGTGGACAGAGAGAGAGACAGAGAGAAAGGTCTTCCTTTGCCGTTGGTTCACCCTCCAATGGCCGCCGCGGCCGGTGCGCTGCGGCCGGCGCACCGCGCTGATCCGATGGCAGGAGCCAGGTGCTTCTCCTGGTCTCCCATGGGGTGCAGGGCCCAAGCACCTGGGCCATCCTCCACTGCACTCCCTGGCCACAGCAGAGAGCTGGCCTGGAAGAGGGGCAACCAGGACAGAATCCGGCGCCCCGACCGGGACTAGAACCTGGTGTGCCGGCGCCACAAGGCGGAGGATTAACCTATTGAGCCGCAGCGCTGGCCAGATATATGGTTTTTATGTGAGTTTCCATTGCAGATTTTAAACTAAATTTTAGGCATCTTAATTTTAATGTATTGTACATCTTGGGATAGTGGTGTGTTTGTCTTTCTTCTTCAATACTTCATTGCCATGGAAACAGCTCAGAGATGAGCAGGATGGCAAGTGGGGGAGAGAGGCAGTGATTTAGGGCAGCACTAAGTGAAAAGAAGGGAAGGCGATGGCATTCTCATCCTGTGGCAATGGCAATTTAAAAAGTATCTGAGGTCCTTTCACATAAAATATATCAGCAAATAGCTTTCCTTGCTTCTTGTGGCAGCCTTCTCCTGCTGTTAGAATATGAGGGCTTGAGGTTCCCTAAGTCTACCCAGAGAAGGGCCAGGATGTCTCTAAGTACAAGCACATAGTGGTAATACATTCAGTTTTATGGTATACCTCTGAAATGCCACAGAAAGTCATAACGCATTTTTCCTAATTATAATTTTAGTATTTGAAAATGTTCATACAATTAAAAAATAGATAATTTAGCCATTTTGTGGTTGGGTTGCCCCTGAAGGCTTTTTTTCTAGGCTCTGTATTCTCCTTTCTTGACAAGTTGTCCCTAGTTGACCTCACCTTAAATATGCTGGTGAATCTGTATCTTTAGTCTGCTATTCCTCTCCTGGAATGGGCACCTCAAACATGGAACCCATATTGTACCTGTCCTTTGCCTCCAGCTCGCCTTACAATGCATGACATCACCATGAAACCATTGTTCAGGCAGGACAGTTGGGTGCCATCGTGCACTCTTCCCTGTTTGTCATCTCCCATACCCAGCTGGTCATCCAGTCCTGCCAATGCTCTGTGCTACGTTCTGGTAGTTCTGTGTACCTTTTCCTCCTTTGTGCACCATTGTTTCTTGATGGTCTGTCATTAGGGTTTAATTAAACACTCATGAATGATTAGCATTGTACATCCTGTGCAAAATTATCCATGCCCCCAATCTAGGTGCCTTTCAAAAAACAGCCGCAATTCTTCAGGCCAGGAACCAATCACTTCAGAGGATATAGGACACCAATGAACAACACAGGATCAATAACTAGTCCTAGGAGAATCTGGCAAATGTTGGGGTAACTCTGGGTATACTTGAGCATTTATTGGTGCATTGGAGGAAACGCTGATAGTTTATTTGGGCTGTGGGGAGGGATGACAGTACCTTGTTTTTAACCACCCACCCTTCTTTCTGGGGCATGTTTGATGTGGATCTTACTTCATTACTTATTTCCTCTCCTAACTCACACAGGTTCAGGGATTCCCTGGAGAAACTTCTATAGCAGCATTTCTTATCTGCTTATCTGTGTCCACATAGTCTTCCATGACTCAAATATTTTGAAAATGCATTGTGATATTTTAAAGCATTGCTGACTTGAATATTTTATTTTGAACTGTTCAAATTGGTCACATGTTCTTTTTTTTTCTTTTTTTTTTTTTTTTTGACAGGCAGAGTGGACAGTGAGAGAGAGAGAGACAGAGAGAAAGGTCTTCCTTTTGCCGTTGGTTCACCCTCCAATGGCCGCCGCGGCTGGCGCGCTGTGGCCGGTGCACTGCGCTGAGCCGAAGTCAGGAGCCAGGTGCTTCTCCTGGTCTCCCATGGGGTGCAGGGCCCAAGTACTTGGGCCATCCTCCACTGCCCTCCCGGGCCACAACAGAGAGCTGGCCTGGAAGAGGGGCAGCCGGGACAGAATCCGGCACCCCGACCGGCACTAGAACCTGGTGTGCCGGTGCTGCAAGGTGGAGGATTAGCCTATTGAGCTGTGGCACTGGCCCACATGTTCTGTTAATAGAACAAAGTAGACTTTTATATATGTTAGCAAAAACACATGTACCAATTTAGTTTCGTACATTTGAAAAATAGTAAGTTTTTTACTGAAAATATCTAGGTTAGCTACTTCATGAAACAGGAAGAAGAGCTTATAAGCATTTTCTATTAAAAAGTGAAAATGCCTTATACATAATAAGAGAACTGTCTTCTATAGATGAAAATTCCTTGCAAGGAGTTTTATTACTGTACATCACACTTCTTTGATGAAATAGGAGGATTAAAAATAGACAGTTTTTGCAACACATCAACTTATATTGATGTGATCAGCCATAGTGACATCCCTCACGATGCCATCTGCAGATCTTATAATAAAGTCTGGTCAAGCTCCCACAGACAGTGTAGCCTTTGTTGGTCTACAAAGAGTGTGTTCCTGCCAAACTCCTGTCTGTACCTGGGATCTGAGTGAGACATTTTATAAGTCCAGATCATTTGTTTTGGATTCACTGTTGGAAACCTGGCTTAAGAAGGAGTGCAGCTGTTTGCCCTACTTAAAACCATGGGCTTTTGTTGACTGTAGGTGAATAAATGAGTTATCTCCAATTCAAGAATGAGGAACTCTTGGTGACTCCTGTGGAATCAACTTCTTTAGATGCGGTAGGAAAAGGACAACAGTGAACCAGTGAACAATGACTCAAAACACAACCAAGTGCTTGGACATTTTAGTCTTTAGTACAGGTGTAGCAACCATGTTGGGATGCCCTTCTTCCTGAATGCACAGCGGTTCAGGACACCTAAGGAGCTGAGAGTGTATTAGATGTTGTGTTTTCGGTTGGTGAACTCTTCTGTGCTCTGGAATTGCCTTCTTGGTAACATCACATGACCTTGAAGGATTTGTTAAATGATAACCAAGCACACACATACACACTCTATTGCTTATAGCTTTCTTTTTCTTTCTCTTTTGGTTGCAAGCAAACATAACTTCTTGCTTCTGAGTAGTTGTGTTGATTTCCTCTGAACTGCCTTTCATCAGTTTGTGTGGTGTTACTGCGAGTGTAAACTTGCAGGCACCTGTTTCCCTCCATGGAATCCAGAAAGTACAGAGCCTTCTGATTTCTGCTTCCTGAGGGTGCACATGTTGACCCACCCTGGCAGTAAGATTCTTGCTTGCTTAGGACTTCGAATCTTGAGCCCGTGATCTAAGTACACAGTGTACAGTTTGATACTGCTTGTCCTGGAGGCGCAGCTGCAGTGGCATCTAGGCCCCACTGCCTTAGCAACAAGATCTGTCTGTGCTTCTGTCTTGGTGTCCTCTGGAGTGCCCTTCATCGCTGGGTGTTCTAAGCCTGCTCCTCCAGACACTTCGCTGCTGTCACTGCGTGTTTTCTTGTGATTATTAGTTAACATTTCTGTTGCTTGCCACCAAGCCTGCATGTGTTTAAGTCTACTTGCCTACAATTGACTCCCTTTACATTTATCATTGAAGTGCCAGGAGGAATCTATGTGAGATACTCAGTTTTAGTTCCTTGTTCTGACCATTAAATTAATTTTCCCCAGTGCCACCTAGACTATTTGGAACTTAACAGATTAAGAAATTCATATTTTCCTTGACTTAATAAGACATGTAATATATTCTCCAATAATGAGATCACTCTGATATATTCATTATGATTCTGGCATAAAGGAAGGATGGTTTTTCTATGTGATGCCCATGTAACATACCTGTTTACCTCATGTTTGTAGATTCTCTCTTGCCAAGCAAACAGCATGCTGCTACCAAGATACTCCTCAGATGAATGCGAAGAATTTAACATGAAGGGTCATATGTTATCAAGCTCCAGTGATTTCTTAGAAGTCTATTATGCTTGCTCCTCTTCCCCCTCCTCCTCCAGCTGCTCCAGAGGGTGCTCCTGTCTTTGGAAAAGGCATATCACTGGGACAGGCAGGTCGCTAAACCTCAGAACTATCCATTCATGTTTGGTTTCTTGTAGATTAAATTATTACCTGGTTTAGGTCAGGTAATAATTAATTATAATAATTATCAATAATAAATTATTATTAATAAAATATTCCAACATATTATATTAATATATTACTATACAACATATTATATTATATAATAATAGAAATATATTAATATATTATTAATATTAATAATTTATTATAACAACAACAATATTATTATGTGATTATAATATAATAATAATAATTATTAATTAATATTATTGATAAATAATCAGAGATCAGACTCTACCTGGTAGAGTCTGAAGTAAAATAGCTTTCTTTCAGTTTGAAGTGTGGTGTTACTGGAGCAAAGTTCTCTGGATTGTCTTCCCCAGGCAAAGGTAGCCTCTCTAGGATCATTGCATTTGAGAGCCAAAGGGGCCCTGAAAAGTTATCTGTGGATAACTTTTTTTTTTATCAGCAAGGAAACTGAAGTCAATAAAAGTTGTTTAGTCCGGTTAGGATTACATAGTTGTTTACAACCCATTCTTGTAATAATTGCGTTCCCATCTCTCAGAACTGGATGGTGCCTGGCTAGAGCAGGCCAGCTCTCTGTTGGTTCCCTCCTGGAAGGTTTTGCTCCCTGTCATTCTTCTCCATGGTGAAATTTTTGGCTTGCTAGTTGTCTTGTTTGTCTAGAAAAGTTAACTGTTATGAAAGTGAATAAATTTGCTTTTCTCTTTTCACATTCTGCTTAAGAAAAATTAATTGCTGGCTTTGTGAGTATACCTACATTTGACTCAACAGATAAATAATTCTTGCTTAAGAATTCCAGCGATTAATGACAAGGAAATGGTTAGAATTTTGAGACCTCTAAGGAAGGAATTTGTGACCCCTAAGTCCAGTGCCAAAGGGATCTCTGCCTGGTTATTTATCATAACCAACTACTTTTTTTTGGTCAGTTTTTCCTAGTTTTTATTTACTTTTTTTTTTTTTAAGATTTTTATTTATTTATTTGAGAGGTAGAGTTAAAGACAGTGAGAGGGAGAGACAGAAAAGTCTTCCATCCACTGCAATGGCTGGAGCTGGCCAAATGGCTGCAATGGCTGGAGCAGGCTGATCCGAAGCCAGGAGCCAGAAGCCAGGAACTTCTTTCAGGTCTCCCATGCGGGTGCAGGGGCCCAAATGCATGGGCCATCTTCTACTGCTTTCCCAGGCCTTAACAAAGAGCAGGACAAGAAGAAGAACAGTTGAGACTAGAACTGGTACCCATATGGGATGCCAGTGCTGTAGGCAGAGGATTAACCTACTGTGCCACAGCACCGGCCCCCACAACCAACTATTAACAGTCAAGCCTTAGATCAGAGGGACCATCACCCAACCGACATCAAGATGGTGATTGGAACTGACCTTAGAAATCATTCTGACAATCAGCTAATAAGCCCATCATCCTCCTCATTGTCCCCCAGCTCCCCTTTCCTGCTTTAGCTCTCCTGCTGACGTGCAAAGTGGAAAAAGCCCTTTTGATACAGAAAAGTCTGCTTTCCCCCCAAGGCCACTAGTGTTTTGCATAATCTTGATTTTCTTGCTTCAACTCTTGGCCCAGGTAAATTGGTCTTCCAGAGATGAGCAGCATGAGCCTTTATTTTCTGGTATCAGAACTTTCCCTTAGAAAGTAAGAAAAAAATCTTACCCCTTCTGGAGTTCTTGTGTGCACAAGAGTTGTTAGGCCCTGTGAATCAAATATACCCCTCTTTATATCACAGACTTATTTCAAAGTTGTGGAACCTTTTTGGGTACCCACATGTGATACAATAGAAAATATATGTTTTTTTTTTTTCCTACTTCCTGGCACAAAGCTCCAAAACTCTTGGAATCTATGGACTGATACAAGTGAAGTGGCAGGTGCATAGTGGTTCCTGGGTAGCTTCAGGATGGGAGCTGGTCACCAGAAAGATTGAGGGATGAAATTTTCAGGCCCCCACCCCCTGACTGTCCCCAGCCTCTGAGAAGGGGAGACTGGCTGGAGTTTGAGCTAATCACCAGTGGATGCTGATCTAATCTCCAGTGGGTGCTGAGCTAATCACCAGTGGACGCTGAGCTAATTCCTTGTGCCCACATAATGAAGCCTCTGGGAAATCCCGCAGGCTGTGAGCCTGGAGTCTCTGGGTTGATGAATCTGAGGAGGGGCTGGGGCTGAGTGGTGCCCCTTGAAAGGACATGGAGGTTCTGTGCTGCCCACCTCTGCCCTTCCTGTGTTGTATGCCTTACAACAAACTGCTAACTAAGTGAAATGTTTCCCTGGGTTCTGTGAGCCATTTTACCAGATTAGCAAAACCAAAAGATGGGATCTGGGGAGCACTGCCTTTGCCACCAAAGCAGATGAAAGATTGGGTGCACTGGGTGCCCAGTACTTGCAGTTGGCATCAGGGCTGAGAGCAGTCTATGGGGCTGAGCTGCTGGGCCTTCGAGTCTGGCACAAACTGGGTAGTTATAATCCAAATTGAATTGAATTGCAGGACAAGGTAACACATTTGCTGGTAATAGCTGAAATTTATCAAAAATTCATTGTGTTAGGCTCTGTACCAAATCCCAAGTCCTGTGCAGGAGTTATTTCATGTGGTCCTCATAGTGTACACTTTGCTACCCATAGGGCAGGCAATTTCATAGATGAGCAAACTAAGGCTAAGAGAGCTTAGCTAGTTTCCTTAACCTACGCAGTGAGTAGGAATAGAGCCAGAGCTCTGAGGGCAAGTGACATGACTAAGACCTGCTGGGGTGGTCTCCCTTTGGGATTTTGGGGCTGTGGACATTACTAAGGAAGGAGAGGGGCCGGTGCCGTGGCGCAGTAGGTTAATCCTCCACCTGCGGCGCCAGCATCCCATATGGGCACCAGGTTCTAGTCCCGGCTGCTCCTCTTCTGATCCAGCTCTCTGCTGTGGCCTGGCAAAGCAGTAGAAGACGGCCGAAGTCCTTGGGCTCCTGTACCGATATGGGAGACCCAGAAGAGACTCCTGGCTCCTGGCTCCTGGCTCCTGGCTTTGGATCGGCGCAGCTCCAGCCATTGTGGCCATCTGGGGAGTGAACCAACAGAAGGAAGACCTTTTTCTCTGTCTCTCTCTCTCACTGTAACTCTACCTCTCATATAAATAAATAAATAATATTAAAAAAAGAAAGGAGAATTGTCAGGGCTCAACCAAGGATTTCACAGAATGCAATGTGCATGGCCAGGTGCTGGCGAGTTAGGGAGGCTCCTCCCAGTGCTCGTTATCAATAATGGCCACAGGAGGCATCTACGGCTGCTGTTGCTGCTGTGGGGACTTTGTCACTAATCTAGTCTATTTAAAAGAATTTACAGCATAGTTTTAGGATTTGGGACCTTGGGATGCTGGAGGAAATAATATTGAATGTCCTTAATACTTAGAGGGAGCAGGTGTTTGAGCTTCTCAGTAACCACATTTTCTGCCATCCTTAAACTCACCTTACACCTGATCTAGTGAAGCAGTGAAAGAGAGCTGTGTAAAGGTGAGGACAGATCAGAGACCATGGCCGCTGCTGTTCATTAGAGTTGGTGCTAATTGGCCCCAAGGGGGCAACTTTCCATAGCTCAGCTGTTAGAGCCACGGTGTTACCCTGGGTATTCCCTCCTCTGCCATTTGCTACCAAAAGATGTGTGCATTTTTTCTTGGCCAGAAGGGGCATTGAGCTGGAGTTAGCCGAACACAGTAGGAAACAGGTGTGGAGAAAGGGTGAAGAAGATAGAACGGAGTGCTTGGTATGTGGATAACTGTACTTTTAAAAAGGATTTTATTTATTTATTTGAGAGGTAGAGCTACAGACAGAGAGAGGGAGAGACAGAGAGAAAGGTATGCCATCCGCAGGTTCACTCCCCAAATGGCTGCAGTGGCTGGAGCCAGGCTGGTAAGAAGTCAGAAGCGAGGAACTTCTTCCTGGTGTCCCAAGTGGGCGCAGGGGCCCACACTCTTGGGCCATCTTCTGCTGCTTTCCCAGGCCGTAGGCAGAGAGTTACATTGGAAGACAAGCAGCTGGGACACAAGTGGAGGCTTAGCCTGGTATGCCATAGCTCTGGCCCTGGGTAGTTGTGTTTTAAGTTAGAGCAGGTGTTTTGGAAAATTAACTTTGATGTAAGTCAAGCTGTTTCCATTTAAATTGTAAGATTAGTCAGATTTGTAGTTATTATTGATAAGTTAATGAGGTACAGGGTCCTCCATGTAGTCTGCATGGTCTGACCCCAACTATCTCTCCCCATCCTCTCCCACAACAGAGGTCCTCGTGCCAGCTCTGTTTCTACTTCCTGCAGGGACCTCTTTCTCACTGCTGGACCTCAGAGTCTCTTGTTCTCCATGTCAGGAACTACAACTTCCAACTCTCCCTTTAGCTATTCCTACTTAGTTCTTCCAAATTAACCTAATCATTATTTATTCAAAGAAGCATTTATTTCAAATACAAATTAGATTCTTGAGTTTATAATGATTATTTCTCAATATAATAATGAAAATTAGGCAGAAAAAGATTTTTTTTTCTCTTGAACCAGGGAACCCTGGGATGGAGCTGACTCAGGCATTACTGGCTCCAGGGACTCCAAAAGAACACCTCCTGCATTCTAGCTCTGCTCTGTTCCTCCCTCCTCTTGGCTGGGTGACTCACTTCTCATTCTCCCCCTCTGGGGCTGACTTCTACCATGTGGCATGGGGAAAGGAGGCCTGACATGAGAGAGTGCTTTATGTCTCTCATTCTGGCCTGGCTAGGCCCAGGGTTCAGGGAAGGCACAGAGCAATGTCATGGAGGTCATTCTCCCAGAGTCACATGCAGGACGTATCTGGGATGTGGGAGAGGTGGGGCAGGAGGTTTGTAGGGGAGGAAGAGGAAGAATGCACACTGGGTAAATAACAGCCAAGAGCTCCACTGCAGCCTCCAATGTGGTTTTCTCTGGAAATTTCACTTTTTTTCCATAGCACTTGCCCAATTTGAAATTTCATGTATTTTTGTGTGCTCATTTGGTAAATATGTGCTGTGTGTTCCTTCAGGTTGGCAGTCATTCTGCAGTGTTACTGGGGTGTCTCCGTGCTATGCCCATATCTGCTCCTGACTCTAGCTTCCTACTAGTATAGAGCCTGGGAGAGAGCAGGTGATGGATGACCTGGGTTGTATTCCCAGCTGCTGTGCTGGCTCCAGCCTTGTCCCAGCTGTGACTGTTGTGGACATTTAGCAAATGAACCAGTGGATGGAACTTCTCTGTCTTCTCTCTGCCTCTCACATAAACAAAAATAAGAATAAAATACTGGCACAATGTTCCCTGTTGTTTTTTGAAACACCCTTTTGAACAGAAACAAGGCTGTAGAACATAGTAGTTAGAAGCTCTTAAACCAGGATGTCTGGTTTAATTTCATGGCTTCTTTGCTTGTTGAGTAACTTTGAACAATTCACTCAATCTCTCTAAGCCTCGAATTCCTAAATTACAAAATAGCTGCAACAAAAGACACATAATTCTTATGAAATTTAAAAATGATGATAATAATGATGAGGAGAATAGCTAACATTTATTAAGTTCTTACTAAGTGTCTACACACTGTGCCAAGCATTTTCCAAGTGTTAACTTACTTACTGCTTAGCACAGTGTCTGGCATACACCTAGCATTTATTGAATGGCTACTATTATTGCATATAAATGGACACTGAGTGATTCCTGTTTATCTGGAGTGGACCAAGAGCTTACCCAGGTTAGGGGATCCTGGTGGAGGCTGATCAGACATCTGTATGACCTGGAAGAGCGTGGGTATGGTACCATGCCTTCTTCTCTGTGTCTGCTCCCACCTTCCTGTTCTCTGAGGGGCCATTAATCTTACATAGTTCTGTCTTTTTGGCTATCCTTGATGTTTATCCTATGGTAAGCTGCAAGCATTTGTAAGCCTAGTGATGTCTGACCATTATGATGAACTTGTTTGAGAGGGGATTAACTGATAGAATTCTCTGTGTAGATTTTCTCAAGCCCTGCATTTTTTAAAAAGACTTATTTATTTGTTTATTTGAAAGGCAGAGTTACAGAGAGGCAGAGCTAGAGACAGAGAGAGCTTCCATCTGCTGGTTCACTCCCTAAATGTCCACAGTGGCTAGAGCTGAGTGGATCTGAAGCCAGGAGCCAGGAGCTCCTTCTGGGTCTTGCACGTGGGTGCAGGGGCCCAAGGATTTGGGCCATCTTTTGCTGCTTTCCAAGGCCATAGCAGAGAGCTGGATCGGAAGTGGAACAGCCAGGACTCGAACCAACACCCAAATGCAATGCTGGCACTGCAGAGGGTGGCTTTACCTGCTCTGCTGCAGTGCCAGCCCCGTATTTTTGAAACTTTGTACTTCAGAGATTTTTCTTAAATACTAAGAACCTACTGAGATGTTTATAACTCCTCTACTCACTACTCACTAGCAAGGTCACCCAGATGTAGATCTAACAGACCTATGGGTAGGACGGAGGCAGCTTTCCTGCCTGATCAGGGTAGACGCTGTGGAGTTTTATGTGTGGGATGTGACCTTTTTTTTATGACATAAACACTCAGTGACTGTTTACTCGAAGGTAAATCCAGGGCATCTTTTGCTCCATGATACTGAGATAAACAGATTGCCACAGTGCAAACAGTGGCCCAGAGATACAGCACAGAAGCAAGAGGCCTGGGAGGAGTGAACATGGGACAGGGGTGCTGTGACAGGAGGGGCACACTGGGGCTTGCTGAGCGCAGTTTCTGGCAGATGCTCCTCTAAAGTGCACTTTCTCCAAAAGTGAACCTGCAGACTCGCTGGGCCTCCCCTTCCTCTGTGCTGTTAATGGCCCCTGCCTTTCCCTGCGATTAATTTGGTACACGGATATTTCTTGTGCCCAGCTACTTGGCCACTGTGAGCAGAGACATGTTTTTCAAAATCCATGATTGCACATGACAAATCCAATTTGAATAAGTTTAAGAAAAACGAGACAGTCAAGTGACTGGGAAGGGTGACGGTGCAGACAACAGAATCAAAGAGAAAAGTGCAGGAGCAGGCATTGAGGAGTAGGACACCCTTGGAGGGTTTATCTGTGCACTTGGCTCGCTTCTGCTTGTGGGATTGTTTTCATTCTGCTCTCTCAGTTCAATTTTCCCATCTTAGCTGTCCTAATGTAAAAAGCTTTGTTTCTTTTTCCCAAGGTCTGTTTTTCATTCCTCGAGGAGGATCTGAATGGCCATGGTTAGCCTTGTGTCATCTGCTGACTCATCCTGTGCCCAGGAGAGTAGGTGGGCTGCGTACAGCCTGCATGTGCCAGTGTGACAGCATGATTGTGGCAGGAACCCGTCCTGGCCAGTGATGCTCTGGCTGTGAGATATTTTGGGCAGCATCACTGGAAAGGGGATATTCTGAGCAGCCAGATCTGAGACATCTGTCTCTCTGTGAGCCTAGGGTGGGTGTATTGGTGCACATGGCAAGGTCTGTTGTAAAAGTAAGAGATGGGGGCAAATGTGCTAGGAAACCACCCATTATTGCCACTGACACATGCCTCGAACACTGTGCAGCTGAATTCAGTATAAAGCAGTTCCTAGCTCCACAGCTTGTAACCAGGCCTCCCAGCAAGGCCATCTGTTGTCAGTTTGTAGGATCAGTTGTTACCCTTTCCTTCCCTATCCAGGTCTTCCCCTAACTAATGTTGAACTTACCTGCTTGGCTTTCTAACAGATGAGATCGGGTGCGTTCGGGGCCGTAGACTTGGCTTTCTAATAGAAACTATTACCTTTCCCAGCCTGCTGGCTCTCGCGAGGCTTCTCTGTTTCTGCTCATGGGAGTGAGACTGATGATGGATATGTGGGCCCAGCCTCCCCCCTCAACTGAGCTCTGACCATCTTCCCTGGCCTCGCTGTCCACTCTCTCAGCCCTTTCACCACCCTTGATTCTGTTCTCTGTCTTCCTGTTTGTTCTCATTTGCTCTTAGCCTTGTTGCTCTTCTCTGCTGCACTGGTGGAAGGAATGGCTGGAGACGTGCTGAAGAGATGAAGGCTTGCAGAGTGTAAGTGGATCTGTTCGCGGCCGCACAGCTGGTCCTTGCCAGAGAGCAGTGTCAGTCAGAGCCTTTTGACTGCAGAGTTCAGGTTCTTTTTCCTCCTGGTGTTCACTCGTGTGTTTCATAGTGTTGTGCTACCCTCCTCCCCTGACCGCCGCAGCTGGCACATACTCATACTTTGGAGGTGGGAAGTGTGTGTGACAGGGGTTTAGGGCTAATTTTGGAGAGGTGAATCTTGAATGGAAAGGAAAGGGTAGACCATTCCAGGGAACAGAAGCAGCTTGAATGAAGCAGCTGAATGAGGAGTGACTTCTGTCTTGGTTCACAAAGTCAGCCTGGGAGTGGCAGCAGCAGTTACAGTAGCCTGCAGGCAGGCGATGATGAAAACCAGTCAGCAGAGTGAGCAGCTGCTCTGCTCCAGCTCCCTCTGTGCACTGTCAGGCGTTACTTGGCTAATTCCTGTGGCAGCCCTGTGAGCGATGTGCTGCCCTTACCTCCGTCTTCCGCTGCTGAGGGAACACAGGCACAGGAGGTTAATTAACTCGCCCAAACCACACAGCCGGTGAAAGTAAAATTTGCATGCAAACTTGAACCTGTCTGATCTCGCTTTGAACCACACGCTTGGCTGCTAGAAGGTGCTACGTGAATTTGGTAAGAAGCCAAAAAAGTGGCCTCAGAAATCTGTCCACAGAGCCAATGCTATTAGTAAGAGGTATTATGTTTATCAGATGTTTTTATTTTTAAAAAGATATAGCTCTATGAAGTTTGAACGTTAATTATCAATTCAGAAATATAATGCTTTAGCCTTACATAAGAAACATAATACTGAATTAGAGCCAACTGAGCAGGTTTTGTGCAGATTATTTTGTGTTTTAATGTATCACTCAGGATGCTGCAGTAGGAGGGGTGACTCTGCCCCCAGCTGGGGTCTTGGGATCCACCTATTTCAACATTCTCTGAATCTGGATTTCTTTACCCAGTGGCAGAGACTCAGGAATCCTGTGGGTAATACATTATGTTCTGTGATAATGAGCCCTTTCCTTTGGTTCCATCTGCTGGTTTTTGCAGTGAACCTTGATGGGCTGAAGATGAAAAACCCTGGACATAGAAAGGAGCCCCTCCCCCTAGAGCTGGTTCTGTCAGATGAAGACACAGGCACACTGGCAGAGGGTGGGAGCCGCGTGTAGGGGCTGCCTGCCCAGCTCATCACTGAACCCTCACCTGTCATGGCAGCATTTGAGAGAAAACAGTGTGGCTACTAGTGTTTACTGACCAGGATCAAATACTAGTGTGCGTGAAAGACGCAAAACACCTGGGGCCCCCTTACAGAGTTCCCAGGAAGAATAAGAGCAAACAGCATCTCCTACTGTGTGTGAGCAGGGCAGTAGTTGAAACGTGTTTCATAGGCATCTCAGCAGAGCACATGAGCTGAGTGTGGGGATGGTCAGAGGGGGCTTCCCAGAGGTGGCGGGCTTCCAAGATAAAACAAGTAAAAGGTGACATAGATGACAGAGAAATCTTGGATAATTTTATTTTTAAACACTTATTTACTTTTTTATTTGAAAGGCGTGTTGGGGGGGGTTGGGAGGGAGAGAGAGAGAGATCATGAATCAGCTGGTTAACTCCCCAAGTGGCTGCAACAGCCACAGGTGGGGCCAGGACACAGTAACTCCATCCAGATCTACATGGGTATCAGGGACCCAGACACTTGGGCCATCATTCATTGCCTTCCCAGGTACCTCAGCAGGAGGCTGGATTAGAAGAGGCTGGATTGGAAGCAGGCATTCCAAGCAGACCAGGACTTGAACCAGTGCTCAGATATGGGCTGCTGGTGTCACAAGTGGTGACTTAAGTTGATGTGCTACAGCTCTGGGTAATTTTTAAAATTACCCAGCATTTGTTTAAGTGGTTAAGAACTGCTTGAAATGCCTGCATCCCTTATCAGAGTGCTCTGCTTCTGATTTTAGCTTCCTACTAATGCGAATCCTAGGAGACTGCAGGTGATGGCTCAAGTACTTAAGTCCCTGCCACCCACATGTGAGACCTAGATTGAGTCCTGGGCTGCTGGCTTTAGCGGGGCCTTGCCTCATTTGTTGTGAGCATCTGGGGAGTGAATCAGTGGATGGAAGTTCTCTGTCTCTATTTCAAATAAGTAAAAACTTAAAAAGAAAAAAATTATCACATCAAAGATAATTGATATATTTTGTCATATCCTTTCAGTTTCGTATTATTGCATTATATAACAAAAATTAAATCTTAAACTTGCTGTTTTGTAACTTTGATTTTAAGCAATATATGTCACTTTTCTGTGTCAACAAATCTTCAAAAATGTAACATTTTTACAATAAAAATTGTTTTTTCTCATTATTAAAGTGTAATGGTTGCAAAAAGTTAGAGGATGTACGAAATATTGTAAGGATGGAAAAAAATACTCTACCCCTCAGCAATTATTACTATTACCATTTGAGTGCATATGCTTCCCAACATTTTTGCAGGTATATATGTATGTATGTGTATATTTGCAAAACAGCAAAAAACATTTATATATAATATATATACTGTGGGGAGCAACTCGGACTAGACTAAGTTACTGGAATTAAGACTTATTCTATGCATCTGCTCTCCCACAATATGGTGCTGGGAGAGGAGGAAACAGCTTCTACACAGTTGCCTCTCGCCAATTTGATTGACTGAGCTGCAGGAGCTGATCTTGCTCCTGATTGGAGGAGAGCAGTGTACTCGGCGTGTGGGTAGCAGAGTTGGGATTGGTGGAAGAGGACTATAAAGGAGGAGAAAGACAACATGCACCAGAAACACCTGAGGAACATCTGAGCAGCCCCCGAGAGAGCCGGCCGGAGGTGTGCCGCTCCCCCGCGGAAGTGGGGAAAGTGGCAGGGGGGCCCGCCCCTCCACGGAGGTGGAGGGACGGCAGCCAACCCGGGAAGAACCAGCAGCAAACCCGGGAAGGGCCGAGCAGACAAAAGAACAGCGCAGGGTCCTGTGTCGTTCCTCCACGAAGAGGGGGAGCGACATATACTACATTTTATTCCCATAGATATTTTTTTATTTATTTATTTTATTTATTTATTTTTTTTGACAGGCAGAGTGGACAGTGAGAGAGAGAGACAGAGAGAAAGGTCTTCCTTTGCCGTTGGTTCACCCTCCAATGGCCGCCGCGGCCGGCGCGCTGCGGCCGGCGCACCGCGCTGATCCGATGGCAGGAGCCAGGAGCCAGGTGCTTTTCCTGGTCTCCCATGGGGTGCAGGGCCCAAGCACCTGGGCCATCCTCCACTGCACTCCCTGGCCACAGCAGAGGGCTGGCCTGGAAGAGGGGCAACCGGGACAGAATCCGGCGCCCCGACCGGGACTAGAACCCGGTGTGCCGGCGCCGCTAGGCGGAGGATTAGCCTAGTGAGCCGCGGCGCCAGCCTCCCATAGATATTTGATTAGTATCTTTCACCCACCAACACTACTCACCCCCAGAAAGATTTTTTTAAAAGATTTATTTATTTATTTGAAAGTCAGATTTACACAGAGAGAGAAGAGGCAAAGAAAGAGGTCTTCCATCTGATGGTTTGCTCCCCAATTGGCCGCAAAGGCCGGAGCTGTGCCGATCCGAATCCAGGAGCCAGCTTTTTCTGGGTCTCCCACGTGGGTGCAGGGGCCCAAGGACTTGAGCCATCTTCTATTGCTTTCCCAGGCCATAGCAGAGAGCTGCATCACACATGGAGCAGCTGGGTCTCAAACCAGCGCCCATATGGGAGCAAGCACTGCAGGCCAGGGATTAACTTGCTGCACCACAGTGCTGGCCCCAGAAAAAACAGATTTTTAAGCATAAAGGTGTCAACTATGTCTGTGTCATGTGTCAGAGAATTCTTAGCTCTCAGCACAGTGCCCGGCTCATGATAGGTAGTTATTTAGTGCTTAATTGTAAAGTGAATGAATGACTGTGTAATAGGTCCACCTTGTGATGGATCTTGAATTAGGAGGTAATAGGAATGCTGTCCAAGCACTTGGAAATGGGAAAGGACTTCCAGAACTACAGATGCCAGGTAGTGTTACTATCAGTGCATTAAAAACATCCAGGGGTGTGCATTTGCCTTAGTTGTTAAGTTGCTGATAGGGATGCCCATGTTCCATACTGGAGCTTCTGGGTTTGCGTCCTGGCTCCAGCGTTCTGCTAATGCAGGCCCTGGGAGGGGTGGGGGATGGCTTGAGTGGTCTTGCGTTTCCTCTCACAAAGAAAATTTAAATTTAGTTCTTGGCTTCCAGCTTCCATATGACAGTGTTTTGGCCATTGGTCTCTTTGGGAAAATGAACCAAGAATGTGCTTGCTCTCTCTCTCTCTCTCTCTCTCCCTCTCTCCCTCTCTCCCTCTCTCCCTCTCCCCCTCTCCCTCTTCCTCTCCCCTCTGTCAGTTAAACAAACAAAAAATCCAAAGCAGAAATAAAATGCAACACATCCATTTGCAACTTTTACTCAATGAAAAGTTGTGTTTTTGGCTGCATTTTAACTTCAAGATTTATGGCAACTCAAACCACCTCCTAGCACTGTCCCTGTCTCTCCAGCTAGCTCTAGGAAGGCAAGAAACATGTCCAGTTAACTTAGTATTGCCAGAACAGTGCCACGTGTGTCTTTGGTATCAACACATGTCTCGTTGAGTGTGTTGGTAGGGGGAGGAAGGTGATAGAAAATTATCTACTCGCAGACCCTGTGGTGAATAACAGATGTGTGATAGTTCTCTGATGCGACCAGAAGCTAAGACGACATCTTATTTCATTACCTCTTCTTTCCCTTATCTTGTTTGCTAGATCTGATTAAAGCAGTTGTGGTAAGAAATATGTGTGGGAAGACCGTTACGTAGCTAAGCCAGTTTTATTATAGCTCCACTGCTGCAGCAGAAGACTCTGGTGCACTCTCAGAGACATTGAAAATGCTCTGAACTCAGATGAACCAAGCAGCTATGTGGATCTAGAGATCTCACACTTTCATGTTGCTAGAAGAGATCCAAGAAGTCAACTTAGGCCGGCGCCGTGGCTCACTAGGCTAATCCTCCGCCTTGCGGCGCCAGCACACCGGGTTCTAGTCCCGGTCAGGGCGCCGGATTCTGTCCTGGTTGCCCCTCTTCCAGGCCAGCTCTCTGCTGTGGCCCGGGAGTGCAGTGGAGGATGGCCCAAGTGCTTGGGCCCTGCACCCCATGGGAGACCAGGAGAAGCACCTGGCTCCTGCCATCGGATCAGCGCGGTGTGCCGGCTGCAGCACGCCGGCCGCGGCGGCCATTGGAGGGTGAACCAACGGCAAAGGAAGACCTTTCTCTCTGTCTCTCTCTCTCACTGTCCACTCTGCCTGTCAAAAAAAAAAAAGTCAACTTAGAAATGTAGGATCTTTGGGTTAGAGTGATCTTGGGTACCAGCCAGTCCAATCTTCTCATTTTACAGGTGAAGGAAGAGCTTCTGGACGTGGAGGGGAGTAACTCAAGGTCTCATAGCAAGTCAGAGGTCCCTGCAGCTAGAACTCAGGGACCTTGGGTTCTAGGCCGATGTGGTTTGTGAGATTCTGCTGTGAGAAAGGTAAAAACTGAAGACATCCTTGAACAACAGCTGAGTATCATTTTTATCTGAGATCTGTTTGGATAAGGAGAAGAGGGGAGATTGAGGAAGTCAAGACAAAGGAAACCAGTGCAAGTGAGAACTTTGCTGCGGAATGCATCTTGTGGTTTTCACTCCTAGCAAATCCTTCGCAAGTCACTCAGAATGATTTGTTGGAATGCTACCCTGTCCTTCTTCAGCACACATGAAAAAGTGGGAGGATTGCAGTTTCAGGAATGAAATTGAAATGCATCAGACATTAGTTTTGGAAACTCACTGGCTTTTTCTCATCTAAATGAATTTAGCAAAAGAACTCAATTTTGGTCACAGGAGACTAATTAAGCATCTAGCATGAACCATAGCAAAATCCCCTAGTATGAAGTGAGGCACACACAGAGGAGCTGAGTCACAGTAATGATGAGATACGCTCACAGAATTAACTCGGCCTCTTAACTAATGGCTAGTGGAACCTAGGTGAAATGAAGAAAAAAATGTACAGTAAGGATAGGCATTTTTTTTAGAAAACAAGGAGATAACAGTTACTTATACCCCATTCCAGATTTTATTTTCATTCTCATGTTTATCCTTATTTCCCATTCTGCTTTTCAGCTGGGCTGCTACAGTGATCTCTCTTCCTAGACCCCAGTCAGCTTCCACTCCAGTTGGTGCTACACCATACCAGCAAGGTTGTGTTCTTAAGATAAGCCTTTGATGATTCCAGTCTCTGGCTCAGGACATCTCAGGCTTTTCAGTGCTGAAAGCAGTGGTTTTCAACTTCAAAGCTCTGACAGGGAGGGGGAGCTGTTAGAAATGCAAATTCCTAAACACACCCCCAA
Organism: Oryctolagus cuniculus; assembly: GCF_051225735.1. NCBI lineage: Eukaryota > Metazoa > Chordata > Mammalia > Lagomorpha > Leporidae > Oryctolagus > Oryctolagus cuniculus. The sequence continues at coordinate 123,572,363 of NC_142876.1, forward strand.
GAGAATCTGATGCCATGGATTTGGGATGCTGCCCAGAAATTTATATTTTTAACACGTTTGCAGTATATTTCTGATGCAGGTACCACAGAAACTACACTGACAAAAACTGGCCTGCATGGAGAAATGACCTCAAATGATGGGAATTCAGGTCCATGGTAGGCCAAAGAGGAGGAACAGAGATTTTTGGGAAAGATTGATCAACAAAACATCTAAAGGGATTGGATATATTAGACAGTCATGACTGGGGGAAATGTGAAACTTATGAATGGCTGTAAAGGAATTGGAAAAGCTGTCACTAATTTTTTGACTTGAGCCTGTCTGATATCTGGCAAAGTAGAAAGAACTCTGGATGAGTGTGGGTTCCACCCTCTTATGAGCTATATAATTTTTTTGGCTAGCTATTTAATTTCCCTGAGCTTCAGCTTTTCTCATTGGTTAATGGAAATGTTAATTCCTATCCTGCCTCATCATTGATTTATAAGGGTCAAGCATGTGATGGTGCTTAGAACTTTGCAGATTGCTGAATAATATCAGGTGCTCTTTACATTAGTCGTCTGTTCTCTTCACCCTCTGTTCTTTTCACCTTTACCAAGTGGCAAAAAGAATCTTGCTCAGGAGAGTAATTGCAGTTAAACAGGCTAAGCCTGTGCAGGAGAGTGTGTGTTGACATTAATCCTCTATTGCTATTTGCAAGAGGAAAGAAAAAGTCATCTAGCAGCCGAGAGCATGTTTTTGATTACCCCATGGAGTTAGGAAGCTTGGAGATCTGCTGTAGAGCTGCAGACTGGCATCTGACTTCCTCTGTATGAATTTGGCTGAGTTTAATAGTGAGAAAAGCTTAAGAAAACCCACACATGCTGAAACCCAAAAGGCTAATGAGGAGAATAGACAGCTTATGTAATTAGACCTTGTGTATTTCCCTAAAAGGAAATCATGAAATATGCACAAAATGTTGTCTCTGAAGGCGTCATAGTTACTCCATCTTGTTTTTAATTTGGAAACTATGCACATTGCCTACAGGAATTACAAGAACAGTAGCTTCTGGTGTGTTTGTAAATCGATGCCCTCACATGAATCCTGACATTTCATGCTTCAGCCCAGCCCCCAGTCACAGCAGCAGGGCACTCAGAAGGCTGGATTTGCTGGTTCTGAGCTTCCACTGCTGAGTGAGACGCTAGCTGACTTTATTCTGACATCTTGATGAGACAAGGCCTTCTAAATGTACTCTGTGTGTGTGTGTTTTGCTTTCAGCCATGTTTATTTTTCTCTGTATTGCTTGTCCACAGAGAAAACAATGAAGTGCTTTGATTTAAAAGATCTAGTGTTCTTCTCAGAGGCCTGTGGTGTCTTCAGCACACAGGACTCAACTGCACTTTACCACCTATCATCCAGGTTGGTAAAAATTGTCTTTTGCCATTTTTGCTTCATGTCATTACTGTCATTACTATATATTATTATTGTTGTTATTTTGTGTGAGGCTGAAATAACAGAAATTTATTTGCTCATGATTCAGAAGTTAGAAGTTCAAGGTCAGTGTGTGAACCGAGTTGATTTCGTCCAAGGTCTAGCTCTTTGTCTTGTGGGTGGCTGTCGTCTTCCAGTGTTTTCACTAGGGTCTTCCCTTCCTGTCTGTGTAAAGAAATAAAATACAGGCACAGGTCAAACCCCTGGGAGACTTTCCCCACCCCATCCCTGTTCCTCTCCCTCTCCACAGAAAAGAACAAAGGATTACAGAGTGAGGTGTTCATTCATTTGTGGACATGTGAACGTGGGTATCTATCTCAAATCAGGATTTACCTGGTTTTTAAAATTTAATTTAATTTTAACAACTGTAGAACATTCTTTTTCTCTTATGGAAGTTGTCGGGTTCAAAGTGAAATCACTTGTGTCACAACCTGGCCAGTGGCACTGGAGAAGGCAAGCACAGGAGGGCTCTCATACAAGCTGTCTGACAATAGGAGACTATCACAAGAAAATCTTAGCAAACCACAGTGACTACATAAGTCACACAAGGACAGCTGGTAGGATGAGGACATTAGCTGCTTGTACAGGAATAGTTGCCCAACACACTGTTTGCCAGCTCAGTTAACAGAGGAACCTGCTATAACTCAAGACTAGTCTACCTGGTAGCTATCACCAGTCCCCCGTCAGAGCTGCCAGCCCCTCCAAATACCACAAGTGTCAATGAACTTGCTTCCAAAACACCTTATGTAGCTTTTCTCCTTGCTCATTAAGATCCCAACATTTTTCATCGTTCTTTGAGTATACCAGAGGCCACCCCTGCCTGTACATGTGTCCTTGATTACAATCCTATTCTTTGTTTATTCCCAGGTAAAATCTTTTTTTATGGTGATTTGTCTGTATTTTTGACTGTATAACTTCTTTAAATAATTTCCCAACTGGTATAAGTCTTCATTTTTACTGTTTTTGATGTTTAAGAACAGTTCTTGATGATACAATTAATTTTTTAAAAAAAGTTTTTAGTAGGTGAGGCATTTAAATGGTCAAAGATCAAAATTATTTCCAAATAGTATATGATGAGAAGTTTCTCTTACCCTGATCTTATCTGCCCTGTTTCCCCATTTCCTGTTTGCTGTGATTTGTAATTTTTATTAATTTCTTTTTGTATATCTGGTGTTTTATGCACATAGAAGAAAATATGAACATATATTCTCATTTTACTGCTTTTTTTTATTTGACAGGTAGAGTTAGATAATGAGAGAGAGAGAGAGACAGAGAGAAAAGTCTTCTTTCCATTGGTTCACCCCCCAGGTGCTACAGATGGAACTATGCTGATCCGAAGCCAGGAGCCAGGTGCTTCCTCCTGGTCTCCCGTGCGGGTGCAGGGGCCCAAGCACTTGGGTCATCCTCCACTGCCTTCCTGGGCCACAGCAGAGAGCTGGACTGGAAGAGAAGCAACCGGGACAGAATCTGGCGCTCCGACCAGGACTAGAACCCGGGGTGCTGGTGCCGCAGGCGGAGGATTAGCCTAATGAGCCGCGGTGCCGGCCATACTGCCTTTTTAAAAAAAAAAAAAAAAAAAGATTTATTTATTTGAATGTCAGAGTTACACAGAGAGAGAAGGAGAAGCAGAGAGAGAGAGAGAGGGAGAGAGAGAGGGGTCTTCCATCTGCTGGTTCACTCCCTGTCGCTCCCCATCTTCATGGAGGAACGACACAGGACCCTGCGTTGTTCTTTCGTCTGCTTGGCCCTTCCCGGGTTTGCTGCTGGTTCTTCCCGGGTTGGCTGCTGTCCCTCCACCTCCATGGAGGGGCGGGCCCCCTGCCACCTTCCCCACTTCCGCAGGGGAGCGGCACACCGCCGGCCAGCTCTCTCGGGGGCTGCACAGGTGTTCCTTCAGATAGATGTTCCCGGTGCATGTTGTCTCTCTCCTCCTTTATAGTCCTCTTCCACCAATCCCAACTCTGCTACCCACACGCCGAGTACGCTGCTCTCCTCCAATCAGGAGCAGGTCCTACAGTTTATTGGTTGAACTGGAGGCAGCTGTGTAGAAGCTGCCATATTGTGGGAGAGCAGATGCATAGAATAAGACTTAATTCCAGTAACTTAGTCTAGTCCGAGTTGCTCCCCACACTCCCCAGTTGCAATAGCCGGAGCTGCACCGATCTGAAGCCAGGAACCAGGAGCTTCCTTGGGGTCTCCCATGTGGGTGCAGGGGCCTGAGGATTTGGGCCATCTTCTGCTGCTTTCCCAGGCCATAGCAGAGAGCTGGATCAGAAGTGGAGCATCTGGGACTTGAACTGGCACCCACCTGGAATGCAGGCACTGCCGGCAGCAGCTTTACCCGCTACACCACAGTGCCCACATCTTTACTGCTTTTTTTTTAAAAGATTTTATTTATTTATTTGAGAGGTAGAGTTATAGACAATGAGAGGGAGAGACAGAGAGAAAGGTCTTCCTTCCGTTGGTTCACTCCCCAAATGGCTGCAACAGCTAGAGCTGTGCGGATCTGAAGCCAGGAACCAGGAGCTTCTTCTGGGTCTCCCATGCAGGTGCAGGGGCCCAAGGACTTAGGCTATCTTCTGCTTTCCCAGACCATAGCAGAGAGCTGGATTGTAAGAGGAACAGCCAGGACTAGAACTGGCGCCCATATGGGATGCCAGTGCTGCAGGTGAAGGATTAACCTACTGTGCCATGGTGCCGGTCCCATCCTTTACTGCTTTTTAAACTGAGAATATTTTGTGTTCTGTATTCATTGTTCTTTACCATTTTTTACCACTTCCATGTGTTCTGGCAATCTTTCTGTATCAGTATACATTTATACATCACTATGTAGACATCTCGTTTTCAAAATAATTTCATATTTTTATGGTTGCATAATGTTTCATCCAGCAGATATTAGTACATAAGATGCTCCTTTGTTCTATTTTTAAAGTTACAAATTACTGTATTGCTTGGGTGTAAGATATCTTTCAGCCATACTCCAGCATATCCCCATTGTTGGACATCTGAGTCATTTTGTAATTTCTCTATTCAAATAATCTTGTAAAGAATAATCTCTTACATGTATGGCTTCATATGTGCAGGTAGAAAAGCATTTGAACATATGCAATGTGTATTCATGGTAAACTTTTTTGACAAACTAGGAATAGATGAAAATTTCCTTCACTTGATTAATAGCTACAGGTAACATCATGCTTAATATTACAAACTTGAATGTTTTCTCTCTGTAAATGTGAAAGGATACAAGGTTGTTTCCTCTTGCCAGTTTTAGTCAATATTGTATGGGAGATTCTAATCAGTCCAATAATGTAAGAATAAGAAATACAGGGGCCAGCGCTGTGGTGTAGCAGGTAAAGCTGTTGCCTGCAATGCTGGCATCCCATATGAGTGCCAGTTCAAGCCTTGGCTGCTCCACTTCTGATCCAGCTCTCTGGTACGGCCTGAGAAAGCAGAAGGTGGCCTAAGTCCTTGGGCCACTGCACCTACGTGGGAGACCTGGAAGAGTCTCCTGTCTCCTGACTTTGGATTGGCCCAACTCTGCCCATTGTGGCCATCTTGGTAATGAACCTGTGGGTAGAAGACCTTTCTCTCTCTCTCTCTTTTTCTGCATTTGCCTCCCTGTAACTTTGCCTTTCAAATAAATAAGTAAATCTTAAAAAAAACATTGGGAAGGTAAGAAGAAAATTGTGTTCATGGGTGATATGATTTATATGTAGGAAATCTTAAGGGATATTACAAAAAGGTGCTAGAACTATTAAATGAATTTAGCAAGATCACAAGGTACATGATCAAAACCCCCAAATTAATTGTATTTTTGCATGCTAGTAATAAATAATACAAAAATAAAATCAAGATAATAAAATAATTTACATTAGAGCCAAAAAGAATAAAATATGTAGGCATACATTTAACAAAAAGTGTGATAACTGCATGCTGAAAGCTATAAAATATTGCTAAGAGAAAGTAATGAAAACCTAAATAAGTGCAGAGATACACTATGTTCATGGATTGGAAGAATCAATTTAGTTAAAATGGAAGGTCTCCTAAGATTGATCTATATAGTCAACATTCTCCTAATCAAAATCTTAGTAGGATTTTATAGAAACTGAGAAACAGATTCTAAAATTTAAATGGAACTGCTCATAAATAAATTCATAAAACCCAGGAACAATGTTGAAGACTCTATGCTACTTAGTTATCAAAGCTTACTAAAAAGCCACAGTGATCCAGCTTGTGTGCTGCTAGCTGCACAAACTGTGGACCAATAAGACGGAATTAAGCTCATAAATAAACCTGTACATTTACAATTACTTGATTTTTGACAAAAATGCAAGACAATTCAGTGGGAAAAATGAGTGCTTTCAATAAATTAAGCTGGAGCAGTTGGGTGAGTATTAGTCAAGACTGTTCAAAGAGACAGAACAAGTAATGTACATGAGGGTAGTTCACAAAGTTCATAGAGTTAAAAGGTGTGGGGAGCAACTCGGACTAGACTAAGTTACTGGAATTAAGACTTATTCTATGCATCTGCTCTCCCACAATATGGCGCTGAGAAGGGAGTAACAGCTTCTACACAGCTGCCTCCAGTTCCACCAATAAACTGTAGGACCTGCTCCTGATTGGAGGAGAGCAGCATACTCAGCGTGTGGGTAGCAGAGTTGGGATTGGTGAAAGAGGACTATAAAGGAGGAGAGAGACGGCATGCACCAGGAACATCTAAGGGGAACACCTGTGCAGCCCCCGAGAGAGCTGGCCGGCGGTGTGCCGCTCCCCTGCGGAAGTGGGGAAAGTGGCCAGGGGGAACCGCCCTTCCACGGAGGTGGAAGGGTCGGTAACCAACCCGGGAAGAACCAGCAGCAAACCCGGGGAGGGCCGAGCAGACAAAAGAACAGTGCAGGGTCCTGTGTCGTTCCTCCACGAAGAGGGGGAGCGACATAATGGTGCCGTGACTCGGATAGGAAACTTAGGAGGGAAGAAACGGGAAGAAGTGGGAAAATACCGGAGAGAGAGATTAGCAAAGAGCCTAGGGAAAAGCCGGACGGAAAAGGTGCCGGAAGAAGCTATCAAAAGCCTAGGCATAGACTCAGATACGGACTACGGGGGGAAGCTGGGAGAAATCTCTAAGGTCGAAAGCGAAAGTGAAAGCTAGAACAAACAGACTCGGATACGGACTGTGGGGAGAAGCCAGGAGAAATGAGGGAGGAACATTGTTGGAAGAAAACTTAGGGAAACATACCAGGTAGAGAAAAATGTTAGGGAGGATGAAGCCGCAAGTGCAGGCTGAAGCGGAGACGTAAGCTATCTTGGGATTCTTCAAATCAGCCCGGGGAGCAAAAGGCGAAAATCTGGAACCAGAGGCAGAGAAGTGGGCCGCCAGGTTGGAATTCGCCAGGTTAGTCCGGGGAACTTGGACTGAATGCCGGTGGCGGAAACGTGAGCTACGCTGTGTGATTCGCGGAAGCCGCCGCGTGCAGAGAGAGCACGGGGCGTGAATAGATAGGGAACGCGGGGCTGGCGCGAAGGCCGTGGTGCGGGCGCGAAGGGCGTGGAGACCGCGGAGCGCGCGAAGCCGAGCCGCGCAGAGCCGGGAACCCGCCGCAGGGCGGGCGCCGGGAAGCCGCGCAGATGAGAGAAGCGCGGGCTGAAGCGGCGCAAAGCCGGGAAGCCACTGCGGGGCGATGAGGCGCCGGGAAGCAGCCTCAGGGCGGGTGCCGCGAAACCACGGGGATAAGAGAAATACAAGTTTAGAAGTAAAATGAGAGAAATAGGAATGCTGGCAGATAGAAGTAAAATGGGAGAGATAGGAATGCCCGGAGATAGAGAAATAGAGAAAAATAAGGCCTCCCCTCAACATGGCAATGAGAGAGCTTGGATTCGGTCTGCCTGATTAGGGAGGTGGTGAGCACCTGCGGGCGGCTAGCAGCTTATGCGCCGCAGGTCACCGAAGACAGGCCCAAATCAACATCAATAAGTCTCCCCACAATACCGCAATGAGAAGGCTTGGATTCGGTCTGCCTGATTGATAGGGCTTGTAAGCACCTGCAGGCAGTTCTAGCAGAGCAGAGCATGCGCTGCAGGGCACCGAACACAGGCACGCATCAGCGCCTAAAAACCTCCTCACAACATGGCGAAGAGAGGACCCGGACTCGGTTTGCCTGATTGGTAGGGCTTGTAAGCACCTGTGGGCAACTCTAGCAAGCAGAGCAGAGTGTGTGCCGCGGGGCACCGAAGACAGGCGCGTATCAACACCAAAAATAAAAAGAAAGGGGGATCTGTGGGGAGCAACTCGGACTAGACTAAGTTACTGGAATTAAGACTTATTCTATGCATCTGCTCTCCCACAATATGGCGCTGAGAAGGGAGTAACAGCTTCTACACAGCTGCCTCCAGTTCCACCAATAAACTGTAGGACCTGCTCCTGATTGGAGGAGAGCAGCATACTCGGCATGTGGGTAGCAGAGTTGGGATTGGTGGAAGAGGACTATAAAGGAGGAGAGAGACAACATGCACCAGGAACATCTAAGGGGAACACCTGTGCAGCCCCGAGAGAGCCGGCCGGCGGTGTGCCGCTCCCCTGCGGAAGTGGGGAAAGTGGCCAGGGGGAACCGCCCTTCCACGGAGGTGGAAGGGTCGGTAACCAACCCGGGAAGAACCAGCAGCAAACCCGGGGAGGGCCGAGCAGACAAAAGAACAGTGCAGGGTCCTGTGTCGTTCCTCCACGAAGAGGGGGAGCGACAAAAAGTAAGTTTATTTTGGTGCAGAAGAAATTTCAAAGGCATGTGTACTTTTCTCATAATATTAATTTTCCATGAATATCTTGAGAGCCTTCATGTGTATGGCCTCCAGTGCTTTTTGCCTCCAAATAAACTTACAAGTAAATCAGTTTTCTAAGAAGCTTTAACAAAATTTATTCTTCGTTTATTGTCATCTAGTTGGAAGGCAGAGTGACAGAGTGAGAGAGTGACAGTGAGAGGAGAAATACAGAGAGAGAAAGAGAGAGATAAAGCTTCCATCTTGGTATTCACTCCTCAAATGACTGCAACAGCTAGGGCTGACCCAGTCCAAAGCCAGGAGCCAGGATTTCCATCTGGGTCTCCCACAAGAGTGGCAGGGACAGAAGTACTTGGGCATCTTCCATTGCCTTTCCAGGCACATTGGCCAGAAGCTGGATCAGAAGCAGAGTAGGTGGGACTCAATGGCACTCCGCTGTGGGAAGCTGGCATCACAAGCTGCAGCTTTACCCACTGCACCACAATGCTGGGCTCTGTCATGAAGTTTTGGAAGTACTCTTGTGTATAGAAAGATAGTTATATAAAGAGGATTTATTAGAGGAATTGGCTCACAATATTATAGAGGCTGAGAAGTCCTGTGATAGGCTATCAGCCAGCTGGGGAAGCAGGAAAGTCAGTGCTGTGGCTCAGTTCAGGTCTGAAGGTCTCAGCTTAGGGAAGGCCATGATTTAACTCTCAGTCCCAGACCAAAGGCCTTAGGAACTTGGGGACCACTAGTGAAATTCTTAGAGTCCAGATGCTGGAGAATTTGGATTTTTATGTTAAGTGCAGAAAAAGAAGGGCATCCTCACTCCAGGGGAGAAAACAAATTTGCCTGTACTTTTTTGTTTACGCAGACCCTCAGAAGATTGCATGTTGCTCCCCACACTGAGGGCCATCTTCCCTACTTAGTCTGTTGACTCACATGACAGTCTCCTCCTGAAACACCGTCACAGACACACCAGATGTCAGGCTTCACCTGCTGTCTGGTGTCCCTTAATCCAGTCAAGGTGACAGCTAAAATTATCATTACAGTAGGCATCTGTAAAAAATAAACAAATCTTAGCACTTATTTCACGTCATATATAAAATTCTAGTAAAAATAGACCATAAATCTAAATGTGAGAGCTAAAATTACAATACTTCTAGAATTAAAGAGGGGAACAGATTTGTGACTGTGGATTTAGGCAATTATTTCTTAGATTGGACACAAAAATACATGAATAATAGAAAGTAAAACTTGTGCTTTAAAAAAGATGACACTATGAAAATGTAAAAAAAGCAAGCTAAATAAAAGGGAGAAAATATTTGCAAATTATGTCTGATAATGGACTTAATGTCCAGAATATGAAAATTCTCAAATAATCTGAAGATACAAAACACAGTTTAAAAGTCATCAAAATTTGGCCAGAAACCTCACCTGTAAAGATTGCTGAAATGGAAATAAGCACAGATGCTGAATACTATCAGGCATTAGGGAAATTCGCATTAAAATTCCTGTGAGATATCAGTACGTAATTCATAAAATATATGTGATCAAAAAGGAATGTGCATTACCGAGCTAATGAAGAAACAAACTGGAAACCTCATACTTTGATGATGGAAATGGAAAACAATATAGCCACTTTGAATAACTGCCTAGCAGTTTCCTGAAAAGTTGAATGTATGGTTATTACACAACTCAGTAATTTCTTTTCCATATAGCTGCCCAAGAGAAACAAAATCCTGTGTCCACATGAAGACTTGTATCTGAATGTTCATGTCATTCGTAATACCTGTAAATGGGAGATACTCCAAATTTCCATTGCTATTGTGTGGGGATGGTTGTGTCCCCAGAGGTTCATGTGCTGCCAGCTTGGTCCCCAGTGTAGCAGTGTGGAGGTGGTGGAGCCTTTAGGAAGTAGAGCCTAATGAAAGGTCATGTCACTGGGGCTCCCCCTTAGAAGGGGTTAATGTGTTCCTGTAAGTGAGTTGCTATAAAAGAGAGCAAGGCTAGCTCTTGAATTCTGGAATCCTGTCCTGCCTATGTGACTGTTCCTCTTTCTGTCACACATGCTCCCTCCATGTTGCCATCTGCCATATTGTGCTATATCCATAAGGCCCTTGGCAGACTTGTGGTCTTAACTTGGACTTTCACCTTCCAAAACTGTGAGCTAATCTCTTTTCTTTATGTATTACACAGCCTCATATATTTTTTGATAGCAGCAGAAAACAGACTAAGACATCCATCAGCTAGGAATAGGTAAAAGGTAGCAAAGGGGCTGGCGCTGCCTGTAGTGCCGGCATCCCACATGGGCACCAGCTTGAGAGTTGGCTGATCCACTTTCGATCCAGCTCTCTGCTATGGCCTGGGATAGCAGTAGAAGATGGCCCAAGTCCTCAGGTCCCCAAACCCACGTGGGAGACCCAGAAAAAGCTCCTGGCTCCTGGTTTCGGATTGCCACAGCTCCAGCTGTTGCAGCCATCTGGGGTGTGAACCAGCAGATGGAAGACCCTCTGTCTCTACCTCTCTCTGAAACTCTGCCTTTCAAATAAATAAATAAATAAATCTTTAAAAAAAAAGATATTAAATCTACACAATGGAATCACATTCAGTATAAAGAAGGGCAAACTACTGTGCATGCAACCATGTGAATGAACTTTAGAAACATACAAAGGGAAAGAATCCAGACAGAAAGAAAATGCATTTTGCATGATCCCATTTCTATGAAATTTTAAGAAAAGGCAAAACACAGAGAAAGAAAGGTCATTGGTTGCCTGGGGCTGGAAATAGGAACAAGGACTGATGGCAAAAGAACACTAGGGGGCTGGCACCGGGGCTCACTTGGCTAATCCTCCACCTGTGGTGCTGGCACCCCGGGTTCTAGTCCCGGTTGGGGTGCCAGGTTCTGTCCTGGTTGCTCCTTTTCCAGTCCAGCTCTCTGCTGTGGCCTGGGAGTGCAGTGAAGGATGGCCCAAGTGCTTGGGCCCTGCACCCGTGTGGGAGACCAGGAGGAAGCACCTGGCTCCTGGCTTCGGATCAGTGCAGCGTGCCGGCCACAACGCACTGGCTGTAGCGGCCACTCTGGGGGTGAACCAATGGATAAAGGAAGACCTTTCTCGCATTCTCTCTCTCACTGTCTAACTTTGCCTGTCAAAAAAAACAAAAAAAAAAAAAACAAAAAAAACAAACAAAAAAACAACAACAAAAAAACAAAAAACACCAATGACTTTTTGAGCGATGGAAATTTGTTAAAGCTTGATTGTGGTGATGGTTGCACTCATTTGCACTGTGTGCTCCTAGTGGGTTAATTTTACCATATCATACTTTAAAATGTTACTAAGAAAGGGTATGTTTCCAAAGAGAAAGGTATGCAAACACGATGAAAGTTTAGAAGGGTTTCTATGTGATTATTTCTTTGTTCTTCCTTTTAAAGGGAGTAGGTCCTTTTCTTCTGTTAAATGGTGGTCCTGTCTGTGGTCTTGGGAGGGACTCTTCCCCAGAGCAGACGTGCATTGCAGCTCCTGCTGAGGTGCATTGCAGCTCCTGCTGAGTCTCTTCCTCAGCCGAGGCGGTTGCTAGGAAGAGCAGGCTCAGCTGGGGGGGGCCGAGGCTTCCGGGGCAGCTCCCCTCAGGAAGAGCAGGCTCAGCTGGGGGGGGGCCGAGGCTTCCGGGGCAGCTCCCCTCAGGAAGAGCAGGCTCAGCTGGGGGGGGCGCGAGGCTTCCGGGGCAGCTCCCCTCAGGAAGAGCAGGCGCAGCTGGGGGGGGCGCGAGGCTTCCGGGGCAGCTCCCCTCAGGAAGAGCAGGCTCAGCTGGGGGGGGCGCGAGGCTTCCGGGGCAGCTCCCCTCAGGAAGAGCAGGCTCAGCTGGGGGGGGCGCGAGGCTTCCGGGGCAGCTCCCCTCAGGAAGAGCAGGCTCAGCTGGGGGGGGGGCGAGGCTTCCGGGGCAGCTCCCCTCAGGAAGAGCAGGCTCAGCTGGGGGGGGGGGGCCGAGGCTTCCGGGGCAGGCTCCCCTCAGGAAGAGCAGGCTCAGCTGGGGGGGGCACGAGGCTTCCGGGGCAGGCTCCCCTCAGGTTTTCCTCTGATTACTCCAGCTGAGCACACAAGAAGAAAGGCAAAGCCACAGGGAGGCATATTAATTAAAATGTCTTCTTTTTGTGGGGCCATTGTCGGTCTCCTCACTTTTAGGAGGTTATAGTATGGATTTACACTTCATTATTTTCTTCCGTCTGCAGCACAGTTGCATAATGAAAGTATCCCACATTTTAATTTTCGGGAATAGTCACTTGGGTAGATAAGCAGGAGTATCTAATTACCAGTGGGGGTCAGAGAAGAAAAAGTTTCTTCTTGCAAGTGAGACTATTGGGAACTATCTGAAGTGGAGCTTTTACTAAGTTAATAGATGACTTCCCTCAGAGCAATTATTGCACATTTCCTGTTTCCTTCTGCTGTAGCTCACTTAGATGTGGTGGGGAAATCTTGTCCTTTGAGCTTGTTGTTGTCTAGCTGCATGTTACTCCATAGGAGATAAACCAACAGTCATGAAAAGAATCCCATTCATTGAATTTATCTCCACTGTTTGTTTAAATTTTCACTGTCAATTAATAAAGAACAGGAGAAGCATGTCTCTTAGGGAATATAAAGAAACTATTGCTTTGATTGTATCTGCTGCAATTGTTGAATGCATTTTTCATTTGACCAATGTTTCTATCTCTTTTACCACAAGGAGGAAAAAGAAAGCAAGCCTAAAAAAAAAAAAAAAAAGGAAAGACATCATCAGCTTAAACTCGTTATTATTCAGGAGCATTTTTTGATGTTTTAATTTAAAGATCACTCTATTCTTTGTAAGATCAGAGACTTGTATTTCTGGAACCATATGCTGCTTTGGATCTGTGAATGGAAACCCTGTGGATCACAGTGGGAGTCAAAGCAGAGATCCTGGCAGATTGGTGCTGTCTTCAGTATGTTGCACAAGGCGTTTTTTACTTGGTTTTCCTGAGAAGTATAATCTGCATGTATTAAGGCCACATGTTAGGCATGAATGTTTCCTCCCGTGTTTGGGGAGACAAAAGCCCATGAGTTACAGTCATCTCCTAGTTGACTTGTCAGTACTAGTGTTGCTCAGGATTCTGCTCTCAGAGTAGCTGCATCATCCCCTGGATGGCAGCTTGATGGAAAGCTTTCTCCTCTTCTCCAGATAAGAAGGTAATTTCTTCTCTGGAAGTTCATTCCTTCCTCAAAAACCTTTCCTTGGCCTATTTATTCTTTCTGTCTTGCCCTCTCATCTCTAAGCCTTATCTATCTGTGTGAGCACAGTTCAGTCTTTTTTATGAAATCATCCCCTTGAGTTGAGCCCAGACTTTTCTGAACTCTTGATCCTGCATTTGTCTCATAGAATTCACTTCTAGATTATGACTGGCCCTGAAGGTTGTTTAAACAGAACTTTCCTTTTGTGATGTGAAACTCTTCAGACCAATTAAATTAAGTAGAGTTTGCCTGAGTAAAAAAAAATTTAAAAAAAGCAAAAATAACAAAAGATGTTACATAAATTGAATAGCTTCCAGAGAACATGGTCTGACAGTATTTATAGAAGAACAGAAGGGAAACATAGAAAACAACTCAACTGGCTACCACTTAGTCCTCCAGTCACTTGGTTACAGCTTAACTAGGCAGTTGTTTACAGCTTAGTCAGTTAGCTAGAAGGCCTCTTTTAACCAACTGTAGCTCAGTCATTGTGAGTAAACTCTATACTGGTTTAGTCTGTTGGATGCAGTACAAATGCCCAGCCTGAATCCATGGCCTCCTACAAAATTTTATTTCACAGTAATCATCTTCTAAGACCGGCCGTGTATGTCTCTGTTCAGGAATAAGGTTGGAGTAGAAGTTTGCCATGGAGTCTCTGGGAAGGTTTGTTGTCCTGTCAAGCTGCCAGGTGTTGAGATGGACAGTTAGGATAGTGAATCAAACTGAAAGTAACCATCCAGAATTTATTGGTTTATTGTGACAAAGAGCAAGAGGCATAAAGTGGCCATTGGATTCCTCGTATTCTGTTTTCTTTCCCGTGGAACAGCACTGAGTAAGGGTCAAGGGGTAACAGTGTGGATGGGGAAATATTTTATTATCGAGGGGTCCCAAATAGAGAAGACTCCTGTCTTTTTTTATGGACTCAGAAAAGGAGGACCAGGAAAGTAGAGAAGTACTAAGTCAGAATGGAGTAGCCAAGGCTCATGGTAAGGAGGCCTGTGAGTGGGCACGAGGGATGCTGACATGCATATGAATAGGGGGTTGTCTCAGTACAGAAAATTGCATTGAACTGGCTGTGCACCAAGTCTGACGTAGGGAGGGAAGCCCCCTCCTCCGCCATGAAGCCTGCCTAAAAAAGCCTTGCAGTTGCCTGTGGTTGGCCTGATCACTCAGAAGTAAAATTTTGGCTTAGAGCTGGACTCCTTTTCATCTTCCATTAAGCTGGGATAGCATCTCTTAGACGGAGCCATAAAAGCCCACGTGGGTCCCTGAAGGAGCTGTTGAGGGAATTCAGGAGCCTTGGATCTAGGCAAACCACAGCAGATGCGTGCTTCTGGACTTGATTTGTGTGAGAAGAAATACGTTCCCAAAATTTGTGCTGTCATAGGCACATTTTCTGCTCCTTGTAGCCTAAAGTATTTATTTATTTATTTATTTATTTATTTTGTTTTATTTGACAGGCAGAGTTAGACAGTGAGAGAGAGAAAGAGAGAGAGACAGAGTGAAAGGTCTTCTTCCTTTGGTTCATCCCCCAAATGGCCGCTACGGCTGGGGTGCTGCGCCGATCCAAAGCCAGGAGCCAGGTGCTTCCTCCTGGTCTCCCACGCAGGTGCAGGGCCCAAGCACTTGGGCCATCCTTCACTGCACTCCCGGGTCACAGCAGAGAGCTGGCCTAGAAGAGCAGCAACTGGGGCAGAATCTGGTGCCCCAACTGGGACTAGAACCTGGGGTGCCGGCGCCACAGGCAGAGGATTAGCCAAGTGAGCCGCGGCACCGGCCGCCTAAAGTATTTTTAATTGATGTGCCATTTAATAATATAGTGCTTTGTACTTTTATATAACTCATTGTCTAAATTGTCATGTACAGTTGTGGTATCCAAAAACCAATCTCAGCTGTCGTGTTCCACTGTGTTATATCCTAGTAATCTTAGTGCAATTCAGAGTTGGTGACTAATATGCTTTTAAAAATTATTTATTAGAGAGAGAGAGAGGAGAGGGGGAAAGGGGGAGGGGGAGGGGAGGGGAGGGGAGAAAATGCTCCCATCTGCTGGTTCACTCCTTAAAAGCTGGAAAATCCTGGGGCTGGACTGGGCTGAATCTGGGAACTCAATCCAGGTCTCCCACATGGGTGGAAGGGAAGCAATTGTTTGAGCCATCATTTCTGCCTCCCAGAGTGTACATTAGCAAGAAACTCTTTTCCATAGTAAAGGCATAGGTGATGAAAATTAATGTGTTCTTAGTTTATTTTTTAGTGTTCAAAAAGAGTGATTATTGAGGGGCCGGTGCCGTGGCTCACTTGGTTAATCCTCCGCCTGAGGCGCTGGCATCCCATATGGGTGCCGTGTTCTAGTCCCAGTTGCTCCTCTTCCAGTCCAGCTCTCTGCTGTGGCCCAGGAGGGCAGTGGAGGATGGCCCAAGTGCTTGGGCTCCTGCACCCGCATGGGAGACCAGGAAGAAGCACCTGGCTCCTGGCTTTGGATTGGTGCAGTGCCGGCCATGGTGGCCATTTGGGGAGTGAACCAGTGGAAGGAAGAACTTTCTCTCTCTCTCTCTCTCTCTACCTGTCAAATAAAAAAGAGTGATATTGAGCCAGATTCTCAGTTTTAAAAACCACGATCATTTCCTTGAAATTAAAGGCCATGACCTGGGTCCTCCTAATAGTCTCTGATTACATAAACAGGTAAAGATCAGTTCTTTGGAATATTCCACACTGCTTTCCTGGTGTGCATAGCTCCTTGTGTGTTTGTTACTTCTGTTACCTGTGAGAAAACAAATGCTAGGTTCATACATGGGATGAGTCTAGTGGAAACTGCTGAATGCTTCCTCTAAATTGTTCCATCCGAACATTGGTCAGTTTCCTTTAGGTTAGTGGGAATTAGAGATTTCTCATGACTGTATTTTTCAGGGGAAGTACCCTGGACATTAGGCACAGCTCCTCTCTTATTGACCAGTATTATATAGGCTTCATCAGTTTGTTAATAAGTTTTTTGAGAGCCTTGGAATTGTTGATTTTATTGATCTTTCCTTGGCTTAAGTACAGCAATTGATTATGCCCTAGATATACACTGCTGGCTTCTGATACTTACATAAAACTTGTACCTTGTTTCCTGACACCAGTGCCAGAATCCACATCATTAGAGAGTTTCTAGGCAGAGTAGATAACTTCAGGGACCGAATATGGTGTGTTCAGGTTCTCATTGTTAATATGTGTCTTGATGACTTAATCTTATTCCTGGATGAGTCAAATTATTACTTCCCTGCTACAGAGAATAGAAGGGTAAACACTTGCTTAAATGCTGATGATAGAGTTTTTATTATTTTAAGTTTAGAGCAGTCTGCATGGAAGGTGGCCCTATGATCTTATTACTTTAAATGAGTTACTTCAAAAATTATCAGTTTTGGCAGAAGTCCCTTAGCATTTAGTTGGCCAAGAGCTAAAGCTCCTATACAGAAATGTTAACTCACCTACTTCTCACAGGTTTTGTTTTAGTTACTGCTAGGTTATCTTAAAAAAGCTCATCAGTAGATAACAGTACTTGAAATTCTATATTATATGGGCACTGTTTTGAGCTTATTAGTATCTACTAACATAAGTTTTCAGGTTGAAATTAATATAGACTTTTATATCATAGAATAATTGTGATAATGATGATAATTAGAGCTAAAATTTACTGAATGTTTGGTGCCATAAAGCAGTGTGCCAAGCAGTTATATACATTTTCTCCTTTGATTCTCACCACAACCTGTTAAAGAATGTAGAACTTTGGAGTCTCTTACTAGCAAACTCTGCCTTCTTTTCTGGGGAAGCCTTATCTATATCAGTAAATATTACTTTGGCCCATCTCTGTGTGCCAGGCAGTGGGGTCTTCTCCTGTCTCGTGCCCTATGGTAGCTTCCTGAGTTTCTTAACAAAACATTAACCCTTCTCTTTACTTAAATGCATGTAACACATGATTCTGCCATTAGTAACTTAGAATGGAGTGGACATAGTTGTCATCTGCCCATTTCTTGCTAGGAATTTGGCTTTGAGGAATACCTGTGCATTTCAAGAAGTTTGTGGAAAAATGGAATTAAAAGACAAGTTTATTTTGATGTAAAAAATTGAAACCATGCATAGTTTCTTTCAGCAGCAGTCATCACACTGTACTGTGATCCTTTTTCCACAGGTTGAATATACATCTCAAACCTGAGCAGAATTCTTTATTCACTTTTATTACCAGCACATCTCTCTGTCTTCCCAGTCTCCATGTCATTATCATCCCTCACCCAGATGCCTAATACAAAAATCTGGAGACCACTTTGATTTCCCTCTTGTCCTCATGCTGATCATTAAATTAACAGCACATTCTTTATCCCACAGCTTAAATATATCCCCCAAACTTTCCTTTTTCTTCAGCTAACTGGTCTGCCTACCTCCATGCATATTTTCTTTTTTTTAATTATTTTTATTTATTTGGAAGACAGAGTTGAGAGAGAGAGACAGAGATAGAGAGGTCTCCCATCCACTGGTTAACTCCCCAAATAGCCACAATGACTGGATTGGTCCCAGCAGAAGGCAGGAACCATGAGCTTTTTCCAAGTCTCCAATGTAGGTTCCAGAGGCCCAAGCACTTGGGCCATCCTCTGCTGTTTTCCCAGGCCATTAGCAGGGAGCTGGATCAGATTTGGAGCAGCCAGGATTCAAACCCACGCCCACATGGCATGCCGGCTCTGTGGGTCAGGGCTTTAACCCACTGTGCCAGTGCCAGCCCCCATGCATGCTTTCTTTCAATTCGTTCTCAGACAGTGGTCAGAGTTCACCCTTCAAAGTGTGAGACAGATGATGTTACCCTAGGTCAGTGACCTATAGGTTGGTGTACTCCCTCCCTCCCTCCCCCCCTCCCTTCCTTCCTTCTTAAGATTCGCATATTTATTTGAAAGGTAGAGATACAGAGAGAAGGAGAGAGACAGAGAGAGAGGGCGAGATCTTCTATCCATTGGTTCACTCCTCAAATGGCCACAATGGCCAGGGCTGGGCCAGGCTGAAGGCAGTAGTGGAGAGCTACATCCTGGTCTCCCAGGTTGGTGCAGGAGCCCAAGCACTTGGACTGTCTTCCATTGCTTTCCCAGGTGCATTAGCAGGGGGCTGGATCAGAAGTGGAGCAGCCAGGACACAGACCAGTGCCCATATGGGATACCAGCACTGCAGGCAGAGTCTTAACCTTCTGTGCCACTGTGCTGGCCCCAGTTTCTTCTTTCAAGGAGACAATCCAAACACTGCATTGTGGTGGGCAATCACCTGCATGATGTAATCCACGCCTCCTTCATTTTCCACAGGCTCCCTAATTTTCCAGGCTTCACTTTTCTAGATTTCTTTCTGTTTCTCAACCATACCAGGCTTGTTTCTTTCTCAAGACCACAACAAGATGTGGTTTTCTCTGTGAGTATGGTAGAAGATGAAAGATTTGGATTCTCTCCTACCCCCGTATTCTGTTAGCGTCTTCCATTCCAAATACATAAACAAACTAAATGTAAAGTTGGCTTGCTGTTCAGATGCAGCCTCAAGTTGAAAATCATTCTCTAGCTTCCAACCATACTGCTGCCAGAATCTTTCTACTCCATGCTTGTCAAGACTCACTTAAAAGTCTGCTCTTCAGGGAGGCCTGTCTTGATCGATTGTAGCACCTTGCCAGCTCGATGGTGCCACCTTGTTTTGGTCACATTGAAAAAATTGTCTTGTGTATTTGTTTGCCTGTGATCTAGCCTCCCTGGAGTTCATGCACTGTGACAGTAGAAGCCTTGTGTGCTTCATGCACTGTTTCCCAGCATCCCAGTAATACTGTGCTCATGGCAGACTCTCAACGTGCAGCTGTTGAGTGGATGAATACCCAATCTCTTTTCTTCAGTAGGCAGTGAACTCCTGAAGGCATCTATTGTGTTTTGCATTTTGGTATCCTCACTGTTTTGTACAGAGTCTTTAGCACAGAGTAGGAAATGAGTAAAAGTTGATTTATATTGACTTAAATTTGCCTTATGTTGTTATCTGTGTGACCTTGAACCCCTCAACTTCTTTGAATCTCATGTCTCAGGGTTATTGTCAAGATGAAAGGAGGGTACAAGATCCAAGATGGTGGAATAGGGAGGGAACTTACTGCTCTAGTCTAGGGGAAGATAGTTTAAAAAAAGCAGAAAGAGTATAGTTTCAGGGAAGAATTAGCGAGAAAATGGCAGAGGAAACTCCACGCAAATTAGATGGACATTGTGGACTCACTTGGAGGGTGTGGTTGTGCACACCTCAGGACCCCAGCAGCCAAAAGCCTCAGCACCAGCTCTGGAAAGTAAGGTGAGACCAGACTGCAGCAACCCAAGCCACTGGCAATAAAACTGTGGGGAGAGCCTGGCATGAGTCCAGCTTGGAGCCCCATGGGGGACAGGGTATCTGCCAAACTAGAGGAGAAAAAAAGGGGGCACGTTTTTCTCCCCCTAGCCACCCTGCCCTGGCAACCTGTAACAAGCTGAGAGGGTAGACATAATTTTGGACATACGTAATAGCTGTGCCAGCTTGTGTCCTTCTGCCTAACAACCGGTGGAGCAGAGAAGCCTGAGTCTGGCTGAGAGAATTGACAGGGGGCTGGGTGCTTGTGACTGGGAGGCTTGTGTATCAGGACTGTGAAAATACTCTGACTGTGTTAGAGGGCACAGGGTGTGACTGGGGCTGTGGACAGTCACCGTGGGTGGCTCCACATACTCGGGGCTCCCTGATTCCCTGGTGAGGGTCATTGCTGCAGGATCTATGCTTATACCGAGGACTGCACAGATTCTTTGTGTGGTTCCTGGGCAGTGGGGATGAATATTGTACTGCCTGGGTCTAGTGCCCAGGCACTGGTCTCCTTTGAAAAGAGGAGGTAAGTGTGAGACTGTGCAAACAGAGAAGAACACCCCCCCCCCAGTAAAAACAAACAAACCAACTAAAAGAGCAGATTTACCACACCGAACCTGGGTGTTACTTTGGACATTGACTTCACCCTGGAGCACTGAATGTAGCTACCTGGCCATACCCACCACACACCTCTGGGTATTCACTGAAAAAGCAGACACTCTACCAAGCCACAGAGGCACAGTCCAAAGATAAAAGGGAAAAAACAAAACAAAAAAGAAATGAACAAATATCTCCACAAATACCAAATAATAAACACAGCAGTTCAAGAAACAAGAATAGGGAAGACAATATGATGTCCCTATAAGGATACAATACTTCAGTACTAGATGTGAAGATGAAGAGATTGAAGAAATGCGAGAAATGGAATTCAAAAAATTGATTGTAGGATTACTTAAAAGTGTTTAGAAGGAAATCCACAAACAAATGAAATCCATACATTACATGAAAGAAAATTGAGATCTTAAAGAGAAACTAAAACTAAATCTTGGAAATACAACAGCTCTGGAAAGTGAGGTGAGACCAGACTGCAGCACAAATAAAAAATGTGGTGGAAAGCCTTAACGATAGACTTGGTGAAGCAGAAGAAAGAATATTCAAGTTATAAGACAAATCACTGGAAATTTTACAGTGAGACCTCCCCCCCCCCCAAAAAAAAGAAGAAATAAGAAAACTAAAAAACAGCTTTGGAGATCTATAGGGTACTATCAAGTGACCCAATATATGGGTCTTAGGAGTTCATGAAGGTGTAGATAGATAGAATGGATTAGAAGGCCCTTTTTAGTGAAGTAATTACAGAAAACTTCCCTAATTTGGAGAGAGGAAGGGCCGTCCAAGTACAGGAAGCACATAGAACTTCAAATAGACATGACCAGAAAGGATCTGTACCACATCACATTGTAGTCAAACTCTCCACAGTAAAACATAGACAAAATATTCTAAAATGTGCAAGAGAGAAACCCCAGACTTCTTTTGGAGGATCTCCAAACAGAATCACAGCTGACATCTCATCAGAAACCCTACAGGCTAGGAGAGAATGATGAGATATAGTTCAGGTCTTAAGAGGAAAAAAAGTCTGTCAACCCAGAATAGTGTACCTGCAAAGTACTCATTTATGAATGAAGGTGAAATAAAATCCTTCCTTAGAAACAGAAATTGAAAGAAATTGTCAGCACCCATCTTGTCTTACAAAAGATGTTCGAGGATGTGCTACACATAGAAACACAGAAACTTGGTCATCACTGTGAAAGAAGGTGAAGACAGAACATCTCCCAATAAAACTACAGAGGAAATCCAAAGTAAACAATAGGAATATTTATGGGAAAATGGCAGTGCCAAGTCAGTACTTACCAACAGTCATCTTGAATGTAAATGGCCTCAACTTTCCAGTTAAAAGATACAGACTGGCTGGATGGATTAAAAAATAAATCCTGTCCATTTGCTGCTACGAGAAACACATCTCATCAACAAAGATACACTCAGATTGAAAGTGAAAGAATGGGAAAAGATATTCCATGCTAATAGAAAGAAACCAAAAAAGAACTGGTGTAGCCATCCTAACATCAGACAAAATAGATTTTAACACAAAAAATGTTAAAAGAGACCAATAAAAGCACCATGTAATGATGAAAGGATCAATTCAACAGGAAGATGTGGCCATTGTAAATTTATGTCCACCTATATAGAGATCACCTGGCTATTTAAAAGAAATGTTAATGGATCTAAAGGGAGACATAGACTCTAATCCACTAGTAATGGAGGACTTCAATACCCCACTTTCAGCAATGGACGTATCAACCAGACAGAAAATCAGCAAGGAAACAACAGAGTTAATCAAGACTACAGACCAAATGGACCAAACAGATATCTACAGAACTTTTCATCCTACAGATGCAGAATAACCATCCTTTTACCAGTGCGTGGAACTTTGTCTAGGAGAGACCACATGCTAGGGCATAAAGGAAGTCTCAACAAATTCAAATAATTGAAATAATACCATGCATCTTCTCTGACCACAATGAAGCTGTAAATGAACAGCTCAAGAATCTGTAGAACATATGCAAACACATGGAGGCTGAACAACATGCTCCTGAATGAACAGCGAGTCATTGAAGAAATCAAAAGAGAAACAAAAAATGACTGGTAATGAATATAGATGACAATACAACATATCAAAACTTACAGGATACAGCAAAAACAGTGTTAAGAGGAAAGTTTATAGCAAATGTTGCCTACATCAAGAAATTGGAAAGGTACCAAATAAATAAGCTAGCAATGCAACTAAAGGATCTAGAAAAACAACAGCAAACCAAATGCGAATTAGTAGGAGAAAAGAAATAATTTTAATTAGAGAAGAGATAAGCAAAATTGAAACACAAAGATAATACAAAAGATCAGCAAAATAAACTTTTTTTGAAAAAATAAATAAAATTGACACATCATTGGTCCAACTAATCAAAAGAAGGAGGAAAAAGACACAAATCAATAAAATTAGAGATGAAAAAGGCAATGTAATAATAGGCACCACAGAAATAAAAAGAATCATCAGAAACTCCAAAGAGCTATATGCCAACAAACTGGGAAACTTAGAAGAAATGGATAGATTCCTAGACATATACAACCTATTGAAATTGACCCATGAAGACACAGAACAAGTAAACCAGTAACAAAGGCAGAAATTGAATCAGTAATAAAGATCCACCCAACAAAGAAAATCCCAGGTCTGGATAGCTTCATTGCTGACTTCTACCAGACATTTAAAGAAGAACTACAATTATTCTCAAACTATTCAAAACAATTGAAAGGGAGGGAATCCTTCAAAATTCTTTCATTGAAGCCAGCATCACCTTAATTTCTAAACCTGAAAAAGATACAACAAAGATAGAGAATGATAGACCAAATTCCCTGATGAAGATAGATGCAAAAATCCTTAACAACATACTAGCAAATTGAATCCAACAACACATCAGAAAGATCATTCACCCAGACCAAGTGGGATTTATCCTTGGAATTGCAGGGGTGGTTCAATATTCACAAAGCAACAATGTGATGCATCACATTAACAAACTGATGAACAAAAACCATATGATTATCTCAATAGATGCAGAGAAAGCATTTGATAAAATACAACATCCTTTCTTCATTAAAACTCTAAGCAAATTGTGTCCAAAGGAACATTTCTCAACACAGTCAAGGTAATTTATGACAAACCCATGGCCAGCATCCTATTGAATGAGGAAAAATTGGAAGCCTTCCAACTGAGATCTGAAACCAGATAAGGATGCCCACTGTCACCATTGCTATTTAATATAGTCCTGAAAGTTTTAGCCAGAGCTGTTAGGCAAGAAAAAGAAATCAAATGGATACAAATTGGGAAGGATGAAGTCATACTATCCTAGTTGCAGATGACATATAGGGGATCCAAAAGACTCTACTAAGAAACTATTGGAACTCATAGAATATTTTGGCAAAGTGGCAGGATATAAAATCAACACACAAGAATCAATAGCCTTTGTATATACAGACAGTGCCACAACTGAGAAAGAACTTTTAAGGTTAATTACATTCATAATAGTTACAAAAAACCCCAAATACAGTGGAATAAATTTAGCCAAAGATGTCAAAGTTCTCTACATTGAGAATTGCAAAACATTAAAGAAACAGAAAAAGATACAAAAATTGAAAAATCTTCCCTGTTCATGGATGAAAGAATCAATATCATCAAAATGTCCATACAACCAGAAGCAGTTTACAGATTCAATGGGATACCAATCAAAATACCAACAACATTTTTCTCAAATATAGAAAAATTGATACCTAAATTCGTATGGAAACATAGGATACCCCGAATAGCTAAGCAATCTTATATAACAAAAATAAACCTGGGAGCATCACAATACCAGATTTCAAGATATACTACAGGGCAGATATAATCAAAACCACCTGGTACTGGTATAAAAACAGATGGATAGACTGGTGCAACAGAATAGAAACGCCGGAAATCAATATGTGCATCTGCAACCAGCTTATCTTTGACCAAGCTAAAATCAACCCCTGGAGCAAGGACAGTCTCTTCAGCAAATGGTGTTGGGAAAGCTGGGTCTCCACATGCAGAAATATGAAGAAAGACCTCTAACTTACACCTCATACAGAAAATCCTCAAAATAGAGTAAAGATTATTAGAGAACATTGGGGAAACCCTGCAAGACATTGGCATAGGAAAAGACTTCTTGGAAAAGACCCCAGAGACACAGGTAATCAAAGCCAAGATTGACAAATGGGATTACATCAAATTGAGAAGCTGCTGTACTGCAAAACAAACACTCAGCAAAATGAAAAGACAACTGACAGAATGGGAGCAATATTTGTAAACTATGCAATTGAAAAGGATTGATAATCAGAATATATAAAGAGATCAAGAAACTAAACAACAACAAAACAAATAACCCAGTCAAGAAATGGGCAAAGGACTTAAATAGGCAGTTCTTAAAAGAAGAAATCAAAATGGACAACAAACATATGAAAAAATGCTCAGGATCACTAAGCACCAGGGAAATGCAAATCAAAACCACAATGAGGTTTCACCTCACTTGTGTTAGGATGGCTTTCATACAAAAATCAACAAACAACAAATTCTGGTAGGATTGTGGGGAAAAGGTACCGTAATCCACTGTTGGTGGTAATGTAATCTGGTGCAGCCATTGTGGAAGACAGTATGGAGAAACCTCAGAAGTCTGAATGTAGACCTACCACATGACCCAGCCATCCCATTCCTGGGAATTTACCCAAGGAAGATGAAATCAGCATATGAAAGAGTTATCTGTACCCCCATATTTATTGCAGCTCAATTTACATTAACTAAGATATGGAATCAAGCCCATCAACTGAAGAGTGAGTAAAGAAATTATGGGGGCTAGCACCGTGGCTCAATAGGCTAATCCTCCACCTCTGGCACTAGCACCCTGGGTTCTAGTCCTGGTCGGGGTGCCAGATTCTGTCCTGGTTGCTCCTCTTCCAGTCCAGCTCTCTGCTGTGGCCTGGGAGTGCAGTGGAGGATGGCCCAAGTGCTTGGGCCCTGCACCCCATGGGAGACCAGGAGAAGCACCTGGCTCCTGGCTTTGGATCAGCGCAGTGCGCTGGCTGCAGCACCTGCTGCAGCGGCCATTGGAGGGTGAACCAATGGAAATGGAAGACCTTTCTCTCTGTCTCTCTCTCTCTAACTCTGCCTGTCAAAAAAAAGAAATTATGGGATATGTAGACCATGGAATTCTATGCAGTGATAAAAAAACCAACTAACCAACCAAACAAAATCTGGTCTTTGCAACAAAAAGGATTAAACTGAAAACTGTCATACTTAGTGAAATAAGCCAGTCCCAAAAGGACAAATACCATATGTTTCCCTTACCCTCAGTAACTAATAGAGCACCTAAAAAAATCTATAGAAGTGAAATTGACACTTTCAGGAGCAATGACTTTGAATAGCCCTTGGCATTACTATTGAGGAACAGTTTTTTTTTACATTATTTGTTGAACTATTTTCTTAACAGAGTTAATCATATATGTATATAGTTAATTGAAAATATATGTTAGTAAAAAATAAGAATGGGAATAGGAGAGGGAGGAGGAAGAGTGGTGGGAGGGCAAGTGTAGTGGGAAGAACCACCATGCTTCTAAAGTTGTAATTATGAAATGTATGAAGTTTGTATTCCTTAAATAAAAAGTTTCTGGGGGAAAGAAAGATTAAATGAGGTGCAAGGGTACTGCACTCTAGAAATATTGGGGATGTTGTTATCGTTGGTTGCTTTTCCCCTAAACATGCCAGCAGAGTGGTACCTTCCTCAGCACTAACAAAGCTACCCCTTAGTGGCCTTCAAAGGACTGAGATGCATCATATGGTAAATTCTCAGGAGGTTAGAATGATGTTATGACGACTCTTTTGCTTCTGAACTGTTTATAGTTAGTCAAGCTGCTTGGTAACTTGGAGCTCCCGACAGACACATCACTGTTGCCAACACAGTTCTTATTTTCCCTGTGCTTCCCTAGTGTTTCCATTAGCCATGTAATAGAGTTTTCGCCAGCTAAATTATTAGCATCCAACTGTTCCTATGTTAATGCCTGTGTTCAGTTCATTAAAAAAAGAAAAAACTCCTGATACCAATTCTTAGTTCATTTAAAAATGGTTTAAAGCTCAGGGAATACTTTTTTTTATTAAAAAAATCATTCAGCTCAGGGAGTTTTTCTCAGCTGGGGCTGAGGATCTCCACAATTATCAATGGTTATCTGGAAAAGTTCAATTGGAGTGCAATTCGCTGATGTGGTATTAAGCATCACAGCTACTGGAGCTGTATTTTTCAAGGAGTTCTGAAGTGAAGGCTGGAGAAAATTGATTTTGCAGATGCTTAGATGAAAGGAGTCTCTTTAGATTAGGCAGAAAAAGGACGTTTGAGATAATCTCAGTCTGGGCCAATGGTGATTTTACACCAGCCAGAGAACAGGAGCACAGTGGGGCTGTAGGAGGTGTTAGCATGGGTCCAAGGGCATAGAAGATCAGGGAGAATCTGAGGGGAAGTAAGTGCCAGCCCAGGTAGGTTTGGATAATTTATTTATTTATTTTTTTGACAGGCAGAGTAGACAGTGAGAGAGAGACAGAGAGAAAGGTCTTCCTTTTGCCATTGGTTCACCCTCCAATGGCCGCCACGGCTGCTGGGCTGCGGTTGGCGCATCGTGCTGATCTGAAGCCAGGAGCTAGGTACTTCTCCTGGTCTCCCATGTGGGTGCAGGGCCCAAGGACTTGGGCCATCCTCCACTACACTCCCGGGCCATGTCAGAGAGCTGGCCTGGAAGAGGGGCAACCGGGACAGAATCCGGCGCCCTGACCAGGACTAGAACCCAGTGTGCCGGTGCTGCAGGCGAAGGATTAGCCTATTGAGCTGTGGCGCCAGCTAATAATTTATTTTTAGTTTTCTCTTTCCTGTTTTAGTTGTTTAAAATCCGGAGTCTTTGATCCAGGATCTCTGTTCTCTTGTCCTACTTTGTATGTTTTAACTTTTCTTACCGCTTGCCTCTGCATAGCATCTGCATCTGCTCAGTGATACTGTTAGTAGTTTCATGGCCAAGCTGACACCCTACTCAGTGGGTACTGAGTGAGTAGAGCCTGGTTTTGTTCAGGTCTTATGTTTGTATGTTTATTGGGATCTTCTGGGAATATTATTCTTGATCCTAAGATCATAATGATTGTGAACTTAGATTTTCAGACATCTTATCTTAAAACACCAATTTTTCAAACTTTCCACACATTCACTTTCCATAGGCATATATCAACTCCTTCCAACTGAGATCTGAAACCAGACAAGGATGCCCACTGTCACCATTGCTATTTAATATAGTTCTGAAAGTTTTAGCCAGAGCCATTAGGGAAGAAAAAGAAATCAAATGGATACAAATTGGGAAGGATGAAGTCATACTATCCTAGTTGCAGATGACATATAGGGGATCCAAAAGACTCTACTAAGAAACTATTGGAATTCATAGAATATTTTGGCAAAGTGGCAGGATATAAAATCAACACACAAGAATGGACCAAGTCAGGCTTGAGTCAGGTCAGTGAGCAGCGAGTTGTGGTGATAGAGAACTGTGAAGGGCACTACTGTGGCATATTCAGGACCTCTTCCTCCATTTCAATTTTGGTGCCTCCCAAAATGGCTTTCCTAAATTGTGCTGAGTCAGGAGACAGGAATTCACTATAACCCCCAGCTTGTTGAAATGCTTGGGACCAGAAGCTTTTTGCATTTTGGGTTTTTCTCTAGATTTTGAAATATGTGCATGTGCATAATGAGATATTTTGGAGATGGAGTCCAAGTCTAAATGTGAGATGTGTTTATGTTTCATATACAGCTTAAACAGATAGCCTGAGGTAATTTTATGTGATAGCATACATAATTTTGTGCATAAAAAGTTTCATGGTGTGAAAATTTTCCACTTGTAACATCATATTGATGCTCAGAAAGTTTTAGATTTTGGAGCCTTCCGGATTTTGGATTTTCAGATTAGGGATTGCCCAACCTACACATCGACAGACTGTTACTAATGGACTGGGCTTGATGTTCTAACAACTCAGGTCCCATTTTCTGATTTAACAGAACTGATTGACTTCTCCAAATCACGTATGTTTCTTAACTTCATAGAACATTAGGTCCACCTCATGTGAAATTGTTTTTAATAGATCAAAAATGGTGAAATAGTGGTTATTTTATATAAAGTTGATAACAATAGTTATTTATAAATAATATTTATAGAATAGCTAATATTTTTATACTTAACATGTTAATTATAGCATTTATTCAGGTTAATACAAACAATACAAGCAAACAGAAGCAATATTCAAGTTCGTACAAGGCTTATGATTGCTCTTGAGTTGATAGGTCTATACTTGGTGCCTGGCATTGTTCAGCATGCTTTACCTGGGTCCTGGGTGGTTTCAATAAAATCTTTTTTTTTTTAACAGGCAGAGTGGATAGTGAGAGAGAGAGAGACAGAGAGAAAGGTCTTCCTTTGCCATTGGTTCACCCTCCAATGGCCGCCATGGCTGGCACGCTGTGGCTGGTGCACTGCGCTGATCCGAAGTCAGGAGCCAGGTGCTTCTCCTGGTCTCCCATGGGGTGCATGGCCCAAGGACTTGGGCCATCCTACACTGCACTCCCTGGCCATAGCAGAGAGCTGGCCTGGGAGAGGGGCAACTGGGAAAGAATCTGGCGCCCCGACCGTGACTAGAACCTGGTGTGCCGGCACCGCTAGGTGGAGGATTAGCCTATTGAGCCGCGGTGCCGGCCTCAATGAAATCTTACAAACGCCGTTTGAGCTACTAATTTCCCCTTATTTGGGTGAGTCTCTGGAAAGATCCTCAGTAGTTGCCTGAAACGACTCAGATAGTATGGATTCCGATATATGCTATGTTGTTTCCCACATGCCCTGCAGGGTTGCCACACAGTTCCAGAGTCAGTCTGTCCTTCCACATGTTACACCTTGGTGCCTTCTTTGTATCATTCCTTTTGAGCTTTGTAGCCATGAGTAAGTAAAATAAGAGTTACTGCCATACAAAGTGATACTGCTGTAGTTGATCTGATAGCTGAGGAGGCTACTAGTGGCTATTAGGTAGGTAGAGTGCTAAGCGTGGATGAGCTGGACAGTGGGATGATTCTCATCTGGGTGGGGCTGGGTGGCTTAGTATGAGATTTCATCATTATACTCAGAATGGCATGCAACTTAAAACATTATTTCCAGAATTTCAATTTAATTTTTTTGGACAGTGTTTGGGCATTAAGAATCGAAACCACAGAAAATGGAAAGTGAATCTTGTAGAGTTTAAGCACATTATCCACAGTAACACAGCCCTGGGGGATGAGCCAGGATGGACCCTAAGTTGTTGTCTGGGAACCTGTGCCCTTTAGGCCATCCTGCCTTGTGTAGATGCAGACAGGTCTACTCTAACCTCATTAGGCAAGTGTTCAGTTGAAAACCAGTGCTTCAAGTTCTCCCCTGGATGAGGCTTTCTGAAGAGACTACAGATATGCATAAAAACATAGACTGTTTAAGTTTAAACATAGACTGTCTAACATAGACTGTTAAGTTTACCAAGGGTTCAGGTGGGGAAAGGCTGAATGGGCAGAGCACAAAGGATTTCTTGGGCAGTGAAAATATTCTGTATGGTACTATAATGATACATGCCACTGTATTTGTCCAGACCCATAGATTGTGCAACACCAAGCATAAACTCTAACAGAAATCATGGATTCTGGGTGATTATGATGCACCAGTGTAGATTGATCGGTTTAACAGATGCATAACTCTGGTGGGGAGTGTTGAGTGCGGGATGACTGTGTATGTGTGGGCCCAAGTACTTGAGCCATCATTTGCAGGATGTATTAGTGTTTCAGTCTGGGATGCCGGTATTCCAGATGGCAGCTTAACGTGCGGCAGCACCACTGCACCTGCCCCCACACATTATTTTAAATCAGAGAGGTGTTTACAGAACATTTTGCACATGTTTTTTAAAAGCATATGGAAAATGCTTAGCATATTTTAAAGCCGTAGAATCGTTATTGTAAATACATCAAGAAGGGAATTGGTTTTAATTATTATCTGAATCTGGGGTCATAGACTGTTAAAGTTCTTGTGACTTTCCAGATCATCTTGAGAGCAAGTCTTTTTGGTGTGAGAATCTCTTGGCTTTTCCGTTTGATGGGGGTATCACTAGTTATAAGGTATTTCATTACCTGTGAACATTCTCACAGTTTCTTGCTTTGACTAATGAGAATCCTATTTTCTTTTAATATCCTCTTATTGTCTTTGATATTCGGAATCGCATAGACATGGTTAAAAGGAATAGATAAATCATACTGATGTTATTTTTTCCATGAATCCCTTTTTGTCTTTAACACTTTGTGTTCTCTACGTATGGACCCAGGCAAACAAGTAACCCTGTAATGATTTTCTTCTAATTAGTTAACTCTCAAACTAAATTAGATCTGAATCAGTGATTTGCAATAAATACATTAAGATTATTATCTGTTGAGTGCTATCCATTTTACTTCTGTCTACAAATTATTAGTGTACCATTTGTTTACAAATTTAGTAGGAGTAATTATGTAATAAAAAAAGATACTGTCACTTTAAATTAACGGCTCAGCTGCTAAACCCTTGAGACTATAATGAAAGACATCAGTCACAGCTTCCAATTTTGCTACATAAAGAAGAAGGGCATGATTAGATTTTAATGAACATACTTTTGTTTAACTATATTATTGTTTTATTGTATTCTAGATATGGTGATTTCAAAGCACCACACAAAATTAATGAACACCATAATTTCTTCCAATTGGTTGTAAATTCAATGGATCTTTCCTCTAAGACACAGCTATTTAGCACTCTTATTCCCAGTTGGCTGATGGCAAATATGGTGTGGTCCTGCACTAAGTCTTGTTTCAAATGCCCCAATAGGATTTGGTCTCCCTTGTCTTCCTGAGGAATAAGTGGAGGGTCACTTAAGGTCTCACAGCCTGGCTGAGTGCGCTGGTTGCTGAGTTAGCCACGTGTGCCTTTGCTTCTTCTTAGGTAGAGTGGAGATAACACAATCTACTTTGTAGGGTTGTTGTGAGGAATGCCTCTGGTTAAGGATGTGACCCTGTTTCATGAATTACAAAGGTTACACAGAGTTGGCCATGCTGACTATCTACAAGCCTAACCTGTTGTTCTGAAGCCATAGCAGAAGTTCAGAAACCTTCCCATTCTTACTGTTTTCCTGAAATGTGCCATCTCAGGTGCTGCTTAGAACTTGCAGACTCCTGGCCCTCACTCCTGGACTGCAGAATTAGTCTGTCCTCTGGGCCTCAGGATTATGGGTTTGACAAGATCTCTTTGCAGTTTTTGTGGTACCTAACTTGGAAGCTCCCCAAGAAGGCAGTGAACCTCTTTTTTTAAAATGATTTTTAAAATTTTGTTTAAGGAATACAACTTCATGCATTTAATATGTACAGATTTTGGAACATGATGATTCTTCACCTCCTACCTTGTTTCCACCTATACTCTTGCCTTTCTTCCTCCTTTATCTTCCTTTCCTGTTCTCATTTTGTACAGATTTTCAATCAATTTTTATACTCATAAAATTAACCCTATCCTAAGCAGAGAGTTTACCAGTTAGTATGAAGAAAAAATGAAGAAAAGAACAAAACCAGCCAGCTGACCAAACAAACAAGAAAATATTATTCCTTGACAGTTAAGGCACAGGCTTAACTGTTCAAAGCCTGTTAAGCCTGTGCATTAACTGTTCAAAATCATCACATTTCAAAGTGTCAGTTTCACTCCCATAGATTACATTTTAGGTACTTTATCAGTTACCACAGATCAGAGAGTTCATATGGTATTTGTCTTTTTGTGACTCGCTTATTTCACTAAGTATAATGGTTCTCAGTTGCATCCATTTTGTTGCAAATGACAGGATTTCATTTTTTACTACTGTGTAGTATTCCATAGTGTATATAGACCATAATTTCCTTATCCAGTCTTCAGTTGATGGACATCTAGGTTGATTCTGTATCTTAGATATTTTAAATTGAGCTGAAATGAACATGGGAGTAGAGATCACTCTTTCCATATGCTGATTTCATTTACTTTGGTTAAATTCCCAGGGGTGGAATGGCTGGGTCATATGGTAGGTCTGTATTCAGCTTTCTGAGATATCTTTTTTTTTTTTTTGCCAGGCAGAGTTAGACAGTGAGAGAGAGAGAGAGAGAGAGAGAAAGAGAGAGAGAGTTATAGACAGTGAGAGAGAGAGAGAAAGGTCTTCCTTCCATTGGTTCCCACCCCCAATGGCCGCCACAGCTGACACTGCATTGATCTGAAGCCAGGAGCCGGGTGCTTCCTCCCGGTCTCCCATGCGGGTGCAGGGACCCAAGCACTTGGGCCATCCTCCACTGCCCTCCTGGGCCACAGCAGAGAGCTGGACTGGAAGAGGAGCAACCGGGACTAGTACCTGGTGCCCCAACCGGGACTTGAACCCAGGGTGCCAGCGCTGCAGGTGGAGGATTAGCCAACTGAGCCATGGCGCCAGCTGAAGCTTTCTGAGATACCTCCATACTGTCTTCCACAGTGGCTGTGCCAGTTTACATTCCCACCAGCAGTGGATTAAGGTACCCTTATCCCCACATCCTTGCCAGCATTTGTTGTTTATTGATTTCTGTATGAAAGCCATTCTAACAGGGGTAAAGTGAAACCTCATTGTGGTTTTGATTTGCATTTCCCTGATGGCTAGTGATCCTGAACATTTTTTCATGTGTCTATTGGCCATTTAGATTTCCTCTCTTGAAAAATGTCTGTTCAGGTCCATGGCCCATCTCTTAAGTGGGTTGTTTGTTTTGTGGTTGTTTAGTTTCTTGAGCTTTTTATAGATTCTGGAAGTTAATTAATCCTTAGCATTTTCATAGTTTGTAAATGTTTCTCCCATTATGTTGGTTGCCTCTTCACTTTGCTGAGTATTTCTTTTGCAGTGCAGAAGCTTCTCAATTTGAAGTAATACCACTTGTTAATTGTGGCTTTGATTAGCTGTGCTTCTGGGGTCTTTTCCAAGAAGTTTTTCCCTATGCCAATGTCTTGTAGGGTTTCCCCAATGTTCTGTAGTTATTTGATGGTATCACATCATAGATTTAGGTCTCTGATCCATTTTCAATGGATTTTTGTATGATATATGAGGTAGGGGTCTTTCTTCCTACTTCTGCATGTGGAGATCCAGTTTTCCCAGCAGAAGAGACTCTCTTGGCACCAGGGTTGATTTTTGCTTCTTTGTCAAAGATGAGTTGGTTGTAGATGCACGGATGGAATTTATTTTCTGTTCCATTGGTGTACATGGCTGTTTTAGTGCCAGTATCAGGCTGTTTTGATTATCACTGCTCTGTAATATCTCTTGAGGACTCATATTGCGATGCTTCTTACGTTGTCTTTGTTTACAATTGCTTTTGCTATTTGGGGTCTCTTGTGTTTCCATATCAATTTTACCATCTTTTTTATGTATCTGAGAAGAATGATGTTGGTATTTTGATTGGGGTTGCGTTGAATCTATAAATTACTTTTGGTAGTATGAACATTAAAGATGTTGTTTCTTCCAATCCATGAAATGCAAGAATTTTCCACTTTTTAAAGTTCTCTTCCCTAAATTTTTGTAATTTTCATTGTAGAGATCTTTGCTGTCCTTGGTTAAATTTATTCCAAGGTATTTACATTTTTTGTAGCTATTGTAAATGGGATTGATTTTAGAAGTTGTTTCTCAGTTGTGGCATTGTATGTGTATACAAAGGCTATTTTTTGTTTGTGTTGATTTGATATCCTGCTACTTTACCAAACTCTTCTGAGTTCCAATAGTCTCTTTATGGAGTCTTTTGGGTTCCCCATTTATAGAATCATGTCATCAGAAAATAGGGATTGTGTGACTTCTTCCTTCCCTATTTGTTTTTTTTAAAGATTTATTTTATTTATTTGAATGACAGAAGTTACAGAGAGAGATAGACACAAAGAGAGAGGTCTTCCATCCACTGGTTCACTTCCCAGATGGCTACAACAGCTGGAAGCTGAGCCAATCCGAAGCCAGGAGCTTCTTTGGGGTCTCCCACATGGGTGCAGGGGCCCAGGCACTTGGCCATCTTCTACTGCTTTCCCAGGCCATAGCAGAGAGTTGGATCAGAAGAGGAGCAGCCGGGACTAGAACCAGCACTCATATGGGATGCCAGTGCTTCAGGCCCGGACTTTATCCCACTGTGTCACAGCATTGGCCCATCCTTCCCTATTTGTATCCCTTTGATTTCTTTTTCTTGCCTGATGGCTCTGGTAAAACTTTTAGGACTATGTTAAAAAGCAGTAGTGAGAGTGGGCATCCTTGTCTGGTACCAGATCTTAATGGGAATGCCTCTAATTTTTCCCCATTCAGTAGGATGCTGGCTGTGAGTTTGTTATAAATTGCTTTGATTATGTCGAGGACTGTTCCTTCTATACCTAATTTGCTCAATTTTTTTATCATAAAAGGATGTTGAGTTTTATCAAATGCTTTCTCTGCATCTATTGAGATAGTCATGTGGTTTTTGATCATCAATTTGTTAATGTGGTTTATCACAGTTACTGATTTTCAGATGTTGAACCGTACTTGTATACCAAGGATAAATCTCACTTAGTCCAGGTGAATGATCTTTCTAATGTGTTGTTGGATTAAATTGTCTGTTTTCATCAGGGTATTTGTCTATAGTTCTCTTTCTCTGTCTTATCTTTTTCTGACTTAGTAATTAAGGTGATATTGGCTTCATAGAAGGAGTTTGGGAAGATTCCCTCCCTGTCAATTGTTTTGAATGGCTTGAGAGGAATTGGAGTTAGTTCTTTAAATGTCTGGTAGAATTTAGCAGTGACACTGTTGGGACCTGGGCTTTTCTTTGTTGGGAAGGTCTTTATTACTGAATCAATTTCTGCCTTTGTTATTGGTCTGTTTTGGTGTTCTAAGTTTTCATGACTCAGTTTAGGTAAGTTATATGTGTTCAAGAATTTATGCATAGTTCTAGGTTTCCTGGTTTGCTGGTATACAGCAAATTCCTTATTTTTCTTTTTATTTCTGTAATATCCTATTATTACATTTCTTTTTTCATCTCTGATTTTGTTGATTTGGGTCTCACCTCTCTCTCTCTCTCTCTCTCTCTCTCTCTCTCTCTCGGTTAGTTGGGCCAATAGCGTGTCCATTTTGTTTATGTTTTTTAAAACAACCAGCTCTTCACTTCTTGATATTTTGTATTTTTTGCTTCAATTTTGTTTATTTCTTCCTCAATTTTAATTATTTCTTTCCTCCTATTAATTTGGTATTTAGTTTGCTGTTGTTTCTCTAGGTCCTTGAGATGCATTGAGAGCTCATTTATTTGGTGACTTTCCAGTTTCTTTTTTTAATAAAATAATTATTTATTTGAAAGGCAGAGTTACAGAGAGACAGAGGCAGAGAGAGGGAGAGGGAGAGGGAGAAAGAGGGGTCTTCCATCTGTTGATTCACTCCTCAAATAGCCTCAATGGCTGCAGCTGAACCAATCTGAAGCCAGGTGCCAGGAGCTTCCTCCGGATCTCCCACATGGGTTCAGGGGCCCAAGGACTTGGGCCATCTTCCACTGCTTCCCCAGCTATAGCAGAGAGCTGGATTGGAAGTGGAACAGCTGGGACACAAACTGGTGTCCATATGGGATGCCAGCACTGCAGGTGTCAGCTTTACATGCTATACCACACAACCAGCCCTCCAGTTTCTTGATTTAGACAGTAAATGCTATGAACTTTATTCAGAATTACTTTAATTTTATTATTATTGTCATCTTCATTTGTTTCCAAGAATTTTTTTGATTTCTCTTTTAATTTCTTTTATGATCCATTGTTTATTTAGAATCATGTTGTTCAGTCTCCATGTGTTTGCATATGTTCTTGAGTTTTTTGAGTTGTTGGTTTCAAGCTTCAATCCATTAGGATCAGAGAACATGCGTGGTATGATTTTGATTGGTTTGAATATGCTGAGACTTGATTTATGGTCTAGTATATGGTCTATCCTAGCGAAAGTTCAATGCCCTGCTGAGAAGAATAAGTATTCTGCCACTGTGCCATGAAAAGTTCTGTAGATATCAGTTAGATCCATAGTGTCCATTAGTTCTGTTGTTTCTTTGTTGATTTTCTGTCTGGTTGATCTATCCATTGATGAAAGTGGGGTGTTGAAGTCTCCCAGTACTATTACTGTTGTATTGGAGTCTATGTCTTTCTTTAGATCCATTAACAGTTCTTTTAGATAGCCAGGGACCCTGTAAATGGGTACATATATATTTATTATAGTCACATTGTTCTGTTTTGTTGATCCCTTCATAAATACATAGTGTCCTTCTTTGTCTCTTTTAACAGTTTTTGTGTTGAAGTATATTTTGTCTGATGTTAGGATGGCTATACTTGTCCTTTTTTTCCCCATTAGCATGGAATATCTTTTTCTATCCTTTCCTTTCAGTCTGAGTGTATCTTTGTTGGTGAGATGTGTTTCTTGTAGCAGCAAATGGATAGGTTTTATTTTTTAATCCATTCAGCCAGTCTCTGTCTTTTAACTGGAGAGTTGAGGCTATTTACATTCAAATTTACTATTAATAAGTAATTACTTGGACCTGCCATCTTCCCGTGAACATTCTAATAATCTACTTTGGATTTATTTTGTACTTTTAATGGTTTTTTTTTTGTATTCACATTGTTTCATGATGATGGCTTGCTTTCAGTGTTTTTGTGTGTAGCACATCCTTTAGCACCTTTTCTAAGGCTGGACATGTGGTGACAAATTATTTCAATTTCTGTTTATTATGGAATGTCATTATTTCACTTTCATTTATAAATGTGAGCTTTGCAGGGTACAGTATTCTGGGTATTTTTCTCTTAAGATTTGGACTATATATTGCTATTGTCTTCTAGCCGATAGGGTTTCTGATGAGAAGTCAGTGTGAGTCTAATTGGAGATCCTCTGAATGTAATCTGGTGTTTCTCTGTGCACATTTTAGAATCTTTTCTTTATGTTTACTGTGAAATGTTTGACTACAGTGTGTCATGGTGAATATCTTTTCTTGTCATATCTGTTAGGAGTTCCATGCACTTCCTATACTTGGATCTTCCTTTTTTTCTCCAAATTAGAGAAGTTTTCTGTAATTATTTCAGTAAATAGACCTTCTAGTCCCTTCTCTTTTTCTACACCTTTAGGCACTGCTAAAGCCTGTATGCTGAGTCATTTGATAGTATCCCATATATCTCCAACACTGTTTTTAAGTTTTCTAATTTCTTCTTGTTTTTGTTCTAACTGTAAAATTTCTGGAGATTTGTCTTCTGGCTTGGATAGTATTTCTTTTGCCTCATCAACTCTGTTGTTAAGGCTTTCTGCTGCATGTTTTATTTAAGATATTGAAATTTTCATTTCTAGTATTTCATATTGATTTCTCTTTAAGGTATCAATTTCTTTTTTTAACTTTTATTTAATGAATATAAATTTCCAAAGTACAGAATATTGATTACAATGGCTTCCCCCCCCATAACGTCCCTCCAACCCGCAACCCTCCCCTTATCCACTCCCTCTCCCCTTCCATTCACATCAAGATTCATTTTCGATTCTCTTTATATACAGAAGATCAGTTTAGCATACATTAAGTAAAGATTTCAACAGTTTGCTCCCACACAGAAACATAAAGTGTAAAATACTGTTTGAGTACTAGTTATAGCATTAAATCTCAATGTACAGCACACTAAGGACAGAGCTCCTACATGAGGAGTAAGTGCACAGTGACTCCTGTTGTTGACTTAACAAATTGACACTCTTGTTTATGGCCTCAGTAATCACCCTAGGCTCTTGTCATGAGCTGCCAAGGCTATGGAAGCCCCCTGAGTTCACTGACTCTGATCATATTTAGACAAGGCCATGGTCAAAGTGGAAGTTCTCTCCACCCTTCAGAGAAAGGTACCTCCTTCTTTGATGACCCATTCTTTCCACTGGGATCTCACTCGCGGAGATCTTTCATTTAGGTTTTTTTTTTCCCCCAGAGTGTCTTGGCTTTCCATGCCTGAAATACTCTCATAGGCATTTCAGCCAGATCCTCATGCCTTAAGGGCTGATTATGAAGCCAGAGTGCTATTAGGACATTTGCCATTCTATGGGTCTGCTGTGTATCTCACTTCCCATGTTGGATCATTCTCTCCCTTTTTGATTCTATCAGCTAGTATTTGCAGACACTATTCTTGTTTATGTGATCCCTTTGGTTCTTAGTCCTATCATTATGATCAATTGTGAACAGAAATTGATCACTGGGACTAGTGAGATGGCATTGGTACATGCCACCTCGATGGGATTGAATTCGAATCCCCTGGTATGTTTCTAACTCTACTGTTTGAGGTAAGTCAGCTTGAGCATGTCCCGAATTGCACATCTCTTCCCTCTCTTATTCCCACTCTTATATTTAACAGCGATCACTTTTCAGTTAAGTTTCAGCACTTAGGAAGAATTGTGTATTGATTACAGTATTCAACCAAAAGTATTAAGTAGAACAAACAAAAAAAATACTAAGAGGGATAACATATTAAGCTGCTCATCAACAGTCAGGGTGAGGGCTGATCAAGTCACCATTTCTCATAGTGTTCATTTCACTTTAACAGGTTTCCTTTTTGGTGCTCAGTTAGTTGTCACCTATCAAGGAGAACAAGTGGTATTTGTCCCTTTGGGATTGGCTTATTTCACTCAACATAATGTTTTCCAAATTCCTAACAGGGATCACTTTTCAGTTAAAATTTAAACACCTAAGAATAATTGTGTGTTAATTACAGAGTTCAACCAATGGTACTAGAACAAAAACAAAATACTAAAATGGATAAAGTATTACATTGTACATCAATCGTCAGGACAAGAGCTGATCAAGTCACTGTTTCTCATAGTGTCCATTTCACTTCAACAAGTTTCCCCTTTGGTGCTCAGTTAGTTGTCGCCGATCAGGGAGACCATATGATATTTGTCCCTTTGGGACTGGCTTAATTAACTCAGCATGATGTTTTCCAGATTCCTCCATCTTGTTGCAAATGACTGGGTTTTGTTGTTTTTGACTGCTGTATAGTATTCTATAGAGTACATGTCCCATAATTTCTTTATCCAGTCTACTGTTGATGGGCATTTGGGTTGGTTCCAGGTCTTAGCTATGGTGAATTGAGCTGCAATAAACATTAATGTGCAGACATCTTTTTTGTTTGCCAATTTAATTTCCTTTGGGTAAATTCCAAGGAGTGGGATGGCTGGGTTGAATGGTAGGGTTATATTCAGGTTTCTGAGGAATCTCCAGACTGACTTCCATAGTGGCTTGACCAGTTTGCATTCCCACCAACAGTGGGTTAGTGTTCCTTTTTCCCCACATCCTCTCCAGCATCTATTGTTGGTACATTTCTGAATGTGAGCCATTCTAACTGGGGTGAGGTGGAACCTCATTGTGGTTTTGATTTTCATTTCCCTGATTGCTAGTGATCTTGAACATTTTTTCATGTGTCTGTTGGCCATTTGGATTTCCTCTTTTGAAAAATGTCTATTGAGGTCCTTGGCCCATCTCTTAAGTGGGTTGTTTGTTTTGATCTTGTGGAGTTTCTTGATTTCTTTGTGGATTCTGGTTATCAACCCTTTATCTGTTGCATAGTTTGCAAATATATTTTCCCATTCTGTCGGTTGTCTCTTCACTTTCCTGACTGTTTCTTTTGCAGTAAAGAAACTTCTCTATTTGATGCAATCCCAAATGTTAATTTTGGCTTTGACTACCTGTGCTTCTGGGGTGTTTTCCAAGAAGTCATTGCCGGTACCTATATCTTGCAGGGTTTTTCCAATGCTCTCTAATAATTTGATGGTGTCAGCTCATAGGTTTAAGTCTTTAATCCATGTTGAGTGGATTTTTGTGTAAGGTGAAAGGTAGGGGTCTTGCTTCATGATTCTGCACGTGGAAATCCAATTTTCCCAGCACCATTATTGAATAGACTGTCCTTACTCTAGGGATTGGTTTTGGACCCTTGATCAAATATGAGTTGGCTGTAGATGTTTGGATTGATTTCTGGTGTTTCAATTCTGTTCCATTGGTCTATCCATCTGTTTCTGTACCAGTACCATGCTGTTTTGATTACAACTGCCCTGTAGTATGTCCTGAAATCTGGTATTGTGATGCCTCCAGCTTCGTTTTTGTTGTACAAGATTGCTTTAGCTATTCGAGGTCTCCTGTGTCTCCATATAAATTTCAGCATCATTTTTTCTAGATCTGAGAAGAAGGTCTTCGGTATCTTGATTGGTATTGCATTGAATCTATAAATTGCTTTTGGGAGAATGGACATTTTGATGATATTGATTCTTCCAGTCCATGAGCATGGAAGATTTTTCCATTTCTTGGTATCCTCTTCTATTTCTTTCTTTAAGGTTTTGTAATTTTCATCGTAGAGATCTTTAACGTCCTTGGTTAAGTTTATTCCAAGGTATTTGATTGTTTTTGTAGCTATTGTGAATGGGATTGATCTTAGAAGTTCTTCCTCAGCCATGGCATTGTCTGTGTATACAAAGGCTGTTGATTTTTGTGCATTGATTTTATACCCTGCTACTTTGCCAAACTCTTCTATGAGTTCTAATAGTCTCTTAGTAGAGTTCTTTGGGTCCCTTAAATAAAGAATCATATCATCTGCAAAGAGGGATAGTTTGAGTTCTTCCTTCCCAATTTGTATCCCTTTAATTTCTTTTTCTTGCCTAATAGCTCTGGCTAGAACCTCCAGAACTATATTGAATAGCAGTGGTGAGAGTGGGCATCCCTGTCTGGTACCAGATCTCAGTGGAAATGCTTCCAACTTTTCCCCATTCAGTAGGATGTTGGCTGTGGGTTTCCATAGATTGCTTTGATTGTATTGAGGAATGTTCCTTCCAAACCCAGTTTGCTTAGAGTTTTCATCATGAACGGGTGTTGTATTTTATCAAATGCTTTCTTGGCATCTATTGAGATAATCATATGGTTTTTCTTCTGCAGTCTGTTAATGTGGTGTATCACATTGATTGTTTTGCGCACATTAAACCATCCCTGCATACCAGGGATAAATCCCATTTGGTCTGGGTGGGTGATCTTTCTGATGTGTTGTTGCATTCTATTGGCGAGAATTTTATTGAGGATTTTTGCATCTATGTTCATCAGGGATATCGGTCTGTAATTCTCTTTCAATGCTGCATCTTTTTCCGGCTTAGGAATTAAGGTGTGCTGGCTTCATAGAAAGAATTTGGGAGGATTCCCTCTTCTTCGATTGTTCTGAATAGTTTGAGAAGAATTGGAGTTAGTTCTTCTTTAAATGTCTGGTAGAATTCAGCAGTGAATCCATCTGGTTCTGGGCTTTTCTTTGTTGGGAGGGACTTTATTACTGTTTCAATTTCTGTCTCAGTTATGGGTCTGTTTAGGTTTTCGATGTCTTCCTGGTTCAATTTAGGTAGGTTGCATGTGTCCAGGAATCTATCCATTTCTGATAGGTTTCCCTGTTTGCTGGCATACAAGTCCTTGTAGTAATTTCTGATGATTCTTTTTATTTCTGTGGTGTCTGTTACGTTTCCTTTTTCATCTCTGATTTTATGGATTTGGGTCTTTTCTCTTCTTTTTTTTAGTTAGTTGGGCCAATGGGGTGTCAATTTTGTTTATTTTTTCAAAAAAACAGCTCCTCGTTTGGCTGATTTTTTGTAATTTTTTTTTGGATTCAATCCTGTTGATTTCTTCTCTGATTTTAATTATTTCTCTTCTCCTACTAGATTTGGGTCTGGTTTGCTGTAGGTTTTCTAGATCCTTGAGGTGAATTGAAAGCTCATCTATTTGGTGCCTTTCCAATTTCTTGATGTAGGCACCTATTGATATAAACTTTCCTCTTAACACTGCCTTTGCTGTATCCCATAAGTTTTGGTATGTTGTGCTGTTATCCTCATTTACTTCCAGAAAATTTTTGATTTCTCTTTTAATTTCTTCTATGACCCATTGTTCATTCAGGAGCATGTTGTTCAATCTCCATGTGTTTGCGTATGCTCTAGGGATTCCTGAGTTGCTAATTTCCAACTTCATTCCTTTATGGTCTGAGAAGCTGCATGGTATGATTCTAATTCTTTTGAATTTGCTAAGACTTGCTTTATGGCCTAGTATGTGGTCAATCCTAGAGAAGGTTCCATGCACTGCTGAGAAGAATGTAAAATCTTTAGCTGTAGGATTGAAAGTTCTGTATATATCTGTTAGATCCATTTGGGCTATAGTGTCGTTTAAATCTACTGTATCCTTGTTGATCTTCTGTCCTGTTGATCTGTCTATTTCTGAGAGTGGAGTATTGAAGTCCCCCAGTACTATTGTATTGTGGTCTAAGTCTCCCTTTAAGTCCCTTAACAAATGTTTTAGATAAACCGGTGCCCTGTAGTTAGGTGCATATACATTGATAATTGTTATATCTTCTTGTTGTATTGATCCCTTAATCATTATATAGTGTCCCTCTTTGTCTCTCTTAACAGTTTTTGTGGTAAAGTTTATGTTGTCTGATATTAATATGGCTATGCCCGCTCTTTTTTCATTTCTGTTGGCATGGTGTATCTTTTTCCAGCCTTTCACTTTCAGTCTGTATGGATCTTTGTTGGAAAGATGTGTTTCTTATAAGCAGCAAATAGATGGGTTTTGTTCCTTAACCCAATCAGCCAATCTGTGCCTTTTAACTGGAC
Organism: Oryctolagus cuniculus; assembly: GCF_051225735.1. Lineage (NCBI taxonomy): Eukaryota > Metazoa > Chordata > Mammalia > Lagomorpha > Leporidae > Oryctolagus > Oryctolagus cuniculus. The sequence goes on from NC_142876.1 coordinate 123,615,530, forward strand.
TGTTCAGGCCATTAACGTTCAATGTGACTAATGATAAGTGGTAACTTTGCCCTGCCATTTGCCAAAGATAAGTTCTAGTATATGCTTTGAATTCCCTGTGATCTTTTGCTGTGAGGTTTCCTTCCTTTACCTTCTTTCATATTGGTGACCGTGTTTCTGTGTTTCTGTGTGTAACACATCTTTTGCAGGGCTGGATGAGTGGCGACAAATTCTTTCAATTTCTGTTTGCTATGAAAAGTCTTTATTTCACCTTCATTCACAAATGATAGCTTTGCAGGATGTAATATTCTGGGCTGGTAGTTTTTCTCTCTTATTACCTGGGCTATATCTCGCCATTCCCTCCTAGCTTGTAGGGTTTCTGACGAGAAGTCAGCTGTGAGTCTGATTGGAGATCCTCTGAGAGTAATCTGACGTTTCTCTCTTGCACATTTTAGGATCTTTTCTTTATGTTTCACTGTGGTGAGTTTGATTACCATGTGTCGTGGTGAGGATCTCTTTTGGTTGTGTTTATTAGGGGTTCTGTGAGCTTCCTGTACTAGGACTTCTCTGTCCTTCTCCAAACCTGGGAAATTTTCTGCTAATATCTCACTAAAAAGGCCTTCTAATCCTTTCTCCCTCTCCATGTCTTCAGGAACTCCTAGAACTCAAATGTTGTTTTTTTTTTTAATAGTATCCTGCAGATTCCTGACAATATGTTTTAGATTTCTAATTTCCTCTTATTTTCTTTGGTCTGACTGTATCCTTTCCTGTTCTCTGTCTTCTAAGTCCGACATTCTCTCTTCTGCTTCACCCATTCTGTTTGTAAGGCTCTCTATTGTGTTTTTCATTGATCTATTGAATTCTTCACTTCATTATGATTTCTCGTCACTATCACAGTTTCCTATTGTACTAGTTGTTTCATTTCATTTTGATTCCTCCTCAATATTTCATTTTCACGAGAGAGATTTTCTATCTTGTGCATTAAGGATTTCTGTAGTTCAAGAATTTGTTTTTGAGAACTTCTTAATGTTCTTATTAATTTTTTGAGATCTGCTTCTTGCATTTCTTCTAACTCATCATCTTCATAATCTTGAATTGGGGTGTCTTTTTCATTTGGGGGTGTCATGGTGACTTCCTTGTTTTTATTACCTCGGTTTTTGCGTTTGTTATTTGGCATATTGGAGATATTTGGTTTCTTCACTGTGGTGCTTTTTCTTGTTATACTATGACTCTAGATTAAGTGGACTGTCTGTTTTTGATGGAGCCTTAGAGGCTTGAGATGGGTGTGGCCTGAGAGCTCTGTTTGGTGTGCCAAAGGTGACACTCCCAGGTTAGGCATGGTAGATCTCTCTCTCTCTTTCTTTCTTTTTTTGATTCAAAAGGGAAGTAATTCCGCACAGCTGAACGAAGTTGGAGGTAGTTAGCAGGCAAATAATACACCCACAGGAGCCAGAGATCGGAAGCTCTTTCCCAAGGACCACACAGGGAATCTGTTCTGCCCTCAGAGTGGGCTCAGATTCTCCTTCAGTCTCCCACTGGGTTGCCAAAGTTACGGAATTGTAGCGTCTCTGGAGAGTACTCACATGAATTCTGTGAGTTCTCTCCCCCACCATCTCTTTTTTAACAGTCTCAGTTCAGTAGCACCACAAATTTACTAGGTCCTAATCTCCTGTTAATTCACTCCGTCCAGAGTTAGGTTTTTCTGCTAGGCTCAGGGCCGGTGCAGACCTGAGGTCACTCTGCTTATGACGTATGTCCAAGATGGCGCCTGTTCTTTGTCTTGCTCGCCCTTGAGAGGTGAGCGGAGAGAGAGAAACCCGTGTCCGTACCAGTCACCTTTTTTTTTTCTCTCTCTCTCTCTTCCAGTTAGCCTGGTGAACTTTCCCCCCCGGGGGTCGTTCCCTCTAGTCTCCTCTCTCCACTTGCCTGCCGGTGTCTCGGGCTATTGAAGTTCGGCTCACCTCGCGTTCCAGCGCTGGTGTGTTGAGTCTGCCGCTGGTGTCCCGAACTGTGGGCTCCCATGCTCTCCACGCAGGTCCACTGTGAATCACGCATTCCGCAAGAGTTTCTTCTGCTGTTTCCTCCCCTACTCTTCCTTGATTCTGCAGTATCTCCACTTTTATTAAACTGTCTCTCCCCAGACTATCATTGTGCTCCCTTCCTATTCCGCCATCTTGCCAAAAGGATTAAGGTATCAATTTCATGGGAAAAATTTTCATTCACATAATATATCAGTTTATTTAGTTCATGGATTTGCTTCTGATTGCTTTTGAGTTACGCTATAGTTATTTTTTTGAATTCCATTTCTGGCATTTCCTAAATCTCTATTTTCACATTCTAATATTGAAATGTTGCAGTGTTCCTTTGGAGGGCTTACAGTGTCTTCCTTATTCTTTTTTTTTGAGATTCTGCTTTTATAATTAGGCATTTGTAGGTTTTCTTTTTATGTCTGATTGCCTTTATCTTTCAACAATGTCTCTGGAACATATACACTTAGTGGAACATTTATACTTTTAACGAATATTAAGAGATGTGTGGTGGTTGTGGCCAGGGAGCTCTGTTCAGTGCTCCAGGATGGGGTGAGTATCCAGGATAACACCCACGTTTGGTGTGATAAATCTCTGGCTAACTGAGTGGAGAGGATTGGTCACCTCTGTTATTGCAGTTACTCCTTCTCCTTCAAGCTGAGTATTGCCCAGATGTTAGTCCCAGTGTGTTCAACACTCATCTGCACCACATATGAACTGCACAGATGATCTGTGGAGTCCTTCCTGTGAGCACAGTTCACTCTGCTCTGAGCTACTCCAGACAGCCAAGTGTGCAGAAATACTCTGTGATTGCCCAGAACCCAGCTATACTCTCCCTCCTCTCACAAGGTTACAGTGTTTCCTGCATCTGAGCTCCCAGGGCTCTCAGGGTCAAGGAGTGCCAGTGGGGCCACTTCGCCCAGCTATCCTGTCCTATCTGCAAGGAAACTAAGGTGTTTCCAGAGCCGCTGTTCATGTGTGTTCCAGCCTGCTGGACTGAGTCTGGTCCTCCCAACCAGTTTCGATATCAGTGGGGAACACAGGTTTTTCTCTCTGGTAGCATTTCTGGTTCATAGGTGTGCAAATACCTGCCAGCTGCAGCCCCACTTGCTTCACTGTTGTGCTGGACATGGAGGAGAGTCCCACAGGCGGCACTTCCCTTCCCTAGGGGTGGGTCTCCCCCCCACATTGCTGAGTGGGTGGGCACAGCTGGTGCTGTGGAGACCATCTCCCTTGGTTGCTCTTGCGCTGCTGTGGTTGCCCCTGCTGATTAGGTAGAGAGCAACCCCAATAATTGCTGGCTGTATGCACAGGAATTGAGTCTCAGTCTCTTGGTTTTAGCCTGAACCAGCCCTTGCTGTGTGGGCATTGGGGGAGTGAACCAGCAGATGGAAACTCTCTTTGCTTTTCAAATAAAAATGAATAAATAACTACATTTTAAAAAGAACAGGCATATTATTTTATTTTGAGTGGCAGAATAAACATTTATTCGAGACCCTGAGTTAATGCATACATACACCTGTGCTCACACAAACTCTGCGTCATCATTTATCCTTGTGTTAACTTGTAGATTTCTAAGTATTTTTTAATTAAGAATTTTAATGTATGTATCTTGTGGAGGAAGTGATGGGGTCGAGGGGAGAGAGAGAGAGAAGGAGAGAGAGAGAGAAAGAGAGAGAGAGAGAGAATGAATGTTCCCATCTGTTGGTTCACTCCCAAATGCCTACAGCTGCACTGTGCCAGAAGGAGAACCAGGAGCTGGAAACTCAATCCATGTCCTGCCCATAAGTGGCAGGGATCCAGCTACTTGGACTTGGACTGTCAACTGCTGCCTCCGAGGTCCTGCACTGGTGGGAAATTCAGATTGGGAGTTGTAGCTAGAAATCAAATCCTGGCAATTCAGTATGGAATTTGGGCCTGTTAACCAATATCTTAACTTGTAGGACAAATGCCCACCCACCCCTAAAGAGCTAAACTCTTCAATATGAATCTCAGGCAACCTTTAAGACTTTCGGGGTGGTAGAAGGGTAGAGGGGGTGGCATAACATAACTATTTAAGCTGCCACCTGCAATGCAGGCATCCCACAAGAGCACCTGTTTGAGTCCAGCTGCTCAACTTCCAATTCAGCTCCCTGCTAATGTGCCTGGGGAAGCAGTGGAGGATGGCCTAGGTCCTTGGGCCCCTGTACCCATGTGGGAGACCTAGATGAAGCTCCTGGCTCCTGGCTTTGGCCCAGCTTAGCCCTGGCTATTGTGGCCATTTTGGGAGTGAACCAGTGGATGGAAGATATCTCTCTCTTTGTAACTCTGCCTTTCAAATAAATAAAATAAATCTTTAAAAAAAAAAGATTTTCCGGGACCAGGACAAGAATGTTCTTGGAAGCCCACTTACTATATGTCCAATTATTTCAAAGTTGTAAATAAGACTAGAAAACTATTAAATAATACAGTTCTATCTTTGTGCATTAGTGAAACATATATTTTAATGACTTAACAGGCCAGGTTTTGTGTTCATCATTGTTCAGTGATAGAAAAAGCAGTAGACACAGTTAGCAGCCTGTGCACCTGGCACGCCTAGCACTCTGAGACCCTTGAATGCATGGGCATGGACATGCCAGCTCCCACTCTCTGAGGATTCTGAGGTCCTGGATGCCTAGAATAGTTCCATGGGTAGGTTCCTCATTTTTTGTCCCAGGTACTGTTACAAGTGTGGTTCCCAAGACAGCAGAGCCTCTTTCATTAAAGAGAACTTCATAAAATCATGAAGATCCAACATTGGAAGTGAGTGTAGAGGTCATTTGATCCAAGGTCTGTCTTTATCATAGCAGCTGAGATGCAGGGCGGGTTATGTGACTAGCTTAAGGCTGCATCCCTAGCTCAAAGCATAACTAAGACTAGAGCTCAGATCTTCTATCAACCTTTTCCTATCTGCTCAGCCTTTTTATTTGAAGTGAAGTCTCCAAGTAGGTGTGTTTTCTGTTGGTCTTTGGTTTCTGAGTGTTTTTCAGGCAGTGTTGTAAGTGAGCATGCTCCCCTGGGTAACTAGTGATAGAAGCTTGGCACTATATTGGCAGTAGGTTAATTGAGGATTGAGGAGGCACATAAAGGTGGGAAGGTGCGTGCTTCCTGGAGCAAAAGTTGTAGTTGACAGCAGAACAGAGAAAAACATGAAATCAAAAGTGGATCTTGTGCCAAGCGTGAGTGGGAGACCATCCCCATAGAGGGAATGGAGACACTCCTGGTGATATATCACTCTTCTCTTTTCTTGTTCTCTGCGTAGGAGAGAGATTCCTGTAACAACTTCTAATGTGCAAAGAAGTTACATAAAGATGCATTTTTACTCTGTTTACTTGATCCTCTACCCTCCAGAACTGAGTATAATATTATTTACTTATTTATTTTTTTGGTTATGAAATGAGTTGCAAGCTTGCTTTTCCTCGTCTACTTGAAGAGAAGTGTATTTTAGTAGTAGAATTCTTACCAGCCATGTGGATAACTCACATTTAATTTCCAGACTAGGTAACCATAATCTAATCCTGGCTAACACTAGCTTCTTGAACAGGTTTGGGTAAGTCACTATTTCTTGTTAGCAGTGTAAGGGAGCTTAGCTAGGCATCGTGCAGATTAGGAGAGTGGATTCTGAAACTGCCCTTAACTGTGTGACCATAGAAAAGTCACTTAAGATCTCTGAAACTCACTTTATTAATCTGTAAAGCAGGGGTAATAACCATATCTACCTCAAAGAGTACTATGAAGATTAAATGACTTGTACAAGGAAAGATCTTGTAAAAATGCTTGGTACTCAAAATGTTTGCTGCTATTATCAGCTGTTTCTTAGGTCTTGTTTTTTGAGTGTATACCTAGAAAACACACGTAAGAATTCCAGCAACTTTACAAACTATCAAACCTATCTTTTTTCTACTTCTCTCCTTGTATTTTATTGATTTATTTTTATGGGAGTGGCATAGAGACAAACAGGTAGAATGAGCTCTCATTACCTGGCTTGTTCCCCAGATGCTCACGATAGCGGGGCTGGGCCAGTATGAAGCCGGGAGCCAGGAACTCCATGGAGCTCTTGCAGTTAGGTGGTAGGGACTCAATTATTTGAACCATCATCACTGCCTCCTAGGATCTACCTAAGGAGGAAGTTGGAGTTAGGAGCCTGAGCCAAGTATCAAAGCCAGGTTCTCTGATGTGTGTCCTAACTGCTTAGGGCAGAATGCCTCTCCTCATGTTGTTAGTATTGTTATGAAACCACGTTTCACTCAGCTTCCTCAAGCCAGAATCCTGGGAATTACTTTCACAACTCTTCTCTCCCCTTGTTCCTCAAGCTCAATCATTAGTAAATATTGCTAATAGAGTTTTCTAAATATTTCAAGTCTAATCAAGGTTTTCTTTAAGCAGTTTTGATTCCCCCTTGTGTTATCACTGTCCTGTCTGTAGTCTATCTCCCAAAGAAACCTTCTAATTGGTCCACTGTCTGCCTTCTTGCTGCATTAATCCTTCCTATTGTCTTCAATATGATCTTTTAAAATCCAACATTTGATAATAGCACTTGTTTAAAGTGATTTAAAGGTTCACAAAAGAGCAGAGTGTGCTTTCTTCAGCTTGCCACAAGAGGATGTCACAGTCTGACCACAGAAACATTTCTTACCCTTTGGCTCCTGATGTTTCAGAAATGCAGAAGTCTTTGCCTTAACCTGAACTCACCTTGTGCTTTCCCCACTCTATCAGCCTGTCCACCTGGAACACCAAACATTCTTCAAGGCTCAGTTAAAGTGTGAAGGCTTCTTGGGCGTGAGCAGGGCTGGAGCTGCCTCTGTGTTCCATGTTATGGGGTTATCTCTTTTCTCATATACAGTTGGATTCTCTTAAGGACAGAGATCAGCTTCTGTATTTCAGTGTCCAGGAAAGCAAACATTTTCAAAAAATTAAATTTACTTTTGCATAATTATTACTCTGTTCTAATTTAGAAGAAACCATTTGCCCTGATTATTCAGATGATTATTGGATTTCTTTAGCCCATCTACATACATCATAGAAGCTCAAGTCTGACATCAGATAACCACTTGGAAGTCAATTTATCCTTTACCTTAGCTTTGTCTCCTGTTCCGCAGACCCACTTTTCATAGACTCTGTGCTGACCAGTGTTCTGTCAGATGTTTGATGAGGGGATTATTCTGTGTATTAGAGAGTCCCAGAATAGATTTCAGAGCATATGCAAGTGTTCCTTGCTGCTGATAGTGGCAAATTCTTAGTGGTTGGCAAGATTATGCATGGTTGGTGTGGGGAATAAGTAGGTCACATGGAGCAAGGTGTTCATTCAGCAATACTTGGATGCTAGCAATATGGTATCCCCTCCCCTTACATTTGAATTAAGGATGAGTAGACTTACTATGAAAATATGAAAACTGAAATGCTGCAAAATTCAGAATTTCTAAAATGTTGACAATATACCACAAGTGGAAAATTCTACACATGACCTCACGTTGTGAATTGCAATAAGACTATAGATGCACTATAATTATCCTATACAATTACCTTCAGGTGGTATGTATAAGGTATATATAAAACACGCATGATTTTTTTATATTCATTTATTTGAAAGGCAGAGTTACAGAGAGGGAGGGAGAGACAAAGAGAGATGTTCTTTCCGTTGATTCACTCCCTCAGCGATTGCAATAGCCAGCACTGGGCCAAACTGAAGCCAGTAGCCTGGTCTCTCTTTGGGTCTCCTGTGGCTGGAAGGGACCCAAACACTTAGACAATCTTCTGCTGCTTTCTTAGGTGCTGTAGCAGGGAACTGGATCAAAATTGGAGCAGCCAAGACTCAAACTGACTATACGGACTGTTGGTGTCACAGGTAGTAACCTGACCCACTATTCCACAATGCTAGCCCCATGAATTTCTTGTTTGGACTTGGGTCCTATTCTCAGGATCTCATTGTGTACATGCAGATATTCCAAAATCTGAAACCAGTTCTGGTTCCAAGCATTTTGTTTAAGGGATACACACCTTGTAATTCCTTTTACCAGAGTGTGGATTTGGCATTCAGATTCTGATCTCATATCTTGAGGACTGCATGATCTTCATTGCAAAGTCAGCCTTGTCTTTCTGCTGCCAGTGCACAGGCATAGGTTCATGGTATCCTGTATTATGTTGCCATTGTCACACTCTTCACACTTCTTTGGTCTTTTCTTTCTTGTCAGAAATGTTGCGTTGTAGTCCTGCATCAGTGTTTGACTTACTCTAATTGTGGTTTTATCCTTGTTCAAACTATGTAGAAAAAGTTGCCGTTTTCATGTATGGTGTAAGGAATTGGTCAAAGTCATTGTCATTGTCATCGTTGTAGTAGTAGTGGTAGTAGTAATAGTAGTAGTTCTTCTCTCTTTCTTTTTGGTAAGGCATATCCAGCTATTCTAGCATCATTCATTGAAAAGCTACTCTTTTCTTCATTGAATTACCTTTTTATCATTTTGAGAATTCAGTCAAAATTTTTTGGCACCAAAATAAGCTTACCTTTTATCTCAATTTTCCATGAACTTTTTGGAGTACCATAGTGTATATAAGGATTTAATTTCAAACTCTGTTCTGTTTTACCTCTCTGAAGTGCATCATTATGACAATATCACACTGTCTTGATTATTGTCTTATGTTAGTAAGTTTGGGGGCTGGCTCTGTAGCGCAGCGGGTTAATGCCCTGCCCTGGGATGTCGGCATCCCGTATGGCGCCAGTTCAAGTCCCTGCTGCTCCACTTACGATCCAGCTCTCTGCTGTGGCCTGGGAAAGCATTAGAAGATGGCCCAAGTCCTTGGGCCCCTGCACCCGTGTGGGAGACCCAGAGGAGGCTCCTGGCTCCTGGCTCCTGGCTTTGGATCAGCTCAGCTCTGGCCGTTGAGGCCAATTGGGGTGAGCCATTGGATGGAGGACCTCTCTCTCTCTCTCTCTGCCTCTCCTCTCTCTGTGTAACTCTGACTTTCAAATAAATAAATAAATCTTTAAAAAATAGTAAGTTTGAATTCAGGTAGTGCAACATGTAGTTTTTCCAACATGTAGTTTCCAACATGTAGTTTTTCAAAATCAAATTCTATTTTTTTAAGCTGACTTCCTTCTCCTATCTTTTATCCCTCTCTTTAAATAATTCTTACGTGGTACGTAAAGTCACTGTAACTGTAAGAAGTGGTTCTCAAAGTGTGGTCATTGGAACTTGGTAGAAATGCAAATACTTAACACCCTTCCTTCCTCTGCCCAGCATTTCTGGTGAGAAGCCTGAGGGACTCAGCGTTTGATTTTTAACAACGCCTCCAGGTGTGGTTCTGGTGTCCACTGAAGTGGGAGATACTGGTACAGAGCGTTTTTCTACCCCAGGGGTCAACAAAGGTTTCCTGCACAGAGCCAGGCATGTTAGGCTGAGGGCCACGTGGTCTCTGTCAGGGTGACTCAGCTCTGCTATTCTGGCAGAAAAGCAGCCCTGGATGATGCGTACATGAGTGAGCATAGCTGAGGAGCAGATTCCCTCTGCAGGCCACAGTGTGCAGCCCTGTTGTACTCTGCTCTCGCCTTCGCGAGTCAGCAGCCTTGACTTCTGCTCCATTCCGCTTGGAGATCTAGGTTCTCCATCATTTTATAAACTCTCTAACATAACCTCCTAGAGAGAGAGACTCTCTTTGTGACTTAATGCTCAGTAGTTCTTTTAACAGTAATTTTTTTAAATGCTGAAGTTAGATATTTCTTTTTTTGATATTTCTTTTTTTTTAAGATTTGTTTTTATTTATTTGAAGGAGTTACAGAGAGAGGTAGAGCCAGAGAAAGATAAAGATAAAGAGAGAGAGAGAGAGAGAGAGCGAGAGCTCTTCCATTCTGCTAGTTCATTTCTCAAATGAGCACAATGGCCAGAACTGAGCTTATCTGAAGGCTGGAGCCAGGAGCTTCTTCTGGGTCTCCCATGTGAGTGCAGGGTCCCAAGGAGTTGGCCTATCTTCTACTGCTTTCCAGGCCATAGCAGAGAGCTGCATTGGAAGAGGAGCAGTCGGGATTTGAACCAGTACCCATATGGGATGCCAGTGCTACAGGCTGGGGCTTTAACCCACTGTGCCACGGCACCAGCCCCTGAGGTTAGATATTTCATCTCACACCACCAAGGCCTAAATGCTCATACTGTATTCGTATATCTATTAAAAATTCTTCTTTCTTCTTTTTTTAAAATTTGAAATGTTTTTCAAAGTAGGCCAATTGCTTTTTAAAATTTTTTAAAAATGATTTTATTTATTTGAGAGACAGAGACAGAGAAAGGTCTTCTATTCACTGGTTCACTCTCCAGCTGGCCTGGACAGCTGGAACTGAGCTGATCTGAAGCCTGGAACCAGGAGCTTCTTTGGAGTCTAGCCATGCACGTGTGTGGGCTCAAGCAATTGGACCATCTTCTGCTGCATTCCCAGGCCATAAGTAGTGGGCTGGATTGGAAGAAGAGCATCCAGGACATGAACTGGTGCCCATGAGTTGCTGGCATTGCAGGCAGAGGCTAAACACACTATGTCACAGTGCCGGCCCTGGTCATTTGCTTTTTAGGCTCACTCTTGAGCCTGATGCCATGTGAGCCCTCCATGTCAGTCACTCTACTGGGAGTCATAAATCTCTGAAGATCATCAGCCCCAGAGCTGGTGTTGGTAACAAGGTGGGTTAGTTTGCTAGGGCTGCCATTAAAAAGTACTCAAGACTTAGTGATTTAAATTAATCGGACACTTTCCCTGCAGTTATGGAGGTTAGAAGTCTGAAATCTGGTGACTGCTGAGCCTGATCTTGTACATCTCTAAAGGAACCCTTTCTTTCCTGTTTATTAGTCTTTTTTTTTTTTGGAAAAATGACATAATTTTAAATAATGAACCAAAATTGTATATATTTATCCTGTGCAATGTAATGTTTTATATGTATACATGGTAGAAAGGCAAAACTGAGCTAATGAATTTATGTGTTACCTTACATGTTTTCTTTCTTTATGACTAGAGCCTTTAAACTCTCTTAGGCCAGCATTGTGGCGTAGCAGGTAAAGCCATTGCCTGTGACACTGGCATCCTATATGGGTGCTGGTTCTTGTTTTGGCTTCTCGGCTACTGACCCAGCTCCTTGCTAATGGCCTGTGAAAAGCAACAGAAGATGGTAGTGTTTGGGCCCCTGCTACCTACAAGGGATACCCAAATGAAGCCCCTGGCTGTTGGTTTCGGCCTGGTGCAGCCCTAGCTGTTGCAGCCATTTGGGGAGTGAGCCAGCAGATGGAAGATTTTTCTCTCTGTCTCCCTCTTTATAACTCTGATTTCCAAATAAATAAATAAAATCCTTAAAGAATCTGTCCTGATTATCAGGTTACATTGTTCATTATAATGGGAGCCAAGATGGCGGAATAGTGAGGGCGTGCACAGATAGTCCAGGAAAATTTAGTTTAATAAAAGTGGAGTTATGGTAGCCTCAGAAAAAGGATCAGGAAAAAACTGCAGAGGAAACTCTTCCGGATCTAGTGGCTGTGACTCGGAGGACCTATGGGGAGAGCAAGGTTGCCCACCGCGCGGAAGCCGAGCTGCGGGAGCCGCAGGGTCTGTGCGCCAGTGCAGGAAGGGGAGTGGACACAGACGACCAGCGGGGAGAGCAGGGACGCCCAGGGCTCCGAGTCCAAACATCAGCGCTGGAAGGGGAGGTGAGCTCAGTAACCCGAGACATTGGCGGGGAAACGGCGGTCAGAATCTAGAGGGGAGCGGGCTTGAGGCGGGAAAGTTCACCAGACTGACTACAGGAGAGAAGGAAAAAAAAAAAGGTGTGTGGGGGGGTACTGGTACAGACGAGTTTCTCTCTCTGCCAATCTTGCAAAGGCGAGCAAGAGACAAAGAGCAGGCCCCACTCTGGATATACATAACAAAGGGGAGAGCTAAGGAACTGAGGCACTACAATTCAGTAGCCTAGGCAACCCAGTGGGAGTCCGCAGGAGAAACTGAGCCCGCACAGACTCTTTGGGTAGAAGCCAGAGATCAGAAGCTAAATACCATCAATTCTGCTCAGCTGTGTGGTACTACTTACCTCCTGCATAAAAAAATAAAATAAAATAAATAAATAAATAAATAAAAAGAGATTTACCACACATAACCTGAGGGTGTCACCTTTGCACACCCGTAACCCGGAAGAACCAAGCAGAGCTCTCAGGCCACACCCATCTCAAGCCTCCAAGGCTCCTCCAACAGCAGACAGTCCACTTAACACAGACACAGTATAAAAAATAAACTCACAGTGAGGGAAGAAGAATTAACATTGCCAAGCAACAAACACAAAAATCGAGGGAACAAGATCAACGATGACACTATGATGCCTCCAAATAAACAAAGCACCCCAAACCAAGATTATGAAGATGATGAGATAGAAGAAATGCAAGATACGGATTTCAAAAAATTTATGATAAGAACATTTAGAAGTTTTCAAAACCAAATTCTTGAACTACAGAAATCCTTATTGGACAGGATTGAAAATCTCTCTCGTGAAATTGAAATTTTAAGGAAGAATCAAAATGAAACACAGAAACTAGTAGAATAGGAAAGTGTGATGGTGAAGAGAAATCAAAATGAAATGAAGAGCTCAAAAGATCAAATGACAAACACATTAGAAAGTCTAAAAAACAGAGTCAGTGAAGCAGAAGAGAGAATTTCGGACTTAGAAGATAGAGCACAGGAAAACATACAGTCAAACCAAAGAAAAGAAGAGGAAATTAGAAATCTAAAAAATATTGTTGGGAATCTACAGGATACTATTAAAAAAACCAACATTCGAGTTCTAGGAGTTCCTGAAGGCATGGAGAGAGAGAAAGTATTAGAAGGCCTTTTTAGTGAGATACTAGCAGAGAACTTTCCGGGTCTGGAGAAGGACAGAGACATCCTAGTACAGGAAGCTCATAGAACCCCCAGTAAACATGACCAAAAGAGATCTTCACCACAACACGTTGTAATCAAACTCACCACAGTGAAACATAAAGAAAAGATCCTAAAATGTGCAAGAGAGAAACGTCAGATTACTCTCAGAGGATCTCCAATCAGACTCACAGCAGACTTCTCATCAGAAACACTACAGGCTAGGAGGGAATGGCGAGACATAGCACAGGTGCTAAGAGAGAAAAATTGCCTGCCCAGAATATTATATCCTGCTAAGCTCTCACTTGTGAATGAAGGTGAAATAAAGACCTTTCATAGCAAACAGAAATTGAAAGACTTTGCCGCCACTCGTCCAGCCCTGCAAAAGATACTTAAAGATGTGCTACACTCAGAAACACAGAAACACGGCTATCAATATGAAAGAAGGTAAAGGAAGAACACCTACCAGTAAAAGAGCATGGGAAGCTCAAAGCATATACTAGAAAATATCTCCGGGAAAATGGCAGGGCAAAGGCACTATGTATCAATAGTCACATTAAACATTAATGGACTTAACTCTTCAGTTAAAAGACACCGATTGGCTGATTGGCTTAAGGAACAAAACCCAACTATTTGCTGCCTACAAGAAACACATCTCTCTAACAAAGAGGCATGCAGACTGAAAGTGAAAGGTTGGAAAAAGATATTCCATGCCAACAGAAACCAAAAAAAAGCAGGTGTAGCCATATTAATATCAGACAAAATAAACTTTAATACAAAAACTGTTAAGAGAGACAAAGAGGGGCACTATATAATGATTAAGGGTTCAATTCAACAGGAAGATGTAACTATTATAAATGTATATGCACCTAATTACAGGGCACCGGTCTATTTAAAAGATATGTTAAGGGACTTAAAGGGAGACTTAGATTCCAGTACAATAGTACTGGGGGACTTCACTACTCCACTCTCAGAATTAGATCATCCGGACAGAAGATCAACAAGGAAACAGCAGATTTAAATGACACTATAGCCCAAATGGATCTAACAGATATCTACAGAACTTTCAATCCTACAGCTAAAGATTTTACATTCTTCTCAGCAGTGCATGGAACCTTCTCTAGGATTGATCACATACTAGGCCATAAAGTAAGTCTCAGCAAATTTAAAAGAATTAGAATCATACCATGCAGCTTCTCAGACCACAGCGGAATGAAGCTGGAAATTAGCAACTCAGGAAACCCTAGAAAGTGTGCAAGCACATGGAGACTGAACAACATGCTCCTGAATGAACACTGGGTCATTCAAGAAATCAAAAGAGAAATCAAAAACTTTCTGGAAGTAAATGAGGATAACAACACAACATATAAAAACGTATGTGATACGGTAAAAGCAGTATTGAGAGGCAAGTTTATAGCAATAGGTGCCTACATCAAGAAATTGGAAAGGTACCAAATAAATGAGCTTTCAGTGCATCTCAAGGACCTAGAAAAACTGTAGCAAACCAGACCCAAATCTTGTAGGAGAAGAGAAATAATTAAAATCAGAGAAGAAATTAACAGGATTGAATCCAAAAACATTACATTGTTCATTATAATTACCAGGTTGTATAATACATCTCTTGATTTCTTCTAACAACCCCCAAGCTGTGTCCCTACTCCTACCCCTCAGCTCTTCGTGACTGCGATTCCAATACTTGCTTCTCTGAGTTCAAATTTTAAAAATTCTGCATGTAAGTGCGATCATGTGATAGCTGTGTTTTTGTCTCTAGCTCCTCTGTGATGTACCTTTGTTAATTTTTTTTTGTCTGGATGATCTCTCCAGTGATGACAGTGGAGTGTTGAAGTCCTCCACTGTTTCTATAGTGGAGTCTATTTCTTGAGGTCTAATAATATTTTATTTATATATTTGGAAGGTCTTGTGTTGGGTGCATATATATTTGTGATTATTATATCCTCTTGCTGAATAGATCCTCTTATCACTGTAGTATTCTCTCCTCTCACAGTTTTTGCTTTAACGTCTATTTTATCTGATATGAGTATAGCTAATCCTGTTTGCTTGGGATTTCCATTTACATCATGTATCTTTTTCCAATTTTTCAGTTTCAGGCTACTTCTGTCTTTACCTGTGAAGTGAATTTCTTGTAGGCAGCATATAGTTGGGTCTTTTTTTTTTTTTTTGTAAATCCATTCGGTCCATCTGTATCATTTGAATGGGATATGTAATACATTGACTTTTTTGGAAAGATTTATTTATTTATTCGAAAGGCAGAGTTACAGAGAGGTGCAGGGAGGGAGGGAGGGAGGGAGGGGGAGAGAGAGGGAGAGGGAGGGAGGGAGGGAGGGAGGAGAGGTCTTTTATCCGCCCATTCATTCCCCAGATGGCTGTGATGGCCAGAGTTGCCCTGATCCAAAGTCAGGAGCCAGCATCCTCCTCTGGGTCTTCCAGATGGGTGCAGGGGACCAAGGACTTGGGCCATCCTCCACTGCTTTCCCAGGCCATAGCAGAGAGCTGGATCGGAAGTGGAGCAGCCAGGACTTTAATTGGTGCCCATATAGGATGCTGGCACTGCAGGTGGAAGCTTTACCTGCTATGCCACAGTGCTAGCACCAACATTCACTTTTAAGGTGAATATTTGTAGGAAATAATGAACTGTCATTTTCTTGATTGCTTACTTATTATTTTATATATTCTCTGTGTCTTTCTGCCTTTGTTAGTTATCTTTATGTTTTGATAACTTGCTGTTATAATAAGGTTGTCTTCTCTTTCTCCTTTGTATATCTGCTCTGTGAATAAATTTTGTGCTGTCATGTGTTTTGTGATGGTTACTTCTAATGTTGGACTTCCTTAAGGATTTCTTGTAGGGATAGCCTGGTGGTGATGAATTCTCTCAGTTTTTGCTTCTCTGGGGAATGCTTTATTTCTCTTTCACTTCTAAAGGGTAGTTTCACTGGATATAGTATTCTTGGTTAGAATATTTTTTTTAATTTCAAGAATGTGAATATTTCATCCCATTCCCTTCTGTCCTGTAGAGTTTCCATTGATATGTCTGCTGCTAGTCTAATGGGTTTTCTTTCAAAAGTCATTTGGCTTTTTTCCCTCACTATCTTTAGAATTCTCTCTTTGTCCTTAACTTTTGACAATTTGGCTGTAATATGCCTTGCAGAAAGTCTTTTTTTTTTTGGTTGAATCTGGCTGGAGTATTTTGAACTTCCTATATTTGATGTCCATATCTCTTTCAAGGCATGGAGAGTTTTCACCCATTACTTCATTAAATAGATTTTCAATGCTTTTTTCCCTATTCTTTTCCTTCAGGTGTCTCTATCATATGAATATTTGTTTGCTTAATGGTATCCCATGTGTTCCATGGGCTTTCTTCATTCTTTTAACTTCTTTTATCTTAATTTTACCTGACTGGGTTATTTCAAAATTCTTTTCTTCAAGAGTACAGTTTCTTTATCAGCTTGGAGTTTTCTTCTGTTGAAGCTCTCATTTGGATTTTTTCTTTAATTGATTAAAATGTTAAGTTCCATAATGTGTGATTCCTCCTTCTTAATGATTTCTCCTTGCTCAATTTCTCATCCTCATCATGCATTGTTTCCCTAATTTCTTTGCCTGTATGTATTCTCTTTCACCTCAGTGCATTTTCTTAGGATCATCATTATGTATTCTTTTTCAGGCTTTTTGTATGTTTCTTTCAATGAAGTATCTATTTCTAAAGAATTATTTTTTCTTTTTTTGGAAGTATCATGCTTCCTTCCTTCCGTCATTTTCCTGTCCCTACATGGATGTTTGCACATCTAGTATAACAGTTCCTTCTTCTTTAGGGATTAATTTTCATTGGGAACGATTTCTTTCTGTTTAGATGCAATGTGAGATGTCATCTGGATAGTTGCTTTGCTCAGAAGTGTGACCTCTGAGTGATATCTTCAGTGGTAAGCGTTGTTAGCAGTTATGAGTGTCTCACTAGTCTAGGCTCCAGCAGTTCCTGGAGGTAGTAGAATGAATTTGAAGTGGACCTGGGCTTCCAAAGGTATGTATCTTCGGGCCCTAGTTGATTGGCTATCAGTCATACTAGATTTTGTGATGGCAGTAGCCACATCCTTGGTACTTTATAACATACAAAGATATGTCCTTTTGTCCCATCAGGCAAGCTGGAGTGTTGCAGGGGCTTGTGACATCAGTATCTGTGGCCCTGTAACTGTATGATGTGACTTGGATCTTCCTTAGATGCCGTTGGATGGGCATGGGCGATACTGGATCTAAAGCACTAAAAGCTTTTTCTCAGCACTGGGGCATATGGTTGGATTTTTTCCTAGGTCCTACAGATAAATACAGATTATGCTTGAGATTCTGCAATGAGCTGCAGGGCAGGAAGAGTACCTTGCCCAGGTCGCGTGAGAAAAGTGTAGGTTATGCTGGGAATTGTGCACTGGCAGATGTGAGCTTTCAGCAATGGAATGGAAATAGTGCCTTTCCCATATCCTGAAGGGCACACACAGCTGTTCCTGGGATTTATAGAGCCAGTTAACAATCACAGGTTGATAGATGCAATGGAGAGCTTACTCAGGCTCCACGTTTCATGTACAGATTATTTTGGTGACTGCACCAAACAGGCATGGGTCTGGAGCAGTGGAACACAGATAGGGTCCTCCCCTAGTCCCACAGGTAAACAAGGTGGCTCTGTGGGGTATTGCCTGATAGCCCTAGTCCCAGAGCTGTAGGACTTAGAAAATGTCTTACCCCCATCCCACAGGTTATTCTGGGGATTGTATACCAGCAGGTGCAACCCCAGATCAGTAGGAGCACTGGTGTCCCTGGGACTTTTAGAACACATAATCAGAGGCCCAGAGCTGCAGGATGAGGTGAAACCTTACACATATCCCTTTAGGTGACTCAGGTGACTGGTGAACGCAGCTCCAACATCCCAGTCCCAGAGCTGTAGGGCTTGGAGGATACCTTACTTATGTCCTACATGGTGATAGCATGCTGTCCTGGAGATTGAACACTAGGAGGTATAGGCCTGGAGCAGAGGAGTGCAGACAGGGTCTTTCCCAGATCCCATTGGAGAGCATAAATGTCCCTGGGAGTTATAGAACCGACAGTCAAGTTCCAAATCTACAAGATGCATGGGGTTCTTAACCAGATCTCATAGGGTGAGTATGGTTTATGCTGAGGCCTGTGGACTAGCAGCCGCCAGCCTGAAGCAGATAAATGCAGATAGGGCTCTCCTCATCTTGCCAGTGAGTGTGAATTGCTCCGAGGATTGCAGCACCAACAGCCATAATCCCATAGTGACAGAGAGAAAGAGAGAGAGAGAGGTCTTCTACCCACTGATTCACTCTCCAAAGGACCTCAAGGGCCTAGGCTGGGTCAGGCCAAAGCCAAGAGCCAGGACTTTCTTCATGGTCTCCCACATGAGTGCAGGTGCCCAAGGACTTAGGCCATCTATTGCTGTTTTCCCAGGCACATTAGCATGGAGCTGGACCAGAAATGGAGCATCCAGGTCTCCAAATGGCACCCAATATGGGTTGCTGGCATGGCAGTTGATAGCTTTACCCACTACACCATTGCGTGGGCCCATGCCTGTGTTTTAAAGCCCTTTGCTACTTTTATCTCATTTTGCATTGACTACCTAGTATTTAACAGTTCAGCAATTAGGGATGTTCAAAGTGTGTGTCCCATTTTGTTGAGCAGAGTTGGAGCTGGAGGGAGAAGATGACCTTGTCTTAAAAGTGGTCACATCAGAAGGTCTAAGAATTCCAGGTTAAAGAGTATAATACTCATCTTCAGGAAACTCAGCATCACTGGATGTTTTTAAGCAGGATAGACATGTGATTAAATTGGTATTTGAGTCACCTATTATGGGCAGTTTGAAGAGGTGATGTAGAGATTTTTTCCCCCACTCATTCTAAAGCTCTTTTGATTTAGACCATACAGGTTGTGATCAGGTTTGGAAGTGGAGTAATACTTAATTCTTTCTTAGCAAACAGCTGAAGGATATAGTCTGCTGCACTGTAGACTTCATGCAAAATGAGGCTGCATGTGTTGGAGAATGTCACTGCTAAGACAAGAGATCTTTAAGTCTATGAGCACTGCAAACACCTCACACGCAAGACTGGGCAGGAGTGGACTCCTGGAGAGCAGGGATGCGTTTGTTGGAATATTGTACCTCATGCTGGGCTTTCTGAGAAGCAAGTGTGACACAGGTGCCCACTCTGCCCCTCCTCTCATCTAAAATGTGTTCACCAAGAGACTTACTGCCTCATTGTTCTCAGAAAAATGCAGGACAAATCCCAGGGCTTGCTTCTTTGACCTTTTGTTGTGCTTCCTGCAGAAGAAATGACTGGAGTGTATTGCCACTGCTTGCATCTAACAGTCCATCAGATGACCAGTGCTCTGACAGCTTTATGTTTCTTTGTTCTCTTTGTAGTGATTTCTTTTTTTTCTTTCTTTTTTTTTTGACAGGCAGAGTGGACAGTGAGAGAGAGACAGAGAGAAAGGTCTTCCTTTGCCCTCCAATGGCCGCCGTGGCCGGCGCACTGTGGCTGGCGTACCGTGCTGATCCAAAGCCAGGAGCCAGGTGCTTCCTCCTGGTCTCCCATGTGGGTGCAGGGCCCAAGCACTTGGGCCATCCTCCACTGCACTCCCGGGCCCCAGCAGAGAGCTGGCCTGGAAGAGGAGCAACCGGGACAGAATCCTGTGCGCCGACCGGGACTAGAACCCGGTGTGCCAGCGCCACAGGCAGAGGATTAGCCTATTGAGCCGCAGCACTGGCCCTGTAGTGATTTCAATTATAGTCTGAGTATCCTTAATCTAAACGTCTTGAATCTGAGTTGCTCAGAGATCTGACACCAATGTAATGCCACAACTTGAAAATACCACACCTAACCTCATATGGCTGGTCACAGTCTGAATGCAAGTGTACCAAAATATTGTATCACATTACCTTCTGCCTGTGCATATAAGGTGTATGTGAAACAGCAATAAATTTTGGCTTTATGTCTACGTCCTATCCCCAAGAGATCTCATTATGCATGTGCAGATATTCCAGAATCTAAAACAGTCTGGGACCGAGGTTTTTCATAAGGGACATTCAAGCTGTACCGGCTGGTGTGTGTATGTTGTAACAGGGCCATTTCTGAAGGGGAAAAATATGGCCAGGCCCAGCTCTTTACAGAGCAATTCATGAAAAATATAGGATGATGCCTCTTTCTTGGAAGCTATTAGAAATTAGAAATGGGACTAATCCTAACCTTCTTCTTTTTTAAAAAAAGATTTTATTTATTTATTTGAGAGGTAGAGTTACAGACAGTGAGAGGGGGAGACAGAGAGAAAGGTCTTCCTTCCTTGGTTCACTCCCCAAATGGCCACAATGGCCAGAGCTGCGTCGATCCGAAGCCAGGAGCCAGGTGTATCTTCCCAGTCGCCCCTGGGTGCAGGGGCCCATCTTCTACTGCCTTCCCAGGCCACAGCAGAGAGCTGGATTGGAAGAGGAGCAGCCAGAACTAGAACCAGTGCCCATATGGGATGCCGGCACCACTGGCAGAAGATTAACCTGCTGCACCATGTTGCCAGCCTCAAGCCTAACCTTCTATCTTAATCTTCATTTATGATGTACGCTGGTAGAGTTGAAAGAGCATGGGCTCGGAGTCCAGAAAGTTGGGTTTTTCTTTTAAATCTGCTTCGGTCTAGGCCTCAGTCAAGGCAGTTATGTTCCCTAAGTCTCAATTGCCTCCCCTACAAAGGATCTGAAAGACCATTCACGGACAGATGTGTCTGGTAAAGTGGATCTAAGGAAAGGATGCC
This sequence comes from Oryctolagus cuniculus, assembly GCF_051225735.1. Lineage (NCBI taxonomy): Eukaryota > Metazoa > Chordata > Mammalia > Lagomorpha > Leporidae > Oryctolagus > Oryctolagus cuniculus. The sequence continues at coordinate 123,636,229 of NC_142876.1, forward strand.
CAGGATGCTACTGCAAGAAAACACGGAATTTTACCACAGAAATTGAAGGGAGATCCTATACCAGATCTCTGAGAGATACATAGATCATTAGATTTTCTCACTTCTTTATTAGATCTTTATAAATCCTTTTCTGCTCCTTCGTTACCATTTTATCTCCCTCCCTACTACTGCCTTTTTCTTTCTGTAATGAGAATCTACATGAAAAGAAAGTTTAGCCTAACGGTTAACATGGCTGCATCCTACATCAGAAAATCTGGTTTGATGCTCATCTGTAGCTCCAACGCCAGCTTCCTGCTAATTCAGACCCTGGGAAGCATTGATAATAGTCCAAGTAACTGGGTTTCTGCCATCCACATGAGAGACTAGAGTTGGTTCCCGGCCATTGGCTCTGGCCCTGACTATTGCAGATATTTTCAGAGTGAACCAGTAAGCAGAAGCTCTCTCTCAAACATTTTCCTTTTAAACATTGTGGCATATAGCAGATAAAGCTGCTGCCTGTGACACCCACATCCCATATGGGTGCCAGTTCATGTTCCAAGTTAGCTTTCTGCTAATGGTCTAGGAAAGGCAATGCAAGTGGTCCAGGTGTTCGGGCCTCTGACATTCACTTCGGATACCCAGATGAAGCTCTTGGCTTTGGCCTGGCCCAGCACTGGCCATTGTGGCCATCTGGGGAGTGAACCAGCAGATGAAAGATCTCTGTCTCTGTCTCTGTCTCTGTCTTTGCTTCTCTCTCTTTCTCTTTGACTCTGGCTTTCAAAATAAATCTTAAAAGAAATGTAAAACAAAAATCTGGAAGATCGAATATGTTTTTCAGTGTGATTGAAACAAGAGAAACTTGGTTGCTGTGGTGTTTTTGCTTATTTCTGTTCAGTGAGCTAAGTGCAATGACTTGGAAACCCTGGTAATCAGCTGGGAGGGGGATGGTGGCTATGTTTCCTTGGCATAGCAGTACAAAGTGAATTTTTTCAAACTCCACTTTGTTCAATACCCAGTGTCAGTGTATCAGACATTTATGAATTTCTGTTCCAGAGTGGGCATTCCTCCCGTTTCAGCTGGCCCACTTGACCAAATAATAACTATGTACTTTTAAAGTGCCAGCAGGGAGCTCTCAAGTGTTGAGTTTGTAGCTTTGTCAAGTAGTCTACTGTTTTCAGTTTTCCTTTACTACTTTTAAAAGCTTACTTCTATACCAGGTGTCTTTATAGTTATTTATGTAAGCATCTACACCATAACCTCCTTGGATGCAGAAACTATGTTTTTGGCCCTGTGGTAGTTACAAAGCATGTGGAGTGCAAATCCTGGCATATAGCACTTAATCCTTGAGTTGAACTCAGTTGAATTGAATTCTCTGGATTGTCTAGCGATTAGGCATTAGGGCACACAAAGTCAACACTTTTTGGTAATCCATTCAGCTTCCCTGCTCCAGGTATTGAGCAGTGCTGCCAAGGCTAGTGAGTGCAAACACAGAATAGAGTGTGGTATGTCTGTTGGCCATTTTTAAATGTGTAATAATTTACCTATTTGTTTTCTCATAAATACAACTTTAGAAATATAGGGATTCAACCCTCCTACCCACTCCCCTACCCCTGTTCCTCCTCCCTCTCCTATTCCCATTCCTATTTTTTACTAAGATGTATTTTCAATGAACTCTATACACATATGCTTAACTCTCTGTTAGGTAAAGAGTTCAACAAACATATGTTTACAATAATCACATCTTCCTGTTTAATTGATCCTTTAATCATTCGATAGTACTCTTCTTTGTCTCTTTAAATTTTTGTGTTAAAGTTTGTCTGATATTAGGATGGCTACACCAGCTCTTTTTTGGTTTCTGTTAGCATGGAATACCTTTTTCCATCCCTTCACTTTCAGTCTGTGTTTATCTTTGTTGCTGAGATGTGTTTCTTGTACGCAGCAAATAGATGAGTTTTGTTTCTTGATCCATTCAGACAGTTTATATCTTTTAACTGCAGAGTTGAGGCCATTTATATTCAAGGTGACCGTTGATAAGTAATGACTTGGCACTGCCATTTTTCCATAAATATTACAATTGTTTACTTTGGATTTCCTTTGTGTTTTTACTGGGAGAATTTCTGCCTTTACCTTCTTTCATAGTGATGAGTATGTTTCTGTATGTAAGGCTGGAAGGGTGGTAACAACTTCTGTCAATTTCTGTTTGTTATGGAAGGTGTTTATTTCACCTTCATTTATAAATGAGTGTTTCTCAGGGTACAATATTCTGGGTTGACCATTCTTTTCTCTTAAGACTTGAACTATACCTCGCTGTTCTCTCCTAACCTCTAGGGTTTCTAATGAGAGGTGAGCAGTGAGTCTAATTGGAGAGCCTCTGTATGTAATCTGGCATTTCTACCCAGCATATTTTAGAATCTTTTATGTTTTACTCAGTAGAGTTTAACTACAGTGTGTTGTGGTGAAGATCTTTGCTGGTCATGTCTATTAGTAGTTCTATGTGCTTCCTGCACTAGAACATCCCTTTCTGTGTCCAAATTAGGGAAGTTTTCTATAATTATTTCACTAAAAAGGTCTTCTTTTTAAGATTTATTTATTTACTAGAAAGTCAGAATTACACAGAGAGAGGGGGGGGGTGTCTTCTGCTGCTTTCCCAGGCCATAGCAGAGAGCTGGATCGGAAGTGGAGCAGCCAGGACTCAAACTGGTGGCCATTTTTTCTCCTTAAAATCTCAATTTCATGGGTAAAATTTTCATTCATGTCATGTATGGATTTCTTTGTTTCATGAATTTGTGTCTGATTACTTCTAAGTAATCCTATGATCAATTTCTTGAAAACCATTTTTGGCATTTGATCAATCTTTTCAATCTTCACATTCTAATATTGAAGTGTTGTTTTCATTTGGGGGTGTCATGTTATCTTCCTTATTCTTTTTTCTTGAATTGCTTCGTTTATTATTGGGCTTTTGTGATGATATTTGTTTTGGCCCCCACCCCCCGTGATTGCTTTTGTCTTTGGATTATACCTCTGTAGCTTAGTGGAGTGTCAGCTCTTTCAGTGAATACCCAAAGTCCTGTGTTGGGTATGGTCAGGGAGCTGTTCACAGTGCTCCAGGTTGAAGGGAGTGTCCAAGGTGACACTCAAGTGGGGCATGATAAATCTCTATCTCTCTCTCTTTTTTTTAATCACAGAATTTTGTTCTGCTTCACTGCTGTATTCTCACACTTAAAGGAGACCAATGCCTGGGCGTTAGCCCGAGTTGATACAGTTTTCATCCATGCTGTCACAAGAACTACACAAATCGTCCATGCAGTCCTTGGTATGAACTTGGATCCTGTAGCAATGACCTTCACCAGGGTATCAGGGAGCCCTGAGAATGTGGAGCCATGCACAGTGACTGCCCAAAGTCCCAGCCATACCTGCACGCTTCATGCAGCGTCAGTGCTCTCACAGTCCCAGCACACAAGGCTCCGACATCACAAGCACCCAGCCCCTGTCAGTGCTCCCAGCCAGACTCAGGCGTCTCCTCTCAGCTGGTGGCTGGGCATGTGGGCACCAGCTGGCACAGATGTCACATTTGTCCAAAATGGCAACTGAACTCTCGTGGCTAGTCACAGTGGCCAGTGCTGGTTGGTCGGGGAGAGAGAATGTGCCCCCTTTCTTCTTCTTCTAGGTTGACAGGTACACTGTCCCCCACAGGGCTCCAAGCCGGGCCCATGCCAGGCTCTTCCCATAGCTTTATTGGCAGTAGATTGGATGACTGCAGTCTGGTCTCACCTCACTGCAAAGCTGCTGCTGGGGTCTGGAGCTGTGCTCATCCATGCCCTCCACCTAGATCCATGGTGTCCTCCCGGTTTGCATGGAATTTCCTCTGCTGTTTTCTCCCTAATCTTTCCATGAGATTTCATTTATTTAAACTATCCTAACATACACTAGAGCAGTAAACTCCCTCCGTATGCCATCATCTTGAACTTATCTCCTCAGTTTCTGCTGTCTCTCCATTGGCCATTTGTATTTCCTCCTCTGAAAAGTGCCTGTTCATATCCTTTGCCTATTTCTTAATACTACTATAGTTTTTTTTTTTTTGACAGGCAGAGTGGATAGTGAGAGAGAGAGGCAGAGAGAAAGGTCTTCCTTTTACTTTTGGTTCACCCTCCAATGGCTGCTGCGGCTGGCGCACGGCGGCCAGCGTACCGCCCTGATCTGAAGGCAGGAGCCAAGTGCTTCTCCTGGTCTCCCATGCAGGTGCAGGGCCCAAGCACTTGGGCCATCCTCCACTGCACTCCCGGGCCACAGCAGAGAGCAGGCCTGGAAGAGGGGCAACTGGGACAGAATCTGGCACCCCGACTGGGACTAGAACCTGGTGTGCTCGTGCAGCAGGTGGAAGATTAGCCTATTGAGCCATGGCGCCGGCCAATACTACTATAGTTTTAATGATATGTAATTATTTTAAAATTTATATGAGTAAAATGGACATCTTTTCATTTGATTTTTTAAAGATTTATTTATTTAAGTCAGAGTTAAAAAGAGAGAGGAGAGGCAAAGAGAAAGAGAGAGAGAGGTCTTCCATCTGATGGTTCACTCTCAATTGGCCACAACGGCCAAAGCTGTGCCAATCCGAAGCCAGGAACCAGGAGCTTCTTCCGAGTCTTCCACATGGATGCAGGGGCCCAAGGAACTGGGACATACTCTACTGCTTGCCCAGGCCATAGCAGAGAGCTGGATTGGAAGTGGAGCAGCCAGGTCTTTAAACTGTGTCCATATAGGATGCTGATGCTTCAGTCCAGGGCGTTAACCTGTTGAGCCACAGCATTGGCCTCTCATTTGATTTTTGTTTATAGTCCTTGCCCATATTCTTTGTTACATACTGAACTTGTTTTTTAATGGAGCATTAAGCCTTTGGCTATAATGTAAATTAAAAATATATTATCTTAGGGCTGGCGCCGCGGATCAATAGGCTAATCCTCCACCTAGCGGCGCTGGCACACTGGGTTCTAGTCCCGGTTGAGGCACCAGATTCTTTCCCAGTTGCCCCTCTTTCAGGCCAGGTCTCTGCTGTGGCCAGGGAAGGCAGTGGAGGATGGCCCAAGTGCTTGGGCCCTGCACCCCATGGGAGACCAGGAGAAGCACCTGGCTCCTGCCTTCGGATCAGCACGGTGCGCAGGCCGCAGTGTGCCAGCCGTGGCGGCCATTGGAGGGTGAACCAACGGCAAAAGGAAGACCTTTCTCTCTGTCTCTCTCTCTCTCACTATCCACTCTGCCTGTCAAAAAAAAATTATCTTAGAAAGTAAAAAAGAGGGCCGGCGCCGTGGCTCAATAGGCTAATCATCCGCCTTGCGGAGCCAGCACACCGGGTTCTAGTCCTGGTCGGGGCACCGGATTCTGTCCCGGTTGCCCCTCTTCCAGGCCAGCCCTCTGCTATGGCCCCAGAGTGCAGTGGAGGATGGCCCAAGTGCTTGGGCCCTGCACCTGCATGGAAGACCAGGAGAAGCACCTGGCTCCTGGCTTCAGATCAGCGCGATGTGCCGGCCGCTGCGCGCTGGCCGCGGCGGCAATTGGAGGGTGAACCAATGGCAAAAGGAAGACCTTTCTCTCTGTCTCTCTCTCCCTCACTGTCCACTCTGCCTGATAAAAAAAGAAAGAAAGAAAGAAAGAAAAAGTAAAAAACAAAGAAGTAAGGAAGACAAGAGGGAGGAAGGGAAGTACTATTATATTCTTAGAATTGTATCTATGAACTATATTGTTTCTGTTCTCTTTGCATTAATTCACATTAACATGAGCATTGTGTTGTGATGATTACTATGCATTACTATACATATGCTATGACCCTGAGATTTGAATGTATTAATAAATTCCTTTAAAAAAATACATAGCCGGCTACTCTTTGGGAATGAGAAGGCAATAGTACTTTGCCATTTTACACTTGACATTTTATAAGCCATGCTGGTCTTGTCTTCTGATGTGTAATTTTGACTCCATAATTGCCTGTAAGAGACAAAATCTCAGTTTGGTCACGTGTAATACCAAGTATCATAGTATCAGAGGAATAGATTCTATGATTATAAAGAATATCTGGGGCCTGGCGCTGTGGTATAGTGAGTAAAGTACCTACCAGCAGTGCCGGCATCCCATATGGGCACCAGTTCGAGTCCCGGCTGCTCTACTTCCCATCCAGCTCTGTGCTATAGCCTGGGAAAGCAATAGCAAATGGCCCAAGTCCTTTGGCCCCTGCACCCACTTGGGAGACCTGGAAGATGTTCCTGACTCCTGGCTTCGCATCAGCGCAGCTCTGGCCATTGTGGACAAATGGGGAGTGAAACCCAGCAGATTGAAGACCTCTCTCTCTCTCCTTTTCCCTCTGTGTAACTCTTTCAAATAAATAAATAAATAAATAAATAAATAAATAAAAAAAATACCTGTGGAGGTGAAGGACAGGAAGAGCTTCCATCATGGGTAAAATGATTTTTTTAAAGATCTATTTATTTGAAATTCAGTGTTATACAGAGAGAGAAGGAGAGCCAGAGAAAGGTCTTCCATCCACTGGTTCACTCCCCAGTTGGCAGCAATGGCCGGAGCTGCACCAATCCGAAGCTAGGAACCAGGAGCTTCCTCCAGGTCTCCCATGCAGGTGCAGGGGCCCAAGGACCTGGGCCATCTTCTACTGCTTTACCTGGCCTTCGAAGAGAGCTGGACAGGAAGTGGAGCACCTGGGACTCAAACTGGTGCCCATATGGGATGCTACCCCCACTCACTCTTGGAAGTCACAGTTTGTGCTGCTGGTATTTTTCCATAATAGATCTGATTTTCTGTAACTTTATTGCTGCCAGGAGGGAAGAAATGGTCCCTTTTGCTTTAAAGTTCCTGAGCGAGTGTCTGGTGTGGCAGCGTCACATCCCTGTGGTAAGAGAGCTGGGGAGAGGCAGTCAGAATCTAGTATTTTTAGCTTTGATGGGGAGGACTTGGTGCTGCTTGCTCCGCATTGAGACGCATTGAGTGTAGACTGCCCAAACACAGAAAAGGGCTTCTGAAGTAGGCAGCCCAAATCAACAGCAGACATCTACCACACCTTTGTCATGCTGTCGATGCCATAAGACTTCCTTGTTTGCCGTGTGCCCTAGCACAGTGCTGTTGTAGGCACAGGCAATAGCCTGCAGATGTGAGAAAAGTCAGTCCCCTGTTCCAAGAGCAGCCTTCATGTCAGAAACAAAGCTGGTGAGATGGCATTGGTACATGCCACCTTGATGGGATTGAATTGGAATCCCCTGGTATATTTCTAACTCTACCGTTTGAGGTAAGTCAGCTTGAGCATGTCCTGAATTGCACATCTCTTCCCTCTCTTATTCCCACTCTTATATTTAACAGGACTAATAACCAAAGGGATCACATAAACAAGACTAGTGTCTGCAAATACTAGCTGATAGAATCAAAAAGGGAGAGAATGATCCAACATGGGAAGTGAGATACACAGCAGACCCATAGAATGGCAGATGTCCTAAACAGCACTCTGGCCTCAGAATCAGCCCTTAAGGCATGCGGATCTGGTTGCAAAGCCCATGAGAGTATTTCAGGCATGGAAAGCCAAGACACTCTGGGGGAAAAAAAAAAACCTAAATGAAAGATCTCCGCGAGTGAGATCCCAGTGGAAACAATGGGTCATTAAAGAAGGAGGTACCTTTCTCTGAAGGGAGGAGAGAACTTCCACTTTGACCATGGCCTTGTCTAAATATGATCAGAGTCAGTGAACTCAGGGGGCTTTCATAGGCTTGGCAGCTCATGACAAGAGCCTAGGGTGATTACTGAAGCCATAAACAAGAGTGTCAATTTGTTAAGTCAACAACAGGAGTCACTGTGCACTTACTCCTCATGTAGGATCTTTGTCCTTAGTGTGCTGTACATTGAGATTTAATGTTATAACGAGTACTCAAACAGTATTTTTCACTTTATGTTTCTGTGTGGGAGCAAACTGTTGAAATCTTTACTTAATGTATGCTAAACTGATCTTCTGTATATAAAGAGAATCGAAAATGAATCTTGATGTGAATGGAAGGGGAGAGGGAGTAGGAAAGGGGAGAGTTGCGGGTGGGAGGGACGTTATTGGGGGGAAGCCATTGTAATCCATAAGCTGTACTTTGGAAATTTATATTCATTAAATAAAAGTTAAAAAAAAAGAAACAAAGCTGGTGTCTCAACAAGATGATAGTTTCTAATGTTTCCTGGTACAGACGCTGTGTCCCTTTGAATGAATGCCACCTGTGTTCTTTTCAAATAGCCTTTTTGAAATTTGCCAATGTAGGCTGGCGCTGCGGCTCACTAGGCTAATCCTCTGCCTGTGGCACTGGCACCCTGGGTTCTAGTCCTGGTTGGGGCGCCGGGTTCTGTCCGAGTTGCTCCTCTTCCAGTCCAGCTCTCGGCTGTGGCCCGGGAAGGCAGTGGAGGATGGCCCAAGTGCTTGGGCTCTGCACCCGCATGGGAGACTGGGAGGAAGCACCTGGTTCCTGGCTTCGGATCAGCACAGTGCACCGGTCGCAGTGCACCAGCCACAGTGCGCTGGCCATGGCAGCCATTTGGGAGGTGAACCAATGGAAAAAGGAAGACCTTTCTGTCTCTCTCTCACCGTCTAACTCTGCCTGTCAAAAACCAAAACAAAACAAAAAAACAAACAAACAAAAAAGAAATTTGCCAGTGTAAAACTGGAAGGTGCATCTTCTTTTCTCTGTTGAGCCCTGTAGATCTTTCCACAGCTGAGTTCTCAATGACCTCCTTCCCTGCTGACAGCATGGCAGTTTTCTGAGCGGCTCTTAATAAAGTTGCACTCAAACATCAAAGAAAACTGGCATATTTTATTTTCCAGCTGTTGGCTGGTGATCATCCCCATCCTTCCTTCCTACAACGCAGTTCTTAGAACAACTCCTACTTGAAAGTCTGGAATCTATCAGCCTGTTTTCCTCAGCACAGGGCACTGACTTGGTAGCCAGCATGTAATTTTATTTTTTTATTTTTGGATAGATGAATGAGGCAATATGGTGTTCTGTCAAGAATCCAGATTTAGGGACAAGCAGACCAAGAGGTTGAATTCTTTTTAGTTACTTTGTGGTTGTGTAACTTTTGACAGCCGACTTAATGGCAGTGACCCTCATCTACGTATCTACCAAGCAGAGATAATAGTTCCCATGTGTAGAGTTGTGGCAATGATCAGATGAGATAATATGTAAAGTGACTGGTGCATAGTGGGTGCTTAGTAAGTGGCATTTATTTTCTTATTCATGTTGGAGTGATGACTCACTAAATGGTAAGTGAATAAATGAAAAAAATTTAAGTGAATGTCACGAGAAAGTCTGTAGGTGGATGGAGAGCTTCCTAGTGGGTTCCAGGTGGGTTTAAGGTCCCAGGGATTTATGTCCTTTTATACAATGTCTTATTTCTTAATCTATTTTCTGTTTCTTACAAAGAAAATAAGTTTATTTTGGTTTGTGATTCTGGAGGATGTAGAAGTTACTGGCATCTGCTCAGCTTCTGGTGAGGCCACATGCTGCTCCATGCATGGTAGAAAAGCAGAAGTGGAAGTGATGCGTGTGGGAGGAGTATGTGAGTGACAACGCCTGAATGGAGGTCCAGGCTCCCTTTAAAACAACCCCCTTTCTTGAAAGCTAATCCATTCCTGTAAGAGCTAACCCAGTCTCCCCTCTAATCCATTCCTGTGAGAGTCTCCCCCAATCCATCCCTGTTTGAGAAGTTTCCCCTCAAAGACATTAATCTGTTCATGTAGGTGGTGCCCCCATGATTTCGTCACCACCCAAAGGCCCTTCTTCTCACCACCACCACATTGGAAATAAAAAATCAACATGAATTTTAGTGGAACAAACTCTATTCAGACTGTACCAGTTTGAGAAGGAGAATAGAAACAGTTCAATTTGGGTTGAGAGTCCACTATCATGCTTTCCCCCATTCTTCCCATTCTCTTTAGAATGTGCCTACCTACTTTAGCACCTCCACACATTCCATATGTAACTCAAGGGTCTCCTCTTCCTTTCAGACACTTTCCTGGACTCTTCAGTCTAGGTTCAGTGCCACCCATTTCATTTACTTGCTGTGGTGTGTCAGCAGACTTGGGTCACTAGCACTCAATGCAGTGACTGACTCTTTGCAAGCTGAATAAATGGATGATTAGATTGCTGTGCAAACTGTGCAATCAGCCCTGATGCCTTAAACAAATATTCTGATGCAAGCTCTAGTTTTCCTAATAGTAGTAAGATGAAGTTGAACTTAATTTCGTTGTCTTCCACCGGACTTATTATACATGCCTTTTAAAACATTTGTATTGAACCAACGGAAAAAGGAAGACCTTTCTGTCTGTCTCTCTCTTTCTCTCTCACTGTCCACTCTGCCTGTCAAAAAAAAAGTAATCACAGTAAACAATGGCTAAAATTATATAGATTATGTAGAAATGGAAGATGTGTGACAACAATTACATAAAGAAGGTTGGATTTTTATGTAGTTCATCTATGGATTTTTATGTATGCTCATATAACAAAATAACATCAGTTTTTAATGAAATCCAGTAGTATTGGGAGGGCTTCAATACTCCACTTTCAACAGTGAACAGATCAACCAGACAGAAAATTAACAAGGAAACAGCAGATTTAATTGACTCTTTAGGCCAAATTGACCTAACAGATATCTATAGAACTTTTCATCCTACACTTGAAGAATACACATTCTTCTCAGCAGTGCATGGAACTTTCTCTAGGATTGACCACATAAAGCATAGTCATAAAGCATAAAGACTTGCCATAAAGCAAGTCTCAGCAAATTCAAAAACATAGAAATTATATCATGTATCTTCTGGGAACACAATGGAATGAAGCTGAAAATCAGCAACTCAGGAATCTCTAGAGCATATGCATATACATGGAGACTGAACAGCATGCTCCTGAATGAACATTGTGGGTCATAGTAGAAATCAAAAGAAAAATAAAAAAATTTCTGTAAACAAATTAAGATGACAACACAACATATCAAAACTTATGGGATACAGCACAATACTTTATAGTTTTTGAGTCTGTGTGGGTGCAAACTCTTGAAATCTTTACTCAGTATAGAGTTGATCCTCTGTATATAAAGATAATTAAAAATGAATTCTAATGAAGAATGGGATGAGAGAGGGAGTAGGAGATGGGATGATTTGTGGATGGGAAGGTTGTTATGGGGAGAAGAACCTCTATAATCTGAAAGTTGTACTTTTGAAATTTATATTTATTTATTTTAAAAATTTTATTTATTTATTTGAGAGGTAAAGACAGTGAGAGGGAGAGACAGAGAGAAAGGTCTTTCATCTGCTGGTTCACTCCCCAAGTGTCCGCAGCAGCTGGAGCTGTGCTGACCTGAAGCCAGTAGCCAGGAGCCTCTTCCAGGTCTCCCACACATGTGCAGGGGCCCAGGGAGCTGGGCCATCTTCCCCTGCTTTCCCAGGCCATACCGGAGAGCTGAATGGGAAGAGGGGCAGCCGGGACTAGATCCGGCGCCCATATGGCATGCTGACACTGCAGGGAGTGGCTTTACTTGCTACACCACAGTGCCAGCCCCAGAAATTTATATTTATTACATAAAAGTTTTCAGTTAAAAAAAGAGGAAAGTTTAGCAATAGGTGCCTACATCAAGAAATTGGAAAAGCACCAAATAAATGAGCTATCAGTGCAGCTGAATGACCTAGAAAAACAACAGTAAACCAAACCTAAAGCTAGTAGGAGAGAAGAAATAATTAAAATTAGAGCAGAAATCAACAAAATTGAATCTAAAATACAAAAGATCAGCAAAACAAAGAGCTGGTTTTTTGAAAGAATAAGCAAAATTGACACACCATTGTCCCAACTAACTAAGAAAAGGAGAGAGAAGACCCAAATCAGTACAGTTAGAGATGAAAAAGGAAATGTAACAACAGACACCACAGAAATAAAAAGAATCATCGGAAATTACTACAAAGATTACTGCAAAATTTACTACAAAATTACCAACAAAGTGGGAAACCTAGGAGAAATGGATAGATTCCTGGATACATACAACCTACCTAAATAGAGCCATGAAGATGTAGAAAAGCTATAACCAACACAGAAATTGAATCAGTAATAAAGGCTCTCCCAACAAAGAAAAGGCCAGGACTGGATGGATTCCCTGCTGAATTCTACCAGACATTTAAAGAAGAACTAACTCTAAATCTTCTCAAGTTATTCAAAACAATTGCAAGAGAGGGATCCTCCCAAATTCTTTCTATGAAGATAGTATCACCTTAATTCCTAAACCTGAAAAGATGCAACAGAGAAAGAGAACTACAGACAATTTCCATGATGCACATAGATACAAAAATCCTCAACAAAATTCTAGCCAATCGAATCCTACAACACATCAGAAAGATCATCTATCCCGACCAAGTGGGATTTATCCCTGTTATGCAGGGATGGTTCAGTGTTCACGAATCAATCAGTGTGATACATCACATTAACAAACTGCTGAACAAAAACCATATGATTCTCAATAGATGCAGAGAAAGCATTTGATAAAAATACAATATCCTTTCATGACAGAAAACTCTAAGGAAATTGGGTATAGAAGGAACAATCCTTAACACAATCAAGGTAATTTATCACAAAACCAGGGCCAGCATCCTATTGAATGGGGAAAAGTTGGAAGCATTCCCACTGAGATCTGGTACCAAACAGGGATGCCCACTCACCATTGCTATTCAATGTTATCCTGGAAGTTTAGAGCCATTAGGCAAGAAAAAGAAATCCAAGGGATACAAATTGGGACAAAATAAGTCAAACTGTCCCTATTTGCAGATGCCATGACTCTCTATATAGGGTATCCAGAGGACTCCACTAAGAGAGTATTGGAACTCATAAAAGAGTTTGGTAAAAATTCAGGATATAAAATCAGTGCACATAAATCAGCAGCCTTTATATACACAGACAATGCCATAGCTGTGAAAGAACTTCTAAGATTAATCCCATTCACCATAGCTACAAAAAAATCAAATACCTTGGAATCAACTTAACCAAGGGTGTCAAAGTTCTCTATGATGAGAATTACAAAACATTAAAGAAAATAGAAGAAAATACAAAAAAGGGAAAAATCCTCCATGTTCATGGATTGGAAAAACCAATATCATCAAAATGTCCATTCTTCCAAAAGCAGTTTATAGATTCAATGCAATACCAATGAAAATACCAAAGACATTCTTCTTGAATCTAGAAAAAATGATGCTGAAATTCATATGGAGGCACAGGAGACCTCGAATAGCTAAACCAAACTTATACAACAAAGACAAAGCCAGAGTCATCACAATACCGGATTTCAGGACATACAATAGGGCAGTTGTAATCAAAACAGCATGGTACTGGTACAGAAACAGATGGATAGACCAATGGAACAGAGCAGAAACACCAGAAATCAATCCAACCATCTACAACCACTTGTATATGATCAAAGATCCAAAACCAATCCCTGGAGCAAGGACAGTCTGTTCAATAAATGGTGCTGGGAAAACTGGATTTCCACGTGCAGAAGTATGAAGCAAGACCCCTACCTTACACCTTACACAAAAATCCACTCAACATGGATTAAAGATCTGAATCTATGACCCGACACCATCAAAGTATTAGAGAACATCAGAGAAATCCTGCAAGATATTGGCACAGGCAAATACTTCTTGGAAAAGACCCCAGAGGCACAGGCAGCCAAAGCCAAAATTAACACCTGGGATTGTATCAAATTGAGAAGCTTCTATATGTAACAAAAAATAAATAAAAAAACAAAAAACAGGAAAGTGAAGAGGCAACCGACAGAATGGGAAAAAATATTTGCAAACTGTGCAACAGATAAAGGGTTAATAACCAGAATCTACAAAGCAATCAAGAAACTCCACAACATAAAATAACAATGCACTTAAGAGTGGGCCAAGGACCTCAATAGATATTTTTCAATAGAGAAAATCCAAATGGCCAACAGACACATGAAAAAATGTTCAAGTTCACTAGCTGTCAGGGAAAGGCAAATCAAAATCACAATGAGGTTTCACCTCATCCTGGTTAGAATGGCTCACATACAGAAATCAACTAACAACATATTGACGAGCATGTGGGGGAAAAGGTACCCTAATCCACTGTTGGTGGGAATGCAAACTGGTGAAGCCACTATGGAAGAAAGTTTGGAGATATCTCAGAAATCTGAATGTTATCCTACCATATGACCCAGCCATCCCACTCCCGGAATCGACCCAAGGGAAATGAAATCAGCAAATAAAGAAGAACCTGCGGGCCGGCGCCGCGGCTCACTAGCCTAATCCTCCACCTAGCGGCACCGGCACACCGGGTTCTAGTCCTGGTTGGGGCGCTGGATTCTGTCCAGGTTGCCCCCCTTCCAGGCCAGCTCTCTGCTGTGGCCAGGGAGTGCAGTGGAGGATGGCCCAAGTCCTTGGGCCCTGCACCCCATGGGAGACCAGGAGAAGTACCTGGCTCCTGCCTTCGGATTGGCCTGGTGCGCCAGCTGCAGTGTGCCTGCCGTGGCGGCCATTGGAGGGTGAACCAACGGCAAAACAAAGACCTTTCTCTCTCTCTCTCACTCTGCCTGTCAAAAAAGAAAAAAAAAAAAAGAAGAATCTGCACCTCCATCGTTATTGCAGCTCAATTCACGATAGCTAAGACATGGAATCAACCTAAATGCCTCAATGGAAGACTGGATGAAGAAATAATGAGATATATAGTCTATGAAATACTACACAGCGGGAAAAAATATGAAATGCAGTCATTTGCAACAAAATGCAGGAATCTGGAAAACATCATACCTAGTGAAATAAGCCAGTCACAAAGGAATAAATATCACGTGTCCTCCCTATTCTGTGACAACTAACTGAGCACCTAAAAGGAAACCTGTAGAACTGACATTGGCACTATGAGAAGCAATGACTTGATTGATTAACTCTTGTCCTGACTGTCGAGGAACAATTTACTATTTTATTTTATTTTTTTACTATTTTATTTTTCTACTTAATAATGCTGGTTGAACTCTTTACTTAACACAGAATTATTCATAGATGTTTAAATCCAATTGAAAATTGATCCTTGTTAAAAATAAGAGTGGGAATAAGAGAGGGAGGAGATAAACAATTCGACACACGTGCCCTTGGACTTACCCCTAAGGGTAAAGATCAAAACTTGCCATGGGACTCCAAATCCCTTAAGCTGGGTGGTACTAATGCCATCTTACTAGTTTAAGTGATCATTTTAAGTGTGTAACAGATCATATAGATAGGAATAAGTGTCAAAGGGATCACATAAATAAGACCAAGTGTCTGCTAATAATAGAATTAAATAGGAGAAATGATCCAATATGGGAAGCAGGCCATACAGCAGACTGATAGAATGACTAATGCCCTAAACAGCATTCTGGCCTCAGAATCACCCCATGAGGCATTCAGATCTGGCTGGAAAGCCCATGAGAGCATTTCAGGCATGAAAGCCAAGACACTGTGGCAAAAAATGACCTACATGAAAGATCTCTGTGAGTGACTGTGCACTTGCTCCCCACGTAGGACCACTGTCCTTAATGAGCTGTACTATGAGAATTAATGGTAAAACTAGTCTTCAAGCAGTATTTTATACTTTGTATGTCTGTGTGGGTGCCAACTATTGACATCTTTATTTAGTATAGAGTTGGTCGTCTGTATATAAAGATAATTAAAAATAAATCTTAATGAAGAATGGGATAGGAGAGGGAGTAGGAGGTGCGACTGGAATGGGGGTGGGAGGGTAGGTATGGGGGGAAGAACCATTATATTCATAAAGCTGTACCAATGAAATTTATATTTATTAAATAAATGCTTTATAGGACAGTATAAAAGGATATTTGAAGAAAAGACCACAATATGACAGTATAAACTTTGGATAACTTATATAGTTCTTCATTTAATCTGTTTCATGAACACATTTCTCATTTATGCAATAGATACTTTTTTCCTGTAAAAAATAAACTTCACTAAAAAAAAGCTAGTTTTTTAAAAAATGTGCCAATTGAGGCTTGTATTTCATCCAACCTCAATTTTCCTGAGTAGAATTGGGTGAGATTTCCTAGCATGGTGCAGAGTTGCTGCTTATTTTTGGGTGGAATAAAAAGTGTCATTAGCTTATATGCTGAGGTGTCACATTTAGAAGTCCTAACAGTTAGCTGGCTGACTTAAGATCAGGGAAGGTGAAATTATTGCTTATTATAGAGATATTTCCATCTCTACTTTGGGTCCTTATTTGATGTGATCATTCTGCTGACTTGGTAACACAGAGAAGGGGAGGTAGAGATAGTTCATTTTTATCTTTGTCCTATATGCCACCTGTAGTGGGCATGCACCTGGCTCTATACAGCAGTACATCAGTGTATATGGCCGTAGTTATTCTCTAAAATAATTTTTATGTAGACTTGAAACATAATTTTTGTCACTTTCAGAAATGTTCGAGAAATACCTTTGGGGCCGGTGATGTTGTTGACTTGGTTAATCCTCTGCCTGCGGCGCTGGCATCCCATGTGGGTGCCGGGTTCTAGTCCTGGTTGCTACTCTTTCAGTCCAGCTCTCTGCTGTGGCCCAGGAGGACAGTGGAGGATGGCCCAAGTGTTTGGGTCCCTGCACCCGCATGGGAAACCAGGAGGAAGCCCCTGGCTCCTGGCTTCGGATTGGCGCAGTGCTGGCCGTGGCGGCCATTTGAGGAGTGAACCAACAGAAGGAAAACCTTTCTTTCTCTCTCTGTCTCTCACTGTCTATAGCTCTACCTGTCAAATAAATTTAAAAAAAAGAAAAATACTGTAAATTCTGTCAGCAAGATAGTTTTTGGGTGAGTTGTTTATTATCTCTGCTCTGATACTAAGCAGCTGCCAGCTGAGTTAAGATCTTCCTTTCTCTAAGTCTCAGGTCCTCACTTACAAAATGAACATCAGGTAGGTGATTTATGTGGGTTTGATTTCTGCTCTTCCAAGAGTCTTGGTGCCATCTGTGCTTCTCTTACACTCTCATGTGCTGACAGTGTTGATTCCTGGGAGAAGGCTGGAAAACCCAACAGACAGCTCCATTCTGTCCTGTCTCCCTCCCGCACTCTCCTAGAGGCTCCACCTCTCTCACTGACTTTTCTTCATGTGCTCCTTAGTCTCCGATCCCTCCCCACTTTTGCTTCTGCTTCCATTCTCACAATCTCCCTTCATTTCCACACTTTCCACCATTGCCTTCCCTCCCTGCCTTGTTTCTTTCCCCTCCGTCATCCCCTCGCCTTTTCCTCAGGTTTGTTTCAAAACCCTTCCAGAGCACACATTGGCCTGTGCTCTCTCAGCAGTGCTGGGGTCCCTAGGTGAAATGCCTGTGCTGCTCGTTTTAGGTAGAATGCTAAGTGTCCTAAGACCTGTGAAGGTCAGGTACCTGTCGGCTGGAATAAGCAGGGCTTCCAGCGAGACCAGGTTGACATAGAGGGATGACCCAGGGGATTTTCCCTTCCAGTTAGCCCGTGGTGAGATCAATCATAATATGTCTCCTGGAAAATTGAACTCAGGGAGTTGAAACCGGTGAGATTCTTTGTACCTAAAGCAGCAGAAGGGGAGGCAGGAAGAGATGCAGGGACTGGGCAGCCGTTTAGGGGAAGTATCTTAAAATACTTCTGCTGATTCATGCATATCCTCAGCCCTCACTGGTTTCTGTACAGAACATTGAGAAACAAGTATTTATGAAACCCAAAGTCTCCAAAACTCCTTGATTGAGTTTAAATATGTATCCCATCAATTTTTCACATAGACATGAAGAAGTCATAGAAGCTTGCAGCAAAAATTAGCAGTAAACTTCTTAGCTGTCTGGAGTCAACCCTGCATTCTACATAGAGACAAATGTATATATGGATTGGAAAGGCATTGTAATGGCTTACATCTGAGTGAGGAGGTATGTGGGAAAGCAGGCAGCTTTGTTTTCTCCAACCAAAGGTGACCGGATTTGAGTTGCAGGAAGTCAAACTTCATCGAATGAGCAGAGAGAATTTCTCATAAGCAGATCTTTCCCACAAGGTGATGGGATCTCTGAGTTTCTGGTTCAAGAGGAGGTGGAAGGAAGACAGCTTACAGGGAATTTGTTCACTCATTCAGCAGATATGTCCTGAGTACCACTCAGTGTCGAGCACTCTTCCAGGTTCTGGGATCCAGCAGTGGACAGAGATGTCTGGAGGGTTCTGTCACACGGGAGACTATGATAGATAGCTTCTAAAATTCCTGATAACTTGAGGGTAAAACCGCAGTTTTTTTGACTCTTAGGAAAGGGGATTTTGTTAGCTAAAAATAAATGAAGCTATCACACATAAACTGGTTTTTGAGAATTAAAATCAAATAAGATGCAATTATATCTGAAAGCACTGACCATTGGGATCAGATGAGTTTGTCTCTGTAAGTTTACTTGCTGTGTAGTTGTCATGTTGAGCCCCAGCACCGAGTCTCAGAAGAAGGCTGGTCATTTGTGCTTTCAAGTATCTTGGATTATGAATGAGTAGGCATCCACTCATCTCATTAGTTTTTTTAATGTCTAATGTGGGAATGTGTTGTATTTGCAGTGGTAAGGTATCACAGCGGAAACTGAGAAGGTAGGACTCATTTCTGGTCCCTTTTTCCTGGTTTCATCTTTCTCTCCCAGGTTCAGAATCTTATTTGCTTCAGAGGCTGGTGGTGTCCTCAGGGCCCCAAATTCCCAAGCTTCCTTTGTCTTCTGTGCTGCTTGACCTTCCTACAGCATATCAAGCTTTTTAAATTGTTCATGTCTATCACCTCTCTTCTTCTCCCTGGTGAATCTTCTTTTCTTTACTCCTGCTTCCCAAACTCCCACTTAGCAGTGAGAACATGGTCACATTTAGGAGGCAGCACAGCCTGGAGCCTGGCTTCTCCAAGTTTATCATGTGTTGACATCACTGTGGCTCTTGTCAGCGTGTTGATTACACTTCAACAGGTCTGGGTAGGCCCTGAAATTCTGCATTTCTAACAGTCTCCTAGATATTGCTGCTGCTGCTGCTCTGTAAATCACAATTTGAGAAGCAAGAGTTTGATAGGTGAGAAATAAGGAACTTTCTCACTTAACTTTATGACTTTGGAAAAATTATCTATCTCCCTGGACCTAGTGTTTGATAGTTGATAAACCAGCCCGCTGCTTCTCCCTGCCCCTGCCCCAGCACTGAATATTCTCAAATTTAAAATTCAAACCATGTGCATATGTAGAAAATGACTTCCCAGTTCACAGAGAGGGCTTGTGAACCATGTGGTCACATTTTATGTCAGAATAACGGAGAGTATAGGGTATTAAGTGAATCCTCTCACCAGGGCCCATTGGAATATCAAGAGTGAGTTAAGGTTCCAATGTAACTGCTACTGCTCCTGATTAGAATACACCATCGACCTTTTCGTTATGTTCCCTTGGAAAAAACAAAATCTACTTCCTGCAAGCTACACTTGACATTCTTGTACACTTGGGAACCTGGCTTATTTACACTGGCATGCTGTGGGGGTAAATTTGAGGCAACTTTTCTGCACTGGTCTGTTTGTGAATCTGAGACTTAGCATCTCTCTAAATTTAGTGGGCATTTTCTGCCTTAATGAATATCTAACTGTGTAAATATAGATGTTGTTTGGTCAGCACTTTGCCCAGCACTATCTTCTAAGGACAATTCGCCTGCAATGAACTCCTGAGGCACACATGATTCCCCTCTACCAGCCTTACACAGATAGCTGATCTGGGCTCACAGGCATAAATCACCTCTTTGCAGAGAGATGCTGACCTCTGGAGAGTCCCTATTTTGTCCAAGAAGTCTCTGTCCTGGAGGTGACTACCTCATTTCTGAATTCCTGGGGCTTGCTATTGGCAAACCTTATCCTCCCTTCCTGGGGATTGTGGATTTTTTTTTAGAGCTTGAGGTTCTTTGGGGTAAAAGTGGTCTTAACCTGAAGTCTACAGATGGCTTGTAGGGGACATAATTTACAACTCTTACTTGCTCCATCTGTACACTGGAGGGGTAGGGCTGAGGATAGACTACAACATTTCCCAGATTCTAAGCATTCTGTGATTCAGAAACTATAGGGACCTCTGATCTAATGGGGGCTCTCTGAGTCCCGAGGCAACTCATTTGTGAACATGTAAAGTAGAGGTAGCCTTTTTCTACATTTCACTGACTGTGAAGGTATTATGGAGGATGCAGAGAGGTGGTATGGACAGTATGCTTTTCTACACCTCACAATATATTGTTCATTCATTAAAGGATTGAGAATTAAATATTACATGGCATCCTCCATTTGGAATGAAGATTCCAGGATAAAAGACCTGCTACTAGTCACGTGTCAGCGTAGAGGAAGGCACATGCTTCAGCAGCGGGATGTGCTAAATAAACATCTGTGTGTCCCATGTTCTCTAGCTTCCCAGAGGAACTGTAGGACACATGGTAGAACTGTCAAAAGCATGCACAGTCAGCTATTTAGGGTGAGGGAAACCCATTTTATTTGGGAATCCTAACTAACCAGTATGGCCTGAGTGTTCTATGTTTTGTAACAGTGAAGAGAGCTACATGTGTTTCCATCAGTAGTAAGACCAGACAGGTGATTCCCTGGGACAGTTTGGGGAGGAGTTAGCAGTAGTCCATGATTCAGGAAAACAGCCACAGCCTTCAAAGTAGTGCACAAATTCTGCTTTAAATTAGAATGCCCTGGAGGGATTCTTGTTTCTTTATACACATCAAAATAATTCACACACATGGTGCTGGCATTATGGTGTGGTGGGTAAAGTTACCCCCTGCAATGCCAACATCCCTTATGGGTACTGGTTTGAGTCCTGGCTGTTCCACCTCCAATCCATCTACCTGTTAATGAGCCTGGGAAAGCAGCAGAAGATGGCCCAAGTGCTTGGGATTCTGTACCCTTGTGAGACGCCTGCAAGAAGCTCCTTGCTCTTTCTCTTCCTCCATATCTCTCTCTCTCTCTCTCTCTCTCTCTCTCTCTCTCTCTCTCTCCTTCTCTCCTTCTCTCTGTAACTCTGCCTTTCAAGTAAATAAAAATTTAAAAATACTTTAAGTATAATTCATGCACAGAGTTATACAGAGTTATAAACATCAAATAGTAGTTGAGGATTCTGATAAAAACTACTTTTTACTCCCTGGGCTTGCTTGAGCATCTTTCAAAAACATGGATTCCTAGGGCTCTATTCAGATCTCCCAAATTGTCTGGATAAGTGAGAAATGTTCTAAATCTTCATTATGTCCTAGGGCAGTACAGCTCTGAAAGTTTCTTATGTGCTGGCCCAGGCTGGCTCACCTGCTCACACAAACACTTAAGGACTTTAGGCCTTCAATACTTGTGGAGAGAGTGCCAGAAAAGTGCTGTGTATGTATTCTGAGTAGGGAGAGATCACTTTAGCAACCATCGTCAGAGTCAGCCCCCTGAATGAATTGGCATTTAAATGGACTTTGATAGATGGGTCGAGATGAGGCACATCCTGTTCTTCCTGTCCAGGAAGCGGGCTTTCCTTGTGGTCAAGATATCCTGTGGGTTGTGGCAAGGTCATAACCCAGGCTGCATACCATTTGTTTAAAAATTATTTTAAAAGTCAGTATATAACAATTGTACAGATTTATGAGGTGCAACACATGGGCTATGTAATGATCTTAAAGGCATTTAAGAGAGATGGATTTCAGTTTCTTCTCTTTGGGTTGTTTTAATAGACCTTTTGTTTACATACATGCCCAGCTGACTCTGATATGCATGATGCTTATTGATGTTTCTTCTGGTGAAGGGGAATGAGATGAAAGGTCAGTGCAGTACTCTCACTTCTGCATTTCTTTGAAACTAACACACTGCCTTGCAAAATGCCATGGCAGAAGATACCATGAACCAAAATGAAAATATGCTTGTGACTAGCTTGACCTATTCACCAGTCTCCAAATACTAATCTCATTATGTGCTTCTAATACCACACGGGAGGACAGATGCCTCTGAATGTCAACAAGTGATCGTATTAAAACAGTCTCTTATTTGCTTATCAGTGAAGCCAAAGAAATGCAAGCTTTTGCTGTTTCCTAGGCACTGCATTCCTTTCCTCTTCCCTATTCCTATTATGTTTCTTTGACCTCAATCTTTACAGATCACTAATGACCTCAATTCCTTGGAAGCTTTATTTTCTTCAGTGGAGCAAAATCTTTTCTTGTTTAAAGCTGGAGTTTTTCCTTTTTTAAGAATTTAGAAAAAAAAGAATTTAGGCTCTATCTGAGGAGATGCTATATTATTTTTTGCTGAAAGAACAATAAAGCTAAATATTAGATTGATAATAGAATGTTTTGAGATTCTTGAGAGAAACGTACTACCCATAAAGTAGGGACACATTGTTTCAATGGAGAAGTAAGTGCAACAGTAGGGTTAACTCAAAGAATATTATAAATCATTACCTAAGAGTATATAAATAGACAAATAAGGAACCATTTATAAATGGAAGATTAACAAAATACATTTGCTCATTATTTAAATAGGAAAGAAAGCAAGGGGCAGATGATTCCAAAGTGCACTGATTTTTCATACTTGACAAAATACTAAACTCTTTGTTGAGAACTGAAATAGACAAATGATGGTGCTGTTAGTTGGAATGACAGAAAATCGGGTAAGAGCAGAGTAAGAGGCAGTTGTCAGAATCCTTTTCAAAAATCATGTTCAAAGAATTTTGTTTTGGGGGAAAGAGAGAACCCCTAGTCCTTGGGAAGGCTTAGGACTGTGTACCTGGAAGTCATGGTTTTCTGCATTCATTTCACTGTCTAGAATCTGGGACACAGTTAGGGGTTAATTCTAGAAGTTCCATCCCAGGCATCCCATAGAGAATCAAGTCCAGTGCCATGGAAATTAGGATTAATTCCAGCCCAAGGCCTAATGTCAGGTTTAGAGTTATGACACTAAGAGTTTTGAGTTAAGTGAGAACAGTGCAGAATTGAGACAATTCAGAAATGCCTTAGGGCATAATGACTCAGTATCTTGGGCTCCTGCAAGGGAAGAGTGGTCTTTGGTTTATCTGAAGGGATTGTAGAGAAAGAATGGTTCTTATGATTGCCATGTATATGCTGAGTGCACATGTCCAAATAACTCAGATACTGTGTAGTCTACCTACAGAGCAGGCTAGCATAATCGCAGAACCGAGCATTATCATTCTTCAGGAAATACAGAGACCTGGGAAGTGTAAAGGAGAAAATTTTATTTGTCAACTTAACTTCTATATCTCAGATCTATTTGCTGCCTGCAAGAAACAGATCTCACTAACAAAGATACACATGGACTGAAAGTGAAAGGAGGGAAAAAGATACTCCATGGAAACAGAAACCAAAAAGGACATATGTAGCAATCCTATTATCAGACAAAATAGACTTTAACATAAGAACTGTTGAAAACTGTCCAGAAGAGGGCTCCAAGATGGCAGAATAGGGAGGGAAGTCACTGATAGTCCAGGAAAAGATAGTTTAATAAAAGTGGAGATACTGTAGTCTCAGAGAAGAGTTAGGGAAAAACGCAGAGGAACCTCTTCCAGAATTAGTGGGACACAGTGGGCCTACGTGGAGGGCATGGGCGCCCATGGCTTGGGATCCCAACTGCTGAATCTACACACCAGCGCTGGAAAGGGAGGTGAGGTGAAACTGCAGTAGCTTGAGACAATGGTGGAAAAGCATCAGGAAGAGCCTAGAGGGAATGAGGCTTGAAGCCCCATGGGGGATAGTACACCAGCCTAACTAGAAGAGAGAGAGAAAAAAAAAAATAAAAGGGACCGGTACAGACACGATTCCCTCTCTCCACTCACCGTACAAAGGCGAGCAAGACAATAGAACAGGCGCCATTTTAGACATACATAACAGCTGCACCAGCTCAGGGCTGTGCCTGCACTTAGCCAAGCAAGAAAAACCTGACTCATGGGGAGAAGTAACAGGAGATTAAGACCTAGTGAATGTGTGGAGCTTATGAACCAGAATTGTGGAAAAAACACTTAGAAAAAAAAAGGATTTGAAAAAAGAGAGAGAGAGAGAAATTTACCATGCCAAACCTGGATGTGTCACCTTTGGCACACCCTTAATCCTGAAGAACTGAACAGAGCTCTCTGGCCACACCCACCACAAGCCTCTAGAGATTCACCAAAAGCAGACAGTCCACTTAATCTAGAGACATAGTATAATGAGAAAAGCCACCACAGTGAGAAAAAAAGAAGAAACCAAAGAATATCTCCACAATGCCAAACAACAAACGCAGAAACTGAGGAAACAAGAACAAGGGAGACATCATGATGCTCCCAAATGAACATGACACTCCAATCAAGATTATGAAGATGATGAGATAGAAGAAATGCAAGATACGGATTGCAAAAAATTTATAAGAACATTTAGAAGTTATCAAAAACAAATGCATGAGCTACAGAAATACAGTACAGGACAGAACAGAAAATCTCTCTTGTGAAAATGAAATCTTAAGGTGGAATCAAAATGAAATGAGGAATTTAGTAGAACATGAAATTTAGATATTGAAGACAAATCAAAATGAAATGAAGAATTCAGTAGAACAAATGAAAAACACTTTTAAGAGCCTTAGAAACGGAATCAGTGAGATAGAAGAGAGCATATCAGACTTAGAAGACAGAGCACAGGAAAGTATACAGTCAAACCAAAGAAAAGAAGAGGAAATTAGAAATCTGAAAAATATTGTTGGGAATCTACAGGATACTATTAAAAAACCCAACGTTCGGGTACTAGGAGTTCCTGGAGGCATGGAGAGAGAGAAAGGATTAGAAGGACTTTTAGTGAGATACTATCTAGCAGAAAAGTTCCTGGGTTTGGAGAAGGACAGAGACATCCAAGTACAGGAAGCACATAGAACCCCCAGTAAACATGACCAAAAGAGATCCTCACCATGAACGTTGTAATCAAACTCACCACGGTGAAACAAAGAAAAGAGTCTAAAATGTGCAAGAGAGAAACGTCAATTTAGTCAATTACTCTCAGAGGATCTCCAATTAGACTCACAGCAGACTTCTCATCAGAAACCCTACAGGCTAGCAGGGAATGGCAAGATATAGCCCAAGAACTAAGAGAAAAAAACTGCCAGCCCAGAATATTATATTCTGCAAAGCTTTCATTTGTGACTGAAGATGAAATAAAGAGCTTTCATAGCAAACATAAATTGAAAGAATTTGTTACCACTTATCCAGCCTTGCACAAGATGCTTAAAGATATGTTATACACAGAAACACAGAAAGATGGCCATCAATGTGAAAGAAGATAAAGGAAGAAAACCTCCCAGTAAAAGATCACAGGAAGTTCAAAGCATATATTAGAAAATATCTTTGGGAAAATGTCAGGGCAAAGTTACTACTTATCATTAGTCACATTGAACGTTAATGGCCTCAACTCTCCAGTTAAAAGGCACAGACTTACTGAATGGATTAAAAAACAAAATCCATCTATTTGCTGCTTACAAGAAACACATCTTTCCAACTAAGATGCAGGCAGACTGAAAGTGAAAGGTTGGAAAAAGATATACCATACCAACAGAAACCAATAAAGAGCTGATGTAGCCATCTTAATATCAGACAAAATAAACTTTAACACAAAAACTGTTAAGAGAGACAAAGAGGGGCACTATATAATGAATAAGGGATCAATTCACAGGAAGATGTAACTATCATAAATGTATATGCACCTAATTACAGGGCACCGGTCTATTTAAAAGATATGTTAAGGGACTTAAAGGGAGACTTAGACTCCAATACAATAGTATTGGGGGAATTAAATACTCCACTTTCAGCAATAGACAGATCAACAGGACAGAAGATCAACAAGGAAACAGCAGATTTAATCGACACTGTAGCCCAAACGGATCTAACAGCTATCTACAGAACTTTTCATCCTACACTTGAAGAATATACATTCTTCTCAGCATAACATGGAATCTACTCTAGGATTGACCACATACTAGGCCATAAAGCAAGTCTCGGCAAATTCAGAAAAATTGGAATCATATGATGCATCTTCTCAGACCACAGTGGAATGAAGATGGGAATTAGCAACTCAGAAATCCCTAGAGCATATGCAAATACATGGAGACTGAACAGCATGCTCCTGAATGAGCAGTGGGTCATAGAATAAATCAAAAGAGAAATCAAAAACTTTCTGGAAGTAAATGAGGATAACAATATGACATATCAAATCTTTTTTTTTTATTTTTTGACAGGCAGAGTGGACAGAGAGAGAGACAGAGAGAAAGGTTTTCCTTTTGCTGTTGGTTCACCCTCCAATGGCCACCGTGGACAGCGCTGCGGCCGGCACACCATGCTGATCCGATGGCAGGAGCCAGGTACTTATCCTGGTCTCCCATGGGGTGCAGGGCCCAAGGACTTGGGCCATCCTCCACTGCACTCCCTGGCCACAGCAGAGAGCTGGCCTGGAAGAGGGGCAACCTGGACAGAATCCGGCGCCTCCACCGGGACTAGAACCCGGTGTCCTGGCACTGCAAGGCGGAGGATTAGCCTAGTGAGCCGCGGCACCAGCCGAACATATCAAATCTTATGGGATACAGCAAAAGCAGTGTTAAGAGGAAAGTTTATAGCAATAGGCACCTACATCAGGAAATTGGAAAGGCACCAAATAAATGAGCTATCAATGCAACTCAAGAATCTAGAAAAACTGCAGCAAACCAGACCCAAAACTAGTAGGAGAAGAGAAATAATTAAAATTAGAGAAAAAATCAACATAATTGAATCAAAAAAAAATTACAAAAGATCAGCCAAAGGAAGAATTGGTTTTTTGAAAAAATAAGCATAATTGACACTCCATTGGCCTAACTAAAAAAAGAAGGGAGAAGACCCAAATCAATAAAATCAGAGATGAAAAAGAAATTGTAACAAAAGACACCACAGAAATAAAAAGAATCATTAGAAATTACTACAAAAAGTTGTATGCCAGCAAACAGGGAAATCTATCAGAAATGGATAGATTCCTGGACACATACAACCTACCTAAATTGAACCATGAAGACGTAAAAAAACCTAAGCAGACCCATAACTTAGAAAGAAATTGAATCAGTAATAAAGTCCCTACCAACAAAGAAAAGCCAAGGACCGGATGGATTCACTGCTGAATTTTACAGACATTCAAAGAAGAACTAACTCCAATTCTTCTCAAACTATTCAAAATACTTGAAAAAGAGGGAATCCTCCCAAATTATTTCTATGAAGCCAGCATCACATTAATCCCTAAACCTGAAAAAGATGCAGCAGAGAAAGAGAATTATAGACTAATTTCCCTGATGAACATAGACAGAAAAATCCTCAATAAAATTCTGGCCAATAGAATGCAACAACACATCAGAAAGATCATCCATCCAGAGCAAATGGGATTTATCCCTGGTATGCAGGGATGGTTCGGTGTTTGCAAATCAATCAATGTGATACACCACATTAACAGACTGCAGATTATCTCAATAGATGCAGAGAAAGCATTTGATAAAATACAACACCCTTTCATGATGAAAACTCTAAGCAAATTGGGTATAGAAGGAACATTCCTCAATACAATCAAAGCGATTTACGAAAAACCCACGACCAACATCCTATTGAATGGGGAAGAGTTGGAAGCATTTCCACTGAAAGCTGGTACCACACAGGGATGCCCACTCTCACCATTGCTATTCAATAAAGTACTGGAAGTTTTAGCCAGAGCCATTAGGCAAGAAAAAGAAATTAAAGGGATACAAATTGGGAAGGAAGAACTCAAACTATCCCTCTTTGCAGATGATATGATTCTTTACTTAGGGGATCCAAAGAACTCTACTAAGAGACTATTGGAACTCATGGAAGAGTTTGGCAAAGTTGCAGGATATAAAATCAATGCACAAAAATCACCAGCCTTTGAGCCGGCGCCGTGGCTCAATAGGCTAATCCTCCACCTTGCGGCGCCGGCACACCGGGTTCTAGTCCCGGTTGGGGCGCCGGATTCTGTCCCGGTTGCCCCTCTTCCAGGCCAGCTCTCTGCTATGGCCAGGGAGTGCAGTGGAGGATGGCCCAGGTGCTTGGGCCCTGCACCCCATGGGAGACCAGGAAAAGCACCTGGCTCCTGGCTCCTGCCAGGATCAGCGCGGTGCGCCGGCTGCAGCGGCGGCCATTGGAGGGTGAACCAGCGGCAAAGGAAGACCTTTCTCTCTCTGTCTCTCTCTCTCACTGTCCACTCTGCCTGTCAAAAAAAAAAAAAATCACCAGCCTTTGTATACACAAGCAATGCCATAGCTGAGAAAGAACTTCTAAGATCAATCCCATTCACAATAGCTACAAAAACAATCAAATACCTTGGAATAAACTTAACCAAGGAGGTTAAAGATCTCTATGATGACAATTACAAAATCTTAAAGAAAGAAATAGAAGAGGATACCAAGAAATGGAAAAATCTTCCATGCTCATGGATTGGAAGAATCAATATCATCAAAATGCCCATTCTCCCAACAGCAATTTATAGATTCAATGCGATACCAATCAACATATCAAAGGCATTCTTCTCGAATCTGGAAAAAATAATGCTGAAATTCATATGGAGGCACAGGAGACCTCGAATAGCTACAGCAATCTTGTACAACAAAAACAAAGCAGGAGGCATCTCAATACCGGATTTCAGGACATACAACAGGGCAGTTGTAATCAAAACAGCATGGTACTGGTACAGAAACAGATGGATAGACCAATGGAACAGAATTGAAACACCAGAAATCAATCCAACCATCTACAACCACTTGTATATGATCAGGGAGCTAAATCCAATCCTTGGAACAAGGATAGTCTGTTCAATAAATGGTGCTGGGAAAACTGGATTTCCACGTGCAGAAGCATGAAGCAAGACCTCTACCTTTCACCTTACACAAAAATCCACTCAACATGGATTAAATATCTGAATCTATGACCCAACACCATCAAATTATTAGAGAACATTGGAGAAACCCTTCAAGATATTGGCACAGGCAAATACTTCTTGGAAAAGACCCCAGAGGCACAGGCAGCCAAAGCCAAAATTAACAATTGGAATTACATCGAATTGAGACGTTTCTGTACTACAAAATAAATAGCCAGGAAAGTGAAGAGGCAGCCGACAGAATGGGAAAAATTATTTGCAAACTGTGCAACAGATAAAGGGTTAATTACCAGAATCTATAAAGAGATCAAGAAACTCCACAACATCAAAACTAACAACCCACTTAAGAGATGGGCCAAGGATCTCAACAGACATTTTCCAAAAGAGGAAATCCAAATGGCCAACAGACACATGAAAAAAAGTTCAGGAGTGTCGCTCCCCCTCTTCATGGAGGAATGACACTAAACCCTGCCTAGGCTTCATATCCGAGTCACAGCACCATTATGTCGCTCCCCCTCTTCGTGGAGGAACGACACAGGACCCTGCGCTGTTCTTTTGTCTGCTCAGCCCTTCCCGGGTTTGCTGCTGGTTCTTCCTGGGTTGGCTACCGTCCCTTCCACCTCCGTGGAAGGACGGTTCCCCCTGCCACTTTCCCCACTTCCGCGGGGGAGCGGCACACCGCCGGCCGGCTCTCTCGGGGGCTGCACAGGTGTTCCTCATAGATGTTCCTGGTGCATGTTGTCTCTCTCCTCCTTTATAGTCCTCTTCCACCAATCCCAACTCTGCTACCCACATGCCGAGTACGCTGCTCTCCTCCAATCAGGAGCAGGTCCTGCTGTTTATTGGTTGAACTGGAGGCAGCTGTGTAGAAGCTATTTCCTCCTCTCCCAGCGCCATATTGTGGGAGAGCAGATGCATAGAATAAGTCTTAATTCCGGTAACAGTCTAGTCCGAGTTGCTCCCCACAAGGAGCACTAACCGTCAGGGAAATGCAAATCAAAACTACAATGAGGTTTCACCTCACCCTGTTTAGAATGGCTCACATACAGAAATCCACCAACAACAGATGCTGGCGAGGATGTGGTGAAAAAAGGACACTAACCCACTGTTGGTGGGAATGCAAACTGGTAAAGCCAGTATGGAAGACAGTTTGGAGATTCCTCAGAAACCTGAATATAACTCTACCATATAACCCAGCCATCCCACTCCTTGGAATTTACCTAAAGGAAATTAAATTGGCAAATAAAAGAGCTGTCTGCTCCTTAATGTTTATTGCAGCTCAATTCAGAATAGCTAAGACATGGAATCAACCTAAATGCCCATCAACAGTAGAGTGGATAAAGAAATTATGGGATATGTTCTCTATAGAATACTATACAGCAGTAAAAAAAATGGTATCCGGTCATTTGCAACAAATTGGAGTTATCTGGAAGACATCATACGGAGTGAAATAAGCCAATCCCAAAGGGACAAATATCATATGTTCTCCCTGATCAGTGACAATTAACTGAGCATCTAAAAGGAAACCTGTTGGAGTGAAATGGAACATGAGAAACAATGATTTGATTAGCCCTTGTCCTGACTGTCGAGGAAGGGCTTACTACTTTATTCCTTTTAGTATTTTTTGTTCTACTTAATACCATTGTTTGAACTCTTGAATTAACACACAATTATTCTTAGGTGTTTAAATTTAACTGAAAAGTGATCTATGTTAAATATAAGAGTGGGAATAAGAGAGGGAAGAGATGTACAGTTCGGCAATGCTCAATCTTACTGACCCCTAATGATAGATTTAGAAACGTGCCAGGGGATTCCAATTCCATCCCATCAAGGTGGCATGTACCAATACCATCTCACTAGTCAAAGTGATCAGTTTCAGTTCATAATTGATCATAATGATAGGATTAAGAGTCAAAGGGATCACATAAACAAGACTAGTGTCTGCTAATACTAACTGATAGGTTTAAAAAGGAGAGAATGATCTAACGTGGGAAGTGGGATACACAGCAGACTCATAGAACGGCAGATGTCCTAAGCAGCACTCTGGCCTCAGAATCAGCCCTTAAGGCATTTGAATCTGGCTAAAAAGTCCATGAGAGTATTTCAGGCATGGAAAGCCAAGACACTGTGGCAAAAAAAAAAAAAAAAGTGACCTAAACGAAAGATCTCTGCGAATGAGATCCCAGTGGAAAGAACAGGCCATCAAAGAAGGAGGTACCTTTCTCTGAAGGGAGGATAGAATTTCCACTTTGACTATGACCTTGTCTAAATAAGATTGGAGTTTTTGAACTCAGGAGGCTTCCATACTCTTGGCAGCTCATGACAAGAGCCTCAGGTGATTACTGATGTCATAAATAAGAGTGTCAATTGTTAAGTCAACAACAGGAGTCACTGTGCACTCACTCGCCATGTAGAATCTCTGTCCTTAATGTGTTGTTCTATGTGAATTAACGGCATAACTAGTACTCAAACAGTACTTTACACTTTGTATTTTTGTGTGGGTGCAAACTGTTGAAATCTTTACTTAGTATATATTAAATTGAACTTTTGTATATAGAGATAATTGAAAATGAATTCTGAGGCTGGCGCCACGGCTCACTAGGCTAATCCTCTGCCTGTGGCACTGACACAGCAGGTTCTAGTCCCAGCCGGGGCACCGGATTCTGTCCCAGTTGCTCCTCTTCCAGTTCAGCTCTCTACTGTGGCCCGGGAAGGCAGCAGAGGATGGCCCAAGTGCTTGGGCCCTGCACCTGCATGGGAGACCAGGAGGAAGCACCTGGCTCCTGGCTTCAGATTGGTGCAGTGTGCTGGCCATAGCAGCCATTGGGAGGTGAACCAATGGAAAAGGAAGACCTTTCTCTCTGTCTCTCTCTCTCACTTTCCACTCTGCCTGTCAAAAAAAAAAAAAGAACACAAAAAAAGAAAATGAATCTTGGTGTGAATGGGATGGGAGAGGGAGCAGGAGATGGGATGGTTGTGGGTGGGAGGGGGATTATGAGGGGAAAAAGCCTCTATAATCCAAAAGTTGTTATTTGGAAATTTATATTTATTAAATAAAAGTTAAAGAAACATAAAAACTGTTAAAAAAGATGAAGAAGGATACGTTGTAGTGGTTAAGGGATCAGAGGCTGGTGCCATGGCTCACATTTTGTTAATCCTCTGCTTGTGGCGCCGTCATCCCATATGGGTGCCGGGTTTTAATCCCAGTTGCTCCTCTTCCAGTCTAGCTCTCTGCTATGGCCTGGGAGGGCAGTGGAGGATGGCCCAACTGCTTGGGCCCCTGCACCTGCATAGGAGACCAGGAGGCAGCGCTTGGCTCCTGGCTTTGGATTGGTGCAGCGCCGGCCATGGAAGCCATTTGGGGAGTGAACCAACAGAAGGAATACCTTTCTCTCTCTCTGTTTTGCTCACTGTCTGGCTCTGTCTGTCAAATAAAAAAAAAGATTAATGGATCAATTCAGCAGGAAGATGTGTCTATAATAAATGTATATGCACCCAATTATAATAAGGCACCTGGCTATTTATAATAATAGTTAATAGATCTAACAGGAGACATAGACTCTATTACAAAGGTATCAGAAGGTTTCAGCATCCCACTTTCATCAATAGACAAATCAACTGGATAGAAAATCACCAAAGAAACAACAGAAATGATCAACGCCATGAACCAAATGGACCTTACTGATATCTACAGATCTTTTCACCTCATGGTTGCAGAATATACATTCTTATCAGGAGATGTAACTTTCTGTAGGATAGACCATATGATAGGCCATGAAGCAAGTCTTAGCATATTCAAAAAAATAGAAATCATGCCATGCATCTTCTCTGCCAACAATGGAATGAAGTTGGAAATAGATAACTCAAGAATCCCTAGAACATATGTAGACACATGGAGATTGAACAACATGCTTTTGAAAGAACAGTCAGTCATAGAAGAATTCAAAAGAAAAATCAAAAAATTTCTGGAAACCAGGAGACACAAATATGTCCTATCAAACTTATGGGATACAGCAAAAGCAATGTTAAGAGGGAAGATTATAGCAGTTGCTGCCTACATGAAAAAAATTGGAAAGGTACCAAATAAATGAGCTATTAATGTGTCTCAGCAACCTAGAAAATAACAAACTAACCCCAAAAGTAGTAGGAGGGAAGAAATAATTAAAAGTAGAGAAGAAATAAATAAAATTAGAACAAAAACCGAAAGATTGGTGAAATGAAAGAGATGGGTTTTTGAAAAAATAAACAAAATTGATAGAACATTGGCCCAACTAACCAAAAAAAGAGAAGACTCAAATCAATAAAATCAGATATGAAAAAGAAAATGTAATGACAGATACCAGATAAATAAAAAGAATCATCAAAAACAGCTACAGAGTTATATGCAAATCAGAAGAAAGGGATTGATTCCTGGAAGTGTATAATCTACAAAAATTGAGTCATGAAGACATAGAAAACTTAAACAGCCCAATAACTAAGACATAAATAGAATCAGAAATAAAGACCCTCCCAGCAAAGAAAAGCCCAGGACTAGATGGCTTTACTGTTGAATTCTCCTGGACATTTAAAGAAGAGTTCATTACAATTCTTCTCAAACAATAGAAAGGGAGTGAATCCTCCCAAACTCCTTCTGTGAGGCCTGCATCTCCTCAGTTCCCAAACCAGTAAAAGATACAAGAGAATGAGAACTTTATTCCAATATCCCTGATGAACATACATGCAAAAATCCTCAACAAAATATTAGCTAATTGAATCCAACAACACATCAGAAAGATCATTCACCCAGACCAAGTGGGATTTATCCCTGGTGTGCAGTGATGGTTCAACATTTTCAAATCAATAAATGTGATAAACTGCATTAACAAACTGATGATTATGTCAACACATGCAGAGAAAGAATTTGATAAAATGGAAGATCTTTTCGTGATAAAAACCTTAAGCAAATTGGGTACAGGAGAGAACCTCAGTACATTCAGGGGAATTTATGACACATCGATGGCCAACATCTTTTGAATGGGGAAAATCTGCAAGCATTCCCCGCAGATCCAGAACCAAACAAGGATGCTCACTCTCACCATTGATATTCAGTATAGTCCTAGAAGCTTAAACCAGAGCCATTAGCTAAGAAAAAGAAATCAAAGGGATACAGATTGGAAAGGAGGAAGTCAAACTATCCCTATTTGAAGATGACATGATTCTATATATAGGAGAGCTGGAAGACTCCACTGATAGACTTTTGGAACTCATGAAAGAGTTTGGTAAAGTGGCAGGAAAAGTGGCAACAAAGTGGCAGGGAAAAGGACTTAAAATCCCATTCACAATAGATCCAAAAAATTAAATACCTTGAAATTACTTTAACCAAGGATGTGAAAGATCTCTACGTTGAAAATTACAAAACACTAAAGAAAGAAATAGAAGAAGACATTTAAAAATGGAAAAAAGTCTTCCATTTTCATGGATTGGAAGAATCAATATCATCAAAATGTCCATACTACCAAAAACAATTTATAGATTCAGTTGATTCCAATCAAAATACTAACACTCTTTTCAGATCTAGAAAAAAAATGTTGCTACAATTCATATGGAAACACAAGTGACTCCAAAGAGCTAAACTAATCTTATACAACAAAAAGAAAACCAGTGCCATCACATTACCAGATTTCAAGACCCTCCACAGGGCAATTATATTCAAAACAGCCTGGTATTCACACAAAAATAGATGTGTAGACCAATGGAACAGAATAGAAATTCCAGAAATCAATCCATGCATCTACAACCAACTTATTTTTGATAAAGGAGTTAAAATCAATCCCTGTAGAAACAACAGTGTCTTCAACAAATGGTTCTGGGGAAACTGGATCTCCTTGTACAGAAGTATGAAACTAGACCCCTACCCTACACCTTAAACAAAAATCAACTCAAAATGGATCAGGACTTAAATCTATGGCCCAGTACCATCAAATTACTGGAGAACATTGGGAAACTGCAAGAAATTGGCATAGGCAAAGACTTCTTATAAAAGACCCCAGAAGCACAGGCAATCAAAGTCAGAATTGGCAAATGGGATTATATCAAGCTGAGAAGCTTCTGCAGTGCAAAAGAAACAGTCAACAAAGTGAAGAGGCAGCTGACAGAATGGGAGAATATATTTGCAAACTATGCAACTGATAAAGGGTTAATATCCAGAATTTTTAAAGAGCTGAAGATATTCAACAACAACAAAACAATCCAGTTAAGAAATGGGAAAAGGACTTGAACAGGCGTTTTTCTTTTTTTTTTTTCTTTTTTGACAGGCAGAGTTAGACAGAGAGAGACAGAGAGAAAGGTCTTCCTTCCGTTGGTTCACCCCTCAAATGGCTGCTATGGCCAGCACACTGCACCAATCCGAAGCCAGGAGCCAGGTGCTTCTCCTGGTCTCCCATGTGGGTGCAGGGCTCAAGCACTTGGGCCATCCTCCACTACCTTCCCGGGCCACAGCAGAGAGCTGGACTGGAAGAGGGGAAACTGGGACAGAATCTGGCGCCCTGGCTGGGACTAGAACCTGCTGTGTCAGTGCTGCAGGCAGAGGATTAGCCAAGTGAGCCGTGGCACTGGCCGAACAGGCATTTTTCAAGAGAGGAAATTCAAATGCCCAAGAGACACATGAAAAAAATGCTCAAGATCACTAGGCATTAAGGAAATTCAAATCAAAACCACAATCAGGTTTCTCCTCACTCCAGTTAAAATGGTTTGCATCCAGAAATCAACAAAGAACAAATGCTGGCAAGGATGTGGGGGAAAAGGTACCATAATCCACTGTTTGTGGGAATTTTTTTTTATTTGACAGGTAGAGTTTCAGACAGTGAGAGAGACAGAGAGAAAGGTCTTCCTTCTGTTGGTTCACTCCTCAGATGGCCTCAGTGGCCAGAGCTGAGCCTATCTGAAGCCAGGAGCCAGGAGCTTCTGAGTCTCCCACATTGGTGCAGGAGCCCAAGCACTTGGTCCATCCTCCACTGCCCTCCTGGGCCACAGCAGAGAGCTGGACTGGAAGAGGAGCAACTGGGACTAGAACCCGGTGCCCATATGGGATGCCGGCGCTGCAGGCGGAGGATCAACCAAGTGAGCCACTATGCTGGCCCCTGTTTGTGGGCATTTAAACTGATACAGGCACTGTGGAAACAGTATGGAGATATCTCAGAAATCTGAATAAAGTCCTACCATATGACCCACGCTTCCTACTTGTGGGAATTTACTCAAGGGAAATGAAATCAACATATGAAAAAGTTATCTAAAGCCCCATATTGATTGCAGTTCAATTCACTATAGCTAATGTATGGAATCAACCTCAGTGTTCATCAACTGAAGACTGGATAAAGAAATTATTGCATATATACATTGTGTAATACTACTCAGCTGTAAAATAAAAGTGAAATCCTATCTTTTGCAACAACAAAATGGATGCAAATGGAAACCATTATACTTATTGAAATAAGCCAGTCCCGAAAATAGATATCATATGTTTTCTCTGGTTTGTGCTAATAAAGCCCCTAAATGTATTGGAGTGAAATGGACATTTTGAGACACAATGATTGTTTATACCCCTTGTCTCTTTTGTTTAGGAACAGTGGTTTTTTTCTTCATATTGTTTGTTGAACTCTTTTATTTATTGTAAGGTTAACCTTACAATCATTAAGTAAACTGAAAGTAGATCTTTGTGAAAATTAAAGTGGGAATGGGAGAGGGAGGAGGAAGAATGGTTGGAGTGTTCCAAGAGGGAGGGAAGTATCACTATGTTCCTTCATCTGTGTATGTAAATTATATGGGACTTGTATACCTTGGGTAAAAGAAAAATAAGAAGAGAAAAAAACCTTCCATGTCTCTAAATTATTCAATGCAATTGCACTGTGAGACTTGGTATGAAGTCATTTGTCTCGAGATTTTCCTGTTTCCTTCAGGAAAATAACTCTAAAATTGGTGGTATGCTGGTAAATGATTAAGAACTGCCCTTCCAAAGTGTGTGTATGTGTCTGTGTGTATATGTATTATCCACTAAACCTAAAATGTACTGCACATATTTTATAGTTAATAATAAAAATATAAAGCACTCTTCATTATAAATTTCCCCCCAAAATTTGGTTCTCACAGAATGTTGATTTTCCCCCTCCAATCCTTGTATTCATAAACGAGGTGTGGTTGCAGGTGCTGAATGAGTGTAGTTCTTCTGACTGTGAGTTTTCACTATATGGATTTTGATAGAGGTTATGTTGAAACTATGGATCAGATTGTGTAGTATTTCATCTCAAGAGTATTAAATCTTCCACATCATAAACAGAGAATGCCTTTGTGTTTACTTAGTTCTTAATTTATTTCAATCATGTTTTACAGTTTTCTTTGTAGGAGATTTACATTTATTTCATTATATTTGTTCTGAAGTTTATAATAGTGAGAGATATGAAAGTAAAACAATGAGGACATATAAATAAATTTTGTCTTTTTTGATGAATTTCAGCAGTTTTTTTCATGAATTGGATGGTAATTTTTGAATACTGACAATATTTCCTCAAATTTTTGTGCTACTTACATTGTAATGGATATATACATAATAAAATTTTAAGTTTAATCTGTATTATTGATAGTCTCATTATTGGCAAAACAATAAATTAAGATCTGATTCATAGAATTTGCTGATTTTTGTGATATACATACCCTCTCATGGTTGATTTCCAGGTACCAATGTTAATCACTGAAGGGTGAGTTGGAAAAATTTGCTCATTATTATACCATAGTATACTAAATCTAGCATACAGAAAAAAACTACATGTTAGTAGCTTCAAGAAAATTATAAAGCCTGGCTACAAATTTGACGGTTTCTAGTAGCAACCTCAGGTTTGCTGATTCACGACAGTGACTTATAGATCTCAGGAAGCTGCTATATTTGTGATTATAGTTTTATTATAGCGCAACAATATAAATTAGAACTATCCAAAGGAAGAGGTATGTATTGTGAAGTCTAGGAGGGGTCCACACATGAACCTTGGTTATTCTGTCCCTGTGGAGTGTTGGATGGCGTGATTGCCTCCTGACTATGATGTGTGACTACTCAAGGAGTTTTTCCAACCACAGAAGCTCACTGAGCCTTTGGTATCTAGAGTTTCTATTGCTTGGTCACATGTTGCCCACCTGGTTACCTTCCAGTATCTAATCTTACCAGGAGGTTCAGTTCCTCTGAAGAATGCATCTGATAGGGCATATCCCAAAGCCTCTGTCCTGAATCACGGTGTCATACCATCGAGGAGTCACAGCCTCAGGCACAAAAAAAGGCACTCCTGTCAAGGAAGATATTGTAGGGTTATAAAGATCATTTCTCAGAAGCTGAGGGCAAAGGACAGACCTCTCCTAGGGTCAAGTTAACTTTTCATTACATAGATTCTGGTAGGAATCATGTTGAAACCGTAGATCGGTTTGGGTGGTATTTTGTCTTAGCAGTATTAAATCTTCCAAACTATGAACACAGGATATCTTTCTATTTCTCTTAGGTCTTAATTTCTTCTGATTGTGTTTTACAGTTTTCATTGCAAAAGATTTGTACTTCTTTTGTTAGCTTTGTTTCTAAGTTTTTAGTTCTTTTTGATGCTGTTAGAAATAGGCAATTTTATCAAGTTTGTTTTAGGGTTTTTCCTTGCTGATGTTTGAAATAAAATTGATTTTTGCATATTTAATTTGCATCCTTGCTGAACACACTTAGTTCTAATACAGTGTGTGTGCATGTATTTTAGGATTTTCTTTTCTTTCTTTCCTTTTTTTTTTTTTTTTTGACAGGCAGAGTGGACAGTGAGAGAGAGAGTCAGAGAGAAAGGTCTTCCTTTGCCGTTGGTTCACCCTCCAATGGCCACCGCAGCCGGCGTGCTGTGGCCGGTGCACCGCGCTGATCCGATGGCAGGAGACAGGTGCTTCTCCTGGTCTCCCATGGGGTGCAGGGCCCAAGCACTTGGGCCATCCTCCACTGCACTCCCGGGCCACAGCAGAGAGCTGGCCTGGAAGAGGGGCAACCGGGACAGAATCTGGCGCCCCTACCGGGACTAGAACCCAGCTGGTGCTGCAAGGCGGAGGATTAGCCTAGTGAGCCGAGGCGCCGGCCAGGATTTTCTACATATAAGATACCATGCGCAAATTGATTCTGTTTTACTTATCCCTTTATAATTTGTTTTGGATGCTTTATTTCTTTTTCTTGCCTCCATGCCCTGGCTAGAACTGATTGTACACTATTGAGTAGGAGTGGTAGAAGTGAACATCCTTGACATGTTGCTGACATTACAGGAAAGCTTCAGTCCTTTGGGGAACTGATGTCAGTAGTGGAATTTTTGTAGAAGCTCTTGTAAGAAATTCCCTTACATTTCTCATTGGCTTTAATGATAGTGTGTTTAACAACAGGCTTACAAAATTCCTAAAAGTGTAACAATTGACACTTCTTAAGCAAGTGCTTGCCAGCTACAACACACCATTGTACAATCAACCCCTTTCTTGCAATTCAATATATCATCTCCCACTAGGGCAAATGCAGGCCTCCCAGATGCCAATTGAATGAATGATAATGTGGTTATAATGCTAGCAAGTCCCTTAAAGATGAATTAACTGAAAACATTCATTTTTATAATAAAAATCAATTACATGTACTTTTGTGAGAACACAAAATATATATTGTATTAAATGTGTAGCTTGCTCTGAGATTAAAATTTTCAAGTGCCTAGATATTAATAATGTAATTTAGTGAGATGATTACTGCATAAAATGAATGCTTTCTAATCCATTATCTAAAAGGCTGACTATTCTAACTCTGGTTTAATTTGCAAAAGATGCTTTCAGTGAATATTCTGTTTTGATCAGAGAAGTTTCTGTGGTTGTAAAAAACATAAACACAAAGCAATACTTACTAAAAACAGTAAAAGGAGCAGAACTATGTACATGGAAAACATCTCATTAATATGTTTAAAGGTATGCTGTTTCATTTTTGCTTCATTTTATATGCAAATAAGGAATAAATAATGAGGAAAGAAGTTTTCTTTACTTTTAGGGAGCTTAATTAATCTCAGACATTTACAGAAGTAAATTTGAATATGTTAAAACGTGGTTCAAGAAGGTTGACAGTTCTCAAGCAATTTCTAATTATAATAGTGTGAACAAAGAGAGACTTTAGGATCTATTGGAAAGGGCCCAACTGCAGGGAATACTTTCCCACTAGTTTAGGCTTATAAGGATAAAGTGGGCACGTTTAGGGGTGCCTTTTTATCTTAAAATGATGTCCTTAGCTTTTTCTCTATCTATGGACATGACTTCCTGGCAGCTCTTTTCCTACAATGTAATTCTGCTTTCTGGGCACAACAGGTGGGAACTGGGAGGGGAATCAGCTGAAACGTTAGGAAAATTCTTTTTCTTAGACATTGATTTATGAGAGAATGAGCTCTGTGTATCCGGAACATGGATTTCCAATCTCCCATGGATTTCTGTTTTTTAAAAAAATTATCAATATAGTAAGAACATATTTGCATGTGTTTCATAGGTAAAATTCCAAGAAGATAACCATACTTCTTTCCTTTCCTATTTCCCTCCATCAATCCCACTTATTCTTTCCTTTTGAAACCAGCAAATCCAGTTAAGAAATGGGCAAAGAACATGAACAGGCATTTTTCAAAGGATGGAATACAAATATCTATGGATTTCATGACTAGGAATGCCATTAAGTAGTCAGTACTATAGATTTGTGCTGATCAGATAATTTTGATTAAAATAACCACAGTCTCCTCAGTGTTGGCAAGTGTATGCCACCACTTGACTCCTACATTTTTGGGATTCAATTACTTCAATTACATTTGGGTTTCCAAATTCAGTGGCAGCAGTTCCCGCTATAAGTTCTGGTCAGCAGAGATGAGCATTCAAAGAGTCTTTTAAAAAGGATGAGGCTCCAGAATCAGCCCTAAAGGCACTCGGATCTGGCTGAAAAGCCCATGAGAGTATTTCAGGCATGGAAAGCCAAGACACTCTGGCAAAAAGATCTCTGTGAGTGAGATCCCAGTGGAAAGAACAGGTCTTCAAAGAGGGAGGTGCCTTTCTCTGAAGGGAGGAGAGAACCTCCACTTTGACTATGACCGTGTCTAAACAAGATAAGAGTCGGAGAACTCAAGGGGCTTCCATAGCCTTGGAAACTCATAACGGGTGCATAGGGAGATTACTGATGCCATAAACAGGAGTGTCAATTGGTAAAGTCAACAACAGGAGTCACTGTGCACTTACTCCTCATGTAGGATCTCTGTCCTTAACGTGCTGTACACTGAGGCTTAATGCTATAACGAGTACTCAAACAGTATATTTCACTTTGTGTTTCTATGGGGGTGCAAACAACTGAAATCTTTACTTAATGTACACTAAACTGATCTTCTGTAAAAAAAAAAAAAAAAAAAAAAAAGAAAGAAATTATCAATTCCCAACTTGACTCTCACTGGGATTAAACATGACAATAGGTCTGATCTGATTTCATCATCATTTAAAAAAAATCATCTATTATTTTTCACTTTATGTTTCTGTGTGGGAGCAAACTGTTGAAATACTTACTTAAGGTATACTAAGCTGATCTTCTGTATATTAAGATAATCGAAAATGAATCTTGATGTGAATGGAAGGGGAGAGGGAG
This sequence comes from Oryctolagus cuniculus, assembly GCF_051225735.1. Lineage (NCBI taxonomy): Eukaryota > Metazoa > Chordata > Mammalia > Lagomorpha > Leporidae > Oryctolagus > Oryctolagus cuniculus. The sequence continues at coordinate 123,677,809 of NC_142876.1, forward strand.
TGGGAAAGGGGAGGGTTGTGGGTGGGAGGGACGGTATGGGGGGGAAGCCATTGTAACACATGAGTCGTACTTTGGAAATTTATATTCATTAAATAAAAGATAAAAAAAAAATAAAAAAAAATAAAAAAAAAATAAAAAAAAAAAAAAAAAAAAAAGGATGAGGCTCTTTCTCATAAACTTACCTATGAAAGTGTTGGTGAAAGGCATGTCCACTGGACATTCCAAGATGGGTAAGGGGGTCTCAAGTTAGAAATTCATGCAATATTCCAGTCTTGCTGGGCCCTTGAATGTATTCCTCTACAGTAAACCTAGGTAATTCTGACATTTCAAATGAGTTTATTACCCACTACTTTTGAGTCCGTGTTTCAGTCAACCAACCAATGACACTTTTGAGAGACCTTTGTAATTATGTAGTCTATAACATTAAATGCAGAATCTCTGTTTAACTGAGCCCATTTTTTTTTTTTTTGGACAGGCAGAGTGGATAGTGAGAGAGACAGAGAGAAAGGTCTTCCTTTTGCCGTTGGTTCACCCTCCAATGGCCACCACGGCTGGCACGCTGCAGCTGGCGCACCGCGCTGATCCGATGGCAGGAGCCAGGTGCTTCTCCTGGTCTCCCATGGGGTGAAGGGCCCAAGCACTTGGGCTATCCTCCACTGCACTCCCGGGCCACAGCAGAGAGCTGGCCTGAAAAAGGGGCAACCGGGACAGAATCTGGCGCCCTGACCGGGACTAGAACCCAGTGTGCCAGCGCCGCTAGGTGGAGGATTAGCCTATTGAGCCACGGCGCCGGCCTAATTGAGCCCATATTAATAAATTTGATCTGATCCAAGTTTAGGTTTTTCTGTCATCTTCCTACACCCTTAATATCCCTTTCTACACATATTCCCTGGATTTTTGTCTGTATAAACTAGAAAAGTCAAGTAGTTTTCTTCCAACATAGTGTACCTTGACATGAATCATACTTTGTAATTCATCTTTAGAAGCATGTGAGGACTTGAGTCTATGAGTCTAATTTTAGATGCAAAGAGAGGTGGTGAGGGTGGATCCTGGGGACAGTCAGCACTACTGTTTCCTTAAGCAATGCATATTTAATCTCCTCAGACAAGACCTTGGGCATGACTTGTGGACAGTCTGCTTGTTGGCAATGAAGACGCTTTACAGGTTAGGAGCTGAGTGCCCCAGCTTCATCAGAATCTTCCCTTAAGTTTCCATTCCAAGATCAGGATCTCCTTTCTTTCTTCACTCAAACAGAGATCAGGATCTCCTTTCTTTCCTTTCTCAATACAGTAAGTTTTGGTCATTTTCTGTAGGGAAGAATATGAGAGATGAAAGTCTGAATACACACAAGGTGGAAAGTGGGTAACATGTTGCTACTTCTGTTGAATTACTTCTGATAGTGACTCTCAGTGACAGGACTAAAAAGAAATATTTCTGTTTATGACTGTGAGTTCAAATACCTTTCAATTTAATGTATCTTCTTATTTCCTGCTTTCTTTATATTGTAGGTTTATCAACCACTAAATCTTGCCCTCTTTGAAATCTGACACTCTTTCAACTGCTAGTTTTGATCTTTTATGGGAAGTGGCTGTATTCATACTTTTTCTTTGGTGGTATGTATGTGTGGGGGCTCATATGCTATAGGACTCGTGTTGCTGAAGTTAGTTCAAGTGAGCTTCTGCTTCTTGCAACCATCAGTCTTAACAAACACAATCTTATTGACCAAAGATGTACGTAATGTCTAAGATTTACTGAAATCTTCAGAAAAATCTTCTAAAGATGAAATGGTCAAATTTTTATTCTATGTAGTATTAAAAAAGCAGAGTGTTTAGAAAAAAGAAAAGGAATCCTAATGAAATATCATTAACATAAAAAAGGAAAAACTCAACTAATAGAGAATAGAAAAAGCTGTCAAGAAATATTGTTTTTAAATACGAATAACTAGAACAGTCATGGAGAAGAAATAGCTGTAATCCACAAGGGAGGAACTGATTTTAACTGGATGTAAAGTTACCTAGTATGTACAAATTATGTCTGTAGGTGCAAAGAAAATGCTGGACTGTTGTCGGTGATCTTTGGGAAGTCCCCAGGCACAGTACAGACACTAGACATGGGAGAGACGCTGTTATAGTTCTGGCTTTTATTATTTTTTGAAAGCAGATGGATCAGCATGGCACTGCGTATAGTTGAGGCTATAGAAGATGTACTTCTAGGGATGGTTCCTGCATGCAGAGGAAAGCTGGCATGCTGGACTGGCCGGGGTTTACTAGTAAGTGACTGTTGAAAGATGAGCCTTCTATCCTGCACTCATTTCTTGTGATGGAGTCACAGAAGTCTGTTATAAAGAGGCTGGGCACTAGCAAGGGACTTGATAAAAATATCTCCCATGACCTTCTTATGAATAAGGAGGCAGTCGGTATAGTGGAAAAAGCAGGCAGATTTGTAACTTGTTGAAAAACTATACCCATGGGTGTTCATATATGGATTGACGTCTGTTGGAATACTTGGTAGAAAAACTAAAGGAAGCATTTCTTTCAGTCCAGTGTAAAGATATTAAAATGCAATGCTTTTCTGTCATTTCAGGCCTGTTATGTGCCATAGCACTTCCTGTGTGATGGAAATAATTGTCTGCAGTGTCTGGGACAGTCACAGGCTTTATCTGAGCACTCGAAATGTGACTGGGAAAACTGAGGCATTGGATCTATTGTACTTTATTTCAAATCATCGTAAATTTGATTAGCCACATACAGCTTGTGGCCATTTTATTGTGTAGCATAACTTCATACTATCTCCAAATTTTTAGTAAAAAATTTTTTTATTAAGAGGTGCTCAACATTTCAGGCATGGAACGCTAAGACACTGTGGCAAAAAACAATGTCCTCCATGAAGGATCTTTGTGAGTGAGATCTCAGTGGAAAGAAGTGGCCATCAAAGAAGGAGGTACTTTTCTCTGAAGGGAGGCGAGAATGTCCACTTTGCTTATGGCCTTGTCTAAATACTGATGGAATTTGTGGATTCAGAAGGCTTCCATAGCCTTGGCAATTCATGACAAGGGCCTGGGTGATCACTGGCATCATGTATAAGAGTGTTAATTATTCAGTTAACAACAGGAGTCACTGTGCACTTACTTCCCATGCATGACCTCTGTTCTCAATGAATTGTATTATGAGAATTAACTTGTTCCCAAATAGTTTGTGTGTGTTTGTGCAAGTTGTTGAGGTCTTTAATTAGTATAGAGTTGATCTTCTGTGTATAAAGTTAACTGAAAATGAATCTTAATGGAGTGGGACTGGGAATGGGAGAGGGAGGAGAAGGTAGGTTGGGAATGTGGGTGGAGGGTGGGTATGGAGGGAAGAATCACTGTATTCCTAAAGTTGTACTTATGAAATTTGTACTCATTAAATAAAAGGTTTCTTTAGGGGGAAAAAGGTGCTCAAATTTCATTTTTTATCATAAAGCTGTTTTACTAAAATGATCTTTAATAGTTTCACTACTGTCATCAGATAAGAACAGTGAGATGCAAATGAATGCAGTAATATTTTCAGAATTATATAAAATCCCAGTTGATATATTTCTCATATGTGTCACATTACAGAAAGTAGCCCTTTATAGATATATGTTTGTGGTAGATGTTGATGTCTAGTGGCCAAGTTAATGTTTTCCTTCTGAGTTTTTTAAATATATTAAAGTAGGTAAATGGTATTTGTAAGAAAGGAATTTTGAGATTTTGATTCTTGGTTATGAAGGCCAGAGCTAATTAACATTAGTTTCCAATGAGTGAATGTGTCTATGTGTCTCCTTTCAAAGAAGATAATTTTAGGTCCTTGAACTTCAGAGTTGATTTCTTTTCTTTTTTCTCTACCCAATTAAAAAATATATTATTTAAGACTATGGCACTGTGCTAATGTATTCCTGAAAAAAGAAAGAAGTGACCTGCTGCTGTGTAAAATTGCAGCAAGAAATCAACAGGGAAAGGATTATAACAATTAAAATCTTACATTCACAAAGGGAGGAAATGAAGTCTGATTAATAAGATTTGCAGTTCGTATTTATAGCAAGGAGAACAACATTGTGTTTCAAAAATCATTTGTACCAAACTGAACTCATTGTCTTCTCCACTTCTCAACACACAGGAGCATTCCTCTTTCTAATATCAAAGTGCATAGGCATATACATATGTTTGTGTAATTTTCTGAAGAGTAGAATTGTTCTAGCCTGATGCCATTTTAAAGAAAAGTCTATTTATTCTGTCTTCCCAAATATAGGCAAGTGATATGTAAGGCTAATTTGCACTAAGTGTTATTTTTACTTTCTAGAAAGAAAAAAGAGAAATTGATGTGGTTTTTGGGTGGTTATTGTTTACCCAAACCTTTTGTTTTACTTATTGACAGAAGTCTCCATCATTCAGGTAAGTAAATGGAGAGAGAGAGAGCTTTCAGGAAAGGAACTGAATTTGAAAACTGCCAGTGTACAGAGAAAACCGAGATGCAAATAGTTGGATATTCCCGTGTTTGTAGAGAATGTGAGAACAAAGTTGGGACAGAACAGTGCTTTCATAAATCATAGTTCAAGAGTCTTTTCCATTTACTGTTCTAGTACTGCTCAACCTAGGAGTTCGGAAATACCTTAATTCTTCTTTCCAATCATTTGATCAGTAGAACAAGTCTAACACGTGTTTCAATCCAAGCCTTGTTAGCAGTTATATCTAAATAGAAGAAAAGATGTTTTGGGGCAAATGATTTGCTTCCTACAGACAAAACTGGGGTGGGCAAAGCAAAAGCCTAAATATGCAAACCTGCTGGATGTTCTTCAGCTACCGCCCTTCACTCTGATCTTCAGCAGTATTGTGCAGTGTCCCCTGTATGCAGAATACGGAAGTTGGTTCTGTAGGGAGTAAGGCGTGACCTAGAGTATCTATCAATGAAGCTTTGATGTGCTGTGTGCCACTCTCCAACCCCAGGCCTCACTGAAGATTTACGTCTAAACCAAAACATCACCTCTTCAAGGATGCTTCCTATCACCTTACCTAGGGCTGCACTTATCGTTCCTTCCACTTTGCTTGCCTTTTTTCATAGCTTTGATGGTTACCTGATTTTTTTTTCTTTTTCTTTTGTCTGTCTCTATTATCTTCTTTAGTATTATGTCACTTTCATGAAAACAGAGACTCTTTCTATCTTTCCTGAAGTATAGAATTATGCCTAGTACTAAAAAAGATTCAGTGCTTATTTATGGAATAAGTGAATTTGTTGTTGAATGGAGGCACATCCACTTTCCACCTGTTGTGTTCCAGCTTCAGCTATCCAGTGCCAGAGGGCCAGCCTCCTGGAGTAGCAGCAAGGTCTTGCTCTTGAACCTAGATAGCAGTGCTGAGACTCTCACTCCAGGGCAGTTTTCCTTTACCCAAGGGTGCTTTTCTTCTAGTTAAACACAGGAGTAACCACTTCCATCTCTCTCTACTGGTTTTATTAGCTTTGGACTTTGGAGAGAATGAGTTGAGATTTCGATACTATCACAAGGACATCAGATTCCTAGTGCTACTTTTCCTTCATCCTCATGTTCAATTTTACCTGTTTCTCACATGAGTGGCCTTGTACTTTAAAAGATTTATTTACTTATTTGAAAGTCAGAGCCATATATATAGAGAAAGAGAGGTGGAGAGAGAAGTCTTCCATCCACTGGTTCATTCCCCAACTGGCCACAACAGCTGGAACTGTGCCGATCTGATGCCAGGAGCCAGGAGCTTCCTCTGGGTCTCCCATGTGGGTGCAGGGGCCCAAGGACTCGGGCCATCTTCTACTACTTTCCCGGGCCATAGCAGAGAGCTAGATTGGAAGTGGAACAGCTGGGACTTGAACTGGCACCCTTATGGGATGCCTGTGCTGTAGGCGGCAGCTTTACCTGCTGTGCCACGGTGCTAGCCCCCGCCTTGTATTTTCTTTTCTTAAGAAGTGAATTCTCATAACCTAAACCTAACCATTTTAAAGTCAACAAGTCAGTGCACTTTGGTCTTTCACAGTGGTTTATAACCGCTGCCACCATCTAGTTCTAAAATATTTTCGTTATGTCCAAATTAAACCCTGTATCTAGCAAGCAGTTACTTCCCATTTCCTCACACACCCTGCCCCCAGGCCCTACCCAACACCATTCTGCTTTCTGTTGGAATGATTTGCATATTCTGGATATTTCTATAAATGGAATCATACATTTTAGGGTCTTTGTGACTTCTATCACTTAATATAATGTTTCTGGTGTTTATTCCAGTTTTAGCAAGTATCAGTACTTCACTAATTTTTTAAGGCTAGATAATATCCCATTGTGCAGATGTACAATGTGTGTTTCCACTGGTGGACATTTGAGTTGTTTCCAGTTTTGACTACTATAAATCGTGCTGCTGCTTTGAACCTGCGTGCACAGCATCTTAGTCCCTTTTTCCACTTCTTTTGTATACAAACCTGGAGCTAGAGTTGCACTTTAATGACAGGATGTTTGTTTGTTTGTTAAATTATATCTGTAGGTTACAAGAAGCTTCATAGAAGGCTCTTGGGGAAAAAAAAACCCGTTTACCTTAAGTGAACAGCCCAAACTCTACTAAATATAAACTGCCATTTTTAAAAGGTGGTTCCCTTTGTCGAATAGACAACAGAAAGCTACAATTCCTATTACAAGAATGTTAAATGAGAGCCAAGAATTATGCATGCAACCATAAGTACATTAAGGTTTAATACATAGCAGTTCGCATCTTCTGCAGTTTGTTAGCTGCTTGACCCTGGAAAAGTCATTTAATTGTTGTAGCCTCTGTTGAAAATTATGTTCTTTGTGAGATTGAGGTCTGGAAGTAAAATTCACTATATGGAATCTAGAACATCAGGTGATGGCTGGAAAAGACCTTGTAGTCATCCAATTTCCTGAATTTACTGTGGAGGAAGCTACTTCATTGAATGATTATGGGACTAGCCAAGGTCACAGTGTGCTTGCTGCTTATTACCCTGCTCTGAAGGCTTGTCCATTGTTTCCCACCCCATAAAGTACATTCTTGTGGTTCAGCTCATTCCTGCGTACTGTCGGCTCTTGATTACCCAGTACAAACTGGGTACCAGGCTAGCTGCTGTGGACAGTGTATCCTATGCTGTCACAACAATTCTACATCTTGCAGTGAGGAAGCAGAAGTTCACGAAGTTTCAGTGTTTGCCACAATCCTGTGACTAGGATATAGTAGAACCATAGTTAGAATCAGAATCCAAATGCATCTTTCACCAAACTGTGAGCCTTCTCAGGCACCACAAGTCTGGGTCCTTGCCAAAACCAGGGGCCAGTTTCTAAGTGCAGCAGCCTAGCTGCCCAGCTAGAGTGACTGACTGGCAGTTGCCTTGCCCAGTTGTCCTCCTTGTGGCCCGTGGGCAGTCTCCTCCCCCAGAATCTCCATCTCAAGCCTCAGGGAGAAAGGAGCTCTTTTCCTCTTTGGCTTCCTCTTTGGCCTTGGATTTCCCGTGGGTGTAATTGTGGCTGCAGGTAGCCTGGCAGTATCATAATTATTTTCCCCACAGGATAGACAGAGAAGATGATATTCTAGGTCAGAGTTGTGCAAGAGCATCAAGAATACCCTGTAATTTTAGCTGCCTGGGATGGCTGCTCTGAAACACCCTTTTCTAAGGTGGATGTGCTTTACCAAATTGTGGAAGCCTGGAATCACAAATGGATTGTGACACCTAACACAACTTTTAGAAAGCCTGATTTTGAAAGGTGTGTTAAGTTTGTTCATCTAACAAACTTGGTTGTATGTCCTGCTAGGCGGAAATGCTGGGCTTGTCATGGAGTGTACAAATAGGAAGAATACACGACCTTTGCTTTCAAAAAGCTTGCAATTCAGTGGAAAAGACAGAGGCATACATAAGTAAATTTGATTACAGAATTAGCAATTTTTATAGTAAGTAGTGTGGAAAGATGGCTTCCTGAGACTGGAAATCTGCAGGCGAAGACGTTGTTCTGTGCCGTTGTGCCCTAACTCAGCATTTTTTCCTTTCTGTTAGGGTGTGGCTGTGCAGGAGCTGAAATTGGGCTGAAGTATCAGGAGTGGCTTTTGTGTATTAACATTGCCTAAAAAGAAAGCTCATAGCCAGATGGTGATGCGAGCCCAAGCATGCATAAAAGGGCAGTGGTATAGCAAGATTGCAGCATCTTTCTCAGATATGACTGTGTTCATTTTGAACGGGGAGCAGCAGTAGCAGCTGCTCAACCTGCAGGGAGCCAAACTGCAAAGTGAAAAAAGCGGCTGTAGGATGTGCTATGGCTCTGTGCAGACAGTTCTGTAATGTTCTGTGCTTTGCTGTCAGTGTGTGTGTGTGTGCGTGTGTGTGTGTGTGACTGCTGACTGCAGATCCAGTCTGACCTACAGTGGTGCAGGAGGTAAGGACCCAGGGCCATGGGAATACTGTGGAAGAGGAATTTTCCCTATGTAGCTTCATTACAAGGTCTTGAAGAATGAGGGCGAGTTCTCCATTTGAGGAGAGGACTCTAGACAGTGGGAAGAATGCAGTTTGAATGGCCCAAGGCATTCATGACCAGTGAGGAATCTAGGGAGTCTGGGCAGAGGTTGTCATATATTAAGGCAATAGTGTCTGGAGTATGGGTTTTGGGAAAGGAAACTGCACTGATAATGAGCCATTGAGAGGTTAAGGCAGAGGCAGATGTCAGATTTTGTTTTTAGGAAGCTAACAGCACTAAGGCATACAATGGATTGAATAGGAAGAGAATGGCAACTGAATAGAACCCAAGAAGGCTACAATAAGGGAATGGCTATCCAGGTAAAGAAAGGAGGTCGAGTTGAAACCTCTTTATAATCTGAAGGTTGAAGAAAGAGTTGAGAACAACTCCATGGTTTCTGGTGTGGTCTGGCCAGTAAGCTGGATGAAAAATATAGCTGACACACTCTGTCTCTCCTTCTCTCTCTATGTAACTCTGCCTTTCAGATAAATAAATATATAAATAAATTTTTAAAATATAAACAAAAATTGGCTGGTGCTGTGGCATCATGAGTTAAGCCACTGCCTGAAACACTGGCACCTGTAAGAGCACCAATTTGTGTCCCAGCTGCTCCACTTCTGATCCTGCTTCCTGCTAATGGAAAGCAACGAAAGAAGGCTCAAGTGATTAGGCCCCTGCTACTTATGTGGGAGTAATGGAAGAAGCTTCTGGCTTTGGCCTGGCCCAACCTTGGCAGTTGTGGTCCCTCTGGGGAGTGAACCAGCAGATGGAAGATCCCTTTCTCCTTTATCCTCTCTCTCTCTCTCTCTCTCTCTCTCTCTCTCTCTCTCTCTCACACACACACACACACACACACATTCTCTCTCTTTCTGGTTTTCAAATAAATAAATGCATCTTTAAAAAAGAAAAGAAAAATGTAGTAGATTGAGTGGATTTGAATTTTGGGGATGGATGAAAATGAGTAATGAATTCAGTTTTTCACATGCTAAGTTGGAGGTATTTGTTGAATATCAGGTGAAGATGTAGGCAATTGCAAATATAGTTTTTGGGAAGGAGATTTGGTCATCATTGTATTGTACACTGGGAACTTAAAGCTGGGAGTAAGGGCACCCAGAAAAAATGCATGTAGTGTAGTTAAAGGAGATTAACAAAGGTTGATGTAATGCAATCAGCAGTGGGGATGTTGAGCTCTTGAAGAGGGATCTCGGTGAGATCATTCTGTACATCGAGGGAGCAAGGGGCAGCGCTCAGATGGCAGGTGTTTGTTCAGTTCTCAGTAGTCTTGGTGCTGAAAGCAGCCCATCAACTTGGTGTTTATGAGATCAATCATTGTTCACTTAAATGTTGTTACTGTGGTATGTCTAAGAAAATTAGAATTGACATAGTATGTATAAAGTAGATTACTTTGTTATTAGATTTGGACCTAATAAGTATAAAAATGCCTTAATATTTTATTTATGTGAAAGCAATACACGTGAGAATTAAAAATTTAATTAGTATTTAAATGTTCTTTAAGAAAACCAGCAGTCTTTCTGGAAGTAATGTTAAATGTTATTCTTGCTGCATTCATTCTCTAATTCTTTTGTCTTTTAATTCTATTTAAAATTTTTTTCCTTTGGTTCTATGTTGGATATTTAAGGATTTATTTTGAAAATCAGAGTTACAGAGAGAGATAGAGAGAGACACAGAAAGAAAGAGAGAGAAAAAGAGAGATTGATTTTCCATCCACTGGTTCACTCCCCAAATGGCTGAAATGGTCAGCACTGGCCAGGTTGAAGCCAGGAGGCAGGAGCTTCTTCTGGCTTCCCTACATGGGTAGCAGGGATCCAAACACTCCAGCCATCTTCCACTGCTTTTCCCAGACCATTAACAAGGAGTTAGAGCTGAAGCGTAGCAGCAGATAGGTGAACTGACTCCCACAAGGATGCCAGTGTCCCAGCTGGCAGCTTTACTGCTATGCCACAATGCAAGCTCCTGAGGGTTTTAAAAAGTGTATATAGGGGCCAGTGCTGTGGCGCAGCGGGTAGAGCCACTGCCTGCAGTGTCAGCATCCCACATGGGCAGCGGTTCAAGACCCAACTACTCCATTTCTGATCAAGCCCTCTGTTGTGGCCTGGGAAAGCAATGGAAGAAGGCCCAAGTTTTTGGGCCCCTGCACCCATGTGGCAGACCCAGAGGAAGCTCCTGGCTCCTGACTTTGAATCGGCGCAGCTCCAGCCATTGCAGCCATTTGCTGAGTGAACCAGCAGATGGAGGACCTCTCTCTCTCTCTCTCTCTCTCTCTCTCTCTCTCTCTGCCTTTCAAACAAATGAATAAATATTTTTTTCAAAAGTATATGGAAAATGCATATTATGAAAAAAGTTTCCTGGGGCCGGTGCTGTGGCGCGGTGGGTTAACGCCCTGGCCTTAAGCACCAGCATCCCATGTGGGCGCCGGTTTGAGACCCAGTTCCTCCACTTCCTGTCCAGCTCTCTGCTGTGGCCAAGGAAGACAGTAGAAGATGGCCCAACTCCTTGGGACACTGCACCCACCTAGGAGACTGGGAAGAAGCTCCTGGCTCCTGGCTTCGGATCGGCACAGCTCCGGCTGTTGCGGCCATCTGGGGAGTGAACCATCGGATGGAAGAACTCTCTCTCTCTCTCTTTCTCTCTCTCTCTTTCTCTCTCTGCCTGTCCCCTCCCCTCCCCTTCCCTGCTCTCCTTTCCTCTCCTCTCCTTTCCTCTCCTCTCCTCTCCTCTCCTCTCCTCTCCTCTCCTCTCCTCTCTCTGTGTGGCTCTGACTTTCAAATAAATAAAGAAAAAAGAAAAAAAGTTTCCAAAGATTTCAAGTATTTTTGTGCCAAAATGAGTTTTTCTTTTAATTCTATTTTATACAAACTTTTTGAAGTATCATATACTTGTTGGAGTTTCCTTGACTGAATCATTAAACTCTTTGATTTATTTTATATATGGGTAATCACATTTAAAACTCCAACATTCTTTTTGTTCTTTATGGTTTTTTTTAATTTTTGATTTTTTATGCATGTGACATCTTATTTCCCTGAAGGAGAGATGAGGCTAGAGTAATGATGGCCAGGTGTCCTGAGAGAACTCAGGGGAGCATTTCTGTTCTCTGCTGGCAAGAAGGTGCACGTGGAACTCTGAGGCCTACCTTGCCGTGTTGCTGGACTGTTCTGACAAGTCCAGGAGCTGGATGTTAGGGTGGTCACAGCATAGGCACAAGCCAAGAATGCTGCTGCAAAGAAAGACACATCCAGACATCCATGCTTCTCTTTGGATGCTGAAGAAAATTCCTTCCAGACCCAGACTCTTGGTGGAATGATTAGAAAGTCACAGCCAATTTTAGATCCCCATCTTCCATACCGACGGAAGCCGAGCAGCAACGGGAGTGAGACTCAAGAACCTGACAACTTAATATGTCTGTTTCTATGTCAGAGCAAAACACTAAAGTGAAAATCAGTGGAGAGAGTTATATTTAAGTTACATTTTGAAACTTCTAGCTCCATGCTCCAAATTTTCACATGCATCTTCTCAGGATGTCTCACACACTTTGTGAATTAGATGTTATTGTCCTCATTCTTTTTTTTTTTTTTTTTGACAGGCAGAGTGGACAGTGAGAGAGAGAGAGACAGAGAGAAAGGTCTTCCTTTTGCCGTTGGTTCACCCCCCAATGGCTGCTGCTGCCGGCTCGCTGTGGCCGGCACACTGCGCTGATCCGAAGCCAGGATGGTGCTTCTCCTGGTCTCCCATACGGGTGCAGGGCCCAAGGACCTGGGCCATCCTCCACTGCACTCCCGGGCCACAGCAGAGAGCTGGCCTGGAAGAGGGGCAACTGGGAGAGAATCCGGCACCCCGACAGGGACTAGAACCCAGGGTTCTGGCGCCGCAGGTGGAGGATTAGCCTATTGAGCCATGGCGCCGGCCTGTCCTCATTTTTGATATAGAAATCAACACTCAGAGAGACAAAAAATCTGCCTCAATGAAGAGGTGAGTCTATTAGGATCCCCAGAGACTTGGGATTCCACGTCCAGACTGTATCCACTGAGCCACCTGTTTGCTCCCAGAGCAGAAAGAAGGAAGAGAACCAAGGAAACAACTTGTAGAAAGCTGAGGGAAAGGCAGCTTCTCACCTATTTGTGATTTATGGAATATTCATGATCAACTCTCATCATTAAATTTTTCCGCAGAAATAGTTTACCATTTTGTCCTATGAGCACTTTTCCTTTATCTTTGTTGTGTACTGTAACCTTTCCCATGTTTGAAAGATGGGGCAGGGCGCCCATGGCTCGTTTAATCTTCACATTAGTTAACTTCCCACACAGGCATTAACTTTTCCATTTTTATAAATAAGAAATTTAATTTAACTAGAGAAAGCAAAGTATAAATAAAAAGTTAAAAATATACAAAGAATCTGTAATTCTCCAGCTTAGAATAAAAATTTCTTGAACTTTTATGTCTAGATAAAATTTAAGGTAGAGTAATATTATTTATAAATATATAAAATATAAAAACACAATGTTTGTAAACGTAGATCTGTACTGTTTTTATTTCATGTTTCCTTCCATGACAGGGCGGGGTGGGGGGGGCATCTCCTGGTTCATTTCTCATCTGCCCATAATTTCTGGCACTGAGCCAAAGCTGGGAGCTCGGAATTTATTCTGGGTCTTCTCCCTGGATGGCAGGTGCTCAACTACTTGAACGTCATCCGCTGCCTCTCAGGGCGTGTGTTAGCAGAAAGTTAAAATCAGGAGCAGAACCAGTACTTGAACCCAGGCATCTGATACAGAACGAGAGCATCCCAAGTGTCATCCCAACCACTGTGCTAAATGCCTGCTTTAGATCTACCCAATTCTGAGTGACTGGAGATTCCTATGTTATGTGACTATAAGTGGAGCTTTGTTTTGTTTGATCAACATTCATTAGCCCCCTTATAACCTTTGTTTTATACACAATCCTAAATAGATTTATTTTGTCTTAAGCAGTCTCATATTCCTGACCTTCTTTACCTCCCATGTATTAGTAGATTTGGACACAAGATTTTGTAGCTACTAGCTGACTAAATATTGAATTGACCTATAGAAATTTCTAGAATTACTCAGAAAGAAGTAAATAGTTGTGGAATATTATTTTCAGTATGATACTCTGCAGTGAAGATACCAGATAAGAACTGATTAAAGAATAGCCCAAAGAATCAGTGAGTGAAAAGCATGGGTCACTGGTTTATTGCTTTTCATATAAAAGAGAAAATAAAAAGGAAAGAAACTTGAAGATAAAGTGTACATGAATTTGACTCGCTGACCCTTGAGAAATTTGGGATTTGAGCAGTGAATCTTAAACACCTTTTGGAGAAACACTGAGTTCAGAATTTTATAGATCAAACTGGGGTTTGGGAAGATAAAACCAAAAGCTTCCTCACCCTACATATAGCAGGAGATCTCTCCTTTGAAGAATTCAGAGCTTTTGTGGGAAAATTGTATAGGAAACCAACTATCTGAGTTAGTAGCTGGACATTGCTTATTCTCAGCAAAGAGTGAAGTGAATCCGTGCAAATAATAATCACTGTTCTTTTTTTAAACAAAAGATTTATTTTATTTATTTGAAAGACAGAGTTATATAGAAAGGTAGAGCCAGAGAGACAGAGAGAGGTCTTCCATCTGCTGGTTCACTCCTCAAATGGCCGCAGTGGCCAGAGCTAACTGATCCGAAGCCAGAAGCAAAGAGTTTCTTCTGGGTCTCCCATATGAGTGCAGGGGTACAAGCACTTGGGCCATTTTCTGCTGCTTTCCCAGGTCCTAACAGAGAGCTGGATCAGAAGTAGAGCAGCTGGGACTTGAACTGGTGTCCAAATGGGATGCTGGCCCTGCAGGCCAGGGTTTTAACCCACTGCACCACAGCATCGGTCCCAGAATCACTGTTCTTATTGCACTTCTAGCATACATTTGAGAGATGGGTTCTCTGTGATGGGGAGGGAAATGATATAGCAGACAAACTAAATTTGCAGCTGGGGAGATCTGAGTTAATCTCTCCTAGACGAACTTTCTGTGTGACCTTGTGTAGGTCACCTAATCACTGTATCTCCATATCTTCATGTATAGGCTGGAGATGATACTAACCTAACCCAATTCATCTTATAGATCCACCTTATAGAATCAAATGACATGATGATGTAGTGGGTTTGGAGACAGCTGCAAAGGATAAATCTCTGTAGATTAGGAGGTCATGAAAAGTAACAGTAACTTCTGTTTATTTTTTCAGTCAAATGCCCAGTTTTCTTGTTTCCAGAAAACATTTTTTAAACATCAGAAATGTTTTATTTGAAAGAGCTGCATGGTAAATTTGCCAAAATTTAGTCATTTGCTTGCAAAATAGGTTTTTAGTATTTTTTTAAAAATACAACTGTGGCCGGCGCCGCGGCTCAATAGGCTAATCCTCTGCCTTGCGGCGCCGGCACAGCGGGTTCTAGTCCCACTCGGGTGCCGGATTCTGTCCCGGTTGCCCCTCTTCCAGGCCAGCTCTCTGCTGTGGCCCGGGAGTGCAGTGGAAGATGGCCCAAGTGCTTGGGCCCTGCACCCCATGGGAGACCAGGAGAAACACCTGGCTCCTGCCTTCGGATCAGCGTGGTGCACCGGCCATGGCGGCCATTGGAGGGTGAACCAACGGCAAAGGGAAGACCTTTCTCTCTGTCTCTCTCTCTCTCACTGTCCACTCTGCCTGTCAAAAAAAAAATACAACTGCATGTTTAGCAAATTTCAGCATCAAGGTATTTAGAGTAAAACTTAAGACCATGTAATTCAAAAATTAGGCTCAAATAAGGAATGGATGAAGTTAGCTAAAAGAGAAAAACAAAAAGCTGAGCAAGGAAACTGCTCAGTGGACTAGATTATTTCTCCCATAATTGAAGGTAATGATGTCCTTATTTAAGAGCTGAATGTGTGTTGAATGCACATGGATCAATTAGGGTCAGTGACTTCCTTGTCATGTAGTTTTCATCAAGAAGTTAACCGTTCCCACCTGCCCCCTCCAGCATACTCAAATACACCTCCAGTTGGCCTCCTCTTCCCTGGAGTAACTCCACACCATCTAGGGTAGCTTCAGGAAGTGCTTTAGCTTGATGCAAGTCTCATTAATTTTTATGATGATCACTTATGATATTTATAAGATGTAAGGTATTATAAAATGCTAATAATGGTTTACATTAATGGCATTAGTTGCTTGGTGGTAAGCCTGGTTGGTATGTTATGATTCTTAAATTTTGCCTTTGATAAAACTTGTCTTTTTAAATTTGTTTTAAGGCAGCTTTCCTTAACTGTGGGAAATTAGACTTAGAGGTACTTTCATTACATGGGCATCTAAACTACTTTCTTTCTTTTTAAAGATTTATTTATTTACTTGAAAGAGTTACACAGAGAGGGAAGGAGCGGCAGAGAGAGAGAGAGAGAGAGAGAGAGAGAGAGAGAGAAATATGTCGGTTTTCCATCTGCTGGTTTACTCCCCAATTGGCCACAACGGTCGGAGCTGCGCTGATCTGAAGCCAGGAGCTTCTTCTGGGTCTCCCATTTTGGTGCAGGGGCCCAAGGACTTGGGCCATCTTCCACTGCTTTCCCAGGCCATAGCAGAGAGCTGGATCTGAAGTGGAACAGCCAGCTCTCAAACTGGTGCCCGTGTGGAATGCCGGCACTGCAGAGGGCGGCTGCACCTGCTGTGCCACATCACTGGCCCCTAGACTACTTTCATCTTTCTTTCATTGCAGGGGTTTGTGCTGTAGATGACATGGGGATGTGCTAGACAGACAGACAGTATGAAAGGTTTTATTCTGCTACTGAGAGTTCTGCGTGGTACCACATATTCTAAAAAAAGCCTTAATGTCCTTCCCAAACGTGAGTAATTTTCTCTACTCATTGGTTGTGTCTGTCCTAGATTAGAAAATTCACTGGTGATACAGGACAGCTTGATATTGATTTTAGGTATTTGGGTTCTCGGTTTAAGTGTGCGTTGGCTCCCACGCCCTGCCCAGAAAATTAGCTTACAGAATTTCCACCAAGCATCAACAGGTGAGTTTAGACCTGGGGAAAATCTTTTCAGCATCTATTGCTATTACATTTTAGAGAAGGGCTAACATTTGTGTGTGGTTTCCAAGGAATTTATTTACTTAGACTTTCAGAGGGCTCTAAAAATCTGCTTGTTTCATAAGGACCCCAGATGACGCTAGGTTTTGATTATGATTATGTTTTGAGAAAGTAATTTTAATCTTCATTGTGTGTCAGATTACACAAACAATAAAATTAAATTAAAAGTCATGCAAACAGATAATTTATTTCTATTAAAATATACCAAAATACAATGTTTTTAAAAATGAAATCCTATGAGTACAATCGTACTCATAAAGAGAAGTGTGCTAAACCGGAAGCCATCCAAGGAGAAACATTAACAGCAAGTGCAGGTGCGAGTGAAGATGCCCCTCTGAATTTGCACAGGTCATCAACAGTAAAACCACCCATCTGTTTGTCCTCCTCTTGTACATTATCTACACTCTCCGCGTCTGATTGGGTCCCTGGATTTTATTTCATCTTCTCTGTGATACTCTCTGCAAATATATGTCATTGGCTGCTTTGGGAGCTGAATGTCCTTCTGAGTGTTCATGGTTAGTCCCTGAAAGGCACAGAGAATCCTCAGAACCTCCTAAAGGAACCCAGTGGAGAAGGGATAACTGTGTCAGGTTGTTTTTGTGGGACACTTTGTAAATGTTCATGCTCCAAAAGGTTAAAGGAAGCTCAGGGAATGCAAACATCCTTTGATGAGTACCTTACCTCTAGGGAAGCCCTTTGACTCTGTAAGGTGACTTTCAGTGACTGGTTTCTACCTTCCTGTGGGGAACCGCAGGCTGGCCGCCTGTGGGAACTTCCTCACTTTGCTGTTTGCGTGGCCTGTTGTAACAACTTGTGCAAAACAAGTTAAGGAAGTGCTGGCTGCTGAGCAAAACGAGTCAAGGAAGTGCTAACCACAGGATGTCCTGGAGACACACACAACCCCGATGGAGCACGATGAACTTGGGACCTGAGGCACTATGTGCCCTTCGACTTGATTGGACTGTGCCTGCATGGACTGCATGTGAACAGACTTGCCATTGGCTGGGAGCGTCCTGCTAGGGGAACCTTGGTTATATAATGGGGATAGTATTGTGTAGGGGATGAGGGCTTGGCTTCTCTTTCGCCTTGCATCTGGATGAATAAAGTTCCGTGAGAACTGAGTAAGCAGCGATCGTGTCTTTACTACGCTGGACTCTCGTGGGCAAGCGTCCGGCACCTTCCTACCCAAAATTGAGGTCACAATGACCTTCTTTGCTAATCCTGATCTGGAAGTGGTGGTAGATGTTAATTGTCTCATGCAGAGACTGACTTTTTGTTGCTGTTGTTTTAAGAGTGGTACATATTCCAGACAAACTAGTATTTTCTCTTCGCATTGATCACCTTTTTTTTAGCATTATTATTTTTAAAATTTTTTCATTTTTTAAATCAGCTTTACTAAATGTATCTTCTCAATCAGCAATGGGAATCAGAAAGAAGTGAGTGTGGTATCAGAAGATGCCATTCTGCCACATACACTAGATGTTGTAACAGTTTCCA
Organism: Oryctolagus cuniculus; assembly: GCF_051225735.1. Classification (NCBI taxonomy): domain Eukaryota; kingdom Metazoa; phylum Chordata; class Mammalia; order Lagomorpha; family Leporidae; genus Oryctolagus; species Oryctolagus cuniculus. Next base: position 123,695,913 of record NC_142876.1, read on the forward strand.
CAGGTTTACCTTAATTACTATTTGATGAATCCAGACACTGTAGGGAAGCCAGCACCCTGACTTAAGGTTGGTAGTATGCCTCATCACGTTCAGTGTCTGCACGCACAGACAGTCTCTTGATTGGACAGTGGGATGGAGGGGATAATAAAAAAATCTTGAGTTCACTGCTCTGCTTTCTCTAGCCATGTTCTCCTGTGCTGCTTATAGCTCTGTTAACCCTTGTTCCCCTCAGTCTTTCCTTTTCCCATACAGCCCTTGAGGTTTCTTTCCTTTTGCCCAAAGTTATTCCAGACTTTGTGTACTTTAACATGACTTTGGCCTCAGTTAATGTGAAATGTCACAGAGTATTAATTGTGAATTGAAAAGAGGCAGTGCTACTGAAAAGCTATTTAGCATCTTAACTGCCTCTGTTTTTTTTTACAATTTCTTTTCACCTTTTTAGTAACCAATAGCAGTTTTAGTTATTGTTGACACCTGCTAACTTTTATTGGAAGGGATCAGGTACACTAACTGATGCTAAGGTGTCACCCACTATGTAGATGAAACGAAACAAATTCTTGGTCTTAGAAATGTTTTGTTCCATCCATCAGAATATTTTGAGTGCCTGGTGGTTCTAGTTCTGTTTGTAGCTTCCTTGGTAGATTAGTTTATTGCTTGCCTGAAGAGCAGTCTGATTTTAGAACTATTGATGGAATCTAAGGCAAGTTAGAGTTGATTGTAGAATACAGTAATTTCCCACTTTGTGGTTTCAGTTTGCTTTGAAACTGTTCCAGTACAAAAATTTTAGGTAGAAAACTCCAGAAATAGTTGACAAGTTTTAAAATGCATTTTGCAGCGAGACTGAGTAGTGTAATGTGTTCTGTCAGGGTTCCAGTCTGTCTTGTCCAGCATGTGATTTATGCCTTTGTCTTGCAACATACCCCTCACCTTTTACCACTTACTAGCCTTCTTAGGTTGTCAGATACACTGTATGGTATTGCAGGGCAATAAGATGTCTTTTTAAGAAATATTTATTTATTTATTTGAAAGGCAGAATTACAGAGAGAGATAGAGAGACAGAAAAGAGGGGAGGGAGGGAAGGAGGAAGGCAAAGAGAGAGAGGGAGAGAGAGGGAGAGAGAGAGAGAGGGGAGAGAGAGAGAGAGAGAAAGAGAGAGAGAGAATATTTTCTATCTGATAGTTCACTCTCCAAATGGCTGCAACTGCCAAGGCTGTGCTGGGCTGAAGCCAGAAGGCAGAGCTTTCTCTGGGTCTCCCATGTGAATGCAGGGGCCCAAAACCTTGGGCCATTTTCTGCTGTTTTTCTAGGCAGATTAGCAGGGAGTTTTAAGGGAAATGGAGCAGCTGGGACTCGGACTGGTACCCATATGGGTTGTGGTGCTGCAGACAGCTGCTTAACCTGCTGAGCCATAGTGCTGGCCCAGCAGTGAGATATTTTGAGAGAAAAAGAGAGAAGAGAGACAAGCACCACATTCATGTAACTTTTACTGTAGTATAGTATTATAATTCTTCTATTTTACTATTAGTTGTTTTTGTTCATCCCTTATTTTGCCTAAATTTATAAATTTATGAAATTGAATTTATAAATGAAGCTTTATCTTTGGTCTGGGTATATAGGAAACAAAGTGCATGTGTACAGTACAACCTGCATTTTCAGGCACCTGCTTGGGGTGGGGGGTGTCTTACAATATATGCCCTGAAGACAAAAGGTCTACTGTAGACTTTTTTGCCTCAAATTAGAAATAAAAATAATAGAGTGACAAGTAATGATCACTTATGTCTAATGTATTCTTTTTTGGCTCCTGCCTCTCCTGTCATCTATTTACAAATATTCTGGTTTTGTGCCACTTTGTGACCTACTTTTTCCTTAACATTATTATAAACACTCTGCAGGATTTCTTACAAGTAAATTTTAATGAATGAATGAATTAGCCCATGCCTTTCAACTTTTCTGACCATGCTCCCCACTACGAACTATATTTTACATCATTCTTGGTATATATTCACATGTGAATGTTCATTTTTACAGAGAAATAATCGTTTTACAAGGCAATTCTCACCCTCACAAAGGTGATGTACTCTGATATTTTCTGTTCTATTTTATTCGGTTCCATACTGTTTTCTTTTTTATATATTTCATAAAAAAACGCCTGACTTTTTCCAACTAAAATATTTTCATCACTCTGTATGGATTGCAACCCGTGGGTGGAAAATGCTGTTCTAGCCTTTGGTGTATTCTGGTTTATTCTCATATTGTTGGACATTTGGGTTATTTCCAGAAATTGTTTCATCTTCCTTCCATCCCTCTCCTGACCTTACCGTCTCTTTCTTCCTTTCCTTTTCATTATTACATAACATGTCACACAAATAACTCATGTATTTGATCATTTGCCTTTGTTGAATTATTCCTAAGAATAGAGTTACTAGGTTAACAAAAAGTAAGGATAGAGCTTTATATCTGCACTTTATTAGAGAGTAATTTCTTTCACCAGAGGGCTAAATGGCCTGTCAGAGGGTCAGGCAACTCAGACAGGGGGCAGAGCAGCAGAGGGGCTGTGGGTGAGGGGTGGAGGAGAGGTTGAAGTGGAGGTGTGATGTCCTGGAAAGAGGCCTTCATTCACACATGTCCCCTATACCTGGGCTAAGAGCTGGGCAATACAATGTTGTGGGAAAAGGAGCAGAGTCTGAAGGCTTGCCACTCACTGTCAGCTTTGTAGTTTGCCAGTCTTGGATCCTTGGGTAGCTGGCTAAACCTCAGGTGATAGCTACCTCTCTGGGCTGTTGTGAGGAATAAATAAAATAATACAGCCCTGAAAATGTTAGTTACTGTTTCATTATTGTTGCCTTTGTTCCTGAGGCTAACAGTGCACTGCCTTCCTAAGGAAATTTCTCCTCCCTCTGTAGTCAGCTGGGGCAGCAGAGAGAAAATGTGGCAAGTCATAGCTCCTCGACAGCTTCTTCCATGTCCACAGACAGGCTCCAGTGACCCAAGAAGCCCCACTGTTTGCTGATTGTCCCGAATGGCACCTTTTCTATCCGTTGGGGCATTGCTCTGAAGAGCTGACAGAAGGAAGCAGTCGAAGAACTAGCACAACAGAAAACAAAAGCATTGTTCTGAAGCCATTTTTTATTGGGAAAATTATTTACCTGATGGCATAGCTTTAATGTTAGCATTCTAATAGATGTAGTATAGGTTTACTTAGGGAAAATCCTAATGTATTTCACCTCTTGGAGTTATTGAGGGTTTCTGATGCAAATTTGACATCTGCAGTTAATTGAAAAATAGACCTTCTTGGGGCCAGCCTGTGGCACAGTGGGTTAGTGCCCTGGCCTGAAGCGTCAGCATCCCATATGGGCACCAGTTCTGGTCCCAGCTGCTCCACTTCTGATCCAGCTCTCTGCTATGGCCTGGGAAAGCAGTAGAAAATGGCCCAAGTCCTTAGGCCCCTGCACCTGCATCAGAGACCTGGAAGAAGCTCCTGGCTCCTGGCTTCGGATCAGTGCAGCTCCAGCTGTTGCAGCCAACTGGGGAGTGGAACCATCGGATGGAAGATCTGTCTCTCTCTCTGCCTCTCCTCTCTCTCTCTCTGTGTAACTCTGACTTTCAAAAAATAAATAAAATATTTAAAAAAAAAGAAAAAAGAAAAAATAGATCCTCTTGCCTCAAATCAAGGAACCCTTATTGGGTAAACAAGTTGATTTTAGGAGTTCAAGTGGAGTCAGTTCCTGGTTTCTCCTGGGGTTGACTAAACCGTGGATTATCCATTTCTTTCTCTCCCCCCTCCTGCAAATAGCTGTTTAACTGTTGGTGACTTTACTCTTTATTTACACTGGAAAAGGTGGTTTTTAAAAAGGATACACTCAAGACAGTTGGAATTTCTTATTTGCATTATTATTCTGATGACAGAAGGAGTCCTAGCCAAGGTAGAAACTGTTCCCTACAACAAGGCATTAGTGAATTTCAGTTGTGTCTTGAAGGGCAGTTGTGAAAATGATATGAGACAGTGATTGTAAGGGCTTGTTGTGGGGCTCAGTGAACAGTGCTATTTTCAACCCCCTAGCTGAAAACAAACAAACAAACAAACAGCCCTGAAGTATTGATCCAAACAGATATCTTCATTGTTCTTGAAGTATTGATCCAGACAGATATCTTCTTCCTGAAGTATTAATTCAGACAGATATCTTCATTCTTCCTGAAGTATTTATCCAAACAGATATCTTCATTTTTATTTGATCTTTTTCTTCAGGCCCCTATTCTCTAATGACTAATGTTAAAATTCCATTTTGAGATCCAGCAGTATAGTGCTTCAAAATCAAGGTTTCTAAACTCATTTTGCTTCTTTTGGCCCAGAAATGTCACAAGAACCCTAGAGCAGTTCTGAGGAGACTCACACAAGGAGGTTCAGTGAAGTACTGTTTGTTATACTGAAAAGTCTGTCAGTGGAGGAACAGGTAGAAAATCATGGCATATTCATAAAATGGCATTTGCATGCCTGTTGAAAGACATGAAATAGATCTCTGTGTGCCAACAGATAGACTCCGAATACAATCTTGAGTGAAAAATCACAGGATGCAAAAATATGGAAATAGTAGCTTATTATTTATTGTAACATGTAAAAAATTGCAATTGTCATGAGTTATGTTCTTGAGATACATGTGTGTGAAGAACAAAAAGAATTTTAAGGATGTACATGATGGGGATCTCTGGTGAATGAGGCTAGTAGAACAGAATTGGGGTGTGGAGACTTCAATTTTATATGTACTGTTTATTTTTAACAAATGAAATGGAAAGACAAGTGAGGGGTCACAGTTATATAAAAACTCCCAATTCCCTTTAATAATGTCCCAATTTCAATCAGTATTATCATTTTCAATGTTACATAAATTCAAACATTGTAGAGTGATTTTTTGATATTTTTCTGCTTTACTTGTGCTTGCCTTTCATTGAGGTATGTTACTTTCAAAATGCACTTGAGCTCTGGGCCTTTTCTTACGTTCTCAGTGTCACTGTTCCAATGCATAAACTCATCCTCTTTGCTGGTCATGCTCCCTGCAGGACACAGATGGCGCACTTAACAATGTGCCGTTTAGGAAGTATAATACAGAAAGGAACTCTTTTTTTGGAAAAAGGACTTGTTACATTATTATTAACTATAGTTACTATACTGTGAAATCAAACTTGAATTATTCCTTCTGTGTAACTGAAATTTTATACCCTTTGCCCAACATCTCCTCATTCCTTCTTTTCCAACTACCCAAGTGTCTGGTAACCACCTAGTCTCTGCTTCTATGAACTTGTTCCTTTTTGGTTCCACAGACAAGTGAGATCGTGTAGTACTTTTCTTTCTGTACCTGACGTATTTCACTCAGTATAATGTCCTCTAGATTTATGCGTGTTATCACAGGTGACAGAATTTTCTTCTTTTTAAAAGTTGAATAGAATTCCATTGTGTGTGTATCTATCTATCATGTATGTGTGTGTATATATATATGTATGTGTGTATATATATGTGTATATGTATATATATATATATATATAATTTCCTCTATCCATTTCTCTGTCAGTGGATACTATCTCTCACAATATCTTGCTGGGGAAGAGAGTGAAAAGTCCATACAAAGTGTATTTTTTATCACCTGGTGTCGCTCCCCCTCTTCATGGAGGAACGACACTAAACCCTGCGCTGTTCTTTCGTCTGCTCGGCCCTTCCCGGGTTAGCTGCTGGTTCTTCCCGGGTTGGCTACCGACCCTTCCACCTCCGTGGAAGGGCGGTTCCCCCTGCCACTTTCCCCACTTCCGCGGGGGAGCAGCACACCGCCGGCCGGCTCTCTCGGGGGCTGCACAGGTGTTCCTTCAGATAGATGTTCCTGGTGCATGTTGTCTCTCTCCTCCTTTATAGTCCTCTTCCACCAATCCCAACTCTGCTTCCCACACGCCGAGTACGCTGCTCTCCTCCAATCAGGAGCAGGATCAGCTCCTGCAGGTCATCACTCAAGCTGGCGAGAGGCAGCTGTGTAGAAGTTGTTACTCCCTTCTCAGCGCCATATTGTGGGAGAGCAGGTGCATAGAATAAGTCTTAATTCCAGTAACTTAGTCTAGTCCGAGTTGCTCCCCACAACCTGGTTTCTGAAAACCAGAAGCAGAGAAGGCTCTATTGAAATCACTGCGAAGTACATTTAGTTCATTCTGATTTCTCGTTATGCTGCCTCACAACTCATAGAGAGTAGGTTTGATTTTGTCTTGCTAAGGATTGCAGTGGTCAAACTGATTCGTTGTCACCAAGGGTTAAAAAAATTATGTTTCTCAGGCTGTAGTACATCAGATGTGAAGTGAATGCTACAAATCTGCTTAATGAGTCTTGAATGTGAGCAGTGTATTGGCATATTTAAGACAAATTGCAATTGTCAGAAATTCCTCTGTGGCTGCCTCACAGGCCTATGAATGGAGGTAGTTAAGCTATGATTTTCTACCAGTTTTAACCTTTATTTTTTTTTTTTTTTGGTTTGAAACTATGGAGGATGAATTTTCTCCAGAATGCCTCGTGGCAGATAGAGGAAATACCATCGAGTTCTCAGAGGAAAATCCTGTAGCAACATACAGTTAGTACGATCTTGCAATTTCCAGGGAGAAAGTGCTGTGGATAATCTATCACAGAGAAACATGGCGTAAATCTAGAGACCTAGAAAGCTTGCAGAGGAGACAGCTCTCTTTGCCTCTGAGAGCCATTAATCATCGCCACACAAAGGGCATTGCTGGGTTGGGAGACGGAAGAATACAAGAGTCGTGTGCTTCAGAATCCTGCTTGAAATAAAACAGAAGATTAAAGTACAAAACTTAGGTGGAGCAACCAAATTAGTTTCCAGGTCCTGCCACACTTTAATACTCACACTGTTTCCCTAATACGTATCTAGCCTTGAGATGTATGTGCATGCTGCTCCTTGATCTACCTTGTTAGAGACGCCGACTGATTTAGGAGTGAATATACTTCTGGGGCTGGCTTTATGGTGTAGCCTGCAAAGCTGCTGCCTGCGATGCCAACATCCCATATGGGCGTTGGTTCATGTCCCTGCTGCTCCACTTCCAATCCATCTCCCTGCTAATGGCCTGAAAGAAGCAGAAGAAGATGACCCAAGTAATTGGGTCCCTTCCATCCACATCAGAGACCTGGATGGAGTTTCTGGCTTCTGGCTTCTGCCTGGCCCAGCCCTGGCCATTGCAACTACTTGGGGAGTTAACCAGTGGGCAGAAGACCTCTGTCTCTCTTCTTTCTCTAACTTTTACTTTCAGATAAATAAATAATTTAAAAAGAAACACATGTGTGGGGAGCAACTGGGAGCAACTCGGACTAGACTAAGTTACTGGAATTAAGACTTATTCTATGCATCTGCTCTCCCACAATATGGCGCTGGGAGAGGAGAAAACAGCTTCTACGCAGCTGCCTCTTGCCAACTTGAGTGATGACCTCCAGGAGCTGATCCTGCTCCTGATTGGAGGAGAGCAGCGTACTCGGCATGTGGGTAGCAGAGTTGGGATTGGTGGAAGAGGACTATAAAGGAGGAGACAGACAACATGCACCAGGAACATCTAAGAGGAACATCTATCTGAAGGAACACCTGTGCAGCCCCTGAGAGAGTCGGCCTGAGGTGTGCCGCTCCCCCGCGGAAGTGGGGAAGGTGGCAGGGGGAACCGCCCTTCCACGGAGGTGGAAGGGTCAGCAGCCAACCCGGGAAGAACCAGCAGCAAACCCGGGGAGGGCCGAGCAGACAAAAGAACAGTGCAGGGTCCTGTGTCGTTCCTCCACGAAGAGGGGGAGTGACATAATGGTGCCGTGACTCGGATAGGAAACCTAGGAGGGAAGAAATGGGAAGAAGTGGGAAAATACTGGAGAGAGAGACTAGCAAAGAGCCTAGGGAAAAGCCAGACGGAAAAGGTGCCGGAAGAAGCTATCGAAAGCCTAGGCATAGACTCGGATACGGACTGTGGGAAAGAAGTTAGGATTTAAAGTGAAAGCAAGAAGAAACTTAGACTCAGATACGGACTGCAGGTTGAAAGTGAAAGTGAAACCTATAAGAAACTTAGACTTGGATACGGACTGTGGGGAGAGGCCAGGAGAAATGAGGGAGGAATATTGTTGGAAGAAAAGTTAGGAAACATACCGGGTAGAGAAAAATATGTTAGGGAGGATGAAGCCGCGAGTGCAGGCTGAAGCGGAGACGTAAGCTATCTTGGGATTCTTCAAGTCAGCCCGGGGAGCAAAAGGCGAAAATCTGGAACCAGAGGCAGAGACGTGGGCCGCCAGGTTGGAATCCGTCAGATTAGCCCGGGGAGCAAAGGACGGGAAGCCAAGCTGAAGGGCGCAGACGTGAGCTGGGTTGAATTCGCCAGGTTAGCCCGGGGAACTTGGACTGAATACCGGTGGTGGAAACTTGAGCTGTGCTGTGTGACTCGCGGAAGCTGCCGCGTGCAGAGAGAGCACGGGGCGTGAATAGATAGGGAACGCGGGGCTGGCGTGAAGGCCATGGTGCGGGCGTGAAGGGCGTGGAGACTGCAGAGCGTGCAAAGCCGAGCCGCGCAGAGCCGGGAACCCGCTGCAGGGCGGGCGCTGGGAAGCCGCGCAGATGAGAGAAGCGCGGGCTGAAGCGGCGCAGAGCTGGGAACCCGCCGCAGGGCGAGGCGCCAAGAAGCAGCCTCGTGGCGGGCGCCGGGATGCCGCAGGGATAAGAGAAACGAAGTTTAGAAGTAAATTGAGAGAAATAGGAATGCTGGTAGATAGAAGTAAAATAGGAGAAATAGGAATGCCCGGAGATAAAGAAATAGAGAAAAATAAGACCTCCCCACAACACGGCAATGAGAGAGCTTGGATTCGGTCTGCCTGATTAGTAAGACGATAAGCACCTGCGGGCGGCTAGCAGCTTATGCGCCGCAGGTCACCGAAGACAGGCACGAATTAACATCAATAAATCTCCCCACAATAAGGCAATGAGAGGGCTTGGATTCGGTTTGCCTGATTGGTAGGGCTTGTAAGCACCTGCAGGCAGTTCTAGCAGAGCAGAGCATGTGCTGCAGGGCACTGAACACAGGCACGCATCAGCGCCTAAAAACCTCCTCACAACATGGCAAAGAGAGGACCCGGATTCGGTTTGCCTGATTGATAGGGCTTGTAAGCACCTGTGGGCAACTCTAGCAAGCAGAGCAGAGTGTGTGCCGCGGGGCACCGAAGACAGTTGTGGGGAGCAACTGGGAGCAACTCGGACTAGACAAAGTTACTGGGATTAAGACTTATTCTATGCATCTGCTCTCCCACAATATGGCGCTGGGAGAGGAGAAAATAGCTTCTACGCAGCTGCCTCTTGCCAACTTGAGTGATGACCTCCAGGAGCTGATCCTGCTCCTGATTGGAGGAGAGCAGTGTACTCGGCGTGTGGGTAGCAGAGTTGGGATTGGTGGAAGAGGACTATAAAGGAGGAGACAGACAACATGCACCAGGAACATCTAAGGGGAACACCTGAGGAACACCTGTGCAGCCCCCGAGAGAGCCGGCCGGCGGTGTGCCGCTCCCCTGCGGAAGTGGGGAAAGTGGCTAGGGGGAACCGCCCTTCCACGGAGGTGGAAGGATCGGCAGCCAACCCGGGAAGAACCAGCAGCAAACCCGGGGAGGGCCGAGCAGACGAAAGAACAGCGCAGGGTCCTGTGTCGTTCCTCCACGAAGACGGGGAGTGACACACATGTTTTTTAAAAAAAGTGAATATGCTTCTAAATATTTGCTGTTTCATAATTATGAGCTGATCTGAAGTGAAGTCCCTAAGGATTGCTGAAAAAGTGACACTTGAACTTTTGATGAGTAGCACTGCTAGGGGGGGCCTCTGTTTCCACCTGATGCCCTCCAAGTAAGTGATTCCTCTACGCCTTCTAGCAGAAGCATTGCTTTGAAAGGCAAGAGGCCAGAGAAGGCCTGAAAAATCATGGCCATTGTTTCTGACAGTAGTTGGAGTATGGATCAGATTAAGCAAGAGCAGCAGTCCTGAGGGTTCCTGGGAGTGTCTCTCTCTGTGTTTGCCACACCAGTTCCTAGCCCTTGCCACTGTCCCTTTGATGGATAGTTGGAGCCCGAGTGTTAGGTGCAAGGATAGCTGGAGGCAAGGAAAGGTGGCACTCTGGAGAGAGCTCTAGTTAATCTAGGGCTCTTCTTGTTGGCTAGGGTTCACAAAGCCACAGAATAAATGTGGCACACCTTCCCTGGAAAGTCAATTTTACTAGATGAATTGGGATGAAAAAAATGGCCTTTCTGATATTAAAAGGAACCGCACATGTATTGTGATTTGGAAGGCAAAATGTGTGTGAATCGTAATTTAAAAGAGATTTCAAGGAAGATATAAATTTGTAGTAGGTAGGTTCAGACTGCCTTGCCCTCTCTCATCTCAGTGATGAAACTCCTGGCAACATTTATAGGCTCTTTATTGGGCATTTTTGAGCAATTAAATGTAATTGAAAGATAATAAGGACTTATTGTTGAGTAATCCCAAAGTTTAAACTGAAACTGAAGTTGAAATTTGGCAGTCCATTGGTGAATCTGACATATAGAGAAATTGTAATCAACAAACAAGTTTAGTTTGATCCATGCTGTGTTAATTCTTTCAATTAGTGGATAGCATTTATGAATCAAATTCTGCCTAAATATACAGTTTCTTTTAGGAGTGATGAGGCAGAGGATTTGACAGCACTGATTCGGGTCTGTAGCTTGGCAACATTGAGCTAAAACTGAACAGTGCTGCTCCATCCACAGTGTGCTCCAGGTCACCACAGAGAAACCTGCCTCATTTCCATAGCTCGTTCCATCTGTGACTCTTATGTCAACCTGGAGTTTTCCTTGTGATTTTCATAGGATTCACCTGACCTCCTGTTTTGGTCATGTACCTTTGTGACAACCGTGGCTGTCCTGGTTATCTGTGAAGAGATTTATTTAGATTCCTTTGTATTCTGAGGGCTGTCATTGCTTAAATACTGATTTCCCTGCATACAGACAAGCTTTGATGTACAGTGCCTATACTAAAACTGAGCCTACAGGCTGGTATTTGCTAGATTGATGTCAGAAACCTAGTAAAGTTACCCATACCTGCTTTTCACATTCTCTTTGAACAGGTGAAGTTAACTCCTTAAGTTGTGATGATTTATTTTACAACAATGTGAAAGGGCAAGCTGTCGCTCCCCCTCTTCGTGGAGGAACGACACAGGATCCTGCGCTGTTCTTTTGTCTGCTTGGCCCTCCCCGGGTTTGCTGCTGGTTCTTCCCGGGTTGGCTACCGTCCCTTCCACCTCCGTGGAAGGGCGGTTCCCCCTAGCCACTTTCCCCACTTCCGCGGGGGAGCGGCACACCGCCAGCCGGCTCTCTCGGGGGCTGCGCAGGTGTTCCTTCAGATAGATGTTCCTGGTGCATGTTGTCTGTCTCCTCCTTTATAGTCCTCTTCCACCAATCCCAACTCTGCTACCCACACGCCGAGTACGCTGCTCTCCTCCAATCAGGAGCAGGTCCTGCAGCTTGTTGGTTGAACTGGAGGCAGCTGTGTAGAAGCTGTTTCCTCCTCTCCCAGTGCCATATTGTGGGAGAGCAGATGCATAGAATAAGTCTTAATTCAAGTAACTTAGTCTAGTCCGAGCTGCTCCCCACAGATCCCCCTTTCTTTTTATTTTTGGCATTGATACGCGCCTGTCTTCAGTGCCCCGTGGCACACACTCTGCTCTGCTTGCTAGAGTTGCCCACAGGTGCTTACAAGCCCTATCAATCAGGCAAACCGAATCCGGGTCCTCTCTTCGCCATGTTGTGAGGAGGTTTTTAGGCGCTGATGCGTGCCTGTGTTCGGTGCCCTGCAGCGCATGCTCTGCTCTGCTAGAACTGCCTGCAGGTGCTTACAAGCCCTACCAATCAGGCAAATCGAATCCAAGCCCTCTCATTGCCGTATTGTGGGGAGACTTATTGGTATTGATAACGTGCCTGTCTTCGGTGACCTGCAGCTGCCCACAGGTGCTTATCGTCTTACTAATCAGGCAGACCAAATCCAAGCTTTCTCATTGCCATGGTGTGGGGAGGCCTTATTTTTCTCTATTTCTCTATCTCCGGGCATTCCTATTTCTCCTATTTTACTTCTATCTACCAGCATTCCTGTTTCTCTCATTTTACTTCTAAACTTCTGTTTCTCTTATCTTTGCGGCTTCCCGGCGCCCGTCCCGAGGCTGCTTCTCAGCGCCTGCCCCGCGGCGGCTTCCCGGCTCTGAGCCGCTTCCTGCCTTCGAGCTGCTTCCCGGCTTCGCGCGCTCTCCGCGGTCTCCACGCCCCTTCGTGCCCACACCATGGCCTCCGCGCTAGCCCCATGTTCCCTATCTATTCACGCCCCGTGCTCTCTCTGCACGTGTCAGCTTCCGCGAATCACACAGCCCAGCTCACGTTTCTGCCACCGGCATTCAGTCCAAGTTTCCCGGGCTAACCTGGCGAATTCAACCTAGCTCACGTCTGCGCCCCTCGGCCTGGCTTCCCGTCTTTTGCTCCCCGGGCCAATCTGACGGATTCCAACCTGGCGGCCCACGTCTCTGCCTCTGGTTCCAGATTTTCGCCTTTTGCTCCCCGGGCTGACTTGAAGAATTCCAAGATAGCTTACGTCTCCGCCTCGGCCTGCCCCCGCAGCTTCATCCTCCCTAACATTTTTCTCTACCCGGTATGTTTCCCTAACTTTTCTTCCAACAACAATATTCCCCTCTCATTTCTCCCGGCTTCTCCCCACAGTCTGCATCCGAGTCCAAGCCTCCTCCAGGTTTCACTTTCGCTTTCAATCTCCTAGCTTCCCCGCCATAGTCCGCATCCGAGTCTATGAAAGCTTTCACTTTCGCTTTCAATCCTAACTTCTTTCCCACAGTCCATATCCGAGTCTATGCCTAGGCTTTCAATAGCTTCTTCCGGCACCTTTTCCGTCCGGCTTTTCCCTAGGCTCTTTGCTAGTCTCTCTCTCTGGTATTTTCCCACTTCTTCCCATTTCTTCCCTCCTAGGTTTCCTATCCGAGTCACGGCACCATTATGTCACTCCCCCTCTTCGTGGAGGAACGACACAGGATCCTGCGCTGTTCTTTTGTCTGCTCGGCCCTCCCCGGGTTTGCTGCTGGTTCTTCCCAGGTTGGCTACCGTCCCTTCCACCTCCGTGGAAGGGCGGTTCCCCCTAGCCACTTTCCCCACTTCCGCGGGGGAGCGGCACACTGCCGGCCGGCTCTCTCGGGGGCTGCGCAGGTGTTCCTTCAGATAGATGTTCCTGGTGCATGTTGTCTGTCTCCTCCTTTATAGTCCTCTTCCACCAATCCCAACTCTGCTACCCACACGCCGAGTACGCTGCTCTCCTCCAATCAGGAGCAGGTCCTGCAGCTTGTTGGTTGAACTGGAGGCAGCTGTGTAGAAGCTGTTTCCTCCTCTCCCAGCGCCATATTGTGGGAGAGCAGATGCATAGAATAAGTCTTAATTCAAGTAACTTAGTCTAGTCCGAGCTGCTCCCCACAGATCCCCCTTTCTTTTTATTTTTGGCATTGATACGCGCCTGTCTTCAGTGCCCCGTGGCACACACTCTGCTCTGCTTGCTAGAGTTGCCCACAGGTGCTTACAAGCCCTATCAATCAGGCAAACCGAATCCGGGTCCTCTCTTCGCCATGTTGTGAGGAGGTTTTTAGGCGCTGATGCGTGCCTGTGTTCGGTGCCCTGCAGCGCATGCTCTGCTCTGCTAGAACTGCCTGCAGGTGCTTACAAGCCCTACCAATCAGGCAAATCGAATCCAAGCCCTCTCATTGCCGTATTGTGGGGAGACTTATTGGTATTGATAACGTGCCTGTCTTCGGTGACCTGCAGCTGCCCACAGGTGCTTATCGTCTTACTAATCAGGCAGACCAAATCCAAGCTTTCTCATTGCCATGGTGTGGGGAGGCCTTATTTTTCTCTATTTCTCTATCTCCGGGCATTCCTATTTCTCCTATTTTACTTCTATCTACCAGCATTCCTGTTTCTCTCATTTTACTTCTAAACTTCTGTTTCTCTTATCTTTGCGGCTTCCCGGCGCCCGTCCCGAGGCTGCTTCTCAGCGCCTGCCCCGCGGCGGCTTCCCGGCTCTGAGCCGCTTCCTGCCTTCGAGCTGCTTCCCGGCTTCGCGCGCTCTCCGCGGTCTCCACGCCCCTTCGTGCCCACACCACGGCCTCCGCGCTAGCCCCATGTTCCCTATCTATTCACGCCCCGTGCTCTCTCTGCACGTGTCAGCTTCCGCGAATCACACAGCCCAGCTCACGTTTCTGCCACCGGCATTCAGTCCAAGTTTCCCGGGCTAACCTGGCGAATTCAACCTAGCTCACGTCTGCGCCCCTCGGCCTGGCTTCCCGTCTTTTGCTCCCCGGGCCAATCTGATGGATTCCAACCTGGCGGCCCACGTCTCTGCCTCTGGTTCCAGATTTTCGCCTTTTGCTCCCCGGGCTGACTTGAAGAATTCCAAGATAGCTTACGTCTCCGCCTCGGCCTGCCCCCGCGGCTTCATCCTCCCTAACATTTTTCTCTACCCGGTATGTTTCCCTAACTTTTCTTCCAACAACAATATTCCCCTCTCATTTCTCCCGGCTTCTCCCCACAGTCTGCATCCGAGTCCAAGCCTCCTCCAGGTTTCACTTTCGCTTTCAATCTCCTAGCTTCCCCGCCACAGTCCGCATCCGAGTCTATGAAAGCTTTCACTTTCGCTTTCAATCCTAACTTCTTTCCCACAGTCCATATCCGAGTCTATGCCTAGGCTTTCAATAGCTTCTTCCGGCACCTTTTCCGTCTGGCTTTTCCCTAGGCTCTTTGCTAGTCTCTCTCTCTGGTATTTTCCCACTTCTTCCCGTTTCTTCCCTCCTAGGTTTCCTATCCGAGTCACGGCACCATTATGTCACTCCCCCTCTTCGTGGAGGAACGACACAGGATCCTGCGCTGTTCTTTTGTCTGCTCGGCCCTCCCCGGGTTTGCTGCTGGTTCTTCCCGGGTTGGCTACCGTCCCTTCCACCTCCGTGGAAGGGCGGTTCCCCCTAGCCACTTTCCCCACTTCCGCGGGGGAGCGGCACACTGCCGGCCGGCTCTCTCAGGGGCTGCGCAGGTGTTCCTTCAGATAGATGTTCCTGGTGCATGTTGTCTGTCTCCTCCTTTATAGTCCTCTTCCACCAATCCCAACTCTGCTACCCACACGCCGAGTACGCTGCTCTCCTCCAATCAGGAGCAGGTCCTGCAGCTTGTTGGTTGAACTGGAGGCAGCTGTGTAGAAGCTGTTTCCTCCTCTCCCAGCGCCATATTGTGGGAGAGCAGATGCATAGAATAAGTCTTAATTCAAGTAACTTAGTCTAGTCCGAGCTGCTCCCCACAGCAAGCAACACTTGTACTGTAGAGGATAAAGTCTAGAGGAATTGGTTGTTTATCAGTGTTGGTGATGGAGGAAAGCCTCAGACACGGATTTGGGTCCTTCACTTACCATCCCATGTTCTCAGGCCTGGTGACTAAGTTTGGAGGTTCTCAGCTTCCTTCTCTTGCTTGGATATTGTATTGCCTGCCTTGTCTGTCTTACAAACTTACTGGGAAGTTGGAGTGTAATAATGTAAATGAAATACTTTAAAAGAACATAAAATAAAAACCTTAAGACACGATGTTCATAATTGTAAACTGGTGGACTGTGTCTAGGTCATTCTCTCTGTACTGTGGACTGTGTCTAGGTCATTCTCTCTGTACTGTGGACTGTGTCTAGGTCATTCTCTCTGTACTGTGACCAATATAATCCCCAATACAATTAAGTGTTTGGTAGTTGTACTTCCTGGTTGTGATAGAGTTTCCATTTTTAAGGACTGAGGAGAAAATTAAATTGCAGAAAAATGTATCTTTATTGTCCACGATCAGCCTTGAAATGATTAAAGAGTATCTTACTAACACTCTTCAAGTGAATTTCAGAGTGATCTACCACCAACTCCAAACAAAAAAAATATAGTTGTATAAAACTGTGTTTGATTTTTATAGGTGCAGAGGTCATGGAGACTCAACTTTATATTCATTACTTGCTAACGCTATTTTCTCTCATGCACTGTGGATTTTTGAGGGTCTTTTTTCTTTCAAGCAGTCGGGAATGTGAATTTGTTTTATATTGATCTGCCTATGGCAGTTGATGTAACACCATCTTGTAGCAGACATGCTGCTGGTCATATCTCATTTTACCTTTAATAAAAATTTTAATGTTTTTTTTTTGTTGATGGCAGAAACCATCAATGTTTTTCCCTGAACAGTTCTGAACAAGTTGTTTGATGTTTTCCAGCTTAGCCCTTAAATCTTATGTGATATGAATTAAAAAAAATAATAATAATTAAAGAGATCCATGAGGGATTCTATCATCAGTCTCATTCTTTAGGGCTTTCAAAAGAAACTCCTGTGAGGCAGTAGGTTTTCTCCAGCCATGAATGTTTCTGGCATTTACATTCATATAGATAGGGTGGACAAGAATCCTTTGCAACAAGAAAGCAGAACACTATTTGTTCTGTTCCTTATGGTGTGCCACACTCAAAATTTTAAAAGCCATTTTAGAGTTGGACATGTAGAGCTTAGAACCATGGATATGTTGTGCCCTGTGAAAAATCATTTATTTTAAAAATCTATATCTGTCTGTTTGAGGAAGCTGAGAAACTTAGAGATTTGACTTTTAGGTAGATGATCCTGTTGATGTGTGAGGTACACTGTGACACAGAGTTATCCTAGACTCTGTATTTAGAAATGCCCTTCTAATGATAAGTACCTCATCCTGTATTTTTTTTTCCTCTTTATAACGCCACTACTGGTTGGTCTTCAGGTCCTGTTTAATCCAAGTGTGTTCTGATTCTCCGAGTGCTTCTGCAAAGCAGGATTTACTGGTGAAATGAGTGTTGCCATGGTTTGACGTCATCTTACATCATGGTTCCTCCTTGCGTCTGGTTCTCTCTTCCTCTTGTGGTATTTGGTGATGAGTTAGTAGATAGAATTAGGAGCAAGAATATCAACACCATTACCTCTCTGGCTAACAGACTTTTGATTTCACTGTTTACGTCTCATTGACATTGATAATAAACACAGGATGGCATGCCTTCATCATAACTAGGGCACACACAGACTTTACTGCCTAGGTTGAGACACTTCAGCTAGCAGTTATGCTTACGCAAGGGCTTCGCTGGACGTGGGATGCACAATTACCCATGTGTCATGAGATACCTCACCTCCGAAGCCTGGCTCACATCCTAGTTTCTCTGTAGTGACTCTTCTGGTTCCCCTGGTTGGAAGTCATTTTCACCATGAATTCCTGTTTTATTAAGTGTATCCCTTTCTGCCTTGTCTTAACAGTTACTTAGGTACATTTCTTTCCTCCCCTCTTATAAGGACACAATGTACACTTATACCATCTTTCTGCTTCCATAGCCTATTCACATTACCCTGTCACGACTAAGTACTGATAAATACTATTGATGAGTGAGTGAATGGATGGATATATGAGTCAGCCCAATACCAAAAGGCTGACAGCCTTTTCAGCTGTTACCTTTGTTTCTGCTTGAATTAAATGATCTACACACAAGCTATTTCACCATCACGTATCTCTCACGAGCCTTACGTTTCTGGGCAATTTTGACTGTTTTTTATTTCTTTCTCTCTCAGATCTATTTAAGTATCTTTTGGATTTGTATCTTCATTCCCTCTGTCAAAAATCCAAGTCCAGGACCTCAATTTCTCGTCAGTTTCCATTCTGAACACATAGCCCATCTAATCTATCTAAAATAGAATTCCAGTGTTGCTCCCCTGTTTCAGAACTAAGTCTTTTCTAACAGCCTGGAGGCTGAAATTCAAACTCCTTGAACTGACATTTAAGGTTCTTCATTAACTGAGTATAATTTACAGATTCAACTTTGTCTTTTGAATTTTTTATTCCTTTTCTTTAGAATTAGCTCTCATCATCTGATTCCTTTGCCTAAAAAAGCAAGTTCAAATCTGGTTCATTTTTAATCTTCTACCCTCATCTCCTGCTGTTTTCTCCTCCGTTCTCTGCACTCTGTCTAACACCAAGCTATTTGCAATTCTCAGCTCATTTCTTAAATATCCACAGCTTTGAAGGTGATACTTATTCTGTGAGATAACGTGTTTCTTTTCATGCTTGTATTTTCTTACTGGGTGTTTGAGACTTAGCATTGCTATTACCGCCTTGTGACCTTTTCCTCGCCACCTCCTACTCCACAGGCACCAGTAGGTCTTAAGTCCTTCTGTGTGTCTCTGTTTGCCAAGCACTGCCTACTGTGTTTCACAGTGAAATTACTGACACGTCTTTCTCTTTTGGATGAAGAGTTTCTTGAGTCAGGGACTTCATTTTCTTTATTTATATTTCTTAGACCTAAGAGTAGTTAGTATATAATAGGTTCTCAACAAATATTGACAGTGATATCAACTGTGTCTTATATTTGTTGAATACTGGCTGTGTGGTAAGTATTACTTTGTTTAGTTTCATTTGATTTTATCCTCATAACCAGCTTCTAAGGTAGCCATGATTACTGCCTTCACATCAGAGATGAGGAAATGCAGAGACTCAGGCTAACTAAGTAGCTTACCCCGTGATGCACAACTATAGATGCCAGGGGCATAGTGTTGTGTAGTAGAGGCTTAAGCCGCTGCCTGTGATGATGGCATCTTATGTGGGCACCAGTTCATATCCAGTGTTCCACTTCTGATCCAGCACCCTGCTCTTGTCCTAGTTAAAAGAGCTGAGGATGACCCAAGTGTTTTGGCCCTGCCACCCACATGGGAGACCTGGATGAAACTCCTGATTCCTGGCTTCAGCATGGCCCAACCCTGGCCATTGCGGCCATCTGGGGAGTTTACCAGTGGATGGAAGATCTCTTCCTTGTAACTCTTTCAAATAAATAAATGGATCTTGAAAGGAAAGAGAGAGAGAGAGAGAGAGAGAGAGAGAGAGAGAGAGAGAAAGTGAAGGAAAGGTGGGAGGGAGGGAGGCAGGGAAAAGCAAATGACAGAACCAGGATCAAAAGGCAGTCTACCAAATTGCCAAGCTCATATATTTAAATGTTGTATATTATTCATTTCTATTTCCCAATTTTCATACATTTATGGAAGAAATGCCTTCCTAGTATTTTCCTCCTTCAGCTTTTTTATATTTTAGAGCACACCCAAAATCTGCTTCCTAACCATTTCTTTCCTAACTGTCAGTGTTGTCCTCTCATATGTCCACTCATTTGGCCATATTTGTCACAAAGTATAGTCATTTGGCATGCAGGCCATGACATGTATCATTATTCTAATCTATTTACTTACTCTGTATTTGGATTATTTTCTCTCTTTAAATCATGTTCTGTCCCACCTCCTCAGATACCCAAATAATTGGTATAGTTCTGGACACATAGAATTTTATTAAGAAATTTTTTACTTGATACTATATATTTTGGTTTTCCTTATATGAGTCTTTAAGATCTGAGTGGGGCTGGGAATCTGATAAAGTTAACAGATTTGAAGATTTACCCTTGTTATATTCTCTTTACTAAGGAAAGGGTTAAATAAATTCAACAAAGAGAGAAGGTAAAACAAGGTAGATATCAAAATAGTGATAACAACAGTGGCAAAGAGGCTTCGTGTAGAAAGCCTTCTTTGAAATGAAGTTCACCTCCCTCTGAAGGTAGAAGAGGAAGCTGAGGGAAACCTGCCTCGTTACTGGCTGTTGTTAGAATTCGTTGCTTTAGCATGGAGCCTGGTGGAGGGAGCTCCTGTGGACCTCAGCTGTGGGCTTTTTACTGAGGCAAGGGCATCTCTGCGTGAACATGAAAACGGCCACTTGCTAAGATTGGGCACCGAAGAGAATTTCAGAATCATCTCTGCTTCTGGATGGGAATGCCCTTTGGATGCCACTGGATTTCAGAGGAGATTGTGACAGGAGCCATTGAGCAGGACAGACAGCCACAAAGCCCCAAGAAAGGATTAAAGAAGTGGCTAATCCTCCGCCTGTGGCGCCAGCACCCTGGGGTTCTAGTCCCGGTCGGTGCCGGATTCTGTCCCAGTTGCCCCTCTTCCAGGCCAGCTCTCTGCTGTGGCCCGGGAGTGCAGTGGAGGATGGCCCAAGTGCTTGGGCCCTGCACCTGCATGGGAAACCAGGAGGAAGCACCTGGCTCCTGGCTTCAGATCAGCGCAGTGCACGGGCCGCAGTGGCCATTTTGGGGGGTGAACCAACGGAAGGAAGACCTTTCTCTCTGTCTCTCTCTCTCACTGTCTAACTCTGCCTGTTAAAAAAAAAAAAAAAAAAAAAGAGAGAGGAGAGAGAGAGAGAGAAGCGAGTGGTGATGACTGGCCTGTGCAATACACCGGACAAGTATGTGCAGCTGGCTACAACACCAGAGCGGCACATCCAAGCTATTCCTTTCCTGTGCTGACTTGGTGTTTTGGGAGAAGAGGTGATAACTGGATGACTAAATGACTGAATGTTGCAGTTGTCCTTTGAGGGGGTTCACATGTTATTTAGTGGTCTCCTAAAAACTGCATGCTCAAAGTTGAAATGAAGCTGGAGCATCCAGAATAATGAATGTTTTTTTGAACTTGGCTGTGAAAGTTATGTCTTTGCCAGTACATGATGGCCCCAAACAAAGTCCTCCTTCATAACCATTATTGCCAGTGGACGTGTTGTTCACATTAGTCCTGCCAACCTACCAAACCTGGGAGAAGTGCTATTTTTCTTTTAGGTTCTAGTTAATTTAATTTCAACACAAGTTAATTTCTGTTCAAGCAGTGAAGGACTGTTATCCTATTTGAGGTTGTCTTAAAGGCTGCAACATGTTGTTTGTCAAGTCGCATCCTAGTTGGTGGAGACTGAACAGTGGTCTCCCCCAAGTCTGTCTTCATGACATCTGTGTTGTAGGTGGTGACATGAGTGACCCTGGAGTGGTGGGTGTTGTGCTTGCAGTTGTAAGGAGATGGCCCCGGAAGGCCTCCGTGAGAAGGTGACATTTGCTTGCAGGCATAGAGGAGATAAAGGTACACAACAGTTGTTTGTAGAACATTTGTTGGGTGAGGCAATGTGAATATTATATCCGTGTAAGGTGAAGTTTGCCTGCTGGACCAAGTAGGGAAAGGAATTCAGAGTTTTATTTTTGCCTGTTTCCTGTGGTCAAATGTCAGTTTCATGGTATTGTAAAATCCCTGCTGGCCTTACCGGGTGTGGGGAGTGAAATCAGGGAACATGCATGGGTGTCAAAGTTTATCTGCACCCAAAGAAATGTGTCTTTTAATTCAGTTTTCCACACCTTTTGACATACCTCATAGGTGGGAAGAAGGAATGGCCTGGAATAGGCATACGGAGGCAAATGATGGGAGCAGACCACAGGTGTTTAGAGGGAATGCTCCAGGAGCAGTTCGGAGACTGCTGGGACCCATCTTCCCTCCCCGACCTCTCAGTCCTGGCAGCTTAGGAAGATTCGCATGTGCTACGCCTTCTCAGCATTGTATTAGCATGTGCATTTTTCCCAGATCAAGCTCTCAATCATTAATTTCCCTTCAGAAACTTTTTCAGGCTGTTAATAAAAATAAATTATCAGTAATTGCTAGAAGCAGCTGATTTGTCTGAGATTATCACTGAAGTATAAAATGCAATTTAGAATCTCATTATGATTATTATCCTATTTCATACACTAAATATGGTGACCTTCTCATTTAGAAATTTAAGATGCTTATTAGATAAATGTTAAAATGGTGCTGGTATAATTGTAATTATCTTTTCTAGTTTCCTTTCCATTTGCTTATATAATATTTTGATTTAAAGGCTTTGGGGGATGAGAGAAAGGTAATGACCATTTCTCCCCTTACTTCCGTGAAACTGGACATTAAAGAAACTTCTAAAACAATGCCCTTCTCAAAGTTTTACTTTTTGGAAAGATAGCTTTCTTGTAAAGTGTCTTTTTAAAAGATTTTATTTACTTATTTGATTGATAGAATTACTGACAGAAGAGGGAGGGAGAGACAGAGAGAAAAAGGTTTTCCATCGGCTGGTTAACTCCCCAAACAGCCACAACTGCTCTGGAGCTAGGCGCTTTAGGAGCTTCTTGTCCCAATTATCTGGAAATTAGGTGGGGCAGCCTTTGGTTGCCTCTGGACAAACAGATACAAGATCAGGTTGGGAGGAGCTTGGTTTTGTGAGTCTAGTCTGGTTGCTATACTGCTCAGTAGCAGTTCTCACTCTTGCCTCACCTTTATGTAAACTCTGGCCACAATGTATATTCTCCACTCAGCAAACTCAAACCCTAAGTTCCTCATACCCACCCTTAGAAAGCAGTCATCTTGGACATGCCTTTGTGGGGACTTGCGGAATACTCTCAGCAGTTTACTAATTATTGTTTCTAGCCACACACATATTTCCTTAGAATTCTGGGAAACACTCGTTATCATCTCATTATATTTATACAATAGTTTGGTGCTCCAAGATCAGTGTGTGATCTTCCTCTGTTTGAGGGCCTTGCTGACCTGAGTAGTTAGCCCACCCCCTAAACTGTCTTTGAGTCTGTGATACAGAGTGGATCTTCTACGTTAGTTTGTTTAGAATGCCCGGGCAATGTCTATTTCTTTAATGAATGAATTAGGACATATAAAATTTGTATTTCATTGACTTGTAGTCACTTGAAGATTCAAGACAATCTTTTTTGTACTGTACCTGCTACATAGAAAATGGGAAAAGATGTGAAATTGACATTTCTGAAGGATAAAGATCCTCTCCTCATATTTATTTTAAAAGATTTATTTATTTGAAAGGCAGAGTTACGGAGAGGCAGAGAGAAAGAGAGTGATCTTCCATCCACTGGTTCACTCCCCAAATGGCTGCAATGGCTGGAGCTTAGCCAGTCCAAAGCCAGCAGCCAGGAGTTCCTGAGTTTCCCACATGGGTACAGGGGCCCATGGACTTGGGCCGTCTCCCACTGCTTTTCCAGGCCATAGCAGAGAGCTGGATCGGAAGTGGAGCAGCCACGTGGAGACACGAACTGTGCCCATATGGGATGCCGGGACTGCAGGCAGTGGCTTTACCCGCTAGGCCACAGCAATGGCCACCCTCTCCTCATCTTTAAACAAGATACCTCTCAGTATGTCTTTTTAAATTCTAAGCATCATAACCATAGGCTTTTGCAAGGTACAAAGAAAATCAACAAGTACTATTTACCCACCAGTAAAGTAGTGACCTCTCAGGCTACAAGGGAGAGGTGGTCCTGTTCTCAGTTTACTGAGTAGTGTTGCCGATTGAGCTCGAAGCAGTACCGTCAGTCAGAGACCGTACTTTGTCCTGAGTGCCAACAGGAAGAGACTTAAGTCTTCAACTTCTTACTCCAGATTTCCCTGTGTTTCATCTCTTTGCCTTGATTCTGGAGAAGTTTAGTTCTTCCTGGTCACATAATTTTTGTGTACTTTTCTAGGGAATTGTGTCTGGGAGAGTTTTATGCACAGATCCCAAGCAGATTATCTATAGCAGAGGTGGTTTGTTTCACCGGGAAGATGTGATTCCATTGTCTGCAGTTACTGTTGAGTGGGGAGCAGCAGCACATGTGCAGAGAACCTGGAGCTGGTCCTTGCTAACTGTCATTTTCTGTTTGGTAAATTGCATTTCTGGAAACACCTGCTGCTGTGTATGCTTCTGTAGTCAACCTGCTGGGTCTTGTGACTTGAAAGCATCCTTGGCTATTCTCCTGGACTTCACTAGCAGAGTCATAAGGAATAAGAAGCAGGGGTTGTGAGTTTGTCCAGGCTCATGGAAAGGATACCTCTCATCCTTAAATGATTTCTGAAGGAGGTGGCATGGGGCCAGATCCTCCGCTACTTCCCTATGACTCCCTCTGGATATTTTTGTGCCACTTGCTCCAAGGACCTTTTCTCTTCTGAAACAGCATTGTTTTTGTGAAAAATTACCCATACTGTAAACTTGGAAACAAAGTATAAAGACAAAGAAGAAAGCAGAATCCATCCCCATCTTGCCACCCAGAGAAAACGTGGTAACAACTGGTGAGCAAAGCATGAAGTCCATTTCTAATGGCAGCCTTTTTGGAATGCCTGGATGCCAAGGATGGTGTCCTGCTTTGCCTGGTTTGTGTTGATGTGCTTTATCTCTTCCCCAGCCAGCCAGCTCTCGGAGGATAGGACTGGGGTCTAATACATCTTTTCAGAGTGTGGAACAAGGTGTTGCACATACTTGGTAGACAATCAAAGAGCACTTTTTAAAATAAAGAAGTCAGAGATGTAGGTTCTGTAAGACCCTGATTCTGGATGGAATGTGCTGTGCGTGGAGCACAAGGCACGAGGAAGCCAGTGATAGCAGATGACTGGGGAGTGGCTGAAGTAAGAAGGCTTATGGATTTTTCTGTGCTTCTCCTAGCGTCTCACAGTGGCTCAGGCTACAGTGTGCAGATGCCCTGCTGACAGTGATTCGGTGCTGTGTTCTGTGGATGCGACCTCATAAGCTTAAATGGAGCTCCCCACAATGATACTGAGCACTGGCAATCAGGTTTCAGGGTTTGATTGCCGAATTTCTGCAGCTTTCGTATTCCAGTGACTTCTTTAGTAGTCTGTCTCTTGGCAGAAGTGCAGGACAATAGCTCAAATGGAATGTTTACGGGGTAGATGGATTTTGAGGTTCCACGTATGTACCATCCAACAAAGTGCAAATTACAATATTAATAACCTATCAGTTTGCTGTCTTCTAATCAGCAGTGAGGTGTGGGAACAAGGCTGTACCCCCGCAGATGGCCCAGGATTCCTGCCTTTTCCGTCTGGGCACGTTTATCCACAGGGTGCATTGCCATCCAACAGAGGGGCCTGCCACTGTCTCTAGTATTCTAGACCCAGGAGACATTTAGTTATGTTTAAATGAATGTTTTTGCAGTGTAACTGGAGGAGAAACTTTTAAGTATATGGATCCCTTCCAGGCCCTGCACCTGTCTGGCCTTTTATCTGCTGGTTAGTGCTCACACAGAAAGAGAAATCTAAACGGACATTGATTTTGTCATCTAGAATAAACTGACTTAACTCACCTGTAACATTTTCCTAAAGACTCTCATTTTCCCTTTTTTCTTTTTTCCCTAGTATAGTTATACCCATTCTCTCTCCAATCTCTCCAAATAGAGTATAACGTCTTTCTGCTTTTGAACTTTCATTGGACGGTAGCATGTGGAGACACATCACACAGTTAAAATATGACTGACTGAGTGGTTACTGAATACCATTCGAAAGCTAAATAGGTTACTAGTGGGCACCTTATACTAATCTCTGACTCTAGCAATACTGGCCTTAGAACTTTGGTTGTCACCAGAGTAAGTCTGTTGGAAAAACCTTAATGTAATTGTAATAAACCTTGTTATTAAAACATTTTCACCTTTTTATTTTTAAATGATTTCATATATAGGAACTTTTCAAAGCAGTGAAAGCAATTTACATATATCCTTTACAGGTTTCCTAAATGTTAATATTTTCCCATATTTGCTTTATCAACATTTACTTACATAGTTTTTCTGTTGTTTGAAAGAAAGGTATAGGCATCCTTAGGGAGGATTTTAGACAAAGAAAAATATATCCTTAAGCTCAGAGGTTTCAGTTAGTCCTTGTATCTTAACCCTGTAGGGTATGTTTGAGCTACAGCTAGAAAAATACCTTTGCAGCAACACTGGTCATGTGTGATTGAATTACTGGTTAGTCAAATTGATACATACAAATCCCGTATTATCCAATTGGTTAGCTATAACCCTCTGACAGAAGGTGTGGTCACCACATTTTATTTCTGAAGAAACTGAGGTGAAGTAATTAGGCCGTGGTCAAATTCATCAACGTGGAAGTGAGCACAGGTGGCCTGTCTGCTCCAGAGCACTTTCTGTTAACTGCCACCCCTGGCTTCCAGCTACTGGGAGACGTGTGGCGGAACTGAGATGCGCCAAGTAAAGGACTCAGCTGTGACGTTTACCGTGTGCTAGGGACTGTGCCAGACCACGACTACACACTGTGACAGAACCTGTTCTTGGGGGCTCGCCTCACCGGAGGCAGACGGGTGCGTTCATCTGTACAGGCAGAATTTCTGAGTACAGGTGCTAAGGAGCGTCACCCAGGGAGGCCGTTCTCTCTGCACCATCTCGAATCAGGAGACGGTGTCTGGCCAAAACATTACTGCTTGATGTGGGGACTCCTTCAGGAGCTAGAAGGGAACTCATACCAACTCCAGAGACATGCTTCTGGATCCAGCTGCTGGCTGCTGCTATGACTTTGAACCCCACCATGCCATTTCCTCACCTGTAGAAACGGGATGACCCAGCACTGATCTCATGGGTGCTGCCACCTGGGAAGACTCGGTGTTGTTGCATCCAGGACGGCTGGGTGTCAGGTCAGCACTAAGATGAATGGCTTCTCAGAAGATAAAGAGGCAGACTCAGATGAAAGATTTTAGTGTGGGGAAACTGGGGGCACTCTGTGACCAGAGGCCCCAGTGTCTGGTTCCTCCTACTTTTTATTATCAGTGGTGGTGTAATTGATTAATCATAAAAAAAATTTGGAGTTTTGTGAAAATGGGATCTTGTGATGGAATTTTTTTTTTTTTGACAGGCAGAGTGACAATGAGAGAGAGAGACAGAGAGAAAGGTCTTCCTTTTCCGTTGGTTCACCCCTCAATGGCCGCTGCGGCATGGCGCGCTGCAGCCATTGCACCGCGCTGATCCGAAGCCAGGAGCCAGGTGCTTCTCCTGGTCTCCCACGCGGGTGCAGGGCCCAAGCACTTGGGCCATCCTCCACTGCACTCCTGGGCCCCAGCAGAGATCTGGACTGGAAGAGGAACAACCGGGACAGAATCCAGCACCCCAACCGGGACTAGAACCTGGGGTACTGGCGTTGCAGGTGGAGGATTAGCCTGTTGAGCCACAGCACCAGCCTTGTGATAGAAGTTTAAACACAGTGAACCGGGAACAATAGGGAGTTTCAGTGGCTGGAGTCCACAGCATTTCCTTAGCTGCTTCGGCATACATGTCAACTGACCTTTGTCATTATTAAGATAACTTGAGTGGCCACCTTTGCAATCCAGCCAAGCATGCCTTCAGCAGAATTCAGGCCATGCAGTGGTCTCTGAAATTGAGGCCTTTAATAGAATTTGTGCCACGCGGTAATCCCTGGCAGCTTGTGCTAGCCCGCACTGATGATCACTCACAGATTTCTGCAGAGCCCACCTTCATTTGCCCATGACCTGCCATCAACTTCCTTTTTGTAATTAGGTGTCTTATTTCCCATATTCTTTTTCCCCATGTCATGATACATTTCTTGAGGAAAGAGTCTGAATAGTAGCTCCATTTATAATGAAGGGTTGACTTACTGAGGTCAACCAACTCATTTAACTTCTTGAGTATTAAAACATGATACTTGGTAATTATTATTGTTAATGCTACCATTATCGTTTTCATACGAGTTCAGGAACTAAGTCAGATTGCCAGTGCCTAAATTGTTACTTCCTATTTATGACCTGGGGCAAGATACTTAATCATTTTAAGTCTTGATTGTCTTTCTATTCTATGAATTAAGTACTATTTTGCCCCTAACATTCAGTTGTGCTTGTCGTATGACAAATAAATCCCAGTTATTTCATGTCTATTCTCCTTCTCTGCTCTCGGTTTTTTTTTTTTTTTCCCCAATACCATTTGTGTTCTTACAGAATGCCTTATCTGTCACAGTGGTGTCCTGATATCACTTTTGACCAGGAGTCAAATTTCCTAGCAGAGGGTGTGCCATCATCAGTGCATGTCCATGGAATTTATTGGCCTTATCATGTGCCATGTTGTTACTGGCTAAAATTAGGGCCAGACAGCTTGACAACACGTCAGAGACAAGAGTTAATGCAAGAGAACGGGTTTATTCAGGTGATCACTCAGGAAAGAGTGGACCATTTGACCCCAAATATGCCCCTCCTGATTTACAGGCCAGCAGGAAGACTTTTGAAAGGCTTAAGGGAGGCTGGCACCGTGGCTCACTTGGTTAATCCTCCGCCTGTGGCGCCGGCATCCCGGGCTCTAGTCCCGGTTGGGGCCCTGGATTCTATCCTGGTCCCTTCTCTTCCAGTCAAGTTCTCTGCTGTGGCCTGAGAAAGCAGTGGAGGATGGCCCAGGTGCTTGGGCCCCTGCACTCGCATGGGAGACCAGGAGGAAGCACCTGGCTTCCGATCGGCACAGCGCGCCGGCTGTAGCAGCCATTTTGGGGGGTGAACCAATGGAAGGAAGACCTTTCTCTCTGTCTCTCACACTAACTCTGCCTGACAAACAACAATAACAACAACAACAAAAAGACTTAAGGGAAATTGGGGGAGGTTGTCAAATAAATTTTCAAGGGTAGATGCTGGTGCCACTTAAGTGGAAGCTTCTCTGATATGAAACTTGGCCGTCTGTCCCTGTAATCAGCCTCTGAAATTCTTAGGTATACATTTTGATCAACCACAAGATTAGCAACTGCCTTTTGTTAATTAGAATGTGGAACGGAAATGAAGATGGACTTCTTTACAATTACAAATGTGTATCTAGTCCCAAGGTTAGAATATGCAAAGGGAAAAGGAAAGCATAGTATGGTTACATCACCTGGAAGCAGCTTAACAGGGTAGCGGAATGACCTATTGCAGGCTTAGTTATGCAATGGGCAGAATGACAACATTTGACAAATGTGAGTGCTGTCCTTTGTGCTATGGTAGGCACATATGCCTTAACACCAGTTGTCAGGAAATAGTACCATCCCCTACAGCCAGAATGCCAAATCCAGAGAGCGGAGGTGGAGCTGGGATTGATTTGTGTTACAGCTGCAGCAGATGATCCATTTGGAAGAACTGGGCGTCCTGATGCTCGGAAAGCAAGCTTCTAGAAGAGGTACCATCAAAGTCCCACTGATTTGGAAACTGAAATTTGAGCTGCTCATGTCACTGAGCCACCATACAACGAAGGAGTCATTGTACTTAGTGGGGTGGTTTGTCCGGATTGCCAGGGAAAATGATTGCTGGCCAGTGGGGGCAAAGA
This sequence comes from Oryctolagus cuniculus, assembly GCF_051225735.1. Taxonomy (NCBI): domain Eukaryota; kingdom Metazoa; phylum Chordata; class Mammalia; order Lagomorpha; family Leporidae; genus Oryctolagus; species Oryctolagus cuniculus. Next base: position 123,724,992 of record NC_142876.1, read on the forward strand.
GCACTATGTCTGGGACACAGAGAATGGAGTCGCAGATGGCTTAGTGCTCTGTCAGCAGTTTTGGTCAACCTACTGCAGTGGCCCAGCAAAGACAAAACCTCCAAAGACTGGGTCCCTTTATCAGCAAAGAACACCATGGAGTGGAGAGGCAGGCAAAGGGTGGCAGAACGTGGATCAGAAGTGGAGAGAGGTTGGTTGCTATGCTTTGAATTTAGGCTTTATGCTCATGCAAAAGCTGCAGGAACTGTAACAGTTATATTTTATGTTAACTAGTTGTCCCTACCTCCTTGCTATTCTTTTATAAAAAGATGGTGGTTGCTCAAGTTTTAGTGTTTCAATTGGGAAGATGACTGATTGACACCATCTGATCCTGACTTGGCATTTTTTTTCAGTTGATTGGAGATAAGCATTGATGATGGTGAGGGGAGTTAAGGAAGGATAGATGGAGTTTAATATCTTGTCTCCCCTCCAGATCCACTTTTCACCCTTCTCCACCCCACTGTGTGTCCCAGGAGGGTCACGCTAGTGCATTGTGTCAGTGGATCCCTTGACATACAGGTCCAGTTGTGATTCATCAGTGGAGGGAGGAGCCATAGCAGTAGATCGGAGGGCAGGGGCACTGTGTGTTCCAGTATCTATTCCGTCTAGTTTTTCTTACCTCATCACAAAGGTTGTCTGTTTGATTCTGAAAGCCAAGGCTGCTGTTTACATTTAGTGCCCTCTGGGAGTTCCTGAGTGCTGTTGCTGGCCTCGGGTTACTGCTACACCCTTTAAACTCTGCTGGGACCAGACTGATGTGCTGCCTTAATAGATTGTTATGAGGACTGGAGATAATGAATGCAGATCACTCAGTGCAGTGACTAGCGCTTGGTAGGCAGTCAAAATGATAATCCCCCCCCAAATCCCTTTAAATTCCAACTTCTAATGATTGCTTAAAGAATTAGCAGTGCTTTAGGAAATAAGTGAGATAATGTATGGGACATGTTTTGTTAAGTGTAATTCAATATATAAACTCAAGATATAGTTTTGTTAGATTCCCCAAGCCTTAGAAGTATTACTTAAAAAGAATTTTCTTGCCATAGTCAGACACAATTAAGTTTTTCTCAGAAATGGAGTAGGCGAGAAACTTTAACTGCAGATTTCCATGCAAATCTCATTGAGTTAAAACATTTGCACATCTTCTGCAGGCTCTTGGTCTTTGGTTTTAGATTTCCTATTCCCATTTCCTCTTCTTTCTAGCCCAACGAAGCATGGACATCACAATGAGTAGATGAAAAGGTAATTGCTCCTCTGTCTTATTATAGAAAAAAAGCAAAAAGCAATGGAAAAAAATATCTTGGAATGTGGAGGAATTATTAAGTCTGCCAGTGGCTTTCTATAGCACTCTGACATGAGGAAGGAAATGGCAGGGCAAACAGGAGTTGATTTTCCTTCTGCTGCCAATTTTTTCAAAGCACAAATCAGGATTATTAGGAGGCCTAGTGGGGGTGAGGGGAAAATTGTGCCAGGGTGCAAGTCTTGCTGTCTATGTCCATGTGGTGAGTAATCACTAGGGTAGCTCTTTAAATGTACTACACTAGCTTAATGATGCTCACCACTTCTCGTTGTGTCCCATGTCATTTCATTTTCCTTCCAAATGCACGAGTTTGAAGACATTACCTGAGCAAAGAAATGTAGCGTGTGTTCATTAACAGTCTAGCTGCAGCGTAGTCCTTCTGGACTGTGGAGGTACTGCAGAGCACAGTGGAAGCGAGCGTGCCATCTGCTCTTGACATGGGTTCTTCTCGGTCTCCCACTTGCAGGCCATTATCCCAGCCTCAGTTTCCTTCTCTGTCACTGGGGCTAATGATTTTATCTTGTTAGGACAGTCAGGTGTAACAATGAGTGAACAAGCCCTTTATCAAATGTCAAGTATTGTGCTGATTAAAGGGTTATTATTTGTCAGCTAATAATCTATCATGAACACATTGGACTTTTAGCAGACTGTATCAATTATGAAAAAAAGACCAAAAATTGCTTAGTGATTGAGTAAAGTATTGATGACATTGTCTACAAAAGCAAATCTGATTGAATGTCTTCATGTGCGTGCCCATAAAAGTATGTTAAAGTCTCAGTAGACGTTTGTTTACTTCTTTAATAAAACATTGGAGACACATATTTTTCCTTTTCTGTGAGAACTACCCATTACCAGGACATCTTTCGTTACAATCAGAACATCAGCTGTGAGGCTCCCGATGATACTGACACCACTTGGTAGAGAACCTTTTACTTGCCATCTTTGTGATTCTCTCAGCATGTGAATGAAGATGGCATAACAGGTTCTATTGTTATTATCCAGATATATCTTAGAAAGTTACCAAGATTTTGAACACCTGAGTTTGTGACTCTATGGTAGACTGCCTGTTGCTAACTTTGGCCTTTTGATCAATACACTTAAAGGCAGTCACAGCGGGGATAGCTGTTTGCTTCCATCTTCTAGGCAAGAGTTTTGCTGGGCCCAGGAGCTCTTTCTTCCTGGGGACTGGCTGATTCATGTTGGTGATGATGGGGCTGAGGAGCTGGCTGAACTGCTGGGAATGGTGCTGTGAGGGAGGGAAGGTTCAGGCTGAGGTCTAGGAAGAGGGCTGAGATGGTGTTGGAGGAGATAAATACAGAATGAGCTCTGAGTGCAGCTGACTGGCAGTGGGACAGAAGGGAAGGTGTGAACTCACTCACTGCACATCATCATTGCCTGTTCAGCCTTGGCTTCTCTAGAAAACATTGAAAACAGACATTCCTCAAGACATTTTAGGGTCTTAGTGAACTTGAAAACTGGAAGGGCCTAGAGGTCATGCTGTCTTCCCTTGAACTTTACTGATTAATTATTCCTAAATTCATGCAGCCTGCTAGTTTGGTATGTAAGAGCTTTATTTATTTAATGCATGCTTCTATAGCATTAACAGTGGGCCAGGCATCCTTACAAGGGTTTACAAAAAATGATTGGTTCTGCATAAACCACAGGAGAAAGTTACTACAGGTCTGTAGTCCCTTGGGCCCTTTATTTGCAATTCTGAATTTCAGAAGATTCTGAAGAAATGTAATTTTTTGAAAGTTGGTACAAATGCATTTGATTGTAAAAGTTTTTTTTTTTTTTTTTAAAGTTGGCCAGTGCCGCAGCTCAATAGGCTAATCCTCCACCTGCAACGCCCGTACCCCAGGTTCTAGTCCCTGTTGGGGTGTTGGATTCTGTCCTGGTTGCCCCTCTTCCAGTCCAGCTCTCTGCTGTGGCCCGGGAGTGCAGTGGAGGATGGCCCAACTGCTTGGGCCCTGCACCCACATGGGAGACCAGGAGAAGCACCTGGCTCCTGCCATCGGATCAGTGTGGCGCACCAGCCGCAGCGGCCATTGGGGGGTGAACCAACGGAAAAGGAAGACCTTTCTCTCTGTCTCTCTCTCTCTCGCTGTCCACTCTGCCTGCCAAAAACAAAAACAAAAACCAAAAAAAAAAGTTGATCCCAGTTGACATGAATCTACTTCCTATATTTGTCCCATACTGTGCTAATGCCATATATTTTCTTCAAAACAAATGAAAACATGTAATTATGCAGTTCTGCCCAAGATTCTGTTGGCAGTGTTATAGAATATTTAATATAACCTCATACCTTTTAAAAATCCTAAGAGTTCTGAAACTCAGAAAAATATCTGGCCCTGATAATTTTGGAACTCACGTTGTTACTCCTGTTTTGTAGATGAGAAGACTGAGACAGAGACTGCAGGATTTGTGCAGGAGTGCACAGTGCATATCCTGAGCTTCTGATTCAGGAAGTGTGGGTTGGGAGTCTGTGCTTTTAGCCAGTGTGTGTCTGAGTCCCCAGCATGGGGTCAGTGCTCTGCTCACATGCCCACCATGGATTAGGAGGATGCCTTCCATGACCCTGCCCAGACACTTTGTGTACACACGCTATCATGGGGGTTCAGATACCCCCAGGCTCTGCTTATGCACCACTTCCGTTCTGTCATTATTCAGTCTCTACTAATTTGTTTGCTGTTGGGCAGCCACAGTGATCTTCCCAAATGCAAATCTGTTTCATATTATGGCTTCTCTGCCAAGCTCTGCCTCAGTGCCTTTCTGTCGCATATAATGAGCGCTAAAATCCTGTACTTGGCGTGGTTGGATCATGCCTGCCTCCATCCTCAGTGCATCCCCTGGCTCCAGAGGCTTCAGCTGTTTGATGGCTTTGTGGCACCTCTTGCTGCAGGGCCTTGGCACATGCTATCCCCTCTCCCGGAAAGACAGTTCTCCTCTTTACCCAGTTATTTCTCTAGGGATGTTGTTTAATTCCTAACAGTTACCACAGTTTCCATTTATTTGTGTTATTATTGCATGGGTGTCTGACTTACCTCTAAACTGTGAGCTCCATGAAGGCCGAATTGTTGGCATTTTTGCTAACTGTTGTGGCTCCATTTCCCAGTAGCACTCACTCAGGAAAAGATGAACACAAATTTGTTGAATACAATGGAAGAATGGCTTTTGGACAAAATGTAAGTCTTGGAGGAGAGGTAAATACAGAAGGAAGTCAAAGTGTAACTGACTGGCCAGTGGGACAGAAGAGATGGAAGGGCAAAGTATAAACTCACTGTACATCACCATTACCTGTTCAGCCTTGGCTTCTCTAGAAAACATGAAAACAGATATTCCTCAAGACATTTTAGGGTCTTAGCGAACTTGAAAACTGGAAGGGCCTAGAGGTCATGCTGTCTTCCCTTGCATTTGATGATTTGTGTGTTCAGTCACGGGACAAACTATCATCATCACCTTTTAGGTATCACAGAGCTGCCTTTTCAGGAGTTCTTCAAAAGTTTGTGATTCAAGATGCTTCCATAGCCTCGACAGCCCATGACCAGAGCCTCGGCGACCACTGACGTCATAAATAAGAGTGTCAACTGTTAGATCAACAACAGGAGTCACTGTGCACCTACTCCCCATGTAGGACCTCTGTCCTTAATAAGTTGTACTATGAGAATTAACTGCAAAGCCTGTTCTCAAAATGTGCTTTATATGCTGTGTATGTGTGTGGGTGCAAACTGTTAAAATCTTTACTTGGCATAGAGTTGATCCTCTGTATATTAAGTTAAACTAAAAATGAACCATAATGAAAAATGGAATGGGAGAGGGAATAGGAGGTGGGACGGGAGTTGGGGTGGCAGGGTGGGTATGGGGGAAAGAACCACTATATTCCTAAAATTGTACCTATGAAAAATGCATTCATTAAATAAAAGCTTTGAAAAATAAAAGTTGTGACTACCTGGAGGATTTCATTTTTCGCTGCCATGATAGTGTTTCCATGGGCTCTCTGGCCCTGTTCCTGCTCACCTAGAAGGGACAGCAGAACACAGAGAGTCCCCGGTGCTCCTCCGACTGCAGCCTTCCCGCTGAGCAGTACTGAGGGCTCTGAGGGTCTCTGTCCACTGGGAGTCTGTGTGCAGTGCAATAAGCCAGGTTGCTTGTGGGGAAGCTGTGCTACCTATTTGTTTATTTATTTTTTAAACACAAGTATATTTGTGAGATTGTCTGTAGGCCTCTAGAAACTTATCCCATAAAAACTCTCTAAATATTTGGAGTGATCAGCTTTCCTATATGTTGTCCCAAATGCCTTCTTTTCTGTATAGCTCATTCCTTCTAATGAACAGAAATCATTTTTTTATTTAGAAATTTCATTATTTGGGAGTAGTTACTAGAGTAATCTTCAAGGCCTCCCAGAGTGACATCTCAGAAATTGAAAATTAGATGTAGTGTAAAAGCTGTTAACTCAATCTGACTGTCTGCTAAAAGGGCGTCAGCTTGATGGTTAGAATTACTGAGTCCTCTTTTTCTTGTATTTATTTCAGTAACTACCGACAACTTTTGGTTCCCATAATCTCCGTTGAGGAACCATACTTGTCAGGTTTATTCCTAATGATGTTACTTTCTCTCAGTTTTGTGTGTTTATTCACATAATTAAGATTCAGGGACAGCATGCTGTCTGTAGAGACTCATCTACGTGACCCTGGAATGGCTTCCCTAGCCCCACCTTCATCTTGCCCTCCTGGTCATCTCACAGTAGCACTTCCTCCCCATGTGGGAAGGATCCATCCAGTTCCCTGGTCTCTCAGCCTTCCTTGTCTTGGCGCTCCTTGGTTTTCATGTCCACTCAGTTGCTCTGTACACATGCTCCCCCACCCCATGCCATTGGAAATGACTGCATTCCAAGGCCTTTTCTGGATTTGTTATGTACCTGACCCTCTATAATGCCTGTGTTGTGTGTGTCAGCAGTGTTCCAGAGGTGGTAGTATGTGTTTACACACCTGCTCGTGAGCGATATGCCTTAGTAATTGTGAATACAGATTCTTGGCTTGTTCATGTACTGTCTGTAGGATCTTGGGTGTGAGTTAACTTCTTGATTCCTCATTTTCCTCATCTAGAAAAATGAGGACGATCACCTTTCGTGGATATTGGGAGGATTTAATACATTACTGTATACAAAGTGCTCACAATAGCATCTAGCACAGAAGAAACACTGAATTATGATTATCACTGGATCGAGCTGCACTCCCTGCTCTACTATTCTCTTGAAGCTTTGCATCTCTTGTTAATTGGGGCAACATGGAAAGAGAAAAGAGGCAAAATTGAGGCCGGAGGGCTCGAACTCCAGCGTTCATCATAGAGTCACTTGACCCAAGTTAATTCACTTCTTGGCACTTCAGCGTTCATGTCTTTAGAAGTCATCTGTCCTCCGAAGCTACTCGGATGCCATTGTGACTCCCACCTCCCTGAAGCTGTCCACACTGAATGGCGTCCTGGGCCACTGCAGCTGCCACTTTGCTGGTCGCAGGTTCGTCCTTCCTTCCCCATGATGAGTCTTTGCAGTTTGCTGATGTGAGGCACAGGGTATTTTTCTCATTTCTGTGGATATTTTATAGTTCTGGAAGCTGAGGGCCAGAGAGCAGCTAAATGACTCAGAAAATCATGAATCTGGTTCTCTGTGCTTGTTCCATTCAGTACATGTGAGTCAGGCATTTTACTGATCTCCTACTTTCACTTTTCTTAGATCTCCCTGTGATTTTCACCAACTCTGAGTGCACTACCCTCCCCTAATGCACACTTGATGTGGTGCGTTATGGTAAGGACGAGGTGATTATCAGATAATTGACCCCCAGCCCTTGGTTTTTTCCCTTTGACTCACTCTTTATCTGGACTGGCTAACAACACTCGGTGCACATTGGCAAAGTCCCTCTCGGCTGAGGCTTTTAATTTCCTCCGCCTCTGAGTGCCGCTGGTAGTGCTACCCTTGTTACTTCCTTACAGTTCTTCACATTCTTCTTTTGGTACTCACTTCAGCCCATTTCATTTTTTAATAACTTTTTCTGATTACAAAAGCTGTTTGTGCTTCTGGTAATAATTATGGAGCACACAGTAAGAAAGGAACAAGGAGTAAGCACAATTCCAGCAATAAACACTGTTAGTACGTTTACTCTTCAACTTCTGGTTTATTTCTCCCTGTATGAATCCATTTGGCTAATGAAGTTTTTTTTCTTTTTTAAAGATTTATTGTGTTTATTTGAAAGAGTTACAGAGAGAGAGAGAGAGAGAGAGAGAGAAAGAGAGGTCTTCCATCTACTAGTTCACTCCTCAAATGGCTTTCAAGGCTGGGGCAGGCCAAAGCCAGGAGCCAAGAACTTCACCTAGATCTCCCACATGGGTGCAGGGGCCCAAGCTCTTGGGCCATCCTCTGGCACCTTCCCTAGCATATTAGCAGGGAGCTGGATCAGAAGAGGGGCAGCCAGCACTTGAACCAGCACCCATATGGGATGCCGGCGCTGTGGGCGGTGCCTCAACCCAGGCACCACATGTGAGCCCTAGCTCCTGAGATTTTATCGCAGGAGTTCCTGAGAAAGGTCAGACATGAGAGTTTGGAGATGCAGAGTCTTGGCACAGATGTGGATGCTGGGGATCAGAAGGCTGACTACAGTAGGCAGAATTCTGGCTGTCAAAGATGTCCACAATCCGTCCTAGCCACTCACACCTGTGGACATGTTAGTGCCCTTGGAAAGAGAGAATCAAGGTTGCTAATACTGGCCAGAATCCAGGGAGAGTATCCTGGATAGTGTCCGCTGGGCCCAGTGTGATCACAGGGGCTTCAGACATGGAAGGGTGAGTTGAAAGACAAAACCAAGAGCTCAGCCTAAGGATGACTTTGGCCAGGATTTCTGGCTTTCAAGTCAGAGGAAGGTGGCTAAGAGCTGAGGATGGGAGTGGCCTCTGGCAGCTGGAAAATCAGAGACAGATTTTCCTTAGGGTCCTCAGAAAAAGATGAGGCTTGCCTTCACTTGGCTGTTGCCCTGTGAGACTTGTCCCAGAATTCTGAACTATAAAACCAAACAATGATATATTTGTGTTGCTTTAAGCTACAGGGTTTGTAGAAATCTGTTACATGGAAAATTGACATACCTGCTTTATGTAAATAAATAGAGGTATCGTGGAATCAGCGTGTTAATACAGGAAAATAACTCAGAAACGATCTAGAATATAGTCAACACCAAGGGCCAGCTGACATTATACTTCATCTCTCTTGTTTTACTGTGTGCTTGTTCCTTTTCACATCTATTTCCTTGTGTTTATGCATAATGACACACATAATGACCACAGCATCTTTCAGCACTCCCAGCTGTTTTTTACTGTGAGAACTATTTCAGTTTAGCAGATGAGTGTCAACAGCACTGGATGAATAATAGCTGTTTCCAGTGAAGCATCGAGGAAAGGTGGCCTGGTGTGGGCCTGCGGCATGCTGGGTAGGTTCTGAGCAAAGGCACTGCTATCAGACAGACCTTGGGGTCCTGACGTCCTGGGGATGTTCCCTAAGTTTCTGAATATTTCCTTTTTCTGGGTAAAATGGGGACATTTATCAATTTCTCTGGGATTCTGGGTCAAGAAGTTTGGTTGTAGAGCTGACACTGCAGCCCATAAATATTACAAAATATTTGGAACAGTTATGCTCTTGATGCTAAAAGACTGTGACAGATAAATGGAAGAGAGAGGATAAGGATGCCATTAAAAGCAGGCACATAAACATACACTTGAATAAAATATTTGACTGTTTGCTCCAGCCTTTGGACAGGTTTCAGCGGATGGGAGACTGGTGCTGGAGAGCCAGTGAGAGAACTGCAGTTTGACAGGGTGGGGGATTGTCGGAGGATATTTGCTGTAGTCAGCAAGTGTTTCAGTTTCTAGTAAACTTCTGTTTGCTTTGGTGATTTCTGGATCCAGCACCAGCATTTCAAAATATTTTTATCACTTGTATGATAAATTCTTCACATTGAAGCTGTGTGGTTTCAGGTGTAGTCACGATTGCTTTGTAAGCCGCACTAGGGATCTGGACTGAGAAATTAGGCTCGTATACTGCCTTTCTGTCACCACTGGCCTGTGTTCTTCTATTAAAAACTTACTTATCTTACAAAGTGTCAGCTAAACAAATGGTATTGTTCAAAAGGTCATGCCTGAGTGTTCTCTGATGGGATTAGTTTTGTCAGGCTTTATTATTTCTTACGCGTTCTGTTTTGAGTGTGTTACTGTTGATTGCTTTGGAAATTGATTTGGTGGAGACGGAGTTTGCGAAGGGTGGCAGTGCTCTACCCACAGCCTGGGTGATTGTGGCTTTGGGGCTGGTGATGATGATGACTCTTCATTTCCAGTTGGAAGGGGTTTGCAGGTTTTATGTTATTTCCTGAGCTTACACGTGTTACTATTTCTCTGGCTTGGAAAGGTGAAATTATTAGCTGATACAGATCACATGGGGCACTGACAGCTGTTCGGTTTTAGCTTATCCTTTGAGAATTATCTGTCCTCCACTCTCCTTCTCTATTACCTAATAACATTAATTTCTTTATAGTTCTGAAACCCTGTGTCTATTCCCTCCCTTGTAACAGGCTATGAGATAGTGGGTATGGGAGCCACGGAGGCTCTTGCGGGGGAAGAGATTCTGAAGTTCTGGCCTGCTTTCTAAATTGCTTTCCAGATTCATGCATTCTTCTTTGCCTTTTGATTCTTATTTTCTCATTTTTCAGATAATGTTTACTGTATCTCTCAGAGGTGTATTAAGAAGCAGATGTGTGTGCAAAAACACAGGGCTGAAAATGCAAAGAAAGTAATGGATTGTTGAGTGGTTTGTTGCATTTGAGAGAAACATGTCTGCTTCCCGGTACTGTTTGCGTTTAGAGGGGTGCCAGTCTAAGCATGCAGGAGCCTCCTCTGTCTTGGAAGCCTGCGATGGGAAAGAGAAGCATGTTTTTCCAGAGAAGCAGTCCAGCCCTGAGCTCCAGTCTTGGGCCAGTTCCATTAAGGGGAGGTCTGAAGGTTCCTGTCCCGCCCACTTCCTATGTTAAAGTCACAACCCCCAGGGTGATGATTTAGGGTGTGGTGCTTTTGGGAGGTGACATCGCCCTGAGGGTGAATCTTGCTAGATGGGACTAGTTGTGTTACAGAAGATATCCCAGGGAGCTGCGTCCTTCTTTGATGTGAGGACACGCTGGAAAGGTGCGGGCAGTGAACCTGGATCTTGCCGATCCCAGGTTTGCAGGGCCTCAGTCTTGGGCTTTTCTGCCTCCAGAACTGTGAGGTGGTACATTTCTGTTATTTTATGCACACATTTTGTGGTGCTTTGGCCCATGTGGTGCTTTGGCTCACCAGCCCCGGGAGACAGAGAGAGGTTGCAAGAAAGGTGGAGTCAGACAGAAGATCCAGAACGCTGTGAGAACTGAAGTGCCCCATGGTTGCTGGTTGATTCTCTCTTGCTTTCTGTCACTCATGATCCAAAGTGTAGTATCGATCTTCTCTGGACCAGTTTACTACTTAGCTGCAGGACAGAGAGAAGGAAGGAAAGCAAAAATGTGGAGAAGTCCAGGAATCTGGGCCTGTGGGAGGCAGTCCACAGCGTTATTGTTCCAGTTGCGTGAAAGGTGGAGGAGACAGAAGTGAACTGCAAACAGTGATCTTTCATTGCCCGGATTTCCCTTCCCCATGGCCCAGCATCCTGGAACCAGACCTTGTCCATGAGGACTGTCAGCAAAGGAAGGAGAGAGGAGAAAAATGGGGAGCTTCGTCTCTCGAGTCTGTACATGGTACATATATTTAGAAGCATCATATCTTTAATATTTGCTTCCCTCCTCATAGTGAGAACTTTTATATGGAGGTATAAGAGTGGGAATCTAATAATATTTAATCTGAGGATTGCATTGGTCGATGTTCTGCTGCTAGAACATACCTGAGATGGAGTAATGTAAAGCAAAGAGCTTTATTTAGCTTGCAGTTTTGGAGGTTGAATCCCAACATTGGGCATCCCTATCTGTTCTGACTCTGGTGAGGGCCTGCTGGTTGTGTCTCTTTGGCAGGAGTGTGTGGGAGAGGAGGGGGTAGAAAAGGTGGCAGGGAAGAAGAGGTGGGGGAAGAGAGATTGAGAGAGCAAGAGAGCAGTCACTTGGCAAGACGGCACACAAGAGGCTTCGGGGATCAGGCTTACTCTTTTTATTACATCTTTCTGTCACAAGAACCAACTCTATCCAGTCTGCAAGGTCAGAATTAATCCTTTCCCAGGCTGGTGCCCCATGCCCTACTTTCCACTTGACCCCACCTCTTAGCCACCTCAATACCACATAATGGCGGCCAAGTTCCCAGCTGGTGAGCTTCGGAGAGTGCACTCATGCCGGGGGTGGGGGTGGGGTATTTGTCTTGAGCACTACTTGAGTCACACTGGCGGGTGCCGACCATGGAGAGAAGGAACGCTCTGAGTCCTGCCTTTGCGCTTGCTCCTGAGACTCAGTCACCAGGACCAGACCTGGGCATGGAAGCCCACTGTGGTCCTGCACTGGGCTGTGCGCAGGCAGGATGTGAAGACGGGACATAGGCCGAGGGAGAGAAGGATCCTGGTAGGGTATACAGCCTGCTGGCTGCAGGTGGTTGGATCTTTGGGAAGGGTCTGGGAGTTCCCAGTTGCTTGAACAGTTTTCTTGCTGTTTCTTTCTCCAACTTTGTTTTGCTTTTGAATGTGATCTATTTAGCCCCTTTCACGTTACTTGAGTGCTGGCATCAGAGGGAGGAGTGCGTGGTGAGGTGCAGCAATTCACTGTGTCAGGCTGTCAGGCTTCATGGATTAGGGATAGTTTCATCTCTCGTATGTCTGGAAGAATTAACTTTTCCTACAGTTCCGTCAATACTTGGATTTGGAGATTGTGTTTGCCCCAAGATTGTTAGTGATCAACTGTGTCAGGCCCAGTTACAGCTGCTCTCCTGTCCATCATTACTGTTTTCAAAGCAACCCTGAAATTCTATTTTTATTTCCATTTTACAGGTAAGGACACAGAAGCGTAGAGAGCAGCTTCAGAAGAACTGAGGAGAGAAGCTGACAATTTCAGTGTGTAAGTGGTGGTGAGTTGCTTTGGGGGACACAGCTTTCCAAGCGGTGTGTTGGTTTCCAGGTGGATCATTCCTGGGTGTTTCATCCTAGGCCATCTGCTGCTGTGGTAGTCATTACTGCTCTCCCTGGAACGCTTTGGCTTTCCCTCCCTGCTGTGGAGTGGGAGGGAGTTTCCTCACCTCCTTGAAGGTGGAGGAAGGTGGAGGACGGTGGAGAAATGGGAGACGTGGTGTAGTGTTACTTCTAGGCCGGAGCTTTACTAGCTGTTCTGTGACTTGCCTTGCTCCATTTTCCTTCTGTTATGGCAACCAGTGGTGCCCCTTGGGCTTGCATCCCAGAATTAGGATGATGTAGAACAGTTCCCTCAGCCAGCCTGCATGTTTGTTTAGTGCAAATGAGAAACAAACATGCTCTTTAAGTCCTCAAGATGCCCAGCCATTTGCGGAAGCCACAGAGCTTAACCTTTTCTGACCGATACAGTTGCATTGACATGGGTTTCACACTTCAGCTGTGTTTCCCTCCAGCTTTCAAACCTACACTTGTTAGAAAACGTGCTTCTCTGGTACAGGAATTAGGTGGTTGCTCCAAGGTTTTTATCTTGTACTGACTTTTTAAAAATTTATTTTAAAATTTATTTTCTCCCCAAAGCAACATTTTATTTAAGGAATACAGACTTCATGCATTTCATAAGTACAACTTTAAGAATGTAGTGATTCTTCCCACCATACCCATCCTCCCATCCACTTTCCCACCCCTCCTCCTCCTCTCTCTTCCATTCCCAGTCCCATTCTCCACTAAGATCCATTTTCGATTAACTTTATAGAAGACCAACTCTATACTAATATAGAGTTCAACAATTTGCATGGAAAAACAAAACAAAACAAAACAAAACCTTTCTCAACAGTCGAGACAAGGGCTATTCAAAGTCTTTGCATGTTGAAGTTAATTTCACTTTTTTTTTTTTTTAGAAACTTAATTAACTTTAAAGAAGCTCGCAAGAATAATACATCTTTTGGGAGCACTTAGAGATAACTATAATACAACTCTTGGAGGACAGAGGTCCTGTATGGGAAGTTAGTGCACAGTGACTCCTGTTGTTGATTTAACAATTGACACTCTTATTTATGATGTCAGTGATCACCCCAGGGTCTTTTTTTAAATTATTTATTTATTTATTTTTTAACTTTTATTTAATGAATATAAATTTCCAAAGTACAGCTTATGGATTACAATGGCTTCCCCCCCATAACGTCCCTCCCACCCGCAACCCTCCCCTTTCCCACTCCCTCTCCCCTTCCATTCACATCAAGATTCATTTTCGATTCTCTTTATATATAGAAGATCAGTTTAGCATACATTAAGTAAAGATTTCAACAGTTTGCTCCCACACAGAAACATAAAGTGAAAAATAATAGATGATTTTTTAAATGATGATGAAATCAGATCAGACCTATTGTCATGTTTAATCCCAGTGAGAGTCAAGTTGCACCCCCAGGCTCTTGACATGAGCTGCCTAGGCTATGGAAGCCTTTTTTTTAATTTATTTTTATTTTATTTTTTTTAAATTTATTTGACAGAGTTAGACAGTGAGAGAAGAGAGACAGAGAGTAAGGTCTTCCTTCCATTGGTTCACCCCCCAGCTGCTACGGATGGAACTATGCCGATCCAAAGCCAGGGGCCAGGTGCTTCCTCCTGGTCTCCCATGTGGGGGCAGGGGCCCAAGCACTTGGGCCATCCTCCCTTGCCCTCCTGTGCCACAGCAGAGAGCTGGACTGGAAGAGCAGCAGCCGGGATCAGAACCAGGCACCCATATGGGATGCCGGCGCCACAAGGTGGAGGATTAACCAAGTGAGCCACGGCGCTGGCCCCTGTGGAAGCCTTTTGAATCTACAGACTCCATCAGTATTTAGAAAAGGCCATAAGCAAAGTGGAAGTTCTCTCCTCCCTTCAGAGAAAAGTACATCCTTCTTTGATGACCACTTCTTTTATTTTATTTTATTTTATTTTATTTTATTTTATTTATTTATTTTTTTGACAGGCAGAGTGGACAGTGAGAGAGAGAGACAGAGAGAAAGGTCTTCCTTTGCCGTTGGTTCACCCTCAAATGGCCGCTGCGGCTGGCGCGCTGCGGGCGGCGCACCGCGCTGATCCGATGATCCGACAGCAGGAGCCAGGTACTTATCCAGGTCTCCCATGGGGTGCAGGGCACAAGCACTTGGGCCATCCTCCACTGCACTCCCGGGCCACAGCAGAGAGCTGGCCTGGAAGAGGGACAACCGAGAAAAAATCCGGCGCCCCGACTGGGACTAGAACCTGGGGTGCCGGCGCCTCAAGGCGGAGGATTAGGCTAGTGAGTCGTGGCGCCGGCCTGATGACCACTTCTTTCCACAGGGTACCAACTTTGAAGTGTTGGATGATAGGAGATATAGACAGACTGATCAGTAGATGGTTGATTAGTTCCTACCATATTCATAATACTATGAAGGATCCAGAGATAAATTAAGTAGGTAACCTGCCTTAGGGAACTTATAATTTAGCAGAGAAGGGCTGTATTTAAATATTCAATATGTGCAATGGAATGTACACTGTTCATGCATTTATTCAAACACATTTGTTCAGGTCTAGGACTGCTGTGTTTGTCAGGTGCTGGGGATTTAGCAGAGCATAAGGGGGTCATGTCCTCATGGAATAAGGGCTGAGGAAGTCAATTAAACTTAATCACACAAACATGTAAAATTATGACTGGAGTAAGACTAGGAAGAGGCTACGTGGTGCTTTGAGGGGGTTTATGTGGGACAGGGATGTGAGGCAGAGCGTGTAGAAGTGACTTGGACTCTGCAGTCAAGCAGACCTGGTTTTAAACTCTGGTTCTGCCACTTGGAGTCATAAGACCCTGCTACAGGCATTTTACCTTTCAGATCCAGGGCTAATGCCTCCCTCACAGGGCAATTGTGAGACTATTAGGAGTTTTTGTCTGTGATAGTGTGTGTGGCATATAGCATATGCTCAATAAATGCTAGCTACTGACCCTCCTTCCTGATTCAGCCAGTGCAGGGAAGCGTGAGGCACCCTGGAGGGTCTGTCAGGAGGGCTAGAGAAGCTTCATGGAAGAAATAGCATCTGGGCTCAGACTTGAAGAATGAAAAAGGCTTCAGTAAAAATCACGTAATCTGGGCCGGTGCCACAGCTCACTAGGCTAATCCTCTGCCTTGTGGCGCCGGCACACCGGGTTCTAGTCCCGGTCGGGGCGCTGGATTCTGTCCCGGTTGCCCCTCTTCCAGGCCAGCTCTCTGCTGTGGCCCGGGAGTGCAGTGGAGGATGGCCCAAGTGCTTGGGCCCTGCACCCCATGGGAGACCAGGAGAAGCACCTGGCTCCTGCCATCGGATCAGCGTGGTGTGCCGGCCACAGCGGCCATTGGAGAGTGAACCAACGGCAAAAGGAAGACCTTTCTCTCTCACTGTTCACTCTGCCTGTCCAAAAAAAAAAAAAAAAAAAAGAATCACGTAATCAATGACAAGATGCTAATTATAAGAAGCGGGCAGTTTGTGTGACTTAGTAGTAGGTAAGGTCACATCTTCAGGATGAGACCAGCCTCAGTTCAAACCAAGGAACCATCATTATTAGCTCTGTGACTTTGGGAAAATTTCTTCTACCTTCTTTTGGACATTGCCCTGTCCATAAGATGAGGGTGACATTGGAATCTATTATGTGGTGTTATGATAAAGATTAAATGATAACAGCTTGTAAAATACTTATACAGATCCTGGCAACTGAGGAATTTCTCAATATAAACTGACCACCAATATTTATTCTGACAAGTAGGGAAGGGAAGGCAAGAGTTAATATCTCCAGGAACTTTTTTGTAACTGCTTGGATTCAAATTTCTAATGTTTTGTGTGATTACAAGAGATAGATGTCATTGATTTCAACATGAGATTTAATATCCATAGAGTGTTAATACCCACAAATTAATAGTGACTGTCACTTAGTACCTGATGAGTTGTGTCTCCTCCACGAGGGGATGCCCTGGCACAATGACCGCATTATTCAGCTCCCAGACTCCAGCCCACTGCTCCCCATGGCCTCCCCACTGGGCAGCCTGAGGAGGTTGGCTTCATTTAAAAAATACATTTGAGAATGCCAGCGACTGGGGAACCCTGGACTCTAAAGCATCCCTGGGACCCAATACCAGAGCTGGTCTCCAGTGAACACCACATCTCATATCCTCATGTTAAAAGGGTGCAATAAGGATTAGGAAGGGGAATGAAATGACCAAAGTCACACCTCTGGGGATAGAGCAATGAAAAAGTTAGGCAAGGTCCTCACTCGTGCAGAGATAAATATTCAGTAAGGGAGACCATATGCAAGAACACAGTTTCAAAAGTGAAGCAGGTTAGACTGATAAAGGATGAGCCGGGGCAATGCTTTATGTCAGGTCATAGGGGAAACGTCGATTGATACTTTGAAAGATTGTTCCATAAATTCTGGAGGTGGGCTTAGCGGGAGGTTGGGAGAAGAGTAAAGAAGTAAAGAGAATGCGTCATCGAGGATGGCTTTGCCCACTGTATTTTTCCATTTTAAAATGAAGAGATCAGGACAGACATGAGGACATAGATTAAGGGTGACACCCAAGAGCTGTTGTCAAGTAGGCTGTGGGCTCTGTAAACCTGAGTGTTCTAGATACTGCCCTTACTGGCTGTGAGCCAGTGCTCCTGCTCATCGCAGAACTCCCTCCTGTGGCGCTGAAATGGCTCAGTCTACCTCACCAGGGTGTGCCCGGCAGCCACACCCACCCCTGCTAGTGTGATGGTGTTCAGAGTACATCTGTGTGCCATTCCCGTTTCTTCATCGACAACTCTTACTATTGCTTATTGCAAAATTTAGAGCAAGTGAGATATGATTCTTTTTTAGCTCTTATGAAAATTTCACTAAGCACTTCCAGGGCTATGCAAGGTACTGAGTGGGAGAAAGTTGAATAACAAATTATTTGATCTCAAAGAATTCTTAAGCCTTATTAGGACATCCCTGGGGGGTGGGAATTGCGGGCAGGACAGTGTTTGAGTGCATATCCAAATGAGAGGTCTGTATGGTGTTCTGGAGGAGCTATGGGCACCATGTGGGGACGCAGTTCTAGAAGTGCTGTGGGGAGGGGAAGCTTCCCATGGCCTTGAAGGAGAGGCTTTTGTGGGTGCAGGGAGCTGGTGGCATCAGGTGGGAGAGGCCTGCTGCTCATTAGGCTCACAGGGTGGGCTGGGGCCTCCCTTCCCAGCTCATCACTTGGCCACTGCGGAGCTGGGTAACCTACATTTAGAGAAGACCTGAGCTAGTGTCCAAACTAGTGTCCCTCCCCCACTGCACTTGGTGAATTGTGTATCCTCTAGCTCTGGTCTGGACTCCTTATTTATCTCTGCCTTGTCCAGGCTCCTGTTTGAACATGGACCTCAACTCTGCCTCCCTACCCCACTCCATCCCCACCCACCCCCAACCCTGCTTTAGCCCTTAACTCTTGTACCCACCCCGACGGTGCTTCTTCAGATTCGTTTATCGGTTTCTCATGAAGATCACCACATCTGGGTGCTTGCTGCTTGGAATATGATTTCTGTCTTAGTGGCTTTAGGATACAACTGAAGTTACACTGTCTGGAGAATAGGGTGACTTAGAAAAACCTGTTAAGGAAGAGTGTTGACAGGGTGTTATTAGCTGGATTTGAGTTAGTCACAGCCAACAGTGTGATGAGGGGCTGGGGCTGTGGTGCAGTGGTGTGAGCTGCTGCCTGCAATACTGCTTCCCACGTGAGCACCAGTTCCAGACCCAGCTGCTCTGCTTCCAGTCCAGCTCCCTGCTAATGAGCCTGGGAAAGCACAGACGATGGCCCAAGAGCTTGGATCTCAGATACCCACCTGGGAGGTCCAGATAGAGCTCTCGGCTCTCGGTTTTGGCCTGGCTGAGCTGTGGCTATTGCAGCTATTTGGGAAGTGAACCAGCAG
Organism: Oryctolagus cuniculus; assembly: GCF_051225735.1. Lineage (NCBI taxonomy): Eukaryota > Metazoa > Chordata > Mammalia > Lagomorpha > Leporidae > Oryctolagus > Oryctolagus cuniculus. Next base: position 123,743,405 of record NC_142876.1, read on the forward strand.
ATGGAATCGTGTGCTCTCTCACCCCCACCCCCCATATTTCCCCCTCTCTGTGACTCTGCCTTTCAAATAAATAATTTTTTTACAAAAATTATGAGTGGTAATATACCTCCTTACTTTTATTTTATGTTGTAGTAATTTTTATGTGCACAATCTTATTACAACACTGCTGTAGAATAGACATTATTATCTTATTTATTAGTCAGTGTATAACCAGAGAAACAAAAACAGTAGGAAAGATGGATAGGCGGGTAAGTAGATGGACAGATGGTTGGATGGATGGATGTGTTACCGGTAAAATGGTGGTGAGGGAAGGAGACTTGGTTCTTTGTCTTATGTGAAAGAATTTCCATGCAAGCAAAGCAGTGAGCAAACCAAGGTTTATTTAAGTTGGAAACCTGCTGCCACAGCAGCGAGGAGGGGCTCCAAGAGAGGCAGATCCGAGAAACTGGTGGAAGTGGAGTCTTTCAAGCATAATTCAGGGAACAGTCACTCAGAGGGCAGGGACGAAGCCTTTCAGAAGGCGGAATTGTAATCCAGTCTGGCCTGCTCGGGAGAATACGGAAGAGCTGTCGGAAGGGTGGGATAGGTAACTTCTCTATTCTCATGATTAAACTAGAACTGCAGAAGATTGTGATCCCTGGGGGGTGGGAATTACGGGAATTATCTTGCTAAAGGCAGCTTCTGGGGAGAAGCATGCATCTTGCAGACTCTTAAATGGACTCCCCTTTTTCTCATTCCAATAGGGACCTACCTTAATTACCTAGTAGCCCGTCTAATGGATGGATGGATGGATGGATGGATACATTTCTTATAAGGAACTGGGTTATTAAAGCAGGAACTGCTAAGCACTTCTAAAATCTGTAGAGCAGGCTCTCAGGAAAGGGAGGCTGGCGCTGTGGGGAATGAGCAGGAGGCGCAGAAAGAATTTCTTCCTCAGAGAAGCCTTGATCATGCTCTTAAGGACTCTCACCAGACTGATTCATTCCCACACTGATTATGTGGGACAGTCTCCTTCATTTACAGCAAAACGACTGTGGACTTAAATCACTTCTACAGAGTGAGAGCACCTAGACCAATGGCCTGGCACAACTGACCCAAAACTGACCACCACAACCCCTTTTACGGATAATGAACTAGAGACTGATAAGTTGTAGACTTGGTTGTTTGGGCTTTATTTATCGTGTTAAAAATTCGCCTTAAGTATATTTTCAGGCCTTTAAATTTCACATGATATTCACAGAAGAATCTAAACAGTGATCTAAATGATGCAATATTCAAAACATGGTAGTGGAGAACTTCATTCAATATAAGGTAGCCCAAAGAGGCTGAGCCTGACTTGTATTTTCATTGTCTAAGACTCTCTTCATTAATAATTTCTGATATGGATAAGGCTTTGATTCTAAGTAATTCAGTGATAGTAGAATTTGTTTCTTTAATTCTTCATGCGGGATTACAAGAGACACAAATGCTTAACGTTTATTTCCAACCTGGAGGCTGAACAAGTTACTGGTTTAATTATAGAAAGCTGAACTTTCATCTTTCTTTAATTGAGCATGGATAATTTGTACCTGTGAGCAGTAGCCAGAATGTCATAAAATCACTTACAGCATCTTCTACTCTTGAACTGTGGAGAAGGTAGTTGTTTTGCAGGCCTATGCAGTCATCATTTGGGACGACTGATTTAGTTTCTTGGTAATTATTGTCAGTTCTTCATGACTAACATGGTTTGGAAAGTGTCGTAAGAAGTGCTATTTCCGTCTTGGTGACAACAGTGCATTCAGGGAAGAAAATCGAATAAGAGACAAATGCTGGCTCTGTGGGCCCACGGTTTGACCTGAGATCAACAGGTCTTTATTTATCACAGCAAGGAGAAAAGACAGGGGGCTCAGAAACCCTGAACTCAGTGTCAGCTCTTGGGTGCTTTCTTATCATGTGTTCAAACACAAGAAGTCAAGGCCACTTCCATTTCTTTTCTTCCCTCCAATCACATCCTCAGAACACAAAGCAATTATTGTAGGTTATGTCTGACCACAGAATTCATGATCTTTACTGATCATTATGGCACCTTCCAGGCCATAATGACTGTTGTGTCTACTGCTGTGGGGAGCAACTGGGAGCAACTCGGACTAGACTAAGTTACTGGAATTAAGACTTATTCTATGCATCTGCTCTCCCACAATATGGCGCTGGGAGAGGAGGAAACAGCTTCTACACAGCTGCCTCCAGTTCAACCAATAAACTGTAGGACCTGCTCCTGATTGGAGGAGAGCAGCGTACTCGGCATGTGGGTAGCAGAGTTGGGATTGGTGGAAGAGGACTATAAAGGAGGAGAGGGACAACATGCACGGGGAACATGTAAGAGGAACATCTATCTGAAGGAACACCTGTGCAGCCCCCGAGAGAGCCGGCCGCCGGTGGTGTGCCGCTCCCCCGCGGAAGTGGGGAAAGTGGCAGGGGGAACCGCCCTTCCACGGAGGTGGAAAGGACGATAGCCAACCCGGGAAGAACCAGCAGCAAACCCTGGAAGGGCCGAGCAGACAAAAGAACAGTGCAGGGTCCTGTGTCGTTCCTCCACGAAGAGGGGGAGTGACATAATGGTGCCGTGACTCAGACAGGAAGCCTAGGCAGGGTATAGTGTCGTTCCTCCATGAAGAGGGGGAGCGACATACTGCTGCTGTAAATTTTGATGGTGGAACAAGAGTGTTGCCATTGATTTGTTACTCCCTTGGAGGCTGTTAACAGTCCATGTACTGCTAATAGTTGTGGCTCCTCCCTTTTTCTTAAAAAAAAAAAATGATAGTTTACAAATGTAGAGTCAAAACAAACTCATGATTTGAGTGGAATGTTTCCACTGAGGTATTCGAAGAGTGCTTTATTGTTCTTTTCCCACCCAAATTTTAAGACAAGTCAACGATCAAATTCTTCACTGTGAGAAAATACAGTATGAAATAGAAGGAAGAGAGGGTTGGGGGCAGGGGCAGGGTATAGGATCCCTAAAGAGCCCAGAGTATCAAAGGAATCAAAGGCAGATCCTGACCCGTGGTGAGCTGGTGCCGGGAGAAGATGGGGATGACCTATCCCGTCCCGAGGAGGGCTGGGGAGGGGTTGGAGACAAGCTGGTGTTAGTTTCCTTGGCAGCCTGTGAGCTGTAGTTTGTGGAGAGGGAGTTGCTCAAATACCCAGTAGGAGGCAGAGGCATGCTCAACTGGAAGTGCAAGAGCTGAATGAAGTTCACCTTTGGAGATGTGTGAGCAGGGCTGAAGCACCACAGGGAGCAGCATCAGGCAGTGTGGGGAGCAACTGGGAGCAACTCGGACTAGACTAAGTTACTGGAATTAAGACTTATTCTATGCATCTGCTCTCCCACAATATGGCGCTGGGAGAGGAGGAAACAGCTTCTACACAGCTGCCTCCAGTTCAACCAATAAACAGCAGGACCTGCTCCTGATTGGAGGAGAGCAGCATACTCGGCGTGTGGGTAGCAGAGTTGGGATTGGAGGAAGAGGACTATAAAGGAGGAGAGAGACAACATGCACCAGGAACATCTATCTGAAGGAACACCTGTGCAGCCCCCGAGAGAGCCGGCCGGCGGTGTGCCGCTCCCCTGCGGAAGTGGGGAATGTGGCAGGGGGAGCTGCCCTTCCACGGAGGTGGAGGGACGGTAGCCAACCCGGGAAGAACCAGCAGCAAACCCGGGGAGGGCCGAGCAGACGAAAGAACAGCGCAGGGTCCTGTGTCGTTCCTCCACGAAGACGGGGAGCGACAGGGCAGCTGTCGCACTGCCTCAGTGTGAACCACAAAGCAAGCATGGGGGGCCCGTGAGAAACACCACCGAGTGGGGAGGATTTAGTCAGGAGTTGGAGCTACCGAGGGATCCAGACACTGCCACGACCCCGGTGCTGAGGCAGGGAGAGAGCAGGGAGGAAATAGTGTGACCTTTCTCTCCTTCCACCTCTTGATTTTCTCTGGACCAATCCAGCCTGAAGTCAGAGAAGACAGGGGCTTGTGTGATGAAGAGAATGACTTCAAGAAACCAACAAGCAGAGAAGAATCAGTGCAAATGAAGTACCATGAGTTGACAGTAACCTGGGCACTGGGCTGGCCTGGTTAACCAACCTGCTGAGGGACTTGAAGCACATGGTCTAATTGGGGGCAGACCTGGTGGCACAGTGGGTAAGCTGCCACCTGGAATGCCTACATTCCATAGCTAAATGCCAGTTCCAGTCCCTGCTACTTCGCTTCCCATTCATCTTTCTACTAATACATCCTGGGGATCCGCAGAGGATGGCTCAAATGCGTGGTCTCCTGCCATCCACTTGGGATACTCGGAGGGAGTTCTAGGCTCCTGACTTCAGTCTGGTCTAGTCCTGGCTGTTGCAGGCATTTGGGGAGTGAATTAGCACATAGAAGATTTCTCCCCACTCCCTAGTCACCATTGCTCTGCCTTTCAAGTAGATGAAAAACAAATTAAAAAAACAAACATTTAAAATAGTGTCTAATCCATGTGTGGTGATGATAACCTGCCCGCATCCTGGAGTTGTTCTAAAGATTGGATGATGTAGTAGATGTCCCTCAGATCATTCATTTAGATTTATGTTGCACTTTGCAATTTCTAAATCTTCCTTTGGTCTCTGGCCTCATTTGCTGCACAAAAGAAGCTTGTAGGGTTGTCAGGATTGGCTTTATTACTTGTAGGGTAGTCAGGATTGGCTTTATTACTTGTAGGGTAGTCAGGATTGGTTTTATTACTTCTGTTTTTCAGTTAAGATGATTAAGTTGGAGAAAGCAGATGGCTTCCCCAAGGTCGTGGGACAATCAGATCTTTGGACTCAAACGTGACTGTAGTTTGCTTTGACCACACTTAGAAATGCTGCTCAATTCAGCCTTATGGGTGCTTTTGAGGAACTGTGGCTGTCTGTGTAAGCCACAGAGGTTCCAGATGAGGGAACTGAGGCCGTGCCTTTCTTGTGGTCTGGAAGAAGACCACAGGGGACGTGGTGTTTCTTATCTCTGTGTGTTTTTGGGAAGGAAGAAACAAGGCGGCAGAGGGCCTTGCTGCCTGCTTCTGTAACTGCCCCCTGTCCTCTCTGAGACCAGGCAAGAGGAGGTGTGCACCACACAGCAGCAGACTGGGACTGCCTGCTCGCTCTCTGCCCTACGAGTGTGGTTTTCAGTGTTTTTTTTTTTCCCTCTTGTCACTTAAATGGACAATGTCACTTATCTGTAAACGGGCTGCAGGTGAGAGGTGCCTTTCCTTTGCCACACTGGTGAATGTGCCAGCCAGCTGGGACAGCCCAGACACAGGCTGCATCAGGGAATTTCACTCTCAGCTTTCATGCAGCTCTTCCTTTTTCCCTTAGTCAGCTTCTCCCTGACCAGGATTTGAGAGCTCAAGCTCTCAAAAAGAGTGCGTCTACAAAAATAGAGTTACTATCTGGGTAAATGTGAAAGGGAGATGAAATTGTCACCTAATACCCCCTTATTCCCGATAAGGAACTGGTGGCATTCCAAATAGAGAGATGTGCTTTGCGCACTGCTTGGGCATGTGGTCTAGGGTCATGCCTGCCAACTCTGAACCAGCTGGTCCACTGACACCCTTCTACCTCTGCTCCCGCACTGCTGCTCAGGGGAACCCAGTGCCTTCCGAGTTAGCCCAGTCAGTCCATGACAGGTTCAGTAAAAATGTTTCCTAGTGCAGGCTGAACGTGAAATGGGTTGCCTCTCTCACGAGTTGATCTGTATCTAGTAACATAGGATCATCTTCCTTTGGCAGAAACGTTGCACACGGTTGAATTAACTGATTAACACACACCGTTGAATTCTAATAAGCTTTCTGTCTGCTGAAATCAGTTTGTAGTTTGTTATTTTTATACAACATACTGCTGCTAAGTTGAGTCACAGATATCCTTTCCTTCTTCAGGTTTTACACACAATCTTGTATTTATATGTCTGTTAAACTTCCTTCTATTCGGACTGACTTAAGACTGTCAGGACCTTTTTCTTTTCTTTTGTTTTTGTTTTTGTTTTTTAAGTTTTTAAAATTCATTTAGTTGAGAGAGAGAGGGAAACAGAGTTCTTAGATATTTTCCATCTGCTGGTTCACTCCCCAAATATCCCCAAAAGCTGAAGTTAGGCCCTTCTGAAGTCACAAGCCCAGAACTTGAGGCAGGTTCCCTGGGTTGGTGCAGGGACTGGAGCTTGAACCATCACCTGCTGCCTCCAGCATTTGTATTAGCAAGAAGGTAGAATGGGAAGCAGAGTGGGACTCACACCCATGCACTCAGATTTGGGATATAGTCGTCCCAAATGGCAGCATAACCACTGCATCAAATGTCCCTGCTTGGAGTGTCATGGCCGTTTTACAGCCCAACGTTAGCATGCATACATTTGCTATCCTTTCCAGCAAATTTTCAAAGGTGTGTTCAATAAATGTACCCTCTATCTCTTCATCTAAATCATTGATAAAATATTAAGCAGGGCTGGAGGAAAGGATATCAGGTGCCTTGCTAGATTATGAATAAGTGAAGAAACATGGGAAAGACTCAGTTATGAAGAATGGCTGCAGTGTGGTGTTAACTGAATGAGTAGAATGATAGATTGTAAGAAGCCCATGAATGAATTCATCTGCATTCTGAGGGACCTCATTTGAACTATTGTTATTATTTACTTCTTCCTCAGTGTTATTGAGGTGTAATTCACAAATAGAAATTATACTTACTTAACGTGCAAAATGTTATGTCCTGATATATTTACAGACTGGGAAGTGATTATGATTACCACAACTGAGTTTATTAGCATACCCATCATCTCACATAGTTCTCTCTCTCTGAAATCATTTAAGATCTTAAGATCTACTCTTTCAGCATATTTTCAAGTATTTGTCATGTATATATTGAGACCTATTGTTTTTAGAATGTTGAGCTTTCTTTGCTTTTAATATAAATTTAATTTTATAAATGTTTTTTACATGCTTAAAAGAAAATGGATATGAACTGTTGTTTATACGAGATCAAGTTTATTTCCTGCACATTGTTTTATTCTCTACCCTTCTTTTTCTGCCTGAACTATCAGGAATTAAAAGTGGTGTGCTGAATGTTTAACATTTCTCTTGTATTTAAATGCATTTCTCTTTTCTAAAAAAATTAACTTTTTCTATATTATGCTGTTTGTTTTGTAAATGATTAAGTTTCTGCCTTGATTTTGAATTATTAAAGTTTGTCCTCTTCAATTTTTTCCTCTGAAGTCAGCTTTGCCTTATGTTAATATCGTAACTCCTAAACTCATTTAACTTGCAAGGCCCATATTTTCACTGTCCACCTTCTTGAGTCACTTTGCTTTAGATTTGCCATTTGATACAGCATTTATTCTACAGTCTATATTCTGTGTAAAATGCTAAGAATTGTATCTATATCATTGGTTGCATAATGACTTCATGAAGAAATGAAATTCATTTTCATTTGAATATGCACATAAGGCATCTTGAATTCAGCCAAAGTTAAATGTATGTGTTTGGGGAGGGGTAGGGGTATGTTTCAGACTACAGGAAATATTTTATTTGGAATTAAAGTTTTCTTCATATTTGAAAGTATTTTTCCCTTAATATTTGAATCTGTGCCACTTATATTTATTGGCACAGTAGACACATTTGGTTTTGCTTTTCAGTTGATTACATGTTTCTTTCCTTTTTTTTTTTTTTTTTGACAGAGTGGACAGTGAGAGAGAGAGACAGAGAGAAAGGTCTTTGCCATTGGTTTACCCTCCAATGGCCGCCGCGGCCGGCGCACCGTGCTGATCCGATGGCAGGAGCCAGTTACTTATCCAGGTCTCCCATGGGGTGCAGGGCCCAAGGACTTGGGCCATCCTCCACTGCACTCCCTGGCTACAGCAGAGAGTTGGCCTGGAAGAGGGGCAACCGGGACAGAATCCGGCGCCCCGACCAGGACTAGAACCCGGTGTGCCGATGCTGCAAGGTGGAGGATTAGCCTAGTGAGCCGCGGTGCCGGCCCTGATTACATGTTTCTCTTGTTGTGCTTCTTTACTTTTTTATCCTGTTTTTAATTGATTAGCTTGCATATGTATACAGTGAGGCACCACTGGTAATTTGGTAGGTTTATATTCTGTTCTTCCAGAGGTGTCTGTTTCCTAAACTTTTAACTGTTAGAAGATTAATGCCCTTCCTGTAATGAAAGTGAATTGAGGTGTGGGCTCCCTGTTCCTGCCTCTACCCCAGCCTTCCTCCATCTCTTGGGACACTGGCATACTCTGGTGTATTAGCCACTGTGTTATTTAAGAAGAACACTGAGATGGTGGATGTGAGGAGTGAGCTGGGGGCCAGCACTAAGTGTAGTGCATAAAGCCCCAGCTTCAAGTCTTGATGCCCCACTTGTGATCCACCTCCCTGCTAATGCACCTGGGAAAGCAGCGGAAGATGGCCCAAGTGTTTTGGCCTTTGCACCCACATAGGAGGTCTGGAAGAAGCTCCTGGCTCCTGACTTCGGGTTGGTCCAGGTCTGGCCATTACGGACATTTGGGGAGTGAACCAGAGGATGGAAGATTTCACTCTCTCTCTGTCTCTCTCTGTAACTCTGCCTTTCAAATAAATTCTTAAAAAGGGGGGGGGTGAACTGAAACTTCAGGTGGATAAAGAGTACAGTGAGAAACTACTGTTGGAGTCAAATAAGGGGGTAGCTATGCCAGAATGAAGAGGGAGGGGCCGGGTGAGAGACTACCTAGAAGTCCAGGTGCTTTACTTTCCCTTGTGCTGCGGGGCTTTCTCATTGAAAACAAATGTGATCTGTCCATGCCACTTTCTTGTTCTGTCTCACTCACGCCAGTAGGTCGTCTTGCTCTCCTCACTGTAGCTGCTAGAGCCAAACCCGTGCACTGTTTGTGTATACTGGTGTGGCAAACTTGAATGTGCTTGCTTTCTCATCTGTGGTGATGTGCCTTCTTCGTTTATGTCTCTTTGAACACTTTTATCTGCGTTTGCCTTGGAACCTTGTCATGTTCACACTAGGAAGAGCCCTTAGTGCCCAGAGCAGGGTGAAGCTTCTCTTATCTTCTCTGCTTCACTCATGCAGCCCACGCTGTGCTTTCACCATAGCCTTTTCTTTCTGCCTCACTGACACCAGCACCAAATGCGAATGGTAACAACTGCCAGATTTCCTTTGCCTGGGCACCCTGACAGTTTATTAGCTTTCTAATTTTTGATTTATTTTTTATTTTTAGGGCAACTGCTCTCTAGTTTACTGGGTTAGAGCTGGATGTTTGTTATTAGAGTACATGGTCAAGTTCGTTCCTCATCACAGTAGTGCTGTGTAGCTTTGCTGGTTGGCCAGCTCAGTTTTCCTCGTGGACTTGCTTGTGAAGATCTTAACAAGAAGGAATAGGAAGAGATGGAGTGAGAGAGCTCCTCTTGCAGCAGCCTCCACTTTGACTGATGGGAAAAGTAGCAGGCCCCCGCACCAGGCCTTCTCCCTAGGCCTCCATTGCCTCTGTTTCCCAACCCACCTCTGAAGTCACCAGAAAATTCGTAGCAGTGATACGCAACGTGACCTGAGCAGAAGGTCCCTCTGAACACCCGGCAGGGCTGTATTCTTGCCCAATGCAGAGCCACAAAATATTTACAATAGCAGCAAACGGTTGGTGGGGACGTGTAAAAGTTCCTTGTTTACATTCTCAAAGCTAGGTGTGAGTGTTAGTGACTCTGTGTACCCTCCGTGGTCCTCTGTCTCATTCTCATAATCCTAAGTTTGCTCACTAGGTGCTAGCAAAAAGGATATTTTCCATTTTACAAATTTAAGATTTAAAAAACTTCAGCAGATGAAATCACTTTTCCCAGGTCACATAGTAGACTCAAGAATTGCATCCAAGGCGTTCACTTCTCAACCTTGTATGTTTGGCTTCCACACCCCTCTGCCTCTGTCGTGTCTCTCAGAGTACTCCTGCTCCCACACTGGGACTTACTGAGATCTGACTTCTTTCGTGTCCATGGTACTTCTGTGGATTGGTCTTGGAATATAACAAGTGATCTAAAATTGCATTCTGCCTGGGGATTAAAGAGCCAGATCATCTTTTAGACTTAAGTCAAAAGAGGTTGCAGTTTGACTTCATTTCTCGCCTCTGTCAGTCTATCTGCAATCCACTTTGAATTTCCTTAGCTGCTGGGGATTTGATGCTGATTTTCTTCCATGTTGGGTTCTCAGCAGGCACGTGGTCAGGATGGAATTAGACAGCTCTTAAACAATCACAGGTCCCAGAGTTTCTGTGCTCCTTTCCCAGGTTCACTTGATTTCTACGAGTTCCAACTATGTCACCTCAGGCATTGATAGAAAGAAAGGTTGCATGGGCATCCATGCCCATTAGAAAAACTGGTGACTGTGCATCTGCCTTTAGGGACAGTGTGAGTTGTTATCTCCCACTGCGGAATGTCTTGTGTCCTTGACAACCTTGGCATAACACAAGTCATTCATATGAAATTCAGAGCAAGCTAACTTTTTTGAGCTCCTATATCTTTTTGTGAAAGCAGAGATAATTGTGTCTACTTCATAGGATAGTTGTGCGGATTAGATAAAATAATTCATATAAAAAGCATTTCATATGATAATTAACCCATTGGAGGGCCTCAAAAGTTAACATTGTTATTATAGACAGCTTAAGTATTCATTATTCCAAATGCAACCTAGAAGTTCCTTGTTATCACCCTCCTCCTCAGCATCATCACTGTCATAATCTTGAGGAATTTTAATTATTTTTTTACTGTGTGCCAGGCATTCTACATGCTTGTCCTCCTGTATCACTTTCCACCACTCCCATAACAAATTACCACAGACTTAAAACAACCACAAAAATGCATTTTCTCATAGTTCAGCAGGTCAGAAGTCCAACATGGATTTTCTTGGGTTAAAATCAAGGTGGCAGTAGGATTGCATTGCTTTCTGCAGCCTCTGGGGGTAGAACCTGTTGCCTGCTAAGGAAGACTGCTAGCAGAGCTTAACTTCTTGCAGTTGTAGGATTGAGGTCCTCATTTCTTTGCTGAGTCAGCTTTTACGGGCCTCCCATATGCCTTGGCTCCTGGCCTCTGCTCTGTCTTCAAAGCCACAACACTGGATTGATCCCTTTTGCCATTTCTCTTATTTTTCTGTTTTTTGTTTCTACATTTAAAAAAATTCTTTCTCTCTTTAAAAATATTTATTTGTTCATTTTTATTTATTTGAAAGATAGAATGACACAGAAAAGAAACAAAAGGGGAGTGATCATCTAGCCACAAGTATACTCCCAAATGTCCGTAACAGCTGATGCTGGACTGAGCCAAAACTAGAAGCCCAGAACTCTGTCTGGGTCTCCCATGCCGGTGGCAGGAACTCAGTACTTGAACCATAATTTGCTACTTCCTGTGCATATTGGCAGGAAGCTGGATCAGAAGTGGAAGTAGAGGTGAGACTCAATCCCAGGCACTTCCATGTGGGATATGGGCATCCCAAGAAGCTGCTTAACAACACCTACCATTCCTCTTCCACCTGATTGGATTGAGTCCACCTGAATAATGAGGGAGTCTCCTTGTTTAGATTTGCAGCATCCCTTTTGCTGTTAGCATTTCTTCAGATTTTAGGAATTAGGAAAAGGACATTGTTTTGAGAGGGTGCCGTTTTTCTATCACACGTTCACTGTCTTACTGAATCTTCCTAGTGTCCCTGAATTCATTCTCTCCATTTTACAGATAAGAAAATAGAGGCATAGTGATATTAAACAGTTCAACTATAGGGTTGATAGTAAACATTTAAACTTGGCTTCATATCTTGGCACTTTGCCTATACAACCTGTTTAATTTGGAACTATAGCAGGTTGAGTTTTAAGATGATCTCTGGTACTGGGGCCAGGAATCCCCTCTCGGTACTGGTGGCCTAGGGCAACATAAAGGAGGAAAAGACTGGCCTGTGTGGAGCAACTTGAGAGATCTGTCTTTCCCACAGGGGGACAGACTGACAAACGAGAGCCCCAATTGACATTGGGCACAAACAACTTTTTGTAGCTCATTTCACAGCTTTCTCCTAATTTCAGACATTTCCTCTTTTAAGATTCTCTCATCACCAGAGCTTTCACAGCAAATTAGAGGAAACTTTATTAGGGACATCAGTGTATTTTCACAAATACACAGTATGTTTTGTGTGATCATATGTATTAGCTCTTAGTACCCTACAGCCCTGAGGCCAGGCCAAGGAGGAAACCCTATGGGAAGCGAGGGTTTGCAGGTCCCCCAGACTCTGTGCTGTTCTTATGTGTGGATGTGGGGGAGGACTTTCAGGTCTGCATCCACGGGAGAGGACTTTCAGGTCTGCATCCAGACTCCAGAGTCCTGAGGATTACATAGGGAGTCTCCTAATTCTACCTGAGTACTCACTCTAAGTCTCATAGCATAGGCTTCGTGTGTGTTATTTCCTTATACTTGTTTAGCGTTTTGTAATTTACAACACATTTTTGCTATTTTCTCATTCAATTCTCAAAAGCATCTTGTGTAGTAATATAGGAACAATTTATCATATGTAGTTATATTGGAACAGTATTTCACATCATCTTAATGATGAGATGGTGATGATAAAGAGCAGTGCTTTCAGCCTGCTGTATCAAGGGCTCTAACCATTTTATCTTGTTTAATCTCCCTGACATCCATTGAAGTAGGTATTAATGTGATTCCCATGTTAGAGACAAACTTAACTGGCAACTTCAAGGTCATTCAGATAGTAAGGATGAGACTGGGTTAGGAAGCCAACTGCAGGACCATGTCCTAAACTAAGGCTTAAGCGTAAAGCTTTTTGTTCATTTTGCAGCTGAACTAATTAAGACTGAGACTGAAATTAAGTAAGGTTTGTTAAAGGCTGCCCATCTGGCAGTTCCAGGACTTGGACCAAGCTTCTTCTATTTGGAGGCAGTCATGACATAGCACAATTACATCAAATCGGAGGGAGTTCAGTCACATCCTGGCTCCTTTGGGCACTAAGTGTGTGACCTTGGGTAAATTCTGAATCCTGTCTAATCTTTAATTCTCTCAGAAATGAGAGTAATCTTACCTGCCTCCCTCGGTTTCCAGCAGAATGGAGATAATGCATATAAAGTGCTTGGTGTGCCATGAGCAAATAGTAGCTGTTATTATTAGTGCTCTTTCCACTGCTTCAGCCGCCTCTCTAAATGCAGGTCCAGTTCTCAGAGGTTTTGGTTCGGGTGAAATTGCAGCTGATTGGGGGAAATTGTCTTCACTGCCCTCAATCATTTTTTAGCATGAGCCACAGGCTCTTGGCAGGCGCCACCTGACAAATTAGCATTGACTTGGACAGAGGCTAAGAGATGCCGCCTGGACTGAATGCAGTGGATGAGACAAGGGTCCCCACGGAGGTCCTGGTGAACTTGCTGGGTCCAAAGCAGTCTGATCCGAGGGGTGGGGGCTTCTTAAAAAGCTTCATCTTCTCCTCTATTCCCCCAGATAAGCTGCTGGGAAACATGGTGTTTTATTATCTGTTCTGCTCTGTATAAGCTCCATTCTGAACTAGAGGATTCCATAAGCAGTTCTGGAACACTGAGCAGCATCCGTGGTGTTGAGGAGAAGGGCGAACTCTGGAGATGGCTCCCTGTGTCAGGAGTGAGTATTGGCCTAGACCACGGGAACTTGCCTGGGTGCACAATGATGTGCCCCAGAAACACTGCCGTTTAGAATGATTTGTGGTGTGATCTGAATTCCCTCTGCAAGGCAGAGCAGATACCGCGTGGACTGAGAGAATGAGCGCACGTTCAGAAATGCCCAGGTCTGAGTCTCTGCGAGGGGGCTCTCAGGAGCACACCTACAGAAGTCTGTGGCCTGAGAGCTACCGGCTCTGAGGGTAGGACCGCCACACCACGTGAATGGTCTGCTCCTGCTGAGGCTGTGTGTGCCCTTCCTGCCAGCCTTTCTTCCAGAAAGGATGGAAGTGGCTGTAGGCATTCCTGCAGCAGCCAAGCTGCTGCTCTGGAGGCCAGCATCCCACACGGCCGTGTGGCTGCTCTGCTTCTAGCCCAGCTTCCTGTTCACACACTGCAGGAAGCCGCTGGTGATGGCTCAAGTTCATGGGTCCCTGATACCTGTGTGTGAGCCTGGATTGAGTCCCAAGCTCCTGGCTTCAGCCTGGCCCAGCTACTCTGGGAATTTGGGGGAGAGAAACAGTTTCTGGAAGGTCCCTGTCTGTCTCTGCCTTTCCAATAAAATATAATAATAATAATAATATTATTAATGGCAAATAAATTTGAGAAGAAGAAGAAAACAAAATACCAGAGTAGAAGGGAGCATAGGATTAGTGATGTCTGACCTGTCTTGGCATCTGGTTCTCGGTGGACTTGACCTAATTCTCAGTGGTTTCACATGTTCTGGGCCTCTTGGGCAGAAGAAATGATGAAGTTTAGTCTGTGTGTGTTTTTGCCTTACAGTGAATTCCAAAATACCACGTGGATGGCAAAGCAGGCGTACGTACCAGCTCCAGAATCAAGCATATGTGTACCTATCTTTAAAGTCCACTTGTGCTTAGTAGCTGTTACTTTATAACTTTGCACCTACATTTTCTTACCTTTAAAATGGCAGTCCTAACATAGCCAGTCTCTGTATAGCAGGTTATACATGTGAAGATGCAAACAATTGAAATAAAAAATATTTGAAAAGCAAAAATACTGTGTCTGCACTGCATATGTAAAGACTTTTTTCTTGCCATTATTCCTTAAGGAATGGAGCATAGCAACTATTTAAATAGTAGTTACATTGCACCAAGTATTTTATAAGTAATCTAGAGATGGCTTAAAGGACACCAGAGGTGGGGACTGGTATATGCAAATACTAGGTGTTTTCTCTAAGCAGCTTGAGCGTCTGGAGATTTGGGTATCTGTGAGGGCTCCTGGAAGAAATCCCATGTGGACACTGAAGAACAACTTTAGTAGTGATTACGCAAGATTTTTCTAAAGATTACATTAGAAATCTACAAACACCTCTCAACAGTGTCTGCTCTGTAGTATATGATCAAAGTTCTCTCTCATGAATTTTTTAGAATCTGTTCTTCAAATATTATGGATCTGTTGACATTTATTTATTAGAGAGATGGATATATTATATCATATATATATATAGAGAGAGAGAGAGGGAGGGAGGGAGAGAGAGGGAGAGAGAGAGAGATTGTTCGCCCATCTGCGAATTCATCTTCAGATACCTACAGCAGCGTTGACTGGACTGGGAGGGCGGAACTCAACCCAGGTCTCCCATGTAAGTGGCAGTTACTTGAGCCATCATCACTGCCTCCAAGGGTCTGCGTTAGCAGGAAGCTGGAACCAGGGGCCAGATCTGGGTCTCCAGTCCAGGCACTCTGATGTTAGTTGTGGGCATCTTAACTGCTAGGCTGAACGGTTACCACCAGGTTCTATTAACTGTGGCAAGTTATGACGGGATCATTTTTTCTGCAGCTCTTGTAGGTTAGTATTTAATAAAAGGTCAGTCTTGACTTTAGAAGGCAGATCTTTAGCCAAGCCCATCTGAAATAATTCCCAGAACTATGTTTGAGCCAAGAAAAAAGACAGTCTTAGCTGTTGACAGCCCCATAGATGCCTCCTGGCTCAGTCACCCGGGACAGGAGGCCCAGAAAACACCATGGGCAACTGCTCTCACTTCAGCCTCTGCCAGGGCAGGCAGCAAACAGAAATCTCACACCAACCAGACTGCAGGTGCAGAAGCCGCTGGAGGCAGGGACCAGTTCCAAAGCTGTCTGGCACAGCTGTTGAAAATGAAGGTCAGCCAACTCCATGAGGTGTCACCTCTGTCGCTCTCAAAGAGGAACGGGAAAAAAAGTATATTTGAGAAAAGCGGATGTCTGATTTGGCTGTTCTACACTGCCAGCTAGGGTGCTTTGAAATGATACGGTGTGGGCTGTGTGTTTTCACTCTGCCCATTTGGAGGACAGCCCTCAGAGCCAGAGAGGGAAATGAATTGCTCTGCATCACACAGCCGTCAGTTTGAAGTCAGCCTGGGGTCTGTGTCTCTGCACCCAGCTTCTGCCACACAGTTTTGCTGGCCGATGCCTCTTGGCAAGTTGAGGGGTGAAAGCCATGCAAGAATCTAGGATGTGGAGCCATCTAATAATGAGGTTCTGAAAAATGGTCTGAGCTCACAGTCCACAAAGAAATGCGTTTGTCTCTGATCAGCTGAGTTTTGGACGTGTAGGATTAGTTCACCCAAATCTAAACCTCTTGTAGGTTGAGAATAGTTTTTCTGGAAGCAAATGAGGGGACAGCCATGATGATCATTCATTCTAAATTTTTGCCTTTGCTTGGCTCCTGAAGCTTGTATCATGCGGTTCTTGCAACAAAATGGATGCAACTGGAAAACATTATACTTAGTGAAATAAGCCAGTCCCCAAAAGAGAAACGCCATATGTTTTCCCTGATCTGTGACAGCTAATAGATCACCAAAAATGTCATGTATAGGAGTGAAATTCACTTTTTGATATTCGATGAGTATTCACAGCCCTTGTCTCTGCTATAGAAGAACAGTGTTTTTCTTACTAGTTGTTGAACTTTTTACTTAGTGTAGGCTTAACCTTGTGAGTATAAAGTAAGCTGAAAGTAGATCGTTGTGTAAATTAAGAGAGGGATTAAGAGAGGAAGGAGGAGGAAGGGTGGGAAACATGGGAGGGCAGGAGGGTAAGATGGGAAATATCACTGTGGTCCAAAATATGTATATGTAAATTACTGGAAATGTGTTTACCTTAAATTAAAAAATCAAAAACTCCTCTTTTTAACAAAAGAAAATCATATGCCTCCTTTATATGAAAGGGTGGTGCAGGTGACAGTCTACAGTGACAGAACTGAGTGGTTCTGCAGCAGCAGTGGTAGATTTGGTACGCATACAGCACCATTATTTTACTGGCTCCTGTTGCAACAAGAGGAAAGCAAACCCTGGTGGGAGTGCACCCTGGTCCACAGTGAGCACGGCTACGTGTGACTGGGTGGTGATAGCAGGCTCACCAGCACTGCATTCTGACAGCTGAGCCGTCAGCGTTTCTCCTCCAGCAGTGCAGCTGAGCGTCCACGTGCCCCGTCGTGCAGCGCAAATCCCTGTAGATCTATTAGACAGACACTGATCCGTCTGGAGATAATAAAGACCAAACTAGCAAAAATAGCCAGACAAGCATGCTGTTTTGCATTCTTAGACTTTCAAAGCGCATTGCAGAGTAAATAAGCAATTCCCAGCTTATCTGATTTCAAGGGCATCAAAGCGTGGCATTTGTATTTTTCCCAGCTAATGACTTGACAGAGATTTGGGTGAATAAGGGTATGATCTCCAGAGCAGCACAGTCCTCTAGAAATATAATGCAGTTCACATAGATGAGCCATGTTTGTAATTGTAAATTTTCCAGTAGTCATATTTTTAAGATAGAAAAATAGGTGAAATTAATTTTAACAATATAGTCAGTAATTTACTTTAGTTAAACTAATTTATATGTACTGTTATCATTTTAGCGCACAATATAGGAATTATTAATGTGCTATCTTTCATTAGCTTCATGCTGGTGTGTATTTTACACTTGCACCATATCCATTGGACCAGCAACATTTCAGCACTCATTAGCTGTGTGTGACTTTTGTGGGATTCTGGAGCCAGCATAGGGGCAAGGTCCTCCTCAGTGGGGATTCCAAGGATTGTGAGCACTGCTCAGGGCTGCCCTCTAAAAACAATTTGTTCTTGCCATCAATAAAATTAGGAAGAAAAACTCAATACCAACTAAGGAAGAACAAGAAAAGACGTTGTGCAGTGGTTTTCTCCAGTACTCAGTGTACTCATTCTGCCATCTTGGGGTGGGGTGCACAGGAGGGTAGTAGATTTTTACACCCTCTTCGGGGTATAATCAGTCTCGCCTTTTTTTTTTTTCAGGCACCCCTCTGTGGGAACAAGCAAGCAAGTGCTAGTGCAGTCTGGGTAGAAAGGGGCCAGGCCTGTCTCTGGCCGTGGCTATGTTGGGGGCACACTCACTTCTGTAAATGCCTGATACTTAACAACAGGCAATTTCAATGCTTTTCTCTCCTTGTCCCACTTTCAGATGACCAAAGGTTATTTCTGAGGATGAAGCTGTCCTCCCCACTTGGGATGGAAAGAGGAAGGCGTCTTGTCGCTCCTGAAGGATCTGACACTGCGTTTTCCCTTTCCAGTCATGAGGAAGGGGCTGCCTCCTCTCCACAGAAGGCAGGGTTTTCGTTGGGTACAGTTTATTGTGGAATCGTCCCTCTGCGTTACTGGTGGTGCAAGGCTCATAAACCTTAGCAACTTCATTACTCACCAGTTAGTTTCAGATGAATGTTACCGTCTTGGATCTAATGGTGCTGTCCATAGAGGTGACCCCACATTTTAAGGAATTTTACATCTGACTGCCCGCAGGGATGGCCGAGTCAGAGATGCCTGTGCTTTAGTGGGGCATTCCAATTTCAGGGAGGTGCCTCTAGTCTCTACGGACAAACTGCTTTCTGTTGCTGTTGCCTTCGGTTCCACTGGTGCCGCCTTCCTCGGGCCCAGAGGCCTCACACTGTCGGGAGATGCCCTGTAGATAGGAATCAGAAGGCTGGAGTTTCGGGTCAAGCTCTTCTGCATCTTGTTGAACGCCCTCTCAGGGGGTTGCTTCAGCTTTCCAGGTCTCAGCTTGTTCATCTGTGACATGGAGGTAAAAAGTAGCGGGAATTAAAAAGGTATTGGCTTTTGAGCTATGGAGTGTAAGGAAGGATTGTTACTGAGCAGATGAGAGGTGCATACCTGTAAAGACCATGCTCATCCTGTGAACCATTCTTGAGACGCAAGAAACTGGGGCGCTAGCTTACCTCCTTCTCCTTCGAGTACCACCTTTCTAGTGACTTAAGACAGAGGCCTGGCCTGAAGTGCATCCCAGCTGGTGGACTAGTCCCCACCATTACCTCCGTTTTTCCCGTATTCTCTACTCAAACTTAGGACATCATTTCCCTTTAGAGAATCATTGATGGACATTCCATCCTGGTTTCATCTGTATCAAAATTTGGGAAGAAGCAGAGAGAGAGAATATCTTCCATCTTATAGTTCGCTTCACATGTGGTCACAATGACTGGGGCTGGGCCAGACAAAAGCCATGAGCTCGGATCTGCCATGTGGGTGGCAGTGGCCCAAGCACTTGGGCTATCATCCACTGCCTTCCTGGGTGTTTTATTAGGGAGTTTGCTCAGAAGTGGAGTGGCCAGGACTGGAACCAGCCTTCCAAAATGGGATGCCTGCATTGCAAGTGTGGCTTAACCCACTGTACCACAGTGTTGGCCCTACGAATAGCCTGATTATATGTCCTACGTCTGAGGGGGAGTGAGGTTGACTTTACACATTCTCAGCCCAACTCAGCTGAGTTCAGTTCACTTTGTGGGCTTCTTGTTATCTTAGAGCAGATGTGAGTTTAGCTAAATCTCACTATCGTATATTTCCAGGAAACCCGTCACCAGCTTGGCTTTCTACCTGCCTGTCTCTCATTTTGATAATAGGATTATAGGATAATAGGGTAACTCACAAATTTGGGTCCTTTGAAATGGCTTTGTTTGTTTAAGTATTAATAACATTAACCTGTAAAATTCTTTGGCCCTTGGGAACATGACTTACTCATGTCTCTTGTCTGTTTATTCCCAGAATATAGTAAGTACTGCACACGTAAGTAGTAGGTGCCCGATGCTTGTCTGAATGAAGAGTGAATGATGATGATGATGATGATGAATGCTTTTGAGGCCCCAAAACAGATTGACAACCCTGCGGAGATGCTCTTATTGACTCCTCACAGTGACCCTGTGAGACAGGGATGCCTCCCCGTATTACAGATGAGAAACTGGAGGTCAGAGCACTGAGACATTTACCCAAGGTCACGCAGTGGGGAGAATGCGTGGATGTGGAATTAGATTAGCATTGTGCCAAAACCCATGCACCTTTCAATGCCTGCCTTCCCGTCTTAACATATGTAGTTCTTTCTTAGATAATATAGCTTAAAAAAGAGGTAAGATGGCACTGGAACAGGGGACAGAGGCTGTAGGAAATTCATGTTTCACAAACAGCCTGACTTGACGATGAATTCCCTTTTTTCCCGAAATCCCATTGCACTATTAAATTTCTCCTTTACCTTAAAAAAAGTTACCAAGCCTTACAGAATCTTTATGTGCCAGGCACTGTGATTATGACTTTATGTGCATTTAATTCTCAGAAAATCCTTGTGAAGCAGATACTACTATTTTCCAATCATCGGATTAAGAAAATATGACGAGGAAGGGGTGGGAGAGAAAACACCCTACCCAAGGTACATTGAAGGTTCTGGGTTTGTTTTAAACCTAGGTTTGTCTGACTCCAGAATAGAGTCTTTCAGATGTGTCATGACACTGTCTTTTCACTTTTTCTGCCGTTATTGTCAGAACATTGGTTATGCATTAGCTTGTGCTTGTTGATAGTCCCTATGATATTATAAGCTTCTTGAGAATTGGATGTGTTGTCTTTAACTCCTGCATTGCTCTGTACTGCTCAGGTAGTGCTCAGCAGGTACTCGTGTGCAGCTGGGGCAATTCTCAGACTTAGTCAATCAGTGGACCAGAAACTCCATGTGTGGCACCAAGAGAAATTACTACTGTATCTTCAGAGTTTTCACAGCAACATCACTTCAATGCTACAGCAGACACATTTTGTGCCCTGCACCACAATCCCCTTGATCCATCACTAATTTCAGCTGTAGCCATACTGGACAGTTCCCAGGCAGAGGGACAGCAGCCTACCTGCAACACCTTCTACCTTTCTGCCCCTCTGCCTCAGGGTTTTGTTGGAAGCCCCGTAGCTGTCCTAGTCCACCTTTTGGTCATCACAGAACCGTGAGTGATTTAGTGCCCAGGTGAATAACCTCAGTCTGTGGAAGACTGGATGAAGATTTAGCCTCCTGTGCTCCAGAAGGGAGTGCTTAAGTGCACTCTCTCCATGTCCCAAGACTGAATCCCCAGCAAATTGAGCACCAAGGGCCAACCGTGGTTGCTAGCTTCTCTGTTTTCTTTTTTTTTTCCCCTATGTCTCTGCTTTACTCTCCATACTCCTAAACTGACGCCTCTTGGGAATATTTCCAAAATAATCTCTTTGCATCCATGTCCTTGTCTCTGCTTATTTATTTATTTTTTGGAGAGTGAGGTAAATAAAAAACCAAGTAAGATACATGCCTGTTTGCTCATGGCCTCCTGATGTCACATAATGGGAATAAAGCATGCAGTTGGGCTAATTAGGGACGCCATCTCAGAGGAGCCACCTTTGAAGGTCTTGGATACATAGGATTATGGTGAGTGGAGAGACGGTTTAATTTTCAGAATTACTGTTTGCACTGTAATGGTTCATAACGTATAACCAATTATACTGATGAAAAAGTACAGTGCTCAGAAGGGGTGTGAGAAGGAGTCAGTTGATTTCCTGAAACCGCAGGTGACCACAGCTTCACTTTACCTCCATTCTTAGCTGCATGATCGATTTTGTTATAAAAAGACTAGCTTGCAGTGCATTTCTAACTACGTGGTCCGTAGTGCTTACTGGCTGATGCATTTTTATGACTCTTTCCCCTTGAGACGCTGCTGGAGATTTATTTTTAAAAGATGTCAAATGTGATATTCATAATCACTGAGTAGTCACCCCACCAAAAGAGCTGAGAGAAGAGGCCGGCGCCGCGGCTCACTAGGCTAATCCTCTGCCTAGCGGCGCCGGCACACCGGGTTCTAGTCCCGGTCGGGGCGCCGGATTCTGTCCCGGTTGCCCCTCTTCCAGGCCAGCCCTCTGCTGTGGCCAGGGAGTGCAGTGGAGGATGGCCCAGGTGCTTGGGCCCTGCACCCCATGGGAGACCAGGAAAAGCACCTGGCTCCTGGCTCCTGCCATCGGATCAGCGCGGTGCGCCGGCCGCAGCGCGCCGGCCGCGGCGGCCATTGGAGGGTGAACCAACGGCAAAGGAAGACCTTTCTCTCTGTCTCTCTCTCTCACTGTCCACTCTGCCTGTCAAAAAAAAAAAAAAAAAAGAGCTGAGAGAAGAGCACAGCAGATGGTGTCATGAAAATTATATTGAAGAACACCCCTCGTGCTGCTGAAGGGTGCAGCACTGAAGGCCTGGCACGCGTCCGGGTGGCAGGAAGGGTTTGTGCCTGCAGTGTCTAGGCTCATAATAACTAGCGTACCAACTTGTTTGAAAACTTTTCATTAGGAGGATCAGCGGGATTTGTGGATGAGTCATGAAGGGAAGGCCTTTTGCTTTCAATGAATGAGGACAAACTAGCCATCAGCTTCGAGTGCTACATGCATGTCAGTGCCCTATGCAAATGGCACTGCTCTAAGGGAGGTGAGGCCGGGTCTAATCCCTACATGGGCCAAGTCCAGCGGCCTGATTGCCTGGCCCTGACTGCCATTCTTCCCCTCTCGTAGCTGTCATACACATGTGCATCTAATGGGATAGCCACACGCTTCAAATCTAAGTCTGGCCTTGTCACCTGCCTGATGAAAACACCGCAGGTTAACCAGTGTATTGAAGGCTCTGAACAGTTTGGCCCTTTCTTGGTACCTCTGGCCCCTCATTTTGAGGGTTTTCTCTTTGCTCCTGTTTCAGCCAGATAGTCACCTGACAGAGGCAACATCTTGTCCAGTATTTTCATGCTGTGGCACTTGCCATTGGGGATGGAGGGCTTTTTCTGGCCTTTTGGACAGTTGGTTCCTCCCAGTTTCTGTTAGTGTATTATCTCAGGAATACATCCCATCCCCACTGCCCTGGCCTCCTCACTGCATTCCTAACCCTGGGCCTCTGCTAAGTGCCTTTGGGGAAATTGTATCATTCAGTCTATTTGTCTGCTTGCTGCCTATGTGTCCCTGAAAGACAATATATTTCTCCCCCAAGACCAGGATAGTGCCCAACACCTAACATATGCTCCCTAAGTGATTATTTGTTGGGTAGTAGGCAGATAAAAATGCACACTTATGTCATCTTTTGTCTATAGAATGGATTAGAAACACTTGAGAGAATTTCTGCAGGCTTCAAACTCAAGCCTTTGAGCATTGGTTGGTGATTCCAGTGTTGGTCCTGCTTGGAACACCAGTATCTCTGGGAACTGCTGGTGACATCCTTGGGGCAGGTGCTGTGTTGGTCAGAAGTGTCTGTGGCCAGTTCTCTGGCTTTTGGATACAATGCTCAGGTGTCCGTTGGTACAGTGACCCACAGATGTTTCTGTGAAGAAGAGTTGAGACTTGGACTTGAAAACTGGCTTTCTCGTTTCTCACTCTTGCTCATTTACAGATAAAATACTGTTGCTGGATTTCTCTGTGACTTTGAAGTTTACTGCTTTGAACTGTTCTTGCCAGGGTAACGTCTATTGCTTGGATGGCACAGTATAAATCCTCAGTTCATCTTTAGTAAATGAGGAAAAGGTTACATTTGCTGTTACTAGTTGGTAGGCAGTCTTACCACATTCAAGCCCCAGTTTAGTCATTTCCTAATTGGATAGGGCTGACTGTGTAACCAGCACAGTGCTGTGGAAACGGCAGAGGGGCTTGTGAGGCCAGGTCGTGAAATGTCACGGGTCTCCTCCGGCTCTTTCTGGATCACACTCTCTGGGAGAAATCAGCTGCTGGCTTCCAAGGATCCTCAGGCAGCTGTGCAGAGGTTCTCGGGGTGACACTGAGGCCTCCACTGGCAGACGTGTGTCCATCAACTTGGAAATGACCCTGCAGGTCCAGTCAGGCCTTCGGATGACTGCTGCCCTCGACAGCTAAGCTGCTCCAGTGTGTGAGATAACTAAGGGATAGTGTTTTAGGTAACTGTGTTATAAGGTCATCTGTTACACAAGTTTGACAATGAATAGCAAGTATACTCAGGAATCAAAGCAATAGCCTGTCAACAGAACCTCGTCAGAAACAAAACTGTGACCTTAATTCCATTGCCTGTGTCATCCTTTACACGTTTTCCCATTAGTTCTTAGTGCTCTTATGGTGTACTGAGTGTACACAACACTGGTGTACACTGGTGTAACCTGGTGGTGTCTACCATGTTGTTTGCCAAGCCTTGCTCAGCCTGTTATTTGTGTATTTTGGGTTGTGTTGCTGATATTCAGAAGTGTCATTATTTATAGCTGACGTAGTAAGTGCATTTTTTTTCTTTCTGTTTTTTTTTTTTTCCAGGTGGCTTCCAGTTTTGCCTTCCAAAGCTTTGATAAATGTTTAGTTTTTTAATGGCTTTACTTTGTATATTTAAATCTCTTAGTGTAGTTTCTTATGGTGTATAGCTAACTGCTCTTTGGGTATAATCTTCTAGCCACTTCATTACTGTAAAATTTAGATATCTTCTCACTTACATAGTACTGTGTATTACATGGTACAATTTAAAACATTGCTAAAGTTACACTGGATTACATAACCTTGCTCCCTAGATTGATGTGATCTTTAACTTTATCAGAGAAGAGACTTTTCAGAAAATGTCTAGCACGGCAGTTAAGATGCTTCTTGGGACACCTGCACCCCTTGTTGGAGGACTTGATTTAAGACCCAGCTTCTCCACTTCTAATCTAACTTCCTGCTGATGTGCACCCTGGGAGACAGCCGATGATGACTAACTACCTGGATTCTTGCCTCCTATATGGGAGAACCAGACTGAGTTCTGGACTCCTGGTTCCTGCCTGGCCCAACCATTGTTGTTGCAGTCATTTGGGGGAATGACTGGAAGGTCTCTCTCTTAATCTCTCTCTCCCTCCCTATCTGCCTTTCAAATAAAATGAAAAAATAATTTAGAAAATTTACATTTATCTGTCTTGTGTTAAGTCATTGCTGATTCTTTTTTACAAATTCCTTGTCAGGTAGGTTTTCAGTGGTTCTATTTCAGATTTTCTGTATGCATAAAACTCTACAAGTCTGCAACTTCATATAACTGCTTTTCCAGAAACTTTTAACCCACTTTTCGTTATGTAGAATATCACCTTGACCTTCTCTCTTCCTTTGGGCTTGTGTTTGATCTACTAGTCTGAACTTGCAGAAATGTCAACAGTCAATTTTCTTTTAATTAATATCCTTATTGGAGCTGACATTCCATCACCCTCATTTGTGAGTCTATTAGTTAATTCCCCAGCAGCGTTCTTAAGAGAGAAAGAAGACTTCTCAGTTCTGTGGGTACATTTATATAAGTTTCGTGCAAGTTCAAAATAAAATATCCACTTTGTGGAAGAAATTTTGAGAGAAAATTTTGTTGTTATTTCTTTTGTTGGAACTCCACCCAAGAGTTTGACAATTCAGATCTCTGTATTTGATCTGTTTCCAAGTAACTGCGTTTTGTCACAGCCCAGTAGCTCCTCTTCTTTTTACTTGTATCAAAATGGATTAGCGTCCCTGGCTCGTTCTGCAGTGGAATTTTTGTTTTGAAATATTGCAACTTAGGGGCCGGTGCTGTGGCACAGTGGGTTAATGCCCTAGCCTGAAGTGCCGGCATCCAATGTGGGTGCCAGTTCGAGACCTGACTGCTCCACTTCCATTCCAGCTCTCTGCTATGGTCTGGGAAAGCAGTAGAAGATGGTCCAAGTCCTTGGGCCCCTGCACCCTCGTGGGAGACCCGGAGGAAGCTCCTGGTTTCTGGCTTCGGATCTGCTCAGCTCTGGCCATTGTGGCCAATTGGGGAGTGAACCAATGGTTGGAAGACCTCTCTCTCTCTCTCTCTCTCTCTCTCTCTCTCTCTGCCTCTCCTCTGTCTGTGTAACTCTTTCAAATAAATAAGTAAATGTTTAAAAAATATTCCAACTTATGTGTTATTGTATTTATTTGAAAGGCAGAGAAACAGGATCACTCTGTCAGCTGGCTAACTCCCCACATGCCTGCAGTAGCCAGGGTCGAGTCAGGAGCCAGGATCACACTCTGGGTCTCTCACAGGGAGGCAGGGATGCAGGCACTTGAACATCACCTCCTATTAATGCCCAGCATTTCTTGTGCTTCAATAATGAAAGCAATGTGCTGTGGGCTGTTTGACATCATTTCATGATTATACTGTAACCCTCACTTCCATGCTTGAAACTTCTCAATGATCGTCTTCACTGACCTTTCAGCTCTTCAAACCTTCTGTGCTACCACAGCCCTTGAACTGTGCTTACTCTTTGCCTCTCCCTTCTTCCATCAAAATGGAGAGTACAGATTCATCAAATTCAAGTTGAAGCACCCCTTGTTCAGTGCTAGCTCAGGACCATTTGATTTTCATCTGTCTATGAGGGGTCTTGAATAAGTTCATGGACTTCAAATTTTTTTTGAAAGTGAACGTTTCCATTTCCATTGCACTTTTGGAAGTCGTCTTTTGCATGTGTGCCTAGTTGGTTTCACTCTCCCTCTAGACCACAGACTCCATGAGAGCAGGGACTGCCTGATTCTGCTTTGGCCCAACATTGTATTCCCTGGATCTAGTACCGTTCCTGGTGTATGCAGAAACTCAAGTATCTGTTGAATGAATGAATGATTCGTACATTATAAATATGGGAATGAGGCCTGAAAATCTTAAGTAACTTTACCAAGGTTCTAAGCAAATAAGTAACAGAGGTAGAATTTGAACCTAGGTCTTCTGTTTTCTAGTTTTGTGCCTTCTATTAAACACACCTACTCTAAATTTCAGGCATGGAAAGCCAAGACACTGTGGCAGAAAACAACCTACATGAATGATCTCTGTGAGTGAAATCCCAGCGGAAAGAAGGGGCCATCAAAGAAGGAGGTACCTCTCTGAAGGGAGGGGAGAACTTCCACTTTGATTATGGCCCTGTCTAAATAAGGTCGGAGTTTGTGAACTCAGGAGGCTTCCATAGCCTTGGCAGCTCATGACAAGAGCCTCGGGTGATCACTGACATTATAAATAAGAGTGTCATTTGTTAAATCAACAACGGGAGTCACTGTGCACTTGCTCCCCATGTAGGACCTCTGTCCTTAATGAGTTGCACTATGAGAATTAACAATAAAACTAATCTTCAAACAGTACTTTATACTTTGTGTGTCTGTGTGGGTACAAACTGTTGAAATTTTTACTTAGTATAGAGTTGATCTTCTGTATATAAAAATAATTAAAAATGAATCTTAATGAAGAATGAGATGGGAGAGGGAGTAGAAGATGGGACGGGAGTGGGGTTAAGAGGGCAGGTTTGGGGTGAAGAACCAATATAATCCAAAAGTTATACCTATATTTATTAAATAAAAGCTTTCTATAAAAAGTAAACACAAATACTCTACACTTCTAGATAAAAAAATCACTTAAAATTTCTATCTTAAAGTCATTGATTGTTTCGTTCCTTGTAGGTGATAGGGATAATCCCCCTCCATGTCTGGAGTGTGGTTGCTGTCTTCAAGAGGGTGACAGGCGCCTATCATTGTGCCCACATGGATGACAGTGGGAAAAGGAAATGAAAGTCATTCTTTTCAACTGTTTCTTTTCCTGTATTATAGTCTCAGAGCACTGGCTGACAGAGCTGAGTGAGGTTCCATGAAGAGACTCCTCGGGTTGAGGGCTGTGGGGGAAGGTGGAAGTGGTGTTTAGAATCTGTGATATGTTTCACCTGGAGTCTGTGAGTTCCAAAGCGTGTTACACTCAGTCCAGATACGATTGCTTGTAATCCTGAATCTTCTGCTCCTTTGCTGTGAGATTTTACACTGATCTCTTTACCTCTCTGGTCTCAGCTTCCTATCTAATAAATGGTGTGTGAGTGGTGGTAGTGTTGGTGTGGTGATGCGGTAGGTAGGGGTGATTATAGGATTATTGACAAAACTTCTGACTGGAAGTCTGCAAAAAACTCTTGCTCCCTTTCCTCTAACATTCTTTGCTTAGTAAACCAGAACACACTGTGACTTGGGTGTCTAGGATAGAAACTGACTCCACTGTGTAGTCCAGAACTCGGAAGCACTTTGGATTATAGCAGTTCCGTGGGCCTCACTGTGGGCCCTTTCTGATAGGGAAGGATTGAAACCCTGGTGTGTCCTTGGAAGGAAATAGAGCCCTTACCTGATGTGTGCGGAAAGCTGAGTCTCAGAGAAGGGAGATGGATTCCTGAGACAGAGGTGGGAAGACGGGATTTGAAGTCTAGCGTTCTCTCTGCTATACCAACTGGCTTGTTTTATACAGTGGTGTTGTCATTTTCATCCTACTCTAAAAGACCTTAAAATCATCACTCATTAAGTAATCCTCATATCTGAAAAGCTTATCGAGGGAGTTTTTTTTTTCTGTCTTCATTTTCTGATAAAAATATCACTTTTCTAATTGTTAAAATAGTACCTGATCATTGTAACATAACCCAAATCATTCAGAGGTATACAAAGTATCTAGAATCTGGTATTCCAAAGATAATCACTGTTAACTTGGTTCATGATTTTTAGTCTGTTCTCTCTCTCAAATTCCTTTACATGTGTTGTGTGTATATGTAATATGTATATAAAGGGGCTTCCAAAAGTTTGTGATAAATAGAATTAAATGAAAATTTTATTTTGGTGCAAATTCTTTTCAAAATCTATATTTCACATTTTACATGAAATTTTTGGACACCCTCTCATGTATATGTGTGTGCACACACACACAGATTTCAAAATTAGATCACATTATATATATATTCCTTGCATCCTATTTATTTTCCTCGGCAGACATGGAGCTTTCCTTAAAGGTCTTTTCACACTAGTACACTAACTTATTCTTCTTATTGGCTAGGTGGTAGTCTCTTGTGTTATTACTCCACACTACAGCAATCCTCTCCTGGTGGCTATTGTGTAGCTTTCAATCTTTCCATATTTTAGCTAATGCTGCAAGAGAAATCCGTCTCCGTCCATTTCTGCTTATTGATCTGCCTCCGTGTGATAAATTTCTGGAAACACACTTCAAGCTGACGATTGCGTGCATATCTAGGCACAAGGATGGTGTAAGTGAAGCAGTGCAGTTGTATGGTTCCTGTAGAGGAATCCACGAGATTTCAGACTAGGGAGGGTTTTAGGCACAAGACCTTTCTTTGGTCAGACTTTGTAGTTTTGTAAGCACCGTTTTGTGGGAATAACACTGCACCAAATTCTGTTTCAGGGAATTCTGCAAGTCCTTTCTAGTTGCTCTGTAAATAGTTGCCTCACTTGGTTAAAGTTCACTGTAAATTGATCTAATCAGGTCAAAATGCCTTGAGTTTAGGTTATTCCTTCTGCCTCACAGTAGTGATTTTCCTTTCAGCTTTTTTATGAGACGGTCAGCTCTTGGGAGAGACTACCAATTATGTGTCAAGGAGTGAGGCAAAGAGGAAAAGTATTCCTTCCCTGCTGGAGAATTTGTCACTTGTGAGGAAACAAGCTGGGATGTCTCTGAAGTGGCTGCCTGCCCAGGAGGATCATCAGGAAGGCACGAGCCCCCCCACCCCCCGGCTTGGATTTCTGGTGTCCTGTGGTTGCTTCAGGTTTGCTCTGTCTGACACCACACACAGTGTCATCTTGGCTCTCGAAGTGCGCTGTATCTGTCACACTCAGCCTTCACTCAGCTGGTGTGTTCATGTCATTGATGACGGATAGTTATTTCTTCTTCAGCCTGAATTCAGCACCTACATGATCTGGGATTTCCTGGATACAGCTCTGAAAGGTCATCTTTGGGTGCCTCCTGTTGTTTTGCAGAGTAAACCTTTACCCTTGGCCTGCTGGTTAGCACCACTGGAACTGAGACACAGCGGCCCTTTCCTGTTATCTTCCTGGCTCTGCCAAACATGCCCTGTGCTTCACACAGCCCTCAGCCTCTCCTCTGTGCCGTGGCTAATTCCACTGTCTCTGCCTCTGTGACGTTCATCCAGTTTAAATGCCATTGCTCACAGGTCTTCCTTCCTAAGCTTATCAGAACGCCCATGCCATTTTAACTTGTGCTTTCTCGCAACATTAATAGCTTTCTACTCTATATTATAATTTCCTATGATCTGTCTTGCTTCTCATACTAGAATCTAAGCTCTTTGGGAACAAGAGATATAGTTATGATTGTGATGATTCTTTACATTCCTCCAGTACTCAGGGCATTGCCTAACGCACAATACGCATTTGTTGTGGGGATGATGGCTTAACTAGCTGTTGTTTGAACAGCCCTGTGTCTTGAATGCTGTATGAAGAAACTCACTCCACTTGAAGGACAGCTTTAATTAGACCACAAGAATCATGCTCACTAAACAACGGTGCATCCTGGTACCTAGCTTTTCACAGATAATATTTGCCCAGGCCACACTTAGGCAGATTTCCTGATAGGTGGGCACACAAATTTTCTGATTTTGTAATTTTGTGCTAAAAACCAGTTCTGTATACCATGGACCTTAAGTTATCTCTATTTAAAAGCACTGCAGCAAACCTAGTAGTGGCTCTCTAATGCAATCCCTTTATAGTATTTCATTTGGGGGCAGTTTTGTTAGATTGATTGTTGAAGTTTCATTGTATGTAACAGATGTTTCCTAATCACCAATGAGGCCTCTGTGCACCCCTATGAACAGTCAGCTTAATCAGGGACAGTGTGAGGGTGTGCAGAGTGTTGCTGTCCAGCATGGAATACACCGTGGCATGACCCGTGGATGCTGACCTCCGGAGCTGTCCACTACACAGTTGGAAACTGCATCCATCGCATGTTCTGGAGCACGCACATCTTCTGTTAGCTCTTTAGGCTGATGTCACGAATTGCCACCATTCGGACAACTTTGGACAGCAGCAGTGCATTGTCTCCCAGTCCTGGAGGCTGAAAGTCCGAGACCATGGTGTGTGCAGGGCTGGGTCCCTCTGTGGGCTGTTGGGAAGGGGCTGTTGTCGGCAATCCCCATGATTTGCAGAGGATGCCTTTTTCCTGTGTCTCTTCACACCAGTTTCCCTTTGTGTGTCACTCTCTTGGCATTCCAGTTTTTCTGTTTTATAGGGACACTGGTTGTGTTGAAGTAGAATCTACACTAATGACCTGTTTTAGCTTCATTTAACCTCTGTAAAGATCCTATTTCCATGTAGGGTCATTCAGATCCTAGAGGTTAGCTTTCCAACATATGTTCTTCAGGGAGGGTGGGGGGCTCAAATCAACCAGAACAGCCCCTCAGTGACCTTCTTCATGGGGAAAAGTGTGGGGTTCAGGACCTGGGACAGCTCACGTTGAATCCCAGCTCTGCCAATTCCAGCTGACTGGATCAGAAAGGAACATTCAGGCCTGTCCCCCAAGCCACCTTTGATAGCAGCTGGGGCTAGACTGGAATTAAGGATCAGGCTATAGATAAGAAAGGATAATGTAGTCTATTTTTAAAAGATTTATTTTATTTATTTGAAAGACAGAGTTACAGAGAGCAGTAGAGCCAGAGAGAGAGAGAGGTCTTCCAACCGTTGGTTTACTCTCCAGATGACTGCAACGGCCAGAGCTGAGCTGATCCGAAGCCAGGAGCCAGGAGTTTGTTCCGGGTCTCACACGTGGGTGCAGGGGCCCAAGGAGATGGGCCATCTTCTAATGCTTTCCCAGACCATAGTAGAAAGCTGGATAGGAAGTGGAGCAGCTGGGACTGGAACTGGTGCCTATATGGGTTGCTGACGCTGCAGGCTAGGGCTTTAACCCCCTGTGCCACAGCACCTGCCCCAATAATGTAGTTTTTTTTTTTAAAGATTTATTTATTTATTTGAAAGTCAGTTACACAGAGAGAAGAGAGGCAGAGAGAGAGAGAGAGAGAGAGAGAGAGAGAGAGAGAGGTCTTCCATCAGATAGTTCACTCCCCAGTTGGCCACAATGGCCAGAGCTGTGCCAATCTGAAGCCAGGAGCCAGGAGCTTCCTTCAGGTCTTCCACGCGGGTGCAGAGGCCCAAGGACTTGGGCCATCTGTATTGCTTTCCCAGTCCATAGCAGAGAGCTGGATTGGAAGAGGAGCAGCCAGGACTTGAACCGGTGCCCATATGGGATGCCGGCTATTCAGGCCAAAGCGTTAACCCACTGTGCCACAGCACCGGCCCCAATAATGTAGTCTTAATCAGGAAACTGACATGGATTTTTTATTATGGACTAGACCCAGGCATTGCTTCAAATTCTGTTGATAGTGGAACTGTGGCAACAAGGCTAATTTTCAACACAATCACTTGCAGAGTGTCTCTCTCTCACTCTGTGTGTGTGTTTATGTGTGTGTAGTAGACTGTTGGGGTCCTGGAAAATTCCAGATCCTTTAAAAACTGGGCAGAGTAGAACCTCCAGATGGAAGCCCTGCCCAGCTTTCTTGAAGGACTGGGGGAGAGAGGTCTTCCATCTGCTAGTTCACTCCCCAAATGGACCCCCAAATGGCTGCAACATTCGTGGGCTCTTTTGTAATAATCCTCTGAGATCCAGATCCCGCCCACGGGCATGCTGCCCCACTGCAGGAGTTCCCAGAGCCCTGCTAAGTCTCCCAGGCATCTTGCTCTGAGAGTCTCCACGTAGGTGTCCCGGAGCCTGGGGCTTTGAGAAGAGCATCTCCTGATGGCTACCGTGCAGACGTGGCTGTGTCTTTTACCAGAGGGTCTCAAAATGCCCAGACATGTAAACATAGGTACTAATGTAAATAACGCACACAGGCAGGCATTTAGAACTTACACACGGACGGATATGTATGTGTAGTCATGTATCCCCATGTTCACTCCAGAGGCTCTTGTGATCTGAGAAGGAGGAGAGATGTCAGGACTTGTGGAGTAAATATATGTACACTTTTTAAAATTTATTTAATAAATGTGAATTTACAAAGTGCAACTTTTGTATTATTGTGGCTTCCCCCCAATATGTACACTTTTATGTAAAAACATATTTTAATCTGATCTTGCTACTTTGGCAACCTCCAAATAGTCACCAGGAAGTGTCATACGTCCCTTTGTAAGTGTTATCAACAGAGATACTGCGAGAACCAGGGCAGAAAGCCAGATCATGCGCACATTAGACCAGGGAGCAGATTCAGCCGAGCGTGAGATGGCAGCCATGTGGTTTCCTCTGTGCATCACTTCTGGGGAGCACACAGCATGCAGCATTCTGGAATCCTCTCCTTGTTCTCCTCTCCTTCCCCCCTCCCCCCTCTTCCCCCTCCTCCCTCCTCTCTCCTCCCTCACCCCCTTCCCCCTCTTCCCCCTCCTCCCTCTCCCCCTTCCCCCTCTTCCCCCTCCCCTACTCCTCTTCCCTCTCTTACCTTCTCTTTCTTCTCCTCCTCCCCTTCCCCTTCCCCCTCTTCCCCACTCGCCCCCCATCCCTCTTTTCCCCCTCCTCTCCCCTCTCCTTCTTTTGTAACAAAATCCAAGATAACATAAATACAATGTTTCCTTTCTGAAATGCTATTAATTAACGGGAAGGTGTGGGATGGATTTTTTTTTTTAATTTATAAAAAGGAAACACATTTCCTGTATTTTGTATTTACAGTTTTAAGAGCATAATGATACAGTTATTTGGGGAGCACCAGCTCCTCCTTGCTGTGGTCAGAGCCAGGCAGCTACAATAGATACAACACAAATTGGCTCCAGCTCCACACTAGTAACTCAACATTTATGGGCGGGGCTGTGTTCCCCTGAGGTAATTAGCAGGCAAGCCATCAGCAGTTTGCCACATCATCATCCTTGGCTGCGGAGGCTGGCGTACTTGGGGCTGGGGTCTCAGACTTGCCCCTTGGACCAGGAGTGATTCCCGAAGCCCTAGGCCCTTGCTGTTTCTCCTGAAATGCTGCACTCAGCCAGCTGCTCTCTGAGGAAGCCTGCATCAAGGTGCTCATTGTGAGTGTCCTCTGGCTCCTCACCTGTTCTCAGGAGTGTGGGAGAGCCTGTGCAGGGTGGGTGTGCACTTATGGAGAGAATTCTTTTCAGCAATAGAAGTCTCCCAAATACACAGGATTTACTTTGGGATCCACAAGTTACCCTTCCTGGGGCCAGCACTGGCTTAGCAGGTAAAGCCGCCGCCTGCAGTGCCAGCTGCCCCACTTCCCATCCAGCTCTTTGCTGTGCCTGGGAAAGCATTACAAGATGGCCCAAGTTCCAGGTGTTGCAGCCATTTGGGGGTCCATTTGGGGAGTGAACTAGCAGATGGAAGACCTCTCTCAGATTTCTATCTCTGCCTCTGCCTCTTTGTAACTCTGCCTTTCAAATAAATGAATGAGTGAATGAATGAATGAATGAATAAATAAATAAGTTACCCTTCCCTCACCTTGCGTTGTGAAGAAATCTGGAAACATATGAGTGCTGTATTCATTTTTCTGCATGTTCTGATTTTAATTTTATCACTTGTTTCAATTCTTTGCTTTGCAAAAATAAACCTTAGTTTAAATTATGAATTAAAGGTTGGATGTGTTAGCCCTCGTCTGTACTCTTGTGGAACAGTGGTCTTTCTAATTTCTATGTGTGGAATTCTTTATTTAGTGGAGGATTAAGCCTGTGACTATAAAATAGATTGAAAGTATATTATCACAAAATTTAAAGGAAAAATTTTTCAAAGAAAAAGAGAATGAAAGGAAGGAGGAGCAAGGGATGGTGGGAAGTACCTTTATGTGCCTAAAACTGTATATTTGGAATACATGAAATCTGATCTCCTTATATAAATAAACAAAGAAAACAACAAATGTCTTGCTAATATAAAACTGACCATGTTTTTATTTGTAAAAAATAAAGGTTAGATGTGTTTCGGGTTACACATCTCATGGGTCCTAGTGTTATTGCCCCTGTTGGTTGGCTTTGCTTTCTGCCAGACCTGAATAGCCACACAGGATTCAGCCAAATTGTTTGCTACAAGTGAAAATGACTACACGTGCCAGCTCAGAGTAAGGAGTTATAAAATTGGGTCAAAATTAAGTTGTACATTAAATGCCTTTCCTGAAACTGAGTTTTATATATATATCTAGCAAACATGTGAATAGCACAGGAAGCATCGGAATGGGCTCTTGGTTGAAGCACACTCTTTTTGACCCATAGTGAGTGGAAGAATCTCCCTGACATCCTGTGATTTCCACTAGTTTTGCTCATGATGCAGACTTACAAGCAAAACTATTAGAAAAGGAGTTGCAGATTGGTGCCTCCTCACACGGGGCACCAAAATGTTAGAAAAAGAGGCGCAGAATAGAGAGGAGGCAGTGTACGAATTTACAGCCAGACCAAATTTAATCAGAGAAAGTAAATCCATAGAGGTGGGTGACTGACTGCCCGCATGCATGCACCTTGATGGAGCTTGTGGCAGAAAGCCCCGACCCCCAGGGTCCAGGCCTTTTTAAGGAGGGCTAGGGCTGGGGGTGGGGGTAGGGGGCAGCAGGCAGAGGGGAATTCCTGGAAGTGGGTGGGGCCTTGGGAACCTGGAAAAGAATGCAGGGTGGGGTAGGAGGCAATAGGGTGTGAGACCCGCAGGAGATTCAAGGGCAAGGAATACATTCCAGTGTTTATCTGTCTTTTGGGCAATGAGCAAGAATGGCTGAGCTTATGTTCCATCAAAAACTACCTTAGGAATACAGTCTAAGAAAAGCCAACTTCTATGTAACAATTTCCTTTTACTTTGAATTTCTTTTCTGGTCATCTTTTCCAATAAAATATTACTATTATTACTTTCATAATCTCTAATAATAAAAAGTAAAGTATTTGCAGCTAGTAAGTCCTTGTTATGATACCAGTAAGGTGACCAGAGTCTGCATGCATGGGCTCATTCACTTATTGGTTGATTTTTCATAGCTTTGTCTGCTCTGTGCTTGCACTGGCCTAGGTGGGCCAGTGAATGAGTAAGAAGTGGCCCTGTTGCTCATGGAGCTTACATCCTATCAAGGGTAAAACAAAAAAGCTAACAAATAGCATGATGACTTCAGAGACCAAAGTGTCATAAAGTCTGTAAATAGGGTAATGGTGGATGGTGACTGAGAACAGGGAAGGGTGCCCCAGGAATGTCTCTCTGAAGAGATAAGAAGGCCTTGGATGTGGAGTGCCATCAGCAGAGTCGCAGGCAGAGAGAATTTCACCTCAGGCCTGAGGAGGGAATGAGTGTAATAAGCAATTGTAGGTCCACCCATGGGAACTGGTCCAGACGTTTAACTTTCCTGAAGTTCAACTTTTTTATCTTGCCAATACACATTCGTTAGCACATTCACAAAACCATCACTACGCACTTCCTGTGTGCAGCCATGGTTTAGATTCTGGGAATGTATCAGAATAAACAAGGTCCCTGCCCTCTTGAAGCTTACATTCTAGTGGAAGGGTAGAAAGAGAGAGGAACAAGAAACCAATGAATATAAAGGAATGTTTCTGCTGTCATTGGGTAAGGTTTGAATGTCTCCCAAAGTGTTGGAGGCCTTTGCCTTCAGGGTGGCAGTGCAGAGAGAGGGTGTAGACCTTTGGGAAGTGAGGCTTAATGGGAAGTCCTTTGGTCATTTGCAGTGTGCCCTTCAAAAGGGTTAAAGTATTTCTGTTGGCCTGTGGTTAGTTCTCAGGAGAAGATTGTCCTAATAAGCCTGAGCTTGGCGCCATCTCATCTGCTTCCAGCCTCACCGTGTCATTTCTTCATCCTGCAGGCACTCCTGCCATAACTGTCCCCCATAAGGTGATGCAGTGGGGGGGGGGGGACTCCATTGAGCCCATGCCTTCCAGACCATGAGCTAAATGAGCTTCTTTTCCTTGTAAAGTTAGGCTGCTTTAGGTATTCATTGTAGAAATGCAACGGGGACTGACACAGCTAAGGAGAAGAGTGTGTGGTAGGAGGGTTCTTAAGGGAAGCAGGAGGAGACTGTCTCTGGAGGTGACATGTGTGTAGAGAACAAAGATGGGAGAAGCAGATCACATGGGTTCCTGGAAGGGGGCATAGGACATTTGGGGTGGAGGAAGCAGCAGTGATCTTAGTGTGTTCCAGGCGAGGTAAAGGGTCATTGTGGTAGGATGTGCACCTCGGAGGAAGGCGGGAAACAGAGGGTTAAAGCCCAGGTCAGTTAAGTGTGACACAGCATCACAGAGGGCTTGGTGCTGGGATATGGCAGGAGGAATCACACTAGGAAGGCAATGTGTAGCCTAGCACAGAGCCTGACACACCCTGTGTGCCTGGAGATGTCTTGTCTCCTGCCTCCCTATATCCCTTCTTCCCCAGTTTCTGCTCATTGTGTTCGCTTCCTTTGTTTCCTTCCTCCCTCCTTAGTGCATCTGCACTGTTCAAACACATCTCAGCATAAGATGCCTTAACTTTCTGTTATCTGTTCACTTGTCACCTTAATGCTGAACTGGGAGTTCCTTCACAACAAGAAAGATGGCTCACTCCCTGGTACTCACACAGCACCCTAGTGCCTCACACACTGTTGGAATGCAATGGAATGTATGGAGATGGCGTCCTCTAATTCTGCTCCATGGGGAATGGAAACAGCTCCTGGCAGTTAAGATGTATGAATGGATGAGCAGACCTCCTTCTGGGCCTGGAGAGTTCTGGATTTGGTCGTGGCAAATATACTAGGAAGGCCACAGCAGTGTGTTTGTCCCATCGCAGCTTCCAGGTTTGCCAGG
This sequence comes from Oryctolagus cuniculus, assembly GCF_051225735.1. Classification (NCBI taxonomy): domain Eukaryota; kingdom Metazoa; phylum Chordata; class Mammalia; order Lagomorpha; family Leporidae; genus Oryctolagus; species Oryctolagus cuniculus. Next base: position 123,780,909 of record NC_142876.1, read on the forward strand.
AGCCAGGTGCTACCAGATCAGAGCCAGGTGCTAATTCTAGTAGGATTTGGGCAAGTCACTTAATGTGTCTGGAGCTTAATTTTCTCATCTTACACTGAGATAATAATCCATGGATTATTGGAGTGTTGAATGTAATAATATAAACAAAGTTCTAAGCACACATTGCACAGCCCTGAGTGATTGATAAACACTGCCAGTATGGAAGGGGCCGTCCCAGTTTCCGTCTGTCCTCACAAAACGTTCAAACCAACTCTGGCACCCGTGGGAAAGGTGGAGGCACGTGTCCATTGTGGTGCAGTACCTTCCACAGTCTTAGCTGTAATTACACCATGGGCCTGGTCCCAGAGGAAAGTGCAGTAGCTTTTTGCCAGCTCTTCCTCTTCGACTTTGTGCTTGATTTATTTTACTCTTTGAGAGCAAAGAAGTAGTTTTATTTATCTTTATGCTGAAGAAGATAACAACTTGCTTAAGGTCACACAGCTAATAAGTGGCAAAGCAGCCTTCCATGTAAAGGTGTAACTCAGCTAGTTTGTGGGGGAAGGAAGACAGAGTGTTCTCCTACGAGGCAGGCCCTTGATGCATGCCCCTTGAAGCCGGCCCCTGACTACTTTGCCCATTTTGGGAAATGCATTCACCTCTCTCAGGAGAATAGGGTCAACCTTCTGAATTCAAGTCCAGTACTCTATCCATTGACTTTTTGGGTTCATTTTCCATGTGTATTAATTGAGGATGTTGGCAGAGGCTTGGAGTTTGCCCTGCGATTTCATACCTGAGCAGTGATGCACACGGCCAGGCCCCTTTTCCCTACCTGGTTCTGTTGGGTGCCCTTTCTGCTGAGAGCTCCGTGATCGGTCCCAGGTGCCAGTCTCCACCAGTGCTTAATGAAGCCGTTTGACATTGCACAGTAAGCGCAATCACTTTGTGTCTTTCGTTGGCAGAGGAGACAAGCTTGCTCTTCAAAATCTTCTGCTCTTCATCCCCAGACCTTCCCTGCAGACCCTTCCTCAGGTCTTGTGTTTTACCTTTCATGATGTACCTCCCACAGTTAGTCCCATCTGTTTTCCTTTTACTCTTTTTAGCTGCAATGGGGACCTAGAAGATAGGAAAACATACACCTGAAATACAGTCGTTGCCTGGGAGAGATCAGAGAGCTGTTTTGTTTCTTTTCTTTTCCTTAACAGCATGATCGAATCCTGGATCTTTGCTGATAATGCTTCCAGGCTGGGGAGTTTCTTTACTAATTAAAAGGTTGGATAATGAACATTTAGCATTTTTGTGATTAAGACTTGCTCTGCCTCACAGGTCAGTGCCACCTAAATTAATTGGTGCCATCTCAGTTGGGCTTCAGCTCTCACATCTTACCCTGTCAAGGGTGGCGTCCAGAGCCCTCTGCCACCTGTCCTCACAGTTTCTCCAACCTTTCCTCCCTCTACCTCTGTCACTCATCGCCTGACTAAATGATTTGCCTCTGGCGTCCTCTGCTTGTATTATTTGCTTCCTCAACCTTGTCTCCCATTTCTCTGCTCAGAACTGTGCCATGGTGACTGTGGACTCGGGAGACAGTCTGCATGGACTCACTGCTGCTAGCTGTGTGTCACTAACTGTTTAACCTCTGCTCTCTCACCTGTAACAAAGAGATGATAACAGCTTATCCACCACAGTGGGTAGTTGTGAAGATGAAATGCAGTGGAGTGGGAAGAGGCTGGCGGAGTCCTCGGTCTATAGGAAATAGTCACTTATGTTATCTGTCGTAATTCTGCACGTAAACCTACTCAAGGCTCACTGCTTCTGCAGGGCTCCTCACAATACACTTCTTACTTCCTGCACGCAGTCTCAGTGCTCTCTCCCTCCAGGTGCTCTTGCACGGCATCGCCTGGTTAGTTTGAGTGTGTGTTGAGTCCCCACCTGTTGGTAAAATACTCTTGGGTGTAGACAGGTCCCCAGCACATAGCTGAGGTCTGACTCTGGGATGGCATTGTTGTTTTCTGCACCAAGGAAGGGATCTTGCATTCTGGTGATGCTGTCTCGGGTTCTTGAGTTTTTATTGATTTATTGAATGGTCCACTTATTTTCTCATTATGTTAAATGCTGGTGTCCTTGGTGTGTGGCTTCCAACACTGTGATCAAATTAGGTGCTAAGGCACCACAGAGACCCTGGTTTAAACCAAAGAAGAGGCTTTTTGGTGAGAAATGCTAAGTCCTGTTTTGGACCACTAAGGTCATGTGCCTTTGGGATGCTGCAAGACAGAACGTTCTGAAACAAGCTGTAAGTCACAGTCTCATCTGTGTTCTTGTGCTGTGAAGGTTTGTACAAAGAAATTTAGTTTCTGATTTTTAGTAGCAATCCTATTAGTTTTTTTTTAAAATACAAGAATTTCACATATATTTTGCCTCACAAATGTGTATAATTAGATCAGAACTCAGGAAAGTGGGCTTCCATTTGCATAGAATGACATTAATTCTGCATTCTCTCCTAGCAAGGTTGAAAGAAGATTAATCACTTATTCATGCAAAACCAACTCACATGCATCATTTATTTATCTTGTTCTGGTAATTTTGCAGAGCCTCAGGTTGCAGATAAAGCAAAACTCAGAATGCGATTTACCCTCAGCAGTAAAGACGTGATAGCTGTGTCAACAGTGTGCTTCTTGTAGGAAATCAATAGGTAGCCATGGAAATGACTACAATGGGAAATTCTGGTTCCTTATGAACAAATCATCCAAAAGATCAATTGTAAGGTTAAAAGGCTTTGCCTGTTCTCTAACTTTCACAAAGACTTTCTTTCAGTCTTTGAAAAGAAGAAAATGTGTACATCTGTGTCAGTGAGGAATTATCTTAAAGCTGCATCAGGAATGAACATCATGTTTTACTTCGTAGTGTCTGGAATGGAATTTCTTGACTGCTGTTCCTGGAGGTCTAGCAAGATTGGCAAGAAGAGAGTTCCAGAGTGAAGGGGCTGGAATTCTTGACACAGTGTAATTTCAGGTCCTTCTGATTTAACCTAGGATGCAAGTTGCAGGTGTGGTCTCCTCTCACTTGCCCTGCCTTGGAAGATGCCATGAATCAGTTGTGGCACTCATCTCATAAGCAGGGACCAAGTCTCAGAATCCTTATTTTCGTTTTTGCTGTGTAGCTACTTCCTGTGAACCAGCATTGTCGTATAAGAGACCCGTTGCTTCTCTATGACCTATGAGACGCATTGAACCCCAGCAGTACAAGAATCTGAAAACCAGTTCCCAGTTCTGAGTGGTTGCTCATGTCCATTCAGCTAGACTGGAGTGCAGAATTGAAATAATAATAATAGTAGTAACAACTGGGGTCGGTGCTGTGGTGCAGTAAATCAATCCTCCACCTATGGCGCCGGCATCCCATATGGGCACCGGTTCTAGCCAGCTGCTCCTCTTCCAATCCAGCTCTCTGCTGTGGCCTGGGAAAGCAGTAGAAGATTGCCCAAGTGCTTGGGCCCCTGCACCCACGTGGGAGATCAGGAAGAAGCACCTGGCTCCTGGCTTCAGATTGGTGCAGCTCCAGCCATTGCAGCCATTTGGGGAGTGAAACAACGGAAAGAAGATCTTTCTCTCTGTCTCTCCCTCTCACTGTCTATAGCTCTACCTCTCAAATAAATAAGTAAAATCTTTAAAGTAATAATAATAATAATAGTAACAATTAAATTATAAATATATTGTCATTATTAGGCCAAAGTCTTGTTTGATCTCATTAATGTAGTCAATATTTATTTCAGTGAAAAAGTTGGCTTTGATCCACTCATTGGTAAAAGTAAAATGATGTTTGCAGAATCTGTTTGCTGTCTGTCTATATTCACAGCTCAGATTCACAACTCAAGTAGCAGATCTGACTGTTGTTTGCGTGGCTGCATTTTCAGCAGTAGAGGGCAGTGCAGCTGCTTTCAAGTGGCTACCTGGGAAGTCGTGTGCGCATGTCCATGGGCCTTGTCTCTGCAGTGGGTGCAAAGATCAGGGCGTGGTGTGTTACCATGGTGGTGAATGTGTTCACGTGTTAAAAGAACCACTTTATTCCAGTATCCTTGGCTGTGGTGTTTAATTTTCCTTTTGAGGTTTTCAGAAATTATCATTATACCTCATTTGTATTTATAATTTAGCATTTTATTTTTATATTTATATTTATTTTATCCTTGTTATTTTTTTTCTTTTGTTTTACTACTTGTCTCACATGACCAGTCGTGATATATTTTGGCTTCTGAAGGGGTGAACTTGAATTGCAGCTCTGTTGCTTGCTTTGTGACTTTGAGCTGATCAGCCTCACAGAATCTCAGGAATTCTCTTTTAAACTGAGGTGGAAATGTGTAGTCTTCTCTATCATGTCACTGTTGAGAATACCAAATGAAATCAATATACACGAAAGTATGATTGAAATACAGGTTTTCAAAAAATAATGATCAGTCTCTTGTCTGCTGTCATTTTAAGAATCTAGCATTTAATTCAAAAGAATGGCACAAGCAATTTTTCAGATTTCTCTTTGAATTATGATAGTATCTGTCAACAGATAGATTAGGTGGCAAGGGACACGAGGACATCCCTGGCCTGGAGGAGGCCTTGTTGTAGCTGGTGTGTAGGAACTGATGCAGCTGGAAGGGCTGGCCCTGAAAGGGATCCATGGGGTTTATTGTGAATTTTCATTTATTGTGAGCAAAGATGAATGGGGGTTTCTCAAACCCATCAGAGCCAGTCTCCTTTTTCTGTCATTTTCGGTAATGCTATCTTCATTCTCAAAGATAATGTGATTCATATATAATGTCTATTTACATATATAATTTCACATAAAAACAAATCTATCGGATGCTCTGATTTCTAAATAGAAGTTTAGCACATATAAAGTAATTAAGACTAATGTAATAAGTATTTGAGTATGTGAGTGCTTGGGCCTTGTTGCACTAAAAGACATGATGAAGTAGGCAGATGCTTACACCTCCATGAAAAACGGAGATCACAAATGAAGATGGATATGGAAGCTTTGTACTTGTGACTCCAATACCAAGTTGTCATTGTCTTATGGGAGAAGTGATTTTCAGGAAAGCGAACAATTCTTGATAAAAGTTGTCAGCTAGATTCTCCCTTTGATTTATAGGCTAGAGACTGTTTTTGAAAATTTGCTGAATATTAGAACTTGCTGAAGAAAACATACTGACAGCATATGTAAAGTGGAGTTAGCACCCAGGCTCCATTGACACAAATGTCTGGAGGGACACTGCATACCTGACCCCTGTGTGGACCCCCCACTCCATTTGTTTTAGGATCCCGATTTTCCCTACCTATGCCACTCTCAATGTTGGTAAAAGTGAGGTGGTGATGTGGAAGGAAGCAGATTGTATTGTTGTGATAGCCACTTGTATCATCAGCAGTTTCCAGAACAGACCATTGGAGGCAGAACCATCCCGGTTAAGAATCAGTAATTTAAGTGAGGAGTTGATACTGCAGCTTGAGTGTGTCAGGTGGGAAAGAAATGCAGCCTGACCACTGAGCTGATGGGCAGGGCTGGCGTCCAGGTCTGAATGACAGGTGCCACGCCTGGACTGAGCGTCAGCTTTCAACCAAGCAGGCTGGGGTTGCTGTGATAGGTCTTGTGAGGGCCAATAAACCTCCTATGAGTCCAGCTGATGGGTTAGCCTGAGGGTCAGGGATAGAGGGTGGAGGCTGCCACTCAGCTGCCCTAGGCTTACCGCCCTCTAAAGCCCAGGGTAATGGCAGCAACGTTAGCTCCATACTCCTCCTGCTTCTGGGAACAAGCTTAATGATCTTGGTCCAGCTTTGCTTGGACATCCCACAGGGCTGTGCTTTTAGACCTGAGGCATTATCGAGTCTCTCCCTGGAAACATCTGGGGAGGCAGGGAGTGACAAGCATAGCATTGGGAAAATGTTACAGGAAAACAGGTGTCGGCTCAAACGTTTGCAATTCCTTCAAACAGAATGGCCTGCCTTGTAAAATAGTGATCTACCAAGTAATCGTCTCTGTAGTCACATCCTGCTTTACGATGGGATTTCATGTCTGCTGTTAAGCTTCCTGTCCGTATCACTCATGCTTTCTCTTGCCCAGTGTCTCTTACTGTCCTGAATGAGAATGTCCTGATCAGTCACTGTCTGCCATCCTAGGATCATAGAATCTTCACACACTGTCTTCGGTTCTGGGGGCGATGTTTAGAAGAAAAGGTCAAGCCTTAGCCTGTTAACCTAAACTGGTTGTCCATATTTGTTGTGTTTCAGAATCATTTGGGGGTACTTTTTTTAGATTTATTTATTTACTTATTTATTTGACGGGCAGAATTACAGAGAGAGAGAGAGAGAGAGAGAGAGAGAGAGAAAGGTCCTCCCTCTGCTGGTCCACTCCCCAAGTGGCCACAACAGCCGGAGCTGTGCCGATCTGAAGCCAGGAGCCAGGTGCCTCCTCCTGGTTTCCCATACAGGTTCAAGGGCCCAAGCACCCGGGCCATCCTCCATTGCCTTCCCAGGCCACAGCAGAGAGCTGGATTGGAAGAGGAGCAACCGGGACTAGAACTGGCACCCACATGGGATGGGGGTATTTTTATAAAAAGTATCTGCTCAAAGATTTATGCTCAGGACCCCCATCAGCCTGTTTGGATTCAGATGATATGATTATGGTCTATGATTTTTAAAAGCTTCTACAAGAATTCCTTTGTGAATAGTTTCCTTAACGCACAGATTCTTTCTTCCATATTGGAACTGAAGATTCACTTAACATACTTTGTAACACTTAGCTTAGTGCCAGATAGAAAGTTCTGTTTGCTGAATCTGTGACTAATATAAAAGTCTTAAGCACTGTGGCTCATGTGACTGAGCAGTGTAGGACTTATAAAATACATTTCAGCTTTCAACCTTGCAATGAGTTTAATCTTGCTCCCTACAGAAGTCTGATCCTAGTTCCCACATCCTTAGCAAATGAATAGTTCTACTCCCTCCCTTGTTTCCCCAGTGAACTGAATTGTGACCTTCAAATTTGCTTGTTGATACCCTAATACTATTTGACTATATTTGGGCCTTTAAGAAAGTGATTAAGGTTAAATGAATTCATGAATGTCGGTCTCAGCAGACACCCACCCTGTTGGCACCTTGATCTTGGGATTCCAGCCTCCAAAAGTGTGAGGAAATGGATTTCTGTTGTTTAAGCCACCTCAATCTGTGGCATTTTTTTTTAATTGACAGCCTACTGTATCCAGATGTTTTTGTCTCTCCAAAATGTGTATCTTGGAATTCCATCTTTCATTTGATGGTTTTGGAAAGTGATTAGGTCCTGAAGGTGGAGAGAGTGCCTTTGGCCCTCTCTGTGAGGAGGCACCATCTTTGAACCAGAAATTGAGCCATCACGCGACAACAAATCTGCTGGTTTGGCTGTGGACTCCCAGCTTCCAGAACTGAGGAGTGAGTTTCTGTTGTTTATGAGCTTCCCAGCTTGTGGTATTTATTATAGCCAGCTCGATGGACTATGACACAGCCCGAGCAGACTGTTCTATCTGGCATCTAGTGATCAATCACATCTAGTTACCTGTACAAAGCATTTTTCCTGGCAAATGTGTAGTAGCTCTCATTAGTTCAAAGACATTCCAGAAATGACCTCAATTTTGAAATCATTGTTAATTGCAGTTCCAGGTCCTATAGTGTCTGCTGTCATATTGCAGAGAGAAGTGGGGCACAAAGGATTGGGCACTGAGGCATTTTCCAGTGTTGAGGCTTGAGTGATAGCTGAATAACACGTGTGCTGACTTGAGATGCAGCCGAGACCTCTTCAACCTGGGAGCTGGGCGGCTTGAGCAGCTCCTGAGATCAAAGAGGCCACATCTTCAAGCCACTTTCATGTTTGGTGAAGTTCAATAAAATCTTTATTTTTAGGAACAGTGGCTGTGCTTTATTTTCTGGTAATTTGTGAGAATAACAAATTGAGACAGAGGCCGAGAAGGTGAGGACTTTGGAAGCATTAATTCAAGTTTACCGTTTCATTGCATTTTATTTTTATCAATAGACTCATTTCCTGTCGTTTTAACACTTCCCAGTGAGTTCAGCAGCTCTATGATGGATTACATGCCAGTGAGGGAGGAGGACTAGGTAGGCATTCTATTTCCCTCGCATGTCTGTTTAAAACAGGACATAATTATACCTAAAGATCTACCTTTTCAAAGCCCCTTTATGAGTCTAAGAATGTCACCAGCAAACTATCTGAGTTTATAATCTGTCTGAATAGCATTTTAAATCAGTGCCAAAACAATTGTATGTGCAAATCTTTAGATCCCATTAGGACTTGGTCAAGTGGAAGTGCTTCCCTGGGGGGTTTCAATTCTGAAAATTATTCTTGCGTTTATGAGTTAGTTGTCTGTCTCCCCCCTACCCCCGCCCTGTGTGTGTGTGTGTGTGTGTGTTTCCCTTGAGAGTTCCTGCTGTGTATGTTCTTTCTCTATCACCATTAGCACTCAGCTTCCATATAAAAGGTCTCTGATTCATTTACCTGTTGATCAAACATACAATGATGTAAAAGCCTACTGTCCGGCCAGTGCCGCGGCTCACTTGGCTAATCCTCTGCCTGCGGTGCCAGCACCCAGGGTTCTAGTCCCAGTTGGGGCACCGGATTCTGTCCCGGTTGCTCCTTTTCCAGTCCAGCTCTCTGCTGTGGCCCGGGTGTGCAGTGGATGATGGCCCAAATGCTTGGGCCCTGTACCCCATGGGAGACCAGGAGAAGCACCTGGTCCTGGCTTCAGATCAACGCAGTGTGCCGGTCGTAGCTGTCATTTGGGGGTGAACCAACGGGAAAAGAAAAACCTTTGTCTCTCTCTCTCTGTCTAACTCTGTCAAAAAAAAAAAAAAAAAGCCTACTGTCCTTCAGACCTTCAGAGACTTGTCTGGGGGAGAGAGGTGCATGTAAACAGATGACTAAGATACTCTCTTGAAGAGCAGGAGATTGTCATGGGAGCAGTAAGGAAAGAACTGTGACTCTCCCTGGGGGGCTGGAGAAGCGGTCATGTTGGAGGTCAGGAAGGGCGGTGGGTGTTGGATGGAGGAAAGGGGCGCGGTGTGGCTGGAGGCTGGGAGAGCACAGTGGTGCCCTTCAGAGGCTTTGAGGAGCGCAGGCGGCCTGCATGTCCCGCCGTCTGTGTGGGAGCAAAGGCTGCGTGCTGTCATGCTTTATGCTTGCCCTGCTCAGGGCTGCCCCCGCCATCCACGCCTTTGTTCCCTCAGTGCCTTCTGCCTGGAGCACCTCTTCCTCATCCTCTGAGGCTTGGTTCCCCCTGCAACCTCCTCTGCACGTTCCAAGTAGCATGTGTTGCTCCCTCTCCCGTGTTCCCACAGCAGTTCCTCATTGCTGTGTGACCACCATATAGCTATTCTTTGGATTGACTTTCTCATTACTTTGCGAGGTCTTGGAGGACTGAGACTATAGATTGTTTTCTCTTAGTATTCCTACTAACTAGCATGATGACTGGAAACAATATGTACTCAAAAAATGTGGAATGAATGCAGAACTGATCCACTGATGCTCCAAACAGGGTAATTTTTAGCAAAGAAGTAGTTTGGTGCAGTGCGAAGAGGCCTGGATGAGGGTGCCAGAGATGAAATCTAAGTGAACTGTGCTTCTTGGTGCTAATGATAGGCTTGTTCCTCACCGTCTCTGCCTGTGTGGAGAGAGCAATACCTTATCAGCATCAAACCAGCAGATGGAGAGAAACGATCTTTTGAGTTCCCTCTGACTCTAACAGATGTAATTTTAAAATATGTCTGGTGGATTGATTTTATATTTACTCATATTTTCTTCATTTTCCTTTGACATGTCAGGAGACTTTATTATTTATCTGCTTAACTGTTCTCATAAATAATGCATAGGGATTTTTTCTCTTTTACCTTTTGGTATTAAACTGAAATCCAGAGTTTGTGCTTAGAATAGTCATAGGGTCAACAAGGGTGTTTGGAACAGCTTTAGAGTACCCTGCTATCTCCAAATAGTTCTCAAGCTGTTCTTCTGATGGAACTTCCGTCAAAATTATCATAGGTTATTTTCTCTGTGCTGTTGTATTAACATCCCATCTCCAGGTACTTTCTTGTTGAGTTGAAGTTGTAATGAATTGATTAGGAGATTGATGACCAGAATCTAGGAAAGTAATCGTAAATCATTTAATCAGTATTCACAGTGAACATCCTTTGAGATTCTGAAGAACAAAGGAAATAAGGAATTCTTTTATCATCTTTTTATTATTATTTTTAAAGATTTATTTATTTATTTGAAAGTCAGAGTCTCTTATTTGAAAGTCAGAATTACAGATAGAGAAGGAGAGGCAGAGAGAGAGAGAGAGATCTTCCATCTGCTGACTCACTCCCCAGATGGCCGCAACAGCAGGAGCTTCACCGATCTGAAGCCAAGAGCCAGGAGCCTCTTCCAGGTTTCCCACGTGGGTGCAGGGGCCCAAGGAGTTGGGCCATCTTCTACCTGGATTGGAAGTGGAGCAGCCAGGACTTGAACTGTGCCTATATGAGAAGCCGGGACTGCAGGTGGAGGCATTACCTGCTATGTCACAGTGCTGTCCCCATCTTTTTATTTTTATTATTAGGGAAAACATGGCAAACAAATAGGTAGAAAGAGATGATTTTATAAAATATATAGTTTGGAGCCGGCACTGTGGAGCAGCAGGTTAGAGCCCTGGTCTGAAGCACCGGCATCCCATATGGCGCTGGTAATAATTCTGGCTGCTCCTCCTCTGATGCAGCTCTCTGCTATGGCCTGGGAAAGCAGCAGAAGATGGCCCCCCAAGTCCTTGGGCCCCTGTGCCCTCATGGGAGAACTGGAAGAAGCTCCTGGCTCTTGGCTTCGTATTGGCTTAGCTTCGGCCATTGCGGCCATCTGGGGAGTAAACCAACGGATAGAAGACCTTGCTCTCTGTCTCTACCTCTCTCTGTAACTCTGTCTTTCAAATAAATAAAATAAATCTTTTTTAAAAATATATATAGTTAGCCAATTAGATATTAAAGCACATATTTAAACCATTATTTCTATCAGCAAACAGGTGCCCCTACATCGCTGCTATGATAACTGAGTTTATAGATCTACTCCTTGCTTGACATGTATTAAGTGTGCTTGTGAAAAGAAGTCCTGAAGTCCTCAGCACAAACACTGTCCCCTGATCCTCAGGGAAGACATAGTTGTGGGGAGAAGAACAAGGATGGGGCCTTTGGTTCCTGGGCATTTAGCAGCTTTACAGAATCTCACCTGGAAAAGGGGGCCTGTGGTGAGGACAGCAGGCGAGAGCCAGCAGAGTTCTGGCTGGCAGCAGAGGGTGAGATAACAGACGTCAGCGCCCGTGTGTTGATAGCAGGTGAACTTGGCTCAGAAACTAACGGTGCCTTGAATGAGACAGAACTGTTGAATTGTTGTCTTTTCCCTTCCTCTCAGAAGAGGACAGTGGCTCTGTCACAGACATTGGTTTTCCTCTCTAACAGGGGAGAATTGGCAGTCTTTGTTTTGGTGCTGTGGTGTCCTGGGCTCTTTGACGCCCTGCCAGCTTGTTACATTGCTCTTCTCACGCCGTAGATATACAGCCTTGTAGCTGGGGCCTGCTGAACTGAGCTACGCCTAGCCGGCATCTTTACAGAAGCAAAATTTGAAACAATATTTCAACATTTTTGTGATTATAGAATTAATAAATTTTTATTGCAGAAAGCTTTGGAACTAGAAAATAAAAGTATAAATAAGAAAATGAAAATCACTCCAAATCCCATAGAAATAAACACTACTAATATTCTTTGTATTTTAACATAATTGAGATTATAATTTGCATACAACTTTTGCTGCTGAACGTCACTTCACAAGCTCTTATTAAAAATGTTCCTTAGGCATTATTTGCAAGAATTGTTTTTGATGGAATAAAATCCAAGGTTTACATAACATGTCCCCTACTGTTGCATCTTTAGATTGATTTAAGTACTTTTCTTGCTGTGGCGGGCATTTGTCCTAGCAATGGAGACATCAATTGGGATGTCTGTATCCAGTATCAGAGTCCTGACTCCAGCTTCTTGCTAAAGCAGACCACAGGAAACAACAGGCGATGGCTCAAGTAGAGTAGTCCCTGCTACCCACACAGGAGACCTGGATTGAGTTCCTGGCTCCCAGGTTTGGGCGGAGTTGTGGGCATTTGGGAATTGAAGCTGCAATTGGGAGATCTGTCTCTCCCTCTCTCTGTGTCTCTCTCTCTCCATACACCTCTATCTTTGTCTGCCACTCAAAAAAAAAAAAAATCTCCAACAATTCAAGGCAGAACCTCTGCAGCCTTTTATATAGGCCACATCCCCAGCAGGAATCTAAGGTGTCTGCCGTGGAGGTTCTGAGTGGTCAGCCCGAGCCCCAGTCCAGCCTGGCCATCAGTTGTTCTCAGGTTCCAGGGAGCAATCCCTTGTCATCTTGTCTCCGTAAGTGGTGTCTAGCACCCCAGAGTTTCAAACCCCACAGTCTTCTGGGTAGTGACAGTGATTATGATGTCCAACACTTATTGAGTCATTTACCTTGAGCCAGGCGTGGAGTGAAGCCCTTTATGTACCCTTATCTGCCCAACACTTGTCACAGTATTGTCTCTGGTTCCTATAGGGGTGGTCAGGAGATGTCCTTCAAAAGTCATGCAGTAATAGTGCGGCAGAACTATGATCTGAACCCAAGTCTGCCTGCCCAGAGTCCATGATTTGAACACAGTATCACTCAGCCTCTCATAGAGGACGGGCAATACTTGAGCCTCTGTCCAGAAGCATTCCCGGAGCCAGACTCTAGCTGCAGGCTGGGGGCTCATCAGGAAGACAGCACCGGGTAAAGGACCCTCCGGGTGCTTGTAGCCACAGCCCAGCAGCTGCTTCCTGTGGTGTGTCTCCTGAGGGGTGCTCATTGCCATGCTCTAGGGGCTCTCCTTCCTGAGCAGTCCTATCGGTCTTTGCCATCTGCTGCAGTCTGGCTTCCAGGGCTCTTGGTAACTGCACATGTAATCTCACTCTTAGCATCACTTCTGCAGAGTGTCCGGCTCCGCTGCTTCTGCAGCTCTGTGTCGGCTCAGGGCCCATGGGGGGATTAAGGGAGCTCAGCTTCCCCCTGCACTCAGGGCCTGAGTGCTCAGGCCATTGGCTCACGGTGAGCGCTGGTCCTTCCCCAGGAGGCCTCCTCCAGAGCCACAAAGTCGGGGAAAGTTATCTTTCTCTCCTTGCACAGTGAAACCCAGGCCTCCTTAGATCGCACGGAGCCGCAGCTCTTTCTGTGTCCTCCCTGTGGGCCTGCAGCACATGTGGAAGTCAGACTGCAGGAAGTCCTTTTGAAGCTGGTTCCCGTGTAGGCAGTGTTACAGTTACACATCATGGGTACTCAGAAAAGATGTCGGCGAAGATGTCAGTGGCCAGGGAGTATTTGTGGAAGAGGGGAGCCTGGAGGAGGGTCCTGGAAATGGCTAGGATGTGAACAGCAGGGCTTGCAGAGGAAAGACGTCCATGCAGGATGTTAAAAGAGAAGCAGTTGTGTTTACCAGAATGTGAGAAAGCTGGGCTGTGAGCAGTGCCGTGCCGTGTGCCTGAGAGATCATTCAGCCTTCTGTTCTGTAGCTCAGGCCCCAGAGCTTCCGCGTGAAGTGTGCTGTTTATGAGGCCATGTGGAGTGTGCATGTGTCTAGGGTGACAGCTCCTACATTCGCTTCTCTCACCAGTAAGTGCCCTGGAAGCAGCAGCTGCCTCTAAGTGTTGCTCTTCCAGGAAGTCTAGCCAGTTGCACACTCAGCACTTTCCAGTTGTTCTTAAGGTAGGTGTTCTAGGTTTTTCTTTGTTTTTGATTTGTTTGTTTTTCTTTGTGATTTGTTGTTGCTGTTGCAGATGTTGGGGATTCAGAATAGGGTAAACATCAAGGGGAATGTATTGGCTTATATAAGGAACTGAAGAATTCAGCTTAAGTTGAAGGAGTGGCTTGATCCAGGAGTTCAGTGTTTCCCAGTTTCCATCTTTCCACGCTTCATCCCTCTGTTTTGGTTCCCTGCTTGTGCAGTCTTGTCATGTCCCAGGTAGCTTCAGGTCTTCTTCCTTGCAGATCTGAACATGGGAGATGGGTCTGTTCCTCCTGTGCGATTTGAAATTATCCTGGCTCCAGCTCTCAGTTGGTTGAATTATATCACATGCCCAACCTAGAGCCAGTTTCAGGATGAGATGAGACAAGATGCTCAGGTTGGTCCACCCTGAGTCACAGGATCACCTGGGCAAGTGGGGATGAAGTAAATACACCCTCGCCACATGGTCTCAGCCTAGGAGGGTGATTCTTAAGGGAAAACCAGGGATGACATTAGCAGAAAAGGAGCACACACATGCTTGGTGGTTAAAAACAACAAGCACAACCTTGATTACTAGAGACAGTCTCTGGGTTCCTCAGTGGTGAGCTGAATGGTCTCAGTGGCCAGGGGCAGGCAGGAAGGTTGTGCAGGCTGAGTCCTGCCTGTTTCCCCGGCTGGCGTTGTAGCCCTGCTGCACATTGCTGTCCCCGAGAGACTGAAGAGGCGTTTTGATCTTAGATGGCAGACAGTGATGGACACTCAGGCTGTGCATTAGATCTTGCAAGAGAGAAGGAGACTGTGTTTACCAGAGAACCAATGAAGCTGCTGCATTCAACCTCTGAGCACCGTCTTTACCTGGGGCAGGAGGCTGTAGTGGTTAGAGATACTGCTTCCTGAAGTCTGGCTGGCTGAGTCAGAGCCTGGTTTATTTATTTATTTGAAAGGCAGAGTTACAGAGAGAGAGGGAGAGACACACAATAGAGGACTTCATCTGTTGGTTCACCCCCCAGATGGCTCCAAAGCCTGGGGCTGGGCCAGGCTGAAACCAGGAGCCAGGGGCTTCATCTGGGTCTTCTTCACGTGTGGCAGGGACCCAAGCACTTGGGTCATCTTCTGCTGTTCATCCCAGGCCATCAGTAGGGAGCTGGATCGGAAGTGGAGCATCTGGGACATGAACTGGCACCCATATGGGATGCTGGCATCTCAGATGGCAGCTTTGCTCACTATGCCACAGTGCTGGCCCTGAATCTGGTTTCTTGACTCCAGGAAGCGTCAGTTTTCTGTGTAAAGGAGTACCCTGAAGATTCGGTGTGATTGCTCATATCAAGTTCCTGGCACAGTGTGTGGCACTTACCTACCATGTACCTCATGCCTGTTCACCATGCTCTTTGCTCTGCACATACTATAACCTGGGCAGGAGCTCAGGAGACTCCACCGCTCCAGGGGCCTGCAAAGTGCAGCACGTATTTTCACCTATTGGATATGAAATCCTTTCTTTCATCTCCATTTTATTTCCTGAGGGTCAAGCAAGTCTGACTGTAATCTTCCTGTATGTGCTCTGACAACGAATGGCTTCTGGGAGCCAGAGCCACACCTGCTTCTCTCTCCATGCTGGTCACAGAGCCCTGCCTGTCCTGTCTCTGAAGTGTCTCTTCAGCTTCCCTCCCTAAGCCCCCTGCCCTGCTGACTGCCACTGCTCCTGCTCTTGTTCATGGGCTCCTCTCTCGTGCACAGCTCGTTGGGAACCTCCAACTCATTTCTCTGTCTCTGGTCTCTTCCCATCTGGTCTGCCCAGTATTCCCCTTGTGTGCAGAACAGTAGCCTAACTCCTTAGCAAAGCATTGTTTAAGGCCTACACAGTGTGAGTCTAGCTCGCCCTTCCTCCTGCAGGCTCTCCACTACAAGACATCTGCGTCAGCTGCAGTAGCGCTGTTGGCTGCTCTGCACAAACCCCACGCGGCAGTATACCTGCAGGCTTTTGCTCGTGCTGTTCTCTCCCCGTCTGCCCTTACCTGTTGCCACTTGACTAATTTCTGCTTATCTTGTCAAGTTCATCTCTGCTCTCCTGGATCTGCCAGAGCTGGAGGTGCACGCGAGCAGTGTAGCATCTCCGGCACTGTTTAATGTTCGGCCGTGTTGGTGTCTCTGCTCTTATATGCACCACGAATTCCTGGAAGAAAAAAAGCACAGCTTATGATTTTTATATACCCAGAGGCGAGAAGAGTGCCCCAAAATGCTTATTATCTTCAGTGAATATCTACTGTGAGGTTACAAATTTGGGAGAATAAGATCTGCCAGCATTATGCATTTCTCATGAGGCAGCACCATTCTTAGCACTTCTCCTTCTTTTTTCAATGTATTTTAAATCATATAAGTAATAAAAATATGTAAATTTTTTCTTAAAAATATATAACCCTCCTGTTGGTAACCACTGTTATTCGCTTCATAGGTACCTATAGAGACCTTTTACCTTAAAAATGTTTTTAAATAGCGGCTCTATTGAGATATAATCCACATACCATAAAATCCATCCTTTTCAAGTGTACAGTTTGTGATTCGAGGTTTTTAGTGTTTTCAGAGTTGTGCAGCCATCCCACTGATTCAGAAGACTCTCATCACTCCCCATTTCTCCACCGCCCCGGCTCTTGGCAATCAGTCACGTGTTTTCTTTGTCCGTGGAGTTGTGTCTTCTGGACATTTTATGTACACAGGTCTGTACAGAAAGCCATTTGCATGACTTCTGCTATATAGCTGAATGTTCTCAAGGTTCTTCCCTGTTGTCACATGTATCAGTACTTTATTCCTTTTCTTTAAAAAGGTTTATTTATTTATTTATTTGAAAGGCAGAGTTGCAGAGAGGCAGAGGCAGAGAGAGAGAGAGAGAGAGAGAGGTCTTCCATCCACAGGTTCACTTCCCATATGGCCACAATGGCCAGAGCTGGGCTGATCCAAAGCCAGGAGCCAGGAGCTTCTTTCAGGTCTCCCACGTGGATGCAGGGACCCAAGCTCTTAGGCCACCTTCTACTGCTTTCCCAGGCCATAGCAGAGAGCTGGATCAGAAGTGGAGCAGCCAAGTCTTGAACCAGTGTTCCTATGGGGTGCCAACACTGCAGGAAGCAGCTTTACCCACTACGCTCAGCACCTCCAATCCTTTTTATAGCGGAGTAGTATTCAGTTGTAGGAGTACGTAGTATTTTGTTTACTGGTTCATCGTTTGGTGGACATTTGAGTTGCTTCTCAGTTGGCTCTTACGAATAATGGTTTGTAAATATTTTTGTGCAAGTTTTATGTGGTTATTGATTTTCTGTTCTCTTTGGTAGGCGTAGAATTGCTGGGTCATGTGGTAACTCTATGTTTAACTTTTTGAGGATCTTCCAAACTGTTTTCCATGGCAACTGCACCATTCTACACTTTCACCAGAAATGTATGCATATGAGGATTCCAACTTCTCTGCATCCCTGTCACTGCTTGTTACTCTGTCTTTTTGGCCACAGGCACCCTTTTGGGTGTGAAGTAATATTTCATTGTGGTTCCACTTTCATTTTCCTACTGAGTGATGATTCTAAACATTTTTTTATATTCTTAGTGGTCATTTGTGTATCTTTTGGAGAAATATTTTTAAGATCTATTTATTTATGTATTAGAAAGGTTGAGGGAGGAGATTTCCTATTTGCTGGTTCACTCCCCAAAAGATTACAAAAGCCAGGGCTGGGTCAGGCTGAAGCCAGGAGCCAGAAACTTCATCCAGGTCTCTCATTTGGTTGGTAGGGACCCACGGACATGGGCCACCGTTTGCTACTTTCCCAGGGGCGTTAACAGGAAGCTAGGGTGGAAGTCAAGCAGCCAGAACTGGTACTGGCACTCTGATATGGATGCCAGTGTTTCAAGTGGGAGCTTAGCCCACTGAGTCACACTGATGGCCTCTGGAGAAATATTTATGAAAATCTTTTTTCCATTTTTATTTTGGGTTACTTGAGGCCAGCATTGTGGTATAGTGGGTAAAGCCATGGCCTATGACCCTGACATCCCCTACGGGTGCTGATTTGAGTCCAGGCTGCTCAACTTCCAATCCAGCTCCTTGGTAATAGCCTAGGAAAAATAGAAGCAGATGGCCCAAGTGCTTGGGTCCCTGGCCCCTGGCTCTTGGCTCCTGGATTTGTCCTGGCTCGTGTTGGCAATTGTGGCCATGGGGAGAATGAACCAGTGGATGAAAGATATCTTTCTCTTTCCTTTTCTCTATCTCTCCCTGTCTCCCTATAACTTCCAACTTCAAACAAACAATATTTAAAAAAAGTAAGTTGGGTTATTTATCTGTTTATTGAGTTGTAAGCATTATTTATTTATTCAGCTGTATTATTTATAAATTTTGTATCATATGCGTGACTTATAAATATATGTAAATATTTTATATATTATCAGATATATGAGTATCATATATATGGCTTATAAATAAATATGTGCTATGTGTACTATAATATCAGATATATCTAATAATGACATCAGGTATAATTCACAAATTATATATCAGATGATGATTTACAAACATTTGCTTCACAACCTTTTTTATATCCATTTAAGTAAATGTTTACTTTTGTGCATTTTTTATGTACAGAGATTTAAATAGGTTTCTCTTTTTTATTCATATGGAATTGTACTGTTGGTGTTATGTAGATATCTTCTCAGGCACATGCAATGTACATGTAAATCTATCACAATTTTAAATTACTGCATAGATGTAGATAGGGACACTCCTCTGATGATGAGTATTTTAGTGACCCTCAATATGTTTACTATTATGACCAATTATATAATGAACATCCTTGTAAAGTCTCCTTTCTGCACATTGCCCAAGTCATATGAGTTTATGGGCACCTGTATTTAACACAGACTATTAAAATGCCTGTTAGAAAGGTGATTCAGATGTACTCTTCCAGTAACCTTGTAGGGGGATATAATTTCCTGCAATACCGACCGACGTTCAAATTGAAGCATTGTTGCCTCCTATCTGATGAGCAAAAATGGTACCTCCCATGGTTTGGACATCGTTGTATTTCAAATGTTAGGCCCTGAATCCCAAATTCATTACGTGAGTGGTATGTGGAGGTGGGTCTTTGGAAGGTGACTGGCCCCCAAGGGCTGTGCCTTCGTGAAGATTTGACCCACGTAGGGGTTAATAGGCTGCTCTGGTCGTGGTTTTCTTGTGAACCTGAGCTCTCTCTGTCTCCTCTGTGTCGTGACGCAGCAGGAAGCCCTCGGATGCGGAGCAGATGCCTGGGCCTGGGCCGTGCTCGTGGACTTCCAGCCTCTATTATCTGAGCCAAATAAACCCCTGCTCTTTATAAATTACACAGTCTCAGGTGTTCTGTTATAGCACAAAGTGGGAGAAGACCATCCTCACCGGTTTTAGCTTGCATGGAATTGTTTCAGTGTGATGGTTTTCCCCCCACTGTTTGGTATTCAGTTTAGAACTCGCCTCTCAGCTTCTCTCATGCACATGGAAGCCCCTGCCTTACGTGGGAAGGAGAGGCCTGATGGCCCGGGCGTGTGGATTTCTGTTCTAGCTGTCACACAGGGTGGGGTCAGCTGAGTGAAACATGGCTGTTGAGAGACTTTCCATTGTATTTGGAGCTGACCAGACTTTAAAGCACAATCCGGAGACTTTCAACTTCACAAAGATGTGGCATTTTAGTTTAATAAAGCTATCGACAGAGCTCCCTTTTCAGGTGACTTTTCAAAAGCATCTTTTGTCAGCAGAGAGCTTTTATTAGCGAATGTAACCTTGCTGGGCACCACGTGACAGAGCGGGAAAGGAAATGTCCTTGGTACTGAACAGGAAAAGTTGTGCACAGACTCTCAAGGGGAAGGAGTTGTTCAGTCTTCTGAAGCTGCGTTTTTCACCCTATGTTATATCCTAACTGCAAACAATGAAGTTTTCCAGTGATACTGTGCAGAAGGTCAGAGTTTGCAAGATTTTGCCTCCTAACTAGCGATTGTAAAAAAATAAATCACAGAGGATTAAAATGAAAAAAAAAAAAAAAACAAGTAAAACTGAATTTAACTGTGAGTGTGGTAAGTTGGACAGATGAAGCTATAAAACATCTGAAAGGGGAGAGTTAGGCAGGAAGACCAAGTAGTGAGGTGTAAGAGTAACAGTCTTGGCTGCAGAGCAGGGATGCTAGAGGTTTAGTGCTTAATCAAAACCACTCCTGGTGACTCAGCAGCGTTGATTCGCTGGAGGAGCAGGGGGAAGGGACTGTGGACCCTATGTGCAGCTCGGGTGGGTGCCACTGCTGTGGATCCATTCATTATTTCTTTGATTTTAGAGCTAGGTTAAGTGGGAGACCTCATTTGACAGGTTTCCAGGCACTGGGGAAGTGGGTTGAGTTTTCTGAGAGGTCTCTGCAGAGGAGCATCATGGAACTGCTGTGCTGTCAGGGCAGGGCCCAGATCTCCGACCAAGGTCGATGCGTAGCCGTGGGAAAAGACATGCCTCCGGGGGATCTGCACCAACGCTTCATTGGAAACCGACGAACAGACGGGGCAGGACCACGGGTATCCTCTCTGCTTTCAGGGTCTGGGCCACAAAAAGAGGCAGGTACCCGATGGTGTCCGTCCTGAGAGCGACTTAAATAGTCAGTTACAGCAGGAAGGGTGTTCTGCCAGCACTGCCCTCGAGTTCCTGGCTGTCGCCACACGTTTCTTCTCAGTTAGTTTTGCTTGATGTCTGTTAGACTCTAATTCAATTTTGAGGTCCATAATTCAATGGGAACAGATATAAAAAAGGTTCTCTTTTCATTAAAAGAGGAATTACCTTGTTATCAGAGTTCTGTGAGGAGGGAGCTCATGGATTTTTCATAAAATCATGAGTTTTTAAGGGGACAGGTGAAGTCATCTTGTTCTGTCCACGAGCAAGGGATAAATCTCATCTTTGATGGGTGAGACACTGCTTAACAAGGCTCTCAGAGGAGAGGAATTGACAACTTTCAGTGTTTTAGCAACCCTCGCCTGCAATATTCCTTCTACTGTCATATCAACACATAATAGATTCCCATAATCTTTGGAGTCCTCTTTGGGTAAAGAGAACAATATTCTAAGTGTCTGTCATTTTCATTGCCTCAAAGAGCCCTTACTGATGATGAGTGTGGGCAGGTGCTGCAGATCCGGGAGTGGCCCAGCGGGGAGCAGAGCCTGGGCCTGGCTGGAGCTTTGTGTGAGACTTGCAGTAGGTACTGACTGATGGCCAAATCATGCACAACTAGAGGTTATAGCAAGTGCTGTGAAGGAGACAAGCTGCTGCTGTAGAGGGAAGCAGGAGGAAGCCAAGACCTCAGAGATGGCGGTCAGGGCCGTAAGGGCCATATGATGGGAGCACTGACGTGGAAAGGGCAGCAGCCTGTCCGAACAGAAAGAAGAACTTTGCTCAGAGAGTGAACAGTGGGTGCAAAGACCTTGCAGTGGAAGGAGCATCATGGGTTTGAAGAATTCATTGCTCACCATGGCAAGAGCAAAGTGCTCAAAAGAGAGATGGCAGAGCCGACACTGGGTGTATCAGGTAAAGCCACCACCTGCCAGTCTTGGCTGCTCCACTTCCAGTCCAGCTCCCTGCTAATGCTGGGAAAGCAGCAGAGGATGGCCCGAGTGCTCGAGCCCCTGCACCCACGTGGGAGACCCAGATGAAGCTCTTGGCTTCGGACTGTCCCAGCTCCAGACGTTGTGGCCATTTGGGAAGTAAACCAGCGATGGACAGTCTCCCTCCGTCTCTCCCTCCCTCTCTCTCTGTAACTCTGCCTTTCAAATAAGATAAACAAATCTGAGAAATCTGAGAGAGAGACAGGCATGGATGCATGAGGGGCCCAACAATACCTGGGCTTGCAGGCACTGGTGAGAGGTTTGGATTTTCTTCTACAAATGGTATGTTGTTAAGAGATCACTCTGCTGTGCAACAAACTAACTAGAAGTGGGACAATCAGGGCAGAGGTGACAGGAGGCAGTTCAGGAAGGACACGCTGGTGACTTGGACTAAGGTAATAGTAGGGGGAATGTATAAACATACTTTTGCGATATGTGTAGGAGGCCTTGCTGATAGATTGGATGTGGGGCAAGGCTAAAGGAAAGCTGACACCTTGCTTTCTGAGCAAAGGAGAAGGTAAGATGGTGGTTCCATCCGGCAGCTGGAGAGCAGTCTGGAAGGAATGGGTTGGCAGTGGAAAGGGCAGGGGTAAGTTTGCAGTACTTGTGAGGCAAACAAGCAAAATCGTTGACTCTGAGTCAGGGGTGGGGGAGTGCAGGCCGTCAGCTCTGGAGAGTACATTTGGGTGTTCTTCTGCCAGCAGGGATGAAAGCTGTGGGAAAAGAATGAAAGATCATCAGAGGAAGGAGAGGGACAGGAACGGGGGCCCTGGTGTGAACGCTTGAGGACCTCTAACATCCCCCAGAACCTCGAGAACAGTTGAGGAGAGGGAACTCCAGACTGGAGTGGATTCGATGGATTTGTGTGGATTCTGATAAACACTATGGCCTTGAAGACTAACTGGCTCTCTTGCTCTCTCTCACACACACACTATCAGCATCGAAAGTGAGGAGTTTAATCCCTGATTTCCTCCCCTCACCAATATTCTGTGATTCTTCTCTCATTGGTGTCAGGCCCACTTTGCAATTCCTTTTGTGGTACATGTACCTTCCTTTGTCCTCCTCGTAGCGTCATCCTCAGAAGTTCTCTTCCCAGATCTGATGTTAGGTGCGTCGTGATCTTTGGGAACAGTTGTGCTTATTTGCTAACACATTCTGATCCAGCATGGGGGTCCCACGGCACATTGGTTATTTATACTGGCCAACTGTCTTTTACATTAAAAAATGAACCTCTTTATTTTTACCATTCCTACTCAACTAAATTTCCCAGTTCCTTTTTATTTAGCTTCAGAGATTTGAGGACTGCCAGTGGGTGTTCTGTTTGACGTCACTTAATGTTTGTGTTTGGTCCAGATCATAAAGCAAAGTGAATTGACTTCCTCTGCTCAGTACCCCGTAGGACTTAGAACCTGCGTGAACATGGGTTGAAGGATGTGCTCCTGGTTGCATTGAGTGGATATATTTGTATCAAATGAAATTTAAGAGCATTGCTTAAGGATCTGAGAGGTATTTGTTCTAGATAATTTCTTCTCCACAAACTAACATGGTCCCATCATTTGTGTTGGAATCATCTTCTCATGAGGTGCCTTGCTGTCCTGCCAGTGCTCCGTTGCTAGTGTTCCTTACCAGAAGTTGCTCCCTGGTGCTTTGCCTTTGCCTCACAACGAACCAGCTGACCCTGCTGAGAGAGCTGGGGAAAAAGAGTTCATACTGCCAATAAAGTTCATGGTTAGAGAAAAATGATAGCTAAAATAGTCCTCAGATGGCACATGATCCACTTCTCCTTTTATCTGATAAAGACTGGTCATCCCAGCAAACACAATCATTTTTAATTTTTTTAGAGATTTATTGAGTTAGATAGAGAAAGAGAGGCAGAGAGAGAGAGAGACAGAGAGAGAGAGAGAGAGGGACAGACAGACAGAGAGATCTTCCATCTACTAGTTCACTCCTCAGATGGAGATGATGGCTGAGGCTGGGTCAGGCTGAAGCCAGGAGCCTGAGATTCCATCTGGAAATCCCACATTAGTGGCATGGGCCAAAGTACTTGGTCTATTTGGTGCTGCTTTGCCAAACGCATCAGCAAGGAACTGGATAGGTAGTAGAGCAGCAACTCAAACTAGCACTCATAAGCCATAGTGGCATTGCAAACAGCAGCTTCACCTGGTGCACCACAATGCTGGCTCAGCAAACACAATCGTTATAATGATGGAGTAGTTCCTGTTATAATTAAGGGCATGTCAGCAGTGTGTTTCTACCACATGTCTCTGTTGTCACGATTCAGGTCTCAACAAATACATTATACAGAAGAGATGAGAAGGTATGAGCGAGCAACACGATTGAGTTCAGATGAAATTGAATATTATTGACCTAATTCATAGTCCTAGAGCTCTGTGTGGCAATTCCTTCAAATTCTCCAAAATAGGGCAAGTGGGGGTCCACGTCAATTTTGGCATAAGGCACACATCTCTAAATTGTGTTATGTGTCTATGGCTATATTGTTCACTCTCCTCCCTTCCTATCATCAGTTCAATATATCCCAAAAAGATATATCCAAGTCCCAACTTCTAATACCTATTTGGAGACAAGGTCTTTGTGGATATAACTAATTGATGGATCTTTAGATAAAACCATCTAGATGAGGTTTCTGGGCAAGGCCTAAATCGTAAGTGTTCTTTCAAGAAAAGGAGAGGACATAGAACATAGAGGTGAAGTCCATGTAGAGACAGCAGAACCTTGAGTAGTTTGCTATAAGTCAGGTAGCATCGGACATGGCAAACAGTCCCCTGGAGCCAGGACAGAGCTGTGGGTGGAGTTTCCTGCAGACCCAGGATAGGAACTGTGTCGTTTTCTGATATTTATACCACCTAGTTCTGGTAATTTGTTACAGAAGGTATATTTCTTCATTGTTTTCTGGTATCCTAACAGAATCACGAGACAGGGAACTGTATGAAAGAGAGAGGTTTGTTCTAGGGCTGGGAATTCCAAAACCAGGGAGTGGTGTTTGGTAATGACCATGTGCTGCTTAAACTCATGATGGAAAAATGGAAGGAGAAGTGGGCACTCGTGAAAGAGGCAAAAATATGAGGGTGGCCTCGCTTTATTACAGCCTGCTTTTGTGCTAACCAATGCAGTGCCGAGGGACTGACAATTCACTACCGCAAGAATTAACCCAGTCCTGTGAGAAAGGCTTTAATTCCCCCTTCAAGACCCCACCAGACAACACCACCGCAGTGGCAATAAAATACCAGTATGAATTTCGTCCTTGAATCAGAGTGCCCTGGGGATCTGTGGAGAAGGTCTTAGAGCTGGGAAACAGTTTATTTTTATTTATTTATTTTTTTGACAGGCAGAGTGGACAGTGAGAGAGAGAGAGACAGAGAGAAAGGTCTTCCTTTTGCCATTGGTTCACCCTCCAATGGCTGCCGCGGCCGGTGCACCGCGCTGATCCGATGGCAGGAGCCAGGTGCTTCTCCTGGTTTCCCATGTGGGTGCAGGGCCCAAGCACTTGGGCCATCCTCCACTGCACTCCCGGGCCACAGCAGAGAGCTGGCCTGGAAGAGGGGCAAGCGGGACAGAATCCGGCGTCCCGACCAGGACTAGAACCTGGTGTGCCGGCGCCACAAGGCGGAGGATTAGCCTACTGAGCTGCGGTGCCGGCCACAAAGTTTCTAAACTTAATGCTGTTACCAGTAGCTGGGTGACTTTGAGTAGAGGACACAGGCAATGGAATGTGTGGTACAAAGCACCAGAGAAGAGAGAATTGTGCGTAAAAATAGCTCCACATATATGTTTTAAATTCTTCTGCGATCTGTGCTGAATACCAGGAGGTTCGTGTTGGTCAAACTACTATTTTAGGTATTATGTTGAGCAGCTGTGAGCTCAGGGGTTCCTGGATCTCAAATAGTGCTGGGAACTGTTGAAGTACCAGCTATAGTGGAGAGAGTGTGTAAAATACCTGGTGCAGTCCTTAGAGACCACAGAAAGTCTCTATGTTGGTAGGAGCACTACATTAGCTCTAAAGTAAAGGCTATGCTAGACTTACCTTCAGAGGCATAGAAAGTAGCCTTGAAAATATCCGCCCATCTGCAAGCAGTGTTGACTGCCTGCCAAAGCAAATCTCAGCCCTCTTGGAAAGAAGACGACAGGATCCAGACCATCAGCAGTCTGGTGTTCACAGTGTCTCCCAAGTATTGAAAAGGTAGAATAGATGGGGCGGATGTTTGGGACAGTGAGTGAGACACTGCTTCCATGCCTGCATATTGGATATTGGAGTTCGTGAAGTATGAGACCTGGCCCTGCTTTGGATTTCAGTTGCCTTTTTAATGCATACCCTGGGAGGCACAGGGATAGCTCTGTTAGTTAGACCTCTGCTACTCGAGTGGGAGACCTGACCGAGTCCTGACTTCTGGCTTTGGCTTGACCCAGTCTGGATTGTTGTGGGTATTTGGAGAGTGAACCAGAAAATGGAAGCTAGGTCTGTCTTTCTCTATTTATCTTTCAGATAAAAGTAAATACATACATAATAAAATATTTTTTAAAAAAAATTACTAGCAGAAAAATGTGACTCAGAACCAGGAGACAAACATGAACAGAATCATACTCAGGAGTGACAGGAACAATGCTGTCACCCAATACGTATTTAAAAAATCAATACATATGTACAGAGATTTAAATTAAAATATAAACAAAATGGAAGATATACAAAAGAACCAATGGAAAACATCAGAAATGAAAAATTAACTAGATAACTAAAACAGTAGGCAAAACCCTCCAAAAAATAAACTGGACTTGAAGACATTATAGCAACTATTGAAGCAAAAGCACACAGAGGAAAAATAAGCTAGAAAATAGTGAGCAGAACCTAGCAACCCATAGCAACATAAGTAATCTAATTTTGTAATTGGAGTCCCAGAAAAAAAGGATGAGAAAGCATAAAAAAAATAAAATCTCCAAGTTTGGTAAAGTCTCTAAGCATACATGTGTTAGAAGCTTAATGCACAACAAACAGAATAAACATAAAAAACACTTCACCTCCATGTGTATAAAAATATTTTCACAACTAGTGATTTGAAAAGGTGTTAAAGGCAGCCATGGAGGGAAAAGGTATCTCACTTGTAGAGAAACAAAGTAAAAATCATCACTGATTATTTTATTGGAAACAAGTCCAGGAGACAATGGAATGCGATCTTTACTATAATGGGTAGAAAAGAAAGCTATTCTACACACAGTGAAAATTTCCTGCAAAAGTGAATGTAAAACGAGAACTTGCAGGCAAAATCAGAGAAAACTGATTCCCAGTGTGGCTGTGCTCTGATGGTTAAGGAGATCCGGGGTACAGGACGGTGACAGCAGATGGAAACTTGGAGCTAGTACCGAGAATGAAGCGTGCAAGGTCTGGGAGATGTGTGAAAACACCAAAAACAAACAACAAACAAACAAACAAGCAGCTTTCCTCAGTTTTATGTTTCTTTGAAAACAATTCCCTTTATAGCAAAATAAAATCATATTAAGCAATTATAACATAAGTAAGGACAGGAATATGGCAATAACCCAAATGAAGGAGGGAGTGATGGAAGGATTCTGTACATTCCACTACACAGCACTGCGAAGGAGTTTCGTGATATTTGAAGGTAGACTGTGAGAAGACTCACGTGCGTATTTAGGTCTCCAGAGCATCCAGACTGTTCCCTTCTCCCCACCTGTTCCCCAGTCGATGACTGAAGCCAGTGATCGGCTGAGCTGAACATGCACTGTTTGTTTCTCACACATACATTCCCAGGATTAAGTGTAATTCATACATTTGGCACCATAGGAGAGTAACAAAAATAACTCTGAACGAAAACAGGCATAACAATATCCTATAATAAAACTTATTTAAAACTTCATGAATTCCAATTCTGGAATTTTCCATTTAATGTTTTCGGATCATAGTTGACTGTGGGTGGTGGAAACAGTGGAAGGGGGGGCGACTGTGTTGGCGTGATGTCCTCCTGACTGACCTTGT
This sequence comes from Oryctolagus cuniculus, assembly GCF_051225735.1. Classification (NCBI taxonomy): domain Eukaryota; kingdom Metazoa; phylum Chordata; class Mammalia; order Lagomorpha; family Leporidae; genus Oryctolagus; species Oryctolagus cuniculus. The sequence continues at coordinate 123,808,352 of NC_142876.1, forward strand.
TCCTGTCACCTCTGTGCAGCAGCGGAGTTAGATCCTATCATGCCTCTGCCAGAACCTCTCCAGAGAGCGCTCACGTCGGAGAAGGGCCCGCATTTCTTAAGCCCACAGCTAATCTGGGTCGGAACTCTTTCCCTGACCTCGCTCTCACCTGCGCTCCCTCCGGCCTCTGCCCTGGCACTGAGTCCTCCTGACCCCTGACCCCGGCCAGGAGGTCCTTCCTCTGGAATGTCTGCCTGCTCCCTTCTTTACTCAGATTTTTTTTTTCAAACTTTGGCTTCTGTGTGTTATCTTCCCCGCACACCTGTTTAACACAACAAGCCTCCCATTTGCTCTCCTGACATTCCTGGCTTTTTTCAAAGATATTATAAACTTTACATTTAGACTCCCCAGTGCCTGCTAAAGCATTAACAGCTACGTGAATAGTTTTGTTTTCTGTTTTGCTTACAAATACATCCCAAGGGTTGAGTATAATGTCCACACATAGTAGGTTCTCAAAACTGATTTGACTGAATGACAAGATCCACAGCCGGTAAAGCTTGGGAACTGCAGAAAGAGCAGCGGGCTGCCCTGCGGGCTGGACTCCTGCACTGCAGGTTACAGGCGCGGCCCCTCCTGTGCCCCTGTGAGCAGCCGCTTTCCCCTCCCTGCTCTCCTGCGGCTGCGTGGACAGGGACTTGTTCCTCCATACAGACAGAGGGACTCGAGAGTCCTGCTCTAGGCTCTCTGTTGTCTCTGACTAATATGACAGCCTGTTTTTGTCTTGAAAGCATTTGTATGTCTGGAAAATAGGCACTCCGAGAAGGCCAGTTTTTCTGTATTTCAAAGTGAACTCATGGTCTTTTTGGGGTTTTGATTTTTATCTTTGGAAAAATCAGTGCCTGCAGCTCTGTTGCACTTGAGCTTTGGAATCTTTGGTCCCTGACAGCAGCAGGATAAAAGGGGCTCACCATGACCTGCCACAGAGCCTTTCGTTAGCTTCAGGCAGCTTTGGAAGGAAGCTAAGGTCAAATGCACCACCTGACTCCTGCTCTTTTCCAAGGCCAGGACTGAGGAAACGATGGAGACCAGTTTACCTGCACTAATTAGTTTATTTTGAAGACACTGTGGCTGTCTGTTGCAGCCTGCCTCTTCACCCCGTGGTTGGAGGCTGGCGGGAGAGCCCAGAGTACTTTGCTCACAGCCTCAGGCTCAGCAGCCAGGTTCCCTTGACATCTGGGCCCTGGCAGGAAAGGTTGGCACACGCCAAGTGGGCAGATGCTGAATGGTCTAAGGTGACATTTGAGACTGAAGCCTGCTTCACTTGCAACGATTCAGCACCTTTTAGGTGATGCTTTTGCATAATGTCTGAAGGCTGAGATTAGGTGGACTGTTTTGTTTTTTAAGATTTGCTTATTTATTTTAGAGGTAGAGTTAAAAACAGAGAGAGGGAAATTCTGCTGGTTCACTCCCTGAACGGTCGCAATGGCTGAAGCTGGGCCAATACAAAGCCAGGAGCCAGGAGCTTCTTCCAGATCTCCCATGTGGGTACAGGGGCCCCAAGCACTTTGGCCATCTTCTTTTTTTTGTTTTGTTTTGTTTTGTTTTGAGAGGCAGAGTGGACAGTGAGAGAGAGAGACAGAGAGAAAGGTTTTCTTTTGCCATTGGTTCACCCTCCAATGGCCGTCGACGCAGGCGCATCGTGCTGATCTGAAGCCAGGAGCCAGGTGCTTCTCCTGGTCTCCCATGCGGGTACAGGGCCCAAGGACTTGGGCCATCCTCCACTGCACTCCTGGGCCACAGCAGAGAGCTGGCCTGGAAGAGGCCGGGACAGAACCGGTGCCCTGACCGGGCCTAGAACCCGTGTGTCGGCGCCGCAGGCAGAGGATTAGCCTATTGAGCCACGGCGCCAGCCTGGCCATCTTCTACTACTTTCTCAGGCCATAGCAGAGAGCTAGATCAGAAGTAGAGCAACCAGGACTCGAACCGGTGCCCGTATGGGATGCCGACACTGTAGGCAGCGGCTTTGCACATTATGCCACAGCACCGGCCCCTGTTTGTTGTTTTAAGCAGGCTTTTCCTTTACATATGTCTAGAAAAGGAATACCGATAGTATCCACTAGTAAATTCAATTCGTTTCAATTGATTATCAGAATGGAACTGATTCTCCATCCTCCCAACATGTGCAGAATGACTGACCTGCTAGATTTATGTCCTTGATGGAATGAATATGGGCTTCTGGGCTTGGGGCTTCTGAGCATTGCTGAAGGCTAGAGGTGTCAGATGTTGTGCCCACAGACCACAAACTCACCTTCATCCTCTCTTTCTGGACTGCTCCCCTGTCTCAGGCTCACTTCTGGGCACCCTGGAGGGATAGCACTTTGTGAAGTGTAGACTAGAAAGAGGGATTGAGACCAACCAGTGTTGGGAGATGACCAGAAAAGGCAGAGAGGGTTTGCACCAGAAAGTAAGGATGTGAAGAGGGTGATGGCTGGGGTGAAAGTGCAACAGGCCCCCCTCGCTCTAACAAGGCTCTTATTTTAAGATCAGAGTTGCTTTTTATCCTTATGAGAGATTAATTGTTCACACAATTTCTGAAAGGTCTCATATGATTCCAGTGTGCCTCCAAGGCTCCAAACTTACTTTAATTCAAGACTCTGGGTTGCACCGAGTAGAAATGCAGCTTATACTCATATTTACCTGAATAATAAAAAGGAGTGTGTTGGCTCACATAACTTTGAAGTTAAGAGTTGTGATGGCTTTGGGCACAGCTGGGTCCAGGGGACCGAGTGAAACCATAAGGACTTAGTCGCTTGCTCACATCTCTTTCTCTCTGTGGGTCTCATGTTCCCCTATCAGAATTTGGGCTTTCTTTGTGTGGCAAGAAAGATGATGCCAGCAGCATTTGATTCAAACCCCTCTTGCTGGTGACCTAAAATCCAAGCCCTTCTTCTGTCAGCTCTCGATCCAGAAATCCTGGAAGGAATCCTTAGATTGGCCTCTCTCTGAGGCCAGCGAGTAACCCTCAGCCCCGTTAGGATGACATGTTTGAATCTGGAGAGGCATTACGTTTGGGTAGTGTGAGAAATATTTGGAGGTCCATTCTCAATATAAAATAAGTAGAGAATTACTCAGCTCTCAGGTGGTTTGCTGACATGGTAACCGTGGGAGTTCAAACACCAGGAGGATCCCTAAAGACCCTGACAAGGTACAAGCTTTGCCCAGCAACCACTTCAGTCGGCTCAGATCCCGTCTGCATTCCCCAGGTGCTTTTGTCACTGTGGAGGGATAGACATTTAGGGGGGGAAGGGGATGGGAAATAACTATGTAGGTAACATGGGTGACACCTGGGAAGGTTGTATGCTCCACAGTACTCACCAAGGGAAAAACGGGAAGGGAGCTGAGTGTCGGGGATAAAATGCTGACTGCAATCCATCCCGGTGTGCCTACTTCACACCCGACACCCAGTCTTGTACGACTGCCAGGAAAGTCCCGCTGTCGCTGTACTTCCTGTCCTGAGTCCACCCCTCCACCCCTTGGGTTTGGGCAGGTGAAGTGCTTCCTACGATTCTAGGGGCCCTGTCTCTCCTGGGTAGTGTTGTTACAGTTAATTTTTATTTTCTTCTTTTGTTCATCTTTGGCTTACATGTGCATAAAATATCACTTTTTAAAAAGAGAATGCTGTCACTGTCTGAATAAGATGGTCCTGACCCAATACCAAGGTTTTTATGTCGTTGTTATCATTTGTATGTCACAGCAGCTCTTGGAGCAGGAAGGGCCTGCCTCATTTTGATTTTTAATTTAAGGAAACTGAAGCTCAAAAAGGTTAGGAAATTAGTCAGTAACCATAGGAGAGCTGAGCAGAAGAGCAAAAGCAATTGAATGTCCACTATGTCCACTGTGTTATGCATTCGTTGTCAAGGTTTAACATTTTATGGGTGGGAATGAAGTAATAAAATATAAGTGTAGTGCATGGTCCTTAATCTATTTTGTGTATTTTCAACAGCAACAATTTAGCATGTGGACTCAGCTTCTCGTATATGTCCCCACCCCCCACTTTCCTTTTCAAATTTCCACTTTTCTGTCTATGGAATAAGCAAGAATCAATCCAATACTGGCCATTCTTTATAGCCATAAAAATTCCTGAACGCAGTAGACATACCTCAATTTCCTTTATGAATCACAGAATTCACACAGATGCTCATGCATAACAAGGAATGCTTGCTTAGTGAATATATTAATCAAAGCATGAATAAGTGAATGAGTGGCTCAATAAGAAAGACTCATGAACTAGTGGGTTTTTCCAATTTTGCTAAGCTGGAGTATTAAAAAAAAATGCCCAGCCTCAAGAAAAGAATACTTGCTGCATCTGTTTTCTTACCTTGTCCAATTGTATTTTGCTGTCTTATTCCTAATGCTTTCCTTTCAAGGAGACTCTTATGGCTCGTTAGATGACCCATTGCTGTAGCACTTGCCACTCTGACATAATGGCTTTAAAAAGCAGCCATTTATTATCTCTTCAGATCTGGGGGCTTGTCTGTACCCTGATGAGTGGTTCTCCTGCTCCATGTGTCCAGTGTTCTTGGTTTTCAGCTGGTCTGTGAAATATATAAAATGGCTAACCTACTTCTGACGGTTGATGCTGGCTGCTAGGGCTGATGACTGGAATGTCTTGATTCTTCTCCACGTGGTCGCCCATGTGGGTTGGGCTTCTCGTTCCATAGAAATATGATTCTAGGAATGTTCCGTTTCCTTCCTGCCAGCTTTGGAGTTAACTCAGTCTTGTCCACCACATTCCATTGGTCAAAGTAAGACACAGGGCAAGGCTAGATTTGAAGGGAGAGAAATAGATTTCTCCTCTCAGTGGGGAGAGTGACAAAGAAAATATGACAATCTTGCCACTACAGTGACGTATCTTTAGTAAAAAAAAAGTTTTTGTTTCTCTTTTAAAAATAGTTTTACTGAGGTATAATTTACATAAAATGAAATTAACCCACTTTTAGTTTGTAGCCAGGTATGTTTTAGTGAGTTTGTACGGCTCTACAACCATTGCCATAATCCAGTTTTCAAAAACTTTTTAAGCAAAAAAATTAACAGATGTATAAAAATTGCATGTATTTATTGGATAGTATGTGGTGTTTCATTTCATATATACATTGTGTAATATCCAATTAAGGTCAATATGTTTGTACTTTCATCATTTAACATTTCTTTAAAATAAAAGCATCCAAAATTTTATCTTCTAGGTTTTTTTTTTTAAATAGAGGAATATACAGTACGTCAACATGTGTAGTCACTGTAGTGTGCACTAGAACCCCAGAACTTCTTACTTCCGTCCATCTATAACCGGGTACCCATCCATCAACCTCGCTCACTCCTCCCCGGCCTCTAGTAATCACCATTATGTTTCTAAATCGTGTCATTGTAACAACGTGGATCGGGCTGATGGTCATTGTGGGAAGCTAAATAAGCCATGCACAGAGAGACAAATATCACATGATCTCACTGATACGTGGAGTCTAAAAAATGGGTGATCGCACAGGAAAAAAATGGCTGAATAGATAAATGTATGCTTCCGTGAATGAAAGGTCCAGGGAATGTCTGAATTCCAATCCTGGGTCCATCGTTTACTTAATGTGTGGTGCGATCAGCTTCTTAAACTTGCTGAACCCCGTTTCCTCAGCTGTAAGCAGGGTGGTCCTGAGGATTCCAGGAACGTGATGAAATGCTTGTGAAACACCTAAGTCAGTGGTTGCAGTCCATCGTATGTAGTAAAGAAAATGCTAGGCATTAGCACTGTTATTATTAGGCAACTTTTTCCAGATCCAAAATAATGTAG